>NW_027362765.1:93664888-94864888 GCF_046119375.1 Phyllobates terribilis
GACCAGCTGTTAATTTATCCACAAGCCGTTCCCACAATGCCCTACACCTGATATAGTTTAATGTGGCCTATATATTTAGACTCTCTGTAAGGGGTGCACGCGTGCTGGGGTGTGCACGCGTCTTCTTGTGCAAAGTGGCTTCGGAGAGAAGTGGCAGTTATTTCAGAGGCCATGACTAACATTCGTCTTCTTCTTCTCTTCCCACAGGTATATGCTCTGCATAATTCCCCTGCTCCTATGTATGCTGTCTGCTAATGCTCTGCTGAGCCGTCTCTCTGGTATATGCTCTGCATAATTCCCCTGCTTCATCTGTCCCACTCCAATCAATATTCACATATGTTTCTTCTTTCCCCACTATATACCTTATCTGATTTTTAGAGGTGTTAAACTGCAGAGACTTGTGTCCTGGCTCTGTCTTTGATCACCCAGCCATCTCCTGTTCAAATGACCAGCTGTTAATTTATCCACAAGCCGTTCCCACAATGCCCTACACCTGATATAGTTTAATGTGGCCTATATATTTAGACTCTCTGTAAGGGGTGCACGCGTGCTGGGGTGTGCACGCGTCTTCTTGTGCAAAGTGGCTTCGGAGAGAAGTGGCAGTTATTTCAGAGGCCATGACTAACATTCGTCTTCTTCTTCTCTTCCCACAGGTATATGCTCTGCATAATTCCCCTGCTCCTATGTATGCTGTCTGCTAATGCTCTGCTGAGCCGTCTCTCTGGTATATGCTCTGCATAATTCCCCTGCTTCATCTGTCCCACTCCAATCAATATTCACATATGTTTCTTCTTTCCCCACTATATACCTTATCTGATTTTTAGAGGTGTTAAACTGCAGAGACTTGTGTCCTGGCTCTGTCTTTGATCACCCAGCCATCTCCTGTTCAAATGACCAGCTGTTAATTTATCCACAAGCCGTTCCCACAATGCCCTACACCTGATATAGTTTAATGTGGCCTATATATTTAGACTCTCTGTAAGGGGTGCACGCGTGCTGGGGTGTGCACGCGTCTTCTTGTGCAAAGTGGCTTCGGAGAGAAGTGGCAGTTATTTCAGAGGCCATGACTAACATTCGTCTTCTTCTTCTCTTCCCACAGGTATATGCTCTGCATAATTCCCCTGCTCCTATGTATGCTGTCTGCTAATGCTCTGCTGAGCCGTCTCTCTGGTATATGCTCTGCATAATTCCCCTGCTTCATCTGTCCCACTCCAATCAATATTCACATATGTTTCTTCTTTCCCCACTATATACCTTATCTGATTTTTAGAGGTGTTAAACTGCAGAGACTTGTGTCCTGGCTCTGTCTTTGATCACCCAGCCATCTCCTGTTCAAATGACCAGCTGTTAATTTATCCACAAGCCGTTCCCACAATGCCCTACACCTGATATAGTTTAATGTGGCCTATATATTTAGACTCTCTGTAAGGGGTGCACGCGTGCTGGGGTGTGCACGCGTCTTCTTGTGCAAAGTGGCTTCGGAGAGAAGTGGCAGTTATTTCAGAGGCCATGACTAACATTCGTCTTCTTCTTCTCTTCCCACAGGTATATGCTCTGCATAATTCCCCTGCTCCTATGTATGCTGTCTGCTAATGCTCTGCTGAGCCGTCTCTCTGGTATATGCTCTGCATAATTCCCCTGCTTCATCTGTCCCACTCCAATCAATATTCACATATGTTTCTTCTTTCCCCACTATATACCTTATCTGATTTTTAGAGGTGTTAAACTGCAGAGACTTGTGTCCTGGCTCTGTCTTTGATCACCCAGCCATCTCCTGTTCAAATGACCAGCTGTTAATTTATCCACAAGCCGTTCCCACAATGCCCTACACCTGATATAGTTTAATGTGGCCTATATATTTAGACTCTCTGTAAGGGGTGCACGCGTGCTGGGGTGTGCACGCGTCTTCTTGTGCAAAGTGGCTTCGGAGAGAAGTGGCAGTTATTTCAGAGGCCATGACTAACATTCGTCTTCTTCTTCTCTTCCCACAGGTATATGCTCTGCATAATTCCCCTGCTCCTATGTATGCTGTCTGCTAATGCTCTGCTGAGCCGTCTCTCTGGTATATGCTCTGCATAATTCCCCTGCTTCATCTGTCCCACTCCAATCAATATTCACATATGTTTCTTCTTTCCCCACTATATACCTTATCTGATTTTTAGAGGTGTTAAACTGCAGAGACTTGTGTCCTGGCTCTGTCTTTGATCACCCAGCCATCTCCTGTTCAAATGACCAGCTGTTAATTTATCCACAAGCCGTTCCCACAATGCCCTACACCTGATATAGTTTAATGTGGCCTATATATTTAGACTCTCTGTAAGGGGTGCACGCGTGCTGGGGTGTGCACGCGTCTTCTTGTGCAAAGTGGCTTCGGAGAGAAGTGGCAGTTATTTCAGAGGCCATGACTAACATTCGTCTTCTTCTTCTCTTCCCACAGGTATATGCTCTGCATAATTCCCCTGCTCCTATGTATGCTGTCTGCTAATGCTCTGCTGAGCCGTCTCTCTGGTATATGCTCTGCATAATTCCCCTGCTTCATCTGTCCCACTCCAATCAATATTCACATATGTTTCTTCTTTCCCCACTATATACCTTATCTGATTTTTAGAGGTGTTAAACTGCAGAGACTTGTGTCCTGGCTCTGTCTTTGATCACCCAGCCATCTCCTGTTCAAATGACCAGCTGTTAATTTATCCACAAGCCGTTCCCACAATGCCCTACACCTGATATAGTTTAATGTGGCCTATATATTTAGACTCTCTGTAAGGGGTGCACGCGTGCTGGGGTGTGCACGCGTCTTCTTGTGCAAAGTGGCTTCGGAGAGAAGTGGCAGTTATTTCAGAGGCCATGACTAACATTCGTCTTCTTCTTCTCTTCCCACAGGTATATGCTCTGCATAATTCCCCTGCTCCTATGTATGCTGTCTGCTAATGCTCTGCTGAGCCGTCTCTCTGGTATATGCTCTGCATAATTCCCCTGCTTCATCTGTCCCACTCCAATCAATATTCACATATGTTTCTTCTTTCCCCACTATATACCTTATCTGATTTTTAGAGGTGTTAAACTGCAGAGACTTGTGTCCTGGCTCTGTCTTTGATCACCCAGCCATCTCCTGTTCAAATGACCAGCTGTTAATTTATCCACAAGCCGTTCCCACAATGCCCTACACCTGATATAGTTTAATGTGGCCTATATATTTAGACTCTCTGTAAGGGGTGCACGCGTGCTGGGGTGTGCACGCGTCTTCTTGTGCAAAGTGGCTTCGGAGAGAAGTGGCAGTTATTTCAGAGGCCATGACTAACATTCGTCTTCTTCTTCTCTTCCCACAGGTATATGCTCTGCATAATTCCCCTGCTCCTATGTATGCTGTCTGCTAATGCTCTGCTGAGCCGTCTCTCTGGTATATGCTCTGCATAATTCCCCTGCTTCATCTGTCCCACTCCAATCAATATTCACATATGTTTCTTCTTTCCCCACTATATACCTTATCTGATTTTTAGAGGTGTTAAACTGCAGAGACTTGTGTCCTGGCTCTGTCTTTGATCACCCAGCCATCTCCTGTTCAAATGACCAGCTGTTAATTTATCCACAAGCCGTTCCCACAATGCCCTACACCTGATATAGTTTAATGTGGCCTATATATTTAGACTCTCTGTAAGGGGTGCACGCGTGCTGGGGTGTGCACGCGTCTTCTTGTGCAAAGTGGCTTCGGAGAGAAGTGGCAGTTATTTCAGAGGCCATGACTAACATTCGTCTTCTTCTTCTCTTCCCACAGGTATATGCTCTGCATAATTCCCCTGCTCCTATGTATGCTGTCTGCTAATGCTCTGCTGAGCCGTCTCTCTGGTATATGCTCTGCATAATTCCCCTGCTTCATCTGTCCCACTCCAATCAATATTCACATATGTTTCTTCTTTCCCCACTATATACCTTATCTGATTTTTAGAGGTGTTAAACTGCAGAGACTTGTGTCCTGGCTCTGTCTTTGATCACCCAGCCATCTCCTGTTCAAATGACCAGCTGTTAATTTATCCACAAGCCGTTCCCACAATGCCCTACACCTGATATAGTTTAATGTGGCCTATATATTTAGACTCTCTGTAAGGGGTGCACGCGTGCTGGGGTGTGCACGCGTCTTCTTGTGCAAAGTGGCTTCGGAGAGAAGTGGCAGTTATTTCAGAGGCCATGACTAACATTCGTCTTCTTCTTCTCTTCCCACAGGTATATGCTCTGCATAATTCCCCTGCTCCTATGTATGCTGTCTGCTAATGCTCTGCTGAGCCGTCTCTCTGGTATATGCTCTGCATAATTCCCCTGCTTCATCTGTCCCACTCCAATCAATATTCACATATGTTTCTTCTTTCCCCACTATATACCTTATCTGATTTTTAGAGGTGTTAAACTGCAGAGACTTGTGTCCTGGCTCTGTCTTTGATCACCCAGCCATCTCCTGTTCAAATGACCAGCTGTTAATTTATCCACAAGCCGTTCCCACAATGCCCTACACCTGATATAGTTTAATGTGGCCTATATATTTAGACTCTCTGTAAGGGGTGCACGCGTGCTGGGGTGTGCACGCGTCTTCTTGTGCAAAGTGGCTTCGGAGAGAAGTGGCAGTTATTTCAGAGGCCATGACTAACATTCGTCTTCTTCTTCTCTTCCCACAGGTATATGCTCTGCATAATTCCCCTGCTCCTATGTATGCTGTCTGCTAATGCTCTGCTGAGCCGTCTCTCTGGTATATGCTCTGCATAATTCCCCTGCTTCATCTGTCCCACTCCAATCAATATTCACATATGTTTCTTCTTTCCCCACTATATACCTTATCTGATTTTTAGAGGTGTTAAACTGCAGAGACTTGTGTCCTGGCTCTGTCTTTGATCACCCAGCCATCTCCTGTTCAAATGACCAGCTGTTAATTTATCCACAAGCCGTTCCCACAATGCCCTACACCTGATATAGTTTAATGTGGCCTATATATTTAGACTCTCTGTAAGGGGTGCACGCGTGCTGGGGTGTGCACGCGTCTTCTTGTGCAAAGTGGCTTCGGAGAGAAGTGGCAGTTATTTCAGAGGCCATGACTAACATTCGTCTTCTTCTTCTCTTCCCACAGGTATATGCTCTGCATAATTCCCCTGCTCCTATGTATGCTGTCTGCTAATGCTCTGCTGAGCCGTCTCTCTGGTATATGCTCTGCATAATTCCCCTGCTTCATCTGTCCCACTCCAATCAATATTCACATATGTTTCTTCTTTCCCCACTATATACCTTATCTGATTTTTAGAGGTGTTAAACTGCAGAGACTTGTGTCCTGGCTCTGTCTTTGATCACCCAGCCATCTCCTGTTCAAATGACCAGCTGTTAATTTATCCACAAGCCGTTCCCACAATGCCCTACACCTGATATAGTTTAATGTGGCCTATATATTTAGACTCTCTGTAAGGGGTGCACGCGTGCTGGGGTGTGCACGCGTCTTCTTGTGCAAAGTGGCTTCGGAGAGAAGTGGCAGTTATTTCAGAGGCCATGACTAACATTCGTCTTCTTCTTCTCTTCCCACAGGTATATGCTCTGCATAATTCCCCTGCTCCTATGTATGCTGTCTGCTAATGCTCTGCTGAGCCGTCTCTCTGGTATATGCTCTGCATAATTCCCCTGCTTCATCTGTCCCACTCCAATCAATATTCACATATGTTTCTTCTTTCCCCACTATATACCTTATCTGATTTTTAGAGGTGTTAAACTGCAGAGACTTGTGTCCTGGCTCTGTCTTTGATCACCCAGCCATCTCCTGTTCAAATGACCAGCTGTTAATTTATCCACAAGCCGTTCCCACAATGCCCTACACCTGATATAGTTTAATGTGGCCTATATATTTAGACTCTCTGTAAGGGGTGCACGCGTGCTGGGGTGTGCACGCGTCTTCTTGTGCAAAGTGGCTTCGGAGAGAAGTGGCAGTTATTTCAGAGGCAGTTAATCAGGGCAGGAGTCAGGTAACAAATACTTTGACCACTTACTCTCCATTAACTATGTTTCTGTTAGCTCTCACTTTTTCCTCTATAGTCCTCCACTTTCTAATAACCCCTCAAATCCCTACACCAAGTAAGAAACTCTTCATCTCTCCCTCTATTCTCCCCATTCATCTCACCTCCTCCTCCAAATTACTCCTCAGCATTCAATCCTGGATCTCCAAACACAGACAACCACCTCATGCTCTCTCTTGCTCCCACCTGCTAACACTTTCTCTGCTCCTCCTCACTGCTGGAGATATCTCTCCAAATCCTGGTCCTCCTCGCCATATCCCCACAGTCACTTCTACCTCCTATCCACGACCTTCCTCAAACTGTCGCAACCCTTCTAACCTCATACCCATCCAACTAATACCCACCTCCTCAGCTATACTAACAGGAGCTCTATGGAACGCTCGCTCTGTCTGCAACAAACTTTCCTTTATCCACGATCTTTTCATTACAAACAAACTCTCCTTCCTCGCCATCACTGAAACCTGGCTCACCCCCTCTGACACAGCCTCCCCAGCTGCCCTTTCATATGGCGGATTCCACCTTTCCCACACCCCCCGCCCCAATGGCAAACATGGTGGAGGCGTAGGTTTCCTCCTATCGGAACTCTGCGCTTTCACCAAAATCCCACTGCCACCCTCCGTTACACTCCCCTCTTTTGAGGTGCACTGTGTGCGCATCTATTCCCCCTCCAACCTCCAACTGGCCGTCGTTTACCGACCCCCAGGGCAAGCCACCACCTTCTTAGACCATTTCACTACCTGGCTGCTTCACTTCCTTTCCACTGACATCCCCACTATCATAATGGGTGACTTCAACATCCCCATTGACACTCCCCACTCGTCTGTCTCTAAGCTCCTATCCCTCACCTCCTCCTTTGGACTCACTCAATGGTCTTCCACACCCACCCACAAAGATGGCCACACACTGGACCTCATCTTCACCCGCCTCTGTTCCCTATCTAACCTCTCTAACTCACCACTCCCTCTCTCTGACCATAACCTCCTCACATTCTCTACCCTCTCCTCTCCGGGTGCACAATCCCCACTCCACAAACTCACACACCCTCGCAGAAATCTCAAACACCTTGACCTACACTCTCTCTCTGAATCCCTCCTTCCTCTCACAGACATAAATTCCTTGCACGATGCAGACGTTGCTGCTGCTTCATATAACACCACAATAGCTGCAGCTCTAGACTCGATCGCCCCTCTCACACACACCACACCTCACACATTCAACAGGCAACCCTGGCACACTAAACTTACCAAAGAACTGCGCCGGGCCTCCAGGGTTGCGGAGCGGAGATGGAAAAGGTCTCACTCCATCGAGCACTTCATCGCATTCAAGCAATCCCTCACTAATTTCAAGTCCGCACTCACTACAGCAAAACAAACCTACTTCTCATCTCTCATATCCTCCCTATCTCACAACCCTAAACAGCTATTTAACACTTTCAACTCTCTCCTTCGTCCCCCAGCACCTCCTCCCTCTTCTCTCATCTCAGCCGACGACTTTGCCTCATTCTTCAAACAGAAGATTGACACCATCAGACAAAACTTTGGCCTAAAGTCCACACAACCCCTCCTCATATCTACTCAACCATCCTCCTCCAAACCCCACTTCTCCACCATTACAGAAGGTCAAGTCTCCTCTTTACTCTCCAAATCACACCTCACCACCTGCGAACTTGACCCAATCCCATCCCACCTCATCACTAACCTCACCTCAGTCTTCATCCCAACCCTAACCCACCTCTTCAATCTATCACTAACAACCGGAGTCTTCCCCTCATGTTTCAAACATGCCGCAATCACACCCATCCTCAAAAAGCCCTCCCTTGACCCTTCCTCTCTGACCAGCTACCGCCCCATATCACTTCTCCCCTTTGCCTCAAAACTTCTAGAACAACATGTCCACCTTGAACTGTCCTCCCACCTCTCCTCCTGCTCCCTCTTCGACCGTCTACAATCTGGCTTCCGACTGCATCACTCGACTGAAACTGCCCTGACCAAAGTCACAAACGACCTACTAAATGCCAAATCCAAGCGACACTACTCCATCCTCCTCCTTCTGGACCTGTCATCTGCCTTTGACACAGTGGACCATTCCCTCTTACTCCAGATTCTCTCATCTCTTGGCATCACGGACTTGGCTCTATCTTGGATCTCCTCATACTTAACAGACAGGACATTCAGCGTCTCCCACTCACGCACCACCTCCTCATCTCGCCCCCTATCTGTCGGTGTCCCCCAAGGTTCAGTTCTAGGACCCCTGCTCTTCTCCATCTACACCTTCGGCCTGGGACAGCTCATAGAGTCTCACGGCTTTCAGTATCACCTCTATGCTGACGACACACAGATCTACCTCTCTGGACCCGATATCTCCTCCCTACTAACCAGAATCCCACAATGTCTGTCCGCCATCTCATCCTTCTTCTCCGACAGGTTTCTAAAACTCAACATGGATAAAACAGAGTTCATCATCTTTCCACCCTCTCATTCACATCCCCCTTCCGACCTATCCATCAACGGCAATGGCTGTTCACTCTCCCCAGTCCCACAAGCTCGCTGCCTTGGGGTAACCCTGGACTCTGATCTCTCCTTCAAACCACATATTCAAGCCCTTTCCACCTCCTGCTGACTCCAACTCAAAAACATCTCCCGGATCCGTGCATTCCTCAGCAAAGACTCTGCAAAAACACTAGTGCATGCCCTCATCATATCCCGCCTCGACTACTGCAACCTCCTGCTCCGTGGCATCCCTTCCAACACTCTTGCACCTCTCCAATCTATCCTAAACTCTGCTGCTCGACTAATCCACCTGTCCCCCCGCTATTCCCCGGCCTCTCCTCTCTGTCAATCCCTTCACTGGCTCCCTATTGCCCAGAGAATTCAGTTCAAAACTCTAACCATGGCATACAAAGCCATCCACAACCTGTCTCCCCCATACATCTGTGACCTAGTCTCCCGGTACTTACCTGCACGCAACCTCCGATCCTCACAAGATCTCCTGCTCTACTCCCCTCTTATCTCCTCCTCCCACACTCGTATACAAGATTTCTCCCGTGCTTCCCCCCTACTCTGGAACTCTCTACCCCAACATATCAGACTCTCGCCGACCGTGGAAACCTTCAAAAGGAACCTGAAGACCCACCTCTTCCGACAAGCCTACAACCTGCAGTAAACACCACTGCACGACCAGCTCTACCCTCACCTACTGTATCCTCACCCATCCCTCGTAGACTGTGAGCCCTCGCGGGCAGGGTCCTCACTCCTCCTGTACCAGTCGCTGACTCGTTTTGTTAAGATTATGTAAATGCTTTTGTTATGTATATCCCTATCACATGTAAAGCGCCATGGAATAAATGGCGCTATAATAATAATAATTAATAATAATAATGAGCAACATATACAAATTTATGCTTATAAAGGTATCTGTTGGGAAATTCTCCAGATATTTGTCTCAGATGAACACGTTATAAATGCAGAGTAACCCCAACTCAGTGGTGAAAATGATGTACTGATGCGTATACTGAGATGGATGAACACTTATTATAAACAGAATTCATCCACTCTGGAAATTCATAAATCTTTATTAGACATTACATGATAAAATGATAATTAAAAAACAGGACCGCATAGGATAATGAATTGACATCATAGGGACCAAAGGAGCAGCATAAATATTTTTTTATGCAAAAAATAATATAATAATACCCTAATTAGAAAATAATAACAAAAAGGTATAGACCTACATAAGAAAGAAAGTAGTAAAAGAATAGTTTTTCAGAGTTTTTATGGTTGAAGGTAGAAATAAGTCCATCAAGTTCAACCTATAGCCTAACATGTTCATCCAGAGGAAGGCAAAAATAACAAGTAATAAATAAAAAAGTAACAATTCATATACGGATAATAACAGATAATGTAACAAGTAAAGAAAAGTGCAGAAACCTACTTATAATATGAAGACAAATAAAAAAAGGCTGATTTCTAATATGATACTAATAATGACACTAGGCTGCTAATCAGTAGTGGAGTTGGACTAGGATGCACATGGGCACCAGTCCAGGCAGTGATAATCTCCTACTGATAAAACACTCATTGAATTGAAACAATAGCACACAGCCTAGCAAGTGGCACATCGCTGAAATCAGTGTCTCATCCCCTACATCTTGCTGCTCTCAGATTACATAGCAAAAATCAACCTACAGATTCCATAAGTACAACTTATGGTGTAATTTGTGAATCCGTATCATGCACATTTCCACCTTTCATCCTTTATTACGTGCACTTTACACCTCTTTCTACTCGTCACATATAAGAAATCAGCCTTTTTTTTTTAACTTGACCTCATATTATATGTAGGATTCTGCATCACATGAACTTTAATTGCTTACTTGTTACATTTTATATTATTGTCCGTATATGAATTGTTTTATCTGTATTTATTATACTTTTATACTGTTTTATCTGTATTTATCTTTTATGCTATGTATTAATTATACTTTTATATTACGCTGCATATGTATTTATCTTTTGTACTATGTTTTATATGTATGTATTATACTTTTATACTACATTTTATATGTATGTATCTTTTATACTACATCTTATCTGTATTTTTTTATACTATGTTTTATCTTTATTTATGTTAGTTTTGCACAGTATCTGCTAGTTCCTTATATATGTGAATACCTTTTTGTTATTATTTTCCACTTAGGATATTTTTTTTATATTAGTCATGCTCCTCCATCGTTACCTGTTGATGCCGTTTCATTATCATCTGCTGTGGTCCTGTTTTTAATTATCATTTTATCATGTAATATCTGATGAAGATTTATGAATTTCGGTGCATATGAACTGTATTTATAGGTGTTAATTGAATTTTGAGTTTCCACCTTTTTCCTTATTCAATTGTTTTTGTGCAATTTTGATATATCTCTCTCCTGATATAGCGCCAACATATTCTGCTGAGCTTTATAGGCTTTTTCCATCACTGTCCCCATTGGGGCTCACACATTCCCTATCAGTATGTCTTTGGGGTGTGGGAGGAAACCGGAGAACCGGGAGGAAATTGACGCAAAGATGGGGAGAACATACAAACTCCTTGCAGATGTTGTCCTTGGTGGGATTTGAACACTGGACCACAGTGCTGCAAGGCTGCAGTGCTAACCACTGAGCCACCGTGCTGAGCCTCATTGCTCTGTGATCCAGACTCTGCTAGGAACCTACCAGTGAGGACCCCATTCTTCTCAATAGGCTCCTGCCAGGTCACTCTTAAGGATGTATCCAGGATGTCATCAAAGCCGAGACTCCGAACAGGTCCAGGTACTAGAATAATACAAAAGATGGGTGATGAATACAGACCAGACAATGAGCTTTAGCTACAGAACAACCATGAGGCTGTGTGTTTGGGTAATCAAGTGATTTTCCTGCATCTCCATAGCCTCTAGACTTACGATATCAACCATCATCTGACTGATCCCACCTAATAATTATAGTTTGACCAATCTCTCCCCACTGGTAATTTTTTCTTGTAAGCCCTTCTGACTTGCAGGATACCTACCTATAGATGGCACAAGAGAGACAGGATTGTTTTTTCCTTTTGGGGGAGAGCACATTTGCCTACCTCCCAGGGCGCATTGTCTGTAATAATTCATATACCAGCTGGATCAGGAAATATCTCTCTTTCTTCTTAAAATTAAAGGGGTTATCCACCTTACTTACTTAAATTAAAGTATTTTTGGCTAAAAATCATTTTTACAATTTGGTCTTATTAAAAAATTTGAGCCGTTTGCCTCCTATTGCCTCTCTGTGGCACTGTCTATTGCTGGCTGCAGAATGGTTTAACCCAGAGTCTGTCAGTGAGCTCATTCTGATAGTCTAATAGGAGAGTTTCCAACTCTTATATAGCACATCTGTCAGCAAGTTTTTGCTTTGTAATCTGAGAGCAGCATGATGAAGGGACAGAGAGCCTGATTCCAGTGATGTATCACTTGCTGGGCTGCTTGGTGCAGTTTTGATAGAATCCCTGCTGTAGTTCTAGCAGAGCTCGGAATGCTGAGCTGTGTATACCCCCGCCCACAACACTGATTGGCAGCTTCCTGTGTACATTGTCAGCAAGCAGCCAATCAGTGGTGGGGGTGGGGTTACACAGTTTAGCCTGACTGCTGTGCACGTGACACCTAGTCCTGCAGTGATAATCTCCTACTGATAAAACACTGATTGTATTGAGACTACAACACACAGTCTAATAAGTGACACATCACTGGAATTAGGATCCCTGTCCCTAATTCATGTTGCTCTTAATTACATAGAAACAAATCTGCAGATAGATTCCCTTTATCTGTCTTTTTCTGAGATCCTTTCAGCTGATTTACGACCACAGGCCACATCAATGTTGAATATGCAGGAAGAGAAAGAGCTTGTAAAAGTCAAAAGGTGCAAAAATGAAACAGAATAGCAAAAAATGATTTATACTCATTTAGGTCTAAAAAAAAGAAGATGATTCCAGAGGTGGACAACCCCTTAAAAAGTGGATACACTGCTGCTCTGCACCTTCTTTCTGCAGACATATATTGCAGGGTTATTGTATCACTTCCATACCATCCTCCTGTGTCCAGACGAGCTGTGGGGGGCTGCGGGGTCCGTCTCCCGGGGTGGTGAAGCACAGGATAGAGGTCAGGTAGCTGTGATATTTCTGTAAGCCAGTGATGAAGCCTACGTGAGTGCTGTCCTGGAAGTTGGGTCTGACTGTGACCAAGGTTATATCGTCTTCTTTAGTTGGGTCCCAGGCCATCAGCTGCGGAAGAAAAATGTTATGTGATCCCCTGTATATACACATAAATGTGATATAGGTACTGTCTGTGCTCAGGTAATGGCACATCTCTAGGATTGGAGTGTGCGACCTTTAGGAACTCCACTTATTCTGAAAATGAAGGGGCTGATGTCCCCTACTAAGTGTTCTCTGCACGGACCCCATTCTTCAGCTCTGTGTCCTTGTCATTCTCAGAAATGGTAGTGGTCCCAGAGGCCAGACCCACCCCAACCAAAACTTGAGGGTTGTGAAAACCCGGGGTCTTCCGTGGGAGTAATACTACTTTTTAGCATTTAATCAATTTACATAGTTGGTATAGCAGGGGGCTCTTGTAAATCAACATTTAGCTGGCTTTAGTATAATATGTAATTAACATATTAACAAACCGTATTGTTTCCAGACTTCAAGAGAAGTCAACATTCAGGTTTATACACATAATAGTATGTCCTTCTTGACCAGCCACAGAAAAACACATACATTCACAAGTCAACATAAAAACAATAGTGTATTTCTCTTGGCTTAACAAATCTAGACTTCTGGCTGATTAAGATAAGAAGCAGTTTTGTCACAAATGTCTTCCTAGTTGGGAATAACCCTTTAATTCACTGATTTCTTTCGATCTGCTCTGTAAATCTGTGTCAAAAATGTCAGAAATTAAGTGAGACAAATTTACACTAAACAAGAAAAGTGACCAAGATCTCCAAAGAGATAGGGGGCGCCATTCATTATTGCATTTGCACCTGTTTTTTGTTTAATTTTTCATGTTTTCTGATTTATCGAAAAGTTGCAAAATTTGTCGCAAATGTCTCACCCCGGATTGATTTTATGTGAGCCAGATAGTTTGGCTATTAATTTTATGAAATGTGCAACTTTTTACCCTTAAAAAGTTGCAGAAAAGGGTGAGTAAAACAAAAAAAAAATCACATTTTTGATTTTGCACAATGTGCAAATTTTGGCGCATAGCAATAACATTTACTAAGAGACAGGCACCTTTTATTAGGATTTGTGCAAATCACTCCAACTATCTCCATTACTTAGACTGGTACATGAGCTCATTAGCACCCTATAATATTTCCCTGCAATACACTAAAATTCACTACTTTATTAAAAAAAAAAAAAAAAAAATCAGTAATTTATTCCAAAAAAATCACTAATTTATTTAAAAAAAATCAGTAATTCACTCCTAAAAATTCACTAATTTATTCCAAAAAATTCACAAATTTAAAAAAAAAAATCAATAATTTATTCCAACTCGCTGTAAACATAATATTTAAATAATGTAATATTTTTCCGGAAGATGTCTACAGACTCCACCACCCTGCACATCAGTGGGTTCCTGCCCGGATCGAACCGCTGCGGGTGCAGATATTGGTGGTAGTAGCAAACATTCAAATGAGAACCATTATCCGTGCCGTAGAAGCCCGTCTACAGCCGTTCTCGCTGCTCATTGCTTATAACAAAACTCTTCATGAAGAGTCAACAAGCTGGTCGGAGCAGACATCTTCTATCTCTTCGTCTGCTTCTTCCACAGAACATCTTACTTCGCTGGCCACTTAAGAGCACAATGCCATAGTCTCCTCTCCTCCTTTCCCATTCAGCCCCATTCTTCAGCTGCAGCTGCTTCTTTCTATTATCCATAATGTAATTTTCAGCAGCGTCCCAGACCTCTCCCTACATAACCCCAAACTAGCCTGACTTAACTCTTAAAGTGCCAGACACGGCAGTTGCTTTTATATTTCACTAATATTGATATTATATTAGGGATCGGAGCACTCAGGCTGTCATTGATAATAGGGGGTGGGCACTGTGGCTACTGATACTGGGAGGCGGGGCACTGTGGCTACTGATACTGGGAGGCGGGGCACTGTGGCTACTGATACTGGGAGGCGGGCACTGTGGCTACTGATACTTGGAGGCGGGGCACTGTGGCTGTCACTGATATTGGGAGGCGGGGCACTGTGGCTGTCATTGATAATAGGGGACGGGCACTGTGGCTACTGATACTGGGAGGCGGGCACTGTGGCTACTGATACTTGGAGGCGGGGCACTGTGGCTGTCACTGATATTGGGAGGCGGGGCACTGTGGCTATCATTGATAATAGGGGACGGGCACTGTGGCTACTGATACTGGGAGGCGGGGCACTGTGGCTGTCACACTGTGGCTGTCACTGATATTGGGAGGCGGGGCACTGTGGCTGTCATTGATACTGGGAGGCGGGGCACTGTGGCTGTTACTGATATTGGGAGGCGGGGCACTGTGGCTGTCACTGATACTGGGAGGCGGGGAACTGTGGCTGTCACTGATATTTGGAGGCGGGGCACTGTGGCTGACATTGATACTGGGAGGCGGGGCACTGTGGCTGTCACTGATATTGGGAGGCGGGGCACTGTGGCTGTCACTGATACTGGGAGGCGGGGCACTGTGGCTGTCACTGATATTGGGAGGCGGGGCACTGTGGCTATCACTGATATTGGGATGAAAGGCACTGTGCCTGTCACTGATATTGGGATGAGAGACACTGTGGCTGTCACTGATATTGGGATGAGAGGCACTGTGGCTGTCACTGATATTGGGATGAGAGACACTGTGGCTGTCACTGATATTGGGA
Source organism: Phyllobates terribilis (assembly GCF_046119375.1). Taxonomy (NCBI): domain Eukaryota; kingdom Metazoa; phylum Chordata; class Amphibia; order Anura; family Dendrobatidae; genus Phyllobates; species Phyllobates terribilis. Next base: position 93,680,334 of record NW_027362765.1, read on the forward strand.
TGAGAGGCACTGTGGCTGTCACTGATAGTAGTGGTGAGGCACTATGGCTGTCACTGCTATTGGGATGAGAGGCACTGTGGCTGTCACTGATACTGGGATGAGAGACACTGTGGCTGTCACTGATATTGGGATGACAGGCACTGTGGTTGTCACTGACATTGGGATGAGAGGCACTGTGGCTGTCACTGATAGTAGTGGTGAGGCACTGTGGCTGTCACTGATATTGGGATGAGAGATACTGTGGCTGTCACTGATATTGGGATGAGAGGCACTGTGGTTGTCACTGACATTGGGATGAGAGGCACTGTGGCTGTCACTGATAGTAGTGGTGAGGCACTGTGGCTGTCACTGATACTGGGATGAGAGACACTGTGGCTGTCACTGATATTGGGATGAGAGGCACTGTGGCTGTCACTGATATTGGGATGAGAGACACTGTGGCTGTCACTGATATTGGGATGAGAGGCACTGTGGTTGTCACTGATAGTAGTGGTGAGGCACTGTGGCTGTCACTGCTATTGGGATGAGAGGCACTGTGGCTGTCACTGATATTGGGATGAGAGGCACTGTGGCTGTCACTGATATTGGGATGAGAGACACTGTGGCTGTCACTGATATTGGAATGAGAGGCACTGTGGTTGTCACTGACATTGGGATGAGAGGCATTGTGGCTGTCACTGATAGTAGTGGTGAGGCACTGTGGCTGTCACTGATATTGGGATGAGAGACACTGGCTGTCACTGATATTGGGATGAGAGGCACTGTGGCTGTCACTGATATTGGGATGAGAGACACTGTGGCTGTCACTGATATTGGGATGAGAGGCACTGTGGTTGTCACTGACGTTGGGATGAGAGGCACTGTGGCTGTCACTGATATTGGGATGAGAGGCACTGTGGTTGTCACTGACATTGGGATGAGAGGCACTGTGGCTGTCACTGATAGTAGTGGTGAGGCACTGTGGCTGTCACTGATATTGGGACGAGAGACACTGTGGCTGTCACTGATATTGGGATGAGAGGCACTGTGGCTGTCACTGATATTGGGATGAGATACACTGTGGCTGTCACTGATATTGGGATGAGAGGCACTGTGGTTGTCACTGACATTGGGATGAGAGGCACTGTGGCTGTTACTGACATTGGGTTGAGAGGCACTGTGGCTGTCACTGACATTGGGTTGAGAGGCACTGTGGCTGTCACTGACATTGGGTTGAGAGGCACTGTGGCTGTCACTGACATTGGGATGAGAGGCACTGTGGCTGTCACTGATATTGGGATGAGAGGCACTGTGGCTGTCACTGACATTGGGATGAGAGGCACTGTGGCTGTCACTGACATTGGGATGAGAGGCACTGTGGTTGTCACTGACATTGGGATGAGAGGCACTGTGGCTGTCACTAACATTGGGATGAGAGGCGCTGTGGCTGTCACTAACATTGGGATGAGAGGCACTGTGGCTGTCACTGACATTGGGATGAGAGGCACTGTGGTTGTCACTGACATTGGGATGAGAGGCACTGTGGCTGTCACTAACATTGGGATGAGAGGCGCTGTGGCTGTCACTAACATTGGGATGAGAGGCGCTGTGGCTGTCACTGACATTGGGATGAGAGGCACTGTGGCTGTCACTGACATTGGGATGAGAGGCACTGTGGTTGTCACTGACATTGGGATGAGAGGCACTGTGGCTGTCACTGACATTGGGATGAGAGGCACTGTGGCTGTCACTGACATTGGGATGAGAGGCACTGTGGCTGTCACTGATATTGGGATGAGAGGCACTGTGGCTGTCACTGACATTGGGATGAGAGGCACTGTGGCTGTCACTGACATTGGGATGAGAGGCACTGTGGCTGTCACTGATATTGGGATGAGAGGCACTGTGGCTGTCACTGACATTGGGATGAGAGGCACTGTGGCTGTCACTGACATTGGGATGAGAGGCACTGTGGCTGTCACTAACATTGGGATGAGAGGCACTGTGGCTGTCACTGACATTGGGATGAGAGGCACTGTGGTTGTCACTGACATTGGGATGAGAGGCACTGTGGCTGTCACTGACATTGGGATGAGAGGCACTGTGGCTGTCACTGACATTGGGATGAGAGGCACTGTGGCTGTCACTGATATTGGGATGAGAGGCACTGTGGCTGTCACTGACATTGGGATGAGAGGCACTGTGGCTGTCACTGACATTGGGATGAGAGGCACTGTGGCTGTCACTGATATTGGGATGAGAGGCACTGTGGCTGTCACTGACATTGGGATGAGAGGCACTGTGGCTGTCACTGACATTGGGATGAGAGGCACTGTGGCTGTCACTGACATTGGGATGAGAGGCACTGTGGCTGTCACTGATATTGGGATGAGAGGCACTGTGGCTGTCACTGATATTGGGATGAGAGGCACTGTGGCTGTCACTAACATTGGGATGAGAGGCACTGTGGCTGTCACTGACATTGGGATGAGAGGCACTGTGGCTGTCACTGACATTGGGTGTACCCTGTAGCCAACAGTTTTGGAAACACTAGGACAAGGTGAGGGTGACACAGGTGCCCCCTATAACACATAAGTGCAGCACTCAACTTCAAGCTTGCTCATCAGCAAAACTTGTCAGGGAGGGTGTAGAAAAAAACCCCATCCAAACTATGAAATGAGGTGTGATCTTAGAGCGCAGATTACTCTACAGACAGGTACAAAGGTACATGGACCCCTCCAGCTACATCCTTCAATCATATTTAACCCTTTGTACACATCTAATAATCTCTCCAGCAGTTACAGGACATCAGACGCAACGTCTGGCGGCATGACTTGGAAACATTAATTCAGCCATATTTCTGCCTGCAATCATAGCCTATATTCAGAGACAACAGCCCATCCGCCGCTGCTGCACCCAGAATACCCTTACTGTTGCATTTCTCCTTACATAATGCAGTGTTTCTGGACTGTATAAATAAGATCTGTTAAATGTTCCCATCCCAGACAGAGGTTTATCGGAGATGTGCGTTCTGCAGGCTCGGCTGCTCTCCCTGCCTCACAGTAACAGATTAGCTGCATTAGGCGGATTGTTGAATCTTATTATTACATTACAAGGACAACTGAGTAAGTTTGGCAGGCGGCCCACACTTCCACCGACGACCCCTAGATGTCAGCGCTGTAACAAGGAATGGCCGCCCGGGCTGCAGGGTAATGAAATGGACTTGCACTACATAAATTGTGCAATTACAGAAAGGCTCCTGGGTCCTGTATACAGTGCAGAGTTTATTGCAGCAAGTGCAGTTCATATCTGCGTTATATATAAGGCTCCTGAGTAGTATGGAGGAAGCTCTATATTGTTTCTCCCTGGTTTAAGCTGCACTTGGGAAATTTTCCCTGGATGGTGGAATAATATTTTGTTGAAAACATGAGTACAACATGAATTTCGGATCATGTGTTCTATTACTCAGTACCACATATGACGTACATACATAAACCATATATATATGGCCACCTACTAACAGATATTGTCATTTATAATATTTCTGGTTGCTGTCAATAAATATAAATATTCCCATTTACATCCACTCACAGCCGACGGCCTGCTACAATGGTATCCAGTCTTGGCATTGTATCATCAGCACACGTTTTTTGTCATAGTTTGTTACAATGTCTCAGCAGAGACACAGTGTTGTCAGTCTGGGGTCCAGAGTGGTAAAATATCATTTAAAGAGAACCTGTAATTTGCCATAAATATGTATTTTTTCACCTGGTATAAATGCCGCTGTTCTCCTGAATCCGGCGATGTTTTTCTTTTGTTCCTGCGCCTCTCCGTTCTTGAGATACAGACACTCTTGTCCGTATATAAATCTAGTCTTGTTAGTCAATTGGGCGAGGTCATCAAATTCTTCCTAGTGGGTGTGTTCTTGATGACCACGCCCAGTTGTTAAAAAGAATAGATTTATATACAAGGAAGTGGAGGCCATATCTCTAGAACAGAAAGGAGCAGGAACAAAAGAAATACATCGCTCGATTCAGGAGAACAGCGGCATTTACACCAGGTAAAAAAATTACATATTATTGGCGAGTGACAGGTCCACTTTAAATTTCCAAAATCAAGACTGTTAAGCCCGGCCCCCATATTAGTCCATCTTTTATGCAAATTTACACAAAACACGTCCCTTTTGCAAAATGCTTCACTGGATTTTTCTGCCATGGAGGACTGTGGAGACAAGATACAACTGTAACAAACCTTCAGCTGGGTGCAGTATCAGGTCTATATTGCTTTCCATTCTAAATGTAAACAAGAATGTTCCCAACAAGATCTTGAAAATGGTGAGAAATTCACTCACAAAGTACACGAGAAAGTTATAGAACTTTCCATTACACAATGATTAGCAGGATTATTCACAGCTACACTGAAGCTACAATGAATCATTTTCATACCAAAAGTCCTAAAATGCTGCTAGTGGCCAGAAATCTTTCTTCATCATACTACAGAGGCTCCGCTACTTCCCTGACAAGCAGAGTGGAAAGCTATTTCTATTGGCTGTTCTGCTCCTGGGGGCAGGCTTTGCTCATAATCATTCTCCTTCACCATCTGGCAGCTGACAATATAGTCCCATTTTATTGGGGTTTTTCAGCTATATTGCCATGTTACTATAGAGGCTCCACTCCTTCCCTGACAAGCGGGGTGGAAAGCTATTTCTATTGGCTTTTCTGCTCCTGGGGGTTGGCTTTGCTCATAATCAGTTTCCTTCAACCTCTGGCAGCTGACAATATAATTTCTTCTTACTTCTCTTGCAAGTCATACTGCCATGTTACTGCAAAGGTTTCACTCCAGAAAGCCATTTCTATTGGCTGTTTTGCAGCAATGAACAGAGAACCTGGCTATGAGGAGGACAACTGAGCATGTGTATCCACAAGCACTCTGCTCATGAGGACGTGCACATTGCTATGCACTGTGAACACCAGGTGGCGCTATACTATGTAAGTAAATATCAGAAATCTTCAGTGCATATGTTTTGGCTTCCATGTGTCCACTAGCTATACAGTACATCCCTGGCCTCCCATCTAATGTCTATGGGTAAGTTACATCTTCATGGACTTGGGAACATTCCTCTTATCCACTGATCGGTTTGATCTCTTAATGGGATATAAACAGCCAGGAGTTTTCTGCTTGTTATCTCCTGATTTACGAGAGGCATAAAGCTATATAACTGCCAGGCCTGAAACAGGCCAAGAGCAGCTAATTAGTCGCTAATTTTTAGAATGGAATTTCCTAATCAGAAATACTAATTACAATTTAATATGGATGTTAAATATCTTCATCGCCATCGAGTCCTCGGCCAATTACATGCAGACTCTGCATTGTACAGGACTCATGTAAATGAGTTTAATTAATGTAAATGCTGATTAATTGCAGTGGGATGTAATCAGGGGGCCATTAGGCCGTCCCGTCCCTCCCTGTATTGAATAACAATAATTCTTTGTTAAATGAATATAGAAATTAATTGGCACCAAAAAGTAAGTGGAGTTTAGGGAAGTCGGTGCATCTGTCACAGCAGAAATGAACCCGGTGTTGTGTAGGAGTGTAGCCGGGGTTATATGTATAGACGGATCTGTGCACAATCAGCAAGAGCGCCCCCACATCTGTCACATGCAATGGTCTTTATGATTAGCGGATAGCATCTGTCTCTTCTGGGAGAGTATTCTCATTCTCACACTCCATTTTCTGCACCTGAATATCCGCCTAGATGCCGGGGCTCAGTTTGTTGTTGAAGCATCTCTGCGGTGTGTACAGGAAACCTTCAGCTTAGGCCAACTACTCGTGCTCTCTGCGTCAGGGCTTCTGTCGGAATTCTCAAAAACACAGGATTCCGACACAAACCCTATGAAAGCCCCGATACAGCCCTTGACTATTACGAGGCAGACGGAGTCACTTTGGCCTCCGTTCATTTTTGTCAGCTGTGCACAAAAACGTGGTAGATCCAGACCCTGTATACGTGTGAACCTGTCCTTACCGGGAGGCTTCTCTAATGGTTCATGGGAGATTTTTCCAGCAACCCCATAGAGAATGAATGAAGCGATGGTCTTACATAAAAAATCCCCATTAGGGATAAAAATTCCTCGTTCTGCCGATTGAAGCAGGTCCCAGCGGTCAGACTCTCTCAGATCAGGAGGCTATCACCCATCCTACTTGAGAACATGGCCCAATGGTGCTTAACTGCCTGCTAGTCAGTGGCATATCAAACTGACAGAAATTCGATGTTCTGCATTGGATTCTCCACTTTATTTTTTTTTTTCAAATCGTCAAGTGAATGTCTTCATGTGACCTGGTTTGAAGCCAGAGCCCCAAATCCATGGCTCCATAAGAGCAGACAGGACTACCAATATGACAGGTGGGCTAATGATTAGATCCAGCGTTGCCGGTGGGTAGATGGATAGACAGATGGATAGCGTGCATTATTTCCATTTATAGAAATATCTATAGATAGTCTCGCGTAGTGCAGCTATGGCAGAGCGACAATAATAGAAGTGTTTGCAATCCAGATTGAGATACAAGTGAATAATGAGCGGCTGATAGGAAGGCGTTCAGCATTATCCCATTTGGATTGACGAGCCGCATGAACCCGTTACGGTATTACGCGTTGTACAATTTATGTGCCGTATCTACAGTCTGTATAATGTGAAACCTGAACTGTCAGCGTTCTGTACGACACAACGCAGGGCACAATGTGAGCAGATTACACATTTACTGCAGGAGAATTATACAGCAAATGCACAGATGGGAACTGCACAGAGCTGATCGATGTACACTGTACGTGTGCCGCACGTACACTAGCATAAATGCAAGATGTGGGTATGAAAGTAAATGAAACAATTGCCACCAATATAAATGGTTGCAGTGGTTTCAACAAACTTTACATAAATAAGTAGCACAAGTGAATATAAAAAACGTTGTATTATATCTTATCAGAGAAATGTGCTTGTTTCTCCACTTATGAGCCACTTCTCATACCTCCTCACCAGCTCCTGAGCTCATCATTTATTTTGAAAACCTGCAAAAATATTTTTAATAACAAATAGTGTCAGATTACCGAGGGATCAGATTACAGTTGCCTATTAAAGTCTATGGGAAATGGAGGAGAAGAGTGATAGAGATTAGCAAGTGTTTTATCTAATTTCAACCAAGCACTGGATTCACAGCTACACCGCTCAGTATTGCTGTTTATTATCCTCCATTCTGCTGTTGCTTTGTACTAAGTGTTTTTATTTTACCACATAGCTGGATTAACAGTTACACTGCTTTGTCCTACTCTATATTTTCATCCATGCTACTGCTGCTTTGTACTGTTTCAGCTTACCCCATGGCTGGATTCACAGTTACACTGCTTTGAACTCCTGTATACCATCACACAAATTGTTGAACAAGTGGCAAAAAGTAGCAAAAATGTTTAACGACAAAAATAAAGAGCCTTTTTTATTTTTGCGCAAAGTTCATGAACCGCTTGCGCCATTTTCAAGAATTTGGTACGAAAAAATTACAAGACATAAAAAGAAAGGTGACTTAAAAAAATGCAAATAATGAATTAATAAACCATAAAAAAAAAACAATAGAAAATGATGAATTGGCCCCTGTATGAACATCGTACCTTATACCCTTGGTTGATCCCATTGACAAATTGCGGACTTGGTGGGCTCCAGGTATAACGGAATGCGGTGGAATTAAAAGCTTCTGCTTTTACATTTCCGGGGGCCACAGTTGGCACTGAAAAAAATATACATATATTTTTATATATATATATATTTATATATATATATATATACAGTACAGACCAAAAGTTTGGACACACCTTCTCATTTAAAGATTTTTCTGTATTTTCATGACTATGAAAATTGTACATTCACACTGAAGTCATCAAAACTATGAATTAACACATGTGGAATTATATACTTAACAAAAAAGTGTGAAACAACTGAAATTATGTCTTATATTCTAGATTCTTCAAAGTAGCCTCCTTTAGCTTTGATGACTGCTTTGCACACTCTTGGCATTCTCTTGATGAGCTTCAAGAGGTAGACACCGGAAATGGTTTTCACTTCACAGGTGTGCCCTCTCAGGTTTAATAAGTGGGATTTATTGCCTTATAAATGGGGTTGGGACCATCAGTTGTGTTGTGCAGAAGTCTGGTGGATACACAGCTGATAGTCCGACTCAAAAGACTGTTAGAATTTGTATTATGGCAAGAAAAAAGCAGCTAAGTAAAGAAAAACGAATGGCCATCATTACTTTAAGAAATGAAGGTCAGTCAGTCTGAAAAATTGGGAAAACTTTGAAAGTGTCCCCAAGTGCAGTTGCAAAAACCATCAAGTGCCACAAAGAATCTGGCTCACATGAGAACCGCCCCAGGAAAGGAAGACCAAGAGTCACCTCTGCTTCTGAGGATAAGTTTATCCGAGTCACCAGCCTCAGAAATCGCAGGTTAACAGCAGCTCAGAGTAGAGACCAGGTCAATGCCACACAGAGTTCTAGCAGCAGACACATCTCTACAACAACTGTTAAGAGGAGACTTTGTACAGCAGGCCTTCATGGTAAAATAGCTGCTAGGAAACCACTGCTAAGGACAGGCAACAAGCAGAAGAGACTTGTTTGGGCTAAAGAACACAAGGAATGGACATTAGACCAGTGGAAATCTGTGCTTTGGTCTGATGAGTCCAAATTTGAGATCTTTGGTTCCAACCACCGTGTCTTTGTGCGAAGCAGAAAAGGTGAATGGATGGACTCTACATGCCTGGTTCACACTGTGAAGCATGGGCCAACAAGTGCTAAGCATCTCTGGGAACTCCTTCAAGATTGTTGGAAGACCATTTCCGGTGACTACCTCTTGAAGCTCATCAAGAGAATGCCAAGAGTGTGCAAAGCAGTCATCAAAGCAAAAGGTGGCTACTTTGAACAACCTAGAATATAAGACATATTTTCAGTTGTTTCACACTTTTTTGTTAAGTATATAACTCCACATGTGTTAATTCATAGTTTTGATGCTTTCAGTGTGAACGTACAATTTTCAAAGTCATGAAAATACAGAAAAATCTTTAAATGAGAAGGTGTGTCCAAACTTTTGGTCTGTACTGTATATATATATATATATATATAAACATGCAAATATATTCGCCCTAAGGTTCAGCACGGTCCGACAACTAATGCTCTCTGCCAGTACTAATATGTCTCAGCATTACAATCCCATATTCATGGATAATTACAGTGGGAGAATTCAGGTCTGAGGGCATTCAATCACAATCTCTCACCTTTCCCCATTGCATAATGTCATATTACAGGATGCCAATAAGTCACACTATGGTCCGGGTCATCTCACCTCCCTGCAGGGTCCATTCAGTCACTTTTGCACTGAACATTCCCAGTCCAGCGCTATTAAAAGCTGCAACCTCGATCTCATAATTGGTCCAGATAATGAGGTCCTCTAGGAGCAGACTGGTGGTGTCTGGATTGGAGAGGTTTCTATACTGGTAGTCTACAGGCAGGCCAGAGAGACAGTATCTGCAGGGAGAGACGGTCGTGACACTTAGAATACAACACAAGAAAACGGGAAATCATTTTTCAACAGTCGTCCATGTACAAATACACAACACAACATTGAAATTACAGCACCAAGAAGAAAAAGTAATGGAATTATGGAAATCAAAGGATGAAGACATGTTACTGACCTGAAAATGATGGTAAAATGGAAACATTTTCAAACCATCTGGATTTATTCAGTCAGGAGTGTGAGCTTCATGTGCAGAAATCCCCACACTTACATCATCTGCTGCTATCAATGAGGTTCTTATCATCAGAGGAATGTTCTGCTGCTCTGAATGCACTTGGACAAAATATTCAAGATCCGCTGCTGGCAGCTCCCTGTGCAATTGGCAACCTATGATGTCCCAGATGTGCTCGATGGGAGACAAGTTTGGAGACACTGCAGGCCATGGTAGCATGTTTAGGCCACGCAAGCTGCACACAGTTGGGCTGTTGTTGTGTTTCAAAACGGCTCCTAGGACACTTTGGAGAAATGTCCTCTTCACTGGTTCCACCACAAAATCAATGTAACTTTGTGCTGTTGGTGGACCTGAATGAAGACTACTGTACATTATACCACCAAACACCGTAATTCCAGAAGCAGGACCTATGTGACGTTCCCTCGTGAAGGTCTCTTCATGGCGTGGAGTTGCCTACGTGGTCTCCAGACCAATTTCCGGCTATAATTGCCTTTAAAACAAAAGCATGACTCATCCCTGAAGAGGATACACCTCCATTCCAGCCTGCACTGTTGTCTTGCTCTGCAGCATGACAGCTTTTGAGAGCAGGGACGTGACGTGAATGAAGCACCTATAGCCTGACGTCTGACTCATAGCCCAATGTCGTGCAAGCGCCTTCTGATACTTTGTGTGGACACTGTTAGATTCCACAGGCTTGGAAAGTGACGTCTAATTTCACTTGCAGTACGGAATGAATCAGTCGTGGAACCAGTGGTACGGCCATTTCTCCAACTTGTCTCAGGACCATTTTTTCCAACATAACGCCAGGCCGCATGTTGCTGGTGCTACTGTTAGCAACATGCATGGCCTAAAGTGTCTCTGGACTTGTCTCCCATCGATCACATCTGGGACGTCATTGGTCAGCAACTGTTGGGGAGCTGCTAGCAGCAGATGTTGATGATTTGCCCAAGTGCATTCAGCGCTGCAGAAGATTCCTCAGACGACCATTAATAACCTCATTGTTAGCAGCCGAGGCTGTAAGTGCAAGAATTTCTGACCGTGACGCTAATACTCCAGACTGAATAAACCGAGAATTTTGGACATTTTTATTCCCATATTTCATCATTTTCAGGTCAGTAACATGTCTCCATCCTGTGATTTCCATGATGCCAACACTTTTCCTTCTTGTGGTTGGAATTTCAATGTTGAGTTGTGTATATATTAGTTCACACTAATCCTTCTCTTACATATATGATTCTTTCTGGCAGTCCTGCCTTATCTTGCTAATCCGGTCAACTCTCTTCCTTCAGGCTATCATTTGCATGGAAGATGTTCTGGAAAATGGGTTTTGGATGTAACGACACTCAGTAGGACACTATGGCTATATATGACAATAAAGCTGCCAAAAGTAATAGCGAGACAGGAGCACATATTCTGCATGTAAGCCTGCCAAAGGCAATGTATGGAGGAGGTCTGGGAAAGGTGCTAATATCCAAAAGAAAGGGACAACGTGTATCACTGAGGACTTGTATATTATTCATGGAAAACACTCGTCATGGACAAAAATGAGCAATGGTTGGCTAATACCAATTTTATTAGCCCCCAATATTCCTGTTTTCTGAGAGCTGTAAATTTTTTATTTTTTTGTTTTGTTGATGGAGCGGAGTGGCAGAGCTTGTTTTTTCCATAGTGAGCTCTTGTTGGTATAATTTTAAGATAAATTTGCCATTTTGATTCCTTTTTATTGCATTTTTTAAAGGGAAGTGCGGTGACCGAAAAATGACATTTTTTTTTCCTTACGATGTATATAGGGCAAGCAATTTTTGATTTTCAGACATCTGACTTTTACAGGTGCTGCAGTTCTGAATATAATCATTGTTTATTTTTTTTTAACTTCTTTGTTTTTAACTGAGCAAAATGGGAGTAATTGTGTTTTTTTTTTAGACTTTTAAAACTTTTTTTTTACTTCACATTATTTTATTATTATAGTTATTTTTTGTGTCCACAAGTGACTTAAAATTTATTTTTTTTACAGTATTGCGATATATAGGGCAGGACATGGTCTCCTATTATGTCCAGCCAAAAGGATACCCACATGGCGGGGGGGGGGGGGGCTTCAGCAAGATGCCATAGCAAGCAATTGGCATCCTGAATTTATGTTGTAGGGGTGGGGGAGAAGGGCTCCTGAATGGATGACCGGGCAGGATAATGTTGCGCCCCTGAGGGTTCGACCGCCACAGGGATGCTGCACTTCTCTAATGGAGTGTGGTGTTCCTCCTCTGAGGTAAGAACAGTGTGATGGTCAGGACCCCACCTCCACATCCAACACTTCTCCCACCAGAGGGGGCTAGAAGGCACTAGGTGCTGCCCCTACTGGCACTCGGGAGACTGGGGAACCAAGAGATAGGAGAACAAAATTAGTGGGTGAGGGTGGAGGATTCACATTTTAGTGACACTTTAAATTTCATATTTAACCCACAGCCATTTTGGTTCTTGGTTCTTTGACTGTTTCGTTCACGGCTCTTTGATCGTTCAGTGTCCGTGACCTTCCTCCCTGAGCGTGGATCCTGTGTGGACCTGCAGTGGAAGGAGACACGGCCCTCGTACCCCGGCCTTGGGTTGAGGGGCAGGCTGCAGACAATGTGTGTCTCAGCCCAGTCAAGGACCATGACCAAGAAGGCCCGGAGCTTAAGAGTGTAGCTCCACCGCAAATGGATCCCAGGAGGATGCAGACGGAGCGGTATACGCCACCTGTCCTCGCCAACCTGATTTATTCAGAGGGATTCCGGCTGCAAGAGGGGTACCGGCCCCCGACACCTGACCTTGCTACTCTCCGTCCTGGTCAGGAAAGTCCGGTAGGCCCTGAGGATCCCACCGGGTATTGGAAGGAGCGGAGCTGCCACCCGTACCCTTTTTCTCAGTGAAGTTCAGAGGTAGACCTGGCCTATTTTACACACACGCAGACAGGAAAGGACCCGGTCTGAAGTCTAGGAACACTCTGGTGCGGGTTCCTGATTGAACACTGGACTTACTTGGAGGTTGTCGGACCCCCCCGTCTCTGGTGACCGCAGAACTCCGCGAGGAGCAGGGAGACGCCTTCCTACTGCATCTCCATCGTGAGTAAAAACCCTGGAAGTTAACCCCTATGGCCTCTGGACTCTTTATTCTGCATTACACCGCACTACGCAGCACCAGACCTCCTAGACTACTATTCCCTCCATCCTGTCCCTCTGCCCTGAGGCCCTGCTCCGCCTGTGGGGAGTAGTAACAACTATGGCTGCGATAACACCATGGCTCAGCGGACGGCAGCAGCGCTGGTGGCCTTCACCAGGTGCCACAGGTGGCGTAGTCGAGATCAGCCACTCAAACTGGATAAGCCCATACCATCCTTTTTAGTGCGACGGCCCTGGGCACGGATCGGGTCCGGGCCACGGCTGCACCCCATCTACCAAACAGGACCCGGCTCCGAGTCCCGCATCTCCCAGGGTAGGGCTTCCAGCGTCACACAATAACACATTTTAAATGTCGCTATCAGAGATTGACAGCAACATTTAAGGAGTTAATAGCAGTGATCAGAGCTAGCTCCAATCGCTTCTGTTAAATGCAGATGCCGACTGTATAACACAGCCTGCTCCTGCCTTGTGTGAAGCAAGCTCAGCTCCTGAGCCCGTTCCACACACCTCACAAGTATACATCAGTCGTTAAGTGTGAAAGGGTTAAAGTTCTTTGTGTGGCGCCCCTGAGGGTTCAGTCGCCACAGAGGTACTGCACCTCCCCAAGAGGTGTGGTGTCTCCTTCTCTCAAGGTAAGGAGGGAGTGCTGCCCGGAACCCCAACACCCGCATTCAACACTACACTGCTCCAGGCCGGCTGGAAGGGCAAGATGCACTGTGTCTCCTGCTGAGCCCTGTCCCTGGCTGGAGTGGGAGGAACCAAAGAAGGGGGAACCAGTAGTGGGTGTGGGTGGAGGATGCAGACCAAGGGAGCACCATAGTAGGAGGTATATAAAGGGAAGCCATCTTAGGGTGGCAAGAGAGTCGGTTAGAGAGTGAGGACAGTCAGTCAGGGAGCAGAGTCTCATTAGGAGCTCTGTTCCACAAGTGGGGCCTAGTGATAGAGGCCCAGGAGGGGAGCAGAGGAGGAAGGCTCCGTTCTACAGAAGGGATCCCAGGGGGTACGGTGAGTGCAGGACGGCACCCATACGCCCCGAATCTGCCAGGTGTCAGAGGGGTCAGGCAGCAAGAAGGGGATCGGCCCCTGGACCAGCCGTGTTACTCCAGGTCTCGGCTGGAAAAACCGGAGGCTTCTGCACTTCCATGGTGCAGTTGCCACAGTCTCACCTTAGTCACCGTGAAGGGCATCAAGTAGGTCCGGGAACTCCAGGTTGCCAGAGGGACTTCAGAGCACCCGATCGAGACTGAGTGTGGGGAAGCGCAGGGCAGGAGGGAGAAGACCCAGCGTGAGAAGTCGGTCTAGTAAGGAACATAAAGAAAGCGGGGTTCCGTCAAGCACTCCTGATATATCTGAGAAAGTGCTGAACCCCTGGTCTGGTAGACGCAGTGCGACACCGAGGCGGACACCCATACAGTGTACCTGAGAACCTTGAACAAGAACTGTGAGTAAAACTTGGATGACTGCATTCCACTGCCTCCGTTAGTAATTTCAGCTGCGCCATCCCGACTGCACTACAAGCCCCAGCATCACCACCCACCATCAAACTCTACACTGCCCTGAGGCCCGCTCTACCTGTGGGGAGCTGTTCCATCCTAGCTGCCCTATCAACTGCCTCAGAGGTCTGCAGCAGCACTGGTACAAATTACCAGAAACCACAGGTGGCGTCACGATCAAACTACAAAACCCATATAAACTTTCCCCTTTTTGTTGACCGCCCTGGGCCACGGACCGGGCCAGCCACTGTGACATATCCCTTCCCCAGCATCTGTAGGCCCAGCTGCCGAGTGCCCCACGGCCCTGGGGGCGCGTCATTTGCATCTTACTGCAGACAGACTAGAGGGGGGAAGCTCCTGCTGCAGCCAGTTGTCTTATAGACAGACATGGTACAGTTAGAAGGCGGGAGAACATAGCTGATCTCCTAAAACAGAGTAGATTTGTTTATAAATATATTTTCTCCATTTTATTGTGATATGAAGCCAAATCGAAGGTAAAGAGAAAATTGAGGAAGGTAGTGGCAGTAATTTTTTTTTATATTTTTTGTGTATTTTTTATGCGCAGTGCCATTTTCTCTCTAATTCAGAATTGACTTTTCAATGACATTTACGTTGTCCTGTATCTTGGTGTTTGCATGTTTTGTGTTGTGTCTACATCTGATTAATTCCTTCCGTGTTTCCCAATAATCCTCTCCAGCGCTCATCACATGCCGTGAGTCTCCTAATAATCTCCGCACCTCTAGTCTCTTGTTAGTCTCTTGCTTTTGCGTTGCATATAATTCCCCCCACCTTCACTAATCTCTACTTCACATCACTGTACCCCGCTCTCTGTAGCACCTTTCAGGTCACCCAGTAAATTGCTCTTCTCTTGCTATCCCTGTCTTACACAGGTTCCTTCTGTGGGAACGCCATGTTTGTGATGCTTTGCTAATCCCTATTTTTCACAGCTCATTGTCTAGGAGAGGAAGACATGGCTGACCTGCAGGTGTGACATTATACATAATAATCAGTTTGTGTGACAATATACTGGTTAATTAAAATAGAATTAGAGTCAGGACTTAATGTAATTTTATGTGAGTTTTATTTGAGACAGTTATAATCTGTAAGGAGGTCACATTGCCCCAATTCAATCAAAACACTTAAAGTTCCCTGTACCCCTCAGATAGTGGATAGCAAATGCTCGCTCGACAGCTATCTCTCCCAACTCCCCCATATAGATACATACACGGATCGGACAAAAGTGCATGTGTTTTCCATGGGGAGAGTGGAGTAAGCCACTGCAAGATACATGTGGCAGGGGCTTATTTCCCGATGGAACAAAAGGATCTGGTGCAATACAACATGTGCGTCAAGGGACATTGTAAGGTCCCCATGGGGGACTTTTGGATAAATTATTACCAGATCAAAACAGGCCAGTTTTTGCTCTTATTTTATTCCTGCTTCTCCCCTGAGTATTCAGTTTTGTTTTGTTTTTTTAATCCTCCATATGGTTCCAGAGATACGGGCTTCTTTATTTAATGCAATTATTTTTGGTCTTTACTGAGTGGGTGTAGTTCAACAGATGCTCTGGGGTGTGTCTTAAGGCTACTCTGCATAATTATCTTATCTTATGAGCCACGCCTCCTTAGTAAAGAACATAAAAAGCTAGCTCTAAGTAAAAAGGCCCATATATCTGAAACAGTATAGCGGATTTTAAAAAAGTAAAAAATGAATTACTCAGCAGAGCAGCAGGAATAAATTATGATAAAAAACTGTCCTGTCTTGACCTGGTGGCAGGTCTGCTTTAAATAGAAGCAGATGCTGTTTCTTGTAAAAGTGGGCACCTACATATTCCCACAGACACCAAAGCTATAGTGTGTACTGCCTTTACTGTTAATACAACACTGCCCTTCTATATTCTGATAGGATCCAAGACGATGGAGGAGGTGGAGCAATGTTGTATATTGGTAAGGGCTCTTGGTTATTATTTATGACACTGTGTTATCTCCTCTGAGTTTTATTAATTGCTGATCCATAACTTAGTCTTCCATAAAATCTTTCGATATGCTGAAATAACTCATGGAAGGTGGGGTATGACTTTGATGGTAATGAAAAGCTCTAAACTTTTGGCTTCGGTCAGATGGGGTCAAGAGCAGGTATGCAGGTAATAATAATAGTCTTCTGACTTTAAAAGAGAGGTGTCTAGTTTGGAAAAATTATTTCCATGTGTCATATTAAACCTGGATGATAAATAAACAAGATAGAAGAAGAATTGATGCCTTCGAAATGTGGCGCTGGAAAAGGATGTTATCAATACCATGGATGGCAAAAAGAACAAACAAATCAATTTTGGAACAAATCAAACCAGACATGTCACTTGAAGCAAGGATCACCAAGCCACGACTTGCCTACTTTGAACACATCATACGAAGAGAGCAATCACCGGAGAAGGACATCATGGTCGGAAGAATAGAAGGAACAAGGCAAAGAGGAAGACCAGCAACCCGATGGCTTGATACAATCAAGATAACGGCAGAGAAAACCCTGGTGGACCT
The DNA here is from genome assembly GCF_046119375.1 of Phyllobates terribilis. NCBI lineage: Eukaryota > Metazoa > Chordata > Amphibia > Anura > Dendrobatidae > Phyllobates > Phyllobates terribilis. The sequence goes on from NW_027362765.1 coordinate 93,697,271, forward strand.
ATCTCGGCTTACACAAGACAGGTCTTCCTACAAAGCGTTTATCCATCTTGACAACATACCTTGAGATTGAGCCGAAAGCCATTAAATAATAATAATTAGGATATTGCAATAGGTGGGCTCTTTTGTTCTAGATCATCTCTTGAGCATAGTAGACGGTACTTATAAAAAGTGTCTCTCATTCTATAGGACTTGTCCTGCATTAAACCGGCAAAATACTGATGGAAACGAACACTGTGTAATGCTTCATTTCTCCTGCGGTGGTGCTGACACTTACTTCCTGTTTTCTCCACAGATCACAGCTGATCATTGGGGGGTCTTAATAAGGGGATGGTTTGTGATCTGCTAATATCAAGAGATCCTTTGAACTAATCGAATCTTCCAAAGCTGAGAACACCTTACAGTGGGGCATCTGGAGGATATCTGAAATTGACTTTACCCAGGGTCCAATTTGTATTTTCAAGTAGAAAAAAAGGGATTTCGGCTCCCAGTTTGTTTTGATATCTGACCAACTTTCTAGTGCTGGAAATCGTCTGCCAAGTCGATGGTCTTCAAGATGGCTTTCGCCAGTAATTATTGCCAACACTAAGATGCATTGCAGGTACAGTTGAGCAAAAAAAAAATTGCAGGATCCTGGCCCTGATGTCACGTCATGGAGAGCCCCGCCAACCTCCCTCTACCAGCTGGCATCCCTGGCGCCTCTTCTGATTTGTAGACCTGGCATCACATCATGCGATGACTTACTACTCAGAGATTCATCTGGGATGTCGGCAGGTAGCGGGAATTTCACGGGACTCTGGTGAAACGTCCAGAGTTTTCCAACTTTGCCAAGGTTCTGCGAATATTTTGGCTCAGGCATGATCCAAGGTTTAAAAAAGGGTCTGCTTTTTTCAGTTTACCCACCTGATGACATAATTCGTTTTTTTTCAGTTTACCCACCTGATGACATATCCCTTCAAGACTCCATTTTGGTGATTCTCTGGAGGTGACTGCCACTGGATCATAATGGATTGATTTGTGCGCCCAGTAGCTAGGACGTGTTGAGGAGGAGCACTGGGAGGTTCTTCAGGAAGTGTCACGCTAAGGAGAAAAGACCCGGCTGCTTAGTATTAGACCCACAGAAGCAGTATTACTATACTGACATTGAGAGTACAGCGATAGCGGCCGCGGAGCATTGTACATCGCTTCTATCATACCCTTATCTGCTGATACTTTGACAAAGAACAAAGCATAAAGCGAAACTCTACATTATGGCAATGAAAAGTTTACCCGAGAAATTTATCAAACTTGACTGAGTTCTAGCAAACCACAAAAAAAAGCTGAGCTCATTTCAACAGGGATGCTCCTCTGAGATAGCGGCGTTTCTTCCCGCCGCTAGAGGAAGTACTAAGAGTTCTGTGCAGACACAGACTGAGAAAATGGATTATTCATGTTGTTTAGCAACTCTCCTTTTATTAACAGACAGGCAAAACCTAAAAAAAAAAAAAAATCTCAGGAAGTCATGCGAAATGTTTATACCTCCAGAATGTAATTTTATTTCCAGCCTCAAACATGTTCGAATATATTTCCAACAACATCTATATATGAATGAGTGTGCAAGTGAGTAATTTCGGCACGTTGGGGTTACATCTTGTATATCTTCAAGGGTCAGGGCTTCAATAAGGGGTAGGAGGAGTAGATCGCCACCTACAGCACTAAAGGAAGACCAACTGTGTATAGATAAGGTTTAAAGGGGACCTATCAGAAACTTTTACCCCCCCAACCATTAGTAGGACTATGTAGCCCATTAAAACACAAGTCAGTCGATACGTCTATGACTCCAAAGTGCCTTTTCAGCAGCGAGAAATCGCGTTTTGAATTTCAGACTTGAAGTGCATTGTGGTGTGATGATGCACATACAGCTTCTCAGCCTTCGCTGTATTTCCAAACTAACAGCACCCTCCCCTTTCTGATTGACAAGTCAGTGGTCATGTACCAGAGCAAACTACCTTTCAATCAGCCCGGAGGGTGTTTTGTTTGCTCGGAGATACAGGGGAGGCTGAGAAGCTGTAAGTGCATCTTCACGCCACAATGCACTTCCAGGATGAATTTCAAAACGCAATTTCTCACTGCTGAAGAAGAATTTTGGGGTCATAAAGGGATCAACTGGCTTTTCTTTTATAAGGCTACAAATTCCTATTATTGGTTTTGGTGGGGGATAAAAGTTTTCTTTAAACCTTATCTATACACAGTGGGTCTTCTTTTAGCATTGTAAATGACGGCCTACTCACCCTACCCCTTATTGAAGTGTGGCGCCCCTGAGGGTTCAGTCGCCACAGGGGTACTGCACCTCAGCTTGAGGTGTGGTATCTCCTCTTCCAGGTAAGGATGGAGCATCACTCAGGACCCCACTTCACACTCAACACTACACCACTCCTGTCCTGTAGGGGGCCTAAATGCACCAGGGTGCTGCCCCGGCCCGGGATAGAGGAGATGGGGGGAACCAAAGATAGGGGGAATCATGTAGTGGGTGAGGGTGGAGGACACACTTTTAGGAAGCACTTATTGATTCATATTTAATCCACGGCCATCTTAAGTTCAAGGTCTTTGATTGTGGTCTTCTGCCAGGGTCTAGCAAGAGTCTGCAGCTCACTGAAGATACACGTTCCTCGTTCTCTGGCCTTGAGACGAGGAGTGGGTCAGAGTTAACCACTGTCTCTACCCGGTCAGGGTCCTGTCCTAAGAAGGCCTTGGAGGGGAGCAGAGGAGATAGGCTCCACAGGCAAAAGGATCCCAGGGGGATACGGACAGAGCGGAGTCGCCGCCTGTACCCTTCACTCTGGCCTAGTCAGAGGGATTCCTGCTGCAAGAGGGGTGACCGGCCCCCGATATCTGACTTTGTTACTTCACGTCTCAGTCAGAAAAGCCCGGAGGCTTAGTGGATCCCAGGGGGATACGGATGGAGCGGAGTCGCCACCTGTATCTCTCACACTGCGTTTATCCAGTGGGACCCGGCCTTACACTACGTTCATACCACACACAGTCAGGAGAAGACTTAGTGGGAGAACTTACCAAGGAGAGGAACACACGCCAGAGGGGTCTCGACAGGTGCTCCTGATCTACCTGGAAAGTGCTGGACCCCCTTCCCGGTGGCCGCAGTACGCCGTGTGTAGCAGAGAGAAGCTTTGCGGCTGAAAGTTCATCTAAAGTGAGTAAAGACCCGGATGACTTCACACACCGCATCAGCCTGTTATTTCCTGCACGGCACTGCACCCACCATTCCTTCTCACACTGCCCTGAGGCCTGCTCCGCCTGTGGGGAGCCGTCCCATCTTAGCAGTCCGTAACACCAGCCTCAGTGGACTGTTGCGGCGCTGGTGTCCATCACCAGGAACCGCAGGTGGCGTAGTCGAAATACCACTCATCCTAAAAGAAGCCCAATATTTTGATGTGACAACCCTGGGCACGGAACGGGTCCAGGCCACAACTGCATCCCCGCGACCCCTACACTGACCCGGCTCCGAGTAACCCCATTTCCCAGGGAGGGCGAGGCGTCACAGAAGCCCTGACCCTGGAAGATGTACGAGATGTAACCCCAACTTGCGTACTCATTCATATACGAAGAATTTGGGGGTCATAAAGGGATAAACAGGCTTATCTTTTTTAGGGCTACACAGTGATATTAATGGTTTTGGGGGTTCAAGTCTCTGACAGATTCCCTTTAATGTGCATCGTCTATGGAGCGATACACAATATGTTGGCACTATCGTACGGCAGTCACATCATTGAGAGTAAATTTTTTTGTACATGATCATGATAAAAGCAGCGAGTTGCATTCCTCAGCGCAGCCTGTGGCCAGATGAAGGGTTAAAGGTTTGCAGAATCTACAGAGATATATGATGTTTGGAGTCTAGTAATATATGCATCTCCTGACTCCCTGAATCACAAGCTCAAGAATTCAGTGCAGTTGCAAAAAAAAATAATAATAAAAAAATAAAAAATTCAGGATAATCCACTGAGGAAAGGCTTCACAATTATTGAATCTTTTACTTTTCATAAAAGCAGGAAAATAAAACAAGCGTCTTACTGCTGGGGAGGTACCCCAACTTCAAAGTGCCTGACATCTATCAGAAAAAGCCAGATCTTACATAAATTCTGTTTAACATATGTATCTGCAGCGACTGATTATGTCTTACAATGTCTCTCCCTGTGTAATGGGCTCCCTGGATACAAATTAAAAGTAAGCCACAAAAAAAGACCTTAGTTTACCTCCCAGATGAGACAATGGAGGCAACAAATTATATTTCTTTTCATTTGTAGGGGACAGAACCTGAAGTTTGGGCACAGATACTTAATTCTGTATTCTTACCGCTGTGTCTCTTTGCTAAACTGGCCTTTGCCGACGTCATTCACAGCACAAAGGCGGAATTGGTAGGAGCGAGCCGGGATGAGGTTCCTCACAACGAACGAGGTATAGTCAGGGTCCATATTGGCAAATAGGATGAACCAAGGGGTATCTGTGAAAGAGATAAATCCGACGATCACATCCAAAAGTATATTAATGTCTATACAAATATCATAACTATGTGTATTGGCCCAACATGGGTCCACTAAAAACCATGGTTATATTCTTCTACATCGATGGAGGTATTATATTTCTGTGTTCACTCATTAGGAAAATTATTTTCAGTAATCACCAATTGAGAATATTACGACTATAATACGGCCTCATATGAACGAGAGTACGACTACTGTAATATGGCCTCCTAAATACAAAAATGCAACCATTATAATACTGCTCCTAAGTACCAGAATATAACTACTATACTACTGCCCCTATGTACAAGAATATAACTACTATAATACTGCCCCTATGTACATGAATATAACAACTATAATACTGCCCCTATGTACAAGAATATAACTACTGCTCCCTATGTACAAGAATATAACTACTGTAATACTGCTCCCTATGTACAATAATATAACTATATAATACTGCCCCTATGTACAAGAATATAACTACTATCATACTGCCCCTATGTACAAGAATATAACTACTATAATACTGCTCCTATGTACAAGAATATAACTACTGTAATACTACCCCTATGTACAATAATATAACTACTATAATACTGCCCCTATGTACAAGAATATAACTACTATAATACTGCTCCCTATGTACAAGAATATAACTACTGTAATATTGCTCCCTATGTACAATAATATAACTACTATACTACTGCCCCTATGTACAAGAATATAACTACTATAATACTGCCCCTATGTACAAGAATATAACTACTATAATACTGCGCCCTAGGTACAAGAATATAACTACTATAATACTGACCCCTAAGTACAATAATATAACTACTATACTACTGCCCCTATGTACAAGAATATAACTACTATAATACTGCCCCATATGTACAAGAATATAACTACTATAATACTGCCCCTATATACAAGAATATAACTACTATAATAATGCCTCCTATGTACAAGAATATAACTACTATAATACTGCTCCCTAGGTACAAGAATATAACTACAATAATACTGCTCCTATGTATAAGAATATAACCGCCACTATAACTACTAAACTACTGCCCCTATGTAAGAGAATATAACCACTACAATACTGCCCCTATGTACTAGAATATAACTACTATACTATTGCCACTATGTACAAGAACATAATCACTATAATACTGCCTCCTATGTACAAGAATATAACTACTATAATACTGCTCCCTATGTACAAGAATATAACTACTAGAATACTGCTCCCTATGTACAAGAATATAACTACTATACTACTGCCCCTATGTATGAGAATATAACCACTATAATACTGCCCCCTATGTATGAGATATAACCTAACACCCAGCGTATTTTTGTGTTGTGCGGTATCTTACTAAGACTCTAGAGCCGCTGCTTTCTTTTGCCACATTAACCACTTTACTAATCCCCGTCTCTGATTCCTGTTACCTGAGGCCATGATCTCTTGTTCTACTCTAACTAAAAGTAAGTTTGTGTCGAGGTTTTTATTCAACGCCTCACGTCTCTTCAAAGCTGTATTCCCCCCACCCCACCTCCCATTTCTCCTCTAAGCTATAACCAGCAAGATCTAGGAGCCTTTCCTCTCGTGCTTTGTTACGTAGGTACGGCAGTAGTAAGCTCCACGGAAGGACTTTGTGCTATCAGCTTCATAAGCCATTTTCTCCCACTGAGAAATATATACATGCAAGCGACAACATTAAAACTACAGTTGTGAGAGGTATTATCACGCTCTTGTCTTGAAGGGGGCATCCCAATGACACATGCAAAACATATTGCCTTTTTTTGTTGTTGCTTTTTCTCGTTTTGCCATGATGATGTACAGAGGAAGATAAATGTGGTCTATCGTCTATGGAAATCAGAGAAGGGTCTGCTCTAGGGGTTCGGTCCTTTGGGGTGTAGGATGGGATATAAGATCTGCATATGATATGCGCAGGCAGGCGAAAGAGATGCTAAATCTCTCTGAAGGCACCTCATAAATATGGAATTCAACTCGCAAGGCAGAAAGATGCCTGCAAATAAGACAGGGCTTGGGTTAACCCAATCCTGGCCACCGGGGAGACACACTGCCATCCTCTCTGAGGCCATCGGGGTACCCTCTTCTTCATGAACTATCATGGATTATTAGCTTATTCCTAAAATGGCGCATGCGTATGGCTTTATTTGGTGCCATTTTTTTTGCGGCCACCAGCCATAGTTTTTTTTTTTGTTCCGAGCACTAGCAACCTTCAGACGAAATTGACTCTAAAAATGCCGAGCTTGCAAGATACAGGTCCGTGCTTGATCCATAAATACGGTCATGAATATTAATGCGGAGAACCACCTGTATTTTTGAAGATGGATTAGTATGGCAGCTGAAGGGTTAGTGTTATGATCTAGTTTGTTATTCCGCTCTGTGTCTTGATGCTAAGCCATCTATCTACAGGACGTGCTTATCTGCACAATACAATGTTACAGGGAGCTGTGTCGTTCATACCAAGTAAGTTGGTGCGCCGTAAAAAAAAGAAGGAAAAATTCAATTTACAGGGAAAAGAAAGCGGGTGCGGGATAAAGCGCGAGCGGTGGCTTTAAAGATGCAGTTTGCAGCAAAACAAATAATAAGATTAAGGGGAACGGATGTTAAGGTTTTAATGAAAAGATGACCTGTGACCCTCCTTGGCGAATTGCTACAAGCTGTGCAGGTTGGATCTCGCTCTGCTGTTTTACACCGGAGAGCCATGACTTGCTAGTAAAAAAAAACGAGTGTGAAGAAGACGCTGTTATTTAGAGCTGATGGTCGCATCGTTCCATATTTTAATACAATCCTCTACTTTTATGTGATCTGTAAATGACTTTGTGATTTATAGGAGAGCAATCACCGGTTGTAGAAGAGAAGAATATCATCTTCTCCAACCTAAAAGGAGACTTCGGTGTGAAAAATACATGATAGGGCTTCTTTAGAAACTGCACCACTTAACAAACGAGTATAGGTTGCAACCTATGTAAGTAATCCCTATCTATGCATAAGTAAGATCATTGCGGAAATGGACAGGCAATATAATACTGAAGAACCTCGTAAATACCTTACTGGTGCTTTACTTTCTCCAACAATCTAAGTCTAACATCCTCCATAATCTTGACCTCCCATTTCCATCTTCAGGACTTATCTTGTGCTGCACCAGTTTTCTAGAATGCGCTACCCTAGGCAATCACATTAATTCCGACCATGCACAGGCTTAAGAGTGCCCGAAAACAATTTTTTTTAGGTGACCAATGTCATTGCCAAATCAGTCTCCTTTCCTTATAATTTTTAATGGGTGTACATGCATCATTGCATAAGAGTATCTTGAAGCCCCTCTTTCCAATGCAATGACTGCCAGGCCTGCTAGGGAAGCAGCAGTGAAACCTCAGAAGAGAATTTCTGCACAAGGAAAACAACTTTTGAGCTTTTCTACTCCCCTTCTACTCCTTTTTGCCCCATCTGCTATTTAACCCGTGCAAAGAGGAGTGGTTTCACACATTCGAACGTTGTACCACGTTCTGATTTTTGCCTACAGCGCATCACTCAATGGCGGCCAGAACTTACTATTTTCAGAAACCTCAAGAATGTATCTGATCAGCGGACTGTTGCCATCGAAGGGTCTCGCCCACGTTAGATTAATGGATCGTGACTCAACGGTGCTTAGCGTTGCCACAGGGTTCTCAGGAGCGTGAGGAAGTTGTCTGGTAAGAAACAAATGTCCATCTTGTTAGTTGATGACCCCAAAACTTATCATTTTATCATTGATCATAAGAAACTGGTCTATGTCCTTACCTGACTCGTAGGTGGGCGCTTCTGGAATCATTGCCCCCCACCGACAGGACGCGGCAGGTATACGTCCCAATGTCTCCTGACCAAGTTTGGGAGATGTGTAAAGTGCCATTCTTGTCCATACGTATTCTCGGCAAGTTGTCTATGCTCAGAGGAGCACCATCCTTCTCCCACACGTACCTTGGACAGAAGAGAAGCAGATGTAGAAGACGTGATCAATGCCAAATGAAGGATGGCTCGCTATATTGCCCGTCTATTCTAAACATTGGAGCATCTCTACAGGGATTCCCTGGTGACCTTCAATAATGGATGTAATTGGGAATAATTGTGCCCAATAAACTTCCCTTCATCCCCAGGGCAGTAAATACCAATCAATATGTGTAATAACACATCATCATAAGACATAAAAGAAGAAAAATCCTGGTAAATGTAGGTCATTCATCTTCATCTGTCCACACTTGTGAGTAACGACTAATAAATTGGGACTTCATTTTATCCGAGTTTGGTTGAGCCAATCATTCTACTGATATGGTGATGCCAGGGTATGAGAGGGCATATCGCCTGGGGTCCGGGAACAGATTATAATTTTGGGATGTTGAGGACAAGATGAGGATGTCATCTTTATTTTCCATCATTCTCTCACCTATGTACAAGCCGGTCCATCTACATACTGATAGCAGGTCCTATTTATAGAGGGTGCCGCACATATTGTGCACATCTCGGCACAGCGGGGGTCCCTGTCATTAGACTTCCAGATGGGCTCTTTATACTGTAGATCATTTCTACACTTGCCAGATAACTGATGGAGCGTCTCTCTCTCTAAAAATAGTCCAAGTCTGTAATCTGCAAATAACAATGCTGTAAGGTGATCATGGAAAACCAATAACCCGCTATGAGGTAGCTATATACAGGGGCATTCTGCGTTCATGCAAAAAATATAAGAAAGAAAAGAAAAAAATACCCCAAAATGACAAAAATGCCCCCACACCTTATAATTCGGACTATAATGCTTTGCAGCAGAACTCCAGATTGAAACCACCCCCTGTGGCTTTGGAAGGGAAAGGTGACAACTAATGCCATTTTTATAGTTGTCCTAATCATCACCCGGTGGTGGGGGATACAGGGTGCTCTATTGACATTTAGGATCACACAGTTTAACATTTAGGAGAAAGTCCAGTTTAAGGGTACCTGGGTCACATTGACAGTGCTGCATTCAATTGACGGCTCTGCCCATGTAGACAGAACGCCCTGCGGAGCTCATTGGGTGCGGTGCTGCTAATGTGATGTCAGCGCTGCAGCCAAAAAGAGACACTGGGTACTACGGCCGAGACTCAGCTCTGGACCAAGGGAGAGTGAGTAAAGGATATTTTGCTTCTTTTTTTTTTTTAAATAACAGACTGCAGATGTGGGAAATGGGTTTTCTGAATGAGGACAACCCCTATAAAGGGAGTGTCTGGTCCAAATAGTGCTACAACCAATCAGTGGCTCTGCCCATGTAGACAGAACACCCTACTCAGAGCAACTGAGCTCACTGAATTCAACTGGATGACTCCTAAGAATGACGACACCACGTTGCTTGGATAAGATCCACGTAGGAGACTTTCGTTGATTTAGAGATGTGATTTGGGCACTCAATAGATCGATGGCCACCTCATTGGTAAAACAGCGGTGGGTACCACGCCAATTTAATTTTCAGACTTTGTATTGTTGGACTTTCCCTTTTACGATGAATTCAGTGGTGAATAAGTTGATTTACCAACTTGACGCCAACCCCCACCGTTGTCCCAAAATGACCGGAGAGAAATTTCTGCTTGAAATGATACATATGCTGTAGACGGGAGAATTAATATCACCCGATAAAATATTCAGCGCGGATGAAGTTAAGTAAGATTAATTTTTTAACTCCTATTAAATTTTTCACCGAGTTCACCGTGGGCTCTCTGTTCCCCCCCGCTGTTCGGAACCAATTAGTGATGTTTAATTTTCCCTCATTATTTATGGGTGAAGTATAGAGAGAAATGAGATTGTGTTAATTAGGCATGGGTCCTCTTGAGCTCCGGCCTAGTGCAGGGTTGGGTGACCCCTTTATTACGCCTTATTATAACAAAAGAGACTAAGGGATTAAAGGAAAGTGTAATATGCGGAGCGTGGCGGGCGATCACGTAGGGTCTGCAGGATTTCCTTGTCGGTGGTGAGAAGAAGGTTGAATGTGCAGAAGGACAAAACTAAAGTTAAAGGAAAGCAAGAGGCTTAGTACGCCTGATTATTGTCTACCCATAGATGTTCAGGATTATTTCAGATCCCAGGACTAGTCGGAAGAATTGTCTGTATAAGAGCTGGTTCACATGTTGGCACACTTAATAGCAAAAGCTTCCTGAGAGTCACATGCCATGTCCTACATTGGATGGCAGGAAATTATGTACTTGGCATGGGAGTGTGGAGAACCGGGCAATGAACTACAGGACTACTCAACTGAAGACTAAATCAGTGATAAACTAAGTTTAAAGGAATTGTCCATGTTTAGGAATATTTTTTGGGGGTGAAATTTTTTTTTTGCAATTGTATGCCATTAAAAATTTTGCACCGTTTGGCTTCTACAGACATTTTGTTTTTCTGCACATTATAATAATAATAATAATAATTTTTATTTTTATAGTGCCAACATATTCCGCAGCATTTTACAAATTTTAGGGGGGACTTATACAGACAACACATTCAACTTTGATGTCATCTCCGGTTATAAACCAACCAAGAGGAGCTCGGAAAAAGACATAAAAAAGTTGCAAACTCTCCTTTTTTAGACAATCAGAACGAGCTTACCAATAGATTCTCAGTGAACTCATTCTGCAGCCAGCAAAAGGTACAACATTTTCTTAATGAAACTCAATTCCAAATAGGATTTTTTAACCCCAAATATATGCACTTAAGTAAAAAAAAATTGTCTGCAAAGATATATAACCTCTTTGGTGCCCCACTAGATCATGATGGAACGGATGTGTCTTTGGTTGGTAACTATGATTAAAGGTGGCCACATACATTAGATGACCACCTGAGCAACTAATGTGTATGGGGCACTTGTCTGGCAGAACACACACTGATGAAAACGGGCTTGATGGAAACTCAAGTAAAGCCGACCACATGCATGAGATAGCTGTCGTCCAAAGGTTAGTTCAGCAGACAGATATCTCTCCAAAATCCCCCAAGCATGAGTGCTCAATTCGGCCAAGCGTTCGTATATTTTTTATAAGGAGAAAGAGAAAGTCACTGTTAAAAACCTCTGACAGGCTTATTTCCCTTGTTAAAAAAATAAAGGATAAAGTAAAAATTCCAACTGACCTCCTCTGACTTCTCTCCACTGACATTATATATTGATGGAAAGTTGGAAACTCATACCGCACACAACAGGTTGGGCTTGTCGAAATTAGTGGATTGGGACATTTTTCATCAAACGCGTATGGGGGCCCTTAGAACAAACTCTTCTCTTCTGTGCCTCTGATACCCTCACCCACATGAACATCCAATGATTTAGAATTTATTCTCTAATAATCTGCAACCTAAGCTAGTTCTCATGATCCTAATGGTGACTATACACCAGAATCGGGTCAACGCTATCCAAGGTGTAAGGCCACCTTTCGATCCTTGAGAAACAGCAGATGAGGATGTGAATTATTAGGTTACTAGACAGTGAACACCCCATAAACCTTAGATAGCTGTCAGCTAAACGATTGCTTGGCCGATCATTCAGCCGACGGCTACCTTGCCTAGCTCACCTATACACAAAAGTGAAGCACCCTCATGAAGTAGACAGATATCTCTGGAGGCATTTTATCTCTGGAGAAAAGATAAGAAGCCAAAATTGGTCATGACAGAACCTTAACTCCCCCAACAATCATCTGTCGGGGGAGGCCATACACATTAGACCGCTGGCCGAATGCATCCATGTTGGTGGCTTCAGTTGACATAAGTCTAAGTTTTTGGATGGCCATTGGGGTGAGGTTAGTAGTGTTATCACAGAGAAGAAATCATCTTTGACCCAGAAAGTTGGGGAGATCCAAAAATAGAGGTTGTGTGTGCTAGTCTGTAATCAGTTGGCTCTTTCGAAAAAGCGGAGGCGTAAATAATGCCCTATGAACATGGCAACTTACCTGATGGCAACACTCTGGTCATGTGAAACACTGCATGACATTGACGCTTTGGTGCCCTTGATAACGCTCTGGTCTGTCGGAGGATTGGTGATGCGGGTCCGAGCTGTGGGGACACAGAAAGTTAGCGTTAGCCGATTGTCCGTATTCTCTTTGTGCAGTTTTCATTCCTGTCGAATATTATTTATTGCTTTTGTCTCTGATCTTCTAGGAGCATTTTATAGCCACGTCCGCGTTTTGCTTACTAAATCTCGGCAACAACCTTACCTTCCTGCACCATGGATTTAAGATAGAAGATTACACAAGCTCTTTACTGAGGTCGATACTTCCGCAGCCGATATAAAGCATTTGATTTGCTCATCGTCTTCCATGTAAGTTGCCTGGTAATTTATATTATCGGTTCGCTATGAGTCTCATCCTTCCTGACCGCAACTCCAAAATTATGACCCTTTCACATAAAATTTCCCAAATTTGACTTTGCACGAGGATGTCGTCCATGGCACAACAAGCAAATTTAACATCTTTATACTCAACCCATTTTTGTTTTTCCGACACGGCAAGGTTACCAGCTGCATTGACAAGCCGGTGTATGACATCTCAACATGGTCTTTTGAAATGGAGCTGAGCAGACAGGTTTGATGGTCCTCGAACTCCCTCCGGTCTGTAGTGTTACAGGGAAGATAAAGTCACAGGACGAGCTAATTTCACTCCTGTCATTGTAGACAATGCGGAGCGATCAGCTGAAGGATCATGATTGTGAAAGGCAAAGAGAAGACAAAGGGGCTCAAAGCAAAGCAGGTTGTATGAAAGCCCAAGGAGCAGATTCCCACTCACTGTTCCAATGAGGGCAGATAAAAGGAATATCTACTAGGTCTGTGCAGTTTGTCACCTCTACAAGTCACCGAAGACTCCAAGAACTGTATATTCTTTGAAGAACCTCATAGAAGTAAAAGTCTGGCCATAGCGAGGCTTTATTTAGGACCTAATTTTGGGTAAAGAGTAACCCAGGACTGATTAATACCGAATATATTTTTTTATTTTAAAGCACCAATTCAGGTGATCCATGAATTAATTATTTAAAGGGGACCTGTCACCAGGTCAAAAGTGGCCAGTTTTTATCTTATGTTATCCTCGTTGCTCCCCTGAGTATTCCATTTTTTTTTTTTATAATCCGTGATACGGTTCCAGAGATATGGAACGGTGCTGATATTTATGGGTTTTACTTAGGGGGTGTGGCACACAGGGCAATTATGCAGAGCACCCAAAGATACGCCCCAGAGGATCTGTGAGCCACGCCCCCTTAAAAACCTGCACTAAATAAAAAGGCTCAGATCTCCGGAACCATATGACGGATTTATAAAACAAAAACAAAAAATGGAATACTCAATGGAGAAACAGGAATAAAATAATAGCAAGGACTGGTCACTTTTTAGTGACAGGTCCTCTTTAAAGGGACAGAACTGTTCTGAAATTATACATTTTATGCAAATTTTGAAAGGCTGATGCATTGAAAAGACTAGATGCCCAAATAGTGATCTGTACTGGTTGCTTGACAGACCCAAGCAATGCCACACCTGAAGTCCTGTTTTTAAGGGGGTATGAACATAACACAGACTATGCAGATAAGCCTCTCGATTTCCTCTTGGGCAATTTCAGCACCAAGATAAGTGACCTCATAACCAACTCCTTACTCTATAATTGTACAAAAGTCACTGCCACTAATTGAAGACAATTAGCATCTTATGTAGTTGATCTTTGGGGAGGGACTGGCTCTCCTTATGGAGACTTGCTGAGTATGGAGTCTATTTGCAAAGCTTTCTGGGAAAACATGCAAATTAGCTCTGTTGCAGATTTCAAGGAAACTCTCAAGTGCTAAATACTAGAGGTCGCTACCCTAGAAGTCAATGTTCGAGCCTTGCAACATTGCAACATGACCAGGGATAAATGCCAAGCCAGAAACTCATTTACAGGTGGCTGTTTCGGGGTGTTAGCCATATTCTTCTCTAAGTGGATGAGGGGCAATTTTCCTCGCTATCATTACACTATATGATTGTATTCTCCTTTTAAAGATTGGATTTTTCAAGCCGGGGCACTGAGCGTTTATAGAGCTGAGCTGGCAAACTTCATTTTCACAGCAAGTTGTGGTTTTCCATAGGACGAGGAGTAAACCTGCTGCATTATCTGAAGTGTAAATCATCACTAGGCCCCACATTATTTTTTGCTGGAACAGAGCAATAGCCATTTATATCCAATTCTACATCTGAGAAGAGATTGCAGCACTTTTTTGGGGGCACGGGGTTACACGCTTACTCATTGCAAATGCCACATTTAATCTGAGAGGCGATGGCCACTGCGGTATAAATGTAGTCCATGCGGACGGCTCCAATCCGCCTAAGCTGATCCCTCCTTTATGGATATGTCCTTTATTTATTTATTTTACTCAGTTATATAGCGCCATTAATTCCACAGCGCTTTACAGACATTATAGGAACTGTCCCCATTGGGGCTCACAATCTAGATTCCCTATCAGTATGTCTTTGGAGTGTGGGAGGAAACCGGAGAACCCAGAGGAAACCCAAACAAAGGGAGAACATACAAACTCCTTGCAGATGTTGTCCTTGGTGGGATTTGAACCCATGACACCAGCGCTGCAAGGCTGCATTGCTAACCACTGAGCCACCGTGCTTAAAAAAGTATTTCCTGTGGCCTGCAAAGGGGGCGTAGTGGGCTGGATGCATTCGTATACTAGCACTGCATTCACTTCACTCTTACGATCGGCAGAGGTCCCGGAGGTTGGACCCCCCATGATCATGAAGTAATGGCATAACGTAGCGATGGGAATAAAGTTTCTTGGTCACGTTTTATAGTGCAAACTGAAATCCTCTTTCCTAAATTCATCGTTTCTCATGTCAAGATCAAACGTAGGGCGTAACGAACCTAATGATGATGCTACTCATTCATAGCTTTGTGAAAACAGGTCATTAAGTGACATCTTGCCCTTTGGGGAAGCCGGCAGAAGGATTATTACACCCTGGGTTTTCCTGATCTAAAAAAAACTCTTTAACATTACCAAAAGGTATTCTTAGCCATAAAACATATCCAGCAATTGTGTAGCCAAGTGTCATTTTCATCGCTTCATAGAGTGACCTCCAAGCGGAATTGAAATATTGAGAGAGCTTGGAAACATAACGGCACCGGTACTAAGCTGCATGAAAAACCTTTTATCCCTAATGACTATAATAAACAACATCAACTCCTACGGCTGCTAAAACAGAGACGAACTGTAAAAAAACAATATGTGTTAGTGGAAGAAGTGGCGGCACTATTTATTTTCCTAGATAGGACGATACGTGGAAGAAGGGCTTCTCTTACCCCAGACGATAACATCAGCGGAGGCCTCATCTGCTCCACGAGAATTGGTAGCGGTGCAGGTATATGTGCCCACGTCTGATATATGTGCTGGGCTAATGAGCAGACTTCCAGACTCCAGAAGGGTGAAACGTGGCAACTGGACAGAGCCGCTGGCCAAGACCTTGTCAGCTGCAGATGGAGGAGAGAAACAAATTAGTAAAAAGAAGATTTAGATTTTTGCCTAACGTGGAAACCTTCAGATTCTGAACATTGAAGATTTGGGTTTGGCGCGAGTATATATATTGTATGTATACTTTGGATCTTATTCAATTTAAGAGTGTGCTTAGGGAATATCCAAATTGTGGTCCCGCTAATATCCTGGACAACAGAGCTCAAATTTGGACTCCAAGTGCAATGGCACTCTTGTATCATGGGTTGCCAGCGCCCGGTATAAGGCGAGTATTCTGCCCATAACCCAAATGTAATGATTCTCCAAAAATAATAATGCCCCCACACCACAAAAAAAAGTTTATACTTGTCTAATCTGAGTGACTGAGTAACTACTCACAGAGAAGGCAGCCTTCCCCAGGACGTGAATGTATTACTGGCTGTAGCAACCTGTTGGCCTACAGGATGGAGAGTGGCGGTCTACCACAGGATCCGTCTATATCATGATGCCACCTGATGATCTGGTGCACCTGGCCAGAAGTCCATGGCATAAATTATAATTAATTTTTCAGTCTGTGCTAGGACATGCCCCTCCAGCTAAGTGGTGCCTATTTTTCAAAAAGTTGACAGAGCTGGCATGAAAAAAGGCCAAAACTTTTAACATTTTTGTGCAATTACGTGATGCACAAAAATTTTCGCAACAGTTTTACACTGGCAAAAGTTGTGCTGGTTCAGAGCCGTAGCTATTTTTGCAGCATGTTTTTTTTGGTGGGGGCTTTTAAAACACCATGAATTTCTGTCATTTTTTAGAAGTTTGTTTCACATACTTTAAAGGTATATTCCTATCTTCATAAATGGAAATTGTCAGATAAAGCTTGTAAATACAACCAATTTTTCAATTTATTCTTATTAAAATTTTCATTCTTTCTTGAATTATTAACACTTTTATTTTGCTTACAGCTTGTTGCCGTAGAGACCGACCACTGCTGCTATACAGCATTACATGCGCTGTGCTTACAAGCTCTTTTCTATTGAGCTTGTAAGCACTGCTTTGGAGCTGGCCAGGATCACTGGAGCGCTCTGTTACCTCCTAATCCCGGTCAGCTTTAGTGCTGTGAGTTCAAGCTAGACATCAGCAGTGGTCGGTCTCCAAGGCAATGAGTTGTAAACAAAAGAAAAGCATTAATATCTCAAGAACGGCTGCAAATTTTAATAAGCAGTAAATTGCAAAAGTGCTTGTTTTTACACGAACTATCTAACATAATCCATCGATGAGGATGGGAAAAAGCCTTTCCATATATATTTAAATAAAAAAAAAGCTAATTTACTTAATATTTATTTTTTTGCTATAGAGAAGCCTATGGGAAAACACTTGAAAAATAAAAAAGTCACACCTAGAACTTGCTGGATTTGGAGAAAAATGTAAAGTCCCAAGAAATGCACCAAACTGTGAAAGAAGGCCACAAAAACGCTCAGCTTGCACTATGTTTGATATTTGCTAATTAACTTCAAGCTAACACAGCAAAAAGCAGTGTGAGAAATGCTGCAAAAAAATATCCATTACATACATCCTTATGGGGCATCTGTGTGGCAAGCACAATGTCATACGGATATCTGTGGCTTATCCCAGGTTCTTTGAGGCCAGTAAGAAAATTTGGAGCATGTATATCTCATTGTATCATGAGGACTCGCCAAGGGTGCCAACCAGAGAGGAGCGAATTTAATCAATTAAAATGGAATTCTCTTTGAATTCTACAAAAGCTTGCATTCTCCAAAACACAGATTTTTTGCAGTTTGTTTGGCACAAATTCAGCAATATGGCATCCAGCTTTAGCTGCCATTTAGCTGAACCGTAAAGGGCTGGCAAAATTTTATAAAAAAACATTCAACACTTAATACTCAACTAACTGCTTACCTGTCCCACCGCTCACCTGTTCCTGTCTTCGTCACCTGTTCTTTTCGACTTTCCCCGGTCGTGTGGATCTTCTTCGGCCTGCTTTACTCTATTCTGAGTCTTCCGGCACCGAAGAAGCCTCTGTCGTTACTGCACGCTGTGCTGTCACGTCAAGCATCCCCAGAGACTTTGACTAGGCTTTGAGTGCAATGGCACACAGTAATGTCAATGGCATAGTTGTTGGTGGAAGTCCCGTCGTAGAGTGAACAAGACCAAAGAAGATGCGAGAAATGAGGGAAGGGGAAAAGTAGAGGCACAGAGGACCAAAAGTTGAGCTGCAGGACAGGTGAGCGGTGAGTTGAGTTTTTTTGCACCCTACATTTATTATGCACCAGGGTCTAAAGAGAACATAATACGGGTCTTTCAATCGGCCTTGAATATCCTTTCTGCATATCAAATTTCCATGTAAAAATCTGCATGATTTGGTGAATTAGAATTTTGGCAAATTTGATCGACTCCAGTGTTGACCTGGCTTTAGACATCATTCTCAATCACAGCCATATGGGCTGCTGTCATGTGGTCTACTTTTTTTCCGCCCTGTAACCTTCAGACTTTACCTTTCATAAATTTCTCAAAAACAAAAAAAAATTTTTTCTACGTTCTTATTTTTCCAGTCCGGGAAACAGGTCAAGATTCATCCATCCCAGCAGCCCTCGTCTCCTTGCGAAGGGTTACGTTTATGCTAAATTGAAAAAGCCGAAAGATCTTCCAGTTTCTATGGCTTCCATTAAAGAAAAACTCCAGGTCATAAACCGCGTTGATATACAGAAAGGTTTAACCCTTCACCTCGTCCGCTCCTATTAACATAGACATTCTTTTTTTTTCCGCTTTGCTCTTGTGCATAAAACGAGTTGGACTATTACACGGTTTAAGCCTGGATCACCGCTGGCGGAGAGGCCGCGGCCGGGTATATATCTTCTTCAGGGCTGAATGCAAACTGTGCATTGAAGAATATGGCTCTGTCATATATTATAAGGCAGTTCTGCTTTATTAACCTGTCTTGTGCCAGTTTTATTTGAGGAACAGAGGACTGGCACTGCTGTCGTCTGGAGATGAGAGGCTCGGCATATGATTTATACACCGGCTGGGAGCGGAGGATCGGCTTATCATTCATACACAGGCAAGAGATGAGAAAGCTCTCCGTATAACTAACACACGACGCAAAGTATAGAGCCGAGGAACTCTGCAAATCATTGTACACCATGGAGGGAGCCGGCGAATATCACTGTCCGTCGGCTTCACACGTAGCTACAGTCAGATAGGGGATATGAGGAGGCTTTATGTATCCGAGTGTGCTGAGCCGGGAGACCGGTAAATTATTCAGGACGACTTTATTTTCAGACGGATCTTGCAGGCTGTTGACGGACAGATTGTCTGCACCCCTTAAAAGCTTTAGCGGAGTGATGTGGTTTTTTTGGGCTTCAAACACAAAGCAACAAACTCATCTTGCGCCCACGCATGAGCATCTTCACTTTCTGGTATACGGTAACGTAACTACTGTTATATAACTCAGTAAGTGCTGGCAGATCGCAAGTAATCTGACATTAAAAAAATAAGTTGGAAGCAGAACGTTCTCTTGCAGAGATTTACTTGACACATCGGTCATTAGTTTGGTACTTGACGCTATTCTGGGCAACCTGGGGATGGGTTTATGGCTATTGGATACCATAGACAGTTTTAGGCAGGTGTGAAAAAAATACTGTAAAAAATACTGTTCATAGTTTATTTTTATCAATTGACAAAATGCAAAGTGAATCAACAAAAGAGAAATGTAAATCACATCGATATTTGGTGACCGCCCTTTGCCTTCATCACTTGTATACAGTTTTTGAAGGAACTCAGCAGGAGGTTGTTCCAAACTTGTTGTGGTTTTGAGTAACCAGCCTGGTACAATAACCAGGCTGGTTCTTCAAAAAGAGCCGTTGATGCCGGGAGAGAGGAGGTGGTTCTCAGGTCAATCAGACTGCCAACAATTACTGACTTGGCTGCTGGATGGTGTCTTGCAAATTGATTGGCACCAATCCTACTCCCTAAACATTAGACTGCCAGCTGATATTGGTGGGTTTGGTTGACTTTGGTCTAATATGTAGACCTTTATCCAGCACTGGTTGCAAGTTCAGTCATGGCTTCACCACATTGGTGCATGCACTAAATGACCATTTATTCGGGCAGATTGTGCCCATAAGAATTATTGTTCGACTATATACAAGTTGGTAGGAGCTTGTTTGAAGGCCCCTTCTCAAGAGCCAATATATACTGCATGGTGGCAGACCATTGATTAGAATGATCCATCTGTTTCTGGGATATGGTTGACAGCACATCTGACGTGTACAAGGAGAGATGTGCTTCCGACACCAGTGATTTTCATGCCGCCTCAAAAGATCCCATCAGCTGGAAAATAAACGCTTTGCCCTTTTGTCGGATGATTGGCAGCATATTTACAAGGACCAATCAGTGGCAATAAGCATCTTTATGAGCCCTAGTTCTCCAAAAGACTTTAAACTTTACCTTTTTGCCAAGTAATAGCAGGTCGGGGAGCTCCAGAGGTTTCACACTGCAGCACCAGTGCAGTTCCATCTATCACTGTACTGTCTAGGGGACCTTTTGTGATGTTGGGAGCGATACCTTTAAGATAGAAAAAATATAAATTATTTTAGTTCAGGTAAAAAAAATTTAATTGGCGGACCAAATCTTCAGATTGAAGGGAAGGAGAACAGAAGGCACTGATATTGCCTGGTCTGATTTGTGCACATATTTTTGCATAGGTATAAAAATAGGATTGGGCATCTGGGGCAAACACTGGATTTTGAAAAGGTAAGAAGGCAGAGATGGATGAATGTGTCCATCATCCAATATAATCACTTTTTACTGTATGCATGTGTACATGCAGGAGAAGACACAGGCAGAAAATGGGCCCTGGACAAGAACAATATATGGGTTAAACTACCGATCTCAGTGCTGTGAGCGGTAACTATAAGTTCTTCGGGCACACCTCTATGACTGAAAGCCTGCGGCAGAGAAATAAAGTTCTTTTTCTACTGGGGGCCGCACTTTCAGTAACGAGGCCGGGCACCTTAATAACGCTATTAACCTGCAGATTAACTCTATATCTGCAGTTTAATAGTGTTATCAGACCTGACAGGTAAACCTTGTCGTGGTGGCCATCCCAATAGGTACAACTTGACGTGGTGTCCATCCCAATGGGTACACCATGTCGTGGTGGGATGTTTTTTATGCTTTTTTTGATCAAAATAGCATTAACTAAGTAAGCTATGTTATTTACATGTAGGGTATATGCTCATTTTGTTTTCTTTTTGTTTTTTTCTTGGGTTTTGTCAGGTTCCCTTTACATGTCACTACACCTTTGTTCTATTGAGGAGAGACACTGGTACATGCACGGCGGATCAATTGCCAATGAGTCTGATGCCCAAAGCCATTGTAATTAATAGGTCCTGAACCCAAGACTTAGCAGATGATTCCTCAATGATGTCACCCAGTGATCACTAGGGTCTCTCCGCGCTCATTGCAGTATCATGTGAATGAGCGGAGGAGCAGTGACAAGGGTGCTCTACTTTTCCTATGGCCAAGTTCTTTTGTTGTTTTACATTTGTGCACTTACTAGTTACAGCCAGGTAGGTGGAGGTCTGTATTTCCCCCGCACTGTTTCGGGCAAAGCACTGGAACATTCCCGTGTCCTCGGGCATCAGTCCGCTGATCCGTAAGCTTCCTGCGCTTACGGTGCGAAACCTGGTGTCCCTCCGTCCATCAATCAGAGCAGCATCCTTATACCAGGAGATAGACGGCTGGGGTACTCCTGTGGTGGGCAAGAAGAAGAGAAAGTAATAAGAAAAAAAGTGGGCAGGGAAAGACAATTGACTTGCAGAGAAAAATAATTATAAAACTGCAAGAAGTAGAAAGTAAAGTGAAACGAGGAGAAAAAAAAAGCCAGAGGACAGTAAAAATCCACACACTATCTGAGAAGTAGCGTCTCCTGGGTACTTAACATAACAGAGCATATTAAATCATCTCCAGATCCCTTCAATGTTATAGTCATTTATTTTTTCCAAATGCTTCGGGGCTGCAGTGCCCTTTTCTGGTAGTAATTATACATACAGCACGAGCCTAATTGCAGCGCTAGTGATTATTGCTGACAAGTGAGCATATATTACCAGCACCAGGACTTGAGCGCAGAACGGCGAGGACATATGGGAATGAACTCTGAATCCTAGATCTGAACAGAGCACCAAGGCCACTTCCTCAGGGGGCAAAATTAGAGGGCTCACAACCTGCTTGTGTCCTATAGTAAGCATTCATTCATTAAAGGGTATTAATACTTTATCCACCTTTTTTGTAAAAAGGTTCCCATCATGTTAATTTGAAGTCACACATCCACATTTTGCAGACTGAATATGGACCTCGATGCACTGACCGACCGCGGATCTCCTAACCCAAGCTCGACAGCCACTTAGGCATATGTTATATTCAGGTGACATAGCAGTCGGAACGTGGACCACAAAATGCAGATGTGTGAACCCAGCCTTAAGCTGACCACAGGGTGGTGCAGTCTCACTCTTACCTTTCGCCTGGCATGGGATGTCAATCACTTTTTCCATCTCTGCTGTCAAGTGTTTCTCTGGCTCCTTTACAAACTGAGGGGGTTCTAAGATAAGACAGAGTCAATGAAATCAATTATTGCCAATGCAAAAGCAAATAAGCAGGAAATAAAAAGAAAAGTGAGAGCCTCAAAGGGGTTGTCCACCTTTCGGGCTAATTTATTTCTTTTCTTAAATTATTTTTGCAATTGGGTTTTATTCAATATTTGGCACCGTTTGCCTCCTATAGCCTCCGTCTTGCACTATCTATTGCTGGCTGCAGAAAGCGTTAACTGAGAATCCATCAGTGATCTCATTCTGACATCTAATGGAAGAGTTTGCAACTCTTTTATCTGTCTTTTTCTGAGCTCTTTTCAGCTGACCACATCAAAGTTGAATATGCAGGGAAACAAAGAGCCTGTAAAAGTCAAACAGTGCTAAATTTTTAATGCAAATTGATTTTTTTGCATTCAAGTAAAAGAAAAAAATGTTTCCGATTAAATTATAATCTATTTTTGACTTTTTGCTATTTCTATCTTCTTTTTTCATGTTTCTAAATGTGTAGGCAGTTGGGATTTGCTAATTGGCAATGGATCTCAATTACAGACGTGTAATCAATTCCGAGTCACCTGAACCCTCCATATGTCATCGATTTCATTGCATACCGCCCATATGCAGATAATTGGATGGGACACTGTATTCCTTGCTTGTAACCTGAGTGACGGAGCAGCGAGGAGGCTGTAAGTATTAAAGCCGTTAACTTTGTGCACGCAGCACTGAGAAAACTCAATGTATAGGAAAGACCATCATGGGGTAGTGATGAACGGAGTGGATGCCGCGTCTTGGTGGGTGTCTCAGGTTGCAGTGTGTGTTTGGTGCAGCAATGATTGGATGGGTCTTCTGTCATTTGACAGTGGCTCCATCATCCATAAGTAGAAGCATTTGGACCCTATGGAGGAAAGGAGGGATGTCTGCCTCTCCATCCACCCCGTATCGTGCCGATGATGAGTTTATCGTCTTCTTACCGAGTACAGTGAGGTATGCCCCTGAGGTGACGGCCGGGACGCTGCTGCTACGTAAGGTGGCTTCACAAGAGTAATAACCGGCGTCACTCAGTGTGGGGTTCAAAATAGTCAGTCGGCGACCAAACTCGCTCACTCCGATGGACATGGGGACCCCATCCTTCCTCCATGCAATGTTTAACTTGATAAGAGGCCTGGAAATATCAGAAGCAGAAACAGGTCAGGGAAGAAAAAGTTGTAAAAACAGCATAAAAAGTCCATAGGAATTGTGTGCGGGGAATGGAGAAGTGATGTTGTCTACGGCACCTGCACAAGATGTCGTGATAGCATCACCCATAACACAAAATTCACAGACGGGTGAAGCGGACAACAATGATTATCTGGTGACAATGGCACCTGGCATGGGCTACTAACCTATTAAAAAGCCTCACAGAAAAAGGACAAAGATTTAAAAAACATCACAGAAAAAGAAACAACCTTACCAACACCAAGTCAGTTACTGACCTATTAGGAGCAAATGAACAATCAGTTCTTGTAGTTCATGTGTTGGAAGCCGGAAAATAAGGCAATGGTAAGGATCCAAGCGACAATGGCAAAGGCCAAAATGTAATTACTGAATGATTAAGGCAGAGTATCTACAAAACAGCAGGTCTTGTGGGATGTTCCCGGTATATGGCAGGTCTTGTGGGGTGTTTTCGGTATATGGCAGGTCTTGTGGGGTGTTCTCAATATACTGCAGGTCTTGTGGGATGTTCCCGGTATATGGCAGGTCTTGTGGGATGTTCCCGGTATATGGCAGGTCTTGTGGGGTGTTTTCGGTATATGGCAGGTCTTTTGGGATGTTTTCGGTATATGGCAGGTCTTGTGGGGTGTTTCTGGTATATGGCAGGTCTTGTGGGATGTTTCTGGTATATGGCAGGTCTTGTGGGGTGTTTGCAGTATATGGCTGGTCTTGTGGGGTGTTCCCGGTATACAGCAGGTCTTGTGGAGTGTTCCCGGTATACGGCAGGTCTTGTGGGGTGTTCCTGATATAGGGTACGTCTTCTGGGGTGTTCCCAGAATACATCAAGTCTTGTTGGGTGTTCCTGGTATATGGCAGTTCTTGTGGAGTGTTCCAAGTATACAGCAAACCTTATGGGGTGTTCCTGGTATACGGCAGGTCTTGTGGGGTGTTCCTGTGGCGCCCTGCTGCGCAATAGTGCCACAGATCCCTGAGGGGTGCATTAAAGGATTTCTCCACAAGAGGCCCTCAGAGCATACACACACCTCCACCCTACCTCAGACCACCAGAGGGAGCCCGGATAGGAACATATATAGGGCACTGGAGGGTGGAGTTAGGAGTTCAGTTCTCCTCAGGAAGTGAGTAGAGACAGAGAACAGAGAACAGAGTTCCTGCTGACAGGCAAGGAGGAACAAAGTCTGCTTAAGGAACAGAGTCAGTTCCAGCAGCAAGCTCAGGTTAGTGAGCTAGGAGCGTGTCGACGCTCAGAGAGCGGCAGAAGAAGCAGCCAGCTAGCTGCCAGTGTGTATAGCCTAGTGAGGGCCCCGAGTAGGCCGAAGGCTAGAGGAGTGAATAGCATTGGGGGTAGAGGAGCTTTACCAGCTCACCCCAGAAAGCATATACCGGACACCGGGTCCGTGTCTACAGGGCCGTATATCCCCTGTAGAGACAACCGGAGACCCCTGGAAGACTTCAGGTCCCAGGATCACCCAAGAGCTGATACGTAACAGAGCCAGGAGACACGGAGGCCCCACAAGCAGGGAGTGTGTACTCCAGGAGAAGACCCTACCACAAAGTCAGCCGGTGCAGGACAGAAACCAAGTTAGGCTTAGCTCCAGGCAGGTCAGAAACTTACTACAGAGAGGCAAGAAACAGGAGGCCATACACCCGCTCACTGGGGAGAATCCGGACGTGCACCACTCACCCTACAGTGCCCCGGGGTGTTCCTGAACTAATTCCAGTAAAGGTACAGAAGTGACTTTCTTGTGTGCTCCCATTCTTGCTCTGACCCGGCTGGGTCCCCTCTGTCCTGCATCCCCCCTCCTACGCTGCCCTGGGGCCCTGCTCCACCTGTGGGGAGCGATACCATCTAAGCTGCCACAACACCGGCCTCAGTGGACTGCCGCAGTGCTGGAGATCCTCACCAGACACCACAGGTGGCATCACGAACTTTCATATAATTATCCACCCTTTTAAAGAGAGGCCCAAGGTACGGGCCCGGGAGGAGACTACCGCGACATCCCCAAGACCAGGCAACAAGGCCCGGGCGCCGAGTCATCCCCATCCCCTGGGCTCGACATTCTCTTTCTGGCGTCACGAACAGGATTGCGTGCCCGCGGCAACGGAAGGAGTTGTGCCCGTTGCCACTGGGTACTGTGCGCCTTAAAAGACTGTAAAACTTACCGTGGTGAAGATTTCCCGCCATTTCAGAGGTTTCCCGCCATTGTCCACCATTTTTCCTGTTGCTTCGTGGGAAGAAGAAGGGAGTAACCGCGCGAAACCCAGGGCACGCCCCACGCACTGACGCAGCGTCAGGTCCTGGCAGAGGCCCCAACGCACGCTCTGACGTAAGACGCGAAGCGACGCAAGGTCCTACCAGAAGACCGTCACATGCGGAGCTGTGGCCTATAGAAAAGAAGGTAGGCCAGGGTTCACTAGGGGGGCGCCAGGATGTCGCAGGAGCGGCACGATACCGGAGTCCGGGTCGAAGTCCCTGATAATCCACCCGCGGCCGCCGCGCAGGCTGGAGCAGCAGCTCCATCACCATGGCCTGTAGCCCCTATCGTACCATTGACTTTACCGTACATACCTGGAGCAAAGTGGCTCCCCCAGTACAGCGGCAAGCCAGACACCCTGTCTGGATTCAAGCGCAAAATATGCAGCATACTGGACATGTATTCTATGACGGACAAACAAAGGGCTGCAGTTGTTGTGTGACAATTGACTGGTGCTGCGGAGAGAGAAGTAGAGACTTGGTCGGCCGCAGACCAGGAGTCAGTGTCCGCAATTTTCAAAAAGCTACAGACTGCTCTAAGAAACCGGAGGACAGTGTTCGGGACTATGCCTGCCGTTTACAAGGGGCCCTGCAAGCTCTGAAACAGGTCAGTCCAACCAGCATAACTGATGAAAGTAAAATGATAAAAGAACAATTTGTCCGGGGGCTGAGGTCCCAATAGGAGAGCAGGACTGTGCGTTGGTGGTCCTTGGATCATCCAGATGCCACCTTTGACACCCTTAAGGACATGGCTATAAAGGGACTGCAACCCCTGGAAACAGCAGATACTGCTATCCCACGTTACCAGGATGGGGCCACTCCAACACCCGCAGCACCCACCTTTTCCCCGCTGGCTGTTGAAGCTAAAGTGCAAGCAGCGCCCCCTTGTGAGCTGGACAGTCTGCGCTCAGAGGTGCGCCAGCTGACTAAAAACCTGGCCACTGTGATGAGCGCCCTACAGCTGCGGACAGAGCCAGAGATGGAGGGAAAGATCCTGCTAGGCGACGGCCCTGAGGATGTCCCCTGGATGAGAGGAAGGAGGAGGACGCCGCCGCCCCGGAGGAGGACAACACCGCCCCGGAGGAGGACAACGCCACCCTGTGGAAGGACCAACAACCAGCGCCACCCTCAACGAGAGTTTGTCTGCCACCGCTGCCAGAAGGCAGACCACACAGTGCGCAATTGCCCTTTAAAGGAGCAAACCCTGGGTCCGAGGGCCAACACCCAGGAATAGACGAAGTAGGCCCCTCAGACTGGCACAGCAGGTTCGTGGGAGGAAGACCTTTCCTGTCCATAATCCTGGACAGCATTGCGATACCTGCCCTGCTGGACACTGGATCTCAGGTAACAGCTATGCCTGATGTCCTTTACAAAAGATACTGGTCCATGGACAGTCTCCAACCCCCAAACCCAGATTTTTCAGTATATGCCTCTAATGGCCTCCCTCTTAACCTAGTCAGGGTTAAGGATGTGGCGGTCAAGGTGGGGAGAGTGGAGTTGAAGGACCAGGGACTCGTTGTAGTAGAGACTGTCTCTGATGACTCAGGACTGAATATGGTACTAGGCACTAACATTGTTGGTAACTGTTTGGAGGAGGTTGTGTTTTTTCCAACAGCTCGCTGACGTTGCCAGACCAGGGCAGAAGAGAGCGATCCAGAAGGAGATTCGAGCCCTGAAGTACCAGCAGCAAGTAAAGCTAACCGGTGGTGAGATTGGTAATGTGCGGGTAACAGATCCCATACCCATTGTGATTCCCCCAGTGAGTGAAATGCTTATCTGGTGTAGAGCAGCAATAGGTCTTAAAGGACAGAGCTACCAGGCGGTAGTAGAACCCCTTAGCTCAGAGCACAGACCTACACTCTTAACTGTCAGAGGGGTAGTGGATGTACGCAATGGGAGGGTGCCCGTCCGTCTTCTCAACTATGGGGAAGACGAGGTCAGATTACCACGCTATGCCACTGTTGCCAAGTTACATGCAGTAAATAATAACTCCATTCACACGGCGGAGTCATTAACCTCACACGATCAAGTGGAGGATAATGACCCGTCAACCCAGGTGGAGGATTGGTGTCGGCAGATCCATGTTGGGACAGACACCACTCCTGCCCACCAGAAACAGGGGGTACGCCGGGTGGTTCAGGAATACGCGCAGGTATTCAGCGAACACCCACTTGACTTTGGGAGGATTAAGGGGGTACAACATCACATTCCCACAGGCAACCATCCCCCCATCAAGGAACGGTACAGGCCTATACCTCCAGCACACTACCAGAAAGCCAAGGAGATGTTGCACGACATGAAGAAGGCAGGGGTAGTAAGGGATAGTTGTAGTCCCTTGGCAGCTCCCCTAGTTCTAGTCAGGAAAAAGGACGGAAGCATGAGAATGTGTGTAGATTACAGACAAGTAAATCGCATTACACATAAAGATGCATACCCTTTACCACATATTGAGGAATCCCTGGCTGCCTTAAAGTCTGCAAATTACTTTTCCACCCTTGACCTCACTAGTGGGTACTGGCAAGTAGCTGTGGCTGAGGAGGATCGGGAGAAGACGGCTTTCACCACCCCGATGGGACTCTGCGAGTTCAACAGTATGCCGTTTGGACTCTGCAATGCCCCCGGAACGTTCCAGAGATTGATGGAGTGCTGCCTGGGACACCGCAACTTCGAGACTCTACTACAATACCTGGATGACGTGATAGTGTACTCCAAAACGTATGAGGACCACTTGAAGCACCTGGCAGAGGTATTTGAGTCACTGTCCCAGTATGGGATGAAGTTGAAGCCCTCCAAGTGGCACCTACTCAAGAGAAAGGTACAGTACCTGGGGCACATTGTCAGTCCAGAAGGGGTAGCACCAGACCCGGAAAAGGTCACTGCCATCCAGAAATGGCCGGAGCTGAAGAGCCTCAAGGATGTGCGTCAGTTCCTGGGACTAGTGGGATACTACCGGAGGTTTGTAAAAGATTACACCAAGAAAGCAGCGCCTCTGCAAGACTTCCTGGTAGGACAATCCCCCAAAGGCAGAAATCCCCCATTCCACTGGGGTAAAGAGCAGGCTGAATCATTTCAAGAGATGAAGGAGATCCTGACAGGCAACGAGATCCTAGCCTACCCTGGCTACAGCCAACCGTTCCTGCTGCATACTGATGCCAGCAACGAAGGACTGGGGGCTGTCCTAAGTCAGAAGCAGAATGGCCAAGAGAAAGTGATCGCATACGCAAGCAGGAAGCTCCGCCCGACTGAGAGGAACCCAGAGAACTATAGCAACTTTAAGTTAGAGTTCCTGGCCTTGGTCTGGGCCATCACTGAAAGGTTCAAGCACTACCTAGCCTCCAGCAAGTTCACTGCCTACACTGACAATAACCCCTTGACTCATCTGGAAACAGCCAAGCTAGGAGCCATGGAGCAAAGATGGATGGCTCTGCTGTCAAACTACCAATTCACTATTAAGTACCGGGCGGGCCACAAGAACGTCAACGCCGATGCCCTGTCCAGGATGCCTCACCAGTCAGACACTGAAGAAGAAGTGGATGACCTGGAGGAGATTGAACTACCTGCCTTTCATCAGAATGGAATGGTCCACGAGCAACGAGCCTCCAGGAGGCCTCGCGGTAAGACGTTAAACTCCCTGCCTCACCACAGCTGGAAAGAGACCCAGGACAGCGACCCGGTTGTCAGCCGTATCAAGGAGCTGATAACCCAAGAAGGTTCCTCCCTGGAGAAGGATGCGTCTCTCCAAGCAAAACAGCTGTGGAATGAGAGAAGCCGGCTGTTTATCTACCGTGAGAAGCTGTGCCGGAGGTACGTCAACCCAAAAACCCACGAGATGGTGTGGCAGATAGTGGTTCTCAAGACGGACATCCAGATGGTGTTGGAGGCCTACCACGATCAGGCGGGGCACTTTGGCTGGAAAAAGCTAGAAACCCTGCTGAAGTGTCGATTCTACTGGGTGGGAATGAGCAGCTCCATTGAGAGGTGGTGCAGAGACTGTGGACCCTGTAGCCTCAGAAGAAAGGACTACAGCAGCCAGAAGGCGCCCCTGCAACCCATCAAGATGACTCGACCCCTGGAGATCGTGGCACTGGACCATGTCAAGCTGTCACCCAGCAGGTCAGGATACTCCTATGCCCTGACCATGGTGGATCACTACTCCAGGTTCCTGGTGGTCGCCCCCGTCAAAGACCTGATGGCAGAGACAGCAGCAAAGATGTTTAAAGCGTATTTCTGCAGACCCCATGGATACCCTGAGCAGGTGCTGACTGACCAAGGCCCAGCCTTCGAGGACGAGTTATTCATGGAGTTCTGCCATTTGTACGGGTGTAAGAAGATAAGAACTACACCGTACCACCCACAAACCAATGGTCTCTGTGAAAAAATGAACAACATCGTCATCGACCTGCTGAAGACCTTACCACTTGAGGAGAGAAATCAGTGGCCAGACCTACTACCTGACCTGGTAGATCTGTACAATCACATACCTGTGAGTTCCACCAACTGCACTCCAGCCTATCTCATGCGGGCAAGACCAGGAAAGTTGCCCATGGACCTGGAGCTTGGTGTTGTAGAACCAGAAGCAGACGTGACCACTGAAGACTGGGACACGACCAGACAGGAGCAGTACAGAAGAGTACAAGCCTGTGTCGAAGACAGTCTCACTCGGGTGAGGGATAAACAAGAAGCACAATACAACAGAAGTGCACCGGCAGAACCCTTCACACCAGGAGAAGTGGTATTGAAAAGGAAAAGGAGAAACCACAAACTTATTGACCAGTGGGAGAGAGAACCCTACACTGTGTTGAATTCAAGGTTTGATAACAGGAAGACGTGTTTGATCAGCAAAGATGGAGGAAGAACAACTGCAAGAGTATATAGGGACCACGTGATGTTGTGTCCAGATCTGCTAAAACTTCAAGAAGTGCCTCTCATTATCCAGGAGGAACCTGAAGAAGCAGTAATCCATACTGACTTAGGAGACTTCCCGGCAGATTGGCCTCAAATAGGAGGAGCAGTCATAATCCCAGTACTCCAATTCTTCCAACAGCCAGAAGACCCTCCACAGCAAGTTGAACCTGTAAGTGCTGCAGAAGAGCCTAGTGCCGCAGACGAGCCTAGTGCCGCAGAAGAGCCTGCTCAAGAAGAATCCCCGGAAGAAGGATCCCCGGCAGAAGCAGAGCAAGAAGGCCCAGCCAATGGTGAACTTGCCAGCCCAGTAGCGAGGTTAAGGCAGTTTTTCAATACCATCGCTAGTAGAACAAACGGGGTAGTTGAGAGAAACACTGACACTACATAGACCACCGCACTACGCAGATCTACACGTAGCACGAAAGGTCAACCCCTTGTCAGGTACACTAAGTAATACAGTTAAACTCTGACAAATGTAGATAGTTACCTCTGGGGTATTGTAGTGTATTGTATATTGTATTATACTGTGTATTGCCTTTATGTATGCATCTAATTTATGTATTTCCCTGAATGGACAATTCACGTGATATGGACACTTTGCTTATTTGTTTTCCATTACCCTATGGGTATCTAAGAACTCTGTGGCTGAGGACTATGTGCAGCCCAAAGACTTTTCTTTGTACGTATTTGCACTCCCTGGAGTGCCCCTTTGAGCAACCTCTCCGGAAGAGACTTGGACTTTCTGCTTGCTCACTGCCTACTGCTATTGCAATGTATATATATATTTATTCATGTTTTGGTTATGCAACGTTCAAAGTGTCCTAACCTCCCATAAAGGGAAGATTGTTACTGTTTATTATTGTTTACAAAATATGCTTCAGCCCCGGAGTGCTGACTTTAACTAGGGGGGAATGTGGCGCCCTGCTGCGCAATAGTGCCACAGATCCCTGAGGGGTGAATTAAAGGATTTCTCCACAAGAGGCCCTCAGAGCATACACACACCTCCACCCTACCTCAGACCACCAGAGGGAGCCCGGATAAGAACATATATAGGGCACTGGAGGGTGGAGTTAGGAGTTCAGTTCTCCTCAGGAAGTGAGTGGAAACAGAGAACAGAGTTCCTGCTGACAGGCAGAGAGGAACAAAGTCTGCTTAGGGAGCAGAGTCAGTTCCAGCAGCAAGCTCAGGTTAGTGAGCTAGGAGCGTGTCGACGCTCAGAGAGCGGCAGAAGAAGCAGCCAGCTAGCTGCCAGTGTGTATAGCCTAGTGAGGGCCCCGAGTAGGCCGAAGGCTAGAGGAGTGAATAGCATTGGGGGTAGAGGAGCTTTACCAGCTCACCCCAGAAAGCATATACCGGACACCGGGTCCGTGTCTACAGGGCCGTATATCCCCTGTAGAGACAACCGGAGACCCCTGGAAGACTTCAGGTCCCAGGATCACCCAAGAGCTGATACGTAACAGAGCCAGGAGACACGGAGGCCCCACAAGCAGGGAGTGTGTACTCCAGGAGAAGACCCTACCACAAAGTCAGCCGGTGCAGGACAGAAACCAAGTTAGGCTTAGCTCCAGGCAGGTCAGAAACTTACTACAGAGAGGCAAGAAACAGGAGGCCGTACACCCGCTCACTGGGGAGAATCCGGACGTGCACCCCTCACCCTACAGTGCTCCGGGGTGTTCCTGAACTAATTCCAGTAAAGGTACAGAAGTGACTTTCTTGTGTGCTCCCATTCTTGCTCTGACCCGGCTGGGTCTCCTCTGTCCTGCATCCCCCCTCCTACGCTGCCCTGAGGCCCTGCTCCACCTGTGGGGAGCGATACCATCTAAGCTGCCACAACACCGGCCTCAGTGGACTGCCGCAGCGCTGGTGATCCTCACCAGACAACACAGGTGGCGTCACGCACTTTCACATAATTATCCACTCTTTTAAAGAGAGGCCCAGGGTACGGGCCCAGGAGCCGACTACCGCGACATCCCCAAGACCAGGCAACAAGGCCCGGGCGCCGAGTCATCCCCATCCCCGGGCTCAACATTCCCAGTATACAGCATGTCATCTGGGGTGTTCCTGGTATACGGTAAGTCTTGTGGGGGTGTTCCCGGTATATGGCAGGTCTTGTGTGCTAGTTATGATAGAAAGGCGTCAGAATACGCAGAACATCGCAGATTGCTGTGTATGAGGCTGTGTAGCCGCGGACAACTCAGAGTGCCCATGCTGGTCACATCCACCACGAAAAACTCCTACAATTGGCATCATCATCAGAACTGGATCAAGGAGCAATAGAAGAAGGCGGCTGAATCACATTTTCTTTTACACCATGTGTGAGTCTCACTTACCAGTGGAAGAGATGGCACCAGGATGCACATTGGGAAGAGACAAGCCAGCGCACAGTTAGATGGGCAATGTTCTGCTGGAAACCCTGGGTCATGGCATCATGTAGATGTAACACGTACCAACTACCTAACCATTGTACAGGCCAACTACTTGCCTTCATGGCAGCAGGATTTTCTAATGGTGTCGGCTATGTCAGTAGGATAATGGTTGGTCAAGAATGGTTTGAAGAGCTTAAGATAGAGATCAGGATGATGAAGTGTCTCCAAATTCCCATGTCTCAATCTGATCGATCAGACCGTGAATTGTGCTGGAGAAACAAGTTTGACCCATTGAGGCCGCAAAAGTTAAAAAGTAACTGTCGTTTTAATTTTAATTTCATAAATCAATAGTACATCTGAAAATAAGAAACTTTATAATATATTTTATCAGACAAATCTGCTTCCTTCACCTCCTGGATTCATCTTTCACTTTCAATTCATGGGAAAAATCTGTATTTAGTGAAAACTGAGATAGGAGATGACAGTTGGTGCTTAGAAGATTCTATGGAGGGGGAGGAGCTAGAGGCCATCACAGACATTCTACTGTAAGTTCCATAGAACTTTATGAGCACCAACTTTCTCATATCTCAGTAATGGAAAAATCTGTATTCACTGAAGACTTGAATTGAGAATTTTGAGAATGAACAGTCATACCAGGATTAGAAAGAAGCAGATTTCTCTAACAAGATATATTACAAAGTTGCTTATTTTCATGTGTAATATTGATTAAAAACATTTTTTAATTAAAATGGCAGCTACTATTTAAAGTGTCTGAACACTTCAGAGGTCTTTTAGGGTCCGTGCCTCCATGGGTCAGAGCAGGTTGCTTGAATGAGATGATTGAACGCTGTGATTTAGCTTTTATTTATTTTCATTTTCTATTTTCATTCCAGTCACTGTCCCTCACCTGGTGTTGGCTACACACTCCATCATGACCTCAGAGGTGCCCGTCACAACGCTAGTATTCTGGGGTGAGATGATAATAGTAGGAGCAATGGGATCCGCAGGGCCGCCGACATCTATAAAAAAAAAGCACCATATCGTGAGTTATATTTGCAGCTTATTTTAAACCCGTGGGCAAACAGTGCCTCCATAACATCTGATGAGTGACAGTTTAGCGGCTACACTGCGTTGTGTCTTATACACTATTGATAGAGGGGGCTGCATTATGAATTGTGCCTCCAGCAGCTTACCTGAACCGCCGTGATATTATGCATCCACTGCACCGTGCCTGAAACACTTCATCTTCTATAATGCATCACAGCGGAGCTCGTTCTCTACAGACATGGAGCCAGCAGGGTGCTGCTAGGGTCATGCAACCAGAGAGCTAACAGGAAGCTAGCAGAATTCGGAATGCAGCTCTGGAGAAAGCATTAAGAACTCAGTTTGTGAGCTAGGTTGTGCTGTAAATCGAAACTATTCAATGGCCATTAGGATGCAATGGGCAAATCTGTTTGCCAAATTTGAGACTTGAGTTCTGGCAAAGCTCATTATTAATTAAAACCAGTTAACCCATTATTCTCTGAAAGCTTGCACTTTACACCGAGTCCTGCATACAGCTGACCATGGATTACAATGTGTTTTTGTAGCTTCTTTAAAACATTGCTTTTTCTACTGTCAGCAAAAGAGACAACAGGGTCGGTGTGGTGAGCGGCGGTCTGGACAGCGGGCATGTTTCATTTGCAGTAAATCCCGGGCGTGTGCTTTGTATCCTGCTGAGTCTGCAGTGCAAGGATCGGGAGATTAGTGTGGACTGTGTCATCCATCCCGTCAATGAATACGGGCACAACATGAACCTCCAGCCCCAATCCTCAATTCATCTCTTTAACTGGTTAGTAAAACAAGAACTGGCGCACAGAAATAAAACCAACTTTAATGGAAGTTTAGTTGCAGGTGACGACTCCAGACTGGAGGCTGAGGCTATGATAGGACACTTGGTGTTTAGCGTCGGCGCGTCCTGGCATACAACTCACCTTTGGCCAATGTTTGCCATATATGTTAATGGGAGGTTATGATGATCCACTGGCATCAGTCGTCCATAGGCTTCCATATGGGAAAAAAATCCTCCCCAAAAATGTATACTTTTGCATTCCATTTGTTCTGCAGAGTCCAAAAGACCGGACTATCTTGGCTTCTGTCTGTCTAATAATGTCTGATGGACAGATTTAGACTCTACGTCGAAAGCTTAACATAAATAGGATGAGAACTGAGACTGTAAATATAGACCAGGGGTCCCACGTAGAGAAGAGAGATTCGATTTTTGCTGCCCTAGTTGGGCATCCAATTTTGTTCTCAATGGTAATCAGTCACCACTTTTGCCCCTCGGTTAATAGGTCCTGCACCGTAATTATGCGGAGTATAGTAATCGCCAGAGGTGACACAAAGATGCCAGGCTGAGATTCAGTGAATTCCGGAGGACCAAACTGGATGTCAGACCAGGGCAACAAACATCGAATTGCACATCACAAAGTCCCAAGTTGCTCCTTACTGGTTCACGCACTATACTCTCCCAATCTTAGGAAGAGGATCAATTTTCCAAGCCCTTATAACTGGCAGGAAAGAATGGTGAAATGAATGATAGTGTTGTCATATCTGTAAAAAGGAGCTCTACAAAAGTTCATGGTGCTCATGTATAAAGGGAACGGCACCACGATGGCTTATTTTGGAC
The DNA here is from genome assembly GCF_046119375.1 of Phyllobates terribilis. Lineage (NCBI taxonomy): Eukaryota > Metazoa > Chordata > Amphibia > Anura > Dendrobatidae > Phyllobates > Phyllobates terribilis. Next base: position 93,733,265 of record NW_027362765.1, read on the forward strand.
ATCTCTTGGATGACAATCGCTATCAGCTACCATTACGGCACTTCCGGCTTTCTATACTCCCTGAATAACATTCGGACCTGCCTTATTATAAAGCGTTAGTGACAGTACAACTATCTTGGTGAAGATGCCAATGTATCACTACAAGAAAATAGGACTCAGAATAAAGACAGTGGCCAATGGCCGATGACCAGTCCATAACTTACTTTCCACCGTCAGTGCAATGGGTTGACTGGTCTTGTTGTCGCCATTCTTGTCATTGACAGCTTGCACATAGTATCGGCCAGTATCGGGGGCTACACTGGACAGGATCACCAGCGTATTGTCCTTGGTGATTGCACTGTTTTAAGAAAAGGCAAAAATAAGTATCACAAACATCAACGTCTTCTGATACCCAAGGAAAGATGGTGGTCAATCCACTGGACACTCTTTGTCCAATGCACGCAGGGTTCAGGAAAAACACCCTCATACTCAGAAAATAGGCTGTCCTAAATGTGCTAGACCCCCAATATGTTGACTCTTCTATTAGCCACCAATTTTAGTTTTAGGGCCCCTTTAAATAAGTAAACCAATTTTGTTTCTAGGGTATAGAGTGGATGGGAAATTTCTTCTGTGCATTGTTAGTCTGCAGAAAACTACCCTTCATTGTGTTTCCAAAATCTCCTACAAAGGACTCAGGATTACGTCCTGCACCCAGTGATGGGGTCTTACTCAGAATGGAAAGTATAGGCTTTTGTGTCCGTCCTGGACTGGCACAGCTGGTATCCTGATAAGCGGCACTAATCTCAGCCCAAGCTGCCGAAACAGAATTTCCCTGCAAGATACAGTCTTGTGCTGGAGGCGGTGGATACATGACATTCCCGTCTCCTCGCTCAATGACCCGACACCCTTTCCACTCTGCTTTTCTGGCGCTAGTCCCCGTAGATATCTCCCCGCTCAGCCCCGCTCACATGGGATCAGCTGCCAGATCATCTGGATAATAATTCTCTGCAATTAGGTAGATAAGGCAGAATATGCCGCTGGTTCATTAGTACTTCTAAATTCCTGGATGATTCAGCGCAAGACAGGTGTTTCCGAGCCAAAGATACCGTGCGTGCGACTAGCTCGTAATGGGATTCTGTAAATGCGGTTTATTACTACAGTCTATAACAATTAAAGAGGCAAAGGCCCTAAGAATTAAACTGTTAAACACCTGCAAAACCCAGATCAGTATTACATTAATTTTTGCAAACACATTGGTTCAAGGTCCCCAAATAAGTTTACTTCTAACATGGAACTTTCCCAAGGGGTCTTTTGTCAGGAGTTTTTGGAGGAGAACTCCAAAAACTACAAGTTTTGATTGGAGCGTTGGAGACTTTCTGCTTCAAAAACTCCTAAAAACCTTTCCAATTTGAACATACCCTAAAAGTGGTTGTCCAATGACATAAACAATGCTGTCCCAGATAACACACTTCCTCTCGTGTTCTGACTTAGCTTCCTCTGCCTCTCTGTGTCTCAATGACTTGATGAAGGAGGCTGGCTGGCTGGTTCATTTTACTAGCTAAGCCAGCCTCCTTGTCCATCATGTCTGATGTTAAGACAGAAATTAACAGTCAGCCCCCCTCAATAAATCACTGACAGAGGGACCTTTCAGCGGTGTTGGAACGACTGTGGAAATGCAGCTTCTAGGGCTATCAGGCCAAAGGTATTCAGAATTAATGAAGTAATTTAGACTTGGGACAACTATCGAAAACTGGACAACCCCTTTAAGTTGGAAGGGTTGCAAGATAAATGTAGATAGATAAGGGATATGTAGGATTTCTCTCTCCCCATTGACCAAGGTGAGATGAGTAAATTATTGCACCTTTTGATTTCCCTTAACCTACTCTAGTTGACTGTCCAATTAACCTTGTGCTAGGCTCACGTGCGTTTAGGCTATGGGATGTGAAGTGTTGATTAGTGCTGGATAACCTACGTTTCACTCAATTTTCCATACACTTACATGCGGTTGCTGGGAGGGATCTTCCTTCCATCTCTAAACCAGGTTACCTGCGGTTGGGGGAAACTGGAAATGCTGGGGGCAGTGATCACCGCTGCATCCCCATGAGATACGGCAAGGGAGGTGTCTCCATCTTCAAAGTTTCCCATGTCTAAAAATGAGGAGATCATCAAAAAGATTACACATATTTTAGTTCTTATCAATCATTGTACACAAAAATCATTACCAGACTTAGATGCTCGCCCACACATGTAGGGTCTATCCATACTGCATTTGTGTGTACATTTTGCTTTTATAGGGTATACAATGAACATGTCCATAGGACCCTGCCAATTGCATGCCTTAAAGTACCCTTTGGCATACTTTGGGGAGGTATTGTCCCGCTTTAGGGTACAAGTTTGAATCCTCACAGTGTGCACAGTGCGCGCTGTCAAGATTCTCCAGTAACAGCGGTGAGAACTTGACTGGAAGTAGGCAATTTGCATACATGTGGTGGTCACATGCTGACTAGACGTGAGTAGCCTGGCTAGATGAAAATTAATTGAGCGAGGCCGTGAAACGTCTAGTTGGAATGTGGCCAAATGTGTGCAAATCACCCACTCCCGGCAAAGGCACCAGAGAATCCTCACAGCGTGCAGTGCGCACAATATGAGGATTCACGAGTCTGCAGTCACATACAGTGACTGCAGTCTTGTATCCTAAAGCCAGACAACCCCTTTAGTTGAGGCACTCAAAAATGACCACTGCACAATGTACGCAGCTGTGAATTCTGGCAGCCACGGGACCTGGTATCGGTTGATTCTGGGGATTCTAGGTGTTCGGACTTTCACTGATCTGAAACTGGTGACATCAAAAGGATAAGTCATCGATGTCATAGTTCTTAGAAAATATAAGGGAGCTGTTCTGCTACAGTGGTCTTCTCAAAGAGGTGATGTTTTGAAGAGCTTTTCCATAATCGATCCTTATCCTTAGTGATGAGGGCTCGTTCTCACAACTGCCAGCTTCACATAAGGAAAAGGTGCACTGCTGATACATCCACCTGCTGTCATCTGTTAATCGTCCTTTCCATTGCACTCAGTGATTTCGATGTTGATTTTGATAACACTATTACAGTCTATTTCCTATCCGCACACTGCCATATATTACACTGGGTGCGTGCACCCTACATACAGGTAATCTCCGTGTGCACTTGAGTCAGATCATGTTAATTAATGGTGACAGAGTCATTAGTTACTCATTACAGTCTGGTGTAAATGAGTGATAGAGCTTCAATCCTCTCGCACTGCGTTAATTACATGGTGGAGCTGAGATCTAAATATAGGGAATGGGGAATGATGAATATGTATGATAATTCCCTCAGCTCTGGCAGAAACACATGGTAAGTGATAGCTAATATGTAATTGTTTTATTAGATATAACTCATATGTAGCATGAACATTGGAAAGTCGTTAAATATGTGTTCTTTAGATTAGTATTAATAACCCTTTTCTAAAAGTGTCCACCTCTTTTGGCACCCGCTTCTGATTTTACCTGGTTTAGACATTTTTCCTGCACCGGGGGACAACCGTCTATGACAGGAGGTGTAGGATGGCGTGTGGCTGGGACTGGATGTATGTGTGTCTTGTGTTGAGACTTCTGGGGGACAATAAAAGAGGACTGGTATGGCCGAAAAGGGTAAACCTGGTCAGAGTAATACACTTCCCAGTGACAGCCCACGGCTAGGGTCATGTGGAGGACCTACTGGTCCATCTGCGCTGAGGTAGAGGGTGAGTAGAAGCTTGCTAGATTGAAAGTGGTGGGCTAGGGATCAGGAGATGTGATGGAGAAACCTGTGAAAACATCTGTAGATGGGTTGCCTATTGGAGTGCCACTATTTGACCCAATGAGTTAGCAATTTCCAGTCAGTGGTCTGGACTGATAGGGTTTTGACATGTAAGTGGGCCTATGAGTGGGATGTGTTATCATCCCCCTGATAGGAAACGAACGTGGGTGATGGTTGTGTGCTCCAACCCTGCAAACACTGAAATTAGGTACCGTAGAGGGGTTGAGAGGATCGTTGTGGGCCAATACAAACTACAGTGGAGGTCTGGTTGCCCTGTAGGGCTGAGAGGTGGCCTTGAGGCACAGTCTTAAATCTTACTGGAGTCGACTGTGAGAAGGCACCTAGCCAGATACGATGAGAGAGTCAGGGTCTAGGTGAAAGACTGCCTAGCTGTCTATGCTGGTGTAAGAGAAGACGATCCAAGTAGTCCCAAGATGTGAGAGATAGTCCTTGAAAACACAAGCTTTAAGGGGGTTGTGCCAAATCTGGAGGTAATCCCCTATCAATGAGATAGAGGATACCATTTCTGATCGCTGAAGATTTGACCGCTGGGACTACTACCGATTTCGAGAACATGGCTGATGCCTAACGTGCACCTCTACTTCACTTATTCTTAACAGAAGTGCTGTAGACCAGCTAAGCGCAGCTCTTGCCTATCTCCGGCTGTCCAATTGAGCATAAATTGAGCGGAGGTACTGCTCATGCTCAGCCACCACTCCATTTAGAAAGGTCTCTTCAAAGCTTCGTTCTTGGGATTGGCAGTAGTCCCAGTGATCGGATCCCCAAAGAACAGGAAGTTATCCCCTATCCTTTGAGCTATTTCTAATCTTGATATACACCCTTTAAGATACAGAGAGTGATGACTGAGTCACTGGAAGTATATGTGCTCTACAATTGTTTCATTTCTTTAAGGAGAACCCCTAGTTTTTTGGCGTATGTGGTCTCATGCCATGCCTGAGTTCCAAGACTGTGCAGAAGATACGCTTCAAGTTTAGAATTCATTAGTCAAACGTAGAGCAGATAGTGGATGGACGTCCAACAAAAACATTGATTAAGCTAAGCTTAATAAATGTTCCAGAATGAATGTACAAGAACACTGAATGTTTCATGTAACAACTAATGCCTAAACTCTATGAAGGTTGTCGTAAAGAGTAAAAGGTTTGAGAAAACCACTGCCAGATATCTCAAAAACAAACCAATGCAAAATGTTTTTAAAAGGTAAGATCCAAAATTAGTTGGTTGCATGTTGGTGCTCCTATGTTCTTGCACCAAAAGTTTTTCTCTAAGATCTAGATTCTTCCCCAGCTTCCATTTTTAGTGAGAAAAAAAACTCTGCCAAGGTGGAGCCTACAGACGTACTTTAATTGCTTCGTTCTCCAAAACTCAACTAGAATGGTCAGTAGTCAAACATCCCCCACTTCACTTCTTTAAAGTTTTACCCTTTTCACAGTCTGAGAAGATAAGAAATCAGAAGAGATTTAATGATAAGGAAGCTTTTTTTTAACCTACTGATAAACCAACAAACTAAAGTAATCGTACAGTTGACTATGACAGAAAGCTTGTACTAACTCTATAATTATTGTAATTAAAAACATGAAAAGTATTTCCCTTTAACAACATGATCATTAACGATGCTCGTTAGCACAGCTGCCTTATTAATTCCTCATCGGCGCAGAGTTTTCGCTGGCTGTATACCGGCTCAGCCCCACCTCCTATCTCCACATGATGACCTCGGGTGTGATTAAATACCGCCTTTTGGCATATCGCTTTAAAAAATACGAGCTCCCTTTCTATCAGGCGGTTTGTTTAATCCCTTCCGGCAGTATCCAAAAGGTTAATTTTTTATGACATAAACCAATCAGTTCTATTTTTTTTCCTCAATTAAAAAAAGATTTACGGTAATTGAATATTCGGCACAATGTGGTGGAGATAAGTCGGAGTTTCTAACAGATGAACATCAGGTGCAAGATGTACATAAATGATGTACAGAGCGCTCACTCACTGGAGATGATGCTAGAATGGAAAAATCTGCAGAATCTGGATCGGGCGGGAGCCTTACAGCTGCATGGCCATGGGTTCAACTCCAGTAGGAGGAATATGTGCATGAATTTGCATATTCTCCATATAATCACCTGTACTTCTCGCAAGTCCTTCAATAGATATGTAAGGAGATGGACATATTGCCAACGTTTCCCCTTGAAGAACAAGTGTAATGTTAGATCGTGTAATGTGAATTGTGATATGCGTTAATACTGTTGGTAATGTGTCTTACTCAATGGTAGGGAGAGTTAAATTTGGGGACTAGCGTTTGGGGACTAGCCCAGAGAGGGAGGCAGGGGCGTAACAACCGCAGTCGCAGAGGTCGTGACCGTAACCGGGCCATGCGGATGGGAGGCCCACCGACATTAGCTCAAACTCCAACTGGATGTGCGTCCACTGACGCACATTCAGTTGTAGTGTATTGCAGTGTAGAGACCTGCCGGGTGAGTATAATTGTTCATTTCTTTTCTATGCATTAAAGAAAAGGGGGACATATAGAAGGATGGGGGAACATACATACCAGGATGGGGGCTATATATACACCAGGATGGGGCCCAGGGTAAGAGACATATATACCAGGATGGGGGATATACCGGGATGGAGCCAAGGATAAGGGACATAGATACCAGGATTGGGGATATATATACCAGGATGGGGCCCAGGATAAGGGACATAGATACCAGGATGGGGGATATATATACCAGGATGGGGCCCAGGATAAGGGACATAGATACCAGGATGGGGGATATACCGTATATACTAGGGTGGGGCCCAGGATAAGGGACATAGATACCAGGACGGTGGATATATATACGAATACGAGGATAGGGCCCAAGATAAGGGACATATACACCAGGATGGGGGCTATGTACCGGGATGGAGCTCAGGATAAGGAACATATATACCAGGATGGGGGATATATATATCAGGATGGGGCCCAGGATAAGCGACATATATACCAGAATGGGGGATATATATACCAGCATGGGCATCAGGATAAAGGACATATACACATGTGGTCAAAATTGTTGGTACCCATGGGCGTACCCCACCGCAAGCCGCACATCAGGGCCGGCGTCAGCACCCGGCGCACCAGGGCAAATGCCGGGTCCCTGAGCAGGCTGGGGGGCCTCTCACCATCAGTGCCCGCTCCCCCCCGCTTGCTCAGGGCCCCGGCACAATACTTACCCCTCCCCGTGCCTCCGCAGCAGCTCCGCTCTCTTCTGCGTCCTCTGCTATGACGTCTCAGGTCAGAGGGCGCGGTGACGTCTTTACACCATGCTCTCTCCTTAGCAGTCACAGTGCAGAGCGGGATGAGGCCGGCGACGCTGGAGTCCGGAGCAGCAGCAGCAGTGAGGAGTGAGGTGAGTATTTGATTTTTTTTTTTTAATTATATGGAGGCCTGTGGCAATATAAGGGAGGGGGGTGAGGTGGGGGTGTGTGACATCCTGCATGGGGCATTATAAGGGGGGGGTGACATCCTGCATGGGGCATTATAAGGGGGGGTGATATCCTGCATGGGGAATTATAAGGAAAGGGGTGACATCCTGCATGGGGCATTATAAGGGAGGGGGGTGACATCCTGCATGGGGCATTATAAGGGAGGGGGGGTGACATCCTGCATGGGGCATTATAAGGAAGGGGGGGGAGTCATCCTGCATGGGGCATTATAAGGTGGGGTGACATCCTACATGGGGCATTACATGGGGGGGAACAGCCTGCATGGGGCATTATGTGGGGGGAACAGCCTGCGTGGGGCATTGTGTGGGGGGAACAGCCTGCGTGGGGCATTATGTGGGGCGGAACAGCCTGCATGAGGCATTATGTGGGGGGAACAGCCTGCATGGAGCGTTATATGGGGGCCAGTATTCTGTATGGAGCGTTATATGGGGGCCAGTATTCTGTATGGAGCGTTATATGGGGGCCAGTATCCTGCATGGAGCGTTATATGGGGGCCAGTATCCTGCATGGAGCGTTATATGGGGGCCAGTATCCTGTATGGAGTGTTATATGGGGGCCAGTATTCCGTATGGAGCGTTATATGGGGGCCAGTATCCTGTATGGAGTGTTATATGGGGGCCAGTATTCTGTATGGAGCATTTTATGGGGGCCAGTATTCTGTATGGAGCATTTTATGGGGGCCAGTATTCTGTATGGAGCATTATATGGGGGCCAGTATCCTGTATGGAGCGTTATATGGGGGCCAGTATTCTGTATGGAGCGTTATATGGGGGCCAGTATTCTGTATGGAGCGTTATATGGGGGCCAGTATCCTGCATAGAGCGTTATATGGGGGCCAGTATCCAGCCTGGAGCGTTATATGGGGGCCAGTATTCTGTATGGAGCGTTATATGGGGGCCAGTATCCTATATGGAGCATTATATGGGAGCCAGTATTCTGTATGGAGTGTTATATGGGGACCAGTATCCCGTATGGAGCGTTATATGGGGGCCAGTATCCTGTATGGAGCGTTATAAGGGGGTCAGTATTCTGTATGGAGCATTTTATGGGGGCCAGTATTCTGTATGGAGCGTTATATGGGGGCCAGTATCCTGTATGGAGCGTTATATGGGGACCAGTCTCCTGTATGGAGCATTTTATGGCGGCCAGTATACTGTGTGGAGCTATTGTGGAATTTACAATAGATATCACTCATGTAATGTAAGAAGTGAAATCTTTGCATTGTACTATATATATATTTCTCTTCGGTATCTGTGACCATGGCTTGCCCCCCCCCCCTAGTTTTGATCCTGGGTACGCCCATGTTGGTACCCCTCGTTTAATGAAAGAAAAACCCACAATGGTCACAGAAATAACTTGAATCTGACAAAAGTAATAATAAATTAAAAATCTATGAAAATGAACAAATGAAAGTCAGACATTGTTTTTCAACCTTGCTTCCACAGAAATTTTTTAAAAATTAAACTCATGAAATAGGCCTGGACAGAAACGATGGTACCCCCTGAAAATAATGTGACAAAAGGGACATGTTAAATTAAGTTGTGTCCACTAATTAGCATCACAGGTGTCTACAATCTTGTAATCAGTCAGTGGGCCTGTATATAGGGCTACAGATACTCACTGTGCTATTTGGTGACATGGTGTGTACCACACTCAACATGGACATATATATATAACAGGAAGGGGTTCAGGATGGGGAACATATATACCAGGATGGGGAACATATATAACAGGATGGTGCCCAGGATGGGGAATATATGTATATCAGGATGGAGGTCATATATACCAGGATGGAGGTCATATATACCTGGATGGAGGATATATATACCAGGATGGGGCAAGGAAGAGGGACATATATACCAGGATGCGTGACGTATATACTAGGATGGGCCCAGGATGGGTTACATACAGTGCCTACAAGTAGTATTCAACCCCCTGCAGATTTAGCTGGTTTGATAAGATGCAAATAAGTTAGAGCCTTCAAACTGCAAACGAGAGTAGGATTTATGAACAGAAGCATAAATCTTACAAACCAAAAAGTTATGTTGCTCAGTTGAATTTTATTAAATTTTAAACATAAAAGTGTGGGTCAATTATTATACAACCCCTATGTTTAATATTTTGTGGAATAACCCTTGTTTGCAATTATAGCTAATAATCGTCTTTTATAAGACCTGATCAGGCCGGCACAGGTCTGTGGAGTTATCTTGGCCCACTCCTCCATGCAGATCTTCTCCAAGTTATCTAGGTTCTTTGGGTGTCTCATGTGGACTTTATTCTTGAGCTCCTTCCACAAGTTTTCAATTGGGTTAAGGTCAGGAGACTGACTAGGCCACTCCAACACCTTGACTTTTTCCCTCTTGAACCAGGCCTTGGTTTTCTTGGCTGTGTGCTTTGGGTCGTTGTCTTGTTGGAAGATGAAATTACGACCCATCTTAAGATCCTTGATGGAGGAGCGGAGGTTCTTGGCCAAAATCTCCAGGTAGGCCGTGCTATCCATCTTCCCATGGATGCGGACCAGATGGCCAGGCCCCTTGGCTGAGAAACAGCCCCACAGCATGATGCTGCCACCACCATGCTTGACTGTAGGGATGGTATTCTTGGGGTCGTATGCAGTGCCATCCAGTCTCCAAACGTCACGTGTGTGGTTGGCACCAAAGATCTCGATCTTGGTCTCATCAGACCATAGAACCTTGAACCAGTCTGTCTCAGAGTCCTCCAAGTGATCATGAGCAAACTGTAGACGAGCCTTGACATGACGCTTTGAAAGTAAAGGTACCTTACGGGCTCGTCTGGAACGGAGACCATTGCGGTGGAGTACGTTACTTATGGTATTGACTGAAACCAATGTCCCCACTGCCATGAGATCTTCCCGGAGCTCCTTCCTTGTTGTCCTTGGGTTAGCCTTGACTCTTCAGACAAGCCTGGCCTCGGCACGGGAGGACACTTTCAAAGGCTGTCCAGGCCATGGAAGGCTAACAGTAGTTCCATAAGCCTTCCACTTACGGATGATGCTCCCAACAGTGGAGACAGGTAGGCCCAACTCCTTGGAAAGGGTTTTGTACCCCTTGCCAGCCTTGTGACCCTCCACGATCTTGTCTCTGATGGCCTTGGAATGCTCCTTTGTCTTTCCCATGTTGACCATGTCTGAGTGCTGTTCACAAGTTTGGGGAGGGTCTTAAATAGTCAGAAAAGGCTGGCAAAAGAGATCTTTAATCCACACATGTGAAGCTCATTATTCTTGGTGCCTGAACTACTTCTTAATACTTTAGGGGGACCAAACAGAATTCTTGTGGTTTGAGGGGTTGAATAATAAATGACACTCTGAATTAACTTTTAACGTTTTAAAAAAAAAAAAAAAAAAAAAACAATATTTGCTGCAGTGCATTTCCCACTTCCAGGCTGATCTACAGTACAAATGTCACAATGCCAAGTTAATTCCGCATGTGTCAACCAGCTAAATCTGCAGGGGGTTGAATACTACTTGTAGGCACTGTATATACCAGGAATGAGCCCAAGATGGGGAATATTGCTACATAATGGGAGTGGGGTGCAACTCGTATGTGTTTATAGGATTTAGAAGGCTACAAGGGCCCATATATCTGACCAACAAGAGGGGGTGCCAGGTCCGAATTTTGAATAGGGTCCCATCGGACTTTAGTTACGCCACTGATGGGAGGGACTAGGCTGAAGGGATATAGACAGTTTCCTGTCCGATTGTCAGATACGGCCCAGTGTGTGTAGGAAGCGGACCTAAGGTCTGATGTGAGCAGTGCTACATGATGTGGATGTTCATAGAAATAAAGGAGACCGAGACAGAGGACAGTGAGATCCAAGCGAAAAGTAGGAGAAAAGAGACTGAAGGGCAGAGTGGTCAATTGGAGATAAATCCAGGGATGGGATGCCTAGTATAACTCCATACTAGCAATATAGTTCCCTAGAGAGGAAAGGAGATGCGGAACCGCAGGTTGAGTAAAGGACTCTTGCTAACTGGATTGTGGTACTGAGCTAGGTTGTGGTGAAGTAATGAGGAACAGTGAAGAGAGAGGACAGGCAAGCAAAGAAGAAAGAATTGGAATTGAAACTGTGGAAAATGCTACATATTGTGAAGATAACGTTGATCAAGATGTGTACCCGCTATCTACTGTATATAATCCCCGCCAAGTTATTGTTTATTTTTGACTGGTGGTCTCCTTCATTGAAATGTAAAACATCTGGTCCTGGCCAACCAAAGTGATCGGTTACATGAGGTCTGCAAGGGAGTAGTGCCCCCATAGACAAAGTCCACACACCCAGCCAGGACTCCCACTTTCATGTAATGTGACGGGGCTTAAGAAATGCGTACCTCGCCCACGGATACCGCCCTGCGCCACTTTACAGATACTCACATGACATCACTTCCTATTTCCTTACCATGTAATCATTCTAATTAGTTTGACATTTCCAAACCCCAGAATGGTTTGACGTAGCATCCCGATGCCACACAAGGAGAGCCTTTCGGGGAGGTTTCCAGATGCTTTGGTGGCACCCAAGAGACTTGTTAACTCTTTCAAGAGCTTAGGAGACCTCCTATTTCTCCAGGAACCTCCTATACATCGGGCACTAGGGAATTCCAGCTGTTGTGTGTCCCTCACTAGTTTGTGGGCACTATTATACTGGACATGTGTCGGCATTCACAAGAAGGGGGCAGCATTAGGATTTTTCCTTTGGAAACTCCCCTTTTCTAAATAAATAGATCAAAAGGCTTCTTTTTCTTGTTTTGGAGGAGGGAAAAGAGGGAGCACTCGCAATTGGGACCTGGCGACTAAGAGGTCCGCGAGAAGATACAAATACCCTAAAATTACACGATACTTACAAGTTATGGAGTTTTCCATCTATCATGAACCATAGGTTGCGTTGTAAATCAGACCTTGTAATGATGCCTGTAAACCTTTGGAGATGTAACAAACGTTATTCTCCATAGTTATTTTCGTCTTTTTCATAATCAGGATCCATGGCTAGCCCGCAATGTACAATGGATAGCAGGAGACTAATTAAAGCTCTAACCGTGTTGGAGGCATGTGCTGTGTCCTGTTTGCCGTGTTTGATGCCAGTAACCGGTAGGTGGGAAGAACAGGTACAGCAGCTACCCTTCATTTAAAAAATAAATGAAAAAAAAAAATAATAATAAGGAGCCAAATTTCAACGGGGCAGGGTCTTCCCTGGACATGACCTATTTTCATACACAGCTTTGTGTCCTATGCTTACTAAAGTACAACAAGTTGTCTGGCTTGTCTCCAGATTTCCCAGATTATATCTCTAGAAAGTCTGACTTGATTTCATCAGACATTCTAACAAGGTCATCCTTAAAAGAATGGACCTGCACAGCTGGTCGAAATATCAGCATTTTTAATTGATACTTTTATAAAATAAAGTTTATTATCTCTAAATTCCGGTGACTTATCTTTAGTTGGTCCACATTTTTGCCGCTGGTGGAGAGTCTTCAATAATTTTCCAAGAGTCAATGTAGGAGTGGTGGAGGTGATGTTCTACTCTCTGACACCCTAACTGGTTAAATGCATTTAATATTAATGTATGTTTCTGAAAGTAAAACCCCCTGGGGCTGTGTGGCACCCTGCTGTTCACAGGAACCACAGGACCCAGGGTGCATGGATGGACTTCTCCACAAGAGGCCCTCACTACATACAAACACCTCCACCCTTCCACCTCATACCAGCAGAGGGAGCCCGTTAGGGATACATATATATGGAGGTGGAGCCAGGCAGTTCAGTCAGTTGGAGAGAGTCAGACAGAGTCAGAGAGTCTGAGAGCGTGCTGACGCTGAGAGCAGCAAAGATGCAGCACGTCTGTTGCTGAGTTCTGAGGGCTCCGAGTGTGGCTGACGGCAAGGAGGAGAGGAGAGAGGAGTTGTAGGGGCAGAGGAGCATCATAGGCTCACCCCGAAGATACAAACCGGACACCGGGTCCGCGCCTACAGAGGCCTTTATACCCCGCAGGGACCACCGGCATTCCAGGAGGACTACAAGTCCCTGGCAGACCTGAAGCTAAACCCATCACAGGACCAGGAACCACGAAGGCCCCGGCGACCAGGGATAGTGGTTGCCAGCAGAAGGTCCTACTACCGAGCGACAGGTGATGGAACAGCACGACACATAAGCTAGGCCCAGTTGCAGGCTGGCCAGGAGCATACAGAGAGGCAGACACGGACCAGGAGGCCTTATACCCGCTCACTGGGGAGAAGTCCTGAAGTGCAGCCATCCTACTGAGTACCCTGGACCATACCTGACATCCGCACCAGTAAAGGTATTGAAGCGAATCCCCTGTCTCTGTCAATTACTCCTGCTGCGCCATCCCGCCTGCACTACAAGTCCCAGCATCACCACCCACCAAACTCCACACTGCCCCGGGGGCCCGCTCCACCTGTGGGGAGCAGAAATACCTCAGCTGCCATCCCATCACCCCCGGAGGTCTCCAGCAGCGCTGGTAAACCTTACCAGGTACCACAGGTGGCGTCACAAACTATTTACTTTATTTTTATCTCTATCCAAGTTACAATCCCCTTTTTGGTTGACCGCCCTGGGCCACGGACCGGGCCTGCCACTGTGACATATCCCCCCAGCATCCATAGGCTCAGCATCCATAGGCCGGTGCGTCAGCTGCAGTTAAGCCTACCCAGGGTTAATGACGCGCCCCCTGGGCCGTGGGGTACTCGGTGCCGGGCCGGTCGGTGCAGGGGCGATGTCACAGTGGGGGTGACCCGGTCCGTGACCCAGGGCGGTCAATCAAAAGGGGAATATTTACAGGGGATTTATGTACAAAGTTTGTGACGCCACCTGTGTTATGTGGCTAAAGGGAGCCGCCGCTGCGGAGCAGATCCTCTGGAGCTGATGTTAGTGCAGCAAAGCTGGTGTGGCTCTCCACAGGTAGAGCTTAGCTCCAGGGCAGTGTAGATGTTATAGGTGATGCTGGGCATTGTAGTGCAGGGGTGATGGCGCAGATAATAATCACAGAGACGGTGGAGTGCAGTCCGCAGGGCCTTTACTCACGGTTATTGCAATCCAAGTTACAGGTACCAATGTAACTTCCCTCGTCGTGCTGCGCTTACTCAGGGAGGGGTTCAGTCCACCCCCAGATATCTCCGGAGTACTTAACGGGACCCCCTTCTCTGTGTTCTTTCTCTGGCCGTTTCCCTGCACCTCATACCAAGTGTCCCAATCCAGTACCTGCGGGCGTTGTCGGGCGACGTCTGTTCCGTCCCCTGGGTCCTCTATAGCTACTTTCTTGGTGAGACTGATATGGACTGTTGGCTGCAGGACTTGAAATACTGCAGCCTCCGGTTTCTAGTTGAGACATAGAGTACTCTGCTAGTTGAGGGACCGGTCCCCTTTGTGTGGCCTGACCCCTAGACCTACTGGTGGATTCGGGAGTACGGGTGGCCTCTAGCACTGCCCGTACCCCTGGGGTCCGTTCCTGTTCCTGGAGCCCTTCCTGCTCCTCTCTCCTTCAGCCTTGGGCCTCTCCTCAGGCCCTCCTCCTGAGCAGAGCTCCTACAGAGCTCCTGCTCCCAACTCTTCCTCAGACTGAACTCTCTGACTGATCTCTCTAAACAAGATAGCTTCTCTATTTATACCTTCCTCTCATATGCTCCCCTAAGCTACTTCCTCCACCCACACCCACTACATAGTCCCTCTCATCAGCTAGGGACCAGGGACTGTGCTCTCCCTTAGGAGCAATCTCGCCCTGCCCCCCACTGCTGGTATGTGTTGGATGCAGGTGTTAGGGTCCCGAGCTGTACTCCTTTCTTACCTGAGAGTGAGATACCACACCTCTGGGTGAGATGCAGTACCTCTGTGGTGACCGAACCCTCAGGGGCGCCACATTAACTGTAACGGTCGGCCTAGATTGGGGAGGGGGAATCGAGAGTTAGTGCCAAGTTCAGGAAGTGTCAAGTTTAGTTAGGAGAAGTGTGGTGAAGTGATAGCAGTGGTCATACGTAATAGGCTGCTAGGGACAACGTGAGCCTGTTACTCAGGGCAGTGGATTGCCATAGAACCTCTCCATGCGAATCTATCTGTTGGCCTGGGAACCTCGAGATGGACATCAGGGCCCTTGGGAGCACTAAGCTTGTGAAGCCGCAGGGAAAGAAGGACTCAAACTCTCAGAGGTGGGAGGTAACGGAATCCAGGTGCACTTCTTGTGGTGGAGAAGAATTTCTAGTGCTATAAAAGTTAGCAAGAGGGATGCTCTACCCATACCGAGAACTAGGGCTGAAGTTAGTTCCCTTACCTGTGGGAAAGACTGTAACTCCTTGGGCCCTATCCTAGATACATAATTGTAATGACCGCAAGCTTCCAAGTAAAAGTTTGATTGTTTTAACAAATTCAATGTCCCCTGGATTGTTTGCTGCGAAGGTTTTGGAAGATGAAAGCCTGGAGCCAGTGGATGCCTATGGGCCACAAGTAAGTATGATGCGCCCCACACACAGCAGCACACCGGGAGTAGGACATGTTTTGTCTGTAGGGTGCCAGAGCAAGCAGAAGCAGCAGCTCGCTCACAACTACCTCAATCGGGGACCTTGCATCAATATGCAACTGAATGGTGATGAGTAGTTTTGAGCGAGTATGTTCTGTCTGAGAATGCTCGGGCTGAGCTCCGAGTATTTACAGCTGCTTGGTGATAAGGTTAAATCGCTCCTGTGCATGATTTGCAACTGTTTGACAGTTTTATTACATGTGAAGAATGTGTAAGAAATAGACATTCCTCACATGTAATAAAACTGTCAAACAGTTGCAAATCATGCACACGGGAGCGATTCAAACACATCACCGAGCAGCTGTAAATACTCGGAGCTCGGCCCGAGCATACTCGGCGGAAGGGTTAATAGAACATACTCGCTCAGCACTAGTGATGAGCCTTTTCTACTGGGTTCTCTAAGTAATAATAGTCCAGGGGTGGCATGTTTGTCTGTTCATAGATTCACGACTTTCAGGACAAACCTCAAAAAAATATGGTCCTGTCTAAAATGCCCATACAGAGGGGAAACAGTGTGCACTCATCACTCTCACTGTCGACTTAAACGATCCAAAAACATGTATTTCTTCAAGGTAAAATTGTGTGAAGGCGCAACTAACAAATCCTGAAAAAAAAAGGTTGTCCACTATAATCACTTTTGTTGCTCTAACAACCATAATGGAAGCTATGTAAATGCTACAGCCTCAATAAAGAGGTGGACCTATCTGCGCTTTCTTCCCAAAACATTAAATTGGGAAGGAGTAAACCATAAGAACCCCCCATCACTACATGCACCATAGTTTTAGAAAAAAAAGGAGGTTAGAAACCAACTAGAGGGTTGTGCCATCCTTCTAGTGATGAGCAGTCCGGCTTTCTTAGGTTTCTTTGGTGAGTTGGATTTGTCTCCGGTCTCCAAAAAAGAAGCCTGCTCTTTTGGATCCCAAACAGGTGAACACATATTAATGGTAAAAAATCACCACAATCCAATGCAGTCGCTAATTCCCCCTATTGTAGCCATCCAATTACAGAGCATTTTTCAGGCAGGGTGGGGGTTTTCAGCCCAACATTGTCATTTTACGCTCAGTGAGAGTTATTTAGAAACTACAAGTGGCTCTCACTTGGGTGAAGGCTCCCATCATTCACAGAAGAGAGCCAGCTCTTTGTGACGGATCAGTCACGAACGATCAATCACTACATCTGTCTTGAGAGGTATTGAGGGATCAACAAAAAGACTACTATATAGGAGGGCACCATCCAATATTCGGGATCTACCCCTAGCATATCAAAACATAATACACAGAACAGTCAAAAGAGAGAAGAAGATATGCTTGCTACGGTGATCACCCAAATAATCAACAATAAATAGATTACCATAAATATACAATCAATTTATTCAAAACATATAAATTCAGACACACATATACAGAACAATATACCAACCAACAGTTAAAACACCATAAAAAATAGTGGACAAAAACCACTATTACGGGAGCTAGCTGTAACAGAATACCTTCCTGTATATAAATAAGATATAGTAGATAATATTGCACATAGATAGGTGAAGAGAATAATAAAGATTACACAGGCTGAGACGGGGTATCTGTGGTGGTCAATATTCCCCAAACTCTATATTACACATGCCAACAATAGGAAGTCCCATAGGGCACACAACAATACAAAAAAGGTTAGAGAGATGCGTATATAGAACCTCAGAGAACAATCGGTAGTTGGAGACAAAAATTACTATCATGCATGGGACACCCAAACAATAACAATGAATATGAAAAGGTGTATGAAATGCCCATGCCCCACCTTAGACCCCACAGAGGCAAGCAAGTAAATAGACAACATCAAAAACTGGATCTGCCTAAGAGGCTTGTAGGGTAACCAGGTCTGCATGGAAGCCTAAAGTAGATAGGTGCTACAAGAAAATACAGCCTGTGCATAGGAAGGTATAGCTAAAGCTCCCGTGCCCAACGCGTGTCGCCACTCAAGGTGGCTTCATCAGGGGCAGATCCAGTTTTTGATGTTGTCTATTTACTTGCTTGCCTCTGTGGGGTCTAAGGTGGGGCATGGGCATTTCATACACCTTTTCATATTCATTGTTATTGTTTGGGTGTCCCATGCATGATAGTAATTTTTGTCTCCAACTACCGATTGTTCTCTGAGGTTCTATATACGCATCTCTCTAACCTTTTTTGTATTGTTGTGTGCCCTATGGGACTTCCTATTGTTGGCATGTGTAATATAGAGTTTGGGGAATATTGACCACCACAGATACCCCGTCTCAGCCTGTGTAATCTTTATTATTCTCTTCACCTATCTATGTGCAATATTATCTACTATATCTTATTTATATACAGGAAGGTATTCTGTTACAGCTAGCTCCCGTAATAGTGGTTTTTGTCCACTATTTTTTATGGTGTTTTAACTGTTGGTTGGTATATTGTTCTGTATATGTGTGTCTGAATTTATATGTTTTGAATAAATTGATTGTATATTTATGGTAATCTATTTATTGTTGATTATTTGGGTGATCACCGTAGCAAGCATATCTTCTTCTCTCTTTTGACTGTTCTGTGGATCAACAAAAAGAGAGGACCTCACTTGGTTTGCTGCTATTGGACCCTCTGTCCCTGGTTTCTGATGACTCAATTTACGGCATATCAGATAATCCAATATGAAGTTTTTCTCAATGCAGTTATAATGAATTTGATCGCATGTGAAATCATAGATATGTGATATCAAGATTGACATAGAGGCATCAGTAGAGTGCCAAAAACATTTTCCTAATTTGGAGTTACATAGCCAATTTTTCTAAATTTAAAGAGGACCTTTCTGCAGGTCAAAAGTGGACAGTTTTTTCTCTCATTTTATTCCCACTAATTCCCTGAGTACTCTTTTTTTTTAAAAAAAAAAAATCTGCCATACGGTTCGCAAGATGTGGACCATTTTTTAGTACTGATTATTATAGTCTTTACCTAGAGGGCGGTGCTCACAGGGTAATTATGCGGGGCCACCTAAAGTCACGCCCCAGAGGATCCGGTAAGCCACACCCTCTTGCTAGAGACCACAAAAGTTATCACTAAATAAAGGCCCATATCTTAGGAATTGTATGGCAGATTTGAAAAAGACAAAAAACGGCATACTCAGGGGAGAAGCAGGAATCAAATAACTGTGAAAAATAGCCACTTTTGACCGGTTGACAGGTCCTCTTTAAAGGGGAACTCCAATAAGATAAAAAGTAGTTTTTTAATTATTCACGTCTGACTCCCTTGGATCTAGAACTATGATCCAAGGGATCTATGGCTCATGTAGTGATGACTGACTGGTATATAGTGATATTCTGCACATTCGTAGCACTATAAGTGAGTGGGTATAGGTCAACATAAAAAGACAAAAACAAGAGGGTTGTCAGCCGGCACAGCAATGATAAAGTTACAACTTTTCAAGAAAACTGCAAACTCTGCATTTGTATTCTAAGCCAGAAAGAATAAAAAAATGAAATTGTACTTGTATGAATTGAGTTATTATAAATTCCCTTCCAGGCGGGATTAACCCCTCGCCTGCTAGAGGCGGTTGATCCCTCAAGTGTTTACCAGCCGCAGGGACCATCACAACAAGAAGGCTACCCTCCCGCTGCCTCAGTCAGGTGTGACGCCCCGCTGAGGAGAACTGTTGACGTGATTAATTCTTGCCCAGAGGAGCCTATTATACCAGGAATACATAATCAGTTCCGGCTGCTCCTTCTCTATACCATAGTCGTTAACCCCTGCAGGTCGGCTGACACAGATACAATTATTACAGGGCAACGCCGCTGTGGGCAAAACACTTTGCATACGGATATGGGGAAATGGAAACATTATCTGTCCACGGCTAAAATAAGATCTAAGATTTTCATTAAAATAGATGTTTTTTTTTGGCAGAAATTAACTCTACACTATTTTAGGTGGGGTAAATATATGCAATATACATCTAAAAATGAATAAAAATGCAACAAAAGTGTAAAAAAATAATATAACTTATTAGTTTATTTTTTTTTACTTTTTGAATAGTTTTGGGGTCAAAATGTTAAAAGTGCGTTCTGCGAGTTGCATCGTCTCCGGACCACTGGTGATGGGTGATTGATTTCCAGGTTCTTTATAAGCCCGCGTAGGATGCAGTTCTTGCCGCATGCAGCTGAAATATACGTATTCATATCTCTTACAGAGAGGCGATAAAAAGAAGAAAAAAATATATAACAACCAAGTATGAGAAATAACCTCCCGGCTTCAGCCTCGGCCATGGAGCCGTCTCTCTGGTGTCATTTCTCACCGGGTCAAGTAGAAAAATATTGTCTGTTGCACAACTGTTATTGGAAGAACATAACGCTGAATCTGCTCGCTCGGAGATCGCCCTCCGGAGAGCGGCACATACTGAATCTTTTTGTTGAAGCTTATGTATCCAGTATTACTTCTGTCCATGACTTCCTCGTAAACATTTCTGGATTATCAGGGTCAACGTCCAGGTTTGGGAATAGGGTGAAGGCCACTACAGGAGAGTGCTTTATGGCACCTGGGCATTTTGATGGTGCTTTACTTATAGCGCCAAAGCTTTAAATAATTACGATTGACCCGTTTTGTATGCAGAAGGCAAAATATTAGTTGCCCTCGAAGGCATTGTACGAACAATGGCGTCTGAGTCTGACAGTCAGATCCAATTATGCTCTTCGTGGTTTACCACTGCTGGGAACTTCTCTGCCCACAGAACCTAAGACAATAGCAAAGTACCATGCCTCTCCATTTTTAAAGAGCCAAGACTGTGTTAAAGGGGTTGTCCATCTTTGCGACCATTTTATTTGTCTTAAATGCATGTATTTTGGGCTAAAAAATATTTTAAAAAATCTAGCACCGTTTGGCTTTTACAGGCTCTTTGTTTCCCCGCACATTCAACTTTTGATTAGGTCATAAACCAGCTAAAAGGAAATCAGAAAAAGACAGATAAAAAGAGATTGAAACTCTCCCAGAATGAGCTCACTGATAGATTCCCAGTTAACTCATTCTGCAACCGGAAAAAAATGTGAGTGCAACACAGGTTATAGAAGGTGCAACATTTTTAATGAAACCCAATAAAAAAATTATTTTTAGCCAAAAGTAAGAAAAATAAATTGTCCACAAAAGATCTGAGTTAGTGTAAGGCCGGTTTCTCACATCTGACTTTCACGGTCCAAGTACGGGCCGTGAAGTCTGGATTGGCCACGGGTCTACGGACTGGAACTCAACAGCCTCATATGTATATATAAGGCTGTTGAGTTTGGGTCAGGAGACCGGTGGCCGGTCTGGGCATTTCACTTGGACCGTGAAAGTCGGATGTGTGAGAAATTGGCCTTCTTGAGACATCCATCCTTAAGGACCACCAAAATATATTTTTGTGATATAAGTGATTCATGGGCGTCCCGTGCCGTCCTAGAGCAAGTACTCAGCTATTTTAAGACAGCCAAGGATCAATGTATCACAAAGTGTGGAAATGAAGGTGCTACTGACGCGCCCCCTGGGCCATGTTCAAGGGATACCCGGAGCCGGATCTGGATAGGGGTAGTAGTCCTTGTGGCGGTGACCTGGTCCGTGCCCAGGGTGTCAAACTAAGTGTGTGGCAGTCTTGGTAGATGTTGTTTCTGTGTCGACTACGCCACCCGTTGATTTGCGGTCACAAGGCCGCCGCTGCAGAACAGTCCGCTGAGGCCGGTAGTATGGGTGCAGCGATGGTGGTATAACCCCCAACGGGAGGGGTATGGCCTCAGGGCAGCTGGTGCGGATGATGGGGGTAGTGATAGTGCAGAAAGGAGAGTCAGAGACGTGAGATGCAGTTTCAGGGTTTTTACTCACAGGTGTTCCTTCAGTCACTCTGGCCTTGAGTGACCACCCGAGCCGTGCTGCATCCACCAGGTGCTGGACTCGGCCAACCCCCAGGCAGTTCCGGAGCGTGGTCCTGAGCTTCCCTCTCTCTCTCTTTCTCCTGGCCGTCCCCACCAGGGATCCACCTTTGTCCGGTTCCCTTGGGCCTTCTATGGTAAAACCTTCTCTGGCTTCCCTGACCCTACTCTTGGTGTACCTTCCTGGTGGATGTGGTGAGGGTCGTGGCAAAGCTTGCCCACGACCTCCGGTTCCTGGTTAAGGGTTACTTTTGCCTCCGCCAGCTTGGGATCCGGTGCCCTCTTCTGCCAACCCTTCACCCTTTTTGGTTTGCTTCTGGGATCTTAGGGTTCCCTCTTTTCTGCGTCTCTGGGCCTTCCTTCTTCCTCTCCACTACAAGCCTGGCCCTGGAGCTGGGCCCAGCCAGAGCCACAGCTCCCTGTCAGCCCTCCTGGCTGAGCTCCTCTGCTCTGCTTCTCCTCAGACTGAACTCGACCCTGTCCTAAGATGGTGCCCACCATATATACTCCCTCTATGTGTGAGCCCAGGTGACCAGCACCCAATGGGCTCCTAGCTTTACCCAGAGTACTCCCCCTATCTGCCCCTACACTACTGGGATGTTCCACCCCCCCTCCCACTCCAGCCAGGGACAGACGCTGTCGTACCTGCACATCTACTTGGTGGGAGTACCGTAGTTCTGTCCCCCGGAAATGGGATGTATGTAGTGCATGCAGCCTACTGAGCTCAGTCCCACACTCCATCCTTACCCGGGAGTGGAATACCACACCTCTGGTTTGAGGTGCAATACCCCTGTAGCAGCCGAGTCCTCAGGGTGCTACATTCCCCCCTGGTAAATCACAGCACGTCCTCGGGCTGTAAAAGAGCAAAACAATATAAAACATACAAACTTTTGCAAAACATACACCAACATATAAAACATTATCAACATTATCAGATTCTAGCACTATAAACTTTTTCATATAAAACTCTTTTATATAAAATGTTCTTGAGTTTCTGGCCACTGTGCACTTGTGACCAGGTAAAAGTGCACCAGTACAAAAACAGTTCCTTATAAAACCGGTAGGGGGCGCTTTAGGAAGCGCAACTATATACAGGATATGGCCGCTCTCAGTCCTCGGCCAGTGGGGATAAGGAATGGCTGTTCACAGTCCTCAGCCTGTTAAGGGATAGGGACACACGGGTAACAGTTTGCTGGTCCCAACGGGGACTATACTTTATTGGTAACAGTTCTTGTACCCTTACGGGTTACTATTTACAACTTCACTGTACCGTACTTTAATAACGGCATCCTCCTGCTCCTTCTTGAGGGTAATCTTCAGACCCGTCCGGGTCCTCTTGACCTTCCTCAAACCGCAGCTCTTCCTCAGTCAATCTGTGCACATGGAGAGCATATGGACCTTTGGCACATTGATGCCGGGTAAAGGTGACCTCGTCACCCAGGTAAAGATCACGTCCTCTGTGTCCCTCCGGCAGATGGCTCTCGACGTCCCTGCGGGTGACAAAGACGTCGCCGGGGGTTCTGTGGTCCCGGATAAAACCCCAACCGTGCTCCAGTTGGAACTTGATTACGGTCCCGGTGGCGCGGGGACCATGGGCTGCACGGGGGTTTCGTCTGGTCCGGCTTTTCTGTTCCGCACTCTGTACTTGCAGCCGCTCCTCACGGACCCGCCTCGCTCGCCGTTCCCGGTCGAAGACCTCCAGCTGTTGCCGGCAGCACTCTGCTCGCTGGGCTGCGGCCGCCCGGGTCTCGTGGGTGAACCCAATGAGGTTTTCTCCGGTGGGGTCCCATTTGAATTGGGCCTCCTCCAACGGGAGCGGGACGATCTTGACAGGCGCCGGAGCTGGGATCAGTGGTTCACACAAGGGCCGTTCCTTCTGGAGTCGGAGATTGACATACTCCGGAGGCCACACAAAGGGCTGCCCATCCGGGCAAGTGTGCTGGGCGAACAGGTCTTCACCCAAGGGTAGCACGGTGGAGGTTGAGGGCGCGATGGTGGTAGCGGCGCCCGGATTCACCAGGCCTTGCGACCAGGCCGGTGGCACTCTAAAGGTAAAGGGCACTGTGGAGACGGCGGCGCCCGGGGGCACTCGACCTTGCGACCAGGCCAGTGACTTGGTGGAGATAGAGGGCTCTGTTGGAACTGCGGCGCCCGGGGGTACTCGACCCTGCGACCAGGCCGGTGGCGTCTCCTGCTTGGCCGCGCTCGGGGTTGAGGCGCGTGACGTCACAGGGGGCGTGGCCGCGGCTCCTGCTTGAGGCCTAGTCTGGAGCGGTGGCGGTGCAGCGACGGGCACGGTAGGGGGAATTTCGGGCTCTGCGACGGGGAACTGGGGCAGGCTCACGGTTTCTAGGCTTGGGGTAGTAACGTCCCCTTTACCTGCCTCCGTCTCTTCAGCTCCTTCCACGGCGTCGTCTCCGGCCTTCATTCCTCCTGCACCATCCTCAGAGGCGGTCAGACTCCTCGTCTCGGGTGGCGTGCTCCGCTGGCGGGTTCCAGCCTGCTGGGCCATCTCCCTACTCCACTCAGTCAGCGTTTCTCGCTGCACCTGGGCCATCCTCCGTGCGAGGCCCTCCAGCGCGGTCTGTGCACGCTCCTGGTCTTGGGGGAGCTGTGCCAGGATCTCCACCAGGTCTTGTGGGGTGGTGGCTTGCAACAGGCTCCTGACCACAGGGTCGGTGCTGCCTGACTCTCCCTCCATCTCCGGGTGCGAACTCTCCAGACTCCTCCAGGCTGCACCCATCCTCGCTCTTTTATTCTTGATCCGCCCACACTGAGGGTGGTCCCAGGGCCACTTGGTGATTGTCAGTTCCAGAGGCAGTCCCCCCACGCTGATGGACATCTCTATCATTGCAGTCTCTGCTGGTGGGGGCGGTCTTTGCTTTTGGCGCTCTTTTGGGACCAGGCCCATGATGGGAGGTAGTCTCTTGCCACCCTCTGGCACGCCCATAATGGCGTCCGCTCTGCCAGGGCGGGAAATCTTCTCAGATGGCGGGAATCGTCTCCCAGTGGCGGGAAACTCCGTGGATGGCGGGAAAAAGCTGCAGATGGCGGGCAAACGGCGGGAAACGACCCGAGATGGCGTCCGATGACGGGGACCCTCTGGAATTGGCGGGAGACTCCTTTTTACGGTAAATATGAACTTTTCTTCAGGCACGCAGTACCCGGTGGTTACGGGCACGTAATCCTGCCGACTACGCCAAAGTTGACGCGCCCCCTGGGCCATGTTCAAGGGATACCCGGAGCCGGATCTGGATAGGGGTAGTAGTCCTTGTGGCGGTGACCCGGTCCGTGCCCAGGGTGTCAAACTAAGTGTGTGGCAGTCTTGGTAGATGTTGTTTCTGTGTCGACTACGCCACCCGTTGATTTGCGGTCACAAGGCCGCCGCTGCAGAACAGTCCGCTGAGGCCGGTAGTATGGGTGCAGCGATGGTGGTATAACCCCCAACGGGAGGGGTATGGCCTCAGGGCAGCTGGTGCGGATGATGGGGGTAGTGATAGTGCAGAAAGGAGAGTCAGAGACGTGAGATGCAGTTTCAGGGTTTTTACTCACAGGTGCTCCTTCAGTCACTCTGGCCTTGAGTGACCACCCGAGCCGTGCTGCATCCACCAGGTGCTGGACTCGGCCAACCCCCAGGCAGTTCCGGAGCGTGGTCCTGAGCTTCCCTCTCTCTTTCTTTCTCCTGGCCGTCCCCACCAGGGATCCACCTTTGTCCGGTTCCCTTGGGCCTTCTATGGTAAAACCTTCTCTGGCTTCCCTGACCCTACTCTTGGTGTACCTTCCTGGTGGATGTGGTGAGGGTCGTGGCAAAGCTTGCCCACGACCTCCGGTTCCTGGTTAAGGGTTACTTTTGCCTCCGCCAGCTTGGGATCCGGTGCCCTCTTCTGCCAACCCTTCACCCTTTTTGGTTTGCTTCTGGGATCTTAGGGTTCCCTCTTTTCTGCGTCTCTGGGCCTTCCTTCTTCCTCTCCACTACAAGCCTGGCCCTGGAGCTGGGCCCAGCCGGAGCCACAGCTCCCTGTCAGCCCTCCTGGCTGAGCTCCTCTGCTCTGCTTCTCCTCAGACTGAACTCGACCCTGTCCTAAGATGGTGCCCACCATATATACTCCCTCTATGTGTGAGCCCAGGTGACCAGCACCCAATGGGCTCCTAGCTTTACCCAGAGTACTCCCCCTATCTGCCCCTACACTACTGGGATGTTCCACCCCCCCTCCCACTCCAGCCAGGGACAGACGCTGTCGTACCTGCACATCTACTTGGTGGGAGTACCGTAGTTCTGTCCCCCGGAAATGGGATGTATGTAGTGCATGCAGCCTACTGAGCTCAGTCCCACACTCCATCCTTACCCGGGAGTGGAATACCACACCTCTGGTTTGAGGTGCAATACCCCTGTAGCAGCCGAGTCCTCAGGGTGCTACACTACCATCCAAAACAGTTCAATAAGACCCCCATTGATTAATGCAAAAAATACAAAGGTTAACATTAAAAAAAGTTTCTAAAAAGACAGAATGTGAGCAAAAAAATAAAGAAGCACACAGATGCCCGGGGGCTCTGTAAACTGAGTCAAATCAAAGTAACTCTGATACTTAAAAATTGACCATGTACCTATCAACATCATTTTATCTGCCCTATAATCATGGTTATTTGCCTTAAAATATAATATTTAAAATGTAAAAACTAATATAAATTATTGAAAAAAAAGCAATAATTTCAGATACAAAAGCCATGGATTAGAAAAAGCACTATGGCAATAAAACCGGCACCAAAAACAAATGATGTAAGTGGATGGTATTAAAACAAATGCAACATTTTTTGTTTCATAGCATAAATTCAGTGTTGTGTCACTTTAAGAGCCAGCGCGGTTTACGTCAGTCTGGGCAATAATCCAGGAGTATCTCAGGCCTTTGGGAAAAGCATGCTATAATGAATGTAGTAATAGATTCCGGTATTATCTGCACAGTAAGTCGGCTCATATAAGACAATACACAGGGTACCCGCCAGCATCCATGAGAGTGACAGGAGAGGTGCTATCACACTGCGAGCTCGCTGGGATCCACGGAGCCCGATGCATCTTAATGGACTCATTTAAGACACAATGTTGATAGTTCCCTGGTGTCTCCAGCAGCGGTATAATCTGGGAGAGCGTGTGAATGGAGGTCCACTCTAAATGAAAGGACAAGAAAGCATTCATTTCCAGATAATGTCCCGCTGTCACCGACGCAGCGTCCTGCCCACTCTGCAGCCGCAGAAATGCTTCTGATTGTCATTCCTGCCGTATCCAGAGGCTGCTGAAATACCAGACATTACACTCTCCACATTACTGTCAAATAGAGTTCCAGAGCGCCCGTGTTATTTCCTTTCTATCGGTCGTATGTACACGTATCCGCACCAGGAGGTGGTTATTGGGGAGTGAAGTGTCTCCAGCCCAGACGATAAACGTACAGCTACAGACACAATAGTACAGCCATATGTATAGAAATGGAAGAACCGATGTAGCAGAGCTCAGTTTGTCAATACTGTACTGAATTGCCATTTGCCTTTGCTACTTGCGTGGTATCTTTGTTTTCGGTAAACCAACTGCACATCTTAAAAGAGGACCTTTCACTAGGTCAAAAGTGGTCATCATTTCCTCCTCTTCTTGTTGCTTCCATGAATATTAGTTTTTTTGGGTTTTTTTTAATCAGCCATACGGTTCCAGAGATATGGGCCTTTTTGTTTCATTTTTATGGTATTTACTAAGGGGGTGTGGCTCACAGGATCATCGGGGGTGTGTCTTTAGACTGCTCTGAATAATTATCCTGTGAGCCACACCCCCTTGCAAAGACTATAAAAATTAGCACTAAATAAAAAGGCCCATATCTATGGAACTGTATGGCGGATTTAACAAAAAAAAAAGAAAAAGTAATAGTCAGAGGACCAGTGGGAATAAAATAAGATTAAAAACTGGAGACCTTTGACCTGGTCATAGGTCCTCTTTATAGGGGTCGTATATGATTAGGAATACATGGCTGCTTTCTCCCAGTAACAGTGTCACACCAGTCTATAGGTTGTGTCTGGTATTGTACTCAAATGAATACCATTCTAGGACCTACGCTATGCTAGCGACAGCCACATCGGAAGGACAATCCTTGATCATGATCACATCACCCCCATAATAACTACATCTCAAAAACTGTATTCTGAAATTTGGTTTATGACAACACACTTTGAGAACAGTATGAGCTTAGAATGGACCTGCTTTACAGGTGTTGGGGAGCATACTATGCTTTTATACCAGGGTGGGACCATTCTGAGTACTGCAACTCAGTCTTGTGCTGCTCGACTTAAGCCAGACAATTATCATATGTATCCTGAAGTGAACTATCCATGTGCTGTACTGTACGTTTTAAGCCAGACGTAACTCTCATATGTATTCTGATGTGTACTTGTCATTGTAAGTGCTCTACTCTATTTTTTAAGCAAAGCAGGTATCCTGAAATGCACTAGTAATCCAAGGTTACTACCATGCATTTTGATCCAGGTAGAAATCTAGTATTTATCCTGAAATGTACTAGTCATTCCAAGGACTTTACTTTGTGTTTTTGTAACATGGGTACTATAGATGCAGTGACACAGAAACACACAGCAGCCAATACAGGGTTAATAAACAGGAGAAGTTTATAATAACAGGGTAAATCTCCACGCAGGGAGTATCAGGGGAAAATATGGGGAAAACAAGGAAAGTAGCAGGTCTTTAACTGACAGTTCACAGTTTAACTAGATATAGCAGAGTCGAACCGGTTGTAAACGACAGTTTTTATACTTAGCTGACTCTTTTCCTCCACAAGGCAGTTTCCAGCTGAGGCCGGTGTTGATTTCTTCAGGCGTCCCCGACCAAACAATGCTTTGTCTTCTGGCGGCAGGGGCGGTCTCCGGTTTTACCTGCTGAGCCCCTAGTCCATAACCTCAAGAGCCCAGCTCCACCGACCCTGCGTCTCTTCTCTAGTCGGCTTGACTCCTCCGGTCCACTGCACTTGGCTCTTGCTCCCTGTCCTGGAGCCAGGAGCCTGGACCCTCTCACACTGCTCTGCTGAGCAGGACCCAGCTCCGCTTTCCCGCGCAAACGTCCTTGTCTCTTCCTCTCTCTACCCACGTCACCAGTCTCTCGGTCACCTGACCTCCCAGCTCTCACTCTGGACATGACTCCAGCTTCCCAGTCACCTGACTCCTGTGCTCGCAGTCTGTCTTCCCCCTGCAACCAGAGGCATGGCCCCGGCAGTTCCAGATCCCTTGCTCTGAAAGTACTTACACCCCGGTCTTCCCCTTTACACTCCCACTCTCCTTTAACTCGCCATTCCACGGGCGAGATTTCCTTCATCAAACGTTCACATTCTTGGACTTCCTGGACGATACGGTACCATATGAATTGATCTTGTTCGTAACGGTGAGGAGGCACTCCTGCTGCTGTCCGTTCTGACCGGCGTAACTCAGTCTGACCGATGGGGGTGCAGGGTCACTCGGATTTCCAATCTCCGCCTTCTCGGTGGCTTCAACCGATGTTGTTCCCTCGCCGCCTGCACTGGGGACTGCAGGTAAACAAGTGCTGGGGCTCGGAGGTAGAATCAACAACTCTTCTTCGCCCACATCGTGGCTTGGGGCAACTGTGACAGGACCCTCTCTAGAAGCAGGTGATTCTTCTCCATCCTCGTCATCTTTAGACAGACAGGGTCGCAGCATACTACGATGAACCACTCTGGTAGGGGCTCCTTCAGCCCTCTCGGGTTGAACTTCATACACAGGTCCTTGGGCGCCAATCCTGCGATTCACTCGGTGCGGGTTCCGTTCCCACCGCCTACTCAATTTGCCCCGGGGCCGCCTGTCCCGAACCAACACCCGCTCCCCAGGCCTCAGAGCTGTCCCTCGAAGAGGCAATGTCTCATGATGTTTGAGCTCCTGAAACTTTTGTTGTACCAACCATCGGAGGGTCTGCAGTCGATGCCGATGTTCCCGGACCCAGGAAGACACCCTTGTCCGTAGGTAGTCCTCCTTGGGGTCCAGCTCTAACTCGGTAATCTCTCGCCCCTTTCGCCCGAACACCAAGGTATAAGGAGTGAACCCCGTCGTACTATTCACTCGGTTGTTGTAGACCCACACCAGCTCGGCCACAAACTCAGGCCACCGTACCTTCTGATCTTCCTCCAACGTGCGGAGCATTTGGATCAGTGTCCGATTAAAGCGTTCACAGGCCCCATTTCCTTGAGGGTGGTAAGGAGTAGTCCGTGACTTCTCAATCTTGTACAACCGGTGCATCACCCGGCCTTGGAAGCAGGCGCCTTGATCGGAATGAATCCTCTTTGGGCAGCCATACACCCGAATTAAGTCTCGGCAGATGGTCTGCGCAGCAGACTCGGCGGTCTGGTTTCTGGTCGGGGTCACTACCGCAAACTTTGTGAAATGGTCTGTCATTACCAGGCAATGTTCATACCCGAGATGCGCCGGTCCAACAGTCAAATACTCAATCATCAGCACCTCCAAGGGGGCAGAAGTCACAATAGTTTGTATGGGGACCCGCTGCTCCGGGGGCTTAACCAGCTCACAGCTCCGACATCTTCGACAAGTGTCTTCTATTGTTGCTCACAGTCGGGGATGATACACCAGCCTCTGCAACCACTGAAACGTCTTCTCTGGTCTGAAGTGAGCCCCTCGTTCATGAGCCTCCTTAGCCACTACTCCGACCAACTTCTCTGGGATCACCACTTGCCAGGTGGTCCCGAACTCTCGCAGTAGCTGCACTCGTCGGTACAGCAGCCCGTCTCGCAAGCACAGTCTCTCCCATTGTCCCAGCATCTTCAGTGCTCCCGGGGACAGGGTACGCCTCTCTTCTCGACTGGGGACTTGCCGCAAAGCCACTCATTGACGTAATTGAGCAACTTCTCTGTCAGTCTGTTGAAGTCGGATCAAGTCATCTCTTGGTCGCCCTAGCACTTGTTCTTCCGACGTCTCTCCGATCTGTCCCTGCGCCGAGCCAGCGGTCCCACGAAACTTCGGAAGCTAGGGGTCTCATCCGCCTCCAAATCTTCATTGCGGTCATGATCAGGCCGTTCATATGTCACTCTGGAGAGGGCGTCGGCGTGAGTATTCTCTGCCTTAGGCCGGTAGGCGATCTTATACCGGTACCTGGCCATGCGGGCCACCCACTGCTGCTCCAGGGCCCCCAATTTTGCATTCTCCAGGTGGGCCATCGGGTTTTTATCTGTTCTCACCAGTACTTCGGACCTAGACAAATACTCTGCAAACTTCTCGGTCATTGCCCAAAGCAGAGCCAGCAACTCTAATTTGAAAGAGCTATAATTATCCAGGTTCCTTTCAGAATCGTGAAGGGAGCGGCTGGCGTATGCAATCACGTGCTCTTTCCCCTCCTGTACTTGGGATAACACGGCTCCCAGACCATGTAGGCTCCCATCAGTGTGGAGCATGAAGGGTTGGGAGAAAACCACATAGTCAAGTATTGGGGCCTCGGTCAGGGCCATTTTTAGGGCACGGAAGGCCTCTTCCTGGCTGCTTCCCCACTGAATCGCCTGATTCTTGGAGCCCGCCGGCACTCCCTTAAGTAGCTCCAGCAATGGGTTGGCTATGCGGGTGAAGTTCTTTACGAATCTTCGGTAGTACCCGGCAAGTCCCAGGAAGGCCCGAACGTCCTTCACTGTCTTCGGGGTAGGCCACTCCTGTACGGCGGCCACCTTTTCCTGGGTGGGCCTGACTCCTTCACCGGACACAGTATGACCGAGATATTCGATCTGTTTGTGAAACAGGTGGCACTTCTGGGACTTCACCTTTAGGCCATGACTCTGTAGGCGACTCAGTCATTGATCCAGTTGCTGGAGGTGTTCCTCGAAGGTGGCGGCATAGACAATTATGTCGTCAAGATAAATCAGTGTCGCCTCGAAGTTTAAATCGCCCAGGCACCTCTCCATCAGTTCTGGGACGTCCCTGGGGTGGTAGTCAGGCCGAATGGCATCCAATTGAACTCGAACAGTCCCATGGGTAATATGAACGCCGTCTTCGCACGGTCATGTTCGGCCACAGGCACCTGCCAGTACCCACTGGCCAGATCCAAGGAGGAGAAGTATCTTGTCTCCCCTAAGGCCGACAGGGACTCTTCGATTCGGGGTAGTGGGTAAGAGTCCCGTACTGTACAGGCATTCAGTCGTCTATAGTCCACACAGAACCGTAGGGTCCCATCTTTCTTCTGGACCAGGACAATTGGGGCTGCCCAAGGACTCTGACTCTCCCGTATCACACCATTCTGTAACATATGGGCTAGCATCTCCTTAACCTCTTTATAAATCTGGGGAGGTATCTGCCGGTATCTCTCCCGCACTGGGGCAGCGCTCCCCGTGGGAATCTCGTGGGTAATGGCTTCGGTGCAACCAAAATCATCCTCATGGCGAGCAAAGACTTCCTGGTACCGCTCCAGCACCTCTTCAACCTGCTGCACCTGTCGAGGTGTAAGTCCCATCAATTCAGTCTGCATTCGTTCTAGGATTCTTCGTCCCCCCTTCGCACTAGCCCGGTGGGATTCCGGCGGCATGGTGACCGCCAGAGTCCAGGGGTCTCCATACAGCGGACAGCTATACCACATCAGGTCTCACCAACTTCTCTGGCATTCCCAGAATCTGGGCTATTTCCTCCCTGGGAGGGAGTGTGAGATCATCTTCGCCCAGATTAACACACCGCACTATAACATTGCCACCGCGAACGGTGGCCAGTGTCCGAGCCACCAAGATTCCGGGAGGTACTTTGTCCATCGATGTTGGTTCTATCTGAACTTCGACCCCCTCAAGAGGTGTGCAGGCCCGTGCGGATAACGTGAGTAGTTTGTCCGGGCGGTAAGGTGATCACCGTAGCTGCTGGCACTATTATTTTCCCCAGGATCTTCCCTTCACTCGATGTCTCCTGAGCCTGGGCAGCTCGGATTAGTTGTTGAAAGACCCTCCTTTGTGGGGTTCGCGGGTCCCACTGGTCTAGAGGAATCTCCTTCGGCTCACTAATCAGGATTGGCCCGATCTCTTTCAGCACATTCATTTCGAGGGTCACCGGGGGTCCACTTCCGGTTCCCCCTGCGACCAGGACGACTCCTTTTTTCCCCACATCTTTTCCACACACTCGGATCTTCATCCACACCACCCCTGCGACCGGGATGGGTAATTGATTAGCTGCCGTGAGTTTAATTACTGGTCCCCATTCAGGCCGCACTATCTTTGGAAATCGCTGTTGGAAGTAGGCTTCTGTCATCGTAGTCACCTGGAATCCCGTGTCAATCAGGCAGTGAACAGCCCGACCGCTTATTTCGGCCCAGACAGTCTTGGGACTTCCTCTTTTTCTTTCCCCTTCCTCAGGCTCCAGGCTGTGTCCCCCAAACAAGGAGCCCGCTAGTTTAACGGCTGCCGCGACAGGGTGCCGCCCTCGGCTAGCACAGCCCCTGGCATAATGTCCTGCGCCTCCACACTTCCAGCAGGTCGTGTTTCTGTCTGTGTAGGGCTGCCTCATTCCTCTACGGCACTCTCCTGCAGGGGGGGTCCTGAATTCAATTCTTTCCATAACTGGAGCAATCGATCAGGGTATCTCTGGTGTCGGGGCAGGGGTCTTTCTTGAGACTGGACCATTCAACCCGCATCTCCTGTATCTCCTTTCGCATCTCTCGAGCCCATTCCGGTTCAGCTGCAGGCGGGGTGGGTACCTCGTTACTCCGGACCATCCCTGCCAGGGCCGTCACCCCCATCTCCTGCTCTCTCACACGTGCCTCCGCCCCCACTTCTAGAAAAGGCCTACGTGGGTTGGCCCGCAGGCGCTCCCGCAAGGCCTGCTTCAGGGGGGCCCATTTCCAAATTCCCCATGTCGTCTTTTCTAGTGATATAGGCATGCACCCTCTGTAAGGCATTAACATACTGCGTCACAGTCTCCCCCTCCTGCTGCACTTGGTGAAACAGCCGTATCCTCAGCTCTCCTACATTGGTGGGATCCCCATACATCTCCTCCAGTATCCGCACCACTTTTTCTACAGTATCCCGGTCATGGGGAGGGCGGTACATCACGGATTGTCGGGCCCCGCCGTCCAGGGCCAGTACGGCTATTTCGGCTTGCATAGCTGGGGTCATCGGATGCATAAATAACATACTCCTAACTCTCTCAATCCAGTCCCACAGCATCATATTGTCCCCGGTGAACTTTGGGAGATTGCTGAGCATGGCCCCCAGCGGCAAGCTAGATTTAGGGGCTCCCAGGATGGACTGCTCTGCAGTGTCTGTGTCTAACGAAAGCATCCTGCCGGCTACGCCAAATGTAACACGGGTACTTTAGATGCAGCGACACAGAAACACAGAGCAGCCAATACAGGGTTAATAAACAGGGGACGTTTATAATAACAGGGTAAATCTCCACGCAGGAAGTATCAGGGGAAAATATGGGGGAAAACAAGGAAAGTAGCAGGTAAAAGTCTTTAACTGACAGTTCAGTTTAACTAGATATAGCAGAGTCGAACCGGTTGTAAACGACAGTTTTTATACTTAGCTGACTCTTTTCCTCCACAAGGCAGTTGCCAGCTGAGGCCGGTGTTGAATTCTTCAGGCTTCCCCGCCCAAACAATGCTCCGTCTTCTGGCGGCAGAGGGCGGTCTCCGGTTTTACCCGCTGAGCCCCTAGTCCATAACACGGTACCTCACGTGCCCGGCTCCACCGACCCTGCATCTCTTCTCTAGTCGGCTTGACTCCTCCGGTCCACTGCACTCGGCTCTTGCTCCCAGTCCTGGAGCCAGGAGCCTGGACCCTATCACACTGCTCTGCTGAGCAGGACCCAGCTCCGCTTTCCCGCGCAAATGTCCTCGTCTCAAATGTACTACTCATTCTAAGGACTGTACTACACGTTTTGAGCCATATTCAACTTTAGTATGTATCCTGAAATGTACTAGTCATTACAAGGACTGTACGTAACGTTTTGAGCCAGACTCAACTCTAACATGTATCCTGAACAGTACTATTCATTACAAGAACTGTACTATGCGTTTTTAGCCAGACTCAACTCTAGCATGTATCCTGAACAGTACTATTCATTACAAGGATTGTACTACGACTTTTTAGCCAGACTCAACTCTAGCATGTATCCTGAAATGTACTAGTCATTACAAGGACTGTACTACGCGTTCTGAGCCAGACTCAACTCTAGTATGTATCCTGAAATGTAATAGTCATTACAAGGACTGTACTATGCGTTTTAAACCAGACAAAACTGTAATTTGTATCCTTAACTGTACTAGTCATTACAAGGACTGTACTGTGCATTTTGATTGAAACACAACTCTAGCATGTATTCTTTTACAAGTCATTTCAAGGACTGTACTACGCGATTCAAGACAAATGAGAAATCCATTATGCACTTAAAAAAAACTGCACTAGGTTTTAGGTAATACGTTTTTGACCTCGAAATGCGTAGTATTGTTTTTCCCAAGCGAAAACATGAAGACTATGAGTTTATTCATTAATTGGGGTTTGCTTTTAGTGGTATAACTTTTACTTGAGAAAAAGTTAACCCTTGGTTAATTGGTTGATCTACCTTTGGTGTCCGTCCCTCTCTCGATTAACTACTGTCTCAATCTCTGAAACTAAATTGGATATAATTAGAACAAAAGATTGTGGTCTTCACCTCTGATGAACGAAAGAAGCAATTAGACAAGTCTTAATAGACCAACAGAAGAACCCCAAGTTAGCGAAGCCGATTCATTTTAATTCCATGGCACGTGCCTGAAAATGTCTCATGTTTGAGGATTAATAGTCACTTACGATGACATATATTCCCCCCATGATGTAATTAAGTGCTACCATGGTGGCTTGTCGCTCGTTATAAAACATGGAAACTTCCTAGGAAATTAATGAGATTGGGGTCCAGTCTTGGATTCTGGAGTAAAAGGTGAGAACGTCACCTTCGGTATACGGCATTGAGCTAATATTGAGATTATTAATGAGTATTGAGTGCGCATGACCCGAGCAGCCATTATACGCGGTGGCAATCTTTACCGCTCAATACCAGCCGAGGTGTGATACCTGTCTAATTATAACATGTATTGAATATCTGGAATATACCAAAGAGGTTATTATTTTTCTGGTAATTTTCTAGTATAATATCCAGCTGAGTATCTATCTTTGCCCAATTACAGTAATGTATACGATCCGATGCGAACATATTAGATTTATTATTAACTCCTTGTAAAGCTAGGAGATTTCCTTTATCATTAGCTCATTTGATACGATGGAGCACAATGCAATAAGCGATTAATGTATAATCCACTACATTATAAGCAAGATGGAGGAGGATTTTGTGCACCGTATCGACGTCTTGTTCAGTTCTGATCACAGCGAGACGTAGATGAGTACAAATGATGATGAGATTTAACGCAACTCAGAATGACCAGGTATGTTCAAGAGCTAAAAAGATCGGCGTGCCATAAATCACCAAAATATTGTAAAGCGCCCACTGACAGGCACATTATAAAGCCCGAGTGCTATTTATTGCAGCATGTGTCCGGCCAGGGAAGCAGGGCAGCATATTGTATGTCCGGGTGTGATGATTAGTTGTAGATAAATATTATAAAATATTATAATGTTGTTTTTAATATAAAAATGTACAGTACAGACCAAAAGTTTGGACACACCTTCTCATTTAAAGATTTTTCTGTATTTTCATGACTTTGAAAATTGTACATTCACACTGTAGGCATCAAAACTATGAATTAACACGCGTGGAATTACATACTTAACAAAAAAGTGTGAGACAACTGAAAATATGTCTTATATTCTAGGTTCTTCAAAGTAGCCACCTTTTGCTTTGATGACTGCTTGCACACTCTTGGCATTCTCTTGATGAGCTTCAAGAGGTAGTCACCGGAAATGGTTTTCACTTCACAGGTGTGCACTGTCAGGTTCAATAAGTGGGATTTCTTGCCTTATAAATGAGGTTGGGACCATCAGTTGTGTTGTGTCGAAGTCAGGTGGATACACAGCTGATGGTCCTACTGAATAGACTGTTAGAATTTGTATTATGGCAAGAAAAACGAGTGGCCATCATTACTTTAAGAAATGAAGGTCAGTCAGTCCGAAAAATTGGGAAAACTTTGAAAGTGTCCCCAAGTGCAGTTGCAAAAACCATCAAGCGTACAAAGAAACTGGCTCACATGAGGACCGCCCCAGGAAAGGAAGACCAAGAGTCACCTCTGCTTTTGAGGATAAGTTTATCTGAGTCACCAGCCTCAGAAATCGCAGGTTAACAGCAGCTCAGATTAGAGACCAGGTCAATGCCACACAGAGTTCTAGCAGCAGACACATCTCTACAACAACTGTTAAGAGGAGACTGTGCAGCAGGCCTTCATGGTAAAATAGCTGCTAGGAAACCACTGCTAAGGACAGGCAACAAGCAGAAGAGACTTGTTTGGGCTAAAGAACACAAGGGATGGACATTAGACCAGTGGAAATCTGTGCTTTGGTCTGATGAGTCCAAATTTGAGATCTTTGGTTCCAACCACCGTGTCTTTGTGCGACGAAGAAAAGGTGAAGGGATGGACTCTGCATGCCTGGTTCCCACCGTGAAGCATGGAGGAGGAGGTGTGATGGTGTGGGGGTGCTTTGCTGGTGACACTGTTGGGGATTTATTCAAAATTGAAGGCATACTGAACCAGCATGGCTACCACAGCATCTTGCAGCGGCATGCTATTCCATCCGGTTTGCGTTTAGTTGGACCATCATTTATTTTTCAACAGGACAATGACCCCAAACATACCTCCAGGCTGTGTAAGGGCTATTTGACAAAGAAGGAGAGTGATGGGGTGCTACGCCAGATGACCTGGCCTCCACAGTCACCAGACCTGAACCCAATCGAGATGGTTTGGGGTGAGCTGGACCGCAGAGTGAAGGCAAAGGGGCCAACAAGGGCTAAGCATCTCTGGGAACTCCTTGAAGATTGTTGGAAGACCATTTCCAGTGACTGCCTCTTGAAGCTCATCAAGAGAATGCCAAGAGTGTGCAAAGCAGTCATCAAAGCAAAAGGTGGCTACTTTGAAGAACCTAGAATATAAGACATATTTTCAGTTGTTTCACACTTTTTTGTTAAGTATATAATTCCACATGTGTTAATTCATAGTTTTGATGCCTTCAGTGTGAATGTACAATTTTCATAGCCATGAAAATACAGAAAAATCTTTAAATGAGAAGGTATGTCCAAACTTTTGGTCTGTACTGTATCTAAAAAAATAAGGATGAAACGATTAACACATTATAATGTATGTTTTAAACTCCTATGATCCAACGGTCAACTTATTATATGGTTCATTTAAAGGGAACGTATCACCTAGAAGGTTTGTGTTACTAAATTAAACCAGATTATGATATATATATCTATATATCTATATGCATATAAATATATATATATATATATATATATATATATATATAGATATATATATAGATATACATGTTGGGGATTTATTCAAAATTGAAGGCATACTGAACCAGCATGGCTACCACAGCATCTTGCAGCAGCATGCTATTCCATCCGGTTTGCGTTTAGTTGGACCATCATTTATTTTTCAACAGGACAATGACCCCAAACACCCCTCCAGGCTGTGTAAGGGCTATTTGACCAAGAAGGAGAGTGATGGGGTGCTATGCCAGATGACCTGGCCTCCACAGTCACCAGACCTGAACCCAATCGAGATGGTTTGGGGTGAGCTGGACCGCAGAGTGAAGGCAAAAGGGCCAACAAGTGCTAAGCATCTCTGGGAACTCCTTCAAGATTGTTGGAAGACCATTTCCGGTGACTATCTCTTGAATCTCATCAAGAGAATGCCAAGAGTGTGCAAAGCAGTCATCAAAGCAAAAGGTGGCTACTTAGAAGAACCTAGAATATAAGACATATTTTCAGTTGTTTCACACTTTTTTGTTAAGTATATAATTCCACATGTGTTAATTCATAGTTTTGATGCCTTCAGTGTGAATGTACAATTTTCATAGTCATGAAAATACAGAAAAATCTTTAAATGAGAAGTTGTGTCCAAACTTTTGGTCTGTACTGTATATATATATATTCTTTTTTGTGTGTATATTTTGTTTTTATTTTATAATTGTACATATTTTTAAATTCTATTTTCTTCACATGACGCACGTCGGGGTGAGGAGGATGTCACACTATCCAGTTTATCCGTTCCTGCTACAGCTCAATGGGTAATCATACCATTTATGGCACCTTTTTATTTTTGGAGATACGCACTATAACTTATACTTATCTAGATATGAATACCAGCATTATGTTTAGGCAGACTATTCATAATAAGGCAGTTGTCATTGTGATTATAACTGTTCCCTTTAGAGTTGGCAGGCTCATGTTATTATATCTACATTGAGCCATCTGATTTTATCTGGACACCTTTTGTTACGTCTTATATCGGCAGCAGGTTTATTGGATAACTTTTTGCTATAATTTATGCTCTATGACCATGATACATTTATACGGGAAGTCACTGGACCTTGCTTTAATTAGCTTACCATTTTTTTTATATTACATCTTTATTAATATAGCAATTTATTTCTAACTATTCTTGACATTGTAATGTCCCCCTGACTAGGCACTCTGTGATTTTTAATTATAATTTAGTATAATTTCTAATAAAGATTTATTATATTTTAACTTGCTGGTTCTCTTCCTTACTACGTATGATTATTTTCCTACTGGAGCATGTATTAATTGTATATAGAGGTGTTATCAGTCATTGCACAGGAGGAGGAGGTGAGCTGTGACATCAACTATTGTGAATGGCGGATCCTGTGTTATCTACTGTTATCTACTGTATATATAGGTTTTACTATGGTGGATCCTGTGTTATCTACTGTATACACAGATGTTATCAGTCATTGTATAGGTTGAGGACAAGGAGGTGAGCTGTGACATCAAGTATTGTGAATGGTGGATCCTGTCTTATCTACTGTATATAGAGGTTTTATCAGTTATTCTACATCAGGAGGTGAGCTGTGACATCAAGTATTGTGAATGGTGGACCCTGTGTTATCTACTGTATATAGAGGTTTATCAGTCATTGTACAGGAGGAGGAGGTGTGCTGTGACATCACCTATTGTGAATGGTGGATCCTGTGTTATCTTCTGTATATAGAGGTGTTATCAGTCATTGTACAGGAGGAGGAGGTGAGCTGTGACATTACCTATTGTGAATGGTGGATCCTATGGTATCTACTGTATATAGAGCTGTGAAATCACTTGCGGTAAATACTGTGCGCCTGTGTTTTCCAGATGTAGGTGTTACCTGTCATTCTAATCCTGCCTGTGATGATAATGAGATGACTGCAGAGCAGAGAAGCGATCTCTACAGAACAGAAAGTGTCAGCCTGTTATGAAGCTTAGTGAAAAAAATGTAAGATTTCAAGGAATTTTTAATGTGAGGTGGAAAAAAAATCACCAAAATCTCTGTAAAAATATATTTAACTTAAAGCTTCCGATTAGCACTTGGCCATTTTCTCATGACACGTATGTTCCATTATTTGCATTCTCCCAGTAATGCCAGGTCTGGGTTCACGGCTGTGGTCACTCATTCTGATGACGTTCTATTGTTCGTATGTTTTTTATTGATATCTCAGCAATTCTCTAAGGAGATACTTACAGAGAACAAATCATTTTCCCGTGCTGTCATTGTCCGGCGTACACCTACACCGCCTCGTCTCTGTTCACAAAGTGGCGCCATCACATCACCATACCCAGCTAGTTGCTGGCGGGTCATCTCCTGCGCTGCCCTTTCCTTCATTCTCCACATTCAATCTCCCACTAAGGACTTGAACTGTCACCTGTGATACATCTGCAGAATACCTTGCTTTGTAGCTGCACACTCCCAGCAGTGAACGACATTAAGGCCTGGGGTTTTTGCCTCGCCAGCGGATAACTGTGTTCAATCTGGCATCCTATTAACCCATTTGCTCCCAATGAAATGACAAAACTGTGCCCGGCTCTCTCACCTGACCCTATTGGCATCTTGGGGCAACATGTCCTATCTACATACCATATCAAATACATCTACACTTTACAATGCTCCTTACTAATGCCTAGATATTGAATTTGCGGAAATATATAAGATGTAAAAATGTAAGAATATTTTTTTATTTTCTGATTATAGAATTTATTTTATTTTCTGCACATGATTATGGGGGTGGACATGTTCCCTGAGCTGTTAACAGAATTTAGAGATATTTTATACTGGAGCCACATGGACCACAAGGAACCATAGATGGGCTCTGACTCATTGACTTGAAACTGTAGTGAGCATGCTCTGTTACCTGTGTAGAGGTCACTGTGCAGAGAGGGGGAGGAGGTGAGCTGTGTCCATTCTCTACGGTGCATGGTCAATCCTGTGTTATCTATAAATGTGTTATCTTTTATTGTCAACCTGCCTGTGATAATGAGATGACTGCAGTGAAGTGTCCTCTATAGAACAACAAGTGTCAGCCGATTGTGAACTGCAGTGTGAAACCTGCAATATTTCAGGATATTTCTTTTTATATAAATATAGTGAGATGACAAATTAATTATGTTAAGGCATACAAGCGTTTGTTGGGTAATTCCCAACAAAACTCCAAAACAGACCAGACGTAAGGTGATTAAAAACGTCTTTATTAAAAATCTCAGTGCACAACACGTTTCTGGGCTCAAGGGCCTCTTTTTCTAGTGCATTTTACAGAGCAACTAAGACTGATAAGAAAAATGTCCACAAGGGCTTGAACACTGTCCCACAAGCAGCCACATGAACCAAAGAGAGCAGGTACCATAACAATGATCAAACTCTGTCCCCCTTGGGTGTCAGCCCATGCCACCCAAGAAACAAGGGCAAGGTGTTTGTTTTACCTTCTTGGGCCAATTCCACTCTAATGTTTGCAAGTAGCCTCTTCAGAGAGAGAGCGAGAGAGAGAGAGAGAGAGGATAGGAAATCTAGTACCATCTATTGGAAGCAGCAATCCTAAAAAATCAATATTGACCAGTTAAAAGACCTTGCCACATGACTAAAAAGTCATTCCAGAAACTTCATTTCCAGATGTGTTTCAGGATGTTTGCCCCTCATCAGTGCAAAGCAAGAGAACTGGTTTGGCTGGGGGTGAAGCCTCTAACAGGGGGCTTAAGGGGTAAAACATCTCCTTGTGAAGAGAAACAAGTTGGCATAGGAATACTTTAAATCCCAAGGGGACATTGCATGGCCACCGTGGCGCTTTCCACAATGAGAAACTTTACCTCTTAGACCCCTGGTCAGAGGCTTCTCACCCAGCCAACCAGTTTCTTTAGAGTTCCTGTCGTCTTCATAGCTCAAAAATACCAATTGCATTATCAAAATTATTATGAAAGTCCACTAATCTGACTTGTTAGTGAAGAGTTAAAATTTCCCATGAGTCTAAAAGGAATCCACCCAACATGTCTCCTGGGCACTTGAAGGCCTGGAGAGATGTCACTTTTTTCATTAGTTGTGGAGATTATTTTTTTCAAACTAAGAGAACACAAAATTGCGACGTGTCAGAGACATGTTTGTTTTTCAGCCTTTTTCTTGCTTTGCTTTTTTTTTTTTAAACTAGATGCCTGTGGTATATTTTGTGTCTACTTTGTAGTTACTTTTTATATATGTAACAGAGAGGGAGAAAAAAAGGAAAACTAAACTGAGCCAATTTGGATGACTGATGCATTTTGCAGCAATTTATGAGATTTCTGCTCTTCAGAAGCAGACGGCCACTGGATTGATAGAAGCTATGCCCAAATTTAGCAGTGACAGTCAATGAACATTCAGGCCTGAAAATGGGCAAAAGGGAAAGATATATATATATATATATATATATATATATATATATATATATATATATTTGTATTTATATATATACAGTGGGGAAAAAAGTATTTAGTCAGCCACCAATTGTGCAAGTTCTCCCATTTAAAAAGATGAGAGAGGCCTGTAACTTACATCATAGGTAGACCTCAACTATAATAGACAAAATGAGAAAACAAATCCTGAAAATCACATTGTCTGATTTGGAAAGAACTTTTTTTCAAATTTTGGTGGAAAATAAGTATTTGGTCAATAACAAACAAGCACGATTTATGGCTCTCACGGACCTGTAACTTCTTCTTTAAGAGGCTTCTCTGTCCTCCGCTCATTACCTGTAGTGATGAGCGAGCACTAAAATGCTCGGGTACTCGTTGATCGGGTCGAGCACATTGGAATACTCGGGTGCTCGACCCGAGCAACGAGCCCAATGTAAGTCTATGGGAAACACGAGCATTTTTCAGGCGGCTCCCCCCCGGCGGTCTGCAAAGGGCTGAAAAAAGACAAGGGAACAGCATGGGGAAGACCTCTGGAAGCATCTCTGACTCCCAGGTCACTGGCTAAAAGTGTGCCCATCATAAGTGATCCTTGGCGCATGCGAAGATACCTCCCGCCATGCACCTGTCGTTGCAGACTTGCAACAATCACCGTCCACGTCCTTGTCCCAGTGCAGCGTTCAGTTGTCCCTACCCCATTCCTCGGAATGCAAGAGCAAGTATGCAGCCAGCCACCCACCCACAGGCTGCAATACTATACTGCCAAATTTTTGACAGCTGCTTACACATGAAATGTGGCCTTTTAGGCTCGTGGAGGCAGAAGCTTTTCATAACCGGCGGCCGGGTGTCCATACTTGGTCCCCAGCCGCCACTGTTTCCCCCGGTGTCGTCTCCGCCGTCCACAAGCACGGGTCCCACAACATTACCCATGCAATTACTGGGAAGGACCGCCTAACCACAAACACGTGGACAGGTGAATGTGGGCAGGGACAGTACGGAGCCAGTCCACAGCATTTTTTGCTGAGTTGTATTTCACCACAGCCATATTCTTTAGTTTGGTGAAAGGACTTGGAAAACCATATCTACCCAGCTTTCATTTCTACCAGGAAGTCCTCTAAAGCTGCTTTCACTTGAAATGTGGCCTTTTAAGCTCGTGGAGGCGGAAGCTTTTCATAACCTCATGTCGGCGGCGGCCGGGTGCCAATACTCGGTCCCCAGCTGCCAATGTTTCTCCCGGTGTTGTCTCCGCCTTCCACAAGCACAGGTTCCACAACATTACCCATGCCCTCCCCAGTGCACTTACTGGGAAGGACAGCCTAACCACAAACACGTGGACAGGTGAATGTGGCCAGGGACAGTAC
This sequence comes from Phyllobates terribilis, assembly GCF_046119375.1. Lineage (NCBI taxonomy): Eukaryota > Metazoa > Chordata > Amphibia > Anura > Dendrobatidae > Phyllobates > Phyllobates terribilis. The sequence goes on from NW_027362765.1 coordinate 93,777,223, forward strand.
GGAGCCAGTCCACAGCTTTTTTTGCTGAGCTGTATTTCACCACAGCCATATTCTTTAGCTCGGTGAAAGGACTGGCATAGAGGGAAACCTTATCTACTCTGGGTGTCATTTCTCCCAGGAAGTCCTCTAAAGCAGCTTTTGCAGAAGCAATGGCAGCCCGTCCAACATCAACTTGCACTTCTCGGTGGTGCTTTGACACATAAACATCTTTCTTTGCGCATTTAATTTCATGACTACAGAGTTGGGCAATGGCCTGATCTGCAATCCGGTTTGAGAAATAACATGCATAAGCACGTCCGATCCACATTAAAAAAACAGCCAGAGAGTGTCCGGGAACCTTCCCTCACACTTTTCTTAGCCAGGGCTGCTTCTCGGCAGGGTTGGACAGACCCACCAGAAAACCGAAGACTCCTCCGGTGGGCCCTGGCTTCTCCTTCAGGAGAGTTCATAGTGCCGAGGTGAGGCCATGATGATGATAGAAGCCACCATCTGGTTCGTTTTTTGTTACTTGGAATGCAAGCGCAAGTATGCAGCCAGCCATCCACCCACAGGCTGCAATACTAAACTGCCATATTTCTGGGCAGCTGCTTGCACTTGAAATGGGGCCTTTTAGGCTTGTGGAGGTGGAAGCTTTTCACAGCCTCATGCCAGTGGTGGCTGGGTGTCAATACTCGGTCCCCAGCCGCCACTATATCTCCCGGTATCGTCTCCGCCTTCCACAAGCACGGGTCCCACAACATTACCCGTGCCCTCCCCAGTGAACTTACTGGGAAGGGCCGCCTACCCACAAACACGTGGTCAAGTGAATGTGGCCAGGGACGGTACGGAGTCAGTCCACAGCTTTTTTTGCTGAGTTGTATTTCACCACAGCCATATTCTTTAGCTTGGTAAAAGGACTTGGGAAACCATATCTACTCCAGCTGTGATTTCTCTCAGGAAGTCCTCTAAAGCTGCTTTCACTTGAAATGTGGCCTTTTAGGCTCGTGGAGGCGGAAGCTTTTCGCAACCTCATGCCTCGTGTCCATACTCGGTCCCCAGCCGCCACTATTTCTCCCGGTGTTGTCTCCGCCTTCTACAAGCGCGGGTCCCTGAACATTACTGCTGGTACTTTTCTGTGAGAATCTGCTTGCCTCCTACCAGCCTGGAATATTTCCAGTAAACTATGGTACGACACCATGGTATTAGCACTGACCCCAGTACCAGTAGTGAAGCCTTGCCCAATTTTCTTCTCAGGAATTTTATTTGGTAGACTGAGTGGCTGCCCAAATACATTAGTTGCTCACAAAGGAGCTGAAGATAGAGTGGCAGCAGGTGCAAGTTTCTCCAGCCTGTTAGATATCAGAGGGTGAACGGCACCACATTGGATCAGTGGTTAGCAGCGCTAACTTGCAGCGCTGGGATCCTGGGTTCAAATCCCAGCAAGGACAACATCTGCAAGGATTTTGAATGTTCTCCCTGTGTTCGCATGGGTTTCCACCTCAGTAAAAAAGCAGCCACAGAGTGTGCCGGAACCTTCCCACACACTTTGCTTAGCCAGGATGGTTGGACGGTCCCACCAGAGAATCCTCTGGTGTGCCCTGGCTTCTACATCAGGAGAGTTCATGATAGCACTAACTTTGCAGCAGCTATGGGGCTCTTGAGCGGGGGAGAAAGGTGAGCCCTCAGAATCAAATTCTCTGGTGGGCCCAATGTTTTTCAATCTAAAACAGCTTCTCAGTAGGAGTTGTATTTCACCACAGCCATATTCTATAGCTCGGTGAAAGGACTGGCATAGAGGGAAACCGTATCTACTCCGGCTGTCATTTCTCTGCCACCAGGTTCCGGCCATTGCCACACACGACATGCCTGGCTGTATGTTCAACAGTGAGAGCCACAGATCAAGCTGCTGTGTTACAGCTTTCAACAACTCTGCAGCGCTGGGCGGTTTTTCACATAAGCTTTAAGCATGTTATCTTCAGCACAGCCTGTTGCCGCTTGGCCAAGGCAGTGCTGCAGTGCTTTCAGCTTGTGACTGATATGGTAATTTTGGAGATGGAGGAGGAGGTGCAGGAGCTGAACAATGTGATTACATTGAGGTTACATTGGCGACTCTGTTTTTATACTAAAGAAAGCTCCTACTGTTTTTTTTTATGTTATTTTGTAAGGCAAATGCATTCGTCGGGAAATGTCATTTTAACATTTTACAACCTTATCTGGCAATGTGGTGTATGACACATCATCAGACACATCCTGTTTCATTGATGACGGAGGGACTCTGAAAGACACATAGAGCAGGGCCACAGTAACGAGTACGACATGTTCCCATTAGAAAGGAGAGAGTCTGCTATACAGTTATAGGGTATGCAGTGAGTCCAACAGCTGACCAAATTTAGGAAAAACCCCACTAAGAAATTAAAGACACATAGAGCAGGGCCACAGTAACGACAAATTCCCATTAGAAAGGAGAGAGTCTGCTATACAGTTATAGGGTATGCAGTGAGTCCAACGGCTGACCAAATTTAGGAAAAACCCCACTAAGAAATTAAAGACACATAGAGCAGCGCCACAGTAACGACAAATTCCCATTAGAAAGGAGAGAGTCTCCCATAGTGTTGGCCTATGCAGTGAATGCAAGGGTTGCCAAAAATTTGGAGGCACTTCAATGCCCCTTGGAAGAGACAAGGAGGAGGGCCTCATAAAAAAATGTTCCCATTAGAAAGGAGCGGGCCTCTTATACTTGTAATGCCCATGCACTAAGTGTATGGGCTGACAAACATTTACCCATGGGGGGTATACATGAACATACCGCATAAAAATTTTTTTTACGGGCATCATAAACACTCTTTAAAAAAATTATGTGGGTGTTACATCACGGACCACGGTCACCCTGGTGATATGGTGGGGGAGGATGAGGAGAAGGAGAAGGACAAGAGAAAATAGCCAAAATCAGAAAGCGTATACCCATGTGTGGGTGTGAAAAGGTGCATGGGAATATACCTCCCAAGAAAAGACACTGGATTTGAGTATGTTACGCTGCTATCATTCTGTGGTGTTGAGAAGTCTGGCCCAATCCAGCCCTTGTTAATTTTTATAAGAGTCAGCCTGTCAGCATTTTCAGTTGACAGGCGGATGCACTTATCAGTTATAATTCCACCAGCGGTACTAAAAACCCGCTCTGATAAAACGCTAGCAGCAGGGCAGGCCAGGACCTCCAAAGCATAGAGAGCCAGTTCATTCCACGTATCCAGCTTGGATACCCAATAATTGTAAGGCACAGAGGAATCATGGAGGACGTTGGTACGGTCGGCAAGGTACTCCCTCAGCATCTTCCAAAACTTTCCACTCCTTGTGAGAGTATCCCGCGTCTCAGGGCCTGTGCGATGGGAGGGTCTGAGAAAACTCTCCCAGAACTTTGACAGTGTTCCCCTGCCTCTGCGGGATTGAAGTTGTGTCTCTCTCGCCTGTACTCCTTGGTTGTCCAACGAAGTGTGCCCTCTGCGGCCAGCATTTTCAGATGGAAATTTTTTTAATACTGTAGTTCCGTAACAAGGGCCTTCTGGTACAGCCCCATTTTTGTAGACCTGTCCGCCTCAGGAATAAGAGATATAAAGTTCTCCTTGTAGCGTGGGTCTAGAAGTGTCACTAACGGGTAATGACTGTCACCCAAAATTTTGAGAACGTGAGGGTCATGGGAAAGGCAGAGTAACATAAACTCAGCCATGCGTGCCAGACTACTAACAGGCAAGACTTCCGTGTCCTCACCAAGAGGATGACTGACCATGCTCTCCTCCTCCTCCTCTCTGTCCTCTGGCCATCCACGCTGAACAGACGGTATGACAGCTGTGCAGGTAGTACAGTCTATAGTGCATGAAACTAGCTCCTGTCCTTCCTCCTCCTCCTCCTCTTCCTCATTGTCACCAAATCCACATTGGGATGAAATGAGGTTTGGCTGTGTGTAATCACCCTGTATGGTTCCTTGCTCCATCTCATCGTGCTCCGCCGGCAATGCACCCTCTTTGATTGTGAGCAGAGAGCGTTTCAGAAGACAGAGAAGCGGGATGGTGACGCTAATTATGGCGTCATCGCCGCTCACCATTTTGGTGCAGTCCTCAAAGTTTTGGAGGATGGTACTTATGTCTGACATCCATGTCCACTCCTGAGGTCTTATGTGTGGAGTCTGAAATGAATACCGACGGCCTTGTTGATGCTGGTACTCAACAACTGCCCTCTTCTGCTCACAAATCCTTCCCAACATCTGCAGTGTAGAGTTCCAACGCGTGGGGACATCACACACCAGTCTGTGAGCCGGAAGCTGCAAAAGCTGCTGAGACACGGCAAGGGCGGCGGAAGCTGTAGCTGACTTTCTAAAATGGGCACACAGGCGGCGTACTTTAACAAGCAGATCCGGCAGCTTCGGGTAGGATTTGAGAAATCGCTGAACCACGAGGATAAACACATGGGCCAGGCATGGTACGTGTGTGAACTCGCCTCGCCTTAGAGCCGCCACCAGGTTCCGGCCATTGTCACACACGACCATGCCTGGCTGTAGGTTCAGTGGTGTGAGCCACAGATCTGCCTGCTCTTTCAGAGCTGTCCACAACTCTTCAGCATTGTGCGGTTTGTCACCTAAGCATATTAGCTTCAGCACAGCCTGTTGCCGCTTGCCGAGGCAGTGCTGCAGTGCTTCCAGCTTGTGACTGATGTGGTCATTTCGGAGATGGAGGCTGAAGAGGAGGAGTAGGCTGAGGAGGATGAGGTGCAGGAGCTGTAGACTGTGGGCGCAACCCTCACTGACCTAGGGCCCGCAATCCTTGGTGTCGGGAGGACGTGTTCCGTCCCAAGGTCCGACTGGGTCCCGGCTTCCACTATGTTAACCCAATGTGCCGTCAGCGAAATGTACCGTCCCTGCCCACAAGCACTTGTCCACGTGCCCGTGGTTAGGTGGACTTTCCCGGTAACTGCGTTGTTGAGGGCACGGCTAATGTTTTGGGACACGTGTTTGTGTAATGCGGGGACGGCACACTGGGAAAAATATTTGCGGCTGGGGACCGAGTACCGAGGGACGGCCATCGCCATCAGGTTGCGGAATGCTTCCGCCTCCACGAGCCTAAAAGGCAACATTTCGAGCGCAAGCAGTCGTGAAATGTGAGAATTTAGTAGTGTGGCCGGTGGGGCGTTGGCTGCATATTTGCGCTTGCGTTCCAAGGACTGGAGTATGGACAAATGAACGCTGCGCTGGGACAAGGACATGGACGTGCTTCCTGATGCTGCTACTTGAGAGTGTGCAATGACAGGTGCAGGGCAGGAGGCATCTTCGCATGCACCATGAACAGGGGTATTGGCTTGCATGCACAACAGCGGAAGAAGCAATGGTGCCACCTGCAGACACTGTTCTTGGACCCTGGTGTTCGGCCCACAAAGTTGGGTGCTTTGCTGCCATGTGCCTGATCATGCTGGTGGTGGTCAGGCTGGTCGTTTTGCCACCCCTGCTGATGCTGGCCTGGCAGGTGGTGCAAATGGCCTTTTTGGGGTTATCGGCAGAGTCTTTAAAAAACAACCAGACTCAGGAAGACCTAACAGTTGTACTGGCAACTTCCTTCGTGTTGGTGTTACGGGGAACGGTTCCCTGCCTTCTGTCTGCGGCCACCACACTGCTTCTTCCTGCCTATTGGGGTGCTCTGCCTCCCTCCCCCTGTGTGCTGCTATCCTCGCTCTGCATGTCCTCCTGCCAGGTTGGGTCAGTTACTATATCATCCACCACCTCGTCTTCCACTTCCGCACCCTGGTCCTCCTCCTGACTTTCTGGCAATTGTGTCTCACCATCGTCCACCTCTTGTGACACTTTCCCACCGTCACCTTCGTGTGACCGTGGCTGCTCAAATATTTGGGCATCGCTACACGCGATCTCCTCTTGCCCCGCTTCGAGTGGACTAGGCGAGAGGCCCGAATCTATAAATGGAAAAGTGAACAGCTCTTCAGAGTGTCCAAGTGTAGGATCAGTAGTCTCCGGGCACTCGGCATGGTGGGAGGAAGGAGGATCAGGGTGAGGAATATGCGGTCCAGACTCACGGTTACTGAGACTTGACCGTGTGGAAGACAGGGTGGTGGTGGTGGCTAAGTGACTGGAAGCATTATCCGCTATCCAACCAACAACCTTTTGACACTGCTCTGGGTTCAATAGTGGTGTGCTGCGGTCCCCTAGGAATTGGGACAGGAAGGTCAGGCGAGAAGATGTGGGTGTTTGTTGTGGCACAATTTCAGCTTGCCCATGGCCTTGTCCTCGGCCTCTGCATGCAACAACACCATCACGTCCAGTTCCCCATCCCTTGCCAAGTGCCTTGCCCATTTTAAATGGAGGACAGTATCTTCCACGCTCACTACAAATGACTGAGTTTGGAGCGAACTTATATGTGATCCGTGTGACGGAGAAAACAGAGTTTTAAATACCTGGCCTGTAGGTAAGTAGTTTGAACAGCAATCTGGTGGGAATTCCTTCACTGACACACTGAAAGAAATTTTTAATGGAGGCCAGAAATGGCAGTATTTTCTGACAACGTATATGTGATCCGTGTGACGGAGAAAACAAAGTTTTAAATACCTGGCCTGTAGGTAAGTAGTTTGAACAGCAAACTGGTGGGAATTGCTTCACTGACACACTGAAAGAAATTTTTAATGGAGGCCAGAAATGGCAGTATTTTCTGACAACGTATATGTGATCCGTGTGAAGGGGAAAACAGAGTTTTAAATACCTGGCCAGTAGGTAAGTAGTTTGAACAGCAAATTGGTGTGAATTGCTTCACTGACACACTGAAGGAAATTTTTAATGGAGGCCAGAAATGGCAGTATTTTCTGACAACGTATATGTGATCCGTGTGACGGAGAAAACAGAGTTTTAAATACCTGGCTTGTAGGTAAGTAGATTGAACAGCAAACTAGTGTGAATTGCTTCACTGACACACTGAAGGAAATTTTTAATGGAGGCTGGAAATGGCAGTATTTTCTGACAATGTATATGTGATCCGTGTGACAGAGAAAACAGAGGTTTAAATATCTGGCCTGTAGGTAACTAGTTTGAACAGCAAACCAGTGTAAAAATGTCGCCGACACAGTGAAAAAAAATAGGAATGGAGGCCAAAAATGGCAGTATTTTCTGAAAACGTATATGTGATCCGTGTGACGGAAAAAACACAGTTTTAAATAGCTGGATTTCTAGCGCTGTAATATGGAAAGGACCTGGCTGTATTCTGCAGTGCCAACAAGCAAATGGCGCAGAAAAATTGTGTTCTCTGGATTGCTTTTTAAACAAATAATGAGGATTAAGATCCAAAAAAAATATCCCTGGCCTCTGAGACCTGGGCCTTTGTATAGAAATATCTAACAGCAGCAGAAGGCAGAATTGGAATGGAGCCTCTTGTGCTATATGCACTGCAGTCTGCTATATACACTGCCTGCCTATAAACACTGCCTGCCTGATATCTGTGCAGATGGATTAGTTAGTCCTCAAAAGGACTGTTTGTTAAAATGGATATGTGTAATGTACGTTTTTTCTCCCTACACTACCTAATACATAAGCAAATCTCTCCCTGATGCAGCAGCACCTCTCCCTACACTGTCTGAGTGACTGTGACGAGCATGGCGGCGCCAGGTCTGATATAGACCTGATGAAGCTGTGTGACCATCCAATCACTGTAATGCCACAACCACCATGGCTGCGTCATTACAATGAGTGGCAGGCAATCCCTGCATGTTGACTGGCACTCTAAAGAGCGCCAAACATGCAGGGAGGAGACCCGAGCTCCTGCCGAGCAACCCCGGAAATACTCGGCGAGCGCCGAGCATCTCAAGCAGCACCGAGCAGTAGCGAGCATGCACGCTCATCACTAATTACCTGTAGTACTGGCACCTGTTTGAACTTGTTATCAGTATAAAAGACACCTGTCCGCAACCTCAAACAGTCACACTCCAAACTCCACAATGGTGAAGACCAAAGAGGTGTAGAAAGACACCAGAAACAAAATTGTAGCCCTGCACCAGGCTGGGAAGACTGAATCTGCAATAGGCAAGCAGCTTGGCGTGAAGAAATCAACTGTGGGAACAATAATTAGAAAATGGAAGACATACAAGACCACTGATAATCTCCCTCGATCTGGGGCTCCATACAACATCTCACCCCGTGGGGTTAAAATAATCTCAAGAACAGTGAGCGAAAATCGCAGAACCACACAGGGGGACCTAGTGAATGAGCTGCAGAGAGCTGGGACCAACGTTACACAGGCTACCATCAGTAACACACTACGCCGCCATGGACTCAGATCCTGCAGTGCCAGACATGTTCCCCTGCTTAAACCATTACATGTTCGGGCCCGTCTGAAGTTTGCTAGAGAGCATTTGGATAATCCAGAAGAGTATGATCCAAAGTAGAACTGTTTGGTAGAAACACAACTTGTCGTGTTTGGAGGAGAAAGAATGCTGAGTTGCATCCAAAGAACACCATACCTACCGTGAAGTATGGGGGTGGCAACATCATGCTTTGGGGCTGTTTTTCTGCCAAGGGACCAGGACGACTGATCCGTGTACATGAAAGAATGAATGGAGCCATGTATCGTGACATTTTGAGTGCAAACCTCCTTCCATCAGCAAGGGCATTGAAGATGAAACGTGGCTGGGTCTTTCAGCATGACAATGATCCCAAGCACACCGCCAGGGCAACGAAGGAGTGGCTTCGTAAGAAGCATTTCAAGGTCCTGGAGTGGCCTAACCAGTCTCCAGATCTAAACCCTATAGAAAACCTTTGGCGGGAGTTGAAAGTCTGTGTTGCCCAGCGACAGCCCCAAAACATCACTGCTCTAGAGGAGATCTACATGGAGGAATGGGCCAACATACCAGCAGCAGTGTGTGCCAACCTTGTGAAGACTTACAGAATATGTTTGACCTCTGTCATTGCCAACAAAGGATATATAACAAAGTATTGAGATGAACTTTTGTAACTGACCAAATACTTATTTTCCACCAAAATTTGAAAAAAAATTATTTCCTAATCATTTTGTCTCTCATAGTTGAGGTCTACCTATGATGTCAATTACAGGCCTCTCTCATCTTTTTAAGTGGGAGAACTTGCACAATTGGTGGCTGACTAAATACTTTTTTCCCCACTGTATATATATATATATATATATATATATATATATATATATATATATATATATATATATACAGACCAAAAGTTTGGACACACCTTCTCATTTAAAGATTTTTCTGTATTTTCATGACTATGAAAATTGTACATTCACACTGAAGGCATCAAAACTATGAATTAACACATGTGGAATTATATACTTAACAAAAAAGTGTGAAACAACTGAAAATATGTCTTATATTCTAGGTTCTTCAAAATAGCCACCTTTTGCTTTGATGACTGCTTTGCACACTCTTGTATGAAACCAGAAGTTTACATACATTATATAAAAAGACACATATGCATGTTTTTATCAATAGCTGACATGAAATCAGAATAAACCTTTTCAGTTTTAGGTCAATTAGGATTACCAGAATTTTTAATATTTGCCAAATGCCAGAATAATGAGAGAGAGAGAGAAAGAGAGAATGTTTTAAGGCTTTTTTATTACTTAATGCAAAGTCAAAATTTTACATACATTTCATCAGTATTTGGTACCATTGCACTTAAACTGAATGACTTGGGTCAAACGTTTAGGATATCCTTCCACAAGCTTCTCACAATAATTGGTCAAAATTTGGGCCCATTCCTCCTGACAAAAGTGGTGTAACTAATCCAGGTTTGTAGGTCGCCTTGCTCACACCTACCTTTTCCGCTTTGCCCATAAATTTTCAATAGGATAGAGATCAGGACTTTGTGATGGCCACTCCAAAACATGGACTTTGATATCCTTAAGCCACTTTGCTACCATTTTGGCAGTATGCTTCTTGGTCATCATTGTCCATTTGGAAGACCCATTTCCACCCAAGCTTTAACTTCCTGGCTGATGTCTTGAGATGTTGCTTCAGTATTGCCACATAATCTTCTATTCTCACGATGCCATCTATTTTGTGAAGTGCATCAGTCCCTCCAGCAGCAAAATAACCCCACAACATTTTGCTGCCACCCCCGTGTTTCACAGTTAGGATGGTGTTTTTAGGCTTCCAAGCTTCTCCCTTTTTCCTCCAAACATAACGATGGTCATTATGCCCAAAAAGTTGCATTTTAGTTTCATCAAACCACAGGACATGTCTCCACAAATTAAGGTGTTTTTTCATGTGTGCATTTTCAAACATTAATCTGGCTTTTTTATGTTTCTTTTGGAGTAATGTCTTCCTGGCTGAGTGGCCATTCAGCCCATGTTGGTACAGTACTCGTTTCACTGTGGATACTGACACAATCTTACCAGCTTCTGCCATCATCTTCACAAGGTCTTTTGCTTTTGTCCTTGGGTTGATATGCACATGTCGGACCAAAGCACGTTCATATCTGGGACACAGAACCTGTCTTCTTCCTGAGCAGTATGATGGCTGGACATTCCCATCTTGTTTGTACTTGCGTATAATTGTTTCTACAGATGAATGAGGCACCTTCAAGTATCTTGAAATTGTACCGAAAGATGAGCCAGACTTGTGCAAGTCCACAATTCTCTTCCTGATATCTTGGCTGATTTCTTTAGACTTTCCTATGATGCTACACAAAGAAGCAGTGTGTTTCAGGTGTGCATTAAAATACATTCACATATGTGTCTACTTAACTCAGATGTTGCCAAAAAACTATCAGAAGCTTCCAAACACATGACATCATCATATGGGCAGTCCAGAATTGTTTAAAGGCATAGTAATCTTAGTCTATGTAAACTTTTGACTTTGCAGTAAGTAATAAAAATGCCTTAAACCATTCTCTCTCTCATTATTCTGGCATTTGGCAAATATTAAAAACAATAGTAATCCTAACTGACCTAAAATGGGAAAGGTTTATTCTGATTTCATGTCAGATATTAAGAAAAACATGCATATGTGAGGTATCACAACATCAATTGTCCATTAGAGACTGTGAGAAGTGGCCTTTATGGCGAATTGCTGCAAAGAAGTCACAAATGGTGACAGCAAATAATAGAAGGGACTTGTTTGGGATAAGAAACACAAGGACTGGACAATGGATTAGAGGAAATCCGTACTGTGGTCTAACGAGTCATAATTAGAGATATTTGGTACCAACTGCCATGTCTTTGTGAGACGCAGAAAAGGTGAACAGATGGTTTTTCATGTGTGGTGTCCACTGGGAAGCATGGAGGGGAAAGTGTGATGGTGTTTTTCAGGTGACACTGTTGGTGATTTATTCCAAATACATAGTACATTACCCAGCATGGCTACACAACATTCTGCAACGACAACATCCCATCTTCTTTACATTTAGTGGGAACATAACTTGTGGTGGAACAGGACAATGACCCAAAACACCTCCAATCTATGTAAGGTCTCAGTGACCAAGTAGGAGAGTGATGGAGGATGTGTCTTATGACTTGGCTCCCACAATCACCTGACCTCATCCCAACTGAGATGGTTTGGGAAGATTTTGATGCAAAGTAAAGGCAAAGGAGCAACAAATGCTCAGAACCTCTGGAAACTCCTTGAAAACTGTTGCAAGCTACTCCAAATGACGACCTGATGAAGCAGCTTGAGAGGGGAGCAAAGGGTGCAAAGTGTCATCAGAATGAAAGGGGGGACTGAGAGGGATCAAAGGTGTAACATATAATCTGGCTTGTTTCACACGTGTTCCTTTACTCCTTGTGTTCCTTCGTGATTTTGCTGGCTTCAGTCTGAATTTATAACGTGCACATTGTAAAAAGAACAAGGAAAACCATTGTGTGAGTAACTCTGTCCAAACTTTTTACTAATACTATATATGTAATATAATATATATGTAGATTTGTCTTGGTCAACTATTAGCGCTGTGATTGTGAAGTAGCTCCATACATTGTGCTATTGTACGTTTTGGTGGTTAGTCATGAGGAGAGAACCACTTGAAAACTGTATGACTTTAGGATCAGACTACACAACTTGTCTGTTGTCTGTTACTATGGACTTTTGACTAATACTATATATATAATATAATATATATGTAGATTTGTCTTGGTCACCTATTAGCGCTATTATTGTGAAGTGGCCCCATACGTTGTGCTATTGTATGTTTTGGTGGTTAGTCATGAGGAGAGAATGGCTGTATGACTTTAGGGTCAGACTACACAACTTGTCTGTTGTCTGTTACCATGGAGACCAAAAAGTCTTTATAGCAGCTTTTTAAGCAAATATGTAGAAAATGTTTAAAATATTTCTATTGCGGAGTTACAAACTTTTTCCATTTCATATTTAATTTAAAACAAAAATATTATATATATATATATATATATATATATATATATATATATATATAAAATGGCTCTGACATATCCTTTAAGTAGACACTGCAAATATATTGGAAGAAGCAAAGTAAAAAAATGCAAAATTAAGTACACGCATTACCAATACATTTCTATAATTTCTATATATATTTATTTCCTTTTAACTTGCTAGTCCATTTTTTCAGTTTATTTGTTGTTGTTGCCTATAAGGAGCCATTTACTTGCTCCTGTTTCCGCCAGACATAGGCGACACATGGTTATTTTTAGGATCTGCAAATTATATGGCATGCTGTACCACAGCGCCTGTTCCTTACTTTCAATCCAGTGATCGTTCTGACCGGTACAAATATGATAAAAGTAATATAAAAATATGATCAAACTTACAAGCCACCTGCACCTCAGTCTGTCTCTGTAACAAGGCACCCATCCGATTTCTGACAATGCAGCGGTAATGCCCAGCGTGTGTCCGGTCCAGCGAAGTGATCATGTATCTGAAAGGGATATAAAAGTGTCAAATGTAAAGAGTTTTAGTTGCATTTGATATATTTCTTCTTGTACGTTGTCTTTTTGATTACTGCTTGAAAAAAAGAGAAATAACTTCTAAAGGGAACTATGCCTGCATTTTTATAAAACCTTTGGAAAAGCATGAACTTGCTGCTCTCATCCCCATTAACAAGGTAAAAGTGCTTTTGGTGCACATATCAGATCTTTTACTTGCCGTTTGCTCTTTATTCAGTAAGCAGTTCCTCTTTATCAGTATTCTGGCAGTACTATATGAGCTGGAACTTCCTTTCCCTCACACATTGCGTTTGCAGTTGACCAATGACTTAACTGCCCTGAACTTAAAGCTCTGAATCCAATTTGACAGTCTGGTGAGCAGGAAAAAAAACACTTCCACTTCCTGTAGAGAGACCTACACTTACCTTCCCTCCTATACAAATACAAAGACCTTCCCTACTTCCTGTAGAGAAACAAAGACACGCCCTCACTTCCTGTAGAGAGACCAAGAAACACTCCCACTGGCTGCAGAGAGAAGACTCACCTCACCTTCCTGTAGAGAAACTAAGACCTGCCTCCACTTCTTGTAGAGAAATAGACATGCCCACACTTTCTTTGGAGAGACAAATACCCTCCCCCAATTTCTGCAGAGACAAAGACCTGCCCCCACTTCCTGTAGAGAGACAAAGACCCACTCCACTTCCTGTAGACACAAAGACCTGCCCCTACTTCCTGTAGAGAGACAAAGACCCGTCCACACTTGGCATAGAGCATCAAAGACTCACCTCCAGTTCCTGTAGGGACAAATACCTGATCTCACTTCTTCTAGAGACAAAGAACAGCTCTTACTATCTGTAGATAGACAAAATCCCACCCACCACTTCTTGTAGAGAAGGCCTCCACCTCCTGTAGAAAGACCCATCCCAAATTTATGTAGAGACAAAGACCCACCCCCACTTTCTATAGAGACAAAGACCCATCTGCTCTTCCTGTAGAGACAAAGACCAAATCTCACTTCTTATTGAGACAAAGACCCACTCCACTTTCTGTAGACACAAAGACCTGCCCCACTTCCTGTAGAGAGACAAAGACCCACTCCACTTCCTGTAGACACAAAGACCTGCCCCTACTTCCTGTAGAGAGACAAAGACCCGTCCACACTTGGCATAGAGCATCAAAGACTCACCTCCAGTTTCTGTAGGGACAAATACCTGATCTCACTTCTTGTAGAGACAAAGAACAGCTCTTACTATCTGTAGATAGACAAAATCCCACCCACCACTTCTTGTAGAGATAAAGACCCTCCCCTACTTACTGTAGAGAGACAAAGACCCATTGCCACTTTCTGTACAGCCAAAGACCCGCCCCAACTTCCTATAAAGACCACCCCCACTTCTTGTAAAGAGAAAGACCCACAACACTTCCTGTAGAAACAAAAACTCACCCATACTTTTTGACCCATCCCCATTTTCTGTAGCGAAACAAAGACCCACTCCCTCTTCTTGTAGAGACAAAGACTGGCTCCTATTCCTGTAGAGTGACAAAGACCCATGCTCAATTTCTGTAGAGACAAAGACCCACCCCCACTTCTTGTAGAGACAAAGACAAGTCTCTACTTCCTGTAGAGAGACAAAGACCCACCCTCAATTTCTGTAGAGACAAAGACCCACCTCCACTTCTTGTAGAGACAAACACCCACTTCCATTTCCTGTAGAAAGACAAAGACCCATCCTCAAATTCTGTAAAGACAAACACCCACCCCCACTTCCTGTAAAGAGACAAAGACCCGCCTCTACTTGCTGTAGCATGTCAAAGACCCACCCCCAGTTTTTGTAGAGGCAAAGACCCATCTCCTCTTCCTGTAGATCGACAAAGACCCAATCCCGCTTCTTATATAGACAAAAACCAGTCCTTATTTTTTGTACAGATAAAAAACCACCCCCAGTAGAGAGATAAAGAGCCACAGCCACTTTCTGTAGAGACACAAAGACCCAACCTCACTTCATGTAGCGAGGCAAAGACCCACCCAAACTTCCTGTAGAGAGGCAAAAATCCACCCCCAATTTCTGTAGAGACAAAGACCCAAACCCGTTTCCTGTAAAGAGACAAAGACCCATCTCTCCCATCTTATAATTTGAATCACCAGCTATAAAACATAGTATAGATTACCTAGTTGGAGCCATGCATATAACACAAAGAGTGACTCCAACTGATCCCGCAATAGACGGGATAAACTGATATCTCCACCATATTTTTTATCACTTATTTTTATTGACCTATTCACACCTGTTCTACCACCTGCTCATAAGGTAATAAGTGTCTTTCAGTCCTGTATCATACAGCTTCATACAGTACGTGGTATTCTGCATGAAAGCACAATTAATGGTTGACAGATAACAGCGCCTGACAACCAGGTAAAATCTATTTATGCCCACAGTCTAAGATTGCAGCCAATTAACTCCTTGCCTCTCAAAGAAAAAGTGGGAACAGCTGGGTTATATAACTGCGGGGATGGGGGGTGGGGGTGCTTGTGCCAATCTGACACGTGATATTTTTGTTTATTTTGTGTAACATAAATCACCCTGAAAATTCTTAATTAGAGCAAATATTATCCACTCAATGAGCGGAAAATGCTTATCACCTGCTCCAGGCTTATCAGGGGCTTACTGAGGAATCTGGAGAGACAAAGATGGCCTAGTTGTCTAATTCTGAAAAGCGCTTACAAGGTTGCGATAGTTGAGCCAAACTCTATTCACTTTAGAAATCATGGTGACAAGCAAGGAAGTCAGTAAAAAATTAAAAATAAAAAAGTCAAGGCAATTCCAGTAGAAGTCCCAATTGTAATTGTCATCCATTATGACCTTGAATCGCATGTCTAGCTAATTGAGGCATTAGGACTCAATCACCATGAGATAAAACCAGAAGCCAGGTCTAGAAATGTTTCTGAATCACCAATAAGCTCATCTAACAAATTTTATGCCAAGGTGTATTTAAAATTCTCCTTTCAAAATGTCAGTCTTATCTCAAAAACATCAAGGGTTCTAATCAATGCTGTATCTACTCCAGGGTTTCTCGATGGCAAAACCCTCCAGAAAGATGGCAACATCCTTCAGAAAGTCGAGAACCTTTTTGGTGCCAAACATGCCAATTATGGCAGGATTGGACGACCATTCAAGAAGGCTTCGGCACAGGAGTCAACAAAGTCTAATGTGTATTCAGGCATCCTAGAACTCAGCCACAGATGATGTTGGGAAAAAAAAGCATAAGGCAATTGACTTTCAGTTTCTGCTCCCTTTATTCTCACTTATGTTCCTCGTCAATAGCTAGACATTATACTTTTATGCCCAATGTCCTATCGCAAGACCTGGGGGGCTGATGCATGATACAGTATTTCAACGAACTCTAGGGAGAATCTGTGTCATGCCCCATCCCCTTGAGTCCAGCTCGAGGCACAACAAGGGGCATCAGTTTTGCCTGGAGTGTGACTTAAATCCGGGTGATCAAAATCTACTCCATAGGTCAGAACACATCAACCACGCTTCAAGATTTTATTCTCATTCATTTGGGGATAAAATCAGGATAATATCTGCATGGAGTTTATATGTTCTCCCCATATTGGCTTTGGTTTTCCTGGAGTACTCTGGTTTTGTCCTACAATCCCATGAGTGATACTAATTGGTTCATTGGGAATTTCAGTTGTAAGACCAAGTCTGGACATGGACCAATATGAGTGGCGATAATCTTTGTACTGAGCTTTGAAACATGTTGCCGCTATTTACATAAATTATAGTAATTTCACTGAAGCTGCAGAAACAATCCATGGATATACGTATGTGGTACCATTTTTTGGATGACAGCAGCCACTTTTTCCTAATCCTATATAGTCTCCTTCAGGCTGGGACTTCTTTGGCCACAACATCTGTCGTGAGACCAAGGATCACTTCGTGCAGCATATTACAAGTGAATGCAATGCCAGGAGTACTTTTGATAAGCAAGGAGTCCAACCTCATTGGACTTTTTTGCAACTTGCTTGTTGCAGCTCCATCAGAGTTGCAATGCGATCCTGTTCACTTGTACTTCGGCACCAAGCAAACCTTGGTCATGCGACAGGGGTCACGGCCAAATTCGCCATGTTGCCCTAGCCTAAATCCTTGTTCCAATTCTGTTCTGCAACTCACTAGGGGTTTTAGATCTTGCGGCAAAAACAAAACAAATGAAACTGTGTCTCTATAAGTAATACGTTTGCAGACAACTACAATTAAAATAGTATCCCGGACTTTGCTTTGATATGTCAACTTTTTTTTTTACATTTATAACAAATAGGCGGGTAGCTTAGATTTAGTGTCCTTAAGAACAAAAACTTTTACTTTCCCCCATGGCATTTACGTGTCCGGCATGCAAGACAAAGCATCGAAACGTTCTAAAAATGATCATCTCTCGTCTTGAGTAAAAGAACAATGCCTGTTTCTGGCATTGGCCTTAATTGTATCGGTTGCCATCTGTTTTTTTTTTCTTTTTGCAGCAAGTGTGTGAATTTGGAGAAGTGGGGGTCTCTTTCTGGCAAGGCTGGCAGGATTGAGTGTTTCCAGAGCCCGGCTGCCCGCACAGAAGTCTCACTTGTCATTTTTCACAGCTGCGTTTCACAGGAGGCTGCTGGAGCGCAGGCGACTGGCGCACAACGTGTCAGTTGTCCCTACATCCCGAGACAGGAGGATGCAGCCGTTCTAATCTGCTTCTCCTTAGGATGGAAAACTTCATTTCCTTTCAGAAGATGAGCATCTTTTATGGAGAGCCCGAGGGCAGCTCCAGGGGACTGAGGGAGATCTACTTTAAGAAGTCACTCACAAGAGGGGGGTCGATGTTGCAGTAATATTGTCACTGTGCGCCAGCAATAATTGGCAACTTTTATTTTCCGCGCTTAAGAAAGCTGCCTACAAGCTGCATTACGTCGTGGCGGAGACACAAGACACCGATGTATCAAAACGAACAATTAAAAATAATGAGGGGAAAATACTAATTACTGCGCTATAAATCTTTAGGACTATTTAGGAGCCTTGATCATTAGTTAAGGCTTATAAGTTAACAAACAATTTCTTATCTCAACAAGACAATTCCGACTCCTCAGGAAATTGGCTCCGTACCATCATTATCCCTCCTATACTGAAATGCTGTAGTCCAGTCCCATGCCCATCGCGACATAGACTCGCTTTCTTATAGAAAGCATCACAATGTAAATGTCCCTGTAAGTGAAGAGGTCACTGCCTCCTGAAAAATCAGGTCACTCATCGGAGATGCTCGCCTGCAAAATGATTCTTACACCATCTGTCTATGATCCAATTCTTGTCTACATTCTTCTGTCCTCTTTAGGTCACAGCTTCTGTCTCATGAAGCCTTATTTTTACGAATGTAATCAGGAGTGGTCAGGGTCAATGCCTCCCCACAAAACCAACACATTATAATGAAATAGTCTGCTGCTGGGGATCCTACACTTTATTTTCGCTTAGAATGCAAAATTTGGGACATTTGAACCCCAACTTACAAAACACCCAGAAACAACACTGCCCACTATAGCGTGTGGGTTTGCTAAACCGTACCCCAATTTTCAGGACTGTCACAGCAAAATAAGGACTGCTGACAAGTAGGGATGATTGGACCCCTGCAAATTCGGGTTCTGGTTCTCCACCCGAACTTTAGTTCAAAGTTGGGTTCAGGTACCAGAACTGTACGCAAACTTGAACCAGAACCCGAACCCCATTGGAAACAATGGAGACCCAAACTTTGGATCTGAAAAAAAAAATCTCTCTTTCTCTTTCTGCAACGGACTTCCCCCGGAACTCTGAACATTATAACGGACTTCCGGGGGAACCCCAGTATATGAACCCCAAACTTTTAAGTGCGGGTTTGCTCATCCCTACGCTCCGTAGTCTTCATCCTTGTCATTTTTGGAAACCGTTCTTGTCATATATAGCCCTTTTTTCATGTTCCTTTTGATCATAGGAGGTCTTGCCGTGAGGAAAGAGATCCTCTAGTTACATGATTTTTTTTTTAGAACTATACTTTAGGATAGACAATAAATATTTAAAATTGGTGGGCATCCGACAGCCAGCACTGACACAAAGTAACTGAGTGAAGGGGCTATGTAGCTCCAGTACTGTGCATGGTCACAACTGCATCTACGGTGCATGTACCAGGAAGTTAACGAGTAAGACCCCCTCGTCTCTAATACTGATGTTGTATAATACTGATGTCATATCCTTGGAACATGACATACATATCTGATCACTGGGTAACCCAGGCATAAATGCACCACGTATGTTTGTGGCTGAGCATTCCTCTCTGGAGCTACTTGACAGCCATGGATTGGCAAAGTTGTCAAGTGTCAGACCCTCACCGAATAAATACTTGTGGCCTATTCTGATGTAGCGCAAAGCTGCCAGCAGTCTTGATTGTTGATTTTGTGAAGTCTGTGTTCATAACGGCGAAAGCCATACCAGAAAATGGGGTGTTAACGAGCACAGTTACATAGGGTGAAAAAAGACACTTGTCCATCAAGTTCAACCTTTCTCCGCCAGTTCTATTTCTAGATTATTTATAACCCACAATGCCACCCAGCCCTTTTTTAAATGCTGATATAACACCTGCCACCTACCACTTGAAGTCATCAAGAGAATGCCAAGAGTGTGCAAAGCAGTTGTAGCGCCCCGAGGGTTCGGTCGCTACAGAGGTATTGAATCTCACCCAGAGGTGTGATATCTCACTTCCAGGTAAGGATGGAGTGTGGCTCAGGACCCTAACACCCACATGCACTGCACCACATTTCCGGGGGGACAGGGCGACAATGCTCCCAAGAGTGAGCACAACTGCCCCTGTCCCTGGCTGGATTGGGGGGAGGGAACACCTAGAAAGGGGGAACCCGGTAGTGTGTGGGTGGGGAGAGTAGATCCAGGGTGCACTGGAAGGAGGAGTATATAAGGTGGGCACCATCTTGGAGTCAAAGAGAAAGAGAAGTGAGGGAGAAGAGAGAAGAAGACTGGAGCAGGGGCTCTGTACGAGCTCTGCTCCGCGGGCAGGCCAAGTCACAAGGCCTGGGCCTGGAGGAGAAGAAAGGAGAGGAGAGGAACGGAGGAGGCTCCAGGAGTGGAGTGAAGGGACCCCAGGGGTGCGGACCGGCCAGTCGCCACCGTACGCCCGCCGCTACCAGAGTAGGGAGGTCAGGCCAAGAAAGGGAACCGGATCCCTCATCTAGTGGAGGAGAGCAACTACCCTAAGCTAGTAACCGGAGGCCGTGGCATTGCACGTGTTACAGCCCCTCACTACACCCGTTAGGAAGGCACCATATAGGGCCCAGGGAAACGGAACATACGTTTGCCCGCCAAGGCTCGAGGCAGCTGGACAGAAACGTGGTCAATTGTGGGGTACGACAGGCCAGAGAAAGGACACACGAAGGGGGTCCTGAAAAGCATTCCAAAGGTACCTGGGAGTTGGCCGAGCCCCTCACTTGGTGAGCACAGTACGACGTGGGCAGCCATTACCTGCAGAAGTGGCTTGGAGTGTAAAACTGTGAGTAAAGACCCTGGACTGCATCACTGGACTCTGAGTCATTACTGTTGCTCCCGCGCACCATCACTCCCACCATCTGCACTCACTGCCCTGAGGCTATACTCCTCCCGTGGGGAGTTATACTACCCTCTGCTGCGCACACAACATCAGCCTCAGCAGTCTGCCCTGCAGCGCGGGTCTCAGTGACCGCAATCCACGGGTGGCGTAGTCGGACATTTAAACATTAAAAAAACAAGTAAACAGATCCGCCACTGGTTTGACCACCCTGAGCCACGGGATCGGGTCGCCGCCACGGAGACTACAACCCCTAGCATTACACAGAGACCCGGCTCCGGGTATTCCCCCACACACGGCTTCGGGGGCGCGTCACAGTCATCAAAGCAAAAGGTGGCTACTTTGAAGAACCTAGAATATAAGACATATTTTCAGTTGTTTCACACTTTTTTAAGTGTATAATTCCACATGTGTTAATTCATAGTTTTGATGCCTTCAGTGTGAATGTACAATTTTCATAGTTATGAAAATACAGAAAAATCTTTAAATGAGAAGGTGTGTCCAAACTTTTGGTCTGAACTGTATATATATATATATATATATATATATATATATACAGTGAAGGAAATAATGAAATAATTATTTGATCCCTCGCTTTTTTTGTAAGTTTGCCCACTGACAAAGACATGAACAGTCTATAATTTTAAGGGTAGGTTAATTTTAAAATTGAGAGATAGAATATCCCAAAAAATCAAGGAAATCACATTGTATAAATTAGATAATTTTATTTGCATTTTGCAGTGAGAGATAAGTATTTGATTCCTCTGGCAAACAACACTTAATACTGGGTGGCAAACCCCTTGTTGTCAAGCACAGCAGTCAGACGTTTTTTGTAGTTGATGATGAGGTTTGCGCACATGTCAGGAGGAATTTTGGTCCACTGTTCTTTGCAGATCATCTCTAAATCATTTAGATTTTGAGGCTGTCATTTGGCAACTCGGAGCTTCAACTCCCTCCATAAGTTTTCTATGGAATTAAGGTCTGGAGACTGGCTAGGCCACTCCATGACCTTAATGTGCTTCTTTTTGAGCCACTCCTTTGTTGCCTTGGCTGTATGTTTTGGGTCATTGTCTAGTTGGAAGACCCAGCCACGAACCATTTTTAATGTCCTGGTGGAAGGAAGGAGGTTGTCACTCAGGATTTTACGGTACATGGCCCCATCCATTCTCCCACTGATGCTGTGAAGTAGTCCTGTGTCCTTAGCAGAGAAACACCCCCAAAACATAATGTTTCCACCTCCATGCTAGACAGTGGGGACGCTGTTCTTTGGGTCATAGGCAGCATTTCTCTTCCTCCAAGCACAGCGAGTTGAGTTAATGTTAAAGAGCTCAATTTTTATTTCACCTGACCACAGTACCTTCTCCCAATAACTCACAAAATCATCCAGGTGTTCATTGGCAAACTTCAGACGGGCCTGCATATGTGCCTTCTTGAGCAGAGGGACCTTGCGGACACTGCAGGATTTTAAACCTTTAAAGCGTAATGTGTTACCAATGTTTTTCTTGGTGACTGTGGTCCCAGCTGCCTTGAGATCATTAACAATTCCCCCCCATGTAGTTTTAGGCTGATCTCTCACCTTCCTCATGATCAAGGATACCCCATGAAGTGAGATTTTGCATGGTGCCGTAGACTGATGTCGATTGACAGTCATTTTGTATTTCTTCCATTTTCTTACTATTGCAACCAAAAGTCTCCTTCTCACCCAGCGTCTTACTTATGGTTTTGTAGCCCATTCCAGCTTTGTGCAGGTCTATGATCTTGTCCCTGACATCCTTAGAAAGCTCTTTGGTCTTGCCCATGTTGTAGAGGTTAGAGTCTGACTGATTAATTGAAACTGTGGACAGGAGTATTTTATACAGGTGACTATGTAAGACAGCTGTCTTTAATGCAGGTAACGAGTTGATTAGGAGCGTCTAACTGGTCTGTAGGAGCCAGAACTCATAATTGTTTGTAGGGGATCAAATACTTATTTCTCACTGCAAAATGCAAATAAATTTATCTAATTTATACAATGTGATTTTCTTGATTTTTTTTGGATATTCCAGCTCTCAATGTTATAATTAACCTACCATTAAAATTATAGACTGTTCATGTCTTCGTCAGTAGGCAAACTTACAAAAACAGCAAGGGATCAAATAATTATTTCCTTCACTGTATATACGTGTATATATACATATATATATTTATTTATTCTTATATATTTAAAATAGTAATTTTTTAATGTCTTGTCATCTGCCTGATTCTCTTTTTTCTTGCACTTTTGGAGAATAAAAGGTGAAATTGCTGAATTCTCACAACAGTATAGTCACCACTGAGGGACTGGGTCTATTTCTGAGCACCAACTGTTACTCATTGGAGCACCATATAGTATTTAAGGGCTCACTAATAAAAAAAAAAAAAATAGGTATGGATGTAGTTTTTTTCCTTTTACTATTTTTTGTTTTTAGGTGGAAATCGCCACGGAAAGGGTGAAACGTGAAAGATGATGTCCAGCAGGTTTCCACTGACGGTAATGATCATACTCCAAGCGCCGCACACGGTTGGGTCCCACCTCCTGTGCATTGATGTGGCAAAGATGTCCCGGTTAATTATTAACAAAAGGCTTGATCTCGCCAAACCGGCGCAGTCTTCCTTATCTGCCTGTCAGGGATATGGGGCCTGCAGTGCGCTTGTGTTATTGGCCTGGGGAGATAACCGGGATTACAGGCAGGAACTATAAGCTTATTAAACCTCACTAATAAACAGGCGAGGCTGAAACCCAAAAGGGAGAGCAGTGCCGAGGATAAACTCAGATTACTTGCTGAACTTGCAGAATCCGCAAGCTGACCTATTTTGCTCAATTCTTTAGTTATGGATAAAACTTTTCTGGTAACTTGGTTGCAAACGTTTGTATGAAAAATTTCCAGAGGGTTTAAATAGTTAATTTACCAGTCCAATTATCCTCTTTTTTTAGCCCAGCTTAGTTTACTGCTACCATAAAAAAAAGATGTCCAAAAATTGCTTAGAAAGTAACTTCCAACATGTGGAATGATTCTGCAATACAGAAAAAAGGTCCATACTACAGATAGCATGCACCAGACTGGGGGGACAATATGGCGGCACATAGAGTACAGAACTATAGTGGATTCTCCGTCCCGGACATAAATTCATTCTATTATTTTGTTATATTTATTCATCTTTTTTATTTATCACTTTTTTAGAAAATTGATAGCCAATGATTTATACCTCCACATCTCCCATTGTGGTTGTCCCTCATCTTGCAGTTTTTACTCAAAACCAGATATAACGAGGAAAAAGTTTGAAAAAAAATTAAGAACATGGAAAGGATTAAACATAAATGCTCTTTAAGGGCACACGAGGCGGTAACGATGCAAGCAGACAATGAAAACGCTCTGTTTTCTGAAAGCTGAATACCCCTTTAAAGTATTGTTTGCTTTCTATAACATTTTTTCTCGGGATACAAGCCTTTTAACTGCAAAGGCTGTGAACTTGAGGGACAAGAGTTGGCACTCCGACATGTCTCTAGAGGTAATGAGCGCCATCAAAAAAGAAAGAAGACGAGAATGTCTGACATTTTTGCCGCATCTTCGAAGATGAGAAAAGTCTTCTCGCCCTCCAAAAGAAAGGATGCCATAGAATAAGGAAAAAAATGTTCAAAATTCTGCATTTTTTTTTAGAGGTTATTGTCCATCAGCTACATATGTTTTTATATCTCAGGGCAACTGTACATGAGGAAACAGCTCCACGACATATATGGTGCTTAAGACAATATGCCTTATGCTTCTAAGGCAACAAAGGGTGAAATTGCATAATTTTCTAACAACCTTTTTGTCCAACAATGTACGTCTTGTGGAGAAGAGTTTGAGAGTAGAAAATCAATCATGGAGGGTCTCACGCTGCACTGTGTGATGGTGCAGATAGATATCCATCGGGCTTTTCTTGAATGTGATGATATCTGCTGAAAACCAATGGTGGAGGAAACATCAGCTCCTATGGTGTGCTAATATTAAATTCTAGCTATTCACATGAATGTATATTATGGATGAACCGGTGTGACATCGTTTGCTAGCCCCTTTCTGCTCTGACACCGCGGTCCCCATCTATGACATCCATAAGTCTTCATACCCGGTCCAATACACTACTACAATGGTAGCCATAGATTGGTGCACCTTAGTCTTATGCTGATGCTTATGCTGATTATATCAGCTGAACACTAATGGTGGAGGAAACATCTGCTCCTATGGTGGGCTTCATAAAGAAAGGCCAGGTTACCTTGTAATCCAGGTGGGTATTGATCACAGTCACACACTTTTGAGATTTACAACACATACCGTAATTAATACAGTTGATAAAAGTCCGTCATGTTCAACCGAGGGATGGAAAGGACAAAGGAGGGGGAGGCACAAGCACTACCACAGTGCATGATCCAATCCACCACAAATTATCCTAAAAGTATTTATGTGCATCATTCAGAGGTCAGCACTTTGATGATATGTAATTTAGATGATGAACTAAGTCTAAAGCTAAAGCCCCCTATACACTTTAGATGGCTGTT
The DNA here is from genome assembly GCF_046119375.1 of Phyllobates terribilis. NCBI lineage: Eukaryota > Metazoa > Chordata > Amphibia > Anura > Dendrobatidae > Phyllobates > Phyllobates terribilis. The sequence goes on from NW_027362765.1 coordinate 93,802,267, forward strand.
GGCCAAACAATGGTTCATCCAACAACTCTCTCGCCTGACTATGAAGGAGCCACTGCCATCCTGATCTGGCGACAGTCCGAAATCGGACATGCTGGATCCTTATCTCCCTGATGATCACCGGTCGGGCATCCCCATGCACATAGAATTGTCGGCCAAACCGGTCGATGTTGGAAGCTTCAGACAATGTTACACCCAGTGACTTTATGCCTCCATATCAGTGATGGAGGCTCCCAGATGGAAGACAATCCAATAAAGCATGCAAAGAGGAGTCGCCTGACATCTTCAACTTACTTGACTGGTATTTCAAGTTTTCTCAAATCTGTCAGTCGTTTCAGTCAATACAGAGTCAGCAGGGGATGAAAACATTGAAATAACTCAACTTGCAACCAATGTAAGCTTCTCACAGATGTGTACAGTCACAGAGATGCATTGATGCTTTGGCAACTCCTTGATGTCACATCAAAGTCAGATTGATCATTTTTGGGATATTGTGACCTGCCTGGAAATGTTGATATTGGCAAACATATAGCACAGCTGTCAGTTCTACTTTAAAGGAAAGATTTCTTGCCTCGTACCTTTTATTTACAAGCGAACAAGAGAAGGGGCTGAGACGAAAGACCTGCCAAGAAAGGAGAGATGGCGGAGACTGGAGGCTAAATTAGTTTATAGTTCCAAATGTCAGGACCAGGAGAAGGCCATGTAAAAGGACCGACTTGCGAAAACAACAAGCACTGAATTTCAGTGAGGAAGGTCGCTGTTGGCTGTACATTTCTTATGCAGGGGAAATGTGATATTAAATTGTAGCTATTCACATGAATGTATATTATGGACGATTGGGTGTGACACTCTCTGCACAGTCCCCATCTATTATACCCATAAGTCTTAAAGAGTCATACCAATGGGGAATGTCGTTGTAAAAAAGACCCTTTTATTGGAATCATTTCCAGACAGAAGCCCAGCAATACCTGGCCCAATAAGCTACCACAATGGTCACCATGGCTTGATGCACCTTAGTCCTAGGTCACATTTATTCCTTGCTGCGCATTTACATGAGCAGTTTCCATCTAACTTCCCTAAAATTTACATGGAAACCCCAAAGGAGCCATTCAGTATAATGAGGCAGATGAAGTCACCTTTGACTCGGTTTGCCCTCCTTTCCAGTGGTCTTTTATATCCCCATAAACGGAGGGCAAATGGAGTCCTAAGTGACTTAGATTGTCGCATTATACTGAATGCCTCTATTGGGGATTACACCTGAATCCCATTTTTTGGGGATTCAGATGGAAACCTCAGCAAAGAGTACAGAATAAATGTGAATCTAGCCTTAGATCGAGTTCACAAACCTCAACCCCAAACATATTGGGAGTGATTCATCAAAGCTTTTTCGACAGATTTCTGGCAAGAAAAAAGTCTGGAAAAGTTGCAATTTTTTGGCGCAATGAAATGTGACTTTTGGTGTTTTCATGCCATTTTCACCCCAGCTCCGACAAAGTGGGCGGAGCTGGGGGCATGATGGGGCATGGAAACCACCACTCATCAAATTCACAACAAAGCAGAGGCTGGAGTAAGATTTGTGGCAAGGCGTACATAGTGGCACACGGCACTACGCGCGTGCCTCTTAATGGGCAATGGGAAAATCTGTCGCAACTGAATACAGATTTTACCCATGATTTGATTGTGAATGATCAGTCCAGGAGGAGAAAGACGCAGAATTCTCTGATAAGATATTTTACAAAGTTGCTTATTTTCAAGTGTACTATTGATATGTAGAATTATTGATATTGATCCAATATGTATGGGGGGGCTTTTATTACTTATTTTATTGAGACATCATGGACTGAAATTGTGCCAGTCATATGCCGCTTAACACTGCCCTATCTGACCCATTTCACCCTCAGCCTCCTTTCAAGGCACTTCCCCTTGCAGACCAGTTGTATAACAGACACGGTCATTTTCCTGGTTTCCATCTTCCATGAATACCAGGCCTCCTCCAGACGTAACTTCTACTTGCTTCCTTGCTGCGCGTCTCAATTCATCCTTCATTCTCCTGGGTACACAAGGTATAAGTGATTTTTTTTTCCTCCTCTTGACGGTCTATTTCAGTGAATCTCTTATTAACACTCACACCTCAGTATCCCGGCCTTTGATGAAGAGCCGGAGGGAGCCTGAACCAATTGCATGGAGCCACCATCTTCAAAAAAAAAATAAAAAAATTGATATGGAAGCGGAGGATGAAATTCAATCAACCTGAAGCATAAAGGGCCCCGAGCACATACATAATGTGTGTGAAATTAGAGGCTCGCAAACACACGGTGACCTCTATAATTCTCCTTTGTAAGTGGCTTTCTATGGTTTTTAAGACTTTACAGAGATTCATTTCTTTGACAAAAATACAGACAAATCCGATTCCTTCTCTACCTTTATGGCATGACTTTCTTACACGGCTCCTTTAGGTTGATTTTTCTGTACGTAGCTGCATTTACCATTTACAAAGCGATGACCAACTACCTGTCCATAGGGGACCACAACATTTGGGCATGTGTTGCACTATTGATTGACCTTCAACACATTGAAGGTCAAAGATGGACGCTTGAGACACACTTTCTCCATGCTTGATCTATACCCATAACTGTCATAACAAGCCGATGAAATACAAGTTATAGATACAACAGAGCCAATTCATTATTAAAGTTTTTTTTCTGTAAGTTTATTGCAATGAAACTTTCTTTGATATTCTTATCGGCCATGAATTTTAAACTTATTGCTGTTAGTGAATAGAAAAATTTATGTTTGCATCCAGTGGTAAGTGAATGATGAAGAGCTGAAACGCAAAGTATAACAGAATGTTTAATACAATTAACATTTTTTTTTATTATTTTTTAAACTGAATACGTTCTCTGATTGCTGCTGATTCACTGATTCCGGAACAGTTTTTCTTTTTTTTCTACGTTTTTCCCTTCCAAAGTTATGCCCCTGGGAATAATGGTGTAAATTTTCCCTTCAACTAAATGGGCGTGTATCACATAATTTCTCTGTGGGTGTGGCCATCTTTTAATTGAAGAAAAAGGAAACGCCCACAGAGAAGTTCTGTGCTATACGCCCAGTTGATTTGCATCATTTTTATCAGGGGGCATAACTTTGGAACAAAGGGACACATAAGAAAAAGAAAAACTGTTCCAGAATCAGTGAAACAGTGGCAATTGGAGAAAATACTTAGTTTCAATAAAATAATGCAGTAAAAATTCTCCTTTAAATATTCCCGATGGGCATTTAATGGTCTAAAATAATAACTGAAGCTATATTCACCAGTGGGACATCATCAGACAAAGAGACGATGACGTCTTATTCCAGTCACCTGACTGCTGCTGCCAATCAGTGACTTCAACAGTCAGGTGTCTAAAGAACAGGACGTCCTGGCAGCCTGAGATGGAGCCTCATGTACTATGGAGTATAGCATGATTTACTATTTTATAACATTAACTGACCGTCAGGAAATTTTTGTTCCAAAGTGGACAAACCCTTTAAATTCCAGAAATATGTCTTGGCACTTAAGTTCACTCTATAGATACTAATAATAAATAGATTCAACATTTTAGGTGGTAAGAAATATAGAAATAAATAGTACAGTTTCCAAAAGAGGACATATGGGCCATGCAATGGTGTAACCCCAGGTGGGACCCGTGTTATCTGCATCCACATGGCTGGACATTATCTGTCAGGTACAGCTTTTCATGGCACTTTGGGTTACTTAAGGACTGACTATTGAAGCAAATGTTGGAATAATACTTCTCTATATTGTCCTTGCTCCTTGTCATCCTGGCAGCTTGTGAATAAGACTAGACGAAATAGAAATGCTTCACATGGGGGTGAAGCCATAGGAAACAACGGCGGTGACAACGGTGAGGGGAGGGAAAGCTCATTCTTCTATTCAGAACCAAATGTTTTCTTGACCATTAATGTCTAGTACAGTTAGTCAAGGCGTCCATCAGACAACATGTTCTCACCTGATAATGGCGTCGTAGGCTGCAAGAATCCCATACGTGAATGGGTGGCTGACGAAACAAGGTCTAAGTAGGAGCCAAGGTTATCATTTAAGACTGATGTATTCACCTAAACAATGCAAAAGGCATATAACCCCTATAGAGCAGCAATTTTTTGCCCCAGGGTCATCAAATTCCCTTTGGTAGGTATAATAAACTGCTGATTTCACAATGCATAACTTATTTAAAAAAAGAAAAAAAGGGTCTGATGAGGCTGGTGTACTTAGTTTGAAAACCCATTTCAGCATGGTCATATAATCTTCATGATAAAATTAGTTTTTTTATGAGTCCGGACTTATAAAATGTTAATTTTAATATCAAGATAGAGGCAGAACTTTAAAAAGGATTATATAGCCATTGTGACAGGGACTTTCAAAGCGAGTTCAACAATCTTATCAGGTCCAATAGATCTATTTAATTATATAGCTAGTTTGAATTGGGAAATCTGATATCAGGGAATACTCCTGGAGTAGAGGGGAAAAGGTTTAATGTCGAGGGGCATGGGCTCTAAAGACCGCACGTCCCGCTCCATGGTGCATAATGACACCACTGTTTCTAACCCTGGACCCATGCCTTTTGTTTGTACGCCATTGTCAGGGTGGGAGAGTGATCTGGAGAATATCATCTGCAGATACAAAACGGTCTTCCTGATAACATTGTTCAGGAGTTTTATCTACACCGGGTCTGGCAGTAAAACAACCGGGATCTTTCCATCAGTGTAGTCCTTAGTTAGAAGTTACTTTGATGACCTCCATTCTCGAGTATGTAGACTTCTAGTCTCCGATGAGGTTCTCCCACACATTCCACCGTAACCTGAGGGTGCTGTGATCATCCCATCTGTATTTTAAAACTATGGCAGATAAAAGTTATTGATCTTCTTATATCCCTTGAAATATAAAGCTAAGGGTATACGTGTACGGGTTTTTTTGAGAGTCTTTTGCACCGGGTCCGATCCAAAAGACATCTGAAAAATTGCTCAAAAAACTCTTGAAAGACTCTTCCTATTCATTTCTTTTGTTGGTCATATGTTCGGTCTTTTGAGGATTTTTCTGCTTCAGGTTTTGAAATAATGACTGGTAGGAGAAAATAAAATGCAGGTCACATTTTTTCATCAGTGGCTGGCTCCTGATGGAAAACGCTCCAAACTAGGCACCATCTAATCAACAGGCTGAAAAAAAAAGCGCTTAAGGAAAAAAATCTGTCTGTGGCTATATGCGCACAACGGCTTTTTCAAGCGGATTCTGCCTGGAAAAGCACCGCAAAACCACGTCAACAGAGAAGCTCTTCGACGAGGTGTGACTTCCGACGTCAGGCTGATTGACTAGTGGTTCCCCGCAGTTAGGCAGCAGGGAGCAGGCTGTCAATAAGCATGACAGAGCATAAGAGAAACCACTGCTCTGTCAATGTGATGTCAACTGTGTGCTGACAAAGATCGGTGCTGGGAACAACACTTAGTTCTTAAGCTCGTAGTAAAAAATATTATATAGTCCTGGATAACCTCTTATTTTAAACACAGAGTGGTTAAAAGAAGTATCATGTTCATTCTTTGCTCTATAGTACAACCCCTGGCAAAAATTATGGAATTACTGGGCTCGGAGGATGTTCATTCAGTTGTTTAATGTTGTTGAAAAAATCTGGCAACAGCAATCAAAGAAAGTTGGAGCCAGATTGATGAAGAGTACTGTTTGTCACTGTTTAAGTCCATGCCTCAGAGACTGCAAGCTGTTATTAAAGCCAGAGGTGGTGCAACAAAATACTAGCGATGTATTGGAGTGTTCTTTTGTGTGTTTATCTTTCATGATTCCAGATTTTTTTCCTCAGAATTGAGTGATTCCAGAATTTTTTCCCTCTGCTTGGTCTGAAAAAAATTATCCTTACTGAGTACCACATCTTTTATCTTGATTCTTTTAGTGTTTCTTAAAGCCGTAAAGTTGCCATTTGAAATGACTTTAGTTTTGTGCCATGGCTGTGATCTGCTTTTTTTTCAACATTAAAAAACTGGATGAACATCCTCCGAGCCCGGTGATTCCATAATTTTTGCCAGGGGTTGTAGAAGGAATATCAAAAGGGCCAGAGCCATGGTGAGAAGAACCACAAAACCACTGGTGGAGCCGCTTCTGTAAAAAAGTCACCGGTTTCTCCTAAAGCGGCTCTGTGATAGAAAACTCCAGCGGCTCCGCCGTCAGATGTCGCGTGCACATAAACTGATGGGTATGTGCCCACGACATGTTGCCCAAACTAAAATAAATATATAAAATTATTTATTCGGTAAGGTGAACATGAACACCAAAACAAAAATGGAATCAAAACATCTGAATTGCTGTTTTTGGTTACCGAATTTATCCCCACCCACCAAAAACTGCAATAAAAAGAAATCAAATGGCATATGTACTCTCAAATGGTATCAATAAAAACTACCGTTCAGCGCGCAATAAACAAGCCCTCATACAAGTCCATAGATGGAAAAATAAAAAAGTTACAGCCACTAAAATAGATATAAAAAAAATGCTTAGAAGTTTAGTAACTGTTCTGACCTGGAGAATCCCGCTGCCAATTAATATTAATCGTACAATGAACTTTGTAGAATCAAAACCCATAAAACAATGGCAGAATTTTTTCTTTTTTCTTTTTACCATTTCATGGCACATTTAGGCTAAGTTTTTGGTGATTTTTTTACACTGCGTACTTTTGAAAAAATGCAAATAACCTATTCTACTTAATGGGTGCAGAAGTTTTCTGCAACATGAAAAACTGATCGAAAGCTCATTGTGGGAACGTAGCCTTAAAGTTTTTTAGTACATGGTATGGTAAAATGACAACTACAGCTCGTCGAACTAAAAAACAAGTCTGCATGCGGCTATGGTCGTCGAAAAAAAAAATGGGGAGGGAAAAAACGGAAAAAGAAACATGAAAAATCTCCTGGTCCTTAAGCCTGGTATACTTACTATGAAAATCCATTCTAGTCCTCTTCCTCTCTGAAGAGACAATTTGCAAATGAAAATGAGCATTTCGATCGCTGCTTCCAATAGGCGGCGCTAGAGTTTTAGTCCTCTTCTTCTCTGAAGAGACGATTTGCATATTTAATTTCCCAGAGGAACATGCATGGCTTATAAATCTACTCACTCTGACATGCCAGGCTTGGTTTGTAATTCTCCACAAGGAGAAACATTAATCCTTAGACCAAAAATTAGGTAGGGAAACTTTTCCGAAGGATTGATTGATTGTTCTGACATTGTGACTTAGCTTTTGAAAGTCAGTACACCAGTGCATCAGGTCCAAGAGATCTATTTAATAATTTATGCTGTTTGTATTGTGATATTTGGTGACGGATCTACTTTAAATTCGCCAGCAAGAAAGCAGGAAAGGCAATGCCTGGCACATCGAGGGTGGTTAATCAGACACCCCATAAAAATGTTAACTGGCAGACTGGCTCCCATATGTCTCAAATCCAGATGTAAAAACTAGAATCTCAACAACGAAGCAAAGTGAAGTATCGGACTACCATCTAATGTGTACAGTAGCCTCCGAAATACTACACGCCAATACGGGTGCTCACAATGCAAGACAAAGATGTGTCATTCCCCCTGTAGCCTGTAGATGGCACAGCTGCCCACCGAAGAGCAGGCTTTCCTCCAGCCTTATGTCAGGCAGGAGAACTTTGCATTGTTTCCCTGGCAAGGCTTTGACTCCCACCTTTCATCAGAGAAACAGCAAGAAAGCCAAATAAGATCATGACTCTGACGCTGTGCAGACTAGTCTGATATGGGCGCGGAGACATAATGGAGAATGGCAGAAAAGCCAGCACCATCAGGCACGCCGTATAGTCATTACTGCACCCTAGATGTAAGGAATTAAATCAGGAGCGAGCGGAGGAATTGGTGTAATTGTATTAATTCTTAGTTATATCTAATTCTGGGAAAGCTGGGTGACATCCAATAACCAAGCGAAATTACAAGTCCTAAATCGATTATCCAAGAGTCCTGAATATGTACATTCCCGACCACCATAATGCAGCTTTCACTAATTGCATTCATCCCCAAACTCCCTCTCCGCCGCCTTGTATGTTTCTGTTGAACAGGAATTATTAATACGCAATTCTCTGCTGTTATTGCAATTTTCGGTTTCTGAACAAGTCCCGTATTTGTTGTTCTCTCCAGTGCAATATCATTAGCGGATATCAGATAGAACGGTGCCCCTAGAGGCCCTTTCAGGAAATAACTTTCACAAAAACATCTCTCAGTGATTGTAGGAGCTTTGCTTTGTCTGATCAAAAACCTCTTAAGAAAAAATAATTCTGGAAAAATAAAAAGTACTAAAAACAGAATTAGTTTAAAAAAGGGCAATGCTCTCTCTGTACTTGTCATTACTCATATACAGTACATTGAAAAAGTATTCATACCCTGTGAACTTTTCCAATTTTTTTCACATTACACCCACAATCTTAGATGTATTTTATTGGGATTATATGTGATATACCAACAAAAAGTAGCAAGTAGTTGTGAAGTGTAAAGGAAATGATACATGATTTTCTAAATATTTTAAAAATATAAATCTGAAAATGGTGACTTACATTTGTATTCAGCCCCTCTGAGTCAATAGGATTTAGGTCTGGACTGTGACTGGGCCATTCAAGCACATGAATATGCTTTGATCTAAACCCTCCATTTATAGCTGTGGCAGTATGTTTAGGGTCATTATGCTGCTGGAAGGTGAACCTACACACTAGTCTCAAGTCTTTTGAGGTCTCTAACAGGTTTTCCTCCAGGATTGCCCTGTATTTATCTCCACCCATCTTCCCATCAACTCTGACTTGCTTCCCTGTCTCTGATGACGAAAAGCCTCCCTACAGCATGATGCTGCCACCACCATGTGTGACGGTGGGGATGGTGTTTTTAGGGTGTTGTGCAGTGTTAGTTTTCAGCCACACATAGCGTTTTGCATTTAGCTCAAAAAGTGCTACTTTGGTCTCATCTAACATGATCACCTTCTTCCACATGCCATGGATGTGAGATGCTGTGAGGATGCTTTTCTGCAGCAGGGACAGGGAAGTTGGTCAGAGATGATTTTAGGATGGAGCTAAATACAGGGCAATTCTGGAAGAAAAAGCTTTTAGACACTGCAAAAGACTTGAGACTGGGGTGTAGGTTCCCCTCCAGCAGGTCAACGACTCTAAACCTACTACCACAGCTACAATGGAGGGTTTAGATCAAAGCACATTCATGTGTGTGAATGGACCAGTAACAGTCTAAATCCCAGTGAGAATCTGTGCCAAGACTTGAAAATTACGGTTCACAGATGCCTCCATCCAATTTCACTGAGCTAGAGTAAGTGTGCAAAGAAGAATGGGCAAAAATGTCACCTCTAGATGTGCAAAGCTGGTAGAAACAGACCCCAAAAGACTTGCAGCAGTAATTGCAGCGAATGGTGGTCCTACAAAGTATTGACTCAGGGGACTAAATACAAATTCACATCACAATTTTCAGATTTATATTTATTAAATACTTAGAAAACTCCTGTATCATTTCCTGTACACTTCACAAATACTTGCTGCTTTCCGTTGGTATATCACATAAAATCCCAATAAAATACCTTTAAGTTTGTGGGTGTAATGTAAAAAAATGTGGGAAAAGTTCACAGTGTAGGAATACATTTTCAAGGCATTGTATAATAGTCTAGCCTGCAGCAAACCCACCTGTGCCATATACCTGGAATCAGGGGAGTATACAGAATTTTCAGATAATCCGTCACCAAATAAAAATAATTCAGGCGGTTAAAGAGTAATTGTCATTTTATTTTGTTTCATAAATCAATATTATAGGTGAAAGTAAGAAACTTTGTAATATATCTTATAAGAGAAGTCTGTTTTTTTCTCCTCCTGGACTGATCTTTCATTCTTAAAATTATCAATTCTTGGGTAAAATGTGACTTCAGTGAATAGAGACTTTCCCAAAATTGAGATAGGCGATGACAGTTGTCACTAACACTGTCTCTAACACTCTAACAGTCGCAACCGGAGCTGAATTCTGCTATTAGCCTTTTAGATGCGGCTGGTAGTCTCTGACAGCAACATTATAGTGATATCACAGACAGTGAAAGCATGATCTGGCTCCCATCGACACCCCATGACGCGATGTCTTACTACGACAGCCGGGGGCCTCCTGAAGGTTGCCTTTGTAGTCATCTTCTTGGTCCTAAAGGCTGAGATTAAAATAAAAACTGTGATTTTCACTAACATTATTGCAGTATATAGTGTAAGTGACTGCAAGTCGCCTAACGAGGTTGTAAAGTAAATAAAACTTAAAAAAAAGTTTTGTAAAAATATGAAAAAAATAATTGAATCACCACCCTTAAAAATATAGAAATTAGGAAAAAGAAATAACAGATTTGATATCACCACATTTGTAAAAGTCTGAGCTATCAAAATATAAAATTAATTAATCCAATCGGTAAACGGCATAACAAGAAAAAAAATTAAAACATGAGAATTGCGGTAGCCGGCTGCACAGCAAGAGATCAAAAGCTAGTTTGTCATCAGAGGTCATCAGGTAGTCTAGCTGCAGAGCAAGAGGCCATCAGGTAGCTGGGCTGCACAGCAAAAGTCATCAGGTAGCCTGGCTGCACAGCAAGAAGCCAACAGGTAGCCGGGCTGCACAGCAAGAAGCCAACAGGTATAACAGCTGCAGCTCTCCTTCCTGTGATAAGATGGGCTCTCATGGAAGTCTACAGCAGGATGCCCGAGATGAACCCAGAGGTATTCGGCAACTGGATGATCCTGGACCAGGTATTTTCCACAAAGAAGATCTTGAGCATCTAGATATTGGCCACTGGGATGTTCTAAGGTTACGTTCCCACGATGAGCTTTTGCTGAGTTTTCAATGTTGCAGATTTTCTGCAGCATTTCTACAGGGCAGTGGAGTCGGAGTCATGGAGTCGGTGTCCATTTTGGTGGAGTCGGAATTGGAGTCGGTATAAAATGGACTGACTCCAACTCCTAAAATATATAATAAATTGGGTACAGTAATTCAATGCCGTTTGTGGGGAATATTTATTCATAAGAATTTGGGAAAGTTATGAAATGTCCTATAAATGTCTGTCCTATTCCTGATCTAAGGGTCTAGACTTTTAGCGGAGATGAATCTGTGCTACAGTAAATTTATCACTAAACATGAGCCATGTATGAGGGAGTCGGAGTCGTGGACTCGGAGTCGGAGTTGGTGTCATAGAAATTGAGGAGTCGGAGTTGGAGTTGGAGTCAGAGGTTTGGCTTACCAACTCCACAGACCTGTTTCTGCATCTATTAAGTAAAATAGGTTATTTGCATTTTTTCAAAAATATGCAGCATAAAAAACTCACCAAAAACTTATCTTGGGAATGTAGCCTTAATAAGATAATAACTACTTGTTAGCTTTGCTCCTTCCGATTCAGATCTTTGAGCTTCCCGTTCTCACAATATCAGTATTCTGCATTTCCATGCTAAAAACTAGCGTTCGATTATCAGAATTTTTGCATACCAGATTAAAGGAATTTGGTAATAAAAATGATAACTCGGCGTCCACTGAAGAGGTTAATAGACAACAGGTGCACTGCACCGAGCAGTGGAGGAGTCAGCACGAGGATCCGCTATGGGAGCGATGTGTAAAAATCTATAAAGCTCTTTATTGAAACTGAAAGATTTGAGAGCAGTGAAGCAGGGCGCCCCGGGGGCAGACGGTTGCGTGAGCCTTGTAACGGGATGAAAACTAAGTGACAGATCCTGTGTTCAGATACTCATCTTCAGAAAAACTGCTGCCTTATTACAGCGATCACAAACCCAATCCTCATCTGGTTCTTTTTCATGAAGGCCTAGAAACAAAATAGATACGCGAATGATGGAAATGCCAAAATAATAAAGATAGCAATACTGACCCTCATCGATGCCCTGAAACTCCCATTTCAGCACTTACCTAGTCCTGGTGGGTTTTATCTTTACACATCAGAAATTACTTTAAATGCCCACTGGAGCAATTGCTGCTTCGGAGACCCGCCTTAACCAGTAATTGGTTATGTGGGCATTTCCAACCAATTTATGGTGCCCAGAAGGAGAGACCACTAAAGACTGGTAATTTTTGGAATAGTAGCTGGAGAGATCAATTCAGGTGAGTATCACTTTTTTTTTTTAGCTGAGAACACTGATGGGCAGAGATGACATTGATATATATTTTTTCTGTCTTAGCTGTGTTTATCTCTACTACTATAGGACGCAGTTACATTCAATGGCTCTAGCTTGATGGCGCTGTCTATTGGTAATAGTATAAACTTTACTTCTCGGCTCATCACAGCAAGTTTTGTTTTTCCTCTATGCTTTATACTGGTGCTTTGCTTTTTTGAAAAAGATTACTTAGAATATAGAACGATTAAGAACTAAAAGTAGTAATGCATTAACAAAGTTTATTATTCATTATTTTCATTATTTCATTATTTTTCTAGCACTACTCTTTTCCATAGGCATTATCAGGTATTACAACTCAACCCCATTCATGTAAATCGTATTTGTCATTTCAGGCAACTTTTAATAAGCTGCTGTATGTGTGCATGAGTAATAAGACTATTTATGTTCATAATTTACTTTGTATCCTGCATTTTTTAACAACTTTTACCCTCTTCAGGCTCTAATCTTCCGTTGTCTCTGATCTAGTGGGTGGAGACCAGCTGCTATGATGTCTCCCATACACAGCACACACAAATATGAGGGATTCCTACTCTCCTATCTCTATGTAGGTCGTTTCAGGCAACTTTTAATAAGCTGTTCTTTGTGTACATGAGGAATAACACTGTTCCAGGCCTTTTTTTTCACCACTGCCCCTTTGCAGGTTCTAATTTTCAGTTGTCTCTGAACTACTGGTTGGAGACCAGCTGCTATACACAGCACACACAGACATGAGGGATTCCGGCTCTTCTTTTTCTATATAGGTAGATTCAGGCAACTTTTAATAAGCTGTTGTATGTACATGAGGAATATCACTATTCCTGGCCATTTTTTCACCACTTTTCGCCTGTACAGGCTCTAATTTTCAGTTGTCTCTGAGCTAGTGGGTAGAGACCAGCTGCTATAATGTCTGTTGTACACCAGACACACAAACATTAAAGATTCTTGCTCTCCCTTCTCCATTTAAATTGTTTAAGGCAACTTTTAATAATCTGGTGTGTGTGTGTACATGAGGAATAACACTATTCCTGGTCATTTTTTCACCACTTTCCCCCTCTGCAGGCTCTAATTTTCAGTTGTCTCTGAGCTAGTGGGTGGACACCAGCTGCTTTGATGTCTCCCACACACAGCAGACACATACATGAGGGATTCCTGCTCTCCTGTCTCTTTGTAGCACATGATCAGAAGCAGCAGCAACATGGAGGACATTATACAACAGTAATGAGCAGTGTAGCTGTGAATCCAGCTCTGGAGTGAGATGAAAACACTTTGTAGACAATCACAGCACTATCTGTTTATGTCTCTCTTCTCTTTATTCCTCCTTCCCCTCCTCCACAAAAGCAGCTGTAATCTGATCCATCAGTGATCTGGCAGCCCATCTTATTTTGACAAAGATAGCTTTTAACATTTTTTTGATTAGTGAATGATGACTTCAGGAGGCCGGGAGAAAAGAAGAAGTGTCTTATTCTTAGAAGAAAGAAGCAGATTTCTCCAATAAGATATATTACAAAGTTTCTTGTATTCACTTGTACTATTGATTTCCTCAAAGTTTATTGAAACGACAGCGACTATTTAATACGTAGTTACTGCCACAGAAAGAAGCCTCTGACTACGTTAACATTGACGAATGACTTGATAAAAGGAAAGAGACTTTTATATAAAATTTTGGGTGTACGTCGACACAGAGAATAAACAGAATTAACACAATAAAAAAATATAGAAAAGGAAAAATATTTTTTTTTTTTTACATTTAAATGGAGACTCGTTGCCCAGAAATGCTATTTGCAATCATATAATATATTTGTCCTGGGTTGTGTATCGGCTTATTGTCTGGTAATCTGTCGCTTCGGAGAAGTGTCAGCAGCAGACTGTAAAGCCGCACATGCTGAGTCAGTTTATGGGAGAGAGGGTGGAGGGTGCCGGCTGAGCGAATCCGACACAGACAGTACAATTGACATTTGTATTTAAAGGCTAAATATGTCACGCGGAAGAAAGAGAAACGGCGTTAAACTGATTTAAATAAAACATCCGCAATTTGCGTTTCTAAGGAACGCGACGAAGGAATTATAAATTACGCTACATAAAAGCACCATCGTGGAGGGATACAAAGCGATAAACAGGGGAAACAAAGCGAGATGAAATTAGATGGCGAGAACATTGAATAAGAAGGAATTGAAAGGAGAATTACAAAACAATATGATGAACGGCAGTAAAAAAAAATAAGGGTGGGGGGGTCGTAAGAGAGCGGAGGTGACACATTTCTGCAGGGTACGAGTGGCTCTCTATAGGCACATACACAGGGAAACATCCCTTTGGTGGTGGCAAATGCCTATAATAATGGTTCTTATTCCGCTGAATAGCATCTGGATAATAGGATTTTTCTTCTTGTCCACATTACAATGAAACTTTGTACTTTTCAAGAGCGTAAATGCGGAGAACGGGAATTGTAAACCACAAGAGTGACAAGTAGTATGTTGGGGAGGATGGGGGAGAGCTAAGCAGCATTACACCTCTTCTTGACTACAGGAGGGACAGCATTTTGGTTTATATGTCTTTCCCTGCAAACTTATTGTGTTAGAAGGAAATTACTAAGCTTCTTGAGATACTCAATGCCATATCCTCAATGCCAACCGGTACTTTCTACACAGTGCTGCTCTAATTTTGGAGGAATCCAGTGCTGACTCCATGGATCGATGGATTTCTAATGAGATCCATCGTGTTCAACTGAAGTGTCCGTGTTCGTTCAATGGGTAAAATAGAGATGCATGCCAATGACGGATCTGGTACTGTTTAGTGGTACAATAATGTAAACAATGATGGACCGAGGATCTATGCTTGCCAACGTCTTAACAATGTCTGGAAGACCCCCCAGACTCGTGGAGGAGTCAGCAAATCTCCCAGGTCATGCCTAAAACATTTTTCTCGTACATGGAAAAATCACATGTGTGATTGAGCCCTTAGTTTGTGCAAAAATGTATGCAAATTGCTTGATAAATGTGGGTCAGGACTCATTCACACTTCTGATTTTTCCACGCATGAAAAAAACAGACCGATTATTCTGATCAGACTTTGATCAGAGTATTATTATTATTATAGCGCCATTTATTCCATGGCGCTTTACATGTGAAAAAGGGGTATACATAGCAAACAACAAGTACAATAATCTTGAACAAAATGAGTCAGCGACTGGTACAGGAAGAGAGAGGACCCTGCCCGCGAGGGCTCACAATCTACAAATGGTCCAAGTGTGGTCCAAGTGCCATCTGTTTTTCTCATACCTGTAGAAATAAAAAGTTTCTCCACTGCCTCCATTCCGACAGTCCATGAACCTTGGATCGCACTGGGATGTCATGCAAGTGAGGCCCGATTGTTTCACGGACCCGTTGACTTGCGGATCAAAATCTAACATGTCTCCGTGATTTTCTGCGGATAGAGAGGACATGTGAATGGCCCTATAGACTATCACAGGTAGAAGTGCTGTCCGTGAAAACCACAGATAGCATTCATACGTGAAAATCGGACATCTGAATGAGCACTCACTGTGATGTGTATTCTGCTTGATGGCTATTGACCATATGTTATTTTTTCCTTTCGGCGTGATAATGAAATACCATAGGAAAACTGATGACAGATCCTTTTTTCTTTGGGATCGTTCTCAGTATAAGGTAGTTGTTGGTCTGGAGTGGTGCTAAAGTGGCTTCCAAAAAATGGCTTAGAACCCCGGACTGGTGAACAATTTCTGTTGCCAGTTGTGTCTGGTTCTGGCATAAAACCTATGGCCGGACACAACTGGTATGTGTTGACGCAGCCTAAATGTAAAAATTTTAAGTGTCATAATTGCACTACCACTTCTGTCCAGCAGGCGGTGATTTAATCTTATGACTGATCATGATGATCTCTCATCAGGGATTTAATGCCTGCAGTTCATGAATGTATCTTATTAAATCACAAAGTAAATATATTCATTCTATGAAATAGATATTTTCTTCAAGAGACATTCAAATCGTTCTATACATAAAGAAGAAAGGTGAGTCACTTCTAGCTGCGGAGAATAAATTAAATGTGAAGGTGGGGAGCGTGGTCTCTGGGATTAAGGGTCATGCACTGCGGGATATGTAATTAGAATATACAGGAGATGGAAAGAAGCTGCTGCTAGGTAGAGGGAGAGTGCACAATGAGCCAGCGGGGGGCACTATAACATGTGCTGAAGCAGCTGGATATAACTATGTCTAAAAGCAATAGATAAGGTTAATAAGCTACAGAAAACGTACATGGCATTTATGGATATGCACCAATAAACTCTTCTGACATGACAACATCTTTAAACCTAAACATACCCTTTAAGACATTCCCCCACCACAACTTTCATTGTCCAGAGATGGGTGTCCTTAGAATACGTCATCAATATCAGATCTAATATCCCCACTGATCAGCTGTTTGCAGCTCTCACTTGTCCAGATGTGCACAGTGTGTGGAGCCATAACACCACAACTCTGTACATGGTGAAGTGGCCAAAAGGGGTGTACCATCCATAGTGGCTGCCACACGGCTGCTAGGGGGCCCGTGATTCGGGGGCACCGAGCCCCCTTTCCTCTCCGTCATCACAATTTCACAGTATCTGCATCCCCAGGACGAATAGAATGGTGGATCAGGGAACCGAAGGCTCTATGATTCACCAGTATGCCTGTCCTGTGAGGATGAGACTCCGTGCACTGCAGGTGCAGTTACATCATTATATCTAACCTGCTGTGCTGAAGCCTCAGTACTCACACTGCACAGCACGCTGGGGGGATGGGGCGAGGTGAGTAGTTTTTTGCTATGTCAGTAATTGTGGGGGTCATCATACTAAATGGGGTGCTTGTGAGCACCAATCATACTGAATTGGGGGTTGGTGGGGCAAGTATACTGAATGGGGGGCTGGTGGGGGCCATAACACTGAGTGGGGGGCTGGTGGGGGCCATAATACTGAGTGGGGGGCTGGTGGGGACATTATACTGAGTGAGGGGCTGATGGGAGCCATAATATTGCGTGAGAGGCTTTGGGGGACTCTGAGAGCCCCCATATTGAGCTGAGGACTTTGGGAACCCTAATTCTGTGAGAGCAGTTGGGCCCTCATACTGTGTGAGGGACTGCGGGGGCCCTCTTACTGAGTAGGAGGCTGAGGGGGTCCTCATACTGAGTAGGGGGCTGTGGAGGCCCTCATACTGAGTAGGGGTCTGTATCTCACCAGCACACCATCATACTATGTAGGTGCCACGATACAGTGTGTGTGTGGGACTATGGGAATATCATTAATAGCCGGCACTTTAGGTACATTATGCTGTGGGAGCATTATACTGTGTTGCTGACATTATGGAGTCATCATATTATACACTGTATGTGTGGGGTTAAAACTGTGTGGGGGGGGGAATTCACTGCGGGGATACCATACGCAGTGTGTGTGAGAGTGGGAGCATTTTTTTGAGCATCGTACTCTATAATGGCCATAAAAGGGGTATCGCTGGTAAACACTAAAGGCTATGAGGCCCTGTGATTTCTGTGTTCACCACTGGTGGCCGTTCTCTGGTACTGCAGCTCAGCTCCTATTCAGTTCAGTAGAAGGAAAAGTCATCAATTTGTAAATTCTGGAAAACCCCTCTAACCACTTAATAGGCTATAATGCGCAAACAGTGACCACTGACACCAGGGCACCCTCCCCTCATCAGATATATAGTATGGGCCTAGTCTATAAAATAATTCCCTTTTCCTCCCCCCTCTCCTTAGAGGAACCCACAGCTTAAAAATTCAGTGTCTTTAAGAAGGCGGATAACATGTTCTTAATCCTGAATTATTATGATGTCCCACCCCAAAATAACCTTTCTCTGAAGCTTATCAAATATCCATCCTGACAAGTCCATTTTTAATAAATACTTGTATTCTCCTTAACAGATCAATTCTAGATTATTTGGAGGTTTTTTTTTTAGTCCTCTGTTATTCCTCCTGGAAACATATGATTAAAGGGTTATTCCCATCTCTCCTGCTCATGGTTCACATAGGCACCTGAGGTAGATACTTCAGAAACACTGTTTCCGTAATTCCCTTTTACGAAAAAAAAAAATCATCTATTTCCAAAGACTAAGATAGGAAAATGTAGCGCCCCGAGGGTTCGGTCGCTACAGGGGTATTGCACCTCAACCAGAGGTGTGATATTCCACTCCCGGGTAAGGATGGAGTATGGACCGGGACTCAGTTAGCTGCATGCATCACACACACCCCATTTCCGGGGGACAGCTCAACGGTGCTCCCACTAGACAGAAGTGCAGGCACGACAGAATCTGTCCCTGGCTGGAGTGGGGAGGGGGGAGGAAAACCCAGTGATGTAGGAGCAGGAGGGGACGGTTTCTGGGCATAGGTAGGAGCCCATTGGTTGCAAGTCACCTGGGCTCATACACAGAGAGGGAGGTATATAAGGTGGGCACCATCTTAGAACAGTGTTCAGTCTGAGAGAGGAAGTGACAGAGCAGGGCCTCTGTGGAGCTCTGCTCCGGAGGCGGGCCTAGCCTGTGAGGCCAGAGCCAGCACTGGAAGAGAAGAGAGGTTCAGTCAGGAGGAGAAGAGAAGAGGAGTTCAGCCAGAGAGGGCTGACAGGGAGCTGTGGCTCAGTCTGGGCCCAGCTCCACGAGGCAGGCCTAGAGTGGAGGCCAGAGCCAGAGGAGAGGAACAGAAAGGAACAGAAACAGAAAGGAACAGAACACCAAGAGAGGCCCAGAGACACAAAGGCAGAAGGAACCCTAAGGACCCAGGAGATTGCGGGTAACTGGTTGGCAGAACAGGGTACCGGATCCCAAGTTGGTGGAGGCGACTAATCCTCAGCCAAGGACCGGCGGTCGTGACCATTTACTGGTGCGACCCCTCACTACACC
Organism: Phyllobates terribilis; assembly: GCF_046119375.1. NCBI lineage: Eukaryota > Metazoa > Chordata > Amphibia > Anura > Dendrobatidae > Phyllobates > Phyllobates terribilis. The sequence continues at coordinate 93,821,394 of NW_027362765.1, forward strand.
TACTAGAAAGGCACACCACATAGGGTCAGGGAAGTGGATACCCAGCCTCCCAAGAGAAGACCCGAGGCAGCTGGACAGAAGTAGTGTCACTGGTGGGGCACGGCTGACAAAAGGATAGAAGGGAGTCCTGTGCCACACTCCGGAAATACCTGGGGTTGGCCGAGCCCCCTGCCTGGTGGACGCAGCACGGCTCGGGCGGTCCTACCTGCGCATAAGTGACCTGGATGAGAACTGTGAGTAAAGAACTTGAACTGCAATACCTTGTCTCTGTGCTTTCTCACCGCATACAGCACTACTAGTGCTGGGACGCCCGCACCATCACCCCCACCATCTACTACACTGCCCTGGGGCTGCACTCCTACCGTGGGGAGTTACACGACCTCAGCTGCATACACCATCAGCCCCATCGGTCTGCCTTGCAGCGGCGGTTCGCACTGACCGCAATCCACGGGTGGCATAGTCGGACATTAAACCACAAAAACCCTATAAAGACTGCCAGTGGTTTGACTGCCCTGAGCCACGGGACCGGGTTGCCGCCACGGAGACTACAACCCCCCAGAGACCTGGTTCCGGGTAACCCACTACACTTGTACGCTAGGCCCAGGGGGCGCGTCAAATACCTCTTTAAAGTTTACACATGGGCATTACTATTCCTATTCCTAACTATTGTTAATTGACAGTTTCCCACTACACTGTCCAATCAGTGCTGACAATATAAGATGACAGACCCCATTGACATTGAGTGGTAACAAAAAATTTTCAAATTTTTCATACAATTTCAGGAGATATAACAGAGGAACGTCACAAAGCACAGTTCTATAAAAAGATGCTTCTGCATTTTTTTTTTAATGAGGAAGGCATCATTAATAAGGCAAGATATAAATATTGCCAGTGGGAAGGATCTCAAGGGTTCTGGACCATTTTATTGTATAGGATCTTGATATTTTGCAAGGGAACTGTCATCTGAAGTAATGGCTAATTCATCTCATTCATGGACCTCCCACACCACTAGATAATGATGCAATTTTGCCATTCAGGAGTCATAGAAAGTGGCCAACTCCTATGGCCGCCATACTGATTATTCCCCTGCTGGATACAAATTAATAGATGGATATGAAATATATGACATTCGCCAGCTCGTCTCATTGGAAGTGACAGCTATCTGCAGCGAAACCCAACAGTGTGCAGCTACAGATGACTCCATCCACGAACGCAGCCGTTTGAAGCGGAGCTCTGTATAAACAGGCCAATATTGAATATAATTGAAGTTTATGTTTCCTCCGCACATTTCAATAATATTATCATAAACCAGATTAACTACAGCAAAAACAACAGTTCCCTGGAGCCTAATTTTCGGGATTTTTGCTAATAAGCACCAGGAGATTGCATATCAAACGGAAATATTGCCGAACACACAAAGTGGTTTGAGAAAGCAATTAAACCTAATTTACTCCCAGTTTATGCCGGCCAGACGTAGCATGGAGCGACCTTGAGTGCTAAGGAAGATGCTGCAGTTTATCTACTGTTTGTGAAATCAATTAATTTCTAATAAAGACCCTACACGCTCCCCCCCTCCCCCGAATACATTGGATTCCTTTTGGAGGATCTGGCTCATTTTATTGGTGCATAGTGGCTGCTAAATGACCACTGACGTCTGATCCTCTTAGGTGGTAAATTAGATCGATCCCCTGACAATCATCCAGTATTTGTCTCATTTTCAGACCTACTTAATTGGTTGCTGTTGTTTTAACAAATTTTGCATTTGCTTTGAATCAATAGTTGAGGCAAATATAAGAAATTGTGAAATAAATCTTATCAGAGAAATATGCTTCTTTCTACACTTATTGCCACTTCTTCACCTCCTCCCTTCCTTCTAAACTCATCATTCACTCTGAAAAATTGCTAAAATAAATCCTGCCAAAGACAAGATAGACTGCCAGTTAAATGAGGGATCCATAGGTGTTACACACCTATCCCGGACTCCGCCCCCTCCCCCGGGGCCACTGCCCTCTGTTGTGCTCCACATTGGGTTTTGCAAGTTGTCCAGTGTGGATCAAGGACATCATCTCCCTTGACACCTGTGTCTTGGGGTTGAGACTCTAGTTCTATTTTTGGTGTGCTACACCAGCTGTAATATTTGTGTTTGTGCTTGCATTCATCCCTGCTGGGTTCCACTTTATCCATCCTGCTCCTCCTGAGATTCCTGTGTGTGCCATGTTCTCGCCGCCAACATGCCTTCCTGCTTGCTGCATCAACGTCCCGGGTCTATATGTCCGCTTGGACCTGAGGCTTAGAGAAGTAAGCCTAACAATAAGGAGGGGAGGGGGAAGGTGCCCACACACACAAACACAAGCATGTGCAGTACTGCTGCTTACTAGCAAATTATTATCTCACATAGAGCTGCATTCACAGTTACACTGCCTATTACTGCTGTACCATGTCTTCGATTCTGCTGCTTTCTTGTGAGTGAACTGCTATATAATGACCTCAATGTTGTTGCCTTCTGGATAAGTGTTCATCTCATCCCAGAGCTGGATTTACAGCTCCACTGCTCACTTCTACTAAATAATATCTTCCATACTGCTGCTTTTTAGTGTTTATATCACGCCATAGATAGATTCAAAGCTCGACTTCTCAGTACTGCTGTACAATGACTTCAATGCTGTTGCTTTCTCATAAGCGTTTATTTCATCCCAGAGCTATTTTCACAGCTACACTGCTCAATACTTCCCTATAGTGTCCTCCATGCTGCTGGTGATTCTGAACATGTGCTTCAGAGAGACAAAAGAGGAGGAATCCCTCAAGTCTGTGTTTGCAGTGTATGAGGACATCATAGCAGGTAGTCTCCACCCACAACCCCAGAGACAACTGAACATCAAAGACAGAGCCCGCAGAGGAGGATACAAGTCATATAATAAGCATAGATTATTCCCCACATAGACACACAGCCTTATGAAAACTCACCTGGTTGGTATATGGGGTGTTAATAGACACCAGAAAAATGTTTTCATTAGCAAATATCTTATGCGTTTGGCCAGCTTAATGGAAAATGACAACCCCTTATCTAAAGCAAAATCAGCTAAATATTATGGCTCTTTCTGATCAAACCACTGTCATGCCAGGTGTGAGTGCAACACAGAGAGTCATGCCAGGTGTGAGTGCAACACAGAGGGGAAAGTGAAAGGGAGCCCAGACACTAGGGAAAGGGGAAAGAGGTGACCTCCTAATCTGGACTAGTGTCACCCTGTCTCCCCCTAACGTCCCTATACAGCCTCCGCAGCTGTCGCCGATCACGTGCCTCGCCCTATTATCCCTGGCGTAAGGCTATAGCTGGGGGTGGAAGGAGATGAGCACTAGTCAACCTCCGCTAGCACTCTAAAGACAAAAGGGGAAGACAGCACAAGGGAATAACAACTTAGCTTTAGAAGAAACTCCAACAGGGTACATGGCCTCAAGACTCCAGAGATGACGTGATGCTGCTTCAGCCAAGTTCCAAGTAGAAATGAGTATAACTGGTGATGCCCACCTAGACACACCAGGTATGTATACACCCAGACTAAAGGGAGGTAGTCGCTGGGTCCTAAACACAGCCTCCTATCTAGGCAGCTGTCTGCATTGCCAAACGTGGAGATCTCCTGCAAACTACTGCAGGGCGACTGTCTGTCACCTCTGACACACCCGTGACAACCACTGGAAATTAGTGGTTTTCACTGGGGAAGCTATGGCCGGCTGCACATTTGAAGTATAACATGGCGTCCTTACAAATATATAATAATAATTATAATAAAACAATGTCAACCACACAGACAGTCACTTATTACGGTGGTCCTTCTCTCTGGCTAAAATACAGGGAATCCACCTATGATATCATGTACCCTAATTGGTCATTTAAAGAGGACCTATTACCAGATTAAAAGTTTCTAATTTTTGCTCTTATTTTATTCTTACCGTTCTCCTGAACATGCCAGTTTTTGTTTTTTTAAATACTACTATAAGGTTCCAGAGTTATGGGCCTTTTTATCTTCAGATAATTTTTATGGTCTTTATAAAGGGGGTGTGGCTCACAGGGTAATTATGCAGAGCAGCCTAAAGATACGCCCCAGAGGATCATGTGAGCCACGCCTCCCCAGGGAAAAGACCAGAAAAATTAGCACCAAATAAAAATGCCAATATCTCTGGAACTGTATGGTGGATTTTAAAGTAACAAAAAATGGATTAATCAAGTGAGTAGCAAGAATAAAATAAGGGCAAAAGTGGCCACTTTTTATCTGGTGACAGTTCCTCCTTAAAGGGGGTTGTCCAAAATGGATAACCCCTATTTCTTTTCTCTGTTTGAGATAGGATAAGTAATTTTCCTTAGAGAAAGTTTCTTTTTCCCCAAGTACTCCTGAATATGGCAAAAAAAGAAATTACAGTCTAATCTATAGCAGCCTCTTCACGCACAATCAATATTGTAATTTGTCACGGATTTGCGCTGTATTAAGGGTTGTGTGCCAATTCTCAGACAATATCATGATGACGGACACCAAAATCTGATGGTTTCAACAGTGTGCCAATTCAAATGGTCTCCGTATCAACATTTGTACTAGGTTACGCCGTGTATAAATGCAGAAAATCTAAGTTTTTCATTATCCACAATTCCTGGAGGAATCATAACGTGTTATTATGCAGTTTTCCCACAGGAGTCTAACCTACCGCACAATCTTAACTCAACAACTTGCACAAAGTACAGCGAACAGGGCTCCGCTTCACCTGTGTAGTGGTTGTGCCACTTACACCACTTAAATAAATAAAGCTGCATTTAAGGACTGTATGTAAAACGCGTCGAGTTTCCTCGCCGCTGTCTAATTGCGCTCCCTGAGGGCACAATGGTACAAGTTATTTTTGTACGCAGCGTGAAGTAAATCCTCTGCTTCCAGCAAACAGAGGTAAAGGATAGGTTAAAATAATAAAAGCAGCAAACAGCTGCGGAGTCAACACTGCGAAATGTGCTGAAAAATAAGTAAAAAATAATAATTCGGTATTATTGATTCATTTAGAGGTTTATGTGCTCCGGTTGTTAATTTGGTCACCTCTTTGCTTCTCCGTGAAGGTAAAGCCAGCTACTAATCAAGGCGAGTGACAGGACAGTTGGTGACACGTGGCCTGTGCCCCCTGACACTGCAGCGCTCCTGCCCGAATTCATCTCACAGAGGTGACAAACAAGACATAGCGTCTGTCGGCTGGGTGTCAATTCTCTGCCCAGCATCGCTGTCACAAACGTTTTTCTTCCATCCACACTGTCGTCTTCTCGTCTCCTACGCTTCACTCATTTTTTCACTTCTTCCTTGATTCATATTCAGTTTTATCCTAGCGGTATGCAGGGCACAAAAAAGGAGACACACATTGATTTTGGTATAAGCTAGGATCCAACATCGCTACATGATGACATTACAACCTGATTGTACCTATGGCCAATCAATAGGTGTGATCCAATATGATATCAAAATACAAAATACTACCTCCCTTATCAATAGTGCTAGTCCTATGAATTATGTTGCATAAATGGAGTGATGATGTCATTGCTAATTGTGATGTCATCACTGCTCTGCTCAATAGGAAAACATATGTCAAAGGGAAAAATTTCCCATGATAATTACAATAAACTGGTACGAAATTAATTGTTTTGTACCTTTATTATAAAAATTCCATTAGTCTGGCAAGGACTGGGTTAGGAAGATGTTGGATTTTCAACTTCCTGAAGGGTGAGGGTATTTTGCAGGCATTTTTGGGAGCAGAAACTCTCCAAAAACAATAAGGAGTTTAAAAAGAAAAAACATCAGTTTTGATGGAAGAGTTCCTGCTCCGAAAACTCAGTCTGAACATACCCATAGGATATGTACACACAAAGTATTTTTCAGGCAGTTTCCACCTAGAAACCATCTGAAAAAGTGCAGCGAAACTGCAGCAAAAAGTGAACATAATGCACAGCAATGTAAAAACGACATTGCTGTGCACATGTTCACTCGTTTTTCATTTCTTTTTACTGCTTCATGGTTCGGAAACCGTAAATCAGTGAAATAGATAAAAGAAATCGAATGTTTAGTCTTTGGCTGCTCCCACTAGAAATTCACTCTGTAGCTATAGTATAAATGATAGAAAAACAGGCGTGAGTGGTGGAGCTGCTGCAATAAATGACAGCAAAAGTGCCTGCTTCAGGAAAAAGACCGCCAGCACATACCTTCAGAGGTGTGACTTTCCTCTGAAGACCCCCCATATACTGTATATTAGATAAAAGTTGTCTGAATCTGCAAAATTTCAGCAGAATCGGCCGACCATCAAATGTTTATGGTGGGGTTTCCTTACAGATTATGTTGGGGGAAAGAAGGATAGGGCGAGAAGTCACGTAAGCTGCTGCCATATGATTCTGGCAGTGACGCTGCTATCGTGCTACAGAGAACAGGTACGCTTGGCCAAGCTTCATGCCCATGGAGGGAGAGACAGCTGTTGATCATTTGTCCAACAGTTTTCTAATTTGTACGACCACCTTTAGTCCTAAGAGTCACGTCTGCACGCTCCCTATGCTATAACATAAGTGATAGCATCTACATTATGGGTGCTAAACCACCCAAAAATACCTCAGCATACTGAAGCTTTCCTAAATAAAAGTTGGGCATTTTCAGGTGATATTTGGTAAGGAATTTTATATGACCACCTATTCTGATATCCAACATCCCAGCCATGTTTTTTAACCCTGGATAAAGTTATTGAAGAGAGTCCGCTCCAAGAACTAAGACTTTTTGACTTAATACGTTCTTACAGCTCAGAACTTGTACTAATTTTAAGTTTTCTTTGAGCTTTTCTTACACTTTTATATTCCTTGTTGACCCCACTATTGCTTTTCTAAGTGTTCTTTTTTAAGACTTCATAGAAAAACCTCAATTATTTCTATTTTTGGTCTCCCTGCACCATGTAATTTGTCCGCCCTCGTCAAGTTTGACCTCTAAATGGTGCCAAATGTGAAAAGAAGTAAAATTGGAGCCATGTGATGGAACAGTCTCAGTCTCCGACCCGCCTTTTGCTCTCGGTCCCGTTCTTAAAGACAAGGTTTAATGTCTCTTAAATAAATGAACAAATACTAATGACGAGTCTTTATTTCCTCACTCTTCACTTAACAAGTCGAAGTCTAGGAAACATTCTCCAAGTCTGTCTACATTTTATTTTTTTTCTTTCTTCCTCAAGTGACTTAATTTTGGCTCCCTTTCAGAAGCTGTTTTGGAAGCAGCAGGTACCGGCTCCTCCGCTCAAATGGAAGTTTGCTGCCAAGAAACTCATCCTTCTCTCGCTTTTCTCACATGGAGGATGAATTTTCTTCATTAATGGGGCAAGGGAGGGAGACAGGAGGATGAGGAGGAGGAGGGAGGCAAGGGAAAGAACAGGACAAATGCATTATGAGAACACTGTTGCTGTCTTGTCAAGAACCGTCCAGAACGAGACATCTAGAGCGAGAGTCTGAAACATCTCGGAAGACAACAAGGACAACTGTAGCTAACCGAGGCATCCAAGTTATACAATATCTAGTCTTATATATAGTGCTATATAGTTTATATATATGTAAACCAGAGCCAAATGACTCCTAGCCACTCAATTTGGCACAGAAGTGCATCTGATGGCTCATTCTTCTGTCACCACTTGTACCTATTCTTCCATAAAGATGGATGTTTTGATCACGGTCTTCCATGTAAGTGTCCTATACAGGTACCACTCCATTCTGACACTTTAACACTACTGTATCCTAAGGATTCATGAGCTCTCTTTCAGGAACACTGCCACATTTGTCCATGACTTGTGCCTGATATTGAAGTGAATGGCGTTGAGCTGCAAAATTGAGCACAACTTGTGGACAGGGGTTTGGCTGTTTTTGGAACAAAGCAACCATATATTTCTAATCCTTTAAATCTCTTTAAATAATTCTTCCCAGTATAGAAAGTTATGCCCTATCCATACTGATCAACAGGACTGCAACTGCTAAACTCCCTGCTATTCTGAGAATTGGGCTTTGGAGAACCCTCTCTTGAAAAGAGCGGAGGTGCTCATGCTCAATCCCTGCCAACCTATTCATTGTCTATGGGACTGTTGGAAATAGCCAAGTAGTCCCATAGACAATGAACAAAGCAGAAGAAATTACGCACCTTTCAAGGAAGGGTTCTGCAGAGCACTGTTCTCAAGGAACGAGAGCCCCACCCATTCCTGGACTGGCCCACCCCACAGGAGAATCCTCCGGTGGGCCCCTGTGCAAGAGAGGGCCACCACCCTCTTATATGAGCAGCACTTGGCACTATACACAGTTAAAACCAGATATTTACATACACTATATAACAAGACACATGCATGTTTTTCTCAATATCTGACATGAAATCAGAATAAACCTTTCCCGTTTTAGGTCAATTAGGATTACCATCATTTTTAATATTTGCCAAATGCCAGAATAATGAGAGCGAGAGAATGTTTTAAGGCATTTTTATTACTTACTGCAAAGTCAAAAGTTTACATACATTTCATTAGTATTTGGTACCATTGCCCTTAAAACTGAATGACTTGGATCAAACGTTTGGGATATCCTTCCACAAGCTTCTCACAATAGTTGGTTGGAATTTGGGCCCATTCCTCCTGACAAAACTGATGTAACTGATCCAGGCTTGTAGGTCGCCTTGCTCTGGTGTAACTGATCCAGGTTTGTAGGTCGCCTTGCTCGCACCTGCCTTTTTAGCTTTGTCCATAAATTTTCAATAGGATTGAGATCAGGGCTTTGTGATGGCCACTCCAAAACATGGACTTTGTTATCCTTAAGCCAATTTGTTACTATTTTGGCAGTATGCTTCAGTTCATTGTCCATTTGGAAGACCCATTTCCACCCAAGCTTTAACTTCCTGAAGATGTTGCTTCAGTATTGCCACACAATCTTCTTTATTCATAATGTCATCTATTTTGTGAAGCGCCCTTCTGCAGCAAAACAACCCCACAACATGATGCTGCCACCCCCGTGTTTCACAGTTGGAATGGTGTTCTTAGGCTTCCAAGCTTCTCCCTTTTTCCTCCAAATGTAATAGTCATTATGCCCAAAAACTCCAATTTTAGTTTCATCATACCACAGGACATGTCTCCACAAATTAAGGTCTTTGTTCCTGTGTGTATTTGCAAACATGAATCTGGCTTTTTTATGTTTCTTTTGGAGCAATGGCTTCTTCCTGGCAGAACTTGTAATAGGTTGTCAATAAGAAATATATCTACTCTTTCGCCTAACGTCACTAGACTATTTCTTACCAAGCTGTTATTTGGGGGGGGGGGTTGTCTTTTTTTTGGATAAGAAGAAACATGATGGACATGAAATGTTTATTAAACCAAAAGCTAAAAATTTAGAAAAACTTCTGCTGAAACAGAGAAAAGTGCTGATGACAATACTTGGGTCAGACTGTTGTTTTTTGGTGGGTTGTGACTTACTCTGTGGTTTTATCTTAATTTCCGGCAAGGACTAGTGTACACTAATTATTTTTGGAGGCAACTGATTGCTGAGGTCCAAATCACTACATTCATAAATGTCTGCGCTCACATAGACAGCAGCCGTCACTGACTAGTTAAAATCAACCAGTAGCGCTATAAAATCTCTCCGCTAGCCCTAGACTAATCCATTGCCTTCAGACATTGATGCACAATGGTGTTTGTTTCCCTTCTTTCAGAACATTTATTAGAAACTCGGCTACAATTTGTTCTTGTTTTTTTCCTTTTAGGAAGGTGGCTGGAGAAAAAAACAAACCTGGAACCTTGAGCGTTGGGACAAAATTTATATCTATCTGCACCAAGGACGTATACGCTTTGTGTTCATTGTGCTGAAAGTACTGGCTGACTCTCCTCTCGGGACTATACACTATAGTTATAACCACAGGACTTATAAGTTGTTGTACAAAAAGGAAAAAAGTGTGGAAAATACGCAAATCGCGTATTAGTCAACATCCTGCCATGTGAATAGTGCAGTCTGCTGGTGGCCTGTTTTTTTTGCCACACAAATACCAGGCACCTGGACTGTAGCCAAAAATGTGGTGTGTACCCAGCCTAACATCTGGAGTCATTCTGCATCAAAGAGTCAGACATTGACTTATAAGGTAGCTACTAGTGTTGAGCCACCCCCGTAGTGTTCGGGTTCGGTTCGGTTCGTCGAACACCGGGATGTTCGAGGAACTGTTCGTCGAACTGTTCGTCGAACACCTTAGAACACCGTCGAACACCGTTAAAACCAATGGCAGGCAAACAAAAACACATAGGAACACATAGAAAACACCTTCAAAGGTGTCCAAAAGCTCACAAACTGCTCAGAAGACGCTTTCTTTAAAAAAGCCGGCCGGCAATTCAGCAGCGGCATACACCGGTACCCGACAATTTAGACATGAAGGAATAGAGCATCACACATAGATTAGATAGATAGAAACATGTCAGTCACATATATATGAAGTACAGTGACAGTGTTGCTTACTGTACTTGTCATTTAGTGTAAAGGATTTATTAAAAAATATAATAGTGTTTTCGTGCACCATCTCTTTAAAAAAGCCGGCCGGCAATTCAGCATCTGTACCCGACAATTTAGAATAGAAGGAATAGAGAATCACACATAGATTAGATAGATAGAAACATGTCAGTCACATATATATGAAGTACTGTGACAGTGTTGCTTACTGTACTTGTCATTTACTGCAAAGGATTTATTAAAAAAAATAATAGTGTTTTCATGCACCGTCTCTTTAAAAAAGCCGGCTGGCAATTCAGCATCTGTACCCGACAATTTAGAATAGAAGGAATAGAGAATCACACATAGATTAGATAGATAGAAACATGTCAGCCACATATATATGAAGTACAGTGACAGTGTTGCTTACTGTAATTGTCATTTAGTGTAAAGGATTTATCAAAAAAAATAATAGTGTTTTCATGCACCGTCTCTTTAAGAAAGCCGGCTGGCAATTCAGCATCTGTACCCGACAATTTATAACAGACAGAATAGAGCTTCACACATAGATTAGATAGATAGAAACATGTCAGTCACATATATAATAAGTACAGTGATAGTGTTGGTTACTGTACTTGTCATTTAGTATTAAAATAAAGGATTTATTATTAAAAAAAATTGGCGTGGGGTTCCCCGTAATTTTAGTCTCTAGCGGAGGTTAAGCAGACAGCTGGGGCAGATGTTTGAAGCCTGGGAAGGGGGTAATACCCACGGAGCTTCCCAGGCTACTAATATCAGCCCCCAGCTGAATACCTAGCCTTTACTAGCTATTAAATGGAGGACCCCCCCCAAAAAAATGACGTGGGGTCCCCCCTAATTTAATAGCTAGCAAAGGCTAGGCAGACAGCTGGGGGCTGATATTAATAGCCCAGGAAGGGAGCCATGAATATTGGCCCCCTCCCAGGCTAGAAACACCAGCCGTCAGCCACCCCAGAAATGGCGCATCCATAGGATGCGCCAATTCTGGCACTTAGCCTCGCTCTTCCACGCTGCCCTGGTGCGGTGGCAGTGGGGTAATAGGGTTGGGGTTGATGTCAGCTTATAATGCCAGCTGACATCAAGCCCAGGTTAGTAATGGAAAGGCGTCTATAAGACACCCCCATTACTAACCCCATAGTCAAAGTTAAAAAAAAACCACAAACACCCAGAATAAAGTCCTTTAATTGAAATAAAGACACAATTCTTTATTGTTCTAAATTTAACCATACTTACCATCACGCCCATTCCAGCTGAAGCCAACGATCTCCTGCAATAAAAGAAAAATAATAAAGCAACCTCATCCTTACCTTTCCATGGTTCCCAGGACAGCTTCAGCTCTGCTACATCGAGATGACAGGCTGGACCTGCAGAACGCTGCCATCCAGCCTGTCATCCCGCAGACACTGAGAAGCGCAGGCATGCTTGCGCTCCTCAGTGTCTGACTGTGACGGCATCCAGATGAGCCAACAATGAACTCGGCTCACCTCATGTACGTCACTGACAGCGTGGGAAAATTCTCCTGCACTCAGCGCTTCAGCGTGAGAATTTTCCCACGCTGTCAGTGACGTGCATGAGGTGCGCCGAGTTCATTGGACATGACCTCGGCTCATCTGGATGCCGTCACAGCCAGACACTGAGTAGCGCAAGCAAGCCTGCGCTTCTCAGTGTCTGCGGGATGACAGGCTGGATGGCAGCGTTCTGCTGCGGTCCAGCCTGTCATCTCGATGTAGCAGTGCTGAAGCTGTCGTGGGAGCCATGGAAAGGTAAGGATGATGTTGCTTTATTATTTTACTTTTATTGCAGGAGATCATTGGCTTCAGCTGGAATGGGCGTGATGGTAAGTATGGTTTAATTTAGAACAATAAAGAATTGTGTGTTTATTTCAATTAAAGGACTTTTTTCTGGGTGTTGTGTTTTTTTTAAATACTTTACTAGAAATTCATGGTGGTCATGTCTAATATTGGCGTGACCCCATGAATTTCGGGCTTAGGGCCAGCTGATAATGCCAAGCTGGCCTTAACCCCTTTATTACCCAGTGAGCCACCGCACCAGGGCCCTGGATGAGTTGGGTACAGCGCCAGAAGATGGCGCTTCTATGAACGCGCCATTTTCCGGGGCGGCTGCGGACTGCAATTTGCAGCGGGTGGGGCCCAGAAAGCTTGGGCCTCCCTGCGCTGCAGATTCCAGCCCCCAGCTGCCTAGTTGTACCTGGCTGGACACAAAAATAGGGCGAAGCTCCACGTATTTTTTTTTTAAATTCATGAAATTCATGGAATAATTAAGAAAAAAAGGGCTTCCCTATATTGTTGTGTCCGGCTAGGTACAAATAGGCAGCTGGTGGTTGGGAGCAGCCCGTTCCTGCCTGCTGTACCTGACTGGACACAAATATAGGGCGAAGCCCCACATCAATTTTTTTTTCATTATTTCATGAATTTCCTGAAATAATTTAAAAAAAATTGACGTGGGGCTTCGCCCTATATTTGTGTCCAGTCAGGTACAGCAGGCAGGAACGGGCTGCCCCCAACCACCAGCTGCCTATTTGTACCTGGCCAGACACAACAATATAGGGAAGCCCTTTTTTAAAAAAATTATTTCATGAAATAATTAAAAAAAAATTGACGTGGGGCTTCGCACTATATTTGTGTCCAGCCAGGTACAGCAGGCAGGGACGGGCTGCCCCCAACCACCAGCTGCCTATTTGTACCTGGTTGGACACAACAATATAGGGAAGCCCTTTTTTTCTTAATTATTCCATGAATTTCATGAAATAATTTAAAAAAAAAAATGCGTGGGGATTCGCCCTATTTTTGTGCCCAGCCAGGTACAACTAGGCAGCTGGGAGCTGGAATCCGCAGCGCAGGGAGGCCCAAGGTTTCTGGGCCCCACCCGCTGCAAATTGCAGTCCGCAGCCGCCCCAGAAAATGGCGCGTTCATAGAAGCGCCATCTTCTGGCGCTGTACCCAACTCATCCAGGGCCCTGGTGCGGTGGCTCACTGGGTAATAAAGGGGTTAAGGCCAGCTTGGCATTATCAGCTGGCCCTAAGCCCGAAATTCATGGGGTCACGCCAATATTAGACATGACCACCATGAATTTCTAGTAAAGTATTTAAAAAAACACAACACCCAGAATAAAGTCCTTTAATTGAAATAAACACACAATTCTTTATTGTTCTAAATTAAACCATACTTACCGTCACGCCCATTCCAGCTGAAGCCAATGTCTTCTGCAATAAAAGTAAAATAATTAAGCAACCTCATCCTTTCCTTTCCATGGTTCCCACGACAGCTTCAGCTCTGCTACATCGAGATGACAGGCTGGACCGCAGCAGAAAGCTGCCATCCAGCCTGTCATCCCGCGGACACTGAGAAGCGCAGGCATGCTTGCGCTCCTCAGTGTCTCGCTGTGACGGCATAAAGATGAGACAAGTTCATGTCCAATGAACTCGGCGCACCTCATGCACGTCACTGACAGCGTGGGAGAATTCTCCTGCACTCAGCACTTCAGCGTGAAAATTCTCCCACGCTGTCAGTGACGTACATGAGGTCAGCTGAGTTCATTGGACATGAATGAGCTCACCTCATGCACGTCACTGACAGCGTGGGAAAATTCTCACGCTGAAGCGCTGAGTGCAGGAGAATTTTCCCACGCTGTCAGTGACGTGCATGAGGTGCGCCGAGTTCATTGGACATGACCTCGGCTCATCTGGATGCCGTCACAGCCAGACACTGCAGAGCGCAAGCATGCCTGCGCTTCTCAGTGTCTGCGGGATGACAGGCTGGATGGCAGCGTTCTGCTGCGGTCCAGCCTGTTATCTCGATGTAGCAGAGCTGAAGCTGTCGTGGGAACCATGGAAAGGTAAGGATGAGGTTGCTTTATTATTTTTCTTTTATTGCAGGAGATCGTTGGCTTCAGCTGGAATGGGCGTGACGGTAAGTATGGTTAAATTTAGAACAATAAAGGAATGTGTCTTTATTTCAATTAAAGGACTTTATTCTGGGTGTTTGTGTTTTCTTTTAACTTTGACTATGGGGTTAGTAATGGGGGTGTCTTATAGACGCCTCTCCATTACTAACCTGGGCTTGATGTCAGCTGGCATTATAAGCTGACATCAACCCCAACCCTATTACCCCACTGCCACCGCTACAGGGCAGTGGGAAGAGTGAGGCTAAGTGCCAGAATTGGCGCATCCTAAGGATGCGCCATTTCTGGGGCGGCTGACGGCTGGTGTTTCTAGCCTGGGAGGGGGCCAATATTCATGGAACCCTTCCTGGGCTATTAATATCAGCCCCCAGCTGTCTGCCTAGCCTTTGCTAGCTATTAAAATAGGGGGGACCCCACGTCATTTTTTGGGGGGGTCACCCATTTTAATAGCTAGTAAAGGCTAGGTATTCCGCTGGGGGCTGATATTAGTAGCCTGGGAAGCTCCGTGGGTATTACCCCCTTCCCAGGCTTCAAACATCTGCCCCAGCCGTCTGGTTAACCTCCGCTAGAGCCTAAAATTATGGGGATCCCCACGCCAATTTTTTTTTAAATAAATCCTTTATTTTAACATTAAATGACAAGTACAGTAATCAACACTGTCACTGTACTTCATATATATGTGACTGACATGTTTCTATCTATCTAATCTATGTGTGATTCTCTATTCCTTCTATTCTAAATTGTCGAGTACAGATGTTGAATTGCCGGCCGGCTTTTTTAAAGAGACGGTGCATGAAAACACTATTATTTTTTTAAATAAATCCTTTACACTAAATGACAAGTACAGTAATCAACACTGTCACTGTACTTCATATATATGTGACTGACATGTTTCTATCTATCTAATCTATGTGTGATTCTCTATTCCTTCTATTCTAAATTGTCGAGTACAGATGTTGAATTGCCGGCCGGCTTTTTTAAAGAGACGGTGCATGAAAACACTATTATTTTTTTAAATAAATCCTTTACACTAAATGACAAGTACAGTAAGCAACACTGTCACTGTACTTCATATATATGTGACTGACATGTTTCTATCTATCTAATCTATGTGTGATTCTCTATTCCTTCTATTCTAAATTGTCGGGTACAGATGCTGAATTGCCTGCCGGCTTTTTTAAAGAGACGGTGCATGAAAACACTATTATTTTTTTTTAATAAATCCTTTACTCTAAATGACAAGTACAGTAAGCAACACTGTCACTGTACTTCATATATATGTGACTGACCTGTTTCTATCTATCTAATCTATGTGTGATTCTCTATTCCTTCTATTCTAAATTGTCGGGTACAGATGCTGAATTGCCGGCCGGCTTTTTTAAAGAGACAGTGCATGAAAATGACGCGCCCTGGGCCTATGTGATGTAGCGTTGCGCACGCAGGGACTACCCGGAGCCGGATCTGATAGGGGTAGTAGTCTCGTGGCGGTGACCCGGTCCGTGCCCAGGGAGTCAGACTAAGTGGCGGTATATTAGCAGTAGATGTAGGACGACTACGCCACCCGTTGAATGCAGCTATGGAGCTGCCGCTGCAGGGCAGACCGCTGAGGCCGGTGGTAGGATAGTGCAGCGTAGATGGTATAACCCCCAACGGGAGGGGTATGGCCTCAGGGCAGCCGACGTGGATGATGGGGGTAGCAGGAACCACTCAGAGACGATGCGTGTAGTTCAGGGTCTTTACTGGTGACAAAGATAGACCCTCCCGGAGTACTTGCTAGCGATCGGGGCCTGGTCAGTCCTTGAGCAGATGGGATCTCCCCTGGCCAGGCGGAGTTGTAGGCCTTCCCAGCTAACTGTACTCTTCTGGCTACCTTGCTAGAGGCGGGTAAAAGTAGCCCACGTCCCTGAGTGTACCGTGTGGTGCTCACCCGTATGGCCGGTGACTCGGGGCCTTCTAATGGCTTCCGCTCCACGATGGCGGTGCTGGTCCCACGCGTGTGACCGTGCCTTCGGGTTTCTAGGCCAGAGGACCTGCAATCCCCTGCCGGTCGATTTCTGCTGCTGGGTAAGGATTAGTCCCCACAGCCTCGGACTCCGGGTCCGGTGATAACTTCTCAGTCAGGGCGAGCTCTGCAGCTGCCAGCCCCTGACTCCTTGTAGCACTGCTCCCACAGAGCTCCTGTTGTTTCTTCCTATGCTGCTTCTCTTCTCTACTCTTGTTCTCTCTCTCTCTCTCTTAACCCTGCCTCAGCCCCAGGTTTATATAGGGGAAGTTCTTCCCCTCCCAGGACTGGGCAGGAGGTGTGGCATGCATAAGATCCCTGACCAAGAGACCTCCCACCTGCTCTCAGACATAATATTGCTATTATTGTGGAGACCAGACCCCTGGGGTGCCACATTCCCCCCTAGTGAAATTTAGTACTCCGGGACTAAACATATTTTACAAAAACATAACAGGGTATAACAACAACAATAAAATACAATAAGGAAACACATAAAGATGGTCACGGTGTGTCCGCAACCGGGTGCAGTCTTTGAAGAAAACAAAGGTGTCCATTTCACCAAAACAGGGAGACGTAACCAGGTAGGGGTCTGTCCTGCCCCGAGTCCTTAACAGTCTTTAGTCCGTCCTGGGTTACGCTCCAACTATACACAAAGGATTCCCGGTAAATCCACCAAAGACTCCTGTAAATAACTAGAAACACAAAATTATACACAAGCAACAATAACAGATAAACATTAATAAAATAACTTAAACACTTAGATCCTCCACCGTACGGGCAGCTGGCCTCTAGTGACCCTAGTGGACCTACGGAGCTGGTTGACTGGTCCTGAGCTACAGGGTATAGGAGCTGTCAAGGGTAAACTGGGCAGCCGTCTACGGACCCCTTGGCTCACTAGGGGTATGGCAGGCTCACTATAAGCAGAGGGTTGATCCTCCTGGTCTGCTTGTGTGGAGTCTTCTGCCTCCTGGACCAGCTGTTCTTCCAGCTCTACCGGTTGCTCTGTAAGTACTTGGGATTCTGGTTGGAGGAACGTGAGGACGGGTACCACAACTGCACCATTGACTTGAGTCCAGGACCGAGGAAAGTCTCCGAGCACAGTACTAACCATATCTTTCCCTTCCTCTACGGGTCGAGGGTCTTCTTGTTCCTCTTCAGGGTTCCGTAGCTGTTCGGGACACTTCTTCAGGTGATCCCAGGATACAATGGTTGTGGTTTCCCCTCCGTCTTTGCTGATGGTACAGACCTTCGGGTTGTCGTGGCTTGAGGGCAGTACGGTGTACGGGTCCTTCTCCCACTGGTCGTCCAACTTATGGAGCCGTCTTTTCCTCTTCAAGACCTGCTCTCCGGGCACCAGGGGAACAGCGGGAGCATACTGGTTGTAAGTTTTCTCTTGTCTTTCCCTAGCTTGACAGAGACTACGCTCCACGCTCTCCTGTACTTTCCGGTACTGCTGCTGCCTCTCTGTGTCCCAGTCTGCTTCTGGTGAAGTGTCCTCGGGTGTCAGGACTCCCATCTCCAGGTCAACAGGTAGCTTACCAGGTCTTGCCCTCATCAGGTAAGCCGGGGTACAGTTAGTGGAACCTACCGGGATGTGGTTGTATAGGTCCACTAGGTCGGGCAACCTCTCGGGCCACAGACTGCGTTCTTCCAGGGGCAATGTTTTTAGAAGATCTATCACCACCTGGTTCATTTTCTCACAAAGTCCATTAGTTTGCGGATGATAGGGTGTCGTCCTTATCTTCCGGCAGCCATACAGAGTGCAGAATTCTTGGAAGACCTCCGCTTCAAAGGCAGGTCCCTGATCCATCAACACTTGGTCCGGGTACCCGTGTGGACGGCAGAAATGCTGCTGGAAGGCTCTAGCTGCTGTTCGAGCTGTTAAGTCCTTGACGGGGACGACAACCAAGAACCGGGAGTAATGATCCACGATGGTTAGTGCGTAGACGTAGCCACTTCTGCTTGGGGTCAGTTTTACATGATCCAAGGCTACCAGTTCCAACGGCTGCCGGGTGACGATGGACTGCAGGGGAGTCTTCTGGCTGGCACGGTCCTTCCTTCTTAGGTTGCACGGGCCACAGTCTCTGCACCACCTCTCGATGGTTCCTCTCATGCCCACCCAATGGAACCGCCCGCGCAGCAAGAACTCCAGCTTCTTCCATCCGAAGTGCCCAGCTCCGTCGTGGTATGCCTCCATCACCATAGCTGCGTCTCTTCTTGGCACCACTACTTGCCAGATTAATTCATGCGTCCGGGAGTTAACCATTCTGCGGCACAACTTCCCCTTGTAAAGGAACAGTCGACTCTTCTCAGCCCACAGTTGCTTGGCTTCCTCCGGAGCGTCTGGGTCAAGGCGTGCATCTGGCCGAGTCAGCATCTCCTTTACCAGTCGGACGGCAGGGTCACTGTCTTGCGTCTCCGCCCAGTTGTAATGAGGTAAAGGGTTGAACGTAGCGGATTTACTCCTTACACGGTGGGAATACTGGATAGTCCCATGACGGTGGAATGCGGGGAGTTCAACTTCTTCCAGTTCCTCTGAATCTTCCCCTACGTCCGGTAGGTTCGGCATCCTGGACAGGGCGTCCGCGTTGGTATTGGAGCGTCCTGCCCGGTATTTGATTGTAAACTCATAGTTGGACAAGCGGGCCATCCATCTCTGCTCTAGGGCACTGAGTCTTGCAGTGTCCAGGTGTGTCAACGGGTTGTTATCCGTGTACACGGTGAACCGGGAAGCAGCAAGGTAGTGCTTAAAGCGTTCAGTGACTGCCCACACCACTGCCAGGAACTCTAGCTTAAATGAGCTGTAATTCTCAGGGTTTCTTTCGGTGGGTCGCAGTTTTCGGCTGGCGTAAGCAATTACCCGTTCTTTCCCCTGCTGGATCTGGGACAGTACGGCTCCTAGCCCGATGTTACTGGCGTCGGTGTAGAGGATAAAGGGCTGGCTGTAATCCGGGTACGCCAGGATTTCATCCCCCGTGATGGCCATCTTCAGCTGGCGGAAGGACTCTTCTTCCAGCTTCTCCCATCTGAAGGGTGGCTTCTGGTTCTTGGCCTTCCTGGACTGGCCTATCAGGAGGTCCTGCATAGGAGCTGCCTTCTTGGTGAAACCGGGTATGAACCTTCGGTAGTAGCCTACCAACCCGAGGAACTGCCTCACTTCCTTTACGCTGGAGGGGCTTGGCCATTCCTTAATTGCGGTGATCTTATCAGGGTCGGGAGCCACTCCGTCAGCACTCACCACGTGTCCCAGGTACTGCACCTTTGGCTTCAGGAGGTGACACTTGGAGGGTTTCACCTTTAGGCCGTAACTTGCCAGAGCTTCGAACACTTCCACCAGGTGTTTCAGGTGGTCCTCGTAGGTCTTGGAGTAGACGATGACATCGTCCAGGTATAATAGGACCGTCTCAAAGTTCCGGTGTCCCAGACAGCACTCCATCAGTCGCTGGAAGGTTCCTGGTGCGTTGCAGAGTCCAAACGGCATGCAGGTAAACTCGCTAAGTCCCATCGGGGTGGTGAATGCGGTCTTCTCCCGGTCCGCCTCTGCTACAGGAACCTGCCAGTACCCGCTAGTGAGATCCAAGGTGGAGAAGAAGTTAGCAGATTTTAAAGCAGCCAAAGACTCCTCTATTCTTGGTAAGGGGTACGCATCTTTGTGTGTGATACGGTTAATTTTCCGGTAATCTACACACATTCTCATAGTGTTGTCTTTCTTTTTGACCAAGACTAATGGAGCTGCCCAGGGGCTACAGCTATCCCTGATTACCCCAGCCTCCTTCATGTCTCTAAGCATCCCCTTGGCGTGTTGGTAGTGTGCAGGGGGTACGGGTCGATACCTCTCTTTTATGGGAGGATGGTCTCCCGTGGGGATGTGGTGTTCTACCCCCTTGACTCGCCCGAAGTCTAACGGGTGTTTACTAAACACTCTCTCGTACTCTTGAACCACCCGGTAGACTCCCTGTTTCTGGTGGGAGGGAGTGGAGTCAGTACCCAAATGTAGTTGCTGACACCAATCCTCCATTATTTTCGTAGAGCCGTTACCTTCCTCCGGGTGAGATGGAGGCAAGGGTTCCACAGACTGTATAGAATTTTGGTTGATAGTATATAATTTGGCTGGCGTAGCATACCGGGGCAGGTATACTTCCCTTTTCCTGATATTTATTATGCGAACGGGTACCCTCCCATGGCGTACATCTACTACCCCCCGGGCTGTCAAAATGGTGGGCCTACTGTCTGAGTAGACTGGCTCTACCATGGCCTGGTAATCTCTACCTCTCAGACCAATAGCTGCCCGGCACCAAATCATCATTTCACTTTTCGGGGGTATGGCAATAGGGAAAGGGTCACACATTCATACGCTACCAATCTCACCGCCGGAGAGTTCCACTTGTTGCCGTCGCATCAGTGCCCGGATCTCTTTCTGGAGCACTCGCTGCTGGCCGGAGCTGGCGTTCTTGGCAATCTGCTGTAAAATGAAAATCACCTCTGCAAGACAATTTTCAATCACATTAGTTCCTAGAGTTATCTTTGGGTGACTCTCACGCTTGTCAATGTCCACAATGATCAGTCCCTGTGCTGCCAGTTCGACTCTACCGATTTTAATGGTCACCTCTTTGAATCCGATCTGTGGCACGGGTTGACCATTGCTGGCGATGATACTCAAGTCGTCAGGGTAGCGGGTTATATCCGAGTCATTCCAGTACTGCTTGAAGAGCACGTACGGGATGGTGGTGACCTGTGACCCGGTGTCCAGTAGGGCACTCATAGGGATGCCATCCAGTACCACAGGCAAGACTGGACGTCCTCCCACATATTTGTCGCGCCAGTTCGATGGGCCTGGTGATCTTTTTCCTGGGGGTTGGCCCTCTACCCCAGGTTGTGCCAGTTTAAAGGACAGTACCTTGCCATATGTCCGGGTTGATTGCAGCGGCGGCAGATGGGTTGTCCGTCCTCGTTGTATCGGTCGCTGGGTCTTCCTCTGGCCGGTGGGGTCCTCCTTGGTCGACGCCACGGGATGTCCTCCGGTCCGGATGCCAGCTGGATCTTCCCTGGAATGGAAACCTGTAAAGACTGCACAGTTCGGGTTAGCGCAGCAACACTTTTAGCTAGCTCTTGGACCTGATGGTGCAGGTCTGGAGCCGGGTCATTGTTCAAAGCCTGCGCGTCAGCTCCCACAGGCCCTGCCGACAAGGGCGCCGCCTCCTGGTGGTAAGCGGTAGTAGGGCGCCTGTGGGTCACAACGCCACCCGGTGCCGGTTCTCGGAGCACCCGGATGGCTCTGTCCTTGAACTGTGCAAAGTCCAGATGAGGATCCTGTAAGGCCATTGCCCGCAACTGGGTTCGGTGGGCATTGCAATATAGTCCCTCTATAAATTGTTCGGTCAACAGCCTGTCCTCGTTTCCCACGCCGTCAGGGTCGGTCTGCTTAATGGCTCTCAGGGCCTCTTGTAGGTTTAGTGCATAGTCCCTTATACTCTCATGTGCTCGCTGCTTGCACCCATAGAATCTAAGCTTAATCTCGGCTGAGGTGCGGGTATCAAAGGTGTCCCTCAGCCGGGTTAGTATCCCTGCGACAGTCCTCCTCCCAGGTGGCCAGGACTTTACCTCCCTTTGGGCTGCCCCGGTTAGTTGGGCCACCAGGATGCTCACTTTTTGCTCCTCTGTGAGGGGGTACACCTGGAAGAGGCTATCCAGCTTTTCTTTAAAGTCATTCAGGGTATGTGACTCCCCTGAGTACTGGGGTAGCCAGGCTGCTCCCGGGATATAGGGCATGGTGAAAGGCATGACTGCAGCAGCGGTGGCGCTGGCGGGGGTTGAGGCAGTGAAGCTCTCCTCCGTATCCGACATCCTCCTCCCCCCTAGTGGACCGTGGCCTACCTTGCGATGATCCTCTTCCGTAGGCCGCGGCTCCGCAGTGGATCGTCAGGGTTGAGGACCTTCCGTCGCGCTCCTGTGACGTCGGCGTCTGCTGGGCTCCTTCCAGGACCTTACGCAACGTCCGGACGTGAGGCGGGGCTTCAGTTCTCGCGCGCTTTCGGAGTCCACGCCCCTCTTCTTCCCGCGCGGCGTCTTCAAGATGGCGTCCAACGGCGGGAAAACTCCACGGAAGGCGGGAAGAAGGCTGAAAATGGCGCCGGATGGCGGGAATCTTCACCGATGGCGGGAAGAAGGCTGAAGATGGCGCCGGATGGCGGGAATCTTCACCACTGGTAAGTTTGAACAGTCTTTTTCAGGCACGCAGTACCCGGTGGTTGCGGGCACGAAATCCTGCCGACTACGCCAAAAGTTGACGCGCCCTGGGCCTATGTGATGTAGCGTTGCGCACGCAGGGACTACCCGGAGCCGGATCTGATAGGGGTAGTAGTCTCGTGGCGGTGACCCGGTCCGTGCCCAGGGAGTCAGACTAAGTGGCGGTATATTAGCAGTAGATGTAGGACGACTACGCCACCCGTTGAATGCAGCTATGGAGCTGCCGCTGCAGGGCAGACCGCTGAGGCCGGTGGTAGGATAGTGCAGCGTAGATGGTATAACCCCCAACGGGAGGGGTATGGCCTCAGGGCAGCCGACGTGGATGATGGGGGTAGCAGGAACCACTCAGAGACGATGCGTGTAGTTCAGGGTCTTTACTGGTGACAAAGATAGACCCTCCCGGAGTACTTGCTAGCGATCGGGGCCTGGTCGGTCCTTGAGCAGATGGGATCTCCCCTGGCCAGGCGGAGTTGTAGGCCTTCCCAGCTAACTGTACTCTTCTGGCTACCTTGCTAGAGGCGGGTAAAAGTAGCCCACGTCCCTGAGTGTACCGTGTGGTGCTCACCCGTATGGCCGGTGACTCGGGGCCTTCTAATGGCTTCCGCTCCACGATGGCGGTGCTGGTCCCACGCGTGTGACCGTGCCTTCAGGTTTCTAGGCCAGAGGACCTGCAATCCCCTGCCGGTCGGTTTCTGCTGCTGGGTAAGGATTAGTCCCCACAGCCTCGGACTCCGGGTCCGGTGATAACTTCTCAGTCAGGGCGAGCTCTGCAGCTGCCAGCCCCTGACTCCTTGTAGCACTGCTCCCACAGAGCTCCTGTTGTTTCTTCCTATGCTGCTTCTCTTCTCTACTCTTGTTCTCTCTCTCTCTCTTAACCCTGCTTCAGCCCCAGGTTTATATAGGGGAAGTTCTTCCCCTCCCAGGACTGGGCAGGAGGTGTGGCATGCATAAGATCCCTGACCAAGAGACCTCCCACCTGCTCTCAGACATAATATTGCTATTATTGTGGAGACCAGACCCCTGGGGTGCCACAAAAACACTATTATTTTTTTTAATAAATCCTTTATACTAAATGACAAGTACAGTAAGCAACACTGTCACTGTACTTCATATATATGTGACTGACATGTTTCTATCTATCTAATCTATGTGTGATTCTCTATTCCTTCTATTCTAAATTGTTGGGTACCGCTGCTGAATTGCCGGCCGGCTTTTTTAAAGAGACGGTGCATGAAAACACTATTATTTTTTTTAATAAATCCTTTACACTAAATGACAAGTACAGTAATCAACACTGTCACTGTACTTCATATATATGTGACTGACATGTTTCTATCTATCTAATCTATGTGTAAAGCTCTATTCTGTCTGTTATAAATTGTCGGGTACCGCTGCTGAATTGCCGGCCGGCTTTTTTAAAGAGACGGTGCATGAAAACACTATTATTTTTTTTGATAAATCCTTTACACTAAATGACAAGTACAGTAAGCAACACTGTCACTGTGCTTCTTATATGTGTGACTGACATGTTTCTATCTATCTAATCTATGTGTGAAGCTCTATTCTTTCGGTTCTAAATTGTCGGGTACCGGTGTATGCCGCTGATGAATTGCCGGCTTTTCATGTTTCACTGTTGGCACTGTTCCCATCGATTTGGGCAATCACTGTAATGCCACAACCACCATGGCTGTGGCATTACAGTGAGTGGCAGACAATCCCTGCATGATTGGTGCTCTAAATAGCGCCAGACATGCAGGACACGCTTTTGGTGCACGAACAGTTATCAAACATAACCTCGAACAGCCGAATTTTTTGCAAATCGTTCGGGTTCGTCGAACAACTCGAACACCGCCCAAAACAGCTCGAATTTGAGATTGGCGAACAGTTCTAGTCGAACACCGCTCATCTCTAGTAGCTACCTCCAATAGGTGGAACTAGAGAGAGCTTTGTTCCTTGTGGAGGAGAGCAAATTTGTACATCTGGATCACTACATCTAAATCTTAACTATTTAAAGAGGATCCACCATCATCAAAAGTTGTCAGCTATTTCTCTTATTTTATTCCTTCTGTCCCCCTGAGTTTTTTTTTTGAGGGGGGGAGGGTGCAGGGTGGGGGCTGTGTGCTTAACATACTAATCTCTATAGCATTTTCCTACGGGGCATTGCTCGCAGTGTAATTATGCAAAGCAGACTAAAGGCATGCCCCCACAGAACCCTGTGAGCACAGCCCCCAAGGTAGAAATAAAATCAATATATTGGTTGCGCTATATAAAAAAAAAGGGGAAGAAAGGGAAATAAGGGAAGGAAGGAAGAGAATGAAGGTAGGAAGTTAGGAAAGTAGAAAGAAAGGAAAGAATGGTAGGATGTAAGGAAGGGAAGCAAAGGAAGTTTGGAAGTGAGAATGGAAGAGAAGGAAGAAAAAAAGGGAAAGAAGAAAATAAGAAAGACAGGTAAGAAAGTAAAGGAATAGAAGTAGGAAAGGAAGTGAGAAAGGAATCAAGAAAGGGAAGGAAGAAGGGTAGGGAAGGAAGGAAGGAAGTGACAGATAAAAAAGTAAAGAAAAAAAGGCAGGGAGGGATGAATGGTGAGGAAAGCAAGGGAAAAAGGAAGGAGGGAAGTAAGGGAAGGAAGGAAGTGAGGGCAAGGAAGATACTCAGGGAAGCAGTTAGAATAAATTAGTTGCATAAACTGGCCACTTCTGACCGGATGAAAGGTCCTCGCTAAGGGGAACTTACCACTACACACAATATTATATGTGTTACCATTGGCGAAGCATGTATTTGGTTATACCAACAGGGTTTTGCATTGGTCCACAATCAGGGACATAGAATGCTAACTTTCAAGGCACGCGCCCCAGGTGCTAGAAGGAGGACAACATGCCACTATTGCTTGGCCTTTGTGCACAGTGATGAGACGGATGTGATATATCACAGTATTGCATCCCTCCATGCTATACTTGTCATCTAAAAGTAGCCTTGGACACAGTAACATACAATAAGTGCTATAACCCCTTTACATATGATTTACAGTGGGGAGAGTAAAATTAGAAACCAGAAGTTTCAGTCTCCTTTGCTTCCGCTGCTCATCTCGGCAGGCATAAACCTTGATATCCTCTGGGCGTCTGGTGAATAATTTACACTAATCCATGTCCTATTTGTTCCAGTTGCAAAACAGATGCAAGTAATTTGACAACAAAACCAAACTTGGTGTTCCCCTGCCGCTTTCGCTCCAGTCTCCCTAGCAACATGGTGCGAGTTACCAGCGACCCCGGTCACATAGGCTCCAGCCCATATTGTTTCTCCTCAATCTTTTTCTTTTTACAGTGAAACCTCCAGTAAAAAAATACTTATTTTCTTGTTTCAGAAAATTGCCACATGATATAAACGTAAGTTTTAACAGAAAATAGTACAAATAAAAAGTAATAGTCCTGTTCACACCAAAGGGTCACCAAAATCAATACTGCTTGGGTATATCGGTATATAAAAAAAACTATGCCAAGTACGGTTAACTTAAAGAGAATGTCTATTTCTCAAAATCATACTAAGAAATTCTGATTTAAAAAGGGGTCTTCTATGATAAGAAAGACAAATCTGAGTTGTTGTTTTTTTTCTTTTAAATAGTGCCACTTCTGTACATAGGTTGTGTGTGGTACTGCACCTTAGCTCCAATCAATTCAATAGAGCTGAGCTGCAATTCCAGCCGCAATCTGTGGATCGAGGTGGCATTTATTTATTTTTATTGTTTTAAAGGAAAAGTGTTTTCTAATCCTGAAAAACCCCTACAAGATTGTAGAGTCTCCTTTTTAGGACCCTAATCTATTTATCACACCTGGGTAGCCAATACAAAAAGCATCTCTTTCTGGAGGACCAACCACATTTGGGCATTACATGGCAGCTCATTGATGTTAATGAGAATGGTGTAATGCTTCATATCTCCTTTAGAGGCGCTGTAAGGACATTACAACTGATTGCTTGGGATCTGAGAAGCAAGACATATAGTGGATATCCTCATTAGAAGATACTATTATTTACCTATTGATGGGATTCCAGAGTCTCAGATTACCATAATCACTAGTAATAAGGGGCCACTGACTCAAGCTCATATATTAGGAATGATTACTGGGGGCCTAGTTTTATCAGCTACTGAAGATTTATACATTACCCACATCTACAGGATCCAACATCAAGCTCCCTCCTCCTGCTCTCTATGATTTTGGGTGTGTCGAGATGCCATGGTACACTGGCACGCTCATTTGACATCATGTTCCCTGGCCTTATAGGCCAGTTCTGATTGCAGGATGCTGCTTAAGTGTTCAGGTAGTTGGTGCCTCATTCCACTACTTAGGACCTTGTGACAAACCTCGCTCTGCTATGTCACTGAGACTCTGCTATTCCACTTGTCAGCCCCGTCTGAGACCTTGTGAGATTGCTTGGACTCTGCTATTCTGCATGTCAGCTCTCCTATATTGCTGAGTCAACTCTGCCGTACCACCAGACTCTATGACAAACTGAGCCCTGCAAACCACCAGACTCTATGACAAACTGAGCCCTGCAAACCACCAGACTCTATGACAAACTGAGCCCTGCAAACCACCAGACTCTATGACAAACTGAGCCCTGCAAAATCACCAAGGCAACTCTGCTAAAGGATTGTGCAGCATTACCAATGTTGTATTGTTGAGTCTGCTCTGCTTCACCAGATCCTCGTATTACAATTTGCTTCTCCTGTTGCCGTTCTGCCATCGCAGCTTACATTGTTTATCCAGTTCTTTCTGCTGAACCAATGTTATCTGTCTGTGCTGCATCGGGCCTGCTCATGTACACAATGGATTTTGAGGATCCACCTCTCCAGATGAGACATAACATTGGACAACAAAGGAACCCTCTGACAAAGACCCACAAATTAGTTTATGCCACTTTTTTGGTGTAAACTGGTCCTTAAAAAGTTGTGAAATACTGAAAAAAATTGCTAAATTTACAAAAGCAGGTGTGGCCTTAATTAGGTAGACATGGTCCTCAGATTTTAGGA
The DNA here is from genome assembly GCF_046119375.1 of Phyllobates terribilis. Lineage (NCBI taxonomy): Eukaryota > Metazoa > Chordata > Amphibia > Anura > Dendrobatidae > Phyllobates > Phyllobates terribilis. The sequence goes on from NW_027362765.1 coordinate 93,849,106, forward strand.
TTACGTTTTAATAAAACAATACAAAAAAATGACAGAAATTTGGTTTTAAATTATTGTCTCTAAGGGCTCATTCAGACGTCTGTGCAAATCAGTCTGATCATGGACTGCAATGCATGAACTGGCCACGGCTCTACCGATCGGAGCATGACAGCTTCATATATTTCTATGAGGCTCAAGAGAGCTGTGGCCAGTCCGTACACTGCGGTCTGTGCTCGGACCAATTTGCATGGACATCTGAATGAGCACTAATAGGCAAAGATTTTCTTTTCTTTTAGGTAGTCCAAAATGTGCCAAATGTTACATGTGACTTGTAATAATTTGGCACAAATCACTCCTGATATAGAATCATAGAATCATAGAATGTTAGTGTTGTAGGGACCTCCAGGGTCATCGTGTCCAACCCCCTGCTCAATCCAGGATTCACTAAACCATCTCAGACAGATGTCTGTCCAGCCTGTTTGAAGACTTCCATTGAAGGAGACCTCATATCACCACCTCTCGTGGCAGCTTATTCCACTCGTTAATCACCCTCACTGTCAAAAAGTTTTTTCTAATATCTAATCTTTATCTTCTCACATTCAGTGTCATCCCATTGCTTCTAGTCTTTATTTGTGCAAATGAGAATAAAGCTGATCCTTCTACAGTGTGACAGCCCTTGAGATATTTGTACACAGCTATTAAGTCTCCTCTAATCCTTCTTTTTTTGCAAGCTAAACATTCCCAGATCCTTTAACCGTTCCTCGTAGGACATAGTTTGCAGTCCGCTAACCATCCTGGTAGCTCTTTTCAGAACTTGCTCCAGTTTTTCTATGTCTTTTTTAAATGTGGTTCCCAGACCTGGGCACAGTATTCCAGATGAGGCCTGACCAAGAGGAGTAGAGGGGGATAATTACTTCATGTGATCTAGATTTTATGCTTCTCTTAATACTTCCCAGAACTGTCTATTTTTTTTCCATAAACTGGTATAAAAAAGCCAGTCCTAGTAAATGGGGCTCAATATTTTACCTTCCTTTACCAAACCAAGGGATATAAGACCAACGACTATGTTTTCGTAGGAAAAATAAAGCATCAGCATGTATCACCGGTCTTTTCGGTTTAGTGGCACTCAGTGAAACCCATTGCTAGAAAGTTGCCCAAACTTTTTCTTGTGGCAGGCACAACATTTACAGAAATCATCGATTCGAAAGTCCTTCCTGGTGAATAATTATGAAAGATTAAAATGAGACTGGGTTTGTTGACCCAATCCTATAAAAAAAATGGCTGCCATTACTTCCGAACCAACCATGACCAAAGTACCTTAATTAAGGGCGTTAATTCTCACATGTCGTGAAAAGGTTAAAGGACGCCTATTAGGAGAGAATAGACTGCTGACAGATACAGAGCAAGGTCTCTGGAAAAGTTCATTGAGCTGAGCCTGGCTGCTTGCGCTCTCATCTTATATTTATCCCCTCTGTTATTAATTTATGACTTGTGTCCCACGATAATTCTTTGCAAGAAGAAGCCGAGCCAGTGTTTAGATCCTGCAGCGATCCCGAGCCCCCGTACACAGGGGCTTTCACTAATCATTATTCATTCCACCCTTAACTCCAGCAGAATCTTTCAATATATTTATTTAAGGGCGACATCCTCGGAGAGAAGGAAAATTCAATACATCTTAATTTAAGGACAAGTCTTCCATATTACACACCAGGGGTAATTTACTGTGTATATGCAGGATGGCATCCAATAATTACAGGACGGCTCCTCTGCTTTTATTATAACCAGAAGGATAAAAAAGTGGATGGGTTAAATCATAGAATTAAAAGGAATAATTTACATTTTTCTGCACTGGTAATTAAAGACTAGCGATGCCATAATTAAACGTGAAGAGTCAACAACTGTAAACTGCAAGAGTTATATATAGATCTGCCTGGGAACTAATGAAAAATAATATAATAATAAGAAGAAGAATATAACAACATATATAAAAAAAACTAACAATAATATAATAATATGACATACAATAAAAATATAAAATAATATTATTAAAATAATATAATAATATAATAACAAAAAACATAAAATAATAATGTAACAAAAATAATATAACATAATAAAAATAAACTAATATAATAATATATCAACTTACAATAAAAAATAAATAAATAAAATATAATAACATATACAAAAAAATATATGCAATAATATATAAAAAATAACATAAGAATATAACAAGATATATTAAAAACATGCTACAAATAATATAATAATATAACATATAATAAAACATATAAAATATTAATATTATAAAAATGCTATAATAACAAATATATAAAATAATAAAATAAAAATAATATAAGAATATAATAACATTTGTACAGTTGTGCTCAAAAGTTTACATACCCCAGCAGAATTTTTCCTTTCTTGGCCTTGTTTCAGAGAATATGAATGATAACAAAAAACTTTTTCTCCACTCATGGTTATTGGTTGGGTGAAGCCATTTATTGTCAAACTACTGTGTTTTCTCTTTTTAAATCTTAATGACAACCAAAAACATCCAAATGACCCTGATCAAAAGTTCACATAACCTGGTGATGTTGGCCTGATAACATGCACAGAATTTGACACAAATGGGTTTGAATGGCTACTAAAGGTAACATCCTCACCTGTGACCTGTTTGCTTGTAATCAGTGTGTGTGCATAAAAGCTGAGTGAGTTTCTGGGATCCAGACAGACTCTTGCATCTTTCATCCAGCCACTGACATTTCTGGATTGTGAGTCATGGGGAAAGCAAAAGAGTTGTCAACGGATCTACAGGAAAAGGTAGTTGAACTGTATAACACAGGAAAGGGATACAAAAAAACATCCAAGGAATTGATAATGCCAGTCAGCAGGATTCAAACTGTGATTAACAAATGGAAAATCAGGGGCTCAGTAAAAACTAAACCACGGTCAGGTAGACCAACAATAATTTCGGCCACATCTGCCAGGAAAATTGTTCGCGATGCAAAGAAAAACCCACAAATAACATCAGCTGAAATTCAGGACTCTCTGAAAACTAGCGGTGTGGCTGTTTCAAGATGCACAATAAGGAGGCACTTGAAGAAAAATGGGCTGCATGGTCGAGTCACCAGAAGAAATTCATTACTGAGCAAATGACACAAAGTATCTTGCCTACAATACGCCAAACAGCACAGAGACAAGCTTCAAAACTTCTGGAACAAAGTAATTTGGAGTGATGAGACCAAAATTGAACTTTTATGCCACAATCATAAATGTTACATTTTAAGAGAGAGTTCAACAAGGCCTATGATGAAAAGAACACCATTCCTACAGTAAAGCACGGAGGTGGATCGCTGATGTTTTGGGGATGTGTGAGCTACAAAGGCACAGGAAACTTGGTAAAAGTTGAAGGAAAGATAAATGCAGCACATTATCAGCAAATACTGAAGGCAAATTTGCACTCATCAGCCCGGAAGCTGCGCATGGGACGTACTTGGATGTTCCAACATGACAACGATCCAAAGCACAAGGCCAAGTCGACCTGTCATTGGCTACAGCAGAACAAAGTGAAGGGTCTGGAGTGACCATCTCAGTCTCCTGATCTCAATATCATTGAGCCACTCTGGAGAGATCTCAAGCACGCAGTTCATGCTAGACAGCCCAGGAATTTAAGGTAACTGGAGGCTTTTTGCCAAGAAGAATGGGCAGCTTTACCATCTGAGAAAATAAAGAACCTCATCCACAACTACCACAAAAGACTTCAAGCTGTCATTGATGTTAGAGGGGGCAATACACGGTATTAAGAACTGGGGTATGTGAACTTTTGATCAGGGTCATTTGGACGTTTTTGGTTGTCATTAAGATTTAAAAAGAGAAAACACAGTAGTCTGACAATAAATGGCTTCACTCAACCAATAACTATGAGTGGAGAAAAAGTTTTTTGTTATCATTCATATTCTCTGAAACAAGGCCAAGAAAGGAAAAATTCTACCGGGGTCTGTAAACTTTTGAGCACAACTGTATACTGCGAGATGTTATGCATAGATCTTGCAAGTGAAAAAAAATGATATAATATTATACAGTCCTGCTCATCGTTATTGGCACCCATGAAGTTTAAGTACATAATGTGGAATATCACCTGAAATAAATGAATCAAGTGAAACAGTTTTTTTGTATAGAGCACTTGTGTTAAATACAAAATAGCAAATGATAAACAATAATTTAAAACCAAAAACTATGGGAGGGAAGAATAGAAAAACATAAAGTTTGCTGTGACACTGGTATTGGCACCCTTTACATTAATTTAATACGAAAACACACATGTCTTCAAAGGTTGGAAAAAACACCACGTCAAACATCCAAAGACCTGAAAGACAACCTGGAAAAGTCTGGGGTGATGGTTTCAACAAGTACCATACGCCACACACTAAATCAAGCAGAGCTTTATGGGTGCAGGCCAAGGAAGAAACCATTTCTGAACAGACATAAAAAGGAACGACTGATTTTTGCCAAAGAGTACCTTGACAAACCACAATCCTTCTGGGAAAATATTCTGTGTACAGATAAAACAAAAATAGAGCTTTTTGGCAATGCAAAGCAACAGTTTGTTTACAGACTGTGCAATGAAGCTTATATGAACACCTTACCAACAGTTAAGCATTGTGGAGGATCCATAATGCTGTTTGGTTGGTTTGCGGCGTCTGGTACTGGAGGCCTTGACCGTATCACAGGAATCATGAAATCAGAGAATTATCAAGAGATTTTAGAGCAAAATGTCCTACCCAGTGTAAGAAAACTCGGTTTGAGTCGAAGATCATAGGTCCTCCAGAAAGACAATGACCCAAAGCACACATCCAAAAGTACACAGGAATGGTTGAAAAATAAAAAATGGACTGTTTTAAAATGGTCAGCAATGAGTCCTGACCTCAATCTGCCATTGGGAAAAAGAACCCAGCAAACATTGAAGAGCTTGAACAAACTGCAATGGAAGAGTGGGAGAAAATTCCATCTGAGAAGTGCAAGAAGCTTATAGATGGCTACAAGAAACGTTTGGAGGCTGTCAGCAATGCCAAAGGGTGTGCAACCAAGTATTAATTAGGGGTTCCTTCATTGCTGCACATGCAGTTTATTCAGTTTTTATTTGAAATTGCAACATGGAAGTCAAAAAACAATGTTTTATTGTTGTATTTCTTTAGACCACTAATAAATCCTGAGGATATAACTTTGGTAAATTTCCATTTATTTCTGAAGATATTGTACAGTCTATGAAAAAAATTAAGGGCTGGCAATAATAGTGACCAGAACTGTAATTACTAAAAAATATATGTAAAATAATAATATAATAAAATAATATAATATAATAGCATAATATAAATAAAAATAATAATATAAAAAAGATATATTTAAAAATACAAAAATAATAGAATAATATAACAATAAAAAATATCTAAAATAATAATATAATAAAAATTATACAATAAAATAACATATTTAAAAAATATCTAAAATAATAAAATAAAAATAATATAATAATATAACAACATATAATAAAAACAATATATAAAATAATAATAAAAGAAAATAAACCTTATTGGAATAACGTAAGAAAATAATAGCAACAAAACACCATAAGGGCTCATGCATTTGACAGTTTTCTCCACATCTGAGAAAATTGGTCCAATTATGCTAATCACACTCTGATCGGACTCTGATCAGAGTTTGATCAGAGAGGGATCCGATTTTCTAGGAGATGGAGAGAAAAAAAAGTTTCTTCTCTTTTACGTACAGTAAGTCCATGAAAATAGGATAACCCATAGAGCTGAATTAGCAAGTGCCATGCGATTCTTGGAGGCAACCCGGACATGTTGCGATTTTTTTCCTCGGACCAACTCAGTCAGAGGAAAAAAATCTGCACGGTCCTATAGAATAACATGGGGACGAGTGCTATCCATAAAACTGACGGATAGCACTTATCTGAGCTATACAGTCATTTGCACGAGCCCTAATAATGATTGTAACTAATATTATAGCAATATTGTTAAAATTTTGTCTATGAGAATGGCAGAAATAATGAAAATGATCTAATTCGTTCCATTTTTTGTTTGATGTGAAATGGAGCTATGCATGCAAAGTAATCAATAAAATTAATTTATCTTTATTTGCTCCTTACTGATTAGGGGTTGTCTAATTTAGAAAACCTATTTTCTTATCCACCTATTAAGGCTTGCTCACAAGTAAAAAATGAAGTGTTTTACAGTAGCAGCAAAATAAATGAGATTTCTAAAATCTCATTCACATGGTGCGTTTTTTTTCTCTTGCGTTTTCTGAGTAGCAGGGCACCTTTATTAAACTATGGTATGTCAGTTCTTTTCAGAGGTTTTGCTGCACTTTATTCAATTGAATGCATAAAAAAGCATCACAAAGGCATTAAAAAATGCATGAAACTCGCATCATGTGTAGTGTACACCATTTTTCCCCTGTCAGCACTAAGATAAGAAATGCGGCAAAAAAAGCACTGTATGAACATATGTGACACCCCAGGGGTCTGGTTGCCACAGTGATAGAGATGTTATGTCTGAGAGCAGGTGGGAGGTCCTTTGGTCAGGGATCCTGTGCATGCCACACCTCCTGCCCAGTCTTGGGAGGGGAAGAACTTCCCCTATATAAACCCGGGGCTGAAGCAGGGTTAGGAGTCAAGGAGAGCAGAGACAAGAAACAGCAGAAGCAATACTACTACGAGTCAGGGGCTGGCAGCTGCAGAGCTCGCCGTGACTGAGAAGCTTTCTTACCGGACCCGGCGTCCGAGGCTGTGGGGACTAACTCTTACCCAGCAGCAGAAGCCGACCGGCAGGGGATTTCAGGTCCTCAGGCCCAGAAACCCGAAGGCACGGTCACACGTGTGGGACCAGCACCGCCATCGTGGAGCGGAAGCCAATAGAAGGCCCCGAGTCACCGGCCATACGGGTGAGCACCACACGGTACACTCAGGGACGTGGGCTACTTATATCTGCTTCTAGCAAGGTAGCCAGAAGAGTACAGTCAGTTTGAGAGGCCTACAACTCCGCCTGGCCAGGGGAGATCCCATCTGCTCAAGGACTGACCAGGCCCCGTTCGCTAGCAAGTACTCCGGGAGGGTCTATCGTTGTTACCAGTAAAGACCCTGAATTACACCGCACCGTCTCTGAGTGGTTCCTGTTACCCCCATCTTCCACGTCGGCTGCCCTGAGGCCATACCTCTCCCGTTGGGGGTTATACTATCACGCTGCACAATTCTACACCGGCCTCAGGGGTCTGCCCTGCAGCGGCAGCTCCATAGCTGCAAGTCAACGGGTGGCGTAGTCGACACTCAAATAACATCTATCAAGACTGCCACACACTGAGTCTGACCCCCTGGGCACGGACCGGGTCCCCGCCACTCGGAGACTACAACCCTCATCTGATCCGGTTCCGGGTAAGCCCCCGTGCGCGAGACGCTGCGCGACACAGCAGGCCCAGGGGCGCGTCAACTTTGGCGTAGTCGGCAGGATTTCGTGCCCGCAACCACCGGGTACTGCGTGCCTGAAAAAGAGACTTTTCAAACTTACCTGTGGTGAAGATTCCCGCCATCCGGCGCCATCTTCAGCCTTCTTCCCGCCATCGGTGAAGTTTCCCGCCATCCGGCGCCATCTTCTGCCTTCTTCCCGCCATCCGTGGAGTTTTCCCGCCATTGGACGCCATCTTGAGGACGCCGCGCGGGAAGAAGAGGGGCGTGGACTCCGAAAGCGCGCGAGAACTGAAGCCCCGCCTCACGTCCGGACGTTGCGTAAGGTCCTGGAAGGAGCCCAGCAGACGCCGACGTCACAGGAGCGCGACGGAAGGTCCTCAACCCTGACGAACCACTGCGGAGCCGCGGCCTACGGAAGAGGATCATCGCAAGGTAGGCCACGGTCCACTAGGGGGGAGGAAGATGTCGGATACGGAGGAGAGCTTCACTGCCTCAACCCCTTACCTCACTACAACTGGGCAGAAACGCAAGACAGCGACCCTGCCGTCCGACTGGTGAAGGAGATGCTGACTCGCCCGGAGGCTTGCCTTGTACCAGACGCTCCGGAGGAAGCCAAACAACTATGGGCAGAGAAGAGTCGACTGTTCCTTTACAAGGGGAAGTTGTGCCGCAGAATGGTTAACTCCCGGACGCATGAACTACTCTGGCAAGTAGTGGTGCCACGAAGAGACGCAGCCATGGTGATGGAGGCATACCACGATGGAGCTGGACACTTCGGGTGGAAGAAGCTGGAGTTCCTGCTGCGCGAGCGATTCCACTGGGTAGGCATGAGGGGAACCATTGAGAAGTGGTGCAGAGACTGTGGCCCGTGCAACCTGAGAAGGAAGGACCGTGCCAGCCAGAAGACTCCCCTGCAGTCCATCGTCACCCGGCAACCGTTGGAACTGGTAGCCTTGGATCATGTAAAACTGACCCCAAGCAGAAGTGGCTACGTCTACGCGTTAACCATCGTGGATCATTACTCCCGGTTCTTGGTTGTCGTCCCCGTCAAGGACTTAACGGCTCAAACAGCAGCTAGAGCCTTCCAGCAGCACTTTTGCCGTCCACACGGGTACCCGGACCAAGTGCTGACGGACCAGGGACCTGCCTTTGAAGCGGAGGTCTTCCAGGAATTCTGCAATCTGTATGGCTGCCGGAAGATAAGGACGACACCCTACCATCCGCAAACTAATGGACTTTGTGAGAAAATGAACCAGGTGGTAATGGATCTTTTAAAAACGTTGCCCCTGGAAGAACGCAGTCTGTGGCCTGAGAAGTTGCCCGATCTGGTGGACCTATACAACCACATCCCGGTAGGTTCCACCAACTGTACCCCGGCTTACCTAATGAGGGCAAGACCTGGTAAGTTACCTGTTGACCTGGAAATGGGAGTCCTGACACCCGAGGACACTTCACCAGAAGCAGACTGGGACACAGAGAGGCAGCAGCAGTACCGGAAAGTACAGGAGAGCGTGGAGCGAAGTCTCTGTCAGGCTAGGGAGAGACAAGAGAAAACTTACAACCAGTATGCTCCCGCTGTTCCCCTGGTGCCCGGAGAGCAGGTCTTGAAGAGGAAAAGACGGCTCCACAAGTTGGACGACCAGTGGGAGAAGGACCCGTACACCGTACTGCCCTCAAGCCACGAGAACCCGAAGGTCTGTACCATCAGTAAAGACGGAGGGGAGACCACAGCCATTGTATCCCGGGATCACCTGAAGAAGTGTCCTGAACAGCTACGGAACCCTGAAGAGGAACAAGAAGACCATCGACCCGTAGAGGAAAGGGAAGATATGGTTAGTACTGTGCTCGGAGACTTCCCTCGGTCTTGGACTCAAGTCAATGGTGCAGTTGTGGTACCCGTACTCACCTTCCTCCAACCAGCATCCCAAGCACCTACGGAGCAACAGGTAGAGCTGGAAGAACAGCCGGTCCAGGAGGCAGAAGACCCCACACCAGCAGATCAGGAGGATCAACCCTCTGCTTGCAGTGAGCCTGCCATATCCCTAGTGAGCCAAAGGGCCCATAGACAGCTGCCCAATTTACCCTTGACAGCTCCTACACCCTGTAGTTCAGGGCCAGACAGTCAGCTCCGTAGGTCCACTAGGGCCACTAGAGGCCAGTTACCCGCACGGTGGAGGATTTGAAGTGTATAAATTGTTTTATTTATGTTTACCTGTGTATTGTTGCTTGTGTATAATTTTGTGTTTCTAGTTATTTGTAGGAGTCCTTGGTGGATTTACCAGGAATCCTGTGTACATAGTTGGAGCGTAACCCAGGACGGACTAAAGACTGTTAAGGACTCGGGGTAGGACAGACCCCCTACCTGGTTACGTCTCCCTGTTTTGGTGAAATGGACACCTTGCTTTTCTTCAAAGACTGCACCCGGTTGCGGACACGCCGTAACCATCTTATGTGTTTTTCTTATTGTATTGTTATTGTTATACCTTGTTATGTTTTTCTAAAAATATGTTTAGTCCCGGAGTACTAAATTTCACTAGGGGGGAATGTGACACCCCAGGGGTCTGGTTGCCACAGTGATAGAGATGTTATGTCTGAGAGCAGGTGGGAGGTCCTTTGGTCAGGGATCCTGTGCATGCCACACCTCCTGCCCAGTCTTGGGAGGGGAAGAACTTCCCCTATATAAACCCGGGGCTGAAGCAGGGTTAGGAGTCAAGGAGAGCAGAGACAAGAAACAGCAGAAGCAATACTACTACGAGTCAGGGGCTGGCAGCTGCAGAGCTCGCCCTGACTGAGAAGCTTTCTTACCGGACCCGGCGTCCGAGGCTGTGGGGACTAACTCTTACCCAGCAGCAGAAGCCGACCGGCAGGGGATTTCAGGTCCTCAGGCCCAGAAACCCGAAGGCACGGTCACACGTGTGGGACCAGCACCGCCATCGTGGAGCGGAAGCCAATAGAAGGCCCCGAGTCACCGGCCATACGGGTGAGCACCACACGGTACACTCAGGGACGTGGGCTACTTATATCCGCTTCTAGTAAGGTAGCCAGAAGAGTACAGTCAGTTTGGGAGGCCTACAACTCCGCCTGGCCAGGGGAGATCCCATCTGCTCAAGGACTGACCAGGCCCCGTTCGCTAGCAAGTACTCCGGGAGGGTCTATCGTTGTTACCAGTAAAGACCCTGAATTACACCGCACCGTCTCTGAGTGGTTCCTGTTACCCCCATCTTCCACGTCGGCTGCCCTGAGGCCATACCTCTCCCGTTGGGGGTTATACTATCACGCTGCACAATTCTACACCGGCCTCAGCGGTCTGCCCTGCAGCGGCAGCTCCATAGCTGCAAGTCAACGGGTGGCGTAGTCGACACTCAAATAACATCTATCAAGACTGCCACACACTGAGTCTGACCCCCTGGGCACGGACCGGGTCCCCGCCACTCGGAGACTACAACCCTCATCTGATTCGGTTCCGGGTAAGCCCCCGTGCGCGAGACGCTGCGCGACACAGCAGGCCCAGGGGCGCGTCACATACCCTTAAGAAGGTTTCACACATCCAAAATTCATGGTCCGAGTTTGACCGGCCGCAGATCTTCTGACCCAGCCGATGAGGCTGTTGAGCTCAAGTCAGGAGACCCATGGCTGGCCCGGATATTGTGTACTCAGATTGTCACTGTAAGGCCACTGCCCCACTATCAGTATTCGGTCAGTATTTTTTCTCAGGAGTGGGAGCCAAAACCAGGAGTGGGTGATAAATGCAGAATTGGTGACTTGTTTCTATTATACCTTTTCTCTGATTGTTCCTCACCTGGTTTTGGCTCGCACTCCTGAGAAAAAATACTGACCGAATACTGACCAAATACTGATAGTGGGGCCGTGGCTTTAGATGAGTAAAACCTGCCTTAGGAAATTCTGAGGTAATAGGAAGAGGGGTCCTCTGTTTGGGATCCACACCTCTTGGCCATAGCAGAGAGATGAACGGTTACAAAGAGTGTCTCTCACTTTGGCGGACCTGTCCTGTCCAGCATTACACAGATTGAAGTATGCACTGTGTAATGCTTCATTTGCCCTGTGGTGGCGCTGCAGATAAACTAAACACTTACTGCCAGGTATTCCCATAGATCACAGGTGATCCAACATGTAAAAAACCCTTAACAATCATTAGAAATATAATATAATAATATCATCATTTTGAAACTGGTGGGTCAAACCCATAATACCCCCACCAATCCTGTGAATGATTGGCTGCAGAACTGCTTTAGGGCCTCGTCCCCTTCCCTGTTTTTCCCTAGGCGGCAGCACCCCCGGCCACTTGCTTTTCAGAGAACGGAAGCACGTGAATGAAGCCTTGGAAGGGGACACAACGCTAAATCACTACTATGCCCTCTTCATTCTCAGAATTGTGGGGTCCCAGAGGTCAGACATCCACTCTTTCCAAACTAATGGCCATCCAGTCATCAGGTTACAGGTTAGAAGACCCCCATTAGGATTCATAAAACAAAAAAAAATAAACATTTTTTATGAAATTAAATGATAATAAATAACATTTAGGAAAAAAAATTGATTTTTCCACAATGTTTACTATCTCTCTGATTTCGTATTTCCTTATGTACCATTGGGTAGATACGCTGTTGTAATAACACAGGACTACTTCCATGTACCTGATAATAAGCCGCCATGACATGAGTCATCCCACGGCGGCACAGCCGCATCATCCATCTTTCCTTTTAACACCAGTGAAATGTAATACTGACCTTCTACCCCGTGGTGACAGGTCCTCTTTAAGTCAGGGTGGAAATCTCTCGTCCTATAGACATTGATATATTCCACCGGTTTAAAGAGCCTGTGTCGCTGACAAAAAAATGAAAGCAAATTGATAACGCGGGTCACTTCCACATACTCCATATGGATAAAATACTCCAACTAATTTGTTACACACGACGTCTTTACTTGACAGGGAACGAACGTGTTTCTATCTTTCCCTGTAATGAAATACCAGATTCCATATTCCATTAGGGAAAAGCAGAGATTGCGCCCGACAGCTGGTAAACACCGAGCGCCGCGCGGATCTATGGTAATAGGCTGTATAAATTGTTGATAAGAGTAAAGTGAATAGTTACATATCCACACATAGGAATTTTTCCTTTTCCGGAGAGAGGTACGGAAGACGTGGATTCATGGACACAAACACATAAATTAGTCATGGACGCCGGCATATTTTCTGTACTATGGAATGTATTAAAAATGTATCGGAGCTCAGCTATACTTTGAAAAGGAATCGCAAAAATGAAAAGTATATATAGGTGGAAAATATATAATAACGACATATAGGAGGCAGCATCAATCCACATCTGGTGACCAACGGCACAATTCATTGTTGCGTCTTTGCCATTTCTTGTCTAGTTTTTGGTGTTTTTCACCTATTTTTTACTTGCGCCTTACTCTTTCACTTTGTGCCATTTTTAAAAACTTTTTTATATGTTTCTCTTCTTTCATTTATGTTCAACATTGTGGGCAAGGGTTTTGGGTTTCCAGATGTTTTTGGTCGATTCTTCAATTGCAACTTTTTTCTAAAAGTTGCAAAATTTTGGCACAAATGTTCTCCAGGTCCTCTGCCTGGAGAGAATTTATAAAAGCGTGTTATTTTTTGAGCTGAGTTTGCAAAACATATGACTTTTTGAGCTAAAAAGTCCAAAAACAGGTCAAAGATAAAAATAAAGTGCACTTTTGCATATGAAAGAAAAGTGTGAGCCATTTTGAAAAACTTGGCAGCAAAATAACATCAACAAAGACACATGACATTCAAATCGGGCCCCAAGTGTTTTCCATTAAATATTGAGCCAAAAAATGGAATATGTGCAAAATACTGACCATATAGGAAAGAGAGAGCCCCATCATGGTGCTGGGTTCTGCCACCCAGGACAGAAGGACCAGATTATAATCATGCACACCATTATTCTGATGACATAAGTGTGAGTTGCCCATTATTCTTATAATTTGGGTACTGGCACACCATTTTTCTGATGACCCAAGTCTTAGTGCTCCATTATTCTTATAATAGGTACTTGCACATCATTAGGCCTCTTTCAGACGTCAGTGTTTCGAGTACCTGTGGTGTCCATTTCCACACGTACTAGAGACACATACACATGCAGACCCATTCAAATGATTGGGTCTGTGCACATGTCAGTGTGTTTTCACGACCTGTTTGTCCGTGGGCAAAACACGTTGACATGTCCATTTTTTACCCGCGGCACGGGCTGCAAAATGTCCCACACTGATGACACACGGATGACATCCATATGTCATCCGTGTGACACGTACCGGCGCCTGGAAATCAGTGTACAGTTAGCGCTGTTCCCAAGCCTGGGTGCTGATCAGCACCAGCAGGGGGCAATGATGAGTAGTGTCTGCTCCCACTGTCTCCAAATGTAAAAATAAGAATAAAATAAAAAATCCTTATACTCACCTGTCCTAAGTGTCCCCTGCTGTAATCCATGCGACTGCTCACGCAGAGGAGTCGGGGAGGATGACTCGCTCCAGGGAGCAGGCCCCGGAGCTGCACTGCGCTCAGTGAGTGACAGGACACCACAGCTCCGGGGCTCGCTCGCTGCAAAGAGTCATTCTCCCCGGCGTGAGCGGTCAGGTGGATTACAGCGAGAGATACTTAGAACAGGAGTGTAAGTATTTTTTATTTTATTCTTATTTTTACAGTTTGAGACAGCGGGAGCAGGCTACTACCCTCATCATTGTCCCTGCTGGTGTTGATCGCAGCGCCGGTAGGGGACAATGAAGAGGGCAGCATTCAGCACCCAGCGCTTGGGAACAGCGCTAACTGTGCAGCAGATTTCCAGGTGCCGGTACGTATGCTCCTGATGCGGCACACGGTTGTCACACGTATGCCACAGATGTGTCCCACAGGTGCACACGGACACTGATATCTCCGGTATGGGTTTTTCCACTACCGGGAATATCCGGACGTGTGAAACACGCCTTACTCTGATGATCCAAGTATTGGCGCTCCATTATTTTTATCCCTTAGTTACTGATGCACCATTATTCTGATGACCAAGTGTTGATGCCCCATTATTTTTATAACATAATTTCTGGCACACCATTAATCTGATGACTCAAGTGTTTACACCCCAAAATTCTTATAACTTGGGTATTGGCACACTATTTTTCTAATGACCCAAGTATTGGAGCCCCGATTATAACAGGTGTTTTCACACCATTAATCTGATGACCCAAGTGTTAGTGCCCCATTATTCTTGTAACTTGGATACTGGCACACCATTATTCTGATAACCCTAATCTTGGTGCACCATTATTCTTATAATTTAAGTACTGGTGCACTAATTTTCTGATGATGTTGGTTCAGCATTATTCTTACGACTGAGTTACTGGGACACCATTGATTTAATGACCCAAGTGTTGGCGCCCCATTATTTTTATACCTAAGTTATTGGGACACCATTATTGTGATGACCCAAGTATTGGCTCCCTGTTTTTCTGATAACTTCGTTAATGTCACACTATTATTCTGACAACCCAAGTTTTAGAGTAGCATTACTCTAATAACATATGTACTGTTGCACTATTTTTCTGATGACCACAATGCTGGTTCCCCATTATTCTTATAACATAGTTACTGGGACACTATTATTCTGTTGGCCATTATTCTGATGATCCAAGTGTTGCGTCCCCTTTTTTCTTATAACTTCGTTAATGTAACACCATTATTTTGAAGACCCAAGTGTTGGAGTACCATTATTCGGACAGTCATTAATCATAAAAAATGAATTGTTCTGAAACCCCAGAGAGTTTCATTACAATACAGAGCAACTACAGACACACAAAAATGTATGATTATGACCCAAACGTAGTATAATTCTGGTTCAGAAATTATAAAACATTTTTACTCTGTAATGCCGATGATCTGTCGGATTTGTAACGCTGACAATGACAATTACAGCATGTCCAGGATTTTTCAGACAGGGCAGCGCATGTATCCATAAAATCACAGCTGCATGATGTTTGTAAGGGGAGCCAACACTAAGCAAATCAAGGGAGATTTCTGGTCGCTGCTCGTACTGGAGACAGTAATATATTTAGCATTAGCTCAGGAAGAGCCCGAGGCTGCAGAGTGCAATACTAAGCTGTGGACTACGCTGGAAGAAGAGTGTGACCTCCAACATCCATTATTATGGGGGGAAGAACCACATGGAAGGGGCTTAGTTCCATGATACGGAATCATTTAGTGGGAGACAAAAATATATAACATTACGTCATGCCTGAAAAGACCTGAACTGTGCTCCATATTCTCAGTCAATTTTATGGGCTTCGAAAAAGCCACATGGTGTAGTATAATAGCAACCTTGATTATCTCTGATCAGCAGCAATTCAATTTACCATGCAGGTGACTAAAGATTTCCTTTAAAGAGATTCTCCACCTAAATATATTTTTAGAAAAATGTGATTAATTCTGCAGCCTGAGTTGGGAAATGGCAGGCTGTAAATACATCCAAGCACCTTATAGGAATAATACATAAAAGTGGTACTGTGCTGCCGTCTATGCATAGGAAAAATGGTGTCCAATAATGGGCCCTAAATAGAGGATGTGAGAAGTGGTACTGTGCTAATGTATAAATATGAAGTGTGGATGAATGAAGTAAAAGTATGATGCAAAACACTAAAAGTAAGAATAATAGAAAAAAGTGCTACTGTGCCACTGTCTGTGTATAAAGAGGAATAACATGAGGAATGTGAAAAGTGGCACTGTGCCTCTGTGATATACTATATCAAGAGGATAATTAGTGCACAATAATAGTATGTATAGACTATCCCAAGTGGTACTGTGCTACAATGTATATATATTGAGGCAAATGAATGTACAACTATGTGATTATAGGATATGAGTAGTGGTACCGTGCTATGGTGTAGATATAAAGAGGAAAATGAGTGCACAATAATGCAATTATAGGATATCAAAGGTGGTAATGTGCTACCGGGTACATATAAAAAGGAAGATCAGAGCACAATAACTTGATTATAGGATATGTGAAGTGGTACTGTGCTACAGTGAGTATATATATATATATATATATATATATATATAGTACAGACCAAAAGTTTGGACACACCTTCTCATTTAAAGATTTTTCTGTATTTTCATGACTATGAAAATTGTACATTCACACTGAAGGCATCAAAACTATGAATTAACACATGTGGAATTATATACTTAACAAAAAGTGTGAAACAACTGAAAATATGTCTTATATTCTAGGTTCTTCAAAGTAGCCACCTTTTGCTTTGATGACTGCTTTGCATACTCTTGGCATTCTCTTGATGAGCTTCAAGAGGTAGTCTTCCAACAATCTTGAAGGAGTTCCCAGCGATGCTTAGCACTTCTTGTGTGGCACCCCTGCGGGGGATTACCACAGGATCCATAGGTGCAGGGAGAGATGTACACTTGGGCACACACAACACCTTCCACCCCAGGTCTGAGGGGAGGAGTCAGTTTCCAGGGAGACAGCAAAGTGGCAGTTAGTCTAGAGACGGGTGAAGGAGGAGAGAGACGGAGAGCTGTTGGCTGAGGACCAGTTAAGCCCTGAACTAGGAAACAGATCTGTGTTGTGAAGCGCCCTAGAGAGAGGGACGGAGGCTAGAAGGAGAAAGAAAGAGATAAAACTATTATCCCTTTAGCTCATCCGGACACTGGAGTCCGAGATTGCTATTAATTCAGGAATAGCATAGAAAACCCGGACAGATCAGGAGGATCTACTCCCCCTGAAGAAGAAGGGGAAAGAGTTGCCAAACTTGACCAAGTATAGGACCAGGGGCCCAGAAAGAGAATTGGTAGCCCCAAGGAAAGGTCCTCATTGTCAGTTGTGGAGAAGGACCGCAAAGAAAGTAAAAGGTGGCAGGTTCAGCTTAAGGCGGGACTGATCCCAAACAACAAACACATTGTTAGAGGAGGCCTCACAAATCTCCAGAGTGAATATCTCTACCTGCACCGAAAATCTGGTTACCCTTCTGAACTGTACCTGTTACCGGACATCAGTAAAAGAAAGGTACTGAAAAAAAGACTTAATGTGTGTGTATGCCTACTTTGACATTACTGCCTATAGCGTTCGTAAAAGCCGTATGCCGATCACCTCAGCAACCATACACAGCGCTGGTAACCGATTTTACCAGTTACCACAGGAGGCGTCAGGACACAATACTCCCATCCCTTTACTGACGGTCCAGGGCACGGAACCGGGAAACGACCAACCGTGATCCCCACAGAAGTAACCCATCCATCCCGGTATCCGAGTACCCCTACCCCTGTCGACCGACTCAGTTTGGCGTCACGAACAGGATACCGGGCCCGGTAGAACCGGGTACTGTGTGCTTAAATTGGACTTTATTGGAAGTTGGTGTACTGTAAAACGGGCCGTCATTACTGCGTCATAGAGAAATTAAACTGCGTCACAGAGCGGAGAGAGTCGCGGGGGCGCGGCTAAAGGAGCGCGAGGATAGCCCCGCCGTTTTTTTTTTAGTCACCGGTTAATGAAGGAGTTGATCGTAGCGGCTGGCAACGGTTAACTAGGGGGGCACCATCATGAGTGAAACAGATGATGTCCGAGACCTTGAGGAAGGGGATGCCCAAGACGCAGCAGCAGCCGGTTTCTCAGCTGGTGAGGGAGCCTCAGCATCTGGAGCGATGGCCCCGATAATGCCAATTGCCTTGCCGTATGTACCGGGGGCCAAATGGTTACCGACATATGAAGGTAAACCCGGTACCTTAGCAGCTTTCAAACGTAAAATGTGTGCGGTGCTGGACATGTATGCAATGACAGGAAAACAGCGAGCCTCCGTTGTGCAGGGACAATTAATAGGTGCAGCGAAGCTAGAAGCTGAGACTTGGAGCGATGCTGATGGAGACTCTATAGAAAATGTGTTTGATAAGCTCAAAGCTGCTTTTGAAAAACGCACACAGTCTGAACTAAGGATGCTATTCTACCAATGCAAGCAGAGACCGCAAGATACCATCAGAGACTTTGCCCTACGTTTACAAGCGGCACTCCGGTCCATAAAACAGGTAAATCCAGCAAGTGTGCAAGACGAAGATAAATTGCTTGCAGAACAGTTTATGAATGGGTTGAGATCAGACTTTCACCGTCAGCAGGTGCACATGTGGGTCCTAGATCATCCAGATGTGGATTTCAATACCTTAAAGGACCGTGCTATAACTGTACTACGAGACCCATTACCTGCAAAACCTGCAATCCCATCCTGGCAGGTTAATACCTCTCACATGAACTTAGAGCCTACCCCTAAAGACTCTGTAAAAGCGGTAGGACAAGATGTCGCACCCGAATCAGCTGATGACCTACGTAATCAAGTGTTACAACTAACCAAAAACATGGACTACATGCTAAAACTCTTGCAAGCCAGACCAGAGGCACAACCACCAAGCAAAATCCAGTTAGCTGAATCCCCTGAGGATGTTTCGTGGATGAGGAGAAAGCTCATGTCGCCCGTGCAGGGGACCAACGCACCATTCCGACGCAGAGCCATGTCGCCCGTGGAGGGGATCAACAAGTCGCCCGTTCAGGGGACCAACGCACCATTCCGACGCAGAGCCACCGACCACACGGATTCTTCAGGACAACCTGTTTGCCTTCGTTGCAAGAAACCGGGCCACTTTGCAAGAGGATGTCATTTAAACCCGAGATTCCTGGGTCCACGGGCCAATCCCCAGGAATAAAACGGCAGGGCCCATATGACTGGCGTAGTCGGTATGTGGGAGGCCGCCCGTACCTCAACATTACGCTAGAAGGAATCCCCACATCGGCCCTATTGGACACTGGGTCACAAGTCACCACCATCCCACATATCCTTTACAAGCAATTTTGGTCTGATGCTGATCTTAGCCCCCCAGACTCTAGTCTTGTCATTTTAGCAGCTAAATGGTCAACTACTGAATCAGGTGGGGTTTAGAGAAGTGACAATAAAGTTGGGGAGGGTGGAGTTGAGAGGCCAAGGGTTATGTGTGGTAGAAGATGACCCCAATAACAAATGTCCTTACATGGTGCTTGGTACTAATGTGATTCAAAACTGCCTTGAAGAAGTGCTGTTTTTACTCCAACAGATTACAGAGACTGCTGGCATTGGGCGGAGGAGAGTCCTTCAAAGAGAAATCCGTGCCTTAATTCACAAGCAACAGGTAAATCTGTCTGGGGGAGAGATTGGCAGTGCGTGGGTAACGGACCCTTTTCCCATTGTATTACCACCAAACAGTGAAATGATGATATGGTGTCGAGCAGCTATGTGTATCAGAAGAAAGGAATACCAGGCAATTGTAGAACCGGTATATTCAGAGCATAGACCTACACTGCTGACAGCTAGAGGGGTGGTGGATGTACGCAGGGGAAGAGTACCAATCCGTGTGTTGAATTGTGGTGAGGAAGAAGTGAAACTACCCCGGTATGCTACTGTAGCAAAGCTGTACACTGTCAGTAATAACAACATACAGACATTAGAGTCCTTGCCCCCGTCAAGTCAGGCGGAGGACAACAACCCCAAGGGACAGCTGGAGGAGTGGTGTCAGCAGTTGCACATAGGGACTGATGCCACTCCCGACCACCAGAAGCAAGGAGTTTACCGGGTAGTACAAGAGTTTAGCCAAGTATTCAGTAAGCATCCATTGGATTTTGGGAGGATAAAAGGGGTACGCCATCACATACCCACAGGAGATCATCCCCCGATTAAAGTGAGACACAGACCCATCCCACCAAACCACTACCAGTGTGCTAAAGAGATGCTGCAGGACATGAAGGAGGCCGGGGTTATAAGAGATAGCTGTAGTCCCTGGGCGGCCCCCTTAGTCTTAGTCAGAAAGAAGGATGGCACTATGAGGATGTGTGTGGATTACAGGGAGGTCAACAAGATCACTCACAAAGATGCTTACCCGTTACCCCGGATAGAGGAGTCTCTTGCTGCATTAAAGACTGCTAAGTATTTCTCCACATTAGATCTCACTAGTGGGTATTGGCAGGTCTCCGTTGCAGAAGAAGACCGGGAGAAAACAGCATTCACAACACCAATGGGCCTATGCGAATTCAATAGCATGCCATTTGGGTTATGCAATGCACCGGGGACGTTTCAGAGACTCATGGAGTGCTGCCTGGGACACCGGAATTTTGAGACGGTACTTTTATACCTGGATGATGTCATAGTGTATTCCAAAACCTATGAAGAACATCTGGAACACCTGGTGGAGGTATTTACAGCTCTAACAAAGTATGGAATGAAGCTCAAACCATCTAAATGTTACCTGCTGAAGCCAAAAGTCCTATACCTAGGGCATGTGGTCAGCGCGGATGGCGTAGCACCAGATCCGGAAAAAGTGACGGCTATCCAGGACTGGCAGAGGCCGACCACCATCAAAGAGGTATGTCTGTTCTTAGGTTTGGTTGGGTATTACAGAAGATTTATTAAGGGCTACACGAAGATGGCAGCGCCCCTACAAGATCTTCTCGTAGGCCAAGCTAAGAAGAGAAGGTCTTCAGAGCCGCCGTTGGAATGGGGAAAGAAACAAGAAGACTCTTTCCAACAAATGAAATAGGCCCTGACCGGTGAGGAAATCTTGGCGTACCCAGATTATAACCTACCATTTGTCCTCTACACGGACGCAAGTAATGTAGGCCTGGGAGCAGTACTGTCCCAAATACAAGAAGGCAAGGAAAGAGTAATTGCCTATGCCAGTAGAAGACTTCGACCTACCGAGAAGAACCCGGAAAATTACAGTTCCTTTAAGTTGGAGTTCCTGGCCTTGGTCTGGGCAGTCACGGAGAGGTTCAAGCATTACTTAGCAGCTTCAAAATTTACCATCTTTACGGACAATAATCCGCTAACACACTTGGATACTGCAAAGCTTGGTGCATTGGAGCAGCGCTGGATGGCCCGGCTATCGAACTACGACTTTACCGTCAAGTACCGAACAGGCCGTGGAAATGCAAATGCTGATGCCCTCTCCAGAAACCCTCAAGTACATTTGCAAGGGCTTGAAGAAGAAACAGATGACTTGGAGGAAATAGAACTTCCAGCTTTCCATAAAAGTAGAAAATGGAAAATGACAGAAACCCATATCTACCAGAACCGTCAGGATGTTGCACTAAACCCACTGCCTCATTATGGATGGAAAGAAACCCAAGACAGCGATCCGGCAGTGAGCCTAGTGAAGAGGCTGGTAACCCAACCGGATTCCAAAATTGAGAAGAATGCTCCCCCAGAGGCCCAATACCTGTGAAAAGAAAGAAGCAGGTTATTTATCTATAAAAAACAATTGTGCAGACGGTATATCAATCCAAGGACACATGAAATGGTATGGCAAGTTGTGGTTCCAAAGAGAGACGTCCAAATGGTATTGGAAGCGTACCATAATGGAGCAGGACACTTTGGATGGAGAAAACTGGAAATACTGTTACGTGAGAGGTTTTATTGGATTGGCATGAGGTCTTCCATAGAAAAATGGTGTAAAAATTGTGGCCCATGCTCATTAAGAAGAGGAGATCGTAACAACCAGAAAGCACCACTCCAGCCTATCATAACCAAACAGCCCTTGGAACTAGTAGCCTTGGATCATGTCAAACTCACACCCAGTAGATCAGGCTATACTTATGCTCTTACCATGGTGGACCACTATTCCAGATTCCTAGTGGTAGCTCCTGTGAAGGACTTGACAGCTCAGACAGCAGCAAGAACCTTTCAAACTTATTTCTGCAGGCCACATGGATATCCAGAACAGGTATTGACAGATCAGGGTCCTGCCTTTGAAGCGGAAATATTTCAAGAGTTCTGTAGCTTGTATGGATGCAAGAAAATTTGTACCACGCCTTACCATCCCCAAACTAACGGAATGTGCGAAAAAATGAATCACGTGGTAATAGAATTGCTGAAGACTCTACCCTTGGAAGACTGAAACAGATGGCCAGAGAAATTACCAGATCTTATTGACATCTATAACAACATCCCAGTAAGCTCAACTAATTGTACCCCGGCATACTTGATGACAGCGAGACCAGGAAAATTGCCAGTGGACTTTGAAATGGGCATTGTAGTTCCTGAGGAAGACCCCTCAAGTGCAGATTGGGATACTAGAAGAACAGAACAATACAAGAACATACAAGAGTGTGTTGAGAAAAGTCTAGCAAAATCCAGAGAAAGACAAGAAACCAATTTCAATAAAAACACACAAGGAATCCCGTTAACCCCCGGAGAATTGTTTTTGAATAGGAAAAAGAGACTTCATAAGCTAGATAATCAATGGGAAGAAGAACCATACACTGTATTACCATCCAATTTTGACAACCAGAAAACCTGTCTAATCAGCAAGGATAACGGAAAAACAACAGCAACAGTGTCCCGAGACCACTTAAAGAAGTGTCCTCAACCCTTACAACAAAAAGAATATATCCCTTGTCCCATACCAGAAGAAGAGACGCCAAGGACAATTAAGACAATCTTAGGAGAGTTACCCGCAAATTGGCCCCAAATAGAAGGAGCATATTTAATTCCCATGTTGACATTCCCACAACCAGTAGAAGGATCAAGAGAAGAAGAACCACCTGCTGTAGCCGAGCCAGGGAATCCTGCAATCGGTGTACCTGCCATTCCCACTAGGGGAGTGGGAAGACACTCCGGCATACCTGTGCTACGTAGACCAACACATTAGTCAGTAAGTAGTGTTCGCTCCACACCAGGCTTACGCACCAGTGGGATACCAGTTTTACGGAGGTCATCACGTATTAATTTTGGACACCCACCACTCAGATACAGGGAGTAAACCATAACAAAAGGGAAATGTAAATAGGTTCAAAAATGTAAATATGTAGTTAAAGTCAGTATATAGAAGGGTGACGAGTAGACCAAAACAGGTTACACCAGGTACACAACATAAAAAAAGGGGTGAGTAGAGTTGGCGTAAGAAGCTGTCTAGGGAGAGCAAAATCTTGGCCAATAGGTGACCCCAGGGCCAACTGGGCTACAGTGCTTATGACCGGGAGAGGCCCCTGCAGTACCTAGGACCTTTGCGCCGAGGCACACGTAGTAAATGTTTTGTTGTGTATCGTGAATTATTAAGTCTATTTGAATCTTTAAGCCTAAAGAGACTTTACCTGTGTGGACGTCTGAAACTTTTTTTTTGAAAATTTTTAAGAATGGACCGAAGCCACAGGAATGGTGGTGGCAAAAACACTTTCCCTTTAACAGCCTGCAGCAGATTGACTAGCGTTGTATGGACTGGTTATCCATCTTTCCCATTATCCCTGGTTTTTGTAAATTTTATTTTTGAGACTCTGTTCAAATTACAAATATAAATGTTAATGTTATGTTATCTTTGTTAAAAAAAAATGTTTCAGTCCCGGAGGACTGAAGTTAACTAGGGGGGAATGTGGCACCCCTGCGGGGGATTACCACAGGATCCATAGGTGCAGGGAGAGATGTACACTTGGGCACACACAACACCTTCCACCCCAGGTCTGAGGGGAGGAGTCAGTTTCCAGGGAGACAGCAAAGTGGCAGTTAGTCTAGAGACGGGTGAAGGAGGAGAGAGACGGAGAGCTGTTGGCTGAGGACCAGTTAAGCCCTGAACTTGGAAACAGATCTGTGTTGTGAAGCGCCCTAGAGAGAGGGACGGAGGCTAGAAGGAGAAAGAAAGAGATAAAACTATTATCTCTTTAGTTCATCCGGACACTGGAGTCCGAGATTGCTATTAATTCAGGAATAGCATAGAAAACCCAGACAGATCAGGAGGATCTACTCCCCCTGAAGAAGAAGGGGAAAGAGTTGCCAAACTTGACCAAGTATAGGACCAGGGGCCCAGAAAGAGAATTGGTAGCCCCAAGGAAAGGTCCTCATTGTCAGTTGTGGAGAAGGACTGCAAAGAAAGTAAAAGGTGGCAGGTTCAGCTTAAGGCGGGACTGATCCCAAACAACGCACACATTGTTAGAGGAGGCCTCACAAATCTCCAGAGTGAATATCTCTACCTGCACCGAAAACCTGGTTACCCTCCTGAACCGTACCTGTTACCGGACATCAGTAAAAGAAAGGTACTGAAAAAAAGACTTAATGTGTGTGCATACTTTGACATTACTGCCTATAGCGTTCGTACAAGCCGTATGCCGATCACCTCAGCAACCATACACAGCGCTGGTAACCGATTTTACCAGTTACCACAGGAGGCGTCAGGACACAATACTCCCATCATCCTCACCCCCATCCCTTTACTGACGGTCCAGGGCACGGAACCGGGAAACGACCAACCGTGATCCCCACAGAAGTAACCCATCCATCCTGGTATCCGAGTACCCCTACCCCTGTCGACCGACTCACTTGGCCCTTTTGCCTTCACTCTGCGGTCCAGCTCACCCCAAACCATCTCGATTGGGTTCAGGTCTGGTGACTGTGGAGGCCAGGTCATCTGGCGTAGCACCCCATCACTCTCCCTCTTGGTCGAATAGCCCTTACACAGCCTGGAGGTGTGTTTGGGGTCATTGTCCTGTTGAAAAATAAATGATGGTCCAACTAAACACAAACCGGATGGAATAGCATGCCGCTGCAAGATGCTGTGGTAATCATACTGGTTCAGTATGCCTTCAATTTTGAATAAATCCCCAACAGTGTCACCAGCGAAGCACCCCCACACCATCACACCTCCTCCTCCATGCTTCACGGTGGGAACCAGGCATGTAGAGTCCATCCATTCACCTTTTCTGCGTCGCACAAAGACACTGTGGTTGGAACCAAAGATATCAAATTTGGACTCATCAGACCAAAGCACAGATTTCCACTGGTCTAATGTCCATTCCTTGTGTTCTTTAGCCCAAACAAGTCTCTTCTGCTTGTTGCCTGTCCTTAGCAGTGATTTCCTAGCAGCTATTTTACCATGAAGGCCTGCTGCACAAAGTCTCCTCTTAACAGTTGTTGTAGAGATGTGTCTGCTGCTAGAACTCTGTGTGGCATTGACCTGGTCTCTAATCTGAGCTGCTGTTAACCTGCGATTTCTGAGGCTGGTGACTCGGATAAACTTATCCTCAGAAGCTGAGGTGACTCTTGGTCTTCCTTTCCTGGGGCAGTCCTCATGTGAGCTAGTTTCTTTGTAGCGCTTGATGGTTTTTGCAACTGCACTTGGGGACACTTTCAAAGTTTTCCCAATTTTTCGGACTGACTGACTTTCATTTCTTAAAGTAATGATGGCCACTCATTTTTCTTTACTTAGCTGCTTTTTTCTTGCCGTAATACAAATTCTAACAGTCTATTCAGTAGGACTATCAGCTGTGTATCCACCAGACTTCTGCACAACACAACTGATGGTCCCAACCCCATTTATAAGGCAAGAAATCCCACTTATTAAACCTAACAGGGCACACCTGTGAAGTAAAAACCATTTCCGGTGACTACCTCTTGAAGCTCATCAAGAGAATGCCAAGAGTGTGCAAAGCAGTCATCAAAGCAAAAGGTGGCTACTTTGAAGAACCTAGAATATAAGACATATTTTCAGTTGTTTCACACTTTTTTGTTAAGTATATAATTCCACATGTGTTAATTCATAGTTTTGATGCCTTCAGTGTGAATGTACAATTTTCATAGTCATGAAAATACAGAAAAATCTTTAAATGAGAAGGTGTGTCCAAACTTTTGGTCTGTACTGTATATATATATATACTGTATATATAAATGAGTGTACAATTATATGATTATAGGATATGTGAAGTGGTACTGTGCTACTGTGAGTATATATAGGAAAGTGAGTGTAGGATAATATGATTATAGGATATATAGGATATGTGAAGTGGTACATATATACAGAGTATATATAGAGTATATGTATATATAGAGAGAGGAAAATTAGTGTGTAATAATATGACTACATGATATAAGAAGGGGTACTGTGCTACGATGTATATATATTTTGGAAAATGAGCGTGCAACAACTAGACTATTGGTATGAGAAGTGATACTGTGCTATGGTGTATCTATAATGGGAAAATTAGTGCACATTAATCTAATTATAGGATATGTGAAGTGTTACTGTACTACTGTGAATATATATATATATATATATATAATATATATAAATATATATATGTATATATATATATATATATATATATATATATATATATATTCCAAAAGCATAGGACAGCAAATATAGATTGTGAGCCTGATGGGGACAAAACAAGCATTATAAATATATACACATATATATGGAGCAAGATAGAGAAAATGAGTACACCATAATATGACTATAGGATATGAGAAGTGGTACTGTGCTATGGTGTATACATAAAGAGGAAAAATAGTGCACAATAATGTAATTATAGGATATGTGAAGTGGCACTGTGATATTATGAGTATATATAGAGTGAAAATTAGTAGACAATAATATGATTTTAGGATATAAGAAGTGGTACTGTGCTACGATGTATATATATTGCGGAAAATATGTGTACAACAATGAGACTATAGGATATGAGAAGTGGTACTGTGCTATGATATATAAATAAAGAGGAAAATGAGCGCACAATAATATTATTATAGGATATAATTAGTGGTACTATTCTCATGTCTATGAATAAAATTGAAGAATGGTGGTCATTGCTGTGCTGTAGATAACAGTTATGAGAGCTGATACTGTGCTACGGTTTATATATGAAGAAAAGGAATAGTGTACAGTAATGTAGTTATAAGATACGAGACGTGGCACTGTCCTACAGCCTGTATGTAAAGAAGGATGCTGTTCGATAACGTAGTATACAGTGCCTACAAGTAGTATTCAACCCCCTGCAGATTTAGCTGGTTGACACATGCGGAATTAACTTGGCATTGTGACATTTGTACTGTAGATCAGCCTGGAAGTGGGAAATGCACTGCAGCAAATTTTGTTTTGTTTTTTTTTTGCTTGTTTTTTTAAAAACGTTAAAAGTTAATTCAGAGTGTCATTTATTATTCAACCCCTCAAACCACAAGAATTCTGTTTGGTCCCCCAAAAGTATTAAGAAGTAGTTCAGGCACCAAGAATAATGAGCTTCACATGTGTGGATTAAAGATCTCTTTTGCCAGCCTTTTCTGACTATTTAAGACCCTCCCCAAACTTGTGAACAGCACTCAGACATGGTCAACATGGGAAAGACAAAGGAGCATTCCAAGGCCATCAGAGACAAGATCGTGGAGGGTCACAAGGCTGGCAAGGGGTACAAAACCCTTTCCAAGGAGTTGGGCCTACCTGTCTCCACTGTTGGGAGCATCATCCGTAAGTGGAAGGCTTATGGAACTACTGTTAGCCTTCCACGGCCAGGACAGCCTTTGAAAGTGTCCTCCCGTGCCGAGGCCAGGCTTGTCCGAAGAGTCAAGGCTAACCCAAGGACAACAAGGAAGGAGCTCCGGGAAGATCTCATGGCAGTGGGGACATTGGTTTCAGTCAATACCATAAGTAACGTACTCCACCGCAATGGTCTCCGTTCCAGACGAGCCCGTAAGGTACCTTTACTTTCAAAGCATCATGTCAAAGCTCGTCTACAGTTTGCTCATGATCACTTGGAGGACTCTGAGACAGACTGGTTCAAGGTTCTATGATCTGATGAGACCAAGATCGAGATCTTTGGTGCCAACCACACACGTGACGTTTGGAGACTGGATGGCACTGCATACGACCCCAAGAATACCATCCCTACAGTCAAGCATGGTGGTGGCAGCATCATGCTGTGGGGCTGTTTCTCTGCTAAGGGGCCTGGCCATCTGGTCCGCATCCATGGGAAGATGGATAGCACGGCCTACCTGGAGATTTTGGCCAAGAACCTCCGCTCCTCCATCAAGGATCTTAAGATGGGTCGTAATTTCATCTTCCAACAAGACAACGACCCAAAGCACACAGCCAAGAAAACCAAGGCCTGGTTCAAGAGGGAAAAAGTCAAGGTGTTGGAGTGGCCTAGTCAGTCTCCTGACCTTAACCCAATTGAAAACTTGTGGAAGGAGCTCAAGAATAAAGTCCACATGAGACACCCAAAGAACCTAGATAACTTGGAGAAGATCTGCATGGAGGAGTGGGCCAAGATAACTCCACAGACCTGTGCTGGCCTGATCAGGTCTTATAAAAGACGATTATTATCTGTAATTGCAAACAAGGGTTATTCCACAAAATATTAAACATAGGGGTTGTATAATAATTGACCCACACTTTTATGTTTAAAATTTAATAAAATTCAATTGAGCAACATAACTTTTTGGTTTGTAAGATTTATGCTTCTGTTCATAAAACCTACTCTCGTTTACAGTTTGAAGGCTATAACTTATTTGCATCTTATCAAGCCAGCTAAATCTGCAGGGGGTTGAATACTACTTGTAGGCACTGTAGTTATAGTATACCAGATGTGGTACTGTGTGTATATAGAGGGAGATTAATGTACCGCACTGTAGTTATATAATAAGACATATATTATATTGATCTTTCGCTATGAGAAGACAACTTGTGCTGTGTCCTCTCCATCTGAACAGTGCCTGAACCATTGAGCGACACTGATAGGAAAATGTGACATGAAAAGTTTGGATTTGTTCCTGCCAGGCATCCTGTTGGCTGACAATGCTGGTCCCATCTCAGTACATTCTCATCATGGGTATTTGTGTTAGTAATATTAGGATTGGATCTCATTATGTCGTGTTTTAATTAAAAAATGCCTGTAAATAAAGGATTGCGGGGAAAAAAAAAAACAGCACATGGCGCTGCCAGGGACTATTGTTTTCTCCAGGAGCAAATCTTTGAAGCTGGCACAATCCCTAGAAGCCAGGAACATTTGGTAGCTATCCCACTGCCTCTGATACAATCATTTATTACAGCCCATTACAAACCCGTGTTATTTCCAGCCATTTCCCTATTCGCTCTCTGTTAAAACTATTTTCCTGCTCTACAAGACAAGCCGGTGGTATATTAAAGTGCAAAATGATATGCGATAATTAAAGAGCGTCCGCTGTAAGAAAAACCAGTGCAATGAAAACTGTCTGCTGCCTTCCTAAGGCTGTGGTCCAGTTCATGGGGTTATCCACTAGGCCGTGCTTTTCTTCTTCAGGGATGAGCACTAGTTGGGTTTCCGTTATGACGCTAACCCTTCTCTACCCAAACATGAGGTGACAATAATGGAGAAGCACTGTCTCATCACCTGCAATGTCTCACCACCTGACATTCCCAGTAAGATGTTTGGACCTCTTTGGCCACCTAAGGGTAAGTTCACACTGAGTTTTCCAAAGTTTTGTAACAGAAACTCTCCAAGGTTATGTTAACTAGTCTTTTTGCTGCATTTTTAGATCAGAAACTGAGTGGAAACTCTCCAAACACTTTTCAAAAGTGTAAACTTGGAGTTTCCACTCAGTTTCTGTTCCAAAAACGCCTCAGAGTTGGAAGGGACCTCCAGGGTCATCGACAGGACAGGTCAGGACCTCCAGGACATCTATTCTGTCAACAAGATGTTCTCATTGACTTTTGGTTGTCAGTAGAAATGAGTGAATAAATTTGTGTGGAATTGAATTCTAATCAAATTTTACAAACACCCGCATTCGCCAAAATGCGTATTTTTTGTAATTTGCTTTCGCGCAGATTCAGCAAAATGGCAGCTGCTGGCCACAATTTTTCTAAACCATAAAAGTCCATCAATATGTAAAAAAAAAAATCCGGTCCCTCTACATCACCTGTCCACTCCTCTCCACATGTTCAGATCATCTCCACCCGGGAGGGTTCTGCGCAAGCATGTGAAAGGTCCCTGCGTAATGATATCTTCGCGTGTGCCATGACCTTACGTGAACATGCCCAGAGCCCTGCTGGAGCCCATCAAAGCCGGAAGTCCTGGCTCATTGTAAGAGGCATGGGGATTTAAGTGCAAGCAGTGATCTAAAGACGCGGCAAAGACCAGACGAGTGACTGTGAGGAGTAGAGGGGCCGAAAAGTTGAGTGGAAATATTGCAGCATGCCCGAATTTTATCTTGTCAACAAGACCATGGAAATCATTGGACTACACTCGGATGACATCTTAGTGCAGTTCGATTTGCACAAACTAACACAATAGAGAAGATGGAGACATTTTTTTTCCATCTTCTCCTCAGCCGAGAGAATTGGATCACACTCTGAACAAACTCTGATCAGAGTGTGATTGGCACAATTGACTCGATTCTCTCAAATGAGAGAATATACGCTTGTGAGACCCTAGTCTTAGTGTTATAGGGCAAGATGGTAGGACTATGTTGCTCCTTTGGTCATCATATTGACATCCGACTATATCCTGCCTGCCATGACGTAGCTGGTAATGCAACGGCACAGGGTATTTCAATGCCAAACAGGAGCATAACAATGAGAGTCCTGCCGACTACCTTCAAGTTGTAACGTACAGGGTGGGATAAAATACGTGAAATTCACAAATCATTTTTTGATGACCATTTCTCTTAAAGATCAGTATGTACCAGGCTACCAGGTTTGGCTTTAAAAGACAAGAGGAGGCAGATGGTTTGAGAAATCATTCAACAGGGTCAAAAATTGGCTAAAAAAAAAGATATTCAAACTGCACTTTCCTCCCAGTTGTCGGCAGGCCTTTTATAGGCTATGACAAGTCACCTGCGGGGTCTACACAGCGTGGTTTTTTTTGCAGTTATCTTTAGACTAATCAATGCCTTGGAGGAGATCGATGAAGAGAAGAAAAGGAGGATTCACTGTAAAGAAGAAACAGTTCCCGGCCTTGGGAAGGAGTGAACAAACCTTTCTGCGGCGCGGCTTCCGGACAGTTGGGTTATCATTAAGTGTAGTAAAGCGCCGCCGATGAGAAATACAGCCATCTTCCTGACAGTCCTTGAGCACTGCAACTGGTATTTAAAAACATCTTTCTTGGCACTAAATAAGACATTTCACTTGCATCAAGCTGTCAAGGATAAGGGAAGGCAGCAGAAAAATGACAATTTTGTTGCATTGCTCTCCTCGGTAAATAATGTATGGTGTTTTCTCCCTCTTTTACAAGGTAAACCCTCTCTTCTCTTGTTACCTCGATTGCTCTCTCCTTCGTCCTGCATTTTGCATGTTTATTTATAATGCTCTCTTAAAAGGGGTTGTCTCATCTTGTTAAATAGGTAAAATTGCAAAGTGAAGTGCTTGTAAAAACATTTGCAAATTACCTCTTTTTAAAAATCTTCTCTGTTCTCAAAAATGGAGGAAATTTTAATTTTATTGTTTACTGCTCATTGCGTAGGTTATCAGACACCTCTGCAGTCTGTCTGAGGTGGCCGGTTTCCTAGGCAAGGAGTGTGCGCTTGCAAGTTCTTTGCTTCAAAGATTGCTAGTGCTGCTCTGAGGCTTAGGCTGCGTGCCCACTATGCGTTTTTCAAGCGTTTTTGCCGCAGAATTTCCGCAGCGAAAACGCTTAAAAAACGCTTGGTAATACGTGCCCCATAGTCCCCAATGATATTCCGCATGTGCTGTGCACATGCTGCGGAAATTTCCGCTGCGGATTATCATTGCGGAAAAATACGCTGCATGTCCATTAATTTTGCGGACACACAGCGTAATCACCGCCATTGACTTGCATTGGACCATGTGACATCCGCACAGGGGTGGATTAAGATTAGCAAGGGCCCCGGGCAGTTTAGAAGGCGCGGGTTCCCCCCCACACACACACCCACACACCTGATGTATCACATGTCACATGATCCCCTGTGATAGATCAGGTGATAGTTCACGTGAAATTAATTTGGCACAATATTATAGTAATTTTTTTTAGGCTGTGAGCCCACTACGCGTTTTTTAAGCGTTTCCGCAGCGGCAATTCCATTGCAGAAACGCTTAAAAAACACTTGGTAGAAGGCCTGCCATGTTCCCCAATGATAATCTGCATGTGCTGTGCACATGCTGCGGAAATTTCCGCTGCGGATTATCATTGCATAAAAATCCAGCACTAACAATTATTTTGCGGAAGCGCGGCCATTGACTTGCATTGGAACGCATGTAATCCGCATCACTGCATCTGTACATGCAGAATCCATGCGTTCCAATGTGCGGATGGTACCCGGGTTTGGAGAAGAGGAGACTGTCCTTCGGACCAGGGTACCATAGAACCTGTAAAAAAAGAATAAAATAAAAAATAAATATTATACTTACCTTCTGATGGCCCCCGGTGTCTTGATCTGATGCGTCCTGGCTTGCCGGCAGCTCGCGATGGTCTGAAAAGGACCTGCCGTGACGTCATTTAGTCATGTGACGGGTCACGCAACCGCTGATGTCGACAGGCCATCAGAAGGTAAGTATATATTTATTTTTTACCATTCTTTTACGATCACACTATATAAATCCATGCCGGTTGCATGGATTTATATAGTGTGACCAAGTTGACAAGCACTTTCCAAGTGATGCTAAAATTGCTTGGAAAGCGCTTGTCAACCCGCATGGGGAAATGCATGTGAAGAACACTTCAAATCCGCATGTCCCTGGCAGGAAAAACGCATGTACAATCCGCATGTACAATCCACATGTACAATCCGCATATACAATCCGCATGCGTTTTTTCTGCCAGGGAGATGCAGAAACGCTCAAAAAAAATCCGGAGCATTTCTGCATCATGGGCACATAGCCTTACATTAATTGTATGACTCAATATTGAGCGCACGTAGCCATCTATACACAGCAGGAGGCCGCACGTAGCCATCTATACACGGCAGGAGGCCGCACGTAGCCATCTATACACGGCAAGAGGCCGCACGTAGCCATCTATACACGGCAGGAGGCCGCACGTAGCCATCTATACACGGCAGGAGGCCGCACGTAGCCATCTATACACGGCAGGAGGCCGCAAGTAGCCATCTATACGCAGCAGGGAGCCGCACGGTGCCATCTATACACAGCGGGAGGCCGCACGTAGCCATCTATACACAGCGGGAGGCCGCACGTAGCCATCTATACACAGCGGGAGGCCGCACGGAGCCATCTATACACAGCGGGAGGCCGCACGGTGCCATCTATACACAGCAGGGAGCCGCATGGCGCCATCTATACACAGCGGGAGGCCGCACGGAGCCATCTATACACAGCGGGAGGCCACACGGTGCCATCTATACACAGCAGGGAGCCGCATGGTGCCATCTATACACAGCGGGAGGCTGCACGGCGCCCCCCCCAGAGACAGCGGGAGGCCGCACGGAGCCATCTATACACAGCGGGAGACCGCATGGAGCCATCTATACACAGCAGGAGGCAAAACGGAGCCATCTATACACAGCGGGAGGCCGCACAGAGCCATCTATACACAGCGGGAGGCCGCACGGAGCCATCTATACACAGTGGGAGGCCGCACGGCGCCATCTATACACAGCAGGAGGCCGCACGGTGCCATCTATACACAGCGGGAGGCTGCACGGTGCCATCTATACACACCGGGAGGCTGTACGGAGCCATCTATACACAGCGGGAGGCTGCACGGAGCCATCTATACACAGCGGGAGGCCGCACGGAGCCATCTATACACAGCGGGAGGCCGCACGGTGCCATCTATACACAGCGGGAGGCCGCACGGAGCCATCTATACACAGCGGGAGGCCGCACGGTGCCATCTATACACAGCAGGGAGCCGCACGGTGCCATCTATACACAACGGGAGGCCGCATGGCGACCCCCCAGAGACAGCAGGAGGCCGCACGCAGTCACGCACACACACAAACATATACAGACATATACATACACGCATAAACACATTTGAAACACAAAAATACATATAAACAGACATCACACAATGATATCTGCCTGCACACACATACATACATACACATACACACACACACACAGACACACACACTCACCATCCCCCGGCTCGGCTCCAGTCCTCCTGGCTCCTGCTCCTCTCCGGTGGTAAGTAGCCGTGCAGGCCGGGCGCGCACTACGTGATGTCACAGCTAGGAGACACGGCCGCGCACAGGGCCATGTCTCCTAGCAGTGACGCGGCCGGGCCAGCACAGGGAAGTTAACTGCTACAGTGCTGGCCCGGTCGAAGAAAAAGCAGCGGCCGTGCGCCGCTGCTGGGGGAGCGGCCCGGGGCCCCCCCCCGCCACTGTCTGCCGGTATGTGCCGCAGCGCCGCACATATAATGAGAGCAATCCGGCCATAGACACCCCGGAGCCCCGGGCCCCCTGGAGACCCGAGGCCCCGGGCGGTAGCCCGGATTGCCCTCATTATAATCCGCCCATGCATCCGCATCTTTGCATCTGCACAAGCGGATATCACACGGTGCAATGTGCGGATGGTACCCGGGTTTGGAGAAGAGGAGACTCTCCTCCAGACTCGAATACCATAGAACCTGTTAAAAAAAAGAATTTAAAATAAAAAATAAAGATTATACTTACCTTCTGATGGCCCCCAGTGTCCTCAGCGATGCGTCCGGTCTGTTGTATGGATCGCGGTGGTGTGAGGACCTGCCATGACGTCATTTAGTCATGTGACAGGTCACGCGACCGCTGACGTCGGCGGTCGCGTGACCTGTCACATGACTCAATGACGTCATCGCAGGTCTTTCACACCACCGCGACCCATACAACAGACCAGACGGAGTGGAGAAAATACCGGGGGATATCGGAAGGTAAGTATAATCTTTATTTTTTACCATTTTTATTTTATTTTTTTTAACTATTACTTGGTCACACTATATAAATCCATGCCGGTTGCATGGATTTATATAGTGTGACCAAGTTGTCAAGCACTTTCCAAGTGATGCTAAAATCTCTTGGAAAAGCACTTGATAACCTGCATGCAGAAATGCATGCAAAAACGCTTGACAAACGCTTCTACCTGGCGGGAAAAACGCATGTAAAATCCGCATGCGTTTTTCCTGCCAGGGAGAAGCGGAAAAAATATGCAGCATTTCTGCATCGTGGGCACATAGCCTTAAACGGGATTTGGACAACCCCTTCTTGATCTAAATGTTTGGCCCTGATAAAATAAAAAAGCTTATACACCAGCAATGTCAGCACTCGTGGTCCTGGGGCTCTCGTGCGGTTGTTGTGACACTTGACCCTGGCGCCCAATTAGCGCTGGCGTCACTGTCCCTGCCTTCAGACAAATCGAAGATGAAGAGGAAGTCCAAGCTGCAGCTGATCTCAGACTTCCTCTTCATGTTCAATTCGACAGGAGGCGGGGGCAGTGACACCAGCGCTGATTGGGTGCCGGCGTCATGTGTCACAACAACAGCACGGGAGCCCCGGGGAGAGCAAATGACAACACTGTGGGAATGGCGCCGCCACAGGAGGTGCCTATATACTTTTTTATTTTATCGGGGCCAAGCATGGGTTATGACAAGGAGTTGTCCAAGTAGTGGAAAACTTCTTTAAGGGATTGCTGAATCTGGCCAATTTCAAGACCCTCGTGCTCCTAGGATGCAAAGCTGTCTCTGCTAGTAGTATCGGACCAGCGGTGCAACCATGCCTGAGGTCCATACTGTCAATCTTCAGTAGTGCACGACCCACCTGCAACCAGGAAGCTGGGAAGCAGGGGAGCGGTGTGCTCCTAAAGATAGAACAACCCTTTAAATGGAAAACCTACACAAACGAAAAGCAATGCTGAAATCAATATGGAATCCTCCTTCTTGGGCTGATTAAAACTTCGGGGTTCCTCTTTCACGAACCCAGTAAAACTCCATATGGCAGCATAACGTGGTTCGCAACCCCATTGGTAAAGAAGAACAATTTACTGTATTAGTAACTACTTGACCTACCCATGGATGGGAAAGTAGGGAGATTTTTTATTTGGAATACTATGTTATGCTTTTCCTCGGTTATTCTACCTGGAAATGTATGATAACTAATAACTGGGCATTACCATTCTTTTTGTCAATTGGACATGTGGCTACATATTCTCGCTTTGCTTAATGAAGATACCGAGCCCCAATACAAATTATATGAAAATAGGGTGACGAATGATTATTCATCGATGGCCTCGAACATATTCCAGACTTCAACAATCAATGTTGGATTTTTTCCAATGCAGCCAGAACTGAAAATTGGCCAAATATATACAGCAAAGCCCAAGAACCCAAGCTTCCCATGGACAGGTAGCTAAACAGTCGGCCCCTGTCCTGCTCTGCCCTTATTCACATTGAGCTCAACTGACACATGGTAAGGCTTTAATACTAAAGATAGGATAGGACCGTCCCGACTGGGTTCATCTTGTCGTGGTGGGTCGGCTTTTACACTTTTTTAATCAAAATAGTGTTAACTAAGTACTATATGTTATTTTCATGTACTATTACTATTTACTTATTTACTTACTACAGGGTATTTGTTCATTTTCTTAAATTTTGTCTGTGAATTGACCAAGGTGTGAATGTGATCTTACGCATTGCAAGTATACCAAGTTATGCTCCGACTCATTATTTTGGTTTTGTAAATATATTTGACGCCTGACTGGTGTTTTGAACCATTTCGAACGTTTTTCGAAGACTCAAAATAAATGATTGCTTGATTAATTGAAAACACCGATTATCGTTCATTAAGGTCAAAATCTACCATTTACTCCCGATTTACCCAGTGTACAAGCATCCTCTGTGATTACAATGGGGAGACGGTATTAATCAGCTGTCAGACTCTTCTGGCAGCAGCTTATCTCTTCTGTCTAATACAAAGGATTGGGCATACTGGAATCCAACATGCCTCATCCTTTGTCCCCGAAAAATGGTCACTGGAGGAGAGTTGGGGCGACCTGATAAAATCCGAGGGATTAGCAGATTCTCCTCTAATGTGTATCTTTCTAGATGAATGTGGGATCTTATTGCTGGGAATATAAGCAATAAGCTATTATGGGCCAGGAATGCAAGGAAGGATCAGATTTACGGAAACCAGGAAATAACTCCCACATGATATAAATAAATCAATACTCACAAAGATAATCACATAATACATTTAGAGCGTTAACTGATTATTCACTCATGGGTCCTTCCATATTACTTTTTTACACCTTTACCATATATTCTTGGGCAACCTGTAAACCCACCTCCTCCTCTCAATCCCTCAGGTCCCACTTCTCCCTCCTACTTCTTTGCTCCCTAATGACAAGCTCAATTGCTACTCCGGATTTCTATGTCACCGCTAAGTATCGAGTTTGTAAAATTAGACGGTAATTAGAGGCTTGTCTCTGACAGCTTCAATATGATAGGAGCGGAGGGAGTGAGTATGTTAACTACCTGCAAGATGAGCCACTCAGGGTGATGGCGTACCCTTAGGCAGTAAGGAAGTAAATAAGAATCTTTAAAAGAAAAAGAAGGGTAGGGGACATGATACTATAGGAATATCAGAAAAAAATATATATGTATGACAAGTATAAGAGAATTTACAAAAATAGCACTACAGTCCAATCAAACAAAAGGCAGCGTTGAGAAAATTATGTAACAGATATGTCACATTAGGCTCTCTTATTAAAGGGAAGTGACGCGCCCCCTGGGCCATATTCTTTAGGGGGAATATCCGGAGCCGGATCAGATGGGAGTTGTAGTCTTCCGAGTGGCTGTGACCCGGTCCGTGCCCAGGGTGTCAAACTCAGTTGTATGTGGCAGTCCTACAGATGTTATAAAGTTCTTTATTGTCGACTACGCCACCCGTTGTATTGCGGTCACTATGGCCGCCGCTGCAGCAGGGTCCGCTGAGGCTGATGGTGTAGGTGCAGCTTTTGGTGGTATAACCCCCAACGGGTGGGGTATAGCCTCAGGGGGTCAGGTGCAGAGGATGGGGGTTGTGGTGGTGCAGCATAGATGTTAAAGGAAGACAGAGTCGGGTTGTGCAGTTTAGGGTATTTACTCACTGCTGATGTTCCGGTCACTCCAGCTTCAAGTGACCTCCCGAGCCGTGCTGCATCCACCAGGTCCTGGATCCAGCCAACCCCCAAGCGAGTCCGGAGCGTGACCCTGAGCTCTCCTTCTGTCCTTTCTCTGGCCGTCCCCACTATTGATCCACCCAGGTCCAGCTCCCTCGGGCCTTCTGTTGGGTGACCCTTGGCCTTGGGTTCCCTGACCCTCCACGTGGTATGCCTTCGTGGTGGATGTGGTGGGTGGCCGTGGCAGACGCTGCCCACGGCCTCCGGTCTCTGGCTGGGGTGTGTTTTTGCCCCCACCAGCTTGGGTTCCGGTACCCTAATGCCGACTCTTCACCCGTAGCTTGAATTTGGGCTCTCAGAGTCCTCTCTTTGTCCCCTCTCTGGGTCTTTCCTTCTTTCTCCTCTCTCTCTCTTGGGCTGCTCTGCTCCTCTGCTTCTTACTCTGACAGACTGACTGACCCTGTTCTTTGATGGTGCCCACCTTATATACACCCTCTATGTGTGAGCTCAGGTGACCAGCACCCAATGAGCTCCTATCTTTACCCAGGCTGCTCCCCCTATCTGCCCCTACACTACTGGGATGTACCACCCCCCTCCCACTCCAGCCAGGAACAGACTCGGTCGTACCTGCACATTTCTAAGTGGGAGTACCGTCGGTCTGCTCCTCGGAAATGGGATGTGTGTAGTGCATGCAGCCTACCGAGCTCAGGTCCACACTCCATCCTTACCCGGGAGTGGAATATCACACCTCTGGGTTGAGGTGCAATACCCCTGTAGCAGCCGAATCCTCAGGGTGCTACATTCCCCCCTGGTAAATCACAGCACGTCCTCGGGCTGTAAGACATAACATCCACAAACATACATTTTTTTTTTTCATAAACATAAACATAATAAAACATCATATAAAACTTTTCATATAATCATTCTCGTCGCCTCAGGCTCCTCCTCCGGTCACTGTGCAACGTGTGACCGGGTAAAGTGCGACAGTCTCTCTGGAAAACTGGTTTCCCTATAAAACCGGTAGGGGGCGCTTTAGGACGCGCAACTATTTACAGGGATATGGCCGTTCTCAGTCCTCGGCCAGGTATTGGGGAGGAATGACCGTTCTCAGTCCTCGGTCAGTGGGATTTAGGGGTTAAACGGGTAACAGTTCACACTTGCTGGTCCCTACGGGGACTATTTTTAGCAACAGCAACAGTTTCAGTTTCAGTTTATGGTGCCCCGACGGGCAACTATATACAGCTCCTGCTTCGCTGTACTTAACGACGGCGTCCTCCTGCTCTTTCTTTATTGTTACCTTTGGCTCTAGTTTCAGACCCGTCCGGGTCCTCTTGTTCTTCCTCCTCACACCGCAGCTCTTCCTCCGTCAGACGATGCACATGGAGGGCGTAGGGTCCTTTGGCACACTTGTGCCGGGTGAAGGTGACCTCGTCCCCGATGTAAAGGTCACGACCTCTGTGTCCCTCCGGTAGGTGGGACTCAACGTCTCTCCTGGTCACGAAGACGTCGCCTAGGGTGCGGTGGTCTCGGATGAAGCCCCACCCATGCTGCATGTTAAACTTTATCACAGTCCCGGTGGTGCGGGGACTATGCGCTGCACGGGGGTCTCTCCTGGCCCGGCTCTTCTGCTCCGCGCTCCTTACTTGAGCTTGCTGTTCCCGGACCCGCCTCTCTCTCCGCTCCCTCTCAAAGTCCTCGAGCTGTTGGCGGCAGCACTCAGCACGCTCCGCTGCAGCTGCCCGAGTCTCCTGAGTGAACCCCATGAGATCTTCTCCGGTGGGGTCCCACTCAAACTGCGCTTCTGCTAGCGGGGGCGAGATCCTCTTTACGGGCTTTGGAGCCGGGATCAAGGGTTCATCCAGGGGTCTCTCTCTCCGGAGTCGGGGATGGTGGAACTCCGGTGGCCATATAAATGGCTGCCCATCCGGGCACGTATGCTGGGCGTACAGGTCCTCTCCCAGATGCGGCACTTTAGGTCTTATGGGCGCGGTGGTGTTAGCGCCCGGGTTGCCCGGGCCTTGCGGCCAGGCCTGGGGTATCTGGAAGGTAAAGGGCACCGTAAGGACGGCGGCGCCCTGGGCTACTTGGCCCTGCGACCAGGCCGGGGGCTCCACGGAGGTAGGGGGCGCTGTTGGTATTGCGGCGCCCGGGGGTACTAGGCCTTGCGACCAGGCTGGTGGTACTTCCTGCTTGGTCACGCTCGGGGTCGAGGCGTGTGACGTCACAGGGGTCGCGGCTCCCGTTT
Source organism: Phyllobates terribilis (assembly GCF_046119375.1). NCBI lineage: Eukaryota > Metazoa > Chordata > Amphibia > Anura > Dendrobatidae > Phyllobates > Phyllobates terribilis. The sequence continues at coordinate 93,889,669 of NW_027362765.1, forward strand.
GAGGCCTAGTCTGCGGCGGTGACGTTGCAGCGACGGGCACGGCAGGATAGACTTCGGGCTCTGCGACGGGGAGCTGGGGCAGGTACGCGGTTTCCCGGTTTGGGGTATAGACGTCCCCTTTACCTGCCTCCACTCGTTCGGCTCCCTTCTCGGCGCCGTCTCCGGCCTTCAGTCCTCCCGCGCCATCCTCAGAGGCGGTCGGTCTCCTCGTCTTGGGTGGCGTGCTCCGCTGACGGGTCTCGGTCTGCTGGGCCATCTCACGGCTCCACTCCGCCAACGTCTCTCGCTGCACCCGGGCCATCCTCCTTGCGAGGCCCTCCAGAGCGGTCTGTGCACACTCCCGGTCTCGGGGGAGCTGTGCTAGGACCTCCACTAGTCCTAGTGGGGTCGTTGTTTCCAGCAGGCTCCTGACCAGCGGGTCGGTGCTGCTCTGCTCTCCTACAGTTGTCTCCAGCAGGCTCCTGGCCATCGGGCCGGTGCTGCTCTGCTCTCCCTCTTCTGTTTCTAGCAGGCTCCTGGCCAACGGGCCGGTGCTGCTCTGCTTTCTCGCCATCTCCGGGTAAGCTCCTCCGATATTCTTCTCCAGGCTTCTTGCCTCCGGGTGCGCTCGCTCTAGACTGCTCCAGGCGGCACCCATCTTTGTTCTCTCCTTTCGTCTCCTCCCCCCTCGAGGGCGGTCCCGGGGCCACTTGGTGATTGTCAGCTCCAGGGGCTGTTCTTTCACGCTGACAGACACCTCTAGCATCACAGTCTCTGTTGGTGGGGGCGGTTTCCACTTTTGGCGCCATTTTCGGTCCTGGCCCACGATGGGAGGTGGCCTCTCGCCACCCTCTGGCACGCCCATAATGGCGTCCGCTCTTCCAAGGCGGGAAACCTTTGGAAATGGCGGGAATCGCTTCCCAGTGGCGGGAAACTCTGCAGATGGCGGGAAAAAGCTGTTAATGGCGGACAACCGGCGGGAATCGACTGGTGATGGGGTCCGATGGCGGGGACCCTCTGGAACCGGCAGGAGACTTCTTTTTGAGGTAAACTCGCACTTTTCTTCAGGCACGCAGTACCCGGGTGTTGCGGGCACGTAATCCTGCCGACTACGCCAAAGTTGACGCGCCCCCTGGGCCATATTCTTTAGGGGGAATATCCGGAGCCGGATCAGATGGGAGTTGTAGTCTTCCGAGTGGCTGTGACCCGGTCCGTGCCCAGGGTGTCAAACTCAGTTGTATGTGGCAGTCCTACAGATGTTATAAAGTTCTTTATTGTCGACTACGCCACCCGTTGTATTGCGGTCACTATGGCCGCCGCTGCAGCAGGGTCCGCTGAGGCTGATGGTGTAGGTGCAGCTTTTGGTGGTATAACCCCCAACGGGTGGGGTATAGCCTCAGGGGGTCAGGTGCAGAGGATGGGGGTTGTGGTGGTGCAGCATAGATGTTAAAGGAAGACAGAGTCGGGTTGTGCAGTTTAGGGTATTTACTCACTGCTGATGTTCCGGTCACTCCAGCTTCAAGTGACCTCCCGAGCCGTGCTGCATCCACCAGGTCCTGGATCCAGCCAACCCCCAAGCGAGTCCGGAGCGTGACCCTGAGCTCTCCTTCTGTCCTTTCTCTGGCCGTCCCCACTATTGATCCACCCAGGTCCAGCTCCCTCGGGCCTTCTGTTGGGTGACCCTTGGCCTTGGGTTCCCTGACCCTCCACGTGGTATGCCTTCGTGGTGGATGTGGTGGGTGGCCGTGGCAGACGCTGCCCACGGCCTCCGGTCTCTGGCTGGGGTGTGTTTTTGCCCCCACCAGCTTGGGTTCCGGTACCCTAATGCCGACTCTTCACCCGTAGCTTGAATTTGGGCTCTCAGAGTCCTCTCTTTGTCCCCTCTCTGGGTCTTTCCTTCTTTCTCCTCTCTCTCTCTTGGGCTGCTCTGCTCCTCTGCTTCTTACTCTGACAGACTGACTGACCCTGTTCTTTGATGGTGCCCACCTTATATACACCCTCTATGTGTGAGCTCAGGTGACCAGCACCCAATGAGCTCCTATCTTTACCCAGGCTGCTCCCCCTATCTGCCCCTACACTACTGGGATGTACCACCCCCCTCCCACTCCAGCCAGGAACAGACTCGGTCGTACCTGCACATTTCTAAGTGGGAGTACCGTCGGTCTGCTCCTCGGAAATGGGATGTGTGTAGTGCATGCAGCCTACCGAGCTCAGGTCCACACTCCATCCTTACCCGGGAGTGGAATATCACACCTCTGGGTTGAGGTGCAATACCCCTGTAGCAGCCGAATCCTCAGGGTGCTACAGAAGCAGTCCATAAGATGAAGCCTACAAATTGCACATATGGGCATGCAGGTCTTTATATCTTCCATCTGTTGCTGCATTCCTAAGAAAACAGTAATTTAATTAATATGCAGATGAGGAGTTAAGTACTCAGAGTGCGACAGAGCACTTCCCAAACTTCTGCCTTTCCAGGTTGTTTCCCTGACTAGCATCAGCCTCTTTAGCTTGATTGATAACTCACTGTGTGATTTACTTGTCCCTGGCGCCTGACCTCAATCAGAGAGTGAGCTATCAATCAAGCTAAAAATTCCAGTACTGTGTGAGGAGGCTGAGGCTTGGGAGGTGCTCTTTTACGCCCAAAGCATTTAACATCTCATTTGCATGTGCATGAAAACACAGATTTCTCTGGAATGCAACAACAGATAGAAGATATAAAGGTGTCAAAGGATTTAGCTTTTAAAGCCCTGATTACCATATATATACGGTTTGGGGGAGTTTATCCTACTGACAGATTATCTTCAAGCTAAAGAGGTTGGTGCTGGGCAGGGAAACAACCTCAGGAGGCAGAGGTTCAAGAAGTGCTCCATTACAGCTGGAGCACTTAATGTCCATTTGCATATGAATTAAAACACAAATTTCTCAGGAATGCAGCAACATATAAAAGATAGGTGTCGATAGGTTTACATTTCAAAAACAAACATTGCTCATATGCGGGGTTTGGACTGGTTGATCTTACTGTCATGAATGTGGTTTGTGGAACCACTGTGCCACAGACCAAGAAGTGCCTGGAGAGGCGTAACTAGGGGACTCGCCCAATCTGACCCCCGGACGCACGGCGGCTTTATGACTCTGTGACCTGAGGAAGGACGAGGGAGGTAGCCCAGGTGCTATTCCAGAACAGATCAACGGATGTGCAGCAGTTGGACCCAGTAGGACAAGCAGGATGGTGCTCAGGAGCGTCAGGTTGGGTTGCACAGGAATGTGGCAAGGTTGAGCCGGAGTGCAGCAGGCTTGGTTGCACCGGAGTGCAGCAGGCTTGGTTTGCACCTGAGTGCAGCAGGCTAGATTGCATCAGAGTGCAGCAGGGTTGCCCCGGAGCGCAGCAGGGTTGCCCCGGAGCGCAGCAGGGTTGCCCCGGAGTGCAGCAGGGTTGCACCGGAGTGCAGCAGGCTTGGTTTGCACCGGAGTGCAGCAGGGTTGGTTGTACCTGAGTGCAGAAGGCTTGGTAGCATGGACTAGTACGCAACCTTTACAACATAGATTGTAGAACAGGAAGGTTGCTCAGGCACCTCCCCAGCAGAGAGGAAGCAATATATATGTAATGTCCCACAGCCATTGGCTGGGGACGTAACAGCAAGTGCACGCGCTGGCCCTTTAAGAGGGCGGGAGCGTGCGCATGCCCTAAGGACACGACCAGATGTCCTGCTGGAAGCAGGCAGAGCACAAGGGAGGGAAGCGCCGGCCGCAACGCGGGTGAGTGAAGTGACACAAGGGAGTCTCTGCCTGTCAGAGCAGGGATCCAGTGTGGCGCTAACACTTATTGATAGATTACCATTAAGCTAAATAGGCTGAGGCTGGGCATGGAAACAACCTGGGAAGGCAGAGGCTCGGGGAGTGCTCTGTCACACCCAGAGCACTTAAAACCTCATTTGCATGTGAATTAAAACACAGATTTTTTTGGGGGGGGAATGCAGCAACAGATAGAAGCTATAAAGAAGTTTATGTATATAGCTTACTGATCCCTTTCATTGATACTTCACTGTCTGATTTCCTTGCCTTGCACCTGATATCACACAGATAGTGAGTTATCAATCAAGCTAAAGAGGCTGGTGCTGGAAGGATCAGTACTGAGACGGTTGTTAGTCAGTGCCGGGATGTTCACTATGTACTGAGTGGTGGCTGAAGCCGCATCAACCACACCTCTATGACTGAAAGCCCGAGGCTGCCAAGAGGAATAAAGTTAATGTCTCCCGACAGCTAGGTTTCCAGTGCAGTGGCCGCATGGCTTCAGAACGCTATTAATCTGCAAAATAACCCCATATCTATAGGTTAAAAATGAGTTTTAAGATGACAGGTTCCCTTTATCATGCACTGGGTAACACTTAACTAGGTTCCGGACACAACTTTCAAAGTGTTAATCACTTTTACTTACCTACCTTTGAGTCACACCAAACAGATCCTATACCTCAACTTTCCAAACCATTGTTACTCGGATTTTAAAGGGATTGTACATCTCTGGGGTACATTTTTTTTCTTTTATTTCAATGCATGTATTTGGGATTAAAAATAATGTTTCCAATTAGGTTTCATTACAATTTTTGAATGATTTTGGTTTTGCAGGCTCTTTGTTCCCTGCAAATTCAACTTTGATGTGGTCATGAATCAGCTGGGAGGAGCTCAGAAGAAGACAGACAAGAATTACAAACTCTCTCATTTGCCCACCACAATGAGCTCATTGACAGATTCTCAGTTAACCCATTCAGCAGCCAGCAATAGACAGTGCAACTCAGAGGCTATAGAAGCCAAACGGTGCAAAATTTTCAATGAAATCCAATTACAAAAATTTATTTTAGCCAAAAATACATGCATTTTATCAGTTTCAGATAGCCCATAGACTTTATATATCCCGGCAGTCTGCACTTTACTGTGTGCCAATGTTCTAAAATGTCAATGTACTGAAAGCGGTTTGCACGTGATGTGCAGATGTGGGGGTGGGGATACAGCAGTCAGACATGGCCGACTCCCTATAGAGAAGGCAGACATGATTTATTACCATCTCTGCCTTCCTTTTTCCATATATAAAATGCTAAATCAGCGATTGCGTATACATTATAGTAAAGTGGACAGTGCTTCCTCCTCCAAGCCCAGTGATTATGTGAAGAATGTATTAATATGTTTAAATGCCTTGCAAAGGTCTTTTGGCACAATGAGTGAAATAAATGTAATCTAAATTAATAAAAAAGCAATAAAAAAAATAAAGCTATAAAAAGTGAAACACTGTCAGTCAAAATGGCTGTTTTTAGCCCTGCCCCATCTGAAAAAAAAAAAAAGTTAAATATATAAAAATAATTTTTAGGAAAAAAGGGATGCAATTTAAAATGCTTTTTGGCTGTCCATTGTGGGCATTTTCCACCAATATTTGCAAAAATGACGTAAAAACTAAGTCACATGTATATCGACAAAAAAAAGACAAAAGTTATTTGAATATCCAAATGAGAATTTTTTTTAGAGGACTTAAAAGTGCATGTATGTTTGAACCCGAATATTTGACTTGTCAGGAACGGGGGAGAAAATGGTCTGGTTCTGAACTGGATAAGTAATAAAAAAAAATAAAAAAATTGTTCTCACAGGTGGAAAACCCTTTTAAAGAAAGGGTATGTAGCATATTGATGTATTCCACCAAGAATTTACCTTGAAAACCCCAAGGGAAAATTGGTACCAATGTGAACGTTGTGAGCTAAAGGTCCAAAGGGTCAATGCCGAACAATTAAAAAGATGTAGAGCTTATGAAAATATTCAGTCTTCCAAATATAAGAAACCTCAACCATCCTGCGATTTCTCATCCACCTGCTGCCTGAGAATAATTCTTAATGTTCCCACATAGGAGGAAAGCCGTCTATGACTTTCTGGAGGTCACCAATGGTGGGACCTCTGCCAAGACTGAGCATTACGATAATATCCATTTTGGCAAGAACACACTTCATCTGAATTATTGCGGTAGGCACAGAACAAGAGTTTGGAGAGAGACGGAATGACCTAAGGGCACAGTAAACACCGAGAAGGAGTGAGATGTATCAGACATTTCAGTACATCAGAGAAAGCAGGGAAGCTTGGAAGCTCTCATTCATAAAAACTAGTCATTTTTTGGAGAGCTAACTGGGTAAGATGGCCAAAAAATATCATAAATGGAATGACTAATCTGATTACGAGAGTGCCAGAACAAGCGTTTAATGAGCCAAAAGTACAAGTTATACCAATATTAAACTGTATATGTTTACATTCACAGAAAAAGTGCAAATATTTGACACTGTGGGGCCCTTCGGAAGTTTTGCCTAGAAGAAAAAGGAAGACTTTTTTATAGCGCTGGATGGGATGGGTGGCAAATACAGCTAAATAGGCAATTACAGGTGCATCTCACTAAATTAGAATATCATCAAAAAGTTAAATTATTTCAGTTCTTCAATACAAAAAGTGAAACTCATATAATAGAGTCATTACAAACAGTGATCTATTTCAAGCATTTATTTCTGTTAATGTTGATGATTATGGCTTACAGCCAATGAAAACCCAAAAGTCATTATCTCAGTAAATTAGAATACTTTATAACGACAGCTTGAAAAATGAATTTAAAATCCAAAAATGTTGGCCTACTGAAATGTATGTTCAGTAAATGCACTCAATACTTGGTCGGGGCTCCTTTTGCATCAATTACTGCATCAATGCGGCGTGGCATGGAGGCGATCAGCCTGTGGCACTGCTGAGGTGTTATGGAAGCCCAGGTTGCTTTGATAGCAGCCTTCAGCTCGTCTGCATTGTTGGGTCTGGTGTCTCTCATCTTCCTCTTGACAATACCCCATAGATTCTCTATGGGGTTAAGGTCAGGCAAGTTTTCTGGCCAATCAAGCACAGTGATACTGTTGTTTGTAAACCAGGTATTGGTACTTTTGGCAGTGTGGACAGGTGCCAAGTCCTGCTGGAGAATGAAATTTTCATCTCCAAAAAGCTTGTCGGCAGAGGGAAGCATGAAGTGCTCTAAAATGTCCTGGTAGACGGCAGCGCTGACTTTGGTCTTGATAAAACACAGTGGACCTACACAAGCAGATGACATGGCTCCCCAAACCATCACTGATTGTGGAAACTTCACACTAGACCTCAAGCAGCTTGGATTGTGGCCTCTCCACTCTTCCTCCAGACTCTGGGACCTTGATTTCCAAATGAAAATTGGAACTCTGGGACCTTGTGGAGTGTGTCAATGACTGCCTTCTGGACATCTGTTAAGTCAGCAGTCTTCCCCATGATTGTGGAGCCTACTGAAACAGACTAAGGGACCTTTTTAAACGCTTAGGAAGCCTTTGCAGGTGTTTTTTGTTAATTATTTTAATTTACTGAGATAATGACTTTTGTGTTTTCACACGTGGATAGGAAATCAATGCCAAACTTAAGAATATCCCTTTAAGGATGAAAGGGTGACCCTATCAACAGGTCTTCAGGAAAGCAATATAAACACCTTTTATGAGAAGGTGGTTTACACTGTTCAAGTGAAATTAGCAGCAGCTGCACTTATGCATTTCAAAGGGGGAGATGACAGCAAGTTACCAGTGCTGGTGCTGAAGTATACAAGATGGGGTTTTGTTTATTAATGCACACATGAGGTTAAAGAGCATGAAGATGAACTGGCATGAGAGGCAACACACTTTATTTACTTGGAGGTTTGACGGAGAGGCAATAAACTTGAAGGTTTGCAGGAAATGCAATGCATTTGGAGGTTTGCAGGAGAGGCAATACACTTGGAGGTTTGCAGGGGGCAATGTACTTGGAGGTTTTCAGGAAATTAAATGCACTTATTTGCTTTTCAGGATAGACAATGCACTTGGAGGTTTGCTTGCAGGAAAGGCAATGCGCTTGGAAGTTTTCAAGGGAGGAGATGCACTTGGAGGTTTCCAGGACAGGCAATACACTTGGAGGTTTCCAGGACAGGCAACGCACTTGGAGGTTAGTAGGAGAGGCAAAGCACTTGGAACTTTCCAAGAGATGCAATGCACTTGAAGGTTTGCAGGAGAGAAAATGCACTTGGAGGTTTGCAGGAAAGGCAATGCAATGAACTTAGAGGTTAACAGGAGAGGTTATACACTTGTGGTCCATGTTAAGATGGGCACAATTTCAACTTAACCGAATCTTGATATGTGGGAAATCTTTGTGTTGTAACTTGATTCCTTTCTTATGGCACACGAAGTCTCACTGACCATTGGTGAAACATTTGCCCATCAGCAGGAAAGATATTACTGGCTGAACATTCTCTTTTGCCCCCAGAATAAACTCAGCTACAATGTTACATGTAGTTCAACTAAAAAAAAAAAGTTTTGGGAAAACTTTGGGAATGCGTTCCTAAGGACATCATCTGGCTTCAAGTCATAATCTGCAGCAAATCATTTGCTATAATTGTATTTTTTATGATTTTGCTTCAGCCTGACCTTGTCATTTAACAGTCTGTCTCCCTCTTCAATCTCCCTTTTGCACCAAAGCAGATCAAACAATCCCTCCAGAAGAAAATCAATGTCCCATCTCAGCACTAACTGAAGGTCACTTAGCAATTCTGTGAAGTAGTAGTGAAGAGGAGACTTTGCTCCATTAAAGTAATTTGTACTAGCGATATCCCAAAATCCTTTGCAGCCGGGGCCCTATTGGATTATTAACATTGAAGACTGTCAAAGATGTTGGCCCAATACTATGGAAAACGAACTTAATGAAATAGTATCTTGAAAACTGATTTATCATCTCAGATAAGATTATGTCAGGCCCTGAGATATTATCTCAAAGTTAAGTCAGCCCCGGGCCCCGACATAAGATCTATGATAACAGATGCGGGGTTATTCATTTATTTAGGACCGCGCATATTTCACCACTGATGCCATATATTGGAACAAAGAAAATGCCAGTCCTGGGATTTATGGATTCATTTATGGTCCAGCTCCAGTCTATAGTTTAAGAGTTAATCAATAGGCAATGAAAATGGATGAGATGTGAGTAAGATGGGTGGAAAATCCACTGGGCTGACTTTAGGACTGACAGGCATGAAATCAGCAGCCATTCCCTATAGTGAAATTGTTGGAGTTGACTACACTGATGGGTTACGCAATATACGGTATATATATATATTATATATATAATTATTTGTGCATAACCAATTGGCAAAGCGTATACTGTCTATCCAAAATCTTCAGTTACTAAAATATATATATATATATTGTATATATTCAGTGATTTATGAGTTCATCACTAATATTCAGTGGGTTTTAATCACTGGTGGAGATGTGGTTGGACCAGAAGGCATGAGACACCTAGTCCTGTAGTGATAATCTCCTGCTAATAAAACATTGATTTTATTGAAGCAGCAAAACACATCCTAATAAGTAACACATCACTAGAATCAGGGTCTCTTCCCCTGCATCATGCTGTTCTCAGATTTCGTAGCAAAAAACTGCTGACTGGTTCCCTTTAATAAGTTCTGATGTCATCATTAGCCATCAGTGAATTCAGCTGTCATTTTTATTCTATGAGTTCTGATGTCACCACTAATATTCAGTTACTCGTGAGGCCAATAATATTCTGTGAGCTCTGGTTTTGCTTATATTTAATAAGTTGTAATGTCATCATTAATCATCAGTGAGTTCATATCCAGTGAGTGAACTGTGATCATTAATACTTTAAAACCTATTATGTTGTCACTAATATTCGGTAAGCTCTGATGTCATGACTGATATTCGGTGAGCTCTGATGTCATCACTAATATTCGGTGAGCTCTGATGTCATCACTGATATTCGGACAACTCTGAAGTCATCACTAGTATTCGGTGAGCTCTGAAGTCATCACCAATACTCGGTGAGCTCTGATGTTGTCACTAATATTTGGAGAGCACTGAAGTCATCATTAATATTCGGTGAGCTCTGAAGTCATCGCCAATATTCGGTGAGCTCTGAAGTCATCGCCAATATTCGGTGAGCTCTGATGTTGTCACTAATATTCGGAGAGCTCTGAAGTCATCACTAATATTCGGTGAGCTCTGAAGTCATCACTAAAATTCGGTGAGCTCTGATGTTGTCACTAATATTCGGTGAGCTCTGAAGTCATCACCAATATTCGGTGAGCTCTGATGTTGTCACTAATATCTGGAGAGCTCTGAAGTCATCACTAATATTTGGTGAGCTCTGATGTTGTCACTAATATTTTGAGAGCTCTGAAGTCATCACTAATATTCGGTGAGCTCTGAAGTCATCACCAATAATCGGTGAGCTCTGATGTTGTCGCTAATATTTGGAGAGCTCTGAAGTCATCACTAAAATTCGGAGAGCTCTGATGTCATCACTAATATTCGGTGAGCTCTGAAGTCATCACTAAAATTCGGAGAGCTCTGATGTCATCACTAATATTCGGTGAGCTCTGAAGTCATCACCAATATTCTCTGAGCTCTGATGTTTTCACTAATATTTTGAGAGCTCTGAAGTCATCACTAATATTCAGAGAGCTCTGAAGTTATCACTAATATTTAGTGAGCTCTGAAGTCATCACCAATAATCGGTGAGATCTGATGTTGTCACTAATATTCGGAAAGCTCTGATGTCATGACTGATATTTAGTGAGTTCTGAAGTCATCACTAATATTCGGAGGGCTTTGATGTCGTCACTAATATTTAGAGAGCTCTGATGTCGTAACTAATATCCAGTGAGCTCTGATGTCATCACTAATATTCAGTGAGCTCTGATGTCATCACCAATATTCCGTGAGTTTTGATGTCATCACTAATATTTGGTAAGCTCTGAAGTTTGATCTCTGATGTCATCACTAATATTCAGCGAGTTCTGATGTCATCACTAATATTCGGTGAGCTCTGATATCATCACTAATATTCGGTGAGCTCTGATGTCATCAGGAATATTCAGTGAGCTCTGATGTCATCACTATTACTCAGTGAGTTCTGATGTCACCACTAAAATCCAATGACTTGTGATGACATTTGCGTGCTTTTGCTACCGTATCCATTTTGAATTCCCAGAAGCCAGTTGACAAAGCAACCAGTAGACTTTGAGGCCTCTCCTGCAAAGCTCCCGTGTAAGTGAGACATTGATGGTGCGGCACTGCTCTTGGTGATAAGTATGTACTTTTTTCATTTTGTTCTGCAGGCTGCTATTGAGAAAGATGTGTCCAAGAGTGGACAATCCCTTTAAGGACCGCTCTTGGTACATAGGAAAGTAATCTGGCTATAGGCTCTTCAGTGGTCCGCATCTCATATCAGCACATTCCTTCAGTAAGCTACTGCAATATGTTTTCCACAAAATGGGTTAAAGGAATTTGCGTAGATTATGAAACGTTAATTGTCAAATGCAACCAAATCGAATATTTCCAACTGGCGAATCCCTGGTGAACGTCAGATTCGCTCCTCTGTGTATTCTCTAATAAACGAGACTGAGAGCTAATTACATTTCTGCCTTCCAGAAGCAGAGCGTGAGAGGCGGAAGCGTCCCAGCCAGATGTGCTGGAGAGAGTGGGGGACAGAGAGCAAAATGTTGCCAGAATAAGCGACGGTCCTTGGGAAGACACAACGCTCATCAAAATTCTGAGCAACTGCTGAGGCTGAGATTCATCTGCTTATTAATATGGGAACATCTTATTTCATGTAATAATCATTAGAATCTTGGAAACTTTGCTAAGTGAGGGAAGAAACGCCATGTGCGTGATCACAAAGATAAAGTGTCCTTCCTCCCAGGGACCGCTGCGTATGTTCATCTGAATGTTCTCCGGACCTGAAGTGTGAAAAGTTCCCACTGCAAAACATGACCGTCTACGATTTAAAGAATGAAATGGAAGATTTTGGAAGTTGATTTACATCACATTGACGGTATAACAGTGTGACACTTTCTGTAGATCTATCACATTCAGATATTTAGTATAGTGCAAAAGTTTTAGTCAGATGTGGAAAAAATGCTGCAAAGGATGCATTCAAAAATTTAAGTGTTAATTGTTTGGATTTTGTTAATTGATAAAAATAAAGCGAAAGAAGAAAAGAAAAATATAAATAAAATCAATATTTGCTTTGACCTCACTTTGCCTTTAAAACATCATCAATTCTTCTAGGTACACTAGCACAAAGTCAGGCATTTTGTAAGATTTTAGTCAGGAATATGAGTAACAAATTATAACAAACAGGTGATAATAATCATCATTTTCATATGTAGGTTGAAAGATGATCATTAACTAAAACAGAAACAGCTGTGTAGGAGCCCTAAAACTGGGTGAGGAACAGCCAAACTCTGATACAAGGTGAGGTCGCGGAAGAAAGTTTCATGTTACAGGTTATACACCATGGTAAGACTGAGCACAGCAACAAGGCAAAAAGGTAGTTATACTGCATCAGCAAGGTCTCTTCCAGGGAGAAATTTCAAAGCAAACTGGGGTTTAAAGATGTGCCGTTCAAGCTCTTTTGAAAAGCACCAAGAGATGGGCAACATTGAAAACAACAGAGGCGCTTATTGGCCAAAGCAACTTAGTGCAGTAGATGTAGGACACATGATAATTACTTCCCTTCAAAATCGGAAGATGTCCAGCAGTGCCATCAGTTCAGAACTGGCAGCAACCAAAGAGACCCAGCTACACCCATCTAAGGTTCTGTGAAGTCTGTCCAGGGGTGTACGGTATAATGACTGTGACTACCACTATAGTTTCTAGGGATTAAGATGTAGGGTGATAAATAAATGTGACCAACTCTAGATTTTCCGAGGATCAGAGTGTGTTTGGTAAAATGAATGTGATCACCTCTCTGGTTCCTGATGATCAGGGGGTAGTAAATAAAATGAATGTGATTACCACTGTGATCTATGGGGATCAGGGGTCAGAGGTTAATGTAATGTGACCCACACTGTGATTTCTGGATATCAGTGAGTGTATAGTAAAATAAATGTTTATCAAAATTCACCAGTATAGTTCCTGGGAATCAAGGGGTGGGTAGTAAAATGAATGTGACTATTGGTATCGGGGATCAAAGCGAGGTTGATAAATATATGTGACAACCTCTATGGTTGCTGAGGATCAGGGGATGAGGGGGTAAAATTAACATGACCACAACTATAGTTACGTGGCTACTAAAATTAATGTGACGACACCCATTTTTTCTGGGAATAAGTGAGTGTTTTAAAATTTATCTTGTCATCCCTAAAGTTCCTGAGGATTGGGGAGTGGGTGATAAAATTAATGTGACAACCCCTATGGTTCCTCAGGACTGGGGAGTGGGTGATTAAATGAATGCGACAACCCATATGGTTCCTAAGGATAGGGGGGGGAGTGATAGAGTTCCTGGAAATCTTTGTGCGTGTTGTAAAATAAATGTTTCTCAAAAATCATAAAGATAGTTCCTGTGGATCAAGAGGTTGGTAGTAAAATTAATGTGACCATTGGTTCCTGGGGATCAAGGCAAGGGTGGTAAATATATGTGACAATCTCTATGGTTGCTGAGGATCAGGGGATGTGATAATATAGTGAATGTAACAATCCCTATTGTTCCTGAGGATCAAAGAGTTGGTGATAAAATTAATGTGACAACCCGAATGGTTCCTGAGGATCACGGAGTAGGTGATAAAATGAATATGTCAACCCCTAAAGTTCCTGAGGATCAGGGGGTGGGTGATAAAGTGAATGTGACAACCTCTATGGTTCCTGAGGATCAGAAGGTGGCTTAAACTGAATGTGACAACCCATATGGTTTCTGAATATCAGGAGGTGGGTGCTAAAATGAATGTGACAAGCCCTATGGTTCCTGAAGATCAGAGGGTGGGCGATAAAATATATGTGTCAACCCCTATGGTTTCAGAGTATCATGGGGTGGGTAATAAAATAAATAGGATAACCAATATGGCTCCTGAGGATCAGGGGGTGGATGATAAAATGAATGTCACAACCCCTATCGTTCTTGAGAATCATAGAGTGGATGATATAGTGAATGTGGCAACCCCTATCGTTCCTGAGGATTAGGGGGTGGATGATAAAATAAAGGTGAGCACCACTATTAGACTTGAGGGTCTGGGGATAATTGGTAAATTTATTTGATCACAACTATAGGTAATGTTTCGGGGCTGAAAAGCAATGGTGTAATTGATACACTTCCTGCATGTCACATTATTTGGTATTGTCAAGTCTGGAGGGCACCTAACAGCAAATTTAGAGAAATGTTTTTCCATTTTTGCTTTTTCCTAAGTAAACTTGCTGGACAGATTACAGTTCACCAAGTTAAAATGAGTGAGAGATACTGCAATATTCTATACTCCGGTCTATTCGACTCTTGCGCTCTTCCTTTTTTCTCATACAAGGACATAGTGGAGTGGAAGAATAGAATGAATACAAACTGTGCACCAAGCCTACTTAATTGCACCATAATAGACATTGTCAGACGTATATATGATAATTTGCTCTGGATACATTGTTTTGCCCCATGTACACGTCACTAAATGAATAAAAAAACAACATTTCATGCAATGTGCCTTCACAGATATGGCATATTGATTAAAAAAGGGATAGGAGTATTAAAAGCGATGTGGCCATCATAGATTAATGTGGAACATGCACTTATAGAGGCGAAGAACAGCATGAATAGGAAAATAACTAAAGTAACAGGATAAATAGACATGAAGCAATAATTGAGTATTCATGGTCACAGCTCTTGAACAAACAAAGCACAACATGCGCACATCACATTTAACAGTCTTGTAAAGTATCAACTCCATTATTTAACCTTGCTCATTCAATCCACATTTACGGCTGAACTACAATATGCTCCTTTGAATAGACAGAGCCGTTGTCACCGCCAGTAAAGCATTTAGGAAAACAAAGTTTTTAACATATCAATAGGTTGTTTTTTAGACCTAAATTATTATTTTTATGTCATGGTGCCCATGAAATCATTCGAGATCAATTACACTGTTCTACAGCCACATTGACAAAAACAGTTGAACCGAACTAATTTTGTGGTGCAGGAAACGAATATGATGCTTTAATTTGCTAATTTAGTTTAATTTTCAAGATCCAGAGGAGGTTGTAATTACTTATGACACTTTTCATGCAGGCTTATAGAAAAATTGAGTCTTTATTATTTCATCATCATTATTGCATTGTTAGTAGCTGGTCTATTACATCATCTATTTAGTCTATTGAGTCTTCAGTATTATCTCATCTTAGGGTGACCAATCAAAAACGCCAACTCAGCTCCGATGACGTAATAAATGCTCTCTGTATAAGGTATAGAGTTTTAGGATTTCTTAGTTTAGAGTCTTAGCATATTGACATATTTCTATATGTTTTTTTTTCAGATATGCCTCGTTCTTCATTAACAAAGCGGATAGTTTTTGATACATATGCGGAGATGTCACTTTTGCATCACAAAGGCGAAGCTTGACTACCATGATAAGGAACGCCTACAACCTGTATTTTGGCTGCCAAATTCGAGAACAGGACAAGAGATGGGCACCATACTTATGCTGCATTTGATGTGCATCACTCCTGCATCATCCTGATGTGATGCATTTGATGTGCATCAGTGTAAGAAATGATCCGATGCAGGAGTACAAGAGACAAGCAAAAAAGAGTTGTCACTGAATGAGGACCAAATTTTGTAGTGCAATATATGTAACTGTTTATAATTCGAAATAGAGTTTAGACATGTTTTAGTGATTTGAATTGTTGCTAAGTTTCTTCTAAATAAATATCAGAAAATTGGCATAACAAAATATTCTCTATCTTTATATTTGCAAAAATAATAATGTTTCAAAGTATGGAAACTTTTATGCATTAATTATATGTAGCAGTAAAATGAAAACTCTTTGATATCACAGAAACAAGATCCAACTAAAATGTTTTATTGTCAGATTTGAATTCAGGAGGTCAAATGGCTCATTTCATAACTGAACCTGACAACTTCTGAAAATATATAGAAAAGTGTTATTCTCAATGATGAACCTGCAAGTAAAAGTAGCAGAGATAACTTATATTCAATTAGGGGGGGAGGGGGTCTGGGATTTAGCTTGTGTTCATGGAAGGTGGGCTCAAAGTTCCACAAGTGGACATACTGTAGTTATGGTTCCACTTCTACATGGGTGAATTCTAGAGTTGGTATGAATCAATTGGCATGGCCTGACCTCAAAAGTAATCTGTGGCTGTTGTTTGGGAGCCATGAAAACTGCCTCCTGACAGCATCCACGGCTCTTCTTTTGATTAGCCAGCCTGATGCACTGTCACATGTGCATCACGATGAAGTCACACCAGGCCAGCTAATCAAAAGAAGAGCCGCAGATGGTGCCAGGTAAGAGGCCATTTCCATGACTCCAATTCAGCCTACAGAAATAACTGTTGTGACCAATGGACCAGGTCGTGTGCATAAACACAAACTCTACTGAGTTCTTTAGCGTAATCATACGATTGTGATTTTGGTGCAAACGGAAAAAAAAGTGAATAGACAAATCTAAAGATTGCCACCAAGGCCAAACCAAAATTCCTGACTGCAATGGCTCCAGAAGGTTACCATACTTCATATTCAGATGGAGCCCTTTGCTCAGACCACAGAGGGTAAACAAGGGTGTGAAATGGGTATGACCATAGAAGTGTTTGTAGTTACGCAGAACACTTTGTTCCAAACTTCTTCTAAGTTGGCAAGTATGCCTAAGTTGCACTTTCTATAAGGGATTAATCAGCTGTTTTTGGAACTTAATTACAATCCAATGCCCGTAATGATGTTCTTAAAATAAGCAGCTGAGCAAATTCAAGGGCAATTATGGGTCTACTACATCCAAAGCTCTGAAATTCTCTGTGGTCACCACAAACCTAAGGTATAGAGTAGGTGCACCACCCGAACCGCAAATAATCAATTGCCTATTTCCGACATTTAACGATATTTGACTATAGATTGAGGTGGACCCCTTACTGTGCTAATAGGAAAATCTAAATGCCCAAAAAAATGTCTAAGAAGCACAATTTACCATTCTCTGGATTGTGACAATGCCTGGAAAAAGAAAATAGCCCATGTAAGTTAAGTCCTTGATGACTGTGATCAGAACAATTTGTTATACTTTTCCTTTTTGCATATCGTCGGTCATAACTTTTTTTTTGCTTTCTTCAATATTTTTGTGTGTATTATATTTAATGTTTGAATTAAATCAAATTTTTTTTGCAAAAATGTACTTAAAGATACGTCTGTTACAGTTTTTCTCTTTTTTTATACATATATCCTGATCACACATTTTGCTCGAGTGTTGATACTATGTGTATATAATTTATAGGAGAATGTAGTAATGTATTTAATGTGCTTACAATATTATATACTGCCATATATATCTACCCTATTAGCCTGTGTACTGATCGGACCGATCTATACCCTAGCATCAGAAACTATGATCAGACAGCCAATTTTTTTGAGCTGTCTGCCCATACCAGGTATGGACCTGATCGAGTCACAGAGAATCCCCAATTAGTCTCTCTTTTTGAATTAGCATTGATCGCGGTATTTGAAGGGTTACAGCCGTTCACACTCTCGAGTGCACAGGAACACTAGCAGTGAGCCAGACAAGCCATCTGATGGCTACACGAGTATAATAATAATATTCACCACCAGCTCATTATATTTTCAGACGGTAGAACCTTTTTTGGCCTTTAAAAAGAGAGACTATTGACAGCCATGATGAATGAAGCAGGAAATATTATACGTAACGCTGGGTAAGGAGCCAAAGTATGGCTGAGCAAAGTACAGAACTGGCTTATTTAAAGGGGGTTTCTAAAATTAGGAAAATCTCACTCAAAAACAGCACCACCTTTGCCCATAGGTAATGGCTAGTATTGCCACTTATCTGCATTCAAAACACTAAACTTTCCATGGACAGACATGGGGCTGTTTTGGGAAAAAAAAACAGATTTTCTTTCCCCAAATCCTGGATACCAGTGCAAATCTTTCGTATACATAAATAAGAGGGGGACAAATTTGGTGTATGCACATTATGACCCAAAACTTCTAGAAAATGGGGCTAGCACAACCATGAAGCTGATATTTTTCGGCAGCAGGGCTCAGTGATTTTTATGGGAACTATTGACAACCTAAAAAGTCCATAGAGCTATATTCTAAAAGAGTTATGCTTAAAGGGGAGGTTTCACAGATTTTTTTATTGTAATTTGAGTACCTCTTCCAATTGGTGCTGCTCCACTGATTCTGGAACAGTTTTTCTTTTCTTTCTGAGCCTCTCCATTTAAAAGTTGTGCCCCCTGGAAATAAAGGAGCAAATTTTCCCTTCAGTGGTATACCACAGAATGTCTTTGTGGGTGTGGCCATGTTTTGATTGGCCAGTATCAGCAGAGAGTAAGTAAACGCCCACACAGAAGTTCCAGTTGGTTGAAGGGAAAATTGCATCTTTGTTTCCAGAGGAATAACTTTAGAACTGAGGGGCACAGAAGAAAAAGAAAAACTGTTCCAGAACCAGAGGAATAGTGACAATTGGAAGAGGTATTAAAATTTCCAGGGAAACTTCCCCTTTAATTCAATTAATGATACCCCATAGTGGCCAAATACTTGCATATCACATAATATAACACTTGTATTTGAATGCTCTGATACTTCAAGAATATTTTTCTGATTATGGAATATTTTACACATTTTTTTCCTGTAAATATTATCGGATTCTCAGCAAAAGAAGCAAAAAAAAAGAGAAATTATATTTATATATTCTACTCTTCATGAAAACTATATTATGGATTACCAGCACATCGCTACAGTCTCATTGCACTAGGGTGATATTAACACCTAAATGTCTGCCGCTGGGTGATATACTCACCTCATTTTACACAAATGTTTTCCTTTTTGTGACATTCAGCGTGTTTAAAGGTTGATGTGACTGTCTGCATTCAGATTTGATCCTTATCCAGAGCGCCTGTGAGGTTACACGCTTCTCATGCGTCCTCCTATTGTTATTGATGCCTTCCTTTGGCTCACCTAGAGATACAGCTGCCTTTTCGTCTTACACCTAAATTTGGTTTCCAAGGCGACGGCGAGCTTCTTCTTGCAACCACACAGTGTTTATATCCTTGCTTATCGGGTTTGTGAATCGTTTACTTGAAAGCTTTAAAATAATCCAAAAGTTACATGTAAATTGTTCGCTATGGAGAAAACTAATTGGCCAATTATTGAAAATAAATAATAAAAAAAATCTTTAAGGAATAGTGTATACTCAGCGAATAGTCACTTGCAGCTAATTCAAATCACAATTGCAAAAAAAAAATACAAAATTTCAATAAAATTGAAAAAGAAAAAACTACTATATATAAAAGACTATAGAGAATATATCCCCCTAAAATGACATCTAATGGTATAAACTTCCTCGTAATTCAGTAAAAAACTGGTTAAACACGGTGTGTTAAAAACACAGTGACAATTTTTTATACATTTGATTTTTGGGGGGGAGGGTCCATCTTTTTGGGGGTCATCTATTATTAAATAGTCTCTGTAGTTTCAGGTGACTTTTCAGAGTAATCTGTCCTCTCTGTGCACATGAAGAATTACACAATATGACTTGTATCCCGCATTTTAACCTGTTCCCTCCAGCGCAGGCTCTATATTTAATTTTCAGTTGTCTCTGAGCTAGTGGGTGGAGACTAGCTGCTATGATGTCTCCCATACACAGCACTTATTTTCCCCACTGTATATAGGATAGTTAGGTAGATAGATATAGATAGATAACAGATAGATAAATAGATATAGGATAGATAGATAGATAGATAGATAGATAGGTTGATCAATAGATATATAGATATGGGATAGATAGATAGATAGATACTGTAGATATAGGATAGATAGATAGATAGATACATGATAAATAGATAAAAGGATGAATAAATAATAGATAAAGAGATACCGTAGTTAAATACAGTACAGACCAAAAGTTTGGACACGCCTTCTCAATTAAAGATTTTTCTGTATTTTCATGACTATGAAAATTGTACATTCACACTGACGGCATCAAAACTATGAATTAACACATGTGGAATTATATACTTAACAAAAAAGTGTGAAACAACTGAAAATATGTCTTATATTCTAGGTTCTTCAAAGTAGCCACCTTTTGCTTTGATGACTGCTTTGCACACTCTTGCCATTCTCTTGATGAGCTTCAAGAGGTAGTCACCGGAAATGGTTTTCACTTCACAGGTGTGCCCTGTCAGGTTTAATAAGTGGGATTTCTTGCCTTATAAATGGGGTTGGGACCATCAGTTGTGTTGTGAAGAAGTCTGATAAATACACAGCTGATAGTCCTACTGAATAGACTGTTAGAATTTGTATTATGGCAAGAAAAAAGCAGCTAAGTAAAGAAAAACGAGTGGCCATCATTACTTTAAGAAATGAAGATCAGTCAGTCCGAATAATTGGGAAAACTTTGAAAGTGTCCCCAAGTGCAGTTGCAAAAACCATCAAGCGTTACAAAGAAACTGGCTCACGTGAGGACTGCCCCAGGAAAGGAAGATCAAGAGTCACCTCTGCTTCTGAGGATAAGTTTATCCCACCAGCCTCAGAAATCACAGGTTAACAGCAGCTCAGATTAGAGACCAGGTCAATGCCACACAGAGTTCTAGCAACAGACACATCTCTTCAACAACTGTTAAGAGGAGACTTTGTGCAGCAGGCCTTCATGGTAAAATAGCTGCTAGGAAACCACTGCTAAGGACAGGCAACAAGCAGAAGAGACTTGTTTTGGCTAAAGAACACAAGGAATGGACATTAGACCAGTGGAAATCTGTGCTTTGGTCTGATGAGTCCAAATTTGAGATTTTTGGTTCCAACCATCGTGTCTTTGTGCGACGCAGAAAAGGTGAACTGATGGACTCTACATGCCTGGTTCTCACCGTGAAGCATGGAGGAGGAGGTGTGATGGTGTGGGGGTGCTTTTCTGGTGACACTGTTGGGGATTTATTCAAAATTGAAGGCATATTGAAGGCATATTGAACCAGCACGGCTACCACAGCATCTTGCAGCGGCATGCTATTCCATTCGGTTTGCGTTTAGTTGGACCATCATTTATTTTTCAACAGGACAATTACCCCAAACACACCTCCAGGCTGTGTAAGGGCTATTTGACCAAGAGGGGGAGTGATGGGGTGCTACGCCAGATGACCTGGCCTCCACAGTCACCAGACCCAATCGAGATGGTTTGGGGTGAGCTGGACCGCAGAGTGAAGGCAAAAGGGCCAACAAGTGCTAAGCATCTCTGGGAACTCCTTCAAGATTGTTGGAAGACCATTTCCGGTGACTACCTCTTGAAGCTCATCAAGAGAATGCCCAGAGTGTGCAAAGCAATCATCAAAGGAAAAGGTGGCTACTTTAAAGAACCTAGAATATAAGACATATTTTCAGTTGTTTCACACTTTTTTGTTAAGTATATAATTACACATGTGTTAATTCATAGTTCTGATGCCTTCAGTGAGAATGTACAATTTTCATAGTAATGAAAATACAGAAAAATCTTTAAATGAGAAGGTGTGTCCAAACTTTTGGTCTGTACTGTATATAGAAAGAAAGATATGAAATATAAGTGGATCATTAGCTGTGGATTTCAGAGCTGACAGACTTCCATTAAAGTGAACCTGTCCCTCGATTCATGCTGCCCAGATCACTGGCAGTATGACGCAGAGCCTCGATGCACAATTGCAACCAGATAGTTTTTTCTCTAAGCGTTTCAGAGCAAATATAGTTTGAAAATCCGGTGAAGATCATAGCCAGAAACCTGACTAGTCCAGCGAAGCACCCAATTGGCTCTCCCTAGTGCTGCTAATAGTAATTGACAGGTCTCTCCCTATGTACACTGACAGGAGAGACCAGTCAATCAACTGTAGCAGCTTCAAACTATATTTGATCTGAAATGCTCACCTTTTCACCAAAAAATATACCCAATTGTAATCTCTATAATTAAGGGCCAGTTGTGCCTGAAACGCGTAAGTGATAGTTATATTCCCTGTTTGTGGAATCTCACTGCATACATGTTTTTAACTTGAAGAAATAAATTCTAAGTTTTGATTAAATAATTTGGATGCTGGTTTCGGTTATTTCCTTCTGCCTAGCAAGCTGTACTATACATATTTGCCAAAGCGCAATTTTTATCAAAATAGAGCCCAATCTGTCAAGATGTCGCTTGTTTCTTTACATCTCTAGACAGATAGATAAACCTGCAGATAAATATCATTAGATGTACCAAGACTGCGAAAACAATATTGTAGAACGGAAAAGACTTGTAGTACAGAAACTTATTTCTTTCATGCCCTGCAGATACCGCTACCACTGCTCTATTCCCCACCCCCGCCTGCGCTCTACCCGGCTGCCTTATAATGTTTGCTCTGACTATACGCACCACTAATTTTTATAATATTTTTTTTTTCCGCCTGCGTTTTCATCTAGAGATAGTTTCATCGCCTTGCATTTAACATTCCATATAAATAAAATATCCAGATGAACTCTTAGACTTGTCGGCAGCGACTTGTCTGATGTGTATTTTTATCTTCAGAAGATCCTCACAGGTTCAGGATGGATCGTGGAAAAAAAAAATTGTGTTAAATTTGGTGCCGCAGAAGTTTAGAGAATAATAACGTTCTTATAACCCGGGCTATTTCTACACTGGGGAGGAGATTGAATAACGGGACCATCAGATGATACATCCATACCGGTAGGTATGACAGGGGTACAGATATTCACAGAATCAGAAGAACTGTGGAGCTTCATAAAACATTATACAAAATAAAATGTAAAGACGTAAAAAAGGTCAAAAAACTCAGATTCAGATAAAAACGTCAAAACTTTAAATTGATAAAAACCCCTAACATTTTTTTGGAGTAATATATCATTGAGGAATCTGGCTATTGTGAAACGCGTGGGAACAATGCACAACCTGTAACACAAGCTCCTAAAAATTAGGTGCCATTTAAAATGAGGTAAAAGGCATTGGTCTGATGGTTTATTCTAAAGAAGATGGCACAATTCATGGAAAGATGGATTCCAGGGGAAGTTTCTGGAAAGGAACTGGAAAACCCTAAGGCAGTGCAGTTGGCTGGCTCCTTCTTAGCCTGGTCAATATGCATCAAAGGGGTCGGAACAGCAGTAAAATTGGTGTCAGGAAGCCAACTGAATCATGCATGGCGTGAGAATAGGATCCTTTGCAGAGCAGACACTGTCTTCTGGTCCACACTCAGTGTGTCTTAAGATTCCCGTAACTAGGATTTGCTGAAGCACCTCAAACCCAGAAGGATTCCTGTGTTTTTGTCTAAAATCAACAGACAGACAGCTCTTTACAAGGTTGACAAAGGCAGCACAGCTACATTGCTGCTAATTGGTCACAAAGATTAAGTCCCACCCCTGAGGAACATTGTGTGCCATTTTTAGCCCTATTAATGCAGTCCTCTTCAATAATGTCAAACTTTTATCCTACCTTCCATACCATGTGATATAGGATAAAATAAAATAAAAATGTAAATAAGTTATCTCATGAACAAAGTCATCAAAGCTAAGTTGCTGCTGATTGGTCACAATCAAAGATTAAATCCCAACCCTGAGGAACATTATGTATCATTCTTAGGCCTAATAATGCAGTGCTCTTCAATAATTTTAAGCTTTTATTCTACCTTCCAAATCATGTGATACAGGATAAAATGAAAATGGAAATAGATTATCTCATGAGCCATTTTCATTGTAGCAGTCCTGACAGGCAACTGTAAAGTAATTTGTAGTGTTTATATAAATATAGATTTACTTTTTCATCATTTTTTGGTGTTCATGTGTCTTCTGTGGTTCTTTGAATTGAACCTGTCTCCTTCCCCTACTGGTAGCTGATAGTCCTTTCTTAATCCCTCAAGAGACTTAGCTGCTTTCCTGACAAGCAGGTTAGAAAGCTATTTCTATTGGCCACTCTGCTATAAACACAGTATCACTATATATAAAAAAAAGGCTGAAGAAACATGGAGGGGAAAATCTTGCAAAAAGTGTGAAGCTGATGCAAGGAGACTTATAAGCCATGCAATGCTCCTCTGGGAATTTAAATAGGTGACACCTATTGAATGTAGCAATCCTAAAAGTCAATATTGACATTCTAATGGGCCTTGCCACATGACTAAGAATAAGAAGTCAAACCAGAAACTCCTTTTGGAGACACATGTTTTGGGGTGTTTGCCCCTCTTCTGTACAAAGCAAGAGATCTGATTTTCCTAGGTGAGAGGCCTCTGACTGGGGGATCTAAGGGGGAATGTTTCTACTTGAGGAGTGTGCTAAGCTGGCGTAAGGAGACTTATAGGCCATGCAATTCTCCTATGGGAATTTAAATATGCAAATAGGCTCTTCAGAAGGAAGAGGACTTAATTTCTGGTGACACCTTATTGGACGTAGTAATTCTAAAAGTCAATCAATGAGCATTCCCAGGAGGAATTTTTTGGGGGAGAGTTATTAGAAGTAATTTACAACAGATGATAACCAATCACGTCCTTCAATGCTCACATTCCTTATAGATTATTCAATGACTCCGCCAAAGCGGTTTCTTAATCTGATTTAATGCAAAACTTGACGTAAATTGGCAATGAATGTCCCCGACCAGGATCCTTTGGATGTTGTGTCTGGGACTCACGCTGCGTTACTCACATCCTCCTCTTTTATTGGGGCAGCAGTTCACATTTTTATGTCAAAACACTAGCGATGTGATACAAGAGTGCTACGTTTATGGGTATTTAATCATGACAATGAAGTTTTATGAAGATGTGATTAAACCCAGGAACTGTAGAAGCCGGGAGGGTCTGCAACCACTGAATTACTGACTCTGCAGAAGAAAGTGAACTGCCAGGATGGAAGAGGAAACACGTCTGATAAATGACATTTGGGTAGCCCATTTTCCTTTTTGTGCAATTATTACACTTGTAGATCTACAGAAAGTACAAATTCAGCACAAAGCAGCTAGCAAGCTTTAAAAGTGAGAGGCAAAGTGGGTCCGCTGCATAACCTTGCCCATAACCTGTCAGAAATGCATTTCATAGGCATCCTCCACATATCATTTCCCGCTCTAGTTACCGCAACCTTCGACATCCTGGCTGTTTTCAGATCTATGTTGCGTGAAATTTACCCCGCATTACCATTTTATGGAGTAACCTAAGAAAATTCAAGTCTGCAGAGAATATGTGCACTGCTCAGATAACTAAAGGTATTAAAAGAGCAAAGCCATATCTAAGTCTATTTATCTATCATATATTGAAGACATGTCCAGCGGATTTCACCTCTATCTATCCATGGTCAGTGGTAGCACGGAGCAAGGTTGGAGAGTTTCTCTTACACAGGACACTGTTGCGTTCTCACATCCTGTCCTGGACACTGGGCGAGAGTCCTTGGAGGACCATGTATGAAACACAATGAACCATAGGCTTCACTGTGTCTCAGAGCATTGTCTCCACCTTAAACCTCAATAGTATTTTTCGCAGGTGTAATGTGATGGTATCTATTCATATATCTCGGCAAGTATATCAAGCTAACTAGAGGTGGAAAAAAAGATGAAAAAGTTACTTTTTTCCCACTGTGAAGCATTTTGATAGTGTTCACATGTTAATTGGAGGCTACATTAGAAAAGAATGCTCCCTTAGGCTATGTTCACATTACGTTTTTACCACACCGCTAAAACACAACTCCCGGCCACATGCTCCTAACCACAATTCTAACTAGATGTGTCCGACCTCGCTCAATGCAAGTTTATTGAGCGAGATTGGACAGATCTAGTTGGCATGTGACCTCATATACGCAAATCACATACTTGCAGTTATGGGTCCGCCGCTCCCGGCACTGGCAACATAGAATCCTCACACTGCGTAGTGCGTGCGCATTAAGGATTCACAAGTCTACAGTCACATAGAGCAACCGTAGACTTGAAGCTTAAAGGGGCTGTTCGGTCAAAAACTCCAAGTCTGCGGTCACTCTATGTGACTGCAGACTTGTGAATCCTTACAGAGGACACAATGCTTAAAAAAATGTATGTTGCAGAATTTTTTTTTATTATTGACGTTACACAAACTACATAGTCACATAGTTTTTAAGGGTGAAGAAAGACTAAGTCCATCTAGTTCAACCCATAGCCTAACATGTTGATCCAGAGGAAGGCAAAAAAAAAACCATGTGGCAAAAACTAAGCTCCACATTGGGGAAAAAAATTCCTTCCTGACTCCATACGACAATCAGACTAGTTCCCTGGATCAACGCCCTATCAAGGAATCTAGTATATATAACCTGTAATATTATAATTTTCAAGAATCCAGGCCCTTCTTAAATTTTCATAGTGAATCACTCATTACAACATCATGGGGCAGAGAGTTCCATAGTCTCACTGCTCTTACAGTAAAGAATCCGCGTCTGTGATAATGATTAAACCTTCTTTCCTCCAGACGTAGAAGATGCCCCCTTGTCCCCGTCTCAGGCCTCAGAGTAAAAAGATCAGTAGAAAGGTCTTTGTACTGTCCCCTCATATACTTGTACATAGTAATAAGATCACCCCTAAGACTTCATTTTTCCAAACTAAATAACCCCAAGTGTAATAATAACCTGTCTTGGTATTGCAGACCCCCCAGTCCTCTAATAACCTTGGTCGCTCTTCTCTGCACCCGCTCTAGTTCAGCTATGTCTTTCTTATACACCGGAGACCAGAACTGTACACAGTATTCTAAGTGTGGTCGCACTAATGACTTGTATAAAGGTAAAATTATGTTCTCCTCATGAGCATCTATGCCTCTTTTAATGCATCCCATTATTTTATTTGCCTTTGCAGCAGCTGCCTGACACTGGCCACCAAACGTGAGCTTGTCGTCCACCAATACACCCAGGTCTTTTTCAGTTACAGTTTTGCCCAGTGATTTACAATTAAGCATATAATTATACATTTTATTTCCTCTGCCCAAGTGCATTACCTTACATTCATCCCCATTAAAGCTCATTTGCCATTTATCAGCCCAAGCTTGATAGATCCTCCTGTAATATAAAATTGTCCTCATCTGTATTAATTACTCTACAGAGTTTAGTGTCATCTGCAAATATTGAAATACTACTCTGTATGCCCCCTACAAGGTGATTAATAAATATGTTAAAAAGAAGTGGGCCCAATACTGACCCCTGTGGTACCCCACTGTTAACTGAGACCCAGTCTGAGTGTGTTCCATTAATAACCACCCTTTGTTTCCTATCACTGAGCCAGTTCTTAACCCACATACATATATTTTCCCCTATCCCCATTGTTCTCACTTTATGTATCAACCTTTTGTCTGACTTCTTCGGTCTGGTTCAGATAAGAGGCTCTGATGGTGTAGATGGGACATTGCTATTATTCACCGCTATTATTCTCATAAAGAGTCTAAGGTTCTGCTAGGCAGCACGATTGTTGTAATCTAGATCTTGTGTGTAAGAGCAATAGCAGAGGCCAGTGAGCAGACCATATCAGGAGCGGTTTTTCTTGGTATCATCCTTCTGGTTTTGACTCCTCTTATCCTGCTGCCAATTTGCTCCACTGGTCAGCAGGTAGTTTATTAACACAACCTAAGGACAATGAAGACCAGATACTTTTACAAGGATGAAAGGGTGAACACCAGACCATTCCCTGGAACCTGCTTAGTGGAGTGGCTAGGAAAAAACTTTCTGTGGATACCCTTTTAAGAGCTGTCAAAAGTCGGCATAAACAATTGTGGAGTTGACTTTAGTGGGTATGAAATGGCTGCATCGGTCACATGTTATGACAAATTATCAGTGAAAGCTGGGTGTACAGAGTCCGGTAAGGACTCATTGCCAGTAAAGGTGGAAATAGCGTGTTTTTTTTTATTCTACTTTTTTTTGTACTCTACGATTGGTGCAGATTTGTAGTGCATGTTTTCCGGAGACTTTCTCTGGACTTGTGCAAAAAAATTTCACTCCTACTGATTACAAGTAAGTAAAGAAAATTGAACTTATTTTTGAAAAAATTTTCGGACCATTAGTTGCATTTCTAAGCTCCTTTGAGCTGCAGTTGTGCTTGCCGCCTTTTCCATGTATAAATGCATTGTGCATACAGCTCAGAAGTCTATGGTACTGCAGTTTCAGCACTGAAATAGTTAATAGGTCTCCAAGTGACTGCCAGACTGACTGACCCCAGCTTAACAGAGGAGTAGAAAGGGCCTGGCCCCCATTACTGGCTTCCACTGCCCCCCACCTCATACAGTGACCTCCTTCCCCACATGGGAGCTGCTCTCCTCCCTCTCATACTGACAGTCCAGTAATTGCATTTCTCCACTAATTTAACTGGGGAGGAAAAATATAATGGGGTTACCATGACAACACTTGCTCCTAAAGTCACAAGCCTTTGTGCCCCCCCCCCTCCTTAATTCTACTCCACAGGAATGATTAGCGGTAATGACAAAATTACTGAAGCTATAGATTTGAAGACACTCACACCTCCGTAATGAACCGTACAGCTCGTCTAGAAAGGTCCTCCGACCTCCAACACTATGAAGTGGTCCCCGCAGAGTCTGTGGCCCTTCCTGCTGTCATAGTCTCCATCGACCAAATCAGGCTTGAGCACATTTCTTCCATTTTCAAGGCCAGATAAAACCCATTACCAGACAGTACTTATTAACACCACTGTATGAATCGCAGAAAAGTGAGGAACAAGAGTTCAATTCTGATACAAGAAAAAAAACAAAACAGTCATGTCCACCTGGTGCGACCGGCCAGTGAATTCCACATGTAAATGTTTTGACTAGTGTTGAGCGATACCTTCCGATATCAGGAAATATCGGATCGGATTGGATCGGGCCGATACCCAAAAAGTATCGGATATCGCCGATTCCGATACCGGAAACCAATGCAAGTCAATGGGACACAAATAACGGAATGAAAATAAACCCTTTCTTTCTTTGTAGGTTAATTCTACATGAAGGAAAACAACTAACAATAATGTAGAATGTATAGGGGGAGGTGGTTGCCCAAATCGATGGGAACAGTGCTCACAGTGAAACATGAAAAGCCGGCAATTCATCAGCGGCATACACCGGTACCCGACAATTTAGAACAGAAAGAATAGAGCTTCACACATAGATTAGATAGATAGAAACATGTCAGTCACATATATATGAAGTACAGTGACAGTGTTGCTTACTGTACTTGTCATTTAGTGTAAAGGATTTATTAAAAAAAATAACAGTGTTTTCATGCACTGTCTCTTTAAAAAAGCCGGCCGGCAATTCAGCAGCGGTACCCGACAATTTAGAATAGAAAGAATAGAGAATCACACATAGATTAGATAGATAGAAACATGTCAGTCACATATATAATAAGTACAGTGATAGTGTTGATTACTGTACTTGTCATTTAGTGTAAAGGATTTATTTAAAAAAATATTAGTGTTTTCATGCACTGTCTCTTTAAAAAAGTCGGCCGGCAATTCAGCAGCGGTACCCGACAATTTATAACAGAAAGAATAGAGCATCACACATAGATTAGATAGATAGAAACATGTCAGTCACATATATAAGAAGTACAGTGATAGTGTTGATTACTGTACTTGTCATTTAGTGTTATAATAAAGGATTTATTAAAAAAAAAATTGGCGTGGGGTTCCCCGTAATTTTAGTCTCTAGCGGAGGTTAAGCAGACGGCTGGGGCAGATGTTTGAAGCCTGGGAAGGGGGTAATACCCACGGAGCTTCCCAGGCTACTAATATCATCCCTCAGCTGAATACCTAGCCTTTACTAGCTATTAAAATAGGTGACCCCACCCAAAAAATGACGTGGGGTCCCCCCTATTTTAATAGCTAGCAAAGGCTAGGCAGACAGCTGGGGGCTGATATTAATAGCCCAGGAAGGGTGCCATGAATATTGGCCCCCTCCCAAGCTAGAAACACCAGCCGTCAGCCGCCCCAGAAATGGCGCATCCATAGGATGCGCCAATTCTGGCACTTAGCCTCGCTCTTCCACGCTGCCCTGGTGCGGTGGCAGTGGGGTAATAGTGGTGGGGTTCATGTCAGCGCCAGCTGAAATGAAGCCCAGGTTAGTAATGGTGGGTGTCTATAAGACACCCCCATTACTAACCTACAAAGTGTTAAAAAGAAAAAACATACACTACACTCAGAAAAAAATAATTTATTTGAAATAAAACACACCATTTTATTTAATTCTTAGTTTACTAAAAATAAATAGTTACCTGTCCACGTTCCAGAGCTGATCTCCCATGCACAGCTGTCACATCTGGAGATGGTGACAGCTGTGCATGGCTGCTGTAAGCTCACACTGCCGGGAACACATCCGCTCCCGGCAGCGGGAGCCCCTGACTGAGGTCACCGGAGTGCATTCAGGCAGCGCTGCTCTGGTGACCTCCTTTACGGCACTGCTGTACCGTGGGAATTTCTCACGGTACAGCGGGGACGTAAGGGAGCTAACCGGAGCAGCGCTGCCTGAACTCCGGCGAACCCGCTTATGCAATGACGGGGCTGCTTTACGGCACCGTCATTCTAGCGGCGGCAGCGGTTCAGAGCGGTCACATTCTATGTGGCTGCTCTAAACTGGAGATCTTCGTGGGACACTCGTGGACTACTACGGAGGGGTAAGGATAAGGTTGTGGTTTATTATTTTATATTTTATTACAGGAGATCGATGGCTTCGGGGAATTAGGTGTCTAGGTGAGTATAGGTGTAGTTTTTTATTTTTTACTTTATTTTAGGTGGCGATCGGCGGGGACAGGTAATGTATAAACTAATTTATTTTAGGCAACCACTGGCCACCAATGACATGTATTCAAAATTTATTGGGGACCAAAAACAAATATATATGGGGGCCTAAAAAATAAAACACGTATAGGGGCAAAAATAACAGGATCAGGCTGATGGGAACTACTGCTCCCATCAAGCTGATCCTGCTGGCACGAGTGGACGGGGGACAGACATAGGCCGATGGGAGTAGTAGTGTCACATCGGCCTATGTCTGCCTGCACGCACACACCCGTAGACATCGCACAGACACCACGCACACACCCGCAGACATCGCACAGACACCGCGCACACCCGCAGACATCGCACAGACACCGCACACACCCGCAGACATCGCACAGACACCGCGCACACACCAATCATGACCGGTCTGGGAGGTGAGGCTGACCTGTGTGGCCGTGGGAAAGTTCATGTGAGTTCATGTAGTCAAGCATGAACTCACATGAACCCTCTGAGGGCACCGCGGCTACTTCAAATGAACAGCTGATCGGCATCACCTGATACCTCAGCTGTTCATTTGAAATAACCGGCGGGAAAGCGCAGCACAGAACGGGAAAGCCGGCGGTGAAGTCTTTTCACTGCCGGCTTCCCCGCCCGGGTCCTCTCCCCGCTCCTTGGTGCTGCGCTCCCCGCCCGGTCCTAACTTACGATCAGGATGGGGGGAGCGGAGGATCGGGGTGGGAGGCTGCGGGGAAGCAGTATGGGGCTGTGTGATTGTTTAAAAGCCGGCGGCTTTTTACCGCCCGCCGGCTTTTAAACAATCAGGAGAATTCTCTCACGCTGGGATGGCATTCTGATGACAGGCTGGATCGCAGCTGAGCGCTGCCATCCAGCTTGTCATCCTTCAGAGACACTGCAGAGCGCAGGCATTATGGGAACTTCCGATTCCGGTATCCGATATTCTAAAAGTATCGGAATTAAGTATCGGAATTCTGATACCGCGAATATCGGCCGATACCCGATATTTCAGTATCGGAATGCTCAACACTAGTTCTGACCATTATCTTACTAGATATAAGTCTCTTCAATAAAACATCATCATTCTGCTTTAAACATGTTCCTCATAATTGTGTCTCGTACAGATGAAAGTGAATGTCAGATATAGATTTATAGATCTTGTTAAGTATCATATGAGCTTACATAGGAAACGACTATATAAGTACAACAGCACTGCTGACTATGAATCACAGCATGAACGAGCGAGCTTACTAGTCATGAGCGAGCTTACTCGCAAGTACTCGGTACTCGCCCGAGCATCTCAGTACTCAGAGCTCGCCGAGTACTTGCGAGATGCTCAGGCGGATGCTCGGGTCCCCTCCCTCCCTGCATCTTTAGAGCGTCAATCAACATGCAGGGATTGCCTGCCACTCTCTGTAATGCCGCAGCCATGTTGGTTGTCGAATTACAGTGATAGACTGGCCGCACAGCGTCATCAGGTCTATATCAGACCTGGCGCCGCCATGCTCGTCAGACTACTCCGCAAACAGGCAGTGTAGGGAGATGTGCTGCTGAGCTAGGGAGAGATTTGGTTGTGTATTAGGTAGTGTAGGGAGAAAACAAGTACATTATACATATCCATCTTAACCAACAGTCCTTCTGAGGACTAATCCATCTGCAGAGATATCAGGCAGGCAGTGTATATAGGCAGGCAGGCAGTGTACATAGCAGACTGCAGTGCATATAGCACAAGAGGCTCCATTTCAGTTCTGCCTTCTGCTGCTGTTAGATATTTCTAGACAAAGGCCCAGGTCTCAGGGGCCAGGAATAATTTTTTTTGGATCTTAATCCTCATTATTTGCTTAAAAAGCAATCCAGAGAACACGGTTTTTCTGCGCCATTTTCTTGTTGGCACTGCAGAATATAGCCAAGTCCTTTCCATATTACAGAGCTAAAAATCCAGCTATTTAAAACTGTGGTGTGTCCGTCACACGGATGACATATAATTGCGCTGAAAATACTGCCATTTTTGGCCTCCAATCAAATTTATTTTCAGTGTGTCAGCAAAGTTTTTGACACCGGTTTGCTGATCAAAATAGTTACCTACAGGCCAGGTATTTAAAACTGTGGTTTGTCCGTCACACGGATCACATATACGTTTTCTGAAAATTCTGCCATTTCTGGCCTCCATTCTAATTTTTTTTCAGTGTGTCAGCAAAGTTTTCGATCCCGGTTTGCTGTTCAAAATAGTTACCTACAGGCCAGGTATTTAAAACTGTGGTTTCTCCATCACGGATTACATATAACTTCGCTCCAAATTCAGCCATTTGTAGCGAGCGTGGAAGATATTGTCCTCCATTTAAAATGGGCAAGGCGTGTGGCAAGGGACGGGGAACTGGACGTGATGGTGATGATGCATGCAGAGGCTGAGGCCGTGGGCAAGCTGAAATTGTGCCACAACAAACACCCACATCTTCTCGCCCGACCTTTCTGTTCCAATTCCTAGGGGACCGCAGAACACCACTATTGAACCCAGAGCAATGTCAAAAGGTTGTTGGTTCGATAATGCATCCAGTCACTTATCCACCACCATCACCCTGTCTTCCACACCTCCTTCCTCCCACCATGCCGAGTGCCTGGAGACAACTTGTTAAGGTGACGGTTGCAAACAACTTTATTAAATAATGGAAAGCAACCGAACCCGGGGTCCGCGATGCAGCCTGGTGGACTGCGGCCGAACACCTTCCGGGTGAGAAGGTAAAACAACCAACTTAAATAACAATCCCCTCCGTGTTACTGCACACCGGAACGGGAATAGGGATTTGCACTATCTCCGGTAACTGCACGAGAGATGTGCGATAAATAATGTATCTGTAGTCCTGTTACAGCACAGGGACTACACAGTTGGCGCTAAGATGTGTGTGTGACTCACGCCGGCAAATACGTGCTCCCAGCCGGCGTGCTACCGCACTAAGGAGTATCTGACGCGCCCCCTGGGCCGTGTGTGTGTGGGGATACCCGGAACCGGGCCTGTTGTGGATGCTGGGGGTTGTAGTCTCCGTGGCGGCGACCCGGTTCGTGCCCAGGGCGGTCAAACCAAATGGCTGTCTATAAGCTGAATGTCCGACTGCGCCACCCGTGGATTGCGGTCAGAGTGAACCGCCGCTGCAGGGCAGACCACTGAGGCTGGTGTTGTGGGTGCAGCAGAGGATAGTATAACTCCCCACGGGAGGAGTATAGCTTCAGGGCAGCAAGTGTGGAAGTTGGGGGTGATGGTGCGCGGGAGCAGCACAAACGACACAGAGTCCTGTAATGCAGTCCAGGATATTTACTCACAGTTCTTTATCCACGTTACTACAGCTGGTCATAACGTCCCACGTCGCACTGTGCTCACCAGGTGAGGGGCTCGGCCTACTCCCAGATAACTTTGGAGCGTTTCACAGGACCCCCTTCGTGTGTCCTTTCTCTGGCCTGCCATACCCCGCCAGTGACCTTGCTTCTGTCCGGCTGCCTCGGGCCTTCTCTGGTAAACCTTGGCGCCAGTTTCCCTGACCCTATATGGTGCCATCCTAGCAGGTGTAGCGAGGGGCTGCGCCACGTGAAATGTCACAGCCTCCGGTTTCTAGCTGAGGGTAGTTCCCCGCCTCCACTAGTTTCGGGGACCGGTCTCCCACTTTGGCCTGACCCTTCTACGCAGGTAGGTTCGGGCGTGCGGTGGCGACTCGCCGGTCCACACCCCTGGGGTCCCTTCGTTCCTTGTTCCTGGAGCCTCGTCCGCTCCTTTTCCTTCCTTCTGCTTCCTTCTGCTTCCCCCAGGCCTCGGCCTCTCTCTTAGGCCTGCCTGCGGAGCAGAGCCCATGCACAGCCTCTGCTCCCACCTCCTGCTCCCTCTTCTCTCCGACTGTACTCAACTTCTCCCCTGTCTCTAAGATGGTGCCCCCCTTTTATACCTCCCTCTAGGTGCACCCAGGAACTGCCCTCTCCCTCCTATGCACTACAGGGTTCCCCCTTCCTCGGTGTTCCCTCCCCCCACTCCAGCCAGGGACAGGGACTGTCGTGCTCCACTTGGAGCATATTGGTCGCCCTGCCCCCCGGAAATGTGGTGTAATGCATGCAGGTGTCGGGGTCCTGATCCACACTCCATACTCACCTGGAAGTGAGATATCGCACATCTGGATGAGATGCAATATCTCTGTAGCAACCAAGCCCTCAGGGTGCTACATACAGTGCTGGCCAAAAGTATTGTCACCCCTGCAATTCTGTCAGATAATACTCAGTTTCTTCCTGAAAATGATTGCAATCACAAATTCTTTGGTATTATTCTCTTCATTTAATTTGCTTGCAAGGAAAAAACACAAAAGAGAATGAAGCAAAAATCAAATCATTGATCATTTCACACAAAACTCCAAAAAAGGGCTGGACAAAAGTATTGGCAACCTCAGCCTAATACTTGGTTGCACAACCTTTAGCCAAAATAACTGCGAACAACCGCTTCCGGTAACCATCAATGAGTTTCTTACAATGCTCTGCTGGAATTATAGACCATTCTTCTTTGGCAAACTGCTCCAGGTCCCTGATATTTGAAGGGTGCCTTCTCTAAACTGCCATTTTGAGATCTCTCCACAGGTGTTCTATGGGATTTAGGTCTGGACTCATTGCTGGCCACCTTAGAAGTCTCCAGTGCTTTCTCTAAAACCATTTTATAGTGCTTTTGGAAGTGTGTTTTGGGTCATTGTCCTGCTGGAAGACCCATGACCTCTGAGGGAGACCAAGCTTTCTCACACTGGGTCCTACATTATGCTGCAAAATTTGTTGGTAGTCTTCAGACTTCATAATGCCATGCACACGGTCAAGCAGTCCAGTGCCAGGCAGCAAAGCAACCCCAAAACATCAGGGAACCTCCGCCATGTTTGACTGTAGGGACCGTGTTCTTTTCTTTGAATGCCTCTTTTTTTTTCCTGTACACTCTATGTTGATGCTTTTTCCCAAAAAGCTCTACTTTTGTCTCATCTGACCAGACAACATTCTTCCAAAACGTTTTAGGCTTTCTCAGGTAAGTTTTGGCAAACTCCAGTCTGGCTTTTTTATGTCTCGGGGTAAGAAGTGGGGTCTTCCTGGGTATCCTACCATACAGTCCCGTTTCATTCAGACGTTGACGGATAGTACAGGTTGAAAATGTTGTACCCTCGGACTGCAGGGCAGCTTGAACTTGTTTGGATGTTAGTCGAGGTTCTTTATCCACCATCCGCACAATCTTGCGTTGAAATCTCTCGTCAATTTTTCTTTTCCGTCCACATCTAGGTAGGTTAGACACAGTGCCATGGGCTTTAAACTTCTTGATGACACTGCGCACGGAAGACACAGGAACATTCAGGTCTTTGGAGATGGACTTGTAGCCTTGAGAGTGCTCATGCTTCCTCACAATTTGGTTTCTCAAGTTCTCAGACAGTTCTTTGGTCTTCTTTCTTTTCTCCATGCTCAATGTGGTACACACAAGGACACAGGACAGAGGTTGAGTCAACTTTAATCCATGTTAACTGGCTGCAAGTGTGATTTATATATTGCCAACACCTGTTAGGTGGCACTGGTAAGTTACAGGTGCTGTTAATTACACGAATTAGAAAAGCATCACATGATTTTTCAAAGGGTGCCAATACTTTTGTCCACCCCCCTTTTTTAGGTTTGGTGTGGAATTATATCCAATTTGGCTTTAGGACAATTATTTTTGTGTTTTTTTCATTGAAGACAAATTAAATGAAGAGAATAATACCAAAGAATTTGTGATTGCAATCATTTTCAGGAAGAAACTGAGTATTATCTGACAGAATTGCAGGGGTGCCAATACTTTTGGCCAGCACTGTATCTCTCCACGTGGCTTACAGGTGGTACCGGGAATAGGGTGTCTGCCGACTGCTCGGGGTGTAAGGCGACCCTTTTGTCGGAGCCAGACTGTCAGATGAAGCTACCTGCCTATTTCATCTAAGCCTGCCTATTTCCATTAAACCTGCCTGCCAGAAACTAAAGCACAAGTGGAGCCCAAGAGACCAAGCGTCCACACAACACCATCACAGCTCAATGATCAGAGCGCGCCGCCATGTTTGTGGGCGGGCTATTTAAAGATTAAGCCCTGCCCACCGTCGCATTATTGGTGATGTCACCCACTCAGTACAGAGAATCCTGGACTTAGGCTTTAGCAGCCCTGTTTCCCTCCGCAACCTATCCTTCATGTTGCTAGGAACAAAGACCCAAGAGACAGCCTGTACATCTCGTGCACAAGCTAGCCGTTGAGACTGATGATGATGCTGAGCAGCATCAGCCCTGGCTGGACCAGAGTGGGAGACCACAGAATCCACTGATGGTTCTGAACCCATTTCGATTCCAGCAAATGCCCGACGCCTAACACAACTGATCCCACACTTGGACTCTCTGAAGATGTTCACTTTTCCATTCATAGATTCGGGTCTCTCGCCTGGTAAACTTGAAGCAGGGCAAGAGAAGATCACGTGTAGCGATGCCCAAATATTTGAGCAGCCACGGTCACACAAAGGTGTCGGTGGGAAAGTGTCACAAGAGGTGGATGATGATGAGACACAATTGCCAGAAAGTCAGGAGGAGGACCAGGGCGTGGAAGTGGAAGATGAGGTGTTGGATGATATAGTAACTGACCCAACCTGGCAGGAGGATATGCAGAGCGAGGACAGCCCCCACAGTCTGCAGCTCCTGCACCTCATCCTCCTCAGCCTCCTCCTCCTCTTCAGCCTCCATCTCCGAAATGACCACATCAGTCACAAGCTGGAAGCACTGCAGCACTGCCTCGGCCAAGCGGCAACAGGCTGTGCTGAAGCTAATATGCTTAGGTGACAAACCGCACAATGCTGAAGAGTTGTGGACAGCTCTGAAAGAGCAGGCAGATCTGTGGCTCACACCGCTGAACCTACAGCCAGGCATGGTTGTGTGTGACAATGGTCAGAACCTGAAGGCGGCTCTGAGGCGAGGCGAGCTCACACACGTTCCATGCCTGGCCCATGTGCTTAACCTCATGGTTCAGCGGTTTCTCAAATCCTACCCGGAGCTGCCGGATCCGCCTGTGTGCTCATTTTAGAAAGTCACTTACAGCTTCTGCCACGTTTCAGCAGAGTTTGCAGCTTCCGGCTCACAGACTGGTGTGTGATGTCCCCACGCGTTGGAACTCTACACCGCAGATGTTGGCAAGGATTTGTGAGCAGAAGAGGGCAGTTGTTGAGTAACAGCATCAACAAGGCTGTCAGTATTCACTTCAGACTCCACACATAAGACCTCAGGAGTGGACATGGATGTCAGACATATGCACCATCCTCCAAAACTTTGAGGGCTCCACCAAGATGGTGTGCAGCGATGATGCCATAATTAGCGTCACCATCCCGCTTCTCTGTCTTCTGAAATGCTCTCTGCTCACAATCAAAGAGGATGCATTGCAGGCGGAGCACGATGAGATGGAGCAAGGAACCATACAGGGTGAATACACACAGCCCAGCCTCATCTCATCCCAACGTGGATTGGGTGACAATGAGGAAGAGGAGGAGGAGGAGAAAGGACATGAGCTAGTTTCATGTGCTATAGACAGTACTACCTGCACAGCTGTCATACCGTCAGTTCAGCGTGGATGGCCAGAGGACAGAGAGGATGAGGAGGAGAGCATGGTCAGACATCTTCTTGGTAAGAACACGGAAGTCTTGCCTGTTAGCAGTCTGGCACGCATGGCTGAGTTTATGTTACGCTGCCTTTCCCATGACCCTTGCGTTCTCAAAATTTTGGGTGACAGTCATTACTGGTTGGTGACACTTCTAGACCCACGCTACAAGGAAAACTTTATATCTCTTATTCCTGAGGCGGACAGGTCTACAAAAATGGGGCTGCACCAGAAGGCCCTTGTTGCGGAACTATTAAAAAAATTCCCATCTGAAAATGCTGGCGGCAGAGGTCACACTTCGTTGGATAACCAAGGAGTACAGGCGAGAGCGACACAACTTCAATCCAGCAGAGGCAGGGGAACACTGTCAAAGTTCTGGGAGAATTTTCTCAGCCCCTCCCATCGCACAAGCCCTGAGGCGCGGGGTACTCTCACAAGGAGTGCAAAGTTTGGGAAGATGCTGAGGGAGTACCTTGCCGAGCGTACCAACGTTCTCCGTGATTCCTCTGTGCCTTATAATTATTAGGTATCCAAGCGGGATACGTGGAATGAACGGGCTCTCTACGCCTTGGAGGTCCTGGCCTGCCCTGCCGCCAGCGTTTTATCAGAGCGGGTTTTTAGTGCCGCTGGTGGAATTATAACTGATAAGCGCATCCGCCTGTAAACTTAAAATGCTGACAGGCTGACTCTTATAAAAATGAACAAGGGCTGGATTGGGCCAGAGTTCTCAACACCACCGAATGATAGCAGCGTAACATAAACTCAAATCCAGTGTCTTTTTTAGGGAGGTGTATTCTCATGCACCTCTTCTCACCCACACATGGGTACACGCTTCCTGATTTTGACTATTTGCTTTTGTCCTTCTCCTTCTCCTCATCCTCATCCTCCACCACCATATCACCAGCGTGACCATGGTCCGTGATGCAACACCCACAGAATTTTTTTAAAGGGTGTTTATGATGCCCGTGAAAATTTTTTTTTTATTCAGTATGTTCATGTATACCCCCCAGGGGTAAATGTTTGTCAGCCCATACACTTACTGCATGGGCATTACAAGTATAGGAGACCCGCTCCTTTCTAATGGGAACATTTTTTTTATGAGGCCCTCCTCCACATCTCTTCCAAGGGGCATTGGAGTGCCTCCAAATTTTTGGCAACCCTTGCATTCACTGCATAGGCAAATATAATGGGAGACCCACTTCCTAATAATGGGAACATTCTTTTCAGGAGGCCCTCTGACCTCTATTTCTGTTCCAAGGGACATTGGAGTGCCTCCAAATTTTGGCAACCCTTGCATTCATTGCATAGGCAAACACAATGGAAGACTCACTTCCTAATAATGGGAACATTGTTTTTAGTAGGACCTCTGACCTCCACGTCTCATCCAAGGGGCATTGGGGTGCGTCCAAATTTTCAAAGTGGTTTTGGGGTGCGTCCAAATTTTAGGCAGCCTTGCCACTCACTGCATACGCTATAACAGTATAGGAGACCCACTCTTTAGTAATGGGAACAATAAAACATAGCCGGCTGATGGCTCTCTAAGAATAGTGAGGACCGACTGCTGGACCTTTAAGAATAGTAAAGGCCGCCTGATGGCCCTATAAAAATAGGCTTTGTGACTTTCCGAGTCCCTCCTTCATAAATGAAACACGATGTGTCTGATGATATCTCACATACCACATGGCCAGATAAGGTTGTAAAATGTCAAAATGACATTTCCTGGTGAATTTATTTTTCATGGTTGAAAGCAATGCAAAAGTGAAAAAACGCATCAAAAACGCTACATGTGAACATAGCCCAAGGTGTGGAGGAGCATTTTTGTTTTTGGTTATTTATTTTGCTTTATATACAAGTCATTACCCTGGAAAGGATGTTCCTTAACATATTTCCCAGGAAAATCCATTTTGGTTTAGTTTTTGTATGTTTTATTGTGAGTCCGTAAAAGTGGCGTAATACCTCTGACAACGTTGTTAACAGAAGTGACCTGGGAGTCAGAAATGCTTCCAGTGGTCTTCCCCATGCTGTTCCCATGTAATTTGAGCACTGTTCCCATCGATTTGAGCAATTTTTAGGCCC
The DNA here is from genome assembly GCF_046119375.1 of Phyllobates terribilis. Lineage (NCBI taxonomy): Eukaryota > Metazoa > Chordata > Amphibia > Anura > Dendrobatidae > Phyllobates > Phyllobates terribilis. Next base: position 93,930,132 of record NW_027362765.1, read on the forward strand.
TCTGCCGACCGCTGGGGGGAGCCGCCTGAAAAATGGTCGAGTTTCTCATAGACTTACATTGGGCTCGTTGCTCGTGTCGAGCACCCGAATATTCCAATGTGCTCGAACCGACCATCGAGCACCCGAGCATTTTAGTGCTCGCCCATCACTATTAGTCACACAACTGTCTCCGCTATATCATACCCGAGCCTACAAGTGGCACCATCTGCCAACCAAACAATGGTTATATTCATCTACATAAGAGCAGTATTATAGTAGTTATATTCTTGTACATAGGGGGAAGTAATATAGTAGTTATATTCTTGTACATAAGGGCAGTATTATACTAGTTATATTCTTGTACATAGGAGGAGAATTATAGTAGTTATATTCTTGTACATGTGTACATAGGATCAGTATTATAGCAGTTATATTCTTGTACATAGGTGGAGTATTATAGTAGTTATATTTTTGTACATAGGAGCAGTATTATAGTAGTTATATTCTTGTTCATAGGGGGCAGTATTATAGCAGTTATATTCTTGTACATGAGGACAGTATTATAGTAGTTATATTCTTGTTCATAGGGGGCAGTATTATAGTAGTTATATTCTTGTACATAGTAGGAGAATTATAGTAGTTATATTCTTGCTCATAGGGGCAGTATTATAGTAGTTATATTCTTGTACATAGTAGGAGAATTATAGTAGTTATATTCTTGCTCATAGGGGCAGTATTATAGTAGTTATATTCTTGTTCATAGGGGGCAGTATTATAGTAGCTATATTCTTGTACATGAGGACAGTATTATAGTAGTTATATTCTTGTACATAGGGGGCAGTATTATAGCAGTTATTCTTGTACATAGGGGCAGTATTATAGTAGTTATAGTCTTGTACATAGGGGGCAGTATTATAGCAGTTATAGTCTTGTACACAGGGGCAGTATTATAGTAGATATATTCTTGAACATAGGGGCAGTATTATAGTAGTTATATTTTTGTACATAGGGGCAGTATTATAGTAGTTATATTCTTGTACATAGGGGCAGTATTATAGTAGTTATATTCTTGTACATAGGGGCAATATTATAATATATTCTTGTACATAGGGACAGTATTATTTTAGTTATATTTTTTTTAATAAAAAGTAGTGTTATAGTTACAATTTTAACTCATAAAGGACATTTTTACATAAATTACAATCTTCTTCATTCATTATTATTTTAACAGTTTGACTGCCCCAATGGGACAGTATCAATGCACCCTTGCCTTGGACCAAATATATGCAAATAGGCTCTACAGAGAGGATGAGGACTTAAACTTTAGTGTCACCTATTCGATTTAGTAATCCTAAAAGTTAATATTGCCCCTTTAACGAACCTTGCCATGTGACTTAAGATAAGAAGCCAAACCAGAAACTCCATTTGCAGACTCACATTTCGGGGTATTCACCCATCAGCAGTGCAAATCAGGAGGGCTGATTATGCTGGGTAAGAAGCCTCTGACATGGGCTTTAAGGTTTAAGTCAGCGTAAGGAGACTTATATTCCATGCAATGTTCTTTAAGGAATTTAAATATGCAAATTGCTACACCTAATAAGTGGCACTAGAGTTCAAGGCCTCTTTCTCCCTGAAGAGGCTGCTTGCATATTTAAATTCCCAGAGGAGCATTGTCTGGTCGATAAGTCTCATTATGCCAACTTGGCTGTATCCACAAGGAGAAACGTTACCGCTTAAACCCCCCCTAGACCATAAAGGCTCCATTGCCTGCAGCAGTACTATAAATGGTGAAGGGTAGATATGGTCAGATTTTGCATTAGATAAAGGCACACCTTAGGCTCCAGATATGGAGCTAGTTAAAAGTTAGATCAATAAAAATATTCCATTAGTTCAAATCGGAACAGTAAAGTTTCCGTTCCCCTGTGATCCGATGGCTGCTTTCTCATTAATACTTGTTCAGCCCATAAAAGTCAGCCTGGTCTATTTCAACGTTGCTAAGCCTTTCTGCAAAGAGTCCCTACATGGGAAAACCTTCTCTGCATTGTGCGGCTATTTAAAGATCCATTAATTTAGAGGCTGATGATAATTATGGTATAGTACTGTGTTTTCTATTGGATCTCTCATCATACGAGTCTGTCCAAGTGCGAGAATGAAAACATGTATTTAAAGGGACAAAACATAACTTTCTAATTTAAAGGGAATCTGTCAGCAGTTTTTATACCATAAACTAAACACATCTCTCTGAGGTCACTAATTGAGATTAAATCTATACCTTCTTTTAAGTAATCTGTGCTTTACTTCCAAAGCTATGACTTATCCAAAATGTATGCAAATGGAATCAAGTGCAAGGGGCCTGGCCCTGCACTTATAGTTCTCCGTCCACTTTATGAGAGTCGGAGTGGGCGACGTTATGTCCTAATGCGGGCCAACTCAAATCTTATAAGAAAAGGAAAAAACTGGAGTAATTTATACTGTATAAAAAAAGTGGCTTCATTAATCATCTTAATATTATTCATACCCAAAAGTGAAAATAAATTCATTCAGAGAAATGTTAATATTCTTCTTTCAAGAGGCAAAGGATAAGTAATGACTGAGGCTATTAGCCTAATTGACGGACCCCTAAGAGTTCCATGAGAGACACAGTGTGACAGAAAGAAGTTAAATTGCTCTCGGATGAAAGAGGCAGGTCGCACAAGCAAACTCTGAGCCGATTCCTATGACACTTTCAGGCATTCGAATGCCAACAGGGAACGGAGCAGCGGAGAGAGGGGGGAGCAGCCCGGGAACTCAAGCTGTCATGGAGTTGGCAGCGTGAAGCCCTTAGGATCACCCAGGCAGCGTTCGGTCACAGAGTTAAAAAATTGTCGCCATCAACACCTCAGGCTTTCCCAATGTCGCCTCCTCGGTACAATGTCACTCAAGGTCATCTCGGCACAGGACTGTAGGCAGGTAATAGATGGGACGCGATTAATGCTCTCGTCTATAACACCCGTTAGAAGTGATCAGTAAAATGACACAGATTGTAATTGGTTTTCCAGTTAAGAGGGAATTATGGCATAAAGTATTGTACAAGCTCTTCTGACAAGTCGTTTGTTTCTTCTGTTTTTTTTCCCAAGTGAAAATTTATAACAATAGGTTCAATATAATACCTTTACCATATATTTAAAAAGTAACTTTTATTATTATTATTAATCAGATTTTACAAAGTTATGGCTCTTAGTTTTATACTCCATAACCTTATCTTTTTTTCTTTTCTTGCAAACTCCATGCTGAAAGTGCTGTTTCTACTGCCTTGTCCAAGCACATTGAGTAGCTGATATGCACAGGAGGTCTAGCAAATCTCTGTCCTCCAGTGTGAGCTTCTCTGCTCCCCTCCCTCATTCTCAGACCCCAATTACAAACTCTCTCCCTGACTGAGCATTGGGGAGGGGAGCAGAGAAGCTCACACAGGAGTACAGATATCTGCTAGACCTGTAGATCAAAACAGCATCTCCAAGTGCTTTGACAACCCAGTTCAAACAGCCCGTTCAGCATGGAGCTTAAGAGAAAAGGAAGCAACATAAGGAAAAGGACTACATACGGTACAAAAGTTTATAGCTTTACAAAAACTGATCAATAACTAAATACAAAACAAAAGTTTATTCTTTAAATTCATCTTTTATCTAATAGCCTATGTTCACATCACATCATGTGCTGATAAAGCTGCAAATGTAGCCCTGAGAACTCATTCACGCAACAAACCTTAAAAGAATTTCCTTTCAGCCTCTGTTGGGGTGATAAGGACCATTATAACTTTTTTAAGCTGTTCAGGAAACTACAGCATACTATGGTTTCCTATACGGTGGGCCACCTCAAAACAATGTAGACCACACAGTGATCCTTGACATTGTGGCCAATGGCAGATGTATGCCACAGTATGGATTTATGTACAGTATATACTGGGAGTATTTCTCTGATGAGAACAAAGTCTTATGGTGGTTGTTCCAAAACTGGTAGTAAGTCCACCAAATCATTCACTTTGGGGTAATTGCAAGAATTTAGGAAACGCAATAATCATCCAAAATCACTATTATCCAGGATATGGTGTTCACTGTGGTTTTTATGGAAATCAACTCTGGGGAATATTAAAAAGCATTTTTAGAAAAGTGTGCACAAACCCCAAGAAGTCTTTGCTAACACCAGAGATTTAAAAGGGGTTGTCCACTACTAGGACAACCCCTTCTTGATCTAAATGTTTGGCGCCAATGAAATAAAAAAGTTTATACTCACCTCCCATGCCGGTGCCATTCCAGTATTGTCAGCACTCACGTTCCTGGGGCTCCTGTGCGGTTGTTATGCCCAATTAGCGCTGGCGTCACTGTCCCCACCTTCAGATGTATTGAACATTAAGAGGAAGTCCGGGTTGCGGCTGTTCTCGCACTTTCTCTTGATGTTCGATTTGTCCGAAGGCAGGGACAACTCTTAAAGTAGTTTTGAGTATTTTCCAAGCGTCTTTGAATTTTTTGGCCACATTAAAATGGGGATAGTTCCAAACCACCTTCTATATTTAATGGTCCTCAGCTTATTAGGGTCTAGAAATACCAACCCAAAGAAATATCCGGAATATCCATTGCTCATCCAGTGTGTGGGATGAGCCCTATATAACAGTGCCCAGCCATGGCAAAGCCTATATGGTCCAACAGTGATCAAGGGATCAGGTAATAAAGAGGTGGATAACTTATTTGACTGTTAATCTATTTGCATTAGTTTTTGCATGATTGTGCATTGATAAAAGCTTTTAAAGAGGACAGGAATCAGTTCCATATAATTGGAGCCATTGACCCTCAGAATCAGTACTTGTCAGGTCCCAGGCATCCCAATCCAACACAGAATACTATGAACACACATGGCAGGTCGTTTTGACTCCATGTACCCACTTTCCAATTGATAGGATAGAAGTTTGTGACCGTCTTCCTGTTTCTAAAGACTTTTAGTAATACGGAGGTTCATTGATGCCATTGTTTAAAGGGATTCGGTCTTCAGGAAAAGTTTGCACTGACCATATCATGAAGAAATGTCGGAAATTCCTCAAAAGCAGGAAAAAGCAAGCGGACGTGGACTGAGACGGAACTAGCAGGCCAGAAGAGGTGGAAGAAATTCAAGAAAATGATATGTTTCCCTTCTGAATGTCATCGCAGACTCGTCCCCACAGTTTCTCACATCTGACACAGCTTTTTAACACATTAGCCCAACACTCAACAAAAATAACACCCAGCCTTCCCAGTGACCTAAGAGGCTCCACCGGATTTATGTAATTTGACGTGCTCTGTTGCTTATTTTGGTCACAGTAGAGTTGGCACAACATTTATCTCGAATCATGCCCTGCATGGTAAATTATCCATGTACGTAGCTCTTCCAGTAGTGCTGTGCATTTATCCTCTCTGTCGTGCATCAAAAGATAATTACACTGTATATCTATACAAATGAGAGCAAGACACTGACGTAACAAGCTACCTGTGAATAAGTAATGCATGCATATAGCCTGTCGCAGTACTGACCCTGCGGCAGCGCTAGGGAGGGCACCTAAAAAGCAGCTTAAACCCCTCCCTTCTGCTCTTGATATCTCCTTGCTTGACGCAACAGGAGTCACTCAAAAGTAGAGGGGAGGGCTGTGGAGCGTGAAGAACAGTTCGGCATCACAGTCCGCCTTTGGAGACACTTGGGGGAGCAGCGTGCACCAAAATCTGAAAGGTTATACAATTAATAAAATCATGCACAGAGGTATGAGTATGCTCTTGATTTGTCTAGGATGGATACCACAGCAGTCACTGAAAAGCAGAGGGGAGGGTTGCGGAGACCTAAGAGCGCGTCAATATCAGGGACCGCCTTCGGGGCACTTGGAGGAGCAGCATGTACCAAAATCTAAAAGGTTAGGCTAATAATAAAACCACATACAGTGGGGAAAAAAGTATTTAGTCAGCCACCAATTGTACAAGTTCTCCCACTTAAAAAGATGAGAGAGACCTGTAATTGACATCATAGGTAGACCTCAACTATGAGAGACAAAATGAGAAAACAAATCCTGAAAATCACATTGTCTGATTTGGAAAGATATTTTTTTCAAATTTTGGTGGAAAATAAGTATTTGGTCAATTACAAACAAGCAAGATTTCAGGCTCTCACAGACCTGTAACTTCTTCTTTAAGAGGCTCCTCTGTCCTCCACTCATTACCTGTAGTACTGGCACCTTGTTATCAGTATAAAAGACACCTGTCCGCAACCTCAAACAGTCACACTCCAAACTCCACTATGGTGAAGACCAAAGTGCTGTCAAAGGACACCAGAAACCAGGCTGGGAAACCTGCACCAGGCTGGGAAGACTGAATCTGCAATAGGCAAGCAGCTTGGTGTGAAGAAATAAACTGTTGGAGCAATAATTAGAGAATGGAAGACATACAAGACCACTGATAATCTCCCTCGATCTGGGGCTCCACACAAGATCTCACCTCGTGGGGTCAAAATGATCTCAAGAACGGTGAGCAAAAATCCCAGAACCACACGTGGGGACCTAGTGAATGACCTGGAGAGAGCTGGGACCAACGTTACACAGGCTACCATCAGTAACACACTACGCCGCCAGGGACTCAGATCCTGCAGTGCCAGGCGTGTCCCCCTGCTTAAGCCATTACATGCCCGGGCCGGTCTGAATTTTTTTTTTTCTTTGAATGCCTCTTTTTTTTTCCTGTACACTCTATGTTGATGCTTTTTCCCAAAAAGCTCTACTTTTGTCTCATCTGACCAGACAACATTCTTCCAAAACGTTTTAGGCTTTCTCAGGTAAGTTTTGGCAAACTCCAGCCTGGCTTTTTTATGTCTCGGGGTAAGAAGTGGGGTCTTCCTGGGTATCCTACCATACATTCCCATTTCATTCAGACGCCGACGGATGGTACGGGTTGACACTGTTGTACCCTCGGACTGCAGGGCAGCTTGAACTTGTTTGGATGTTAGTCGAGGTTCTTTATCCACCAACCGCACAATCTTGCGTTGAAATCTCTCGTCAATTTTTCTTTTCTGTCCACATCTAGGGAGGTTAGCCACGATGCCATGGGCTTTAAACTTCTTGATGACACTGCACACGGAAGACACAGGAACATTCAGGTCTTTGGAGATGGACTTGTAGCCTTGAGATTGCTCATGCTTCCTTACAATTTGGTTTCTCAAGTCCTCAGACAGTTCTTTGGTCTTCTTTCTTTTCTCCATGCTCAATGTGGTACACACAAGGACACAGGTTGAGTCAACTTTAATCCATGTTAACTGGCTGCAAGTGTGATTTAGTTATTGCCAACACAGGTGCTGTTAATTACACGAATTAGAGAAGCATCACATGATTTTTCAAACAGTGCCAATACTTTTGTCCACCCCCTTTTTTAGGTTTGGTGTGGAATTATATCCAATTTGGCTTTAGGACAATTATTTTTGTGTTTTTTCACTGAAGACAAATTAAATGAAGATAATAATACCAAAGAATTTGTGATTGCAATCATTTTCAGGAAGAAACTGAGTATTATCTGACAGAATTGCAGGGGTGCCAATACTTTTGGCCACCACTGTACCTACTGTGAAGCATGGGGGTGGCAACATCATCCTTTGTGGCTGTTTCTCTGTCAAGGGACCAGGACGAGTGATCCGTGTACATGAAAGAATGAATGGGGCCATGTATAGTGAGATTTTGAGTGCAAACTTTCTTCCATCAGCAAGGGTATTGAAGACGAAACATGTCTTGGTCTTTCAGCATGACAATGATCCCAAGCACACCACCAGGGCAATGTAGGCGTGGCTTCGTAAGAAGCATTTCAAGGTCCTGGAGTGGCCTAGCCAGTCTCCAGATCTAAACCCTATAGAAAACCTTTGGAGGGAGTTGAAAGTCCGTGTTGCCCAGCCACAGCCCCAAAACATCACTGCTCTAGAGGAGATCTGCATGGAGGAATGGGTCAACATACCAGCAACAGTGTGTGCCAACCTTGTGAAGACTTACAGAAAACGTTTGACCTCTGTCATTGTCAACAAAGGATATATAACAAAGTATTGAGATAAACTTTTGCAGTTGACCAAATACTTATTTTCCACCAAAATTTGAAAAAAATTTCTTTCCAAATCAGACAATGTGATTTTCAGGATTTGTTTTCACATTTTGTCTCTCATAGTTGAGGTCTACCTATGATGTCAATTACAGGCGTCTCTCATCTTTTTAAGTGGGAGAACTTGCACAATTGGTGGTTGACTAAATACTTTTTTTCCCCACTGTGCAGAGGTATGGGTACGGTTCTGAAGTTTCCAGGTTGGACACCACAGAAGTCACTCAAACGCAGAGGGGAGAGTTGTTGAGGGCAAAGAGCACTTCAGTATCAGGGACCACCTTTGGGTTACTTGGGGGAGCAGCATGTGCCAAAATCTAAAAGGTTTTGCAATTAATAAAACTATGCATAGAGTGTGCTCTTGATTTCTCTAGGTTGGACACCACAGAAGTCACTCAAAAGCAGAGGGAAGGATTGTGAGAGAGCTTCAGAATTAAGGACCACCTTCGAGACACTTGAGGAAGTGGCACATGCCAAATTCTTCACAATGATGCTAATGAAACCATATACAAATATATGTTTAAACTGCATTCTGAGTCTCCCACTTAGTGCTGTCTGTAGTTTTCAAAGAACAAGACTGCTGCCAGATTCCCACAGATGGAAAGCTTCCATCAAAGAAGGTCTCCACCTGAAGATCTGAGATAGAGATGTGCTGCCAGGCACGACTGCGATCGCTATGCTGTTCACTTAGCAGTGCTCTGTGAGACAAGACTTGCCTGCTCAGCTTGAAATTGGCAAAGACAGCTTGGCAGGCTTACGTCATACCATTCTCCATCTTAACCCGAGATATTAATCAGGTTGACCAGATTTATGCTGGTGGTTTTGTAGACATGAATGCAAAATGACCAACCACTTCTGATCCCACTACACATCTCATTACTCCCTTTAAAAAAACAAACAAGATACAGTAAAATGTTACGGTTCTGAAAAATAGCTCTCCTCCAGATTAAGCAACCTGTCTCTCTTGCGCCACTTGTAAGGCAATGTCTGATCCAATACTTAGGCTATAAGCAGGACTAGTGATATCAGCCAAACTCAAACCACCTATCAGGTTCCAATCGGCCTAAGATCGTTCTTGTAAAGTTAGAAAAATCAATTGTAACCTGAAATATACAGTGTTATCAATTTTTATGCTTCATTTATCAAAATAGTTAGATTTGTGTCTGGAGTCTTTAGATTCACAGTAGGATACAATGGAAACTTTAAGTCTTATTTGAGAACAGAAAACCCAAAGTCAGGTTAAGATGTCCTACAATTTCAAACTTTCTCAAAAGCAAAAAGCCAAAATAGCCAGAGACGCTAAAGCTTTGGGAAACCCAATGCACAACCATGAAATAGGGACTTAAGCATCTGCCAAGAACCCTGAGAATTATAAGGTTTTTCTGAAGAATATATATATTTTATAGGTCTTTTTCATGCAATGCCTTCTGCGTCCATCCCTTTCGTTCCTTCAGGGTTTTGCTTGCAGGTATTTTGTTATTCTACTGTTATTTTACAGTACACAGACTATCTATGCCTTGGGCATTTGCCCCGAGTCTGCACCATAGTAGTGACTTTGGCAAACAGCCTGTAGCATCACATTTACTAGGAAGTAAAAAGTAAAAACCTTTTTGTGATACGTGGCTCCTAGCTTGCACTCACACTACATGAAAGCTGTAAAACTGTGATCCTTTCTTCTGTACAGTATTTGACTTTTGATTTGTTGTTCTCAATACATTAAGAAACACAGAAGTAAAAATCCTCTTTGTCAGTACTCACAGTGATTGGCAACCAAGCTGTTCGATGAAAAGGAACAGACAGCTCTATTTAGTCAAGTTCACGATAGAAGGGAACTTAACGGCTGTCAGATACACAATCTGCTTTTTACTTTTGGAGTTAAAGAACCATTTCAAAGTGAAAAACCAATCTTATATCATCAATGTCCATTAGGCTAATTGGCGAGAGACACATCAAAGCTAAGATCTGATCATAATGAGCTCCATTAGATCTGATAAAATGACATATTTGGGATTCTTTACCATGTAGTGTTGATGACACCACTAGCAAGGTGGTGAGAATATTACCAAACAACTAAGGTCATTATTTGTCAGTTAAGCAATACTGAAATCATAGAATTAGCCCCTAAGTATGAAGTCATTCATTTGATGCAACGCAGGGACCCCCAACTGACCCAAGAAGCACGCTTCCTTCCTCCCTCCATCTCACTATTCACTCTACCCTTCCTTTTTTGCTCTTTTCCTCCCCCTTTCTGTCCCATGCAACCTACCCAGTATACTTCCATTTATCCATCTCCCCCACCCACCCAACCTACTTGCTTTTAGTCAATCCCTCTTTTCTATTTCACCTTGTACCCAGCTATCTGTTCTACTTGCCTTCCTTCTCTCCAAAACCTCTACCCTCTCTCATACAACCTGCCTAGTTATTGTATTTGCTTCTCTCTCTGTCCATAAATTCATTGTTCCTTCCTCTATCTCTCCATCCTGTCCTCCTTTCCTTGCTCTTTTCCTCCCTCTTTCTCTCTGATCCTATCCTCCCAAATGATCCACCTACTTTTCTTCCTGTCTTACATCCAACCTACCTACCTTCAATCTGTCCCTTTGTCCCATCTCCCCTTAGGTCCTTCATACATCCTTCAACACTTCCTTACCTTCTCTAATTCTTCATTTCTTTATCCCATGTCTGTGACCTACCTACCTTCTGTCCTTCATTTCTCCCTCTGTGTCCATCCATCCTTTCTTCTTCCCATTCTCCTCTTTACAACAACGATCTGCCTTCTGTCTATTCCTTCATTTTTCTTCAATTTCACGTTTCACGTTCTTATCAATCCATCCTTCTTTCTTGCCTTCCTTCCTCTCTTTCTCCCTTCCCCAATCATTTTCCTCCTTCAAACCACCCGCATCCTTCTATCCTCTCTCCATCATACCTAGTGTCCCTACCTACCTCCCATCCAATCCTTCTTCATCCCTTCCTTCTCATGTTTGACCTTCTCGTAAATCCACCTTTCCTCCTTCTCTACTTGCCTTCCCTTCTCTTCATCCATCCTATCTTTCCTTCATCCATCCCTTCCTTTGTATCATCATATTGCATATTGAATTATGAAAATGGATGAGAGCACAAAGAGTAGAACGCTCAGACTACTAGAGAATTTACATTCAGTATCTCCTACTTTTACTTTTTACCTGCCAACTGAGAAGCCTATAGTCCCTGACTGAAATTCATTGACACCTTGTCTAAAATATGAAAATGGTGAGAAGGCGAAGGAACAAAAATTAACATCCAGTTGAATTTCATTGGTGCGTTATGTGGCAAGCAGCCAGGGTATTCAGCTGGGGGAAGGTACTAATTAAAAGCTAACGAGTTTAGACTTGGACCATACTCTTGGGATGGGGAATAAAGAACATAGGGTGAAGCTAGACCCTTTCTCTTAGCCAGATGGCTTCTGAGCAGGAACAAGTCTGTGACGGATTAGGCTGTAGTGAATAGTTGATTGTAGCAGTGTTGAATCTGCAGTTTTCAGTCCGTTCTGTTATTTATTACTAGATATCAGAGAGCTACAGTTTATGCAACATTTACCAAGGCAAAGAAGAAAAGCAGAAAATATTCAATCGATCACGAAATTAAATAAACTACATGTCTAAGTGCCCATGCATTAGGAAAAAAACATGATAGTTACACTAAGTATCCAGGTCCCCAAGAAAGGAAAGAAAAGGGAAAAAGAGAGATGAAGAAAAAAGAGAGAGAAAGAAAGAGCGAGAAAGAAAGAAAAAGAGAGAGCGAGAAAGAGAGAGAATGGGAAAGAGAGAGATAAAGAATGAAAGAAAGAAAGAGAGGATGAAGGGAAGGAAGACTGAATATATGGACAAAAGTATTGGGACACCTGCACATTACAGTACATGAGCTTTTCTGACCTCCCAATTCACTTGTATTGAATGAGGCCGTGCACGTCTAGTTTGAATGTGGCTTGAAGTATGTACTTCGAATACTTGCGGTAACATGGCTTTCTTCACCAGGACTGAAGAATCCTGACAGCGTGTGATGCTGTGAGTCATATAGAGTGACCGTAGACTTTTATCGCATACCTGGACAACAACTTTAATATGGAGTCAGTCCCTTTGGAGTTATAAGATCTCCTGATCTTCAGGGAAGGATTTCTACAAGATTTTGGAGGCGTCTGTGGGAATTTTTGCTCATTCATCACAATCTCTATTCTAGTTCATGCCAAAGGTGTTGGATGGGGTTGGGTCCGGGCTTTGTGCGGCCATCATGTTCTTCCCACACTCCCCGAACCATATCTTCATGAACCTTGTCATACAGCCATTTTGGACAACTTTTATTTTATGTGTGGGCAGCCTTAAGGGTGTTAACGTCTCCCAATCAAAACTGAGTAGAGATCTAATTCTTTATACAGGTCCCACTGAGAACATATGTCCAGAAAAAGGTTGGCATCCATACACTACAGACCACTGCCACTTTCAGAGCAAGGATTGAATCAAATCATGTCCTACGATATTATGAACACTTCTTCCCAACTTGATACTAAAAATGTCATAAATTTCTGGTTGGTTGACATCTAAGTTCCAAACTCAAAAGTTGGGATTAGAGAGGAAGTGGCCATGTGTAAACCAAGATAAGCAGGGTGCACATTTTACACAAGCCCTCAAATTTTGGGAATTTACTACCATTTTGAATAAATTCTATGGCGAATTTGCCATTTGGGACTTTTCTGGATCCAGAGAAGAAGTAGAACAAGCATTAATGTCCATGTGTCTTCCTAAAAATGAGGGCATTTTCTTGCAGCTATCTGACTCAGATTATCCAATCTCTCTTCATTCATAAGAATAAATACATATAAATGGCTTTGTGTTGACAGAGGACCAGTGGCCGCTGCATAAGGTCACACATAAGTATATGCCGGTAGCGTGCAGTCTGTGCCATCAATCCTCCCCTGGTTTATATATTCTCCTAACATCTTTATCTTTGCAGCGCTGGAAGGTGAATCAGCCGCGGTTTGGATTCCCCACAGCTGTTGATCTTTTCTAAATGAAGGAGTTGTTAAATCAGACGCTGTTTTATTGGATGTAAAATTGAGCTTGTTTGAGGCACAACGTAAATTAGGGGAATCAAACAAGCTGGTTATTACCAGGCTGACATGTTGTGGATAATCAATTAACCCTTGCTCTTCTATTCTGCATGTACTCTTGGTAAAAGCCAAAAAGGAAATGGCAATAAAAAAAAGTGAGTATTAAAGTAGAAGAGATTTCTGTGTCGGGTGCATGATGTAGGTATATTAATGGTAAATGGAGCATCTGTGAGCAGTTCAATCCTTTGGGTTGCAGCCATGCCAAACTTTCAGGATTTCTCCAATTAACAGGCAATTATCCAATTAAGTGTTCCCTGTATCACTAAAGTAAATGTTTGGTTGTGCTCATCTCTGAAGAGTTTGCTTACGAGCCTCCTTCCATTTTGGAGCCACCAAGCTCAAGAGTAAAAACATACAGTATATATAATATGACATAAGAAAGTGTAATTTGGCTATAAACAGTCGCTGTGTTTCCAGATCGCAAATTATAAGGCTGATTCGTTCTTCCTTTCAAAGTCGACTATTAACTAATCCCACACACATAATCGGTAATTAAGGCCTCATTGTGCCTAATGCAAATGTGATCACTTTTGACAGCTGGGTGCGTGAGCCATATTTATAGCGCGATCTTATTGTTTTCTGTTAGCATCTCGCATTTTACGATTGCAACTTTTTTTTTCTTGTGTCTTCATTTATTCCAATTAATATAGGATAATAGTAAGAATGGCATTTCGATTTTTTTTTCCTGGAAAGAGAGAGCATCGGGGGCTCAAACATTTCGATGTGGGACGATTGGTAACGAGGCAACAAACCACAAAAGAGAGCAACATATTAAAAAAAAAAATATGGGCTAAACCTGTGTAAATGTATATGTTGTGTACTGTAAATGCATTCATGTACTCACCAATCGCCATCTTCCTCAGTTTCCAGTGCTCCTCCGGTCCTCTTCTATGTCACAGTACTTCTATTATGACTTGCCGGATCACACTGGGGTTTTTGTGTGAACCGAAAGTCACTTTTTCAATATAAGTCTATGGAGTATTGTTCCAGCACCCCATAGACTTACTTCTGGCTCACACATAGACCCTGGTGTGATCCGGAGAGTCCGAACGTCAGTAAGGTGACCAAGAAGCCAATATAGGAACGGTAGTTGAGAAGGGATGACACTAGACCAGACTAGGAGGTCTCCACTTCCCCGTTTCCCTGCTGTCTGGGTTCCCTTTCCCTCTTCCTTCTGTGTTTCACTAAGTCTTTCCCACACCCTACATGACATTTAGCCCATAAATTCAGGTATGGTTCGACAATGTTCTACAAAAAGTGGCTGCTGTTTTGTGAGGTTTTTATTTAAGTGCATTTTCCAAATGTAATAAGGTCGATAAAAAAAAAATGAAGTAAACCTTCAATTAGATGTATGTCCTATTTGGAAAGTGAAGGCGCTGACCCCCAAAGTCTCACATTGTTTTTGATAATGGTGTGATAGATGCCTCCATTTTCTGAAAAAGCTAGATTTTAAACTTTTTCTTTCTCTGAAGTCTTTTCTGGGGGCGTGTGCTTTCACCCCTCTCTACCAGATACAGTCAATCACAACTCAACAGCCTCTGAGACTGAGAGACTGCAATATCAGATACTAAGCTGTGATTGGCAGCATCTAGGTGGGAGGGGTGAAAGCACACGCCCCCAGAGAAGACTCTGAAGATGCGCCCAGTTGGTCTAAAAGCAGAGATTTCACATAGTGCGCTCCAGAAGAAACAAATGTGAATATCTTTGCAATGGAGCGACACAGCATAAAACGGAAAACAGCAGCAGAATCAGGGGAGCTCAGGGATTTTTTATTATGTATTTAACTAAATTGTTTTGAGTAAGTGAAGGTCATTTTTAACAAACAAGTATGGGGGTGAGGCCATTTTAAAAGGTTTGGTCAATACTTTACCAAAAAGTATGTTCTCCCAACACCACCTATACACCTTTTTGGTGCCATTTTCCATGCCCCCAAAATGTGACTGGTGGTTGTGATTACGCAGTTACTATTTGGGTGGTTTTGCTATGTATTCCATGATAGCTCTAAGCCAACACCCAGGACACCTCCCTCCAAAGCCCTCCCACTCCACATACTAGCAAAAAGGCAGGATGAGTAGTGCTAACCGTTCGGGCTCACTATTGGCTATCCATATGGGATATACCAACCACCCTAACATATAAGGGGTGAGAAGGGATGCACCAAGACCCTGATAAAACAGAACGAGGGAGGGGCACTGCAGTCAGAGGCACATTCCTTACATAGTGCAGTGCCTGCCATTCACTCTGCATGCAGCTTACATCTGCGGCATCCATGCCCCAATTTCCTCTGCATCTTTGAGACGTCACTGTGACGATCCGTACAAGGCAGAAGGCTGGAAAGTGTCATACGAAATGTCTCAGGAAGCCCCAGAAAAGAAGAGAGGGGGAATCATGTGGTTGCAAATAGCAAAGCTGAACGACATGAGTAATGTAATTGCAAAATAGTCCATTCTGATGCGCCACAGCAGAGGACAGAAGATGAAAGAAGTGGCCAACCCCGATAGCGGACCCCTCTCCCCATCTATACTCTACAACAAAAAATCGCCCAAAGTGACTTTCAGTTTTGCAGCTTAGTGGCCCATGTCATTTTGGCATTAGTGCTTTTCTAGTTTTTGGTGTTGTTCACCTGCTTTTCATTTCCACCATATTATTCCTTTTATTTGTGCCTTTTTTAAAATCTATGTTATGTGATCAGCTTTTTGGATTTTATTTTCACCATTGTGCACATGGTTTGGGGCTGCCAGATGTTTTCAGCTGATTCATCCATTACAACTTTTTAAAAAAGTCGATTTTGTGTACATCTGGAAATTTTTAGCGTAACTCACGACTTTTCCACTAAAAATTTTCAAAAAAAAAAGGTAAAGACAAAAATAAACACTATTGATTTTGCGCAAAGTTCCTTAATCACGCCACTTTGAAGAATTTGGTGCAAAAAACTCAACAAACACAAGACGAGCAAAGAAATGTAACTTAAGAAAAACGGAAATGATAAATCAGGCCCTTTTTGTTAAAGAAAAATTCTTCTAAAATAATCTTAAGCAAAAAAAATTTTTTAAAAAGCTTCCAATCTCTTCAGCTCTTAAATCTACTGACATCCTGGGAGGGAGTCAAATGGCGACGTCTCCACTATGAGACGAGAAGGTTCCAAATCAATTTACCGAATGACACATACAACCCATTTTTTTGTCAGTGCCGGTTACGATTCAGCAAAGTTCATGGTCGTCTTTTTTTTTTTTGGTCAATGAATGGGTTAATCTGCACTCAGGGGTTATCTGAAAATAGGGGATTAATGTGCAGGAGATTAATATAAATGTATTGTGTGAGGCACCAAATCCTGGAAGGCTTATTGCATTAGCCACTTGCGCAGAATTCTGTAATGTATTGTTATGCATATTGCATAAAAGTATTAGGACATTAACCCCGCTGATTCACCAGTGACTCGAATACTAAGCTCCTGAATTGGGATGGCGGTGGATTCCGCTGTCTCCATAGTGGCCGGGAATTTTAGAATTAGACTGCCCCCTACAGGTGGCTTTCAGTTATCAGCGAGATATAGGTTGTAGCAGAAAAGCCGGCTGCAGCTGCGTACAAGGTTTCCTTCAATCACATCCCAGTTTCTAAGGTAATGGCTACATGAAAGAGAACTATATCAATTAATGCCATTACTTGTACAAAGCAAAAGAAAAAGTGATGCGTACAAGTGCAGAGCGCTCTGCGGAGAAGTCACTACCCTGGAAACTGAGATGAGTAATACAATGGAAAGTAGAATAAATAGCTCTCTGTTGTTTGCAGCCGGCGACGCTTCTTCCAGTCTAATTTAAGTGTATTAACTGTAATGCAACCGTAGGGGGCAGTGCATTTTTAAGAGCAGATCAAGTGCTAATAATAATAATAATCTTTATATAGCTCCAACATATTCCACAGTGCTTTACAGACATTATTGTTGCTGTCCCCATTGGGCTCACAATCTAAACTCCTGATCAGTATAACTTTGAAGTGTGGGAGGAAACCCATGCAAACCTGGGGAGAACGTACAAACTCCTTGAAGCAGATGTTGTCCTTGGTGGGATTTGAACCCTGGACCCCAGAGCTGCAAGGCTGCAATGCTATCCACTGAGCCACCATGCTGCCCCTAAGTGCTAAGAGGAGCTACAGCGGTAAAGGCATGAAAATATAATATATAA
Source organism: Phyllobates terribilis (assembly GCF_046119375.1). NCBI lineage: Eukaryota > Metazoa > Chordata > Amphibia > Anura > Dendrobatidae > Phyllobates > Phyllobates terribilis. Next base: position 93,947,546 of record NW_027362765.1, read on the forward strand.
ATATAATAAGTGCTTTCATAGTAACCAGTGGTCTTAAAATCAGAGGTAGTGTATTTTTCACGCATTTCACATATTTCCGACTAATTAAAACTTCCCTGCACTTAACGTTTCTTGGCAGAATGTGTATTACACACACATAGCTTTATAGCACGCTCATTTTTGTTTTTCTCTTGGGTTTTGTTTGTGAAATGGCCACAGTGTGAACGTGCTCTTATACAGTGCACGTATACCCGCTTATAGTCCAGCTCATTTATTTGGTTTTGCTGTAATCTCTTGTACTTCGTACAAACAGTAGGAGTGTCTCACCTTTCTGAGTTAAGTATTTCATTTGTATAGCTTCCCATGGATGGGTATCTCAGTTGGGACCCTGTCCTGCTCTGCCCTTATTCACATTGATGTCATTTGACACAAGATAAGGTTTTAATACTAGAGACAGGTTAGGACCCTCACTATGGGTACATCTTGTCGTGGTGGGATGGCTTTTATGTTTTTTTGATCAAAATAGTGTTAACTAAGTACACTATGATATTTACATGTACTATTTACTTGCTGTAGGGTATATGCTCATTTTTGTTTTTATCTTGGGTTTAGCACACATTATGTACATTCTGGAAGCACACACATGTGCACAACACTTTATACAGTACTGTGCAAAAAGTGGCAGGTGTGGAAAAAATGCTGCAAAGTAAGAATACTTTCAAAAATAGAAGTGTTAAAGGGGTTGCCCGATACTTTATTATTGATAACCCATCCTTAGGATGGGTAATCTATACTAGATCGGTGGGGGCGCAACAGCTGGATCCCCTGCCAATCAGCTCTTATCCTGGTGCCCAGTGGAAGCAGGATGTGCTTAGCTGCAGAGTGGAATGGCACTGGTCCATCAATGGCATAGTGGCCACAGCTGGGTACTGCAGGTCCACCCGCATTCATTCGAATAAGGGCAGATCTGCAATACCTGTCAATATCCATTATGCCAATTTGGTGCACAAACCAGTCTATAATGTCCAGGAACTGTCCTAATTTTCCAGCTCCGTAACTTGCCATATACTCTCCCAAACTGAAATCCCACTTGTTATGTGTGTATGCAGATTGACAGACAGGAAAGTAGAAACAGAGAAATAAAGACCCGCCCCCTCACTTTCTGTAATGAGCAAAGATCCGCCTCCACTTTCTGTAGAGAGACAAAGGCTTGACACAGTTTTCTGTAAAAAAAAACAAAAAAAAAACTAAACCTGCCACAACTTCCTGTGAAGAGACCAAAACTTGCCCAATTCCTACAGTGAAACAAACACCTTATAAAGAGACAAAGGCCTCCCCAAACTCCCCGTGTAGAGACCAAGACTCGCCCCCACTTCCTGTACAAAGACCTGCCCCTCTTCCAGTAGAAATGTAGACCCGCCCCCCACTTCCAGTAGATAGATAGATCCCCCTACTCCTAGGAGAGACATAGACACACAGATCTACCTCTCTGGACCCGATATCACCTCCTTTCTAACCAAAATCCCACAATGTCTGTCTGCTATTTCATTATTCTTCTCTGCTAGATTTCTAAAACTTAACATGGACAAAACAGAATTCATCATGTTTCCACCATATCATTCACCCCCCCCAACTGACCTATCTATCAACGTCAATGGCTGTCCACTCTCCCCAGTCCATCAAGCTCGCAGCCTTGGGGTAACCCTGGACTCTGAACTCTCCTTCAAACCACATATCCAAGCCCTTTCCACTTCCTGTCGACTCCAACTCAAAAATATCTCCCAGATCCGCACATTCCTCAACCATGAATCTGCAAAAACACTAGTGCATGCCCTCATCATCTCCCGCCTTGACTACTGCAACCTCCTGCTCTGTGGCCTCCCTTTCAACACTCTTGCACCCCTCCAATCCATCCTAAACTCTGCTGCCTGACTAATCCACCTGTCCCCCCGCTATTCCCCGGCCTCTCAACTCTGTCAATCTCTTCACTGGCTCCCCATTGCTCAGAGAATCCAGTTCAAAACCCTAACCATGACATACAAAGCCATTCACAACCTATTTCCTCCATATATCTCTGACCTAGTCTCCCGTTACATACCCGCACGCAACCTCGGATCCTCACAAGATCTCCTTCTCTACTCCGCTCTTATCTCCTCCTCCCACAATCGCATACAAGATTTCTCCCGTGCTTCCCCCCTACTCTGGAACTCTCTACCCCAACACGTCAGACTCTCGCCTACCGTGGAAACCTTCAAAAGGAGCCTGAAGACCCACCTCTTCCGACACACCTACAACCTGCAGTAACCATTGATCCACCACACCGCTGCACGACCAGCTCTACCCTCACCTACTGTATCCTCACCCATCCCTTGTAGATTGTGAGCTCTCATGGGCAGGGACCTCGCTCCTCCTGTACCAGTCGCTGTCACATTGTGTTCAAGATTAGTGTAAGTGTTCTTGTATGTATACCCCTTTTTCACATGTAAAGTGCCATGCAATAAATGGCGCTATAATAATAAATAATAATAATAATAGACCCGCCCCACTTCCAGTAGAAACATAGACCCCCTACTTTTAGTAGAGATGTAGATCCATCCCCACTTTCTGTACAAAGACCCGCCCCTCTTCCAGTAGAAACATAGACCCATCCCCATTTACAGTAGCGACATACACCTGCCCCCATTTACAGTAGAGACATACACCTGTCCCAACTTACAGTAGAGACATAGACCTGCCCCCACTTCCTGTAGAAGGAAAAAGTCCCACCTCCGACTTCTAATACAGAAAAGGGCCTCTTGAAACTTCTGTACAAAGACCCACATCACTTCATGAAACAAGACAAAGACCTAACCCCACATCCTGTAGAGACAAAGACCCGCCCCCACTACCTATAAAGACAAAGATCCACCTTCACTTCCATTAAAGAGAAAAAGACCCGCCCCCACTTCCTTTAGAGAGATAAAGACCCACCTCTACTTCCTGTATAGAGACAAAGACTTGCCCCTACATTCTATAGAGAGACAAAGACCGGCTCCCACTTTAGGTAGAGAGACAAGGACTTGATCTCACTTCCTGTAGAGAGACAAAGACCTGCCCTCATGTCCTGTAGAGAGACAAAGACCGGCCCCCACTTCTTGTAGATAGACAAGGACCCGCTCTCACTTCATTTGGCGAGAGAAAGACGGGCTCCCACTTCCTCTGGCAAGACAAAGACACCCTCCTACTTCCTGTAGAGAGACAAAGACCCACTCGCACTTCCTGTAGAGAGACAAAGACCTGCCCCTACATCCTGTAGAGACAAATACCCACCCCCAGGTCTTCATTAAGGGCGCCATTTTTTTTTCATTGTGTTATTTAACAATTAGTCAGCTCTTAATAATTACATGAGGATGAAGGCTATAATAGGAGAGGGGGTTTAATGGTGACACGGGAGCGTTACTTTCTGCCCTGTTTAGAATTGCTGATAGAGAAATGAATGTCAGGTGTATGGCTCCTGTTACCAATCCCACACACGAGGTTCCCGGCAGCGATAGGGTTAAGAGCGAGAGGTCTCGGCTTATGGAGGAGCGTAGACAATTCTCGCTGCTGCCATTCTATCTTTTCCAGATAATTAAGCTGTCCTGTGAGTGTATGTCAGCTTTCTATAACCCAGACACTTATTAAAACTTCTCCTGAATTTAATTAGCCAGCAAGTTTAAGCAGCGTGTAAATGGCCACTAATGATGCGCTATGTTCATTCCCGTTATTCCTCAGATCTTTATATGAAAGCTACAACTACCATCCAGCGCTGGCCTAATACCTCATCTGTCCCTAACCTCGCATCTTGTCTCCAAATCCCTCTCCATTCTTAATGCTTTCTCCATCAAATTAACCCCTCAGCCGTGTCGTGTCGGTGTCTCTCGCAGTATCTGCCTCAGTAATATAAAGCCTGAGAAGCGAATGCACCGCAATTAAATAGATGGACGCCAGTTCCTTTTTCTCTCAATGGTTGTGCAGAGTTTTACAATGAGTGGTACATAATCACCTGCTTTCAGGTTGTGACTGGTATTACAGATTAGGATCACTGAAATACATATAGCTGAGTGGCGACACCACGCACAATTTGTGATACGGGTGTGGTGCTGTTTTTACAAGAGAGCATCCATGTTTTTCTACAGCTGTGTTCCCAAGTGCCAAAACACGCAATAGCAATCTGCTCTTATATGCTTATTTTTTATGCATTTTCCCCCTTTTTATGTGTTTTTTTGTGTAGATTTGACCCAGTGGATTTTAATGCATTTGTTAGCACAGAAGCAATGGGATTCTGCACTTAATAACACAACTGCATTTTTTTATATTTATTTTTTCAGACTACCCATAAATAAGGATGAACGGACCCGTGTAAGTTCGGGTTCGACCAAACTTTAGTCCAAAGTTTGATTCGGGTTCCACAGCAGCTTTACATGCACAGTGGGCAAGAGTTTTCATGAAATCACACCCACATTGCTTGAACCATTGTAGCTCATTCAGATGTCCCATTTTTCCGTGTACGAGAAAAACGGACCAATTATTCTAATCACACTCTGATCAGACTTTGATCAGAGTTTAATCAGAGTGTGGTACAAGTGTCATCTGATTTTCTTGTTCGTGGAGAAGTTAAAAAAAAAAAAAAATATCCATCTTCTCCATTCTAACAATCAGTGAAAATTTGACTGCACTTGGATGTCATCCAAGTATGGCACAATATTTTTTCAAGGACCCATTGACTTGTATTGCCAATTTTGATCCAACCCTTGTAAGCCAAAACCAGAAGTAGAACAATTAGAGGAAAACTATAATAGAAACACGTCACCACTTCTGTATTTTTCTCTCACTCCTGGTTTTGGCTTACAAATACTGATATAAAAAACTGATCAACTACTGAACATGTGAACGTGGCCTTAGAGTTGCAAATTTTGCATAGAATTTGAGTCAACAAATTCTACCTTTTCTGCGCCTACCCTTTTTCTGCCCTGTTGTAAAAGATAAAGGGGTTGTCCATAATATTCTTTCAGACCCATGGGGGTATTAAAACCCTGGCTGTTTATACGCACCACTGCTTGTGTACCTGGCCGGTCTACTGGCTTCCTCTTCCACTGCTGACTGGCTGCAATCTTCGCATTCCGTCTAAGCAGAAAGAAGCAATCTCTTTTCTGGCTCAGACGGAATGTGAAGGATATAACTAACTGGTGGCCACTGATTGGCTACAACAATCACGTGATGCCCTGCTGAACAAAATGGAAGTGAGGAGACTGAAGAGAGGCTAAGGCAATGGTGCTGTAGGGGTCCGATAGGTGAATATATATGCTTTTTTACCCCTATATTCCCCTTTTATCATAAAAAAAAATGTTGCGCACAACCTCTTAACCCTCCGTCACATACAATAGGCCTGACAGGCACATCTCTTTTACTTTCATTTCTCCTTCCTCACCAGATTGTGAGGAAATCCCCTCCCTCCAGGTAGTCTCCTGTCTCTAGCAGCTCTGTGAAACCTCATACCACTGTTGGATTGCAGAGCTTCAGGAGGATAGATATAACTGCGCTAATCTCTCAGGCTCATTGTATGTGAACACGTCACACTCAATACGGTTGGTATTTTATGTTTTTATTCATCACAATTGTTTATTTAGCTTGTTTTATGAATGTATAGCACAAAGTGTGAGGATATTTCATAGAAATAAGGCAGATTAAAAAAGAAAGTGTGCTGCTCAGGCATATACAGTAGTTCCCTAACACATATTCCTTCTCTTGCTTCAGATTATCTGCTGAAATGGAGAGGAAAATGTACAATTTATCAAAAAACCTTGATGTTGAGGAAGTAACAAACATGCTGTTAGATGATGCAGACCCCACACTGAATGAGGATTTAGGAGAGGAAAGGGAGATTGATTCTCATGATGAGGTGGAAGTATGTGAAGTGGATTCTGAAACAGAGCAAGATGGTGACAGTGATGAGGATGAAGATGTAGAATCTTATTATATGGGAAAAGATAAAAAAAAACAATGGAACAAGAAGCCACTCCAGAAAAAACGTAGGGAACCTCAAAACATTATTACTCACCTTCCTGCAGTTATAGGAACTGCAAGTAATGCAAAAACTGCAGTTGAATGCTGGAATAGTTTATTCACAGATGACATTCTGGACTCTATTGTCACATATACCAACCAATATATAGACATTATAAAGGACAAGTTCATCTGCAACAGAACCATCAAGGCCACAGATGAAATAGAACTGCGTGCTTTTTTTGGATTATTATACCTTGCAGGAGCTTATAGGGCAAATAGACAAAGTTTGGAGGAAGTTTGGAGGAACTTTGGAGTAAATATGGGGATGGAGTTGAAAAATTTGGCCTTGTTATGTCCATAAACAGATTCAAGCTTCTAATTCGATGCCTTCGGTTTGACGACAGAACTACCCGAACCGAACGTAAAACACATGACCGACTTGCTCCAATTCGTGATATATTCCAAAAATTTGTTGAAAACTGTAAAAAAAGCTATTGCCCTGGGGAGAATCTCACTATTGACGAAATGCTCCCTGGTTTTCGTGGTAAATGTGCCTTTCGTCAATATATTCCATCAAAGCCTAACAAATATGGAATAAAAATGTATGCCCTTGTTGATGCCAGTAAGACCTACACTTACAACCTGGAAGTTTATGCAGGAAAACAACCAGAAGGTCCTTACTGTGTCAGCAACAAACCCAGTGATGTTGTAAAAAGACTGGCTGAGCCCTTATTTGGATCGGGTCGCAATATAACAGCTGACAATTGGTTTTCAAATTGTGATCTGATTGATTATCTGAAAATGCAGAAGCTTTCATATGTCGGAACTGTAAGAAAAGATAAAAAAGAATTGCCTACACAGTTTGTAAGTGTGAAAGGGAGACAACAGTACAGCAGTATGTTTGCATTCCATAATGGAAAGGTTTTGGTTTCCTATGTACCACAAGCAAAAAAAATTGTACTTCTTCTATCAACACTTCATGATGATGATGTCATCGATCCTGGGACTGAGGCACAAAAAAAAATGGAGATAATTAAATTTTATAATGCAACCAAAGGGGGTGTTGATACAGCTGATCAGATGTGCTCAACTTTCAACGTCAGCAGAAACACCAAACGCTGGCCAATGGTCATATTTTTTGCTATGTTGAATTTGGGTGGTATAAATTCACAAGTCATTTACCTTGAAAACAAGCTTGAACCACTCCGTAGACGATTCTAACTGAAAAAATTGGCCCATGAACTAGTGCTTGGAGAGCTACGCAGGAGAAGTATGAAAACAATCGGTATCCCCTCTCGCCTTCAAGTTCAGCTCAAAAGATTCTGCCCAGAAGATGATAGTGAAAATTCACCACCTGCACCACCTCCCAAAAGAAGGAGATGCACCACCTGCACCACGGAAAGCGGAATCAGAAGGCTTACTAATTATGAATGTCACAAATGTCATAATGCAATCTGCCTGACACATGCAAAAATGATGTGTAATTCTTGCTCTTTGCTCTGCAAGTGTAATTTTTCTGGGGAAACTTCAGGATCTAATTCTGATTGAATATGTGTTTAATAGTACTTAAGGTACCTTAAAATTAAGTTTGTTTCCATAAATTTTCTTTGTAGAGTTTTTTGACAGAGTCGAACTGGGGACTATTTGGCGGGAGTTTTGAAATGTTTGTATTTCAGAGTTATTAGTTTTATGTTAACTAAATGGTTTTTTTTGCACCTGATTATGTGTAGTCTCTTTTATTACATCCCTATGAAGGTCACTGATCACTTTTAGAGCACTGAAATTGCAAACATTAGATATTATAGGTATTTTTCTAGCCTGCGCCTGACAGTCACATTGTATGTGAACTCGTTAGAACCGATATTGTATGTGACGGAGGGTTAAATATAACGAAGATATATTTCTTTTTGTTTTTTTTTACAGTACATACTAAAAATATCATGGCATTGGATCCATCAGCTTAAAAAAGAGGTAAATGTTATACTGATAAAATCACTATAGGATACCAATGACAATAAGCCTTGAAAAAAGTATACATAAAAATATTTGTCATTTCCCATGCAACAACATTTCCAGCTGCCATGTTTTCAGTTTCTCCTCGTGGGAGGGACTGTTTATTTGTAACATAAAGCATGGAGGTAGCCGTGGGTGAGATGCTCGTCTCTTATACCCCGGCACATTTCATGAAGGTAGAGGTCCTGGCTTGGTGTGTGGACTTGCACTATGGGAGCGCTACGCCCTTGCAGGCTGCATGTAAATGATGACTTTGGTTTGCCAGGACCAGATATTTGACAGTTGAATGAAGGAGACCACCAATTAAAAATAAACTTTTCACTCAACGATTACTTGGAGAAGTAATACAGTTGTCAGAATTTCTGTTGTCCTTCTACAGTTTGACCACTAGTGGCTGCTATTGTTCACCTTAATAAATGTGCTGCAATCCCACTCATTACCGTTGGAGGCTGCTGTTGTGTTCTGCAATTGCCCTTTACTAAGATGGCAGATTCTAGACCTGTGGGATCCATCTTGTTTCCTGTTTGGGCCTACTTAAAGCCGCATGGATCTCTCACTCCTTGCTTGAGTATTGTGTCTAGCTGTTAGCCTAGTTCCAGTCTCCAGCTCTTACCCAGACTGTTCTCATCTACCTACAACTCCTTTTGCTATCTCCAATAACTTCTACTACCGCTTGCTGTTCCTGCTCATGCTCCTTCGGCCACTGGTTTCCAGCAGTACTATACCCTTATCGTAACAACAGTATATAGAGGGTACATAACTTGATGATCATCTCCTTCACAATACGGAGCATTTTCCACACACAGTTTAAATTCCTTCCTCATTACTCGCTTGTCCTCTACCTTAAACGTTCCTTTCTACTGCATCACAGCCAAGCTCAGTACTATAGTTCAGTTAACAAGAGTCCTATGCTCGACTGCATCTTCTTTCCCCTTTCGGGAACTATATTGCCAGTATGGCCAGTACTTATTTTCTCTGTCCCTGACGCTCTTGAACTCCCATTTGGAGCACTCTCTTCGTCTTACAAACTCTATCCCACCTAGGCCCGTTACCTCTGTGAGTTATAAACTCTGGGCCGTACTGCTAGGCGTTCTGATCCAGGACCCGTCTCTGATCGATCACTCCGTTCCTTTGGTCACTTTTCTTCTACTTTCCGTGAGGATCTTGCTTTTATCTCGGTCTGCTCTCACGGTTAGGGACACCCACGTCATGCGGCACTGCTCACACTAGACCTTAGGTCTGCTTTCTACGAACACTGGGCCCTGTCTGACATTCTGATGGGAAACTGACTCTGTCCCTTCAGCCCAGCCCCTCCCACTCTGGGCCAGTCCCAACCATTAACTCTAACTTTCCCTACGGTCAGGCAGCACACAATATTAACATCATTAACGCAGGTCACAATTCACATTACACAATAGAACATTACACTTGTTCTTCAAGGGGAATGTTGGACAATATGTCCATCTCCCTACATATTCATTCACACTTGTAGTGAGAAAGCTAATTATCGTACATCTAACACTTTTCCTAGTGTGAATAATACAAGTCATATAGATGACAGCTAGAAGTTATTACAATGTAGATACCAGATGTAGATACCAATGTGTACAGGACGTGTGGGATGTGCTGGCAGATGACAGTGGGAGGAAGACCATAACTCAATACCACCATATCAGCATCCGTCAGCCATAGGCTCCTACTGTTAAAAAGGAAAAGGTATACCGAGCACTGTGGGGCCGACTCATCATTGCTTTTACACCTTTTATCAGGAGTAAAATCAGTTCTAATTACATTGGGCCCGATTTATCATTTGCATTTTTTTAAGCTACTTTTCTTTTTTCGTCTTGTAGTAATTGTTTACTTTTTTAAAGTTAAAATTCTTAAAAATGGTGCACGCATTTCAGGAATTTTGAGCAAAATAAAAAATGCTCCTTATTTCCTTTCTTGTAGGATTTAGAGCAAAAAGTTTAGAGCATGTTTATGTACTTAACTTATATAGCGCCATTATAGTCCACGTGGCTTTATAGACATCATCATTGTTATCCCCATTGGGTCTCATAATTTAAATTTCTATCAGTCTTTGGCGTGTGTGAGGAAACCGGAGAACATGGAAGAAACCCACACAAACACGGGGAGAACATACAAACTCCTTGCAGATGTTGTCCTTGGTGGGATTTGAACCCAGGACTGAGCCATTGTGCTGCCTTATATTCTTTTAAAATGTTGCAAAAATTGCACCAAAAATTCAGATGTAGATAAAATTACTCCAGGAGGGATTTAAGTATATTTGAGTAAAACATGTTGAGCCTTATTAAAAAGTCACAAACATCTGGACAGAAAAACCCACATGGGGAACATAAAAAACCCCATAAGTGAACACATATAAAATAAACTTTAAAAAAGGCACGGATTAAAGGAAGATTTTGGTACAAATCAAAGCAGGCGAAAAACACCAAAAACTAGAAAAAAACAAGGCACAAATGCAATAATTATTATTTGTGTTCTTTTTATATATAGTTATATAGGTTGAAAAAGGACATAAGTCCATCAAGTTCAATCTATTCATTATTTAATTTTTGTCTTTTTGTAAGTTAACGCTAAGTGGTTTCTTCTAGGTTTTAGTTTTTTGTTGTTTTTTTTGTCTATTTTGACCAGCATTATGTGTCTGGCTTTCAGTATCCAAATGTTTTTGGCTAATTCATAATTTGCAACTTTTCCCCAAAAAATCTGTCTCATTGCTTTTTTTTTTGCGCACTTGAAGACTATCCTGTGATAATTTGCTCCAATTCCTCAAATAATATGCTTCCATTGGTTCAAAATCCAGCAGAGTAAAAATTAGTGAAAAAAAAAGATGCAAATGTTATTTTTTTATTAGATGCTTCTGTATGGAATAGCACTGTCTGGTACACTTTTCCAGTTAGCAAAAATACCCTCCCCGCAGAGGACACTTTTTTGGCTTCCAAATAGGTGAGTGGGGGCCAAGAGAATTTTACAGCGCATATTGTGAAGTAGTCTTACCGGATGAGATTTTCTTGGAGCAGTCTACTCCATGGAAAGCCTAGATTTACGACAGGTGGTTTCTGTAGGAACTAGCTTTGGATTGAGGTATTAGAGGGTGATGACAAAGCTGGTAATGTACTTTATATATGGAATACCATATCTCTTATGTTCCTTATATCCATTCCATAGATCCAAATGATTGAGAGAAAATCCAGAGTATCCATATCACCTTCCCTCGTTTGATTCCATAGATATCCCAAGAAAGCTCCTCTAGGTATCACACACATCTTCCTCTCTATCCGGAGACATGCCAGACACAATGACAAGGGACATTGTAACCGGGAAAATAAATACATTGAATTACACTGACGGTTTTACACTTCCAATAGCCCCAGTCTATTATAATGAGCCATAACAAACAGCGGGAGCTGTCATAGGAATACAGCTCATACGGTAAGGAGAATAAAAAGGAGGGGGTGGTAGGCGCCACCCCATAAAAACATCAAACACTGAGCATTTTCAAAGCCTAATAGGAGCCTCAATTAGTCCCTTCACTACCTCTCACATCCTCAGCCTCCAGAGAATGGTAAGTGCTCTTTTATTCCCCCCCCAGTCTTAGTAGTGGTGAGGATTTATCGCATGTCATATTGAAACAACTAGGAGAGTCACCGCCTGTCAACTAAATTAACCCCTCAAATGCTGCATCACTCCAGCTTTAAAATAAAAGGAAGGTGTTGGATGCAAAGTGTCTGAAATGGCAGCTATAACAAAGGAAAAAAAGAGGGATGAAGTGATTTGTCACAGATTCACAGCTCCAGCAAGAAACCATCAGCGGGTTCATTAAAAAATGCCACCAAGTGGCGATTAGTTTCGAGCTTCGTTTTCAGAAACTTTCATATTGAAGACTTTTATAAATTGATCTGTTAGGAGAAATAGAGGACTGAATATGGCCTTCTTCTTCTATAAATGCTCTTTATTACCAATGAGAACCAAGACTAATAAACTAATGGGCAATCGGAGGTGTGGAGAACTCTTCGAGGGTTTGTGTGACTGCAGCCGGGCAGAGATGGACTGGATAACAAAAGAAGAATATCAGATGGTGGGTCTAGACTCTGACAAGATAAAAGAGGCCAAGCAAACTAGAAGAAAATATGGTCTTGTAGTTTGCACTAATGTTAATGGTTTAGGTCTTATCTTCCCCAATGGGCTCATGGTTATCCACTCTGGTTTACAAAACTCTCTTTGATATAGTCTTTAGGAACTAGAAATAAACGAGTTCCTCTAGCATCCTATTTCTATGTAAAACTTCAGAATAGGGCTTGTTATAACCACATGTACTTAGAATTTCTGCTCTTAAGCCCTCCATACACATTACGTGTCAATGAATGATTTGGCCAATTGCTCAGCCGGAAGCCATCTCTGCTTGATCTCCTATACACAGAAATGCTTGTTCGCCAACCACTTCTGTGTTCACTGTGAAAAATGCAAATTGCCTCTTCAGAGAGGAAGAGGGTTAAACCTCTTGTCTCTTCAAGAGGAAGCAAACTAGAAGTCTAGTGCCACCTATTGGAAGTAGCAATCCTAAAAGTCAATATCAACCCTTTAATGAGCCTTGCCATATGACTTAGGATAAAAGCCAAACCAAAATCTCAATTTTCAAACAAGGTGTTTCAGGGTGTTGCCCCTCATCAGTGCAAAATATGAGATCTGATTTGGCTGTATGAGAGGCATTTGACTTGGGTCTAAGGGGTAACGCTTCTCCTTGTGTAGAGTGACATTACTGGCAGGCCAGTGTGAGGAGGCTTATAAGCCATGCGATGCTCTTCTGGGAAATTAAATATGCAATTAGTCTGGCAAGGTTCATTAAAAGGTCGATATTGACTTTTAGGATTGCTACTTCCAATAGGTGGCACTAGACTTCTAGTTTGCTTTCTCTTTGAAGAGACAAATTGCATATTTCTTTTCCCAGAGGAACATTGCATGGCCTATAAGTCTCCTTACACTGGCATGATAGACATGTCACTCTTCACAAGGAGGAACTTTACCCCTTAGATCTCTATGATAAAGTCACTGCCAGACATGTCTGCTTATGGCTAATCTCCAGTAGAACCTAAGAATCAGCAGTCCAAACTTCAACATACTGGTTCCTTATTTCCCCCAACAATCAATTGTCCGGGGCCAACATACACTTTAAACTGTTGGCCAAACCCATCAATATCGGTGTCTATTGTGTATGGGGTTGCTTTAGACTTGGGTTGGATCAAAAACAAAGTAATTCTGTCTTATATATTGAAAAAACTGCCCAAACTAGAAGAACTAGCATCAGCGCTCACTTCCTCCAGATGTCTGTTTTGTCCAAGGGTGGGGAGAGTGAAGTGGTCCCTGATTGTCGGCAGGGCCAATAACAATGTCACGTGAGCCCTGGGAGAGCCAGTGCTGACACCCCTGGAACGGTGCCAGCACCGGAGGTGAGTATAGGTGTTATTATTTTATAAGCGGGGAACATAGTGATTGAGAATGGGTGTCCGATTAGTGGACAACCCCTCTAGGAGGCCTAGGAATTTAATGACACTGAGACATGCTGGGCAACTTGTAAAATCCGACAAGGAGCACAGTAGAGGGAAGCAGCAATAGAGGAAGGGAGTGGAACCCAGCCCAATCAAGACAGGAGCATAACACACATAGATTACAACGGTTACTTGTTCAATCCATGAAAAAAACATATGAAAAATGTACATTTAAGAGTCCATCTTTTCCAGAGTTTTTCAGTGCTCTGTTCTTTGGAGTGGAAAAATTCTGCCAGCACTGGTCATAATGTTCTGTTAATAGTACTAATTCTATAACATTGATATCCAACTGGTGACCCTAGGGCCAGATGCGGCCCACCAGTATTTTGCTTTGAAGAAATGACAAGAGAACAGATAATTACCTCTGGCAAAAATGCAAATTGTATCTAATGCACGGAAGAGATGTGATCTGTCCTCTACACGTTATTATCCCAGATCTTTATGGAAATTCACTGTAAAATAGAACTTTCTTGCTACAGTTATATGAAAAAGTTTGGGCACCCCTATTAATCTTAAGCTTAGTGTTTTATAAAAATTGGTGTTTTTGCAGCAGCTATTTCAGTTTGATATATGTAATAACTGTTGGACACAGTAATGTTTCTGCCTTGAAATGAGGTTTATTCTACTAACAGAAAATGTGCAATCTGCATTCAAACAAAATTTGACAGGTGCATAAGTATGGGCACCTCACCAGAAAAGTGACATTAATATTTAGTAGATCCTCCTTTTGCAAAAATAACAGCCTCTAGTCGCTTCCTGTAGCTTTTAATGAGTTCCTGGATCCTGGATGAAGGTATTTTTGACCATTCCTCTTTACAAAACAATTCCAGATCAGTTAAGTTTGATGGCCGCCGAGCATGGACAGCCCTCTTCAAATGATCCCACAGATGTTCAATGATATTCAGGTCTGGGGACTGGGATGGCCATTCCAGAACATTGTAATTGTTCCTCTGCATGAATGCCTGAGTAGATTTGGAGCGGTGTTTTGGATCATTTTCTTGCTGAAAGATCCATCCCCTGCGTAACTTCAACTTTATCACTGATTCTTGAACATTATTGTCAAGAATCTGCTGATACTGAGTGGAATCCATGCGCCCCTCAACTTTAACAAGATTCCCGGTGCTGGCATTGGCCACACAGCCCCAAAACATGATGGAACCTCCACCAAATTTTACTGTGGGTAGCAAGTGTTTTTCTTGGAATGCTGTGTTTTTTTGCCGCCATGCATAACGCCTTTTTGTATGACCAAACAACTCAATCTTGGTTTCATCAGTCCACAGGACCTTCTTCCAAAAAGAAATTGGCTTCTCCAAATGTGCTTTTGCATACCTCAGCCGACTCTGTTTGTGGCGTGCTTGCTTCTTTCGCATCACTCTCCCATACAGCTTCTCCTTGTGCAAAGTGTGTTGTATAGTTGACCGATGCACAGTGACACCATCTGCAACAAGTTGATGCTGCAGCTCTCTGGAGGTGGTCTGAAGATTGTCCTTAGCTGATCTCACCATTCTTCTTCTCTGCCTTTCTGATGTTTTTCTTGGCCTGCCACTTCTGGCCTTAACAAGAACTGTCCCTGTGTTCTTCCATTTCCTTTCTATGTTCCTCACAGTGGAAACTGACAGGTTAAATCTCTGAGACAGCTTTTTGTATCCTTCCCCTGAACAACTATGTTGAATAATCTTTGTTTTCAGATCATTTGACAGTTGTTTTGAGGAGCCCATGATGCCACTCTTCAGAGGAGATGCAAACAGGAGAACAACTTGCAAGTGGCCACTTTAAGTAGCTTTTCTCATGATTGCATACACCTGGCTATGAAGTTCAAAGCTCAATGAGGTTACAAAAGCAAAAAAAGTGCTTTAGTAAGTCAGTAAAAAGTAGGTAGGAGTATTTAAAACAAGAAAATCATAAGGGTGCCCATACTTATGCACCTGTCAAATTTTGTTTGAATGCAGATTGCACATTTTCTGTTAGTACAATAAACCTCATTTCAAGGCAGAAACATTGCTGTGTCCAACAGTTATTACATATATCAAACTGAAATAGCTGTTGCAAAAACACCAATTTTTATAAAACATTAAGCTTAAGATTAATAGGGGTGCCCAAACTTTTTCATATAACTGTATATGTAATCTCTGGTTATAAAAGAATACAGCAGCGTTTCACTTCTTCTTATCCTAATATTATTTTTATTCCCATATTCCGAGAGCCATAAGCTTTTGTTTCTTTTTTTGAGGGCTTTGTTATATGGCGTTCACGGTGCAGTATGAATGACGTGATAACTCTGCTCTGCTGGCTGTTACAATCATGACAATAACAAATAGTTATATTATTCTTTAATGTTTTTCTACTTTTGCGCCACAAAAACATTTTTGTATATATTTACAAAATTGTTCCCTTTCTGTCGTCGCATTTAAACCAATAACATATATATTATTTTGTCGTCGATGGAGCAGCATACAGGATTGTATTTTGCAGGACTTGTAGTTTTCTTTCTTTTGTACTATTTTAGAATACAGACAACTTTTTGGATTACTTTATTTTTTTTAAAAGACGGAATGAACCAAAAAGCAACAATTCTGACTTTTTTTTTAATGGGATAACTATTAGTCATGCTGCGTTTGATATTAACTGTAGCATCTAAGGTGTTTGAAAGCCAAGATCGGTGCTAGCGTTAATCTCGGCCTTGCACTAGGGCGTCAGCTGTATTTTGCAGCTGACAGTATTAAAAGAGCAAGTTAAGCTACTGAGCTTGCGTTACCTCCCCCCCACCCCGAGCTGTACATGTCTAGCATTTTGAACAATGACCAATCTTCCAAAATAATAGATGCATTGTGAAGGTAAGGAAAGGGTTTTAAAGAAAAGTATTGTTCTTAAAGGGGTTGTCCAGGCTTGGGGTTCACTCTATGTGACTGCAGATATGTGAATCCTCACATTGGGTGAACGTGAGCAAAAGTATGTAATTTGCATACATGCGGTCACATGTTGACTAGACGTGTGCAGTCTCACTCAATACAGGTGAATTGAGCATGGCTGGACACATCTAGTCAGAATGTGGCTGGAAATATGCAAATCGCTTACTTTCGGTCGTGCACGACCACCCGCTCTGGAGAACCCTGACAGCACGCAGTGCACTCGATGTGAGGATTAATAAATCTGAAGTCACATTGAGTAACCGCAGATTTGAGCTCCAAGCCTGGACAACCCATTTAATGCATCTACCTCCCCCTCCCAAAACCATTCTTGTACAGGCTACACTGCCTAGAAATATGACAACTGCTTTTCCGAGCAACAAATGGATTCTGTGCAGTTGTCACTTTCCTTCCCCCGCTTTGCTTGGCAGGCGGTGAAGCCTACAACTCCCTCTAGAGAAAAATGATGAAATCTATGACCTAGTATCCTGAAACATAATGGCCATTTTATTTCCCAAAGGATTATTACTTTCCACCACGATGGTCTGCATTTATGTATCAGAACATGTTTTTGCGCTGTACATTGTGTATATATATATTACTATTACAGCTTATCCGCTAAGCCATGACATTGACCAAGTAAGACTAAGCCCATAACATTTGACTTCACACGGGTTTTCAGGAATTTTCTTCATGCGTAGAGCAGGTGGGTAGCGAGTGGGAAACCTTTGACTCCACTCTGCTTACCGAAATGCAATCTCCCAAGATGCTTAGCAAAACAGGCGCATTTCTGTAGCCCAGGGTCCCAATGTTTTCCTATGTTTCCATCACAATAACCTGTGATCTGTTAAATATTAGCTGATCTTTCCACCTCACATACAAATCCACTGTGATTTTATTCTCTTTTTGATTTTTTCTTCAATCTTTATGGAAGAAGTATAAAATATCAAGAGGTTATAGGATTATGTGATCACAGGGGTCATTTAATAGACGGAAGGTTCTGAACCCGCCAGTAGGATTCACTGCATCTTTTGATATACAAGGGGAAGATAATGTTTAATGTACTTCAATTAAAAATTGGAAAGACAGATGCGCTTTCCATGCGTGAATGCTAATGACCTCTTCAAACAACCTTCAAATAGAGGCTGGACAGACATCTGTCTGAGATGGTTTAGTGAACCCTGCATTGAGCAGGAGGTGGGACACGATGACCCTAGAGGTCCTCTCCAACTCTAACATCATATGATTCTATAATTCTATGACCTACGTTGCTCAGAAGAAATGAGAAGGGGACGCCAAACCTTTCAATTAATTTTTGCACAATTTTGGAAATCATCTATGACTTTCCTACACAAGGTTTGGGGTAATAATGTGGCATGAATAAAAAATGGCTCCCGTTCTAGTTGGAAGCCATGACTCTAGTATGAAGCCATACAAAATAAAATATCAATCCATTTCCAACATTATTTTGACACACACCCTTTTTACACTAAGTTTTTTAACTTTTCTCCCCACTTTTCAAAGTTGATGGGGTTTTAAGTGGGAGGGAAAAAAATATTAACAATCTGACTCATTTATTTATTGTCTATTCTTCTTTCGTACGAGTGCACTGCAAACCCTGCCTCCCTGCTTTCCAAGGGCGGTGCACTCCTATTTGACAGCTTCGACCACCAGCATGTGACCCGACTGTGTGCTCTCCCATGCTTCGCCTCTGCTGTATCGGAGGAGCCCATGGACGCTGAAGGTGGCCCAGTCCAGCGATCGGTCCAGCTTCAGATCAATTGGAGTTTGTAAGCGCTGTGAACATTGCCTATGACACCGGCCACCTCTGATAGACTGTATCGGTGTCAGGTAGACTAGACAACAAGAAGTAAGCAAGATTAGTCCTTTGATTTTTTTAACAAGTAAATTGCCAAGTTGCTTGTTTTTACACAAGCATTTTACAAATTTGACCATTAAAGAACATAAGCAAAACCCTTTAAATTTAACGACAGAGGAAGGCGCAAAAAGTGGTGCAAATCTATACCAGTTTCTAGCATATTTAGGTGTAATTTTCTGAGAACCGGTCATGTAAAAAATGCTATTAACCTGCAGATTTGTGGTTAATCTACAGGTTAATAGCATTATGAAGCCATGCGGCATCCGCACTGAGAGCCCCGCTGCCAGGAGGAAATGTACTCTACTCCTCCATGCCTGCCCACTGACTGACAGCCTAATGCTGAGCCGGCGTCAGTCAGTACCGGGGGCGTGGTTATAGACACAGCTCTCTATGCACTGAGCAGTGACTGAAGCAGTGTTGGCTGCACCACTATGACTGAAAGCCCGGGGCTGCCGGGAGGAATAAAGTTAATTTCCGGCTCTTAGTGTGGGCGCCGCATGGTGTCAGAACGCTATTAACTTGTAGATTATCCCCATATCTGCAGGCTAATCTGCAGGTTAATAGCATTTTTTTTTACATTACAAATTCCTATTGAAGGGGTTCTCAGCTACTTCACAAGGTAATTTTAAGGATACACGGCACTGTAAGTAAAAATATTTTTTTGTTTTCTTACACCACCTTGGGCTCAGTAGAATTAACTCCCAAAGTAATGGAGACCCCCATAAGACAGATCAAAATGTGGGGGAGGTGAATTGTTCAGGAATAGTTTAAACACTGGCAATGCATTGAGTTTGTATGATACTATTTACTTTCTCACTATGGGGTCTGCCATTCAGTTGCACAGGCATTGTTCAATTTCACACCTCACTGGGCGACAGGTATTGTTCAATCTCACACCTAGCTCAGCCACTGTTTACACTGTATATATCACTCATTTAATGAAACTCTTCTAATACAAACAACCATCTCAGTGACCAAGACAAAATGGTTAATCACAAAAATAAATGAGTTTCACATACTGCTGTACTTGCTTATTTTCACTAGAAAAGCAGCAAAACCTGATAGCTATGTTCACACATCATGGTTTTTTCAGCGTTTTTTCACTACCAATTACTTCCAATGGGTGAAAAATGCTGAAAAACGCTGAAAAAACACTGAAAGAAGTGACATGCTCTATTTTCCAAAAACCCAACCAAGGCACAAAATACGCAACAACAAAAAAAAGATGATGTGTGAACAGAGAATTCTGGTTTCTCATAGACTTTGCTGGTACTGCAAAACGCAGCTGAAAATTTGCATAAAAAGCTGCAGCAAAAAACGCTGAAAAACACAACATGTGTGAACATAGCCTAAGGGGTAAAGTTTCTCCTTCAGACGACCCCCCCCAAGCTGTCATGGGGAGACTTATAGGCCTTGCAATAGTTACTTGGAAATAAAATATGCAAATAGCTTCTTCAAAGAGGAAGAGAACAGTGCCACCTATTGGAAGTAGCAATAATGAGTCGATATTGAATTCTAGGATTGCTATTTCCAATAGGTGTAACTAGACAACTTTTTATCTTCTTCTGTAAAAAGTCTGTTTGCAAAATGTATTAGATTTATTAGGAGACATGCATCTTTTATTACATTTTGTGCATTTTATACCAATAAATTTCAGGATATGAATTGCCATTATCAACATGAGCAGAGATCTTAATGCCTTTCTATCCATTAAATATGTGTGTGGGTACAAAATCAACATCCATGTATAGATATAACATAAGCATGACCCAGGTGCGTGAGTATTTGGGGTATAAGGGGTGCAGTCACATCTGTGCTTTGGAGCACAGGGGTCCCCAAAAGATTAATCTTTGATTTGCGTAAGTAGACCAAAGTTAATAAAGGACTATGAGAATTGGGGGCCTTGTAGGAGGTTTTGCTTTGGGGCCCATGAGCTTCAAGTTACACTACTGGGTGACTTTTCCAAAAAATGACCCATCAAGACTGGTATTTAGGACCATGATGTTTTGCAGTAGGGTACCAAAGTGATATCCCTTGGTCAATACTTGGGGAGACCTAATTTGCAAATTCTCATTTAAGTTTAAAAAAAAGTCACAAATAGATTTGCTCTTTGTTTGCTCCGAGTTTCTCATCAGTTTGCCCAGCTTTGGGTAATATGAAGGAGAAGCAGCAATGTTCTTTCTAATGAGGTCCTCGCAGTGCAGATTAGCTCTGTTCACATCCACAATAGCACCCTTAATAAGCCGCGAGAATGGAAACTTAAATAGTATAAGATCACATATGACAAGAGAGGATACACACACAACCAACTGCGAGTTTCTCCATTTCTCTCTCATTCTCTAGATTTCCATTCAACGTTCTGCCCCCTAAAGGCTTGTGACTGAAAAGGTCGGCTGTTTAGCTAATTGGTTTGTCAATCACAGAAAGGAGCTTTAGAGCGACCATAAAATGATTATGAGGATTATATAAATCAAGGAGGAGTGTGTGATCGGATCAAGCAATGCAGTGAGCTCTATGTATCTGCTACAGAAAGTCTCCGATGCTCACACTTTATATTTATGGGTATGATCCACCATCACATCTTCAGCCTTGGTACAGAGAACACTTATACTTGCAGATATATATTTGGCCAGCATCAAAGTTAATCTGTGAGCAGCATGATGTAGGGGCTGAGACCCTGATTCCAGTGATGTGTCAGTTACTAAGATGAGTTTTTGTTTCAATACAATCAGTGTTTTATCAGCAGGAGATTATCACTACAGGATTAGGTTCTCTTGCCTCCTAGTCCAACCAAGCCCCCCACCACTGACTGGCAGTTTTCTGTTTATACAGTGTACACAGAAATTTGCCAATCAGTTTTGTGGGGCGGGGTTATACACAGCTCAGCATTCAGAGCTCTGCTAGATCTGCAAGAAAACAGTGATTGTATGAAAATACCAGCAAACAGCCCAGTAAGTGATACATCGCCGGAATCAGGGTTTCAGCCCCTACATCATGCTGCTCTCAGATTACATAACAAAACCTGTTGGCAGGTTCCCTTTAAGCTGGTTTCACACAGCATTTTTATAAAAGAAACGCTGCAGGTTTTTTTAAAAAAATTTAAGGACGCTTTTGTTTTGAATTTATTTGTGAGGCCACAAGTCTATAGTGCAATATATTTTTTTCACACTAAGGTCGGTATCACATGTCCCACATTCTACTGTAGTTCAGTATCCCTTGTCCGGACTGGCTACGGGTCTCCTGGCCTGAACTCATTACAAAGATGCTGCTCAGCTTGGGTCAAGAGTGGCCAGGTCAGACATCGTGAAACATACAGTATTTGCATTGCAAGTATGGGATGTGAGAAACTGTCTTAAACGGGTTGTCCACCTTTGAGATTTTTTTTTACTTAAATGCATGTGACTCGCCCCCTGGGCCGTGGGGCACTCGGAACCGGGCAGTAGTGAGACGATGGGGGTAGTAGTGGCGACCCGGTCCCGTGGCTCAGGGTGGTCAGACCAGTGGCAGTCTTTTAGATGTTTTAAGTGATGTCCGACTACGCCACCCGTGGATTGCGGCTATTAAGAACCGCCGCTGCAAGGCAGACCGCTGGGGCTGATGATGTATGCAGCTGGGATGGTGTGACTCCCCACGGGAAGAGTGCGGCCCCAGGGCAGTGTAGTGGATGGTGGGAGTGATGTTGGTGAGAGTCCCAATACCGGTAGTGCAGGAGGAGCGAAAAAGCACACAGACAACGTACTGCAGTCCAGGGTCTTTACTCACGGTAAATATCCAAGTCACTTCAGCTGGAAATGACTGCCCGAGCCGTGCTGCGTCCACCAGGTGAGGGGCTCAGTCAACTCCCAGGCAGCTCGGAAGTATGGCACAGAACCCCCTTCTTTCCTTTCTCTGGCCTGTCTCACCAGTGACCCACTTTTGTCCAGCTGCCGCGGACCTGCGCAGGTAAACGTGGGCCCCGTTCCCCGCTGTCCTATATGGTGCCTTCCTAGCAGGTTTGATGAGGTGTCGCACCAATAAATGATCACGACCTCCGGTCTTTGGCTGAGGGTTGTTTCTCCTCCACCAACTTGGGATCCGGTACCCTTAATCTGCCTGACCCTTCACCCTGTATTCTCATGGGTTCTTAGGGTCCCTTCCACCTTCTTGTTTCTGAGCCTTTCCACACTTTGGATACTTCTCTTCCTGCTTCTGTTCCTTTCTGTTCCTTTCTTCTTTCTCATGGAGCTGGGCTGAGACGAAACCACAGCTCCCCTTCACCTCTCCCCGGCCTCTCACTAGGCCCTCTCCTGAGTAGAGCTCCTACAGAGCCTCTACTCCCTGTCTTCTCTTCTCACTGAACAGACTGAACGGAACTCCTGTCCTAAGATGGTGCCCACCTTTTATACCCTTCCCTAGTGTGTGAGCTCAGGTGACCAGCAACCAATGAGCTCCTTCCTATGCTCAGGAACCGTCCCCTATCTGCTCCTACATCACTGGGTATTCCTCCCCCCTCCCCACTCCAGCCAGGGACATGGTCTGTCGTACCTGCATTTCTGTCTAATGGGAGTACCGTTGAGCTGTCCCTCGGAAATGGGGTGAGTGTGCAGTATGCAGCTAACTGAGCCCTGGTCCATACTCCATCCTTACCCGGGAGTGGAATACCACACCTCTGGCAGAGGTGCAATACCCCTGTAGCGGCCAAGCCCTCGGGGCGCTACATTCCCCCCTGGTAAACCACAGCACGTCCCCGGGCTGGAACAGAGCAAAAACAGTTAATTACAGGACATGCAAAACTTTTTCAATAACCTTTTACATTTAGAAACGGACGACACAGTTCAATTCCCTTTATGGGACACACTTTTCTTTTCTAGTTAAGCTATTATAAAACACGTACTAACACTTCTGGAACTCTTTTGACATATAAACATTATAGAAAACAGTCACAGTACTATTTAGCAGCATATAAAACTCTCTTTACATAAAACATTTTTAAGCAAAACACATTCTTGGATCCTGGCCGCGGTGCAACTTGCGACCTGATGTGGATTCTTCTTGTAAGTGCAGGAACTTTGGCAAACTTGTAAACATGAGGGACTTGCTGTCCCGAGGTAGACGTGGTAGTCTTGTTATAAAACCAGTAGGGGGCGCTTTAGGAAGCGCAACTATTTACAGGGACGGCCGCTCTCAGTCCTCGGCCAGTTTTGGGAAGGGGACGGTTGCTCTCAGTCCTCAGCCTGGTTAGGGATAAGGGGCACACAGGTAACAGTCTCTTAACAGTCCCAACAGGGACCACACACACTCTGGAAACAGTTCAAAAGAAAAATAGTCCTTGTACCCTAACGGGTAACTTTGTACAGTTCTTTACTCACGCTGCTTTCTTTTAATAGCGACGTCCTCCTTGCTCTCCCTCCTGAGGGTAGTCTTCAGACCCGTCTGGGTCCTCTTGGCTCTCCTCATACTGGTGGTACTGCAGCTTCTCCTCCGTGAGCCGGTGAACGTGGAGGGCGTACTGTCCCTTGGCACCCTTGTGCAGTAGGCCTTGCGGCGGCGTATGGCGAAGGCCGCTGTTGATGACGCCCGGGGTCAGAGGGTGCGACTTTGGGCCTGGGCGCGGGCTGGTGGTGGCGGTGCCCAGGGCTGCGGGGCTTGTTGCGGGGTCTGGAGCAGGTCGGTGTCTGCAGCGCCCGGGATCGGCGGCTCCACCAAGGGGCCCGGGAGCAGGCTGACGCTGGCAGCATCCGGGACAGGGAGACTCCTCTTACCTGCTTCCGCGACCGCTCCTGCATCACGCGTCTTCTCCTGGCGCTGGTCGGGGCCCGCGACGGCTGGGGCACTGCCGATGCTGGGCAGCTTAGTCTGCTGCCGGTCCGCCATCTTGCTCTCCGTTCCTGGTGTCCTCCTCCCCCCTGGTGGACCGTGGCCTACCTTGCGATGATCTTCCTCCGTAGGCCGCGGCTCCGCAGTCGATCGTCGGGGTTGAGGACCTTGCATCGCGCTCCTGTGACGTCAGTGTCGCTCCCTCTCCCTTCCAGGACCTTACGCAGCGTCAGTGCGTGGGGCGGAGCTTCGGATCTCGCGCGCTTTCGGCGTCCATGCCCCTCTTCTTCCCGCGCGACGTCCCGAAGATGGCGTCCGATGGCGGGAAGCGGCTGCGGATGGCGGGAAGACGGCAGAAGATGGCGGGAAACGACCCAAGATGGCGTCCGATGGCGGGAAACGACTCCGGACGGCGGGAAACTTCTCTCAGGTAAATGCAAAAGTCTTTTTTCAGGCACGCAATACCCGTTGGGGCGGGTTGGTCTGAATCCTGCCGACTACGCCAAAGCTGACTCGCCCCCTGGGCCGTGGGGCACTCGGAACCGGGCAGTAGTGAGACGATGGGGGTAGTAGTGGCGACCCGGTCCCGTGGCTCAGGGTGGTCAGACCAGTGGCAGTCTTTTAGATGTTTTAAGTGATGTCCGACTACGCCACCTGTGGATTGCGGCTATTAAGAACCGCCGCTGCAAGGCAGACCGCTGGGGCTGATGATGTATGCAGCTGGGATGGTGTGACTCCCCACGGGAAGAGTGCGGCCCCAGGGCAGTGTAGTGGATGGTGGGAGTGATGTTGGTGAGAGTCCCAGTACCGGTAGTGCCGGAGGAGCGAAAAAGCACACAGACAACGTACTGCAGTCCAGGGTCTTTACTCACGGTTAATATCCAAGTCACTTCAGCTGGAAATGACTGCCCGAGCCGTGCTGCGTCCACCAGGTGAGGGGCTCAGTCAACTCCCAGGCAGCTCGGAAGTATGGCACAGGACCCCCTTCTTTCCTTTCTCTGGCTTGCCTCACCAGTGACCCACTTTTGTCCAGCTGCCGCGGACCTGCGCAGGTAAACGTGGGCCCCGTTCCCCGCTGTCCTATATGGTGCCTTCCTAGCAGGTTTGATGAGGTGTCGCACCAATAAATGATCACGACCTCCGGTCTTTGGCTGAGGGTTGTTTCTCCTCCACCAACTTGGGATCCGGTACCCTTAATCTGCCTGACCCTTCACCCTGTATTCTCATGGGTTCTTAGGGTCCCTTCCACCTTCTTGTTTCTGAGCCTTTCCACAATTTGGATACTTCTCTTCCTGCTTCTGTTCCTTTCTGTTCCTTTCTTCTTTCTCATGGAGCTGGGCTGAGACGAAACCACAGCTCCCCTTCACCTCTCCCCGGCCTCTCACTAGGCCCTCTCCTGAGTAGAGCTCCTACAGAGCCTCTACTCCCTGTCTTCTCTTCTCACTGAACAGACTGAACGGAACTCCTGTCCTAAGATGGTGCCCACCTTTTATACCCTTCCCTAGTGTGTGAGCTCAGGTGACCAGCAACCAATGAGCTCCTTCCTATGCTCAGGAACCGTCCCCTATCTGCTCCTACATCACTGGGTATTCCTCCCCCCTCCCCACTCCAGCCAGGAACATGGTCTGTCGTACCTGCATTTCTGTCTAATGGGAGTACCGTTGAGCTGTCCCTCGGAAATGGGGTGAGTGTGCTGTATGCAGCTAACTGAGCCCTGGTCCATACTCCATCCTTACCCGGGAGTGGAATACCACACCTCTGGCAGAGGTGCAATACCCTTGTAGCGGCCGAGCCCTCGGGGCGCTACACATGTATTTGGAGCTAAAAAGTAATTTTTTCAATTGGGTTTCATTAAAAATTTTTCAGCATTTTAGCTTTTACAGGAGCTTTATTTTCCTGCACAACTTTGATTTTGTCTGTGGTCATAAGTCATCTGAGCTTAGAAGAAAACAGATAAAAGATTTAAAAACTCTCAGTCAGACCATCTTAGTGGTATGACTGACAAAATCTCAGTTAACTCATTATGCAGGTGTGACTATACACCTTATAATCTTAAATCAGCCAGACGTTTAGATTTGTTAATCCAAGAGAAATACACTATTATCTTTATGTTGACTTGTGAATGTATGTGTATTTCTGTGCCTGGGTCAGACTAGTATTTGTATAACCCTGATTGCTGTCTCCTCTTTGATTCTGAAACAGTGATGTTGATTTAAAGAGCCCCCTACTATACCAACTATGTAAACAGATGAGCTCAATGATAGCTGAGCCCTGTCAGTAATGCCCTCCCTAACGCCTTACCTGTGAATGTCTACTTGCAAGGACAACTGTAAGTATTTTAAGGGACATGTGCTTCTGTAGCAGTCAGACTTGGGACAGAGAATCAAGGAGAAGCAAGAGGACTCTCTTCACACCATCAGCTTGGAAGGATGGTTTTACCCAAAGAGACACAGATTTGGATTCAACATGATTCTAGCTTAAGGGTATATAGCCCTGACTGGAAAGATACGGTCTGCTCCATTAACTATCAGAGAGCCTATGGATACATTTTGGGAGACCAGGTTGGGACGATGAAGTCACCTGGATATGTTGTTTGGGGTTGCCAGGAGGGACCCACTGGTTGCCTGGAACTCACGGAGACATTCGGAGAAGCCAGATTGTAACCTATCGGTCATTTGGCCCCATGGAAACTCTCAGAGAGGCCAGGGTGGGACCCTTGAGTCTCCTGGCCTTGTACCTCGATTGACTGCTAGCTTCCTAAGCTTGCAGCTACCTTTTCTCTGTGGGGGCCCGCCAGAAGCGAGAGAGCCACTGGTTGAGGTAGTTGGTCCTGGAAGTCCCAAAGTTGCAGCTGTTCTATCCCAGGCAGGCGGAGCGGAAAGGTGAGGACTGTGTAATGTTGTACCATCTTGGGTATTTGCTGGGACTGTTCTATACGTTTATTGTCCATTTAGTGGTTCAATAAAGTATTGCCACACTGTTTTACCCTCACCCTGTGTTGTCTGAGTAGCGTTACATGCACGGAAGACTCGGGTCTTCACAGCAGGCATTGCAACAGTGAGGCTATAGAAGGCAAATGGTGCACAATTTTTAATGAAACACAAATACAAAAAAATATTTTAGATGAACAACCCCATGTTTTTCCCATAGGTTTCTCTATAGAACTTGAATATGTATGTACAAAACGACAAGGAATAGTCACTATAAATGCCAATGAAAATACTTAAAGACTCTTGGTTACAAAAAGAAGTGGGAGTTTTAAAGTTAGTCCCCACCCCCCGAAACTGAGACTATATGATAAAGGCTTAAAGGCTCATGCAGACATCGGTACAAATCGGCCAGATCTCGGACCCCAATGGATGTACTGGCAGCAGATCTCCCAACCCGAGCAGGACAGCCTCATGGAAATAAATGAAGCTGTCATGCTCCGGTTGGGAGACTCGCGACCAGGCCATACTGGTGCATTGCGGTCCGAGATGGAACCGATTTGCACAGACGTCTCCACAAGGATCGTCGACGTAAGACTGTGTTCACACGAGTGATGCATTCTCAGATCAGTCACTTTCATACATTGTGGAGCGTGACTGGGTCAAGCTTGCAGCCTAGTGCACCCGTCTGCATCTTGAATAGGCGCAGGGTCTGCCACCATTAAAACAAGCACGCTGCTATTTTTAGGTCCATTTGAAAAATTACTCCTGTGCACCAGTCCATGTACTTTCACGAGGACCAAAACTATCAGAACTGTCTTGGCCTAATGGCCTAGCAGGCTATAGATACGCAGATCCTTCAGGATCATTTGAGTTCTTGCCCTGCTACATACGGACCTTGGACAGAAAATAGCACAATTTTTAAGGTTGTGATATGCTGTAGGACATCATTTACCTGGATGATGGATCATTGTATGGAACCATAGGGCTTGGAGCTGAAATATAGGACAACACTGGAAAGGATTATTGGAGATTCAAGGTCACCTTGCATACATTGAGTCTTACCGGGATTTGTATTGCTTTATGACACTTTTATATGATTATTCCATCATACCTCCAAATTGTATTTACACACTGACCCTATTTACTCTGAACACGATACTTTTTTCTTTATATATCACTATATTTTTTTATTCTCAATTCTAAATCTCATAAATTTGGGTTTTTACTTGTTGATTTAAGTTGCTATGGACACAACACAATACTTCTAAGCTCACTGAACGTCTGAGCTTGTAATATAGACAGCAGATTTCTATCCTATCCGAGGGCAAGGAAAATAAATAAGAATCATAAAGATAAGGGGGAAAAAAACAAGTACTTGGAACAAGCAATGTGTTTGGTTAACAGCACCAAAGGTTACGTACGAGAATAAAAGAAAATTGAAAATGGAAAGCCTGTGTAAAACCAGTAATATACGTGCAAATCTGTCTCCGTGATGTTGAGTTTGTGAAAGTTAAACCATTCTTTATTCTTTTAAATGTGTAGTCAATTTTGGGGAAAATTTGGGCAATCCGTATTACACAATGGATGGGACGACCTGCCATGGTTTTACAACAAAAAGACAAAGAGCCATAAGTTTCAAAAAATTACCCAAATTTTCTTTATGGTTGCCCCTTAGGAGTAAAGCTATGATAGACATGGGTAAAAATGTGCTTTATTTTATGGATGCTTTACTCATTTTTGTAGATCTTGTGATGAGCTGGGTCTTTCCTTGGGACTGTATACAGCAGTAATCTTACTCAGGTTACCTTACCTACAGATAAAAGGTTGCTGATGTAAACTATTAATTGTAGTAGGGTCACAACTACTTGAGTTGTATGGTAGGCGTCCCTATCTGCCACAGCGATTGGATGACCCACAATGGTAGAACCAACGCCAAGGAAAAAAAGTTGTCTGTACCATTGAGTTTACAAGAAACCATTTGGTTGTCCCATTGATTCAGCTAATGCACTGAAAGGATAACCCAACATACGTGTAACCTTAAAGAACCTGTCAAACTTTTATCCTCCCCCAAACCATTAATATAATTGTGTAGCACATTAAAAGATAAGCCAATGAATCACTTTATGATGTCAAAGAGCTCCTCTAACAGTGAGAAATTGCTTTTTGAAGTTGTGCCTGGAAGTGCATTGGGGCATTTTGATACACTTACAGCTTCTCAGCTTCACAGTGTATTCCCTTCCTAGCAGCACCCTCCCATGGCTGATTGACAGATCAGTGATTGTGCAACAAAGCAAACCTAGGAAGGAAGCAAACAACCTGTCAATCAGCAAGGGGAGGGTGTTGCTGGGTAGCGAATAAAGTGTGAGGCTGAGAAGCTGTAAGTGCATCATCACGCCACAATGCACTTCCAGGCACGACTTCAAAATGTGATTTTTCACTGCTGGAGAAGCACTTTTGGGTCATGAATGGTTCGACTGGCTTATCTTTTAAAGGGCTCCACAATCATATTAATAGTGTCTTAATGGTATTAATTTTTTAATAGATTTTTTTTAATTTCTCCAGTATATCCAAGATGGTAACTTTGAAAAAAGCTAAATTAAATGATCATTTTCATCTCAGCCGTTCATAGCAGGAAGAACAGAATCCATGTGTCGCCCGCAGCTTGAGGTTCTCCAGAAACAATCAAGAGTATATGAGATACACTGTTTCCATATCTACTATGAATGTGAATAGGAGTGACAGAGACAGAGGTAGTACTGTGAGCTAACCTGTTTCCCAGTTCACTTAAGCACGAGTTACTGAACCGCAAAACCTGTGGCCATTGTATTGCTGCAGCCGGACGAGTCCTGGCTGGGAGGTATGTGTCACCAAGGTGGTTATCCTCGGTGATGTAGGACCTGGAGAAGCAGGGTCCAGCATCGATAATGCTGAGAGTTTTTTTAATAGGCCCAGATTTTAGGTTCGGGAACGGCCAGAAGAG
The DNA here is from genome assembly GCF_046119375.1 of Phyllobates terribilis. Lineage (NCBI taxonomy): Eukaryota > Metazoa > Chordata > Amphibia > Anura > Dendrobatidae > Phyllobates > Phyllobates terribilis. The sequence continues at coordinate 93,977,623 of NW_027362765.1, forward strand.
CTGGGTTGGACTGGCCGTTCCCATATCTCCAGTTCCAGGCCTTGGAACGGCGTATTTAAGCCAGTTCAGCTGCCTCAATCAGGGTCTGTGTGTGAAGGTGGAAAGACCTTGTTTATGTTACTCTGTCTCTGCCAGAAGCTGTGAGAGAAGGACTGGTATCAAAATGAGCCCATGGTATTATATGGCCTGTTTATTTTCTATTTTGTTTTGTTTGCCTTTATGCTGAAGGAAAAGCAATTTTGCTGAAAGTATTTGAACTAGAATAAACTTTTCTGTTTGCACCAAGAAGCTTCGTGCATGTGTGGACCTGACAGCTACCTAAGAGCGTACATCCCCCTTGTACTGTGTATAGATAGTTATTTCTGTCTGAGATGGGAATTACCCTTCAAATTTACAATAGTTTGGTGTCTACATTTGTACACCAGTCTTATGCGTCTACATGGTAACATCTCAGTAACCCTGACACTCAAACTTCCTTTTATGTGTATTTATTTCCTGCTAATATACAAAAATTTTACAGGAGACAAATGAAAGCTAATGTAATTGCAGGATCAGACTACACATGGTTTCTTTGTAGTCTGTTACCATTGCGATGCATAAGTCTGCATAACACCTACAGGCACAAAATAGTAGAACATTTTTAACGAGAACTATTGGCAAAATTACTTCTTTTTTATTTCTGGAGCAAAATGGGTGCAATATAGCAGGTGATATAGCCTTACTGAAATGCAATGGGTAAGAGGTATTTTTTTTGCTGTCAAGAACATCATAGAAATATAAGCGAAGAAAAGTAGGAAAATCAAAACATGTTGCTGATCCTTATGCCTAAAAAAACCTGTTTCTGAGAATTTCTCTCATTGTATCATTATAAATGTCTGCAGACTCAGCAATGCTTTTCCGTCTTGTTCTCCTTACTATTTTTTTTTTTTTGAGAATTGCTAGATTTTCTTCTATGGGGAAAGTGAACGCACCAGCCTCCCAAGGGATCTCTCTAAAATTTACAAAGGATGTTTCAGAGAACCCCTGAAGGGATATTATGTTTACATTGTACATGGCATATAAGATTAAATAGTCATTTTTAGCAACACCTTGGCGGTAACACGTATAGCTCGGAGGTGACATGCAAGAATTTGGTATAAAATTGTAACAAATCAATAGCGGTAAAACTCATATCGGGAAGTGTTAGAACAAGAGGTCAGACTCAGACACCGTATTCAAGAAGATTCAGGGGAACATTAGCAATTGCTGTTTTATAGAAAATGTCAATACGCAACGCATGCCAGTTTCAATTTCATCCCCAGGCAAGAACGCAAACAGAGGTTACAGTCAGAAAGCGATGCTCATCTTGGCGGTGCACAATTTTAATTTAAGCCAAGATGGTTGTCTTTCCTTAGCTGGAATTTGGCCAAAGGAGGAAAGAGCAAAACTGGTCATCCAGCCTCTATTTGTGACATCCGGAGAGCCTCTGTTATAGGACAATGCATATTTTATTCTAGTAAGACCCTATTTTCATAGAATGTTAGAGTTAGAGGGGACCTCCAGGGTCATCTGGTCCAACCCCCTGATCCAGGGTCATCATGGTCATACTCGGCTTCATGTTTCTAGAAAAGAAAAGTTTTTTATTACTTTTTTGCATCAATTTTAACCTTTTTTCACTCTTTGTTTGTTGTTGCTGTGGGCAGATGTTGCCATTTTTGGGTCAATGGCATTTTTTTCAAAAGCAACTTGCATTTGGTATGTTGTGTTTTAACCCCCCCCCCCCCGTTTCTTATATATTTATGGCACATCCATAACTGCATGGCAATTTTTTAGAACGGAACATGCCCCACCTATTCTCTTGAGACAACGGCGGCGTGCATCCAAAATTCATTTTTGAGATTGACAAAGGAGAGACCCACATTTATTATACACTAGATGGTGGCCCGATTCTAATGCATCGGGTATTCTAGAATATGTATGCGGCCGACAGGGCGCAATCAGCAGAGCGGTGTTTAAATTTGGCGGCTATATCGCAGATTGGTCACGGCCGGCGGTCGCGACTAATCAGCAGAGCGGGGTTTAAATCTGGCGCCAATAATGCTGATTGGTTGCGGCCGGCGGTCGCGACCAATCAGCAGAGCGCTATTTAAATTTGGCGCCAATAATGGTGATTGGTCACGGCCGGGACCAATCAGCAGAGCGATGTTTAAATTTGGCGCCAATAATGCTGATTATTTGCGACCGGTAACCGCGACCAATCAGCATAGCGGTGTTTAAATTTGGCGCCAATATCGCTGATTGGTCGCGGCCAGCCACCGCGACAAATCAGTAAAGCGGTGTTTAAATTTGGCGCCAATAATGCTGATTAGTCGCGGCCAGCAACCGCGACCAATCAGCAGAGTGGTGTTAAAATTTGGCGCCAATATCGCTGCTTGGTCGCGGCCGGCCACCGCCACCAATCAGCGAAGCGGTGTTTAAATTTGGCGCCAATATCGCTGATTGGTCACGGCCGGTGGTTGCGACTAATCAGCAGAGCGGTGTTAAAATTTGCCGCCAATACTGCTGATTGGTCGCGGCCGGCGACCGCGACTAATCAACAGAGCGGTGTTTAAATTTGGCGCCAAAATCGCTGATTGTTCGCCGGGGAGCGGTGCCGCCTGTGCGGGTACTTCCGCTGCGAGCAGCTGGGAGATGAGCGGCTGCTCGCAGCAGAAGCATCCCGACCGGCGGCGCCGCTCCTCGGTCCTCCGTTCACACTTGCCGTCAGGAGATCAGAGCGTTGTTTAAATTTGGCGCCAATCTCGCTGATTGGTCGCAGTCGGCTGGCGGCCGCAACCAATCAGCAGAGCGTTGTTTAAATTTGGCACCAATCTCGCTGATTGGTCGCGGCTGGCGTCGGCGACCAATCAGCAGAGCGTTGTTAAAATTTGGCGCCAATCTCGCTGATTGGTCGTGGTCGGCTGGCGGCCGCAACCAATCAGCAGAGCGTTGTTTAAATTTGGCGCCAATCTCGCTGATTGGTCGCGGCTGGCGTCCGCGCCCAATCAGCACAGCAGTGTTTAAATGTGTCGGCAAGATCGCTGATTGGTCGCGGCCGCTATTTAAATGTGGTGCCCAAATCGGTGATTGGTTGCGGGCAGCGTCCGCGACCAATCAGCACAGCGGTGTTTAACTTTTGCGGCAAGATCGGTGATTGGTCGCGGCCGAAGACCGCGACCAATCATCGAATCATATTGGTGAGGACCGGGGAGCGCCGCTGCCTGTGCGGCTACTTCCGCTGCGAGAACCCGGGACATGAGCGGGCGCTCGCAGCAGAAGTATCCCGACCCGCAGCGCCGCTCCCCGGTCCTCCCTTGACACCCTAGCCGCATGGATGTCAGCGCCGCTGCCTGTATGGCTACTTCCGCTGCGAGAACCCGGGACATGAGCGGGCGCTCGCAGCAGAAGTATCCCGACCCGCAGCGCCGCTTCCCGGTCCTCCCTTCCGCATGGAGGTCAGCGGCGCCGGCGGTTGAGGTCCTTCTGCTGCTAGCGGCCGGGAGATGAGCGCCTCGCGCCGGTCATCTCCCGGCTGCATCTCCATCCCGCAGATGAGCCGCTAACGGCCGCCATCTTTTTTCAGAAATCCCGCGGCGCTGATTGGATGCTGCCGGACCAATGAGCGACGCGGGATTTCCAGGACAGACAGACAGACAGAAAGACAGACAGACAGACGGGATAAGACGATTATATATATTAGATTTTTAGCATATCCTGTATTCTATACCATAAATTTAGAAGACAGAAAAAAGGCTTTAAAGGGGTTGTCCACTACTCGGACAACCTCTTCTGAATCCCTATGCTTTCCCCCAGTAAAATAATAACACTTATACGTACCTCTGGTGCCAGTGCTGTTCCAGAAGTCAGCAATGGCACCTCCGAGGCTCAAGACAAATCAAGACATCCGGAGGAAGTTAGAGCTGCTACCCTTTCCCTTCCTCCAGGTGACAATTATGTCCGTAAGAAAGGAGAATGAAGCCAGCGCTGATTGGCAGCAGGGATCACGTGACATAACAATGTCACGCAATCCCTAGGAGAGCCAGCGCTGACACCACTGGAATGGCTCCAGCACAGGAGATGAGTATAAGTGTCACTATTTTAGTAGGAGCAAACATAGGGATTCAGAAGGGGTTGTCAAAGTAGTGGACCACCTCTTTAACATGTACTTTTAAGTAGGTTAAGCTACAGCAAAAAAGAGAATGAAATAAAAACTGTGCAATGAAAAAGTCAAACAAAAAAGACCTGTAAAAAAATGCAAGAAAGCTGAAAAAAAAGCCCCCAGAAACCCTAAAATTGCTCACATTTTAAAAGCTGGCTTTACATATTAGGTTTATATTGGTGTAACCTACTGAATCCATCATCGGGGTCTAACAAACCACAAAGATCTGCCAGGAAAGTTTTTTCAATCCAATATGTTCTCTTGGAGATAACTGGCACCGGGACTTAGTTTGGGGAATGGGAATATAATGTTTTTATGGAATTCGTAACCACATCATATCTAATTTTTCCGCCCAAAATAATTGTGCGCTGGCCCAGTACATCCTTGGAACCCAACTGCTAAAAAACTACCTGCTGGCATTGGAATGAATGGAGGGATGAATGCATATGTAAGTGGGTGTAACTGGCTTTTAATGAATTTTTTTAAAGACCCAGTTATGATTTCCGTCATTATATATTGGGATAATATGTCAACGCCGTTTCCCAAATATTGCACAGCACGCACAAGAACAAGCACACGTGTGTCTTCTTAAGAACATCTGAGACTCTTGGTCCCTCTCTGCCTTTATTTGATGTTCTTATCTGGGTAACAAAGGATATTCGTTCTTTGCAGCAGCAGCCAAGCCATTAATCCACACTTTTGATGTTTGCTAATCACCTGTGTATTCATTTCTTCTGTAATTGCCCCATGCATTTGATAAATCCCTACTCCTCCAGCTTGTCAACACCATTAACCCCAACAAGTCCACGGGCTCTTTACCATGTACCATTCCCAATGCATATCTGATGCTTTTTGGGGCATTTTAAAGGTTAACTTCCAATGGCTGGTACCTCAAAAACACATGCTCGCCGCGTTTGAAAGTTAAATATCTTTTTTATGTTCCACAGGCAGCTAGATACAATCATTCGAAGTGATAAAACTCTTTATAAAACCTCCCTTTCCTTGGAAAATCTGCAGACGCTGCACTCTCTGGTAGTCCCCTCATGCAGTGGAATTATGTAGCTATCATTAGCTAAAGCCGGGCGAGAGGGGGGGGAAAAGTGAAATCTTACACTTTATGGCTGATTAAATCCTTATAAAGAGGCAAACACATCGATAAGTTATTTAAAATGCGTCTTCTCCTTTCATCGCTTGGTTTTAGTACTCTCCGTTTTGTTAAATGCCTCTAGACACGACACGTTCCTCTGCAAGAAAACAGAGGAACCACCACACTTTGTCCTTCATTGGCATCCAACGTATGGGTTCAACCCTTCGGGCCGACAAGAGAATCCCAACAAATTAGGCATATGTTTTTAACAATTGCGTAATTATGTACTGGAGATAGATAATGCCCTCGATAAAAAAAATCTGCAGGTAAGCAAAAACGTTAATGAAGTACTCCAAAAAAACAACAGATGTGCTCCAGAAATTAAGCCCATTCTGGGGTAATTTATGAGTTTGGTCTGACATAAGTGCAAATTAGTTCTGGAAAATTGAAAAGAAAACTATCTTGCTAGTGCTGAGATAGTAATAGAGTAATGTATAGATGAGCTTCTTCTACTAGGTGGCACCAGTGAGATATTTTTTGCATCTCTTTCCCAAGGAGCATTGTCAATAATACTTAAGGCGGTTGTCCAACCCAATTCCATTTTACAGGGCCCAGTCTACTCTTAAAATAGTAAAAAGTAAGTGCCCACATGCCGATGCTCCGTCAAGCCTCTTCGATACTTCGAATCAGGAAAATGGGAGATAATTCAGGTACTTTCACTAGAACTTTTAGGAAGATTGTACAATAACTTACAGAGCAACTATTCAACTAGCCACTAGCAATAATTTGATTTCAAATTAGAGAGCTAATTTGCATTTTTTTTGTAAGTGTCAAGTGTGTTGTCACCACATGACATTTGTAGGCCAATTAGTGGCCACGGTGACAAACATTTCACCACTGCAACCAATGATTGACTGCAGCGTTCATATGCTAACAACACACTGGGAATGGTAGCTGTGCAATATTTTTTTTTAGACACTGTGACCATTCTTGCATTAAAAATAAGGAATGGACAGTCTTACTGGCAATGTATCATGGGGAAAAAAACTACACAAACGAGCTTTCATCTCGAAAAAAAATAATAATTTCCACTCATGCCTAATAAAGGTAGTCACCCAGAAAGTCAATGTATGACCCATCTGGAAGTTTCCAGCTATTATTCAACTCCAGGAAAAAGGAAAAAAGAAAGTCCTAACCCAAATTAGAATTTTGATAGCCAAGTTTGAAGCACATTCTTATAATAAGATCATATTGGTGGGGCAAACAAATTTATAAACTCCAACCATGGACCCAAACTAATTTGGATCCCTCAACTTTGGCCCGAAACAAGGGAGTGAGAAGTTTATTAATGTATCAAACACCATAACTGGTAATCTTGATTCATTTTCATTGATGAAAATTCATTGAGTTGAAATGCTATCTTTAAGGCGTTTCTAAAAAACATAATAACTTTTTAAACCCAACACTACGTTGCCAAAACAGAATTAATGAAATCACTGAAGGAGATTACGGTCTATTACTATGCCCGTCAGCCACCTAAGACCTGTCATTCGGGAGGTCTACAGTTCATGGATGCCCAACAATGTTGACATATCTTAATAAAAGTCGCAACGTTGGGTTGTACATGATTAGGAAAACGTGGTTGCTTCTTCAAGAAACAACCCAACAATTGTCCACCAGAGTTGCTGTACAAGACACAACCAATAGATGAAATCAGACAAGTTTTTCCAATTCTGCACAACCACTTTAAGACGTGTCCAAATAAAAAAAAGCACCACCTATAATTTCAAATCATACTCAATTCTATTTTCTCCCCAAAAATTTTTAGAATGAAAAATCTCTGTCAATTTGTAAGGTTTCAACTGTGAGCCTTGATTTGCGATAGGCATATCGGAATAATAAATAACTACAGAACAGTCTTTAATCTCCCCTTCATCTCTAAACTCCTGGAGCGCCTGGTCTACTCCCACTTTACCAGTTACCTCTCCACTCACTCTCTTCTACATCCATCACAGTTTGGCTTTCGCCCCCTACATTTTACAGAAACTGAACTCATCAAAGTGACCAATGACCTTTTGACAGCAAAATGTAACGGTGACTACACTCTGCTTTTTCTTCTTGACCTCTCTGCAGCTTTCGACACTGTTGACCACCATCTCCTACTCTCTATGCTCCACACAATCGGCATAAAGGACACTGCTCTCCACTGATTCTCATCCTATTTTTCTGACCGCTCCTTCACTTTTTCCCCTTTTATCTCACTATTGGGGTCCCTCAGGGTTCAGTCCTTGGCCCTCTTCTCTCTCTACACGGCCCCAATTGGACAGACCATCAGCAAATTTGGCTTTCGGTACCATCTTTGTGCTGCTGACACACAACTATACACTTTATGTCCTGACCTTGCCCTCACTGTACTACAGAACACCAGTGACTGTCTGTCCGCAGTTTCCAACATCATGTCCGCTCTCTATCTGAATCTCAACCTTTCCAAAACTGAACTTCATCTGCTCCCATTGTCTACATACCTCGCTAAATCTGACATCTCCCTCTCTGTGTTTGGCACCACAATAATGTCGATCCAGCAGGTGCGCTGTCTGGGTGTTATGTTTGACACCAATCTTTCCTTCACCTCCTATATACAATCTCTTGCCCACTCTTGTCGCTTCCACCTGAAGAACATCTTTAGAATCCGCCCCTTTCTCACCATGGAAACAACAAAAACCCTCATTGTTGCCCTGATCAACTCCCGCCTTGACTGCTGTAACTCTCTATTAGTTGCCCTCCCCCTCACTCGGCTTTCCCCTCTCCAGTCCATACTTAATCCAGCAGCAAGGGTCATCTATCTGGCTAATCGTTACTCGACGCTTCCGCTCCGTTTCAGTCATTACACTGGCTGCCCTTAGATTATAGGATCCAATTTAGGTTGCTTGTTCTCACCCCCAAAGCCCTCCTCAGTGTGGCAACCCCCTACAACTCCACCCTCATCTCTGTTTATCAGCCTACCCATTCTCTACGCTCCACAAGCGACTTTTGACTAACATCCACATTAATCCGTACCTCCCATTCCCGGCTCCAAGACTTCTCCCGAGATGCATCTATTCTTTGGAATGCGCTACTTCAAGAAATTAGGGTGAACCACACTTTACGCAGCTTTAGACGCTCCCTAAAAAGATATAATTTTAAGGGCGGCCTATCACGTTCCCTAATCAAAGTCCTTTTTTTATATATAGCCTATTCACTATTTCTCTGAACATAATTCTCCATCAAACTCCACCGGACCCAAAAGCACTACACATATTGGCTGGTGATTAGCTCATGCAGCCTTTATCTATCCCCCATTTCCTCAAGATGGCTGGACCATCATTGTAAATAAGCAAATATACTTTGTGTCACCCCCACCTCATTGTAGATTGTAAGCTCTTACAGGGTCATCATTATTTTTGCTTTAATTATTGTATTAGCTTTAACTTTGTTACTTATGTCTGTTTTATATGAAACTCTGAATAGTAAAGTGTTGCGGAATATGTTGGCGCTATATAAATAAAGATTATTACATTATTATATTGAACTTGGCAGCAAACTGGACCCCAAAAAGACCATCATCTCCAATCCCAAAAAAAGTAGCAAGTAATGCCCAAGTTGTGAGCACAATGTAATGAGGGGACGAAGAAATGGGCAGTATCCTGGACTCAGCAAGTGATTCTGTTGGCTTCCAGTGTTTGATAACATAATACAAGCAGATTTTTGGCACCGGTTTGACGTTAATCTATTTCCTGACCCTTCTCCACCAACCCCAATTTTGTTCTACTCTTAAGAACTTTGTTTATAAAAAATATAAAATCCCCAAAGAGGACGAGCTGATATTTTTGTTAACATTCTGGCATTTTCCCTCTGGTGCACATAGAACTGATCTATAGAGCATGAACAGTGGAGAGAAGGAAATATTCCGTAAGCCATTTATCATGCAAAAGCGGGAGCCTGTGCTTTGTTTCTAAACGCAAAGAAGCAAGACAGTAGCCATTCACCCAAAACGCTGCAAAAGTCCAGGGTATAATCTCAGAAACAGAACAGTGACACGGCTTTACTACCATGTGTGTTCATCAACTAATGTTCCAGCATGTGAACAAGCAAAACCACACTGGTGGCTTCTATATTTCACAGCCAATTTGAAGATTTTGTCCAATGTGGACTTTTTATTATGAAATCCAATTTTATGGTACAATTATTTGCATAGCATTTTCTAATTTTTAGCATTACTATTGACCAAGCAAGTGAAAACATACGGCAATGTTACTGAAGGATTACTTGATCACAATCAGTAAGGAGGACACATTCTACCAGAAAACGGCACTCACTGCACAAACAGGTTAGTTATTTAAAGGGAACATGACCTCAGAAAATGAAATATTTTTTAAATCAGGTGTTATTACTTAGTTTTTGGCCATGCTTTTTTTTTTCTAAATTTGTGTTAAAAATAAAAAATAGAAATCTTGCAATTTTCACACTAGTGAATGGGACTTTTTTAGTGTTATGGTTAACATCCTGTTGTTTCAGGAAACAACACAGGTACATTAGCCACAATGAACAAATGTATACGATTTATAGAGGGGCTTTGGGGGCATTATATTGTGTGAGGATCAGTGTAGGAGGCAGTCATACAGTGTGGGGGACATTATACTGTGTATTTAATGCTGTGGGGTGCATCATATAGTGTGAGAAACATTATATAAGGAGGCTTTGGGGTCATTATACTGTGTGGGGACTATTTTTTGGGCCATCATACTGTGTATAGGGGTCTTTTGGGTATTATACTGTGTAAAAGAAGAGAGCTTTGAGGGCATTATACTATGTATTGGGGAATTTGGTTATTATAAGGGGTCCTTTTGGGGCAGTGCTCTGTGTGGGGACTACTATTGGGGCATTATACTGTGTATAGGGTAAATTTAGTTATTATACTGTATATAGGGGGTCATTTGGGGACATTATACTGTGAGGACTACTTTTGGAGCCATCATACAGTGTGGAGGTATTATACTGTTTTAGGGACTTTCGGGGGCATTATACTGTGTATGGGGGCTTTGAAGACTATCATACTGTGTATAGAGAACTATGGAGAAATAATATTGTGTTCAGGGGAGCAATGGAGACATCATAATGTGTGGGGGCTTTGGGGCCATCATACTGTACATAGGGGAGCTGTGGGCCCATCATACTGCGTATAGGAGAGCTGTGGTGGCATCAAACTGTGCATAGGGGAGCAGCTGTGGGGGCATCATACTGTGCATAGGGGAGTTGTAAAGTTATCATACTGAGTATAGGGGATCTGTGGAGGCATAATATTGTGTATAGTGGACCTGTGGAGATTTCATACTGTGTATAGGGGAGCTGTAGGGTTATAATGTGTATAGTGGAGCTGTGGGGGCTTCATACTGTGTACTGGGCAGGTGTGGGGGCATCATACTATGTTTAACAGAGCTGTATATGTGGGGACTGCCACTGTACACGGAAGTACACAAGGGCCATTATTACTGTACATGGGGGATGTCAGGGGACATTATTACTATACATTGGGGGAGTTAGGGGACATTAATATATATGTTAAGTGTGCACTTAAGAAGTATTATCATTATAGGAGCATTCAAGGTATTATGACTGTCAAAGGGGCACACATGGGGTATTATTAAATTCTAGGGTGGGGTAAAATGTGTTCACTGTTTTCTACTCCCCTTACACAACATCAATATTCTCTAGGGGGCAATATGACAATCTAGAGGGCGCACAGAGGCATTTTTTACTTTGAAAGAGGCAGAGTGATGGGCATTATTATGCGGGGAACTATGCGGCTGCTCAGCATTGGGGTGATAGTAGGATGAAGAGTTTCTGGCGATTGGGAATAGATGGAGCTGTAATGGAAATGTGGGAAGTCAGATGTGTTTTTGTTGTAAACTCTGCACACGAGTCGTGGCTGGAAGAAGTTGTCATGACGATCTGGATCAGATGGAAAAGTGAACGGCTCTATCAGAAAAAAACATCACCTGTATGTTAGCTGCACTGAAATCACTTAATATGTCTGCAGGTCTGATATCTACCAATATATGTTGGTAATATCGATGTTGGTCGACTTATTTTCAGTAACAGCATGGTCATCTGCTTAGATTCCCCTGTAACCAGGAATAGGGTACGTCACTGTAGTTGTAAACATGGGTACTTGTTTTGTTGCTGAGAACATAAGGATCAGGCATGTTGAAATTCAACTGCCCAATCCTTTTCTTCTTCTAAGCTGCTGTCATAGAAGTCAGGAGGCTGTCATGTACACTAGATGGTTGGTGGTCCTGCTGAAATCAATTAATATTAATTTAATAAGTATGGGCAGAGAAATAAAAACTACATTGTAAGTCTCACTGGGAACAATATAAGAGATAATAGCCCTTTACATGACAGGTTCATCTAATAACAGATAATATTTCAGCGACGTAACGAACTCTGTTGTATAAAAATGGTTTCTTTCTATGTCTTCTCTCATTTGCCTAGGATATTTAGACAATTCTTCGTACATACAGATAAAGGTCCCTTTAAAGATCACAATGTGGAAAATCAAATTAATGGAGGTTCACACATTCCATGATTTCCAATGTAATTAGAGCTCAGCATGTTTTACACTATTTCTTTCAATTCCCACCCCAGTGAAGAGAGACCTGCGAAAACACGGGTTTGAAAAGAATTGCTGACAACAAAACATATTTCTTGCATCATGCAGAGCTGGTGACTTTTCAAGGCAGAAAACTATGAGATTAAGATCGTAGCGCGTTCTCTTTGTTCTAATGTATAGTCTGTCAATTATGTCCTCAGACTTGCGAGCAGTGTTTCTCCTTTTGGAAGATCAGAAATGAACTGTTATTTTTTTGTGATTTATGCACTGGAAGTCTTTTTTTTTTTTAGCAACATCATTGCAAAGCGCAGAAACATTGTATCATCTATAGATTAGTTAAAGGTGTTGTCCAGGATTGGGGCTGAAGTCTGTCAGGATCCTCTGGTGACTGCACCAGGAGCTGGTGGGCACGTGACCGCAAGTATTCAATTTGCATACATGGGGTCACGTGCTGACTAGACATGCATTCCCTCGCTCAATACAAGTGAATTAAGTGAAGTAGGACACATCTAGTTGGAATGTGACTGGAAGTATGTAACACGCATACTTGCAGTAGCATCACAGCCCGCTCCCGGTGCCGACACCAGAGAATCCTGACAGAATAACTGTGCGTGCTGTGAGCATCTGCAGTCACATACAACCCCAAGCCTGGACAACCCCTTTTAAGTATGACAACATGAGCTAGATGGAGAGGTGGGGGTTGACTCTTAACTTAAAGATCCAAAGAGTTAAAAGGAAAATAATAACTCTGTCCTTAAGGGAATTTAGCTCTTGAACAGAATCCTTGCCCTTAAAGGTGTTGTCCGGGACTTTAACATTCATAGCCTATCCTTAGGATAGGTCATTAATGTGGGACACTGGCTGGCACACCCATCGATCTGCTGTTATAAGTATCGGGGGCGGAAGGAACTGATCAGTTACAGAGCAGCACAGCAGAGGTCCATCGACGGAATAGTGGCCGCAGCCAGATATTGTACATCCACCCCCTAATTGATTTGAACAGGTGCGGCCGCGGCAACTAAATAGTTGATGGAGCTGAGCTCTACAGCTTTGTAACTGACCAGTTTCACCTACCTCCAACACCGGGAACAGTTGATCGGCGGGGGTGCTGGGTGTTGCATCTCTACCAATTCAGACATTGATGACTTTCCTAAGGATAGGCCATCAATGTTAATGTTCCGGACGACCCTTTTTAAGGGAATACAGATTACCTGGTCCAGGCACTGTCTCGACCCATGCAGGTTATAAGGTGGTTGAGTTTAGCTCTTTGCCAAGCTAAATAATGTACCATAAGCCAAGCAAAAAGGCACGTGGAAAGGTTACTATTTTGTAGTAAACCAAATGTCAGATTTTTAGAGATCCATATGGTTTAGTTGGAAAATGGAAAAGCCCTTTTAACCCTTTGAAAAAAAGGACTTTTCACCAGGTACTGGCATTAAGTAAGTAAATCCTGAATGTACAGTCTTCAAGACAAATGGCCATTAAATATATGATACTTAATTCTTCTCCAATAGGAAAAAAGCTGTCTACCATCTATTGGAAGTAGAGACCCTTTAGTATCCACAACGAGATGCAATATGCTCAAACTTTGACTTTCAGGGTTGAGTTAAAAAAAACTCTGCTCTATAATAATGTTTCTCAACTATAGTCCTTAAAGGGGTCGCCCATTAAAAACCCATTAAAATTTATCACCAGTCCACAGGGCAGGTGATAAACCCTTGATCGTTAAGGGTCCCACAGCTGAAACCCGCAAAGATTACACGTCCCAGACTTAGGCTTCTTGACTTCCATTCTAGTGATTGATGGGACTCCCAACGATCACACGTTCCAAACTACTGGCTTGGGACTTCCGTTCTCGTGATGAGACTCCCAACGATCATGCATCTATCACCAACCCTACACATGACGTGATGGACTCGTATGCAGTACATGACTGGCAAAGGTAGACTCCTCAATTTGGAAGCAGATGAAAATATGAGCTGAAAAGAGGCGACTCCTACATTAATGTTTGGTAAATCCTCCTAGGTCCGCAGTCACTTACACATAATAATATAATACAGCGTATTTTTGCCGTAGTGTACATAACACATGACTGGGAAAGCTCAGGGTGAGGAGTCAATCTATTTTGCTTGTTTTCGATTTCTCTCAGATCTGCACTTTTCTGCTTGAGAGAAGTGACGGGATTTGTGCTGCTCTAGTCAGACGGATGAGCGACATGGCAGAAGAAAATGAAATTATTACAGCGGGGTGTTATAAGTTGGTTCAGGAATCAGACTGGCTTGTTCAATAGCTTGTCTCTCGTCATGTGAGAACCTTTATAAGAAAAGACTGCTTGTGCCTGCACCCACTCGCTGTGACATCGCTTCACAAGGTCTTCCCATCGAAAGGAATCCAGAGGAAAATTAATTTCACTTTCATCAAAGACAAGACTCACTTTGAAATCAATAGGACATTTATCCTGGGTTGTATTTGTCAGACTTAGTACAGGAAAGTTCCTCTTTGGTCTCTATGCTCAGATGTAGAACAATTCAATGCGATAACAGAACACTGTCTGCCATAATCCAACATGCTGCAAAACATTATTGGGCTATTGATCTTTTTTTTTTACTGGATTCCAAATTGTTGAGATATCTCTGATAGAAGCTGTATTTCATGTCAAGCAATCTAGTCCTGTCTTTGTCTATTAAGTTATATGTCTTTGATCTCATTCTTTGTCCAAACTAAACTTGGTGGACAGCAATGGGTCATATTTCCAAAGGCCATGGGGACATTTATCCAAACTAACGTGAATAGAGATAGAGAAACAAAGAAAGAAAAAGTTTGTTGGTGAAGCACTGCTGTAAGGACATTCCTGGAGATGTAGATAGGGTGGAAATAGAAATTGGTTGGCCAGGAGCTGTTAAAAGGTCGTTTCTGGATATAGAGTTAGGGAAAAAGATAAAAAGAAGAAGTTGGTTGGAAAGGTATTGCTTGAACGACATTCCTGGACACATAATTAAGGTGGAGGAAGAGGGAAGAAGTTGGTTGGTGATTAGCTGCTAGAAGGACGTTTCTGGAGATGGAGTTAGGGTGGAGAAAAGGGAAGAAGTTGGTTGCTGAGGAGCAGTTAGGACATTTCTGGAGATGAAGATATGGAGGAGGCAGAAAGTAAAAGAAGTTGGTTGGTGAGGAGCTGCTGGAAGGATGTTCCTGGAGACAGAGTTAGGGTGGAGAAAAGGGAACAAGTTGGTTGGTGAGGAGCTGTTAGAAGGACACTTTTGGAGATGAAATAAGGGAGGAGATAGAGAGAAGAAGTCGGTTGGTGAGGCACTGCTGGAGGGACATTCCTGGAGATGGACTTAGGGTGCAGAAAGAGAGAAGATGGCTGGTGGGGTAGTGTTTGAAGACCGTTTCTAGAGACAGAGTTAAAGGACTATTTATTAGCAATGGACGTCAACACATTTTGTAACTGTACAAGACTTTTCATCATGGCAATTCATATGAAATGAAGTCTAAGAGTTAACATTTATCCCTGTGTTGTATGCAAGTTGGTGTAGGGAGACTTACAGGCCATGAAATACTACCCTGGGAATTTATGAGTGCAAATAGCCTCTTCAAATATTAACAGGTCAGGAACCCTAGTGTCACCTACTAGATGTAGCAATCCTAAAAGAAGCCGCCAAACCAGAAACTCCATTTGCAGACACATGTTTCAGGGTGTTATCCCCTCATCAGTGCAAAGCAGGAAAACTGGTTTGGCTGGGTGAGAGGTCTCTGACAGTTTCTCCTGTTGGATAGGGCCAAGTTGGTATAGGGAGACTTATCGACCATGCAATGCTACTTCCAATAGGTGGCACCAGAGTTTTTGAACTCTTAATGCACATACGAAATAACTTAACTCTGTCTCCAGGACCTAACGCCAAGCTTTTTTTTCTTCTTCTTCACTCTACCTTCACTCTTAATTGATTAAAAAGTCATTTGAGCCCAAGAAGCAGGGACAATAGCAGATATATACACAAAAGCTGTTACAGGTGAGCAAATCCAAACCCAGAGAGAAACCAGGGAGGAACATTATATAGGTCCATACCCTTACCATGGATCTTACTAGTTTTATTAAAGGTCCGTTAATTACCCCCTTACCCTAGCGCTCCTCCACTGCAGCTTTTTTGCCATTGTCTTCTTTGACGACGCCCCCAGGCGGTCATGTGACGCTGAGCAGGAAGAGCCTCCAGACACCACGCTCTAAACTGGGGTTGTGCAGGGCTCATCGGGTTAGCATTTTTACCGGCCCTCATTGTTGTTACACTGGCACACAGCTTCTGCTCATGATGCGCTCCCTGACTTCTCTTTTCACACATACTCTTACCATGAGAAGATGCCCAAGGAAGCGTTGTTTCTTCTTTTCCATTGCTCTATGGTTGCATACATGTCATTAATCCAAACTAGATTTTAGTATATAGGGGTAGTATTTGCAGGTTAAAGGATTTACAAAGCCACAGGTCCATCAAATCTTACTTATTTTTCAGAGAAGCAAATCCCTATGAGGTTGATGGCAATTTCCCGATATTGCAGGAAAAACAATTCCTTGCCAACTCTAAGTATGGCAGTTAGTTATACGGCTGAAAATCGATTTGCACCAACTCTGCTGCCTGTGTAACATTAAACTTTTACAGGACTAGAAAAAAATGTTGCTTTACTGTAGAAACAGCGCCACATCAGCCCATTGGTCATATCGGGTATTACAGCTGCATTGTTGTTTTTGGATAAAAGCAGCCATGTTTTGTTTGGTGTTTTTTTTATCAGTCTTTTAAATTAACACAGAAAAAGCAATAATAATGGGAGAAGAGAGAACATGCTGGAACGCTGAGTGTTTGAGATCTCTGTGATTTCGTGACACTCCTCAACTGGCTCGACAATAGTTTTCTCAATTCATTTTTCTCCAGTGCATTCAACTATTTATACATACATTGAGGTCAACTAAGGATTTCATTTGCCGCTGTTACTTGTGAAATATAATAGCTGATGCCTGTAAAAAAAAAAACTTCCCTGTGATAGAACGTCTTCTGTGAAATCTCACCGTGATCCATGACATCTCATTATATTATGAACAGCTGTCTGTGAAAATTCACTGTATACGGCCTAAACTCAGCAGCCATGGGCGGCCTGTTTAGATTTTTTGGGTATGGCTAACATCATGTATGTCATGGTTGCCATTTTTAGTACAAAAAAAGATTCATGTCTAGAATAATCTGCTTCTTTTTCTCAAGAAACAGCGCCTCTCTTGGCCATGGGCAGCTTAGCTCCATTCAAGTGAGCTGCAATTCTAGCCAAAGTCTATTTACAAGAGTGGCGCTCTTTCAGGAAAAGACCCCTTTTAATTATTTCTGTTTTGGCATTTGTAGATCCAAAAAGCTTACACTGGCAGAGCGCCATTAGCATAGATGGCATTATTCCTGCGCATTCTCACACTACAGCATGAGAATAACCTGGAGAACATTCATATTGTTGTAGTTATTTTGACAAAATATGCAACCCAAGGTGGATAGTTGTCTCTTATTTTTAAAAGCCCCATTATTCTCAGGAACAAAGACATGTTTTATTTTATTTTTACCAATGTTACCTGCCACCATTGTAGTCTCCTAGGCAAGGAGAGCAGTGCTTGCTATCTCTTTTTTTTATAGAGCTTGCGAGCGCTGCTCTGAAGCTATTCAGATCAGGCCAACTTCATGGACTGTCAATCAATCAGGAGTGTACCACCCCCAGGCAAGCATGATGCCAGGAGGCTGTGGAGCTGTGTGTCCTTCGAAGGGAACTTGTCAACAGATTTGACCATTCTAATTCACTCCTACGATGCTATATAACTTGAAAATCCCTTTACAAACTTATATCTATTAGTGTACTGTCAAGCTGCTATAATTATGTTTTTTTAAGTTCATATGCTAATCAGTAGCCAACAGTTTGCGTGGTGTGCCTGTACTGTGCCAAGTCACCCAGCTTCCTTTGATTACCTTGGATGACTTTGCTGACATGATCCACATGTCGCCTGACATCTCGCTCTCTGTCATACAGTATATGACATTAGCATGTTTGTTCTGGGACTAGGAATCTATCTTCTCTACATTTTAATCAATGGATCTTTGAATAATAATAAGTTCCACAATTGGATGTGTTTCAAAAAAATGTCCCTGTGGCTGAGATAATCTTATAAATGTGCCCCTGCTGTGTACTGTGTAATGGCTGTGTCTGACCATGCAGAGATGCTCCAGTTCATGGTCTGATCATACCACATCTCCTGGCCTTGGAAGGAAGCACAAGAGTTTATAGACAAGACTGCAGGGAATCACAGCTGATTCTTTCTTTCTTTCAGGTAAACATTGCTTAAAAACAGCATTGAAATGTTTTGCCTTACAAAAAGAATCAGCCATGATCCTATGCTGTCCTGTCTGTGTACTCTCTTTTGCTTCTCCCTCTGCCCAGCAGATGTGGTATGATCAGACCATGTTCCTGCACGGTGAGACACAGCCATTACACAGTACACAGCAGGGGCACATTTATAAAATTATATCAGCACTGGAACATTTATTTTTAACACATCCAATTGTGGAAATTATTTTTATTCCAAGATCTGTTAATTAAAATGTACTTGTTTGTGGGAAAATCCCTTTAAAGTAAACTTTTGGGGGATCTCATGCCAGTAGGCACAAAATTTGCTTCTGCACATTTACTATTTTTTTTCTCATATCCAAAGTTCACACCAAATTGAGTGCAATTACTTGAAAAAAAAAGGGGAAGATCGTTTTTGGTTTTATATTTTTTTTGTCAGGCGGGATCACCAGGGAGAGCTAGATGACTCAAGCGTAGAAATGCAGGGTCCGGGGTTGGTCTTCTCCAACTGAAGAGCAGTACAGTTGGATACACACTGGGGCTGCAGGTTCGGTGTGGGGTGTGGATTAGGCACCCCTCTATGGGTTTCAAGGGCAGACCCAGTAGCGCAACCTAATCTCACTAAAGCTGGGTACAACCGTGCTGGAGGAGTTACTGCTAACGGCACAGTGCAGGAGACATGCGGTGTAGTAGGGCTTACGCAAGATACGGTACATAGCGCAATCCTCTGAGCATAGTAATGGAGTAAAGAAAAGACAGACACATAGGCTAAGGACTCCATCTCCTTCTCCACTTGATTTTTTCATGGACCCATAGACTTGCATTGTCGATTTTGATGCAGTCCTTGGATCAAAATCGGACATGTATCCAGTTTTTGAAATGGACCACTCTATCAGAGGAAAAAAGCACAACCCCCTAAATATCATAGGTATGTCTGAATGAGCCCTAAGGAATAAGTAGTGGTTTGGAGGTGACTTAAAACCAAGATTTTTACAGGACTGAAGACAAAATGCTTAGCAAAGTGATCTGCGAAGTGAAATACCTTTCAATGCTGAATAGAATTATATAAAAAAAATATTAAAGTTTAGTCAGGCTATGTTCACACATAGCATTTTTGCACTGCTTCTATTTTTCTGCAGAAAAGCTGCTGCGTTTTACAGTACCAGCAAAAGCACTGAGATTTCACAACTCTCATGCACACGCTTATTTTTTTTTTCCTGACTGAATTTGAGAACTGCAATGTTATTTAAAATATGCAGCATGTCACTTCTATCAGTGATTTTACAGCATTTTTTCACCCGTAGAAGGCAATGAGAAAGTGCAAAAATGCTGCAAAAAATGCAGCAAACAGGTTTTGCTACATTTTTGCTGAATAAGCCTAATTTAATTAATTAAACATCTACTGCAGACAAATCACACGGAAAACGCAGCAAAAAAAATGCAACAAAAAAAGCAGCAAAACCTGAATTTTGAATGCAGCTTTTTCACTGCAAAACAGCAAGTTTTCGCTGCAGAAACAAATGCTGTTGGTGAACATAGCCACATTTTCTATGCTGGTCTAGTGCTGCAGTATCTTTTTGCTTGTTTTTACATTACTCCTTTGCACTTGTACCATTTACTTCACTTTGTTAAGAGGTGCTGACTCGCTTTGATTTTTCCAAAATGGCATGAGAATAACCTGAGTGCCCGCACTCGAGTCTCTGCTTTTCCTACTGCAGAGCTCAATGTGGTTTTATCATCTCAGTACCCTCGATGAGTTAGCAAAATAGGCGGAGGCGACCAAAATATTTTTGGTTTAACCTTATAAATGACCGAAGAGAATGAAACCTGCTCATACACAATCCAAATTCCTTACAACCTATATAAATGGAGGAAACGTCAGTGTGTAACCTTTTCTTCAAATATCACGGGACTTTGCATCAAAGCTACAATTACTCACTCCATTGGAAACAAAATTAAAAGCCTGTGATTCCATTCTATCACCGGGGTATTTCAGGCTGCGATTGTGCTGTAAAATAAAATTCCTTGGCACTGATGTTGCTGAGCATATGGCCTTCTGATTATCGCCATCCATTGCAGCCGCATTCCTTAGACTTTTGCAATTATATTCAGAATTAGCCTTGACCAAATGCTGTCAACAAGTCAGGCGCAGCGAATACAATACACTTTATATTCCAAGCATTGCAGGGCATTTTTTATTTATTTTTTTCACTGGAAAGTCGATATAATTCAACTTGTCACGCGGAGCGATGTGCGGTAAGACGGAGGTGACATACGTTAGCATTAATACTTGTAATTTGCCGAGGCACATATGCGTTTTTTTTTTCTTCTCCAGAGAATGCCATTTCAAAGCCATTACAAATATGAGGTCAAATACAAGTATATGGATGTCTTGTGTAACAATGTATGTTATACAGAGACATGAGGCCACGAATAATAGCTCACAATATTCTCGAAAAGAAAGTCGGGGATCAAAGGTCTCTGCAAAACAAATGCTTGTGAAAACAACACCGTCTATTAATCCGTACTGCAGAACTAATGCTACAATCTGTTTACCATGCTAACAAATGGATTTCAGAATGATAAATTGGTCCAAAAGATCAGCCGGGGTTATAGCAGGTAGTAATACGCCATGGCTCGGAGGGAGCAGGAACAGAAAGTGTGTCGATTCTGCAACCAATGCAAAATTTGTAACAGGACCCCCACCAATTATTTAGTGAACTGGTGACCTCAAGGCCTCCTCAGCACACCCTACCCTACAGCTGTCCTCCTGGATGGAGGATTTGCATGTTGACCTGGAATGAATTATTCCAAGCCCAAAAAGTATTTTTGCAATAGTCCACAGGGCATAAGAGTTGCAAGGCGCCCCACCAATTAACACACGGAAGTCAGAAGCAGATGTTCCAGAGCTAAAATTTGGAAACTCAAAGCACCTGTTACTTTGAGGAGGTTTTCTGGTTTCAGAAAACCCCTGTCCTCATCTACAGTTTAAAAAAAGCGTCTCTGAGAAGCTCCTGCCATCTACTCAAGCAGAGGAGTTAAGCTAACTGATTACCTGCAGCACCATCAACATGAAATCAGAGACAATAACAGACATTGAGAGCACAGGCGGACACTCAGTGCTGGACCTGGGAAGAGTGAGAAAAGAAAGAGCTTAAAAAAAAAAACCATACATGGGGGAAATGGGTTTTCTAAAAACAGAGAACCCCTTTTTTATTTACTGGTACCATATAGATACCCCTAAGGGCACCTTTTTTGATGAAGGTCTACCTGTGGAACGCCTTGCCTCATATGTCCTAATCCTAATCCCTTATATATAGTAGCCAACTGTACAGAATTTGTGCAGGACTGGCCCACATTTTTTGGAAACAATCATGCTAAATTTGAGAAAAGCAGGATGGGGTTTATATAAAGTGGGTTTTGCTACACAGTAGGGGTGGGACTTAAAGAGGACATTTCACCAAATGTTTCATGTTGAGCTAGACACACGATGTAATATTGGTTGTAGAGCAGAATAAAATGTTTATGTCTTGTTTTAATTTCATGTTTCCTTTACGGAGATATTAGCAATTAAAATATTGGCACCTAATGAGTTAACTTTAGTTAAGTGGGTGTTACCAGATGGTTTTCACTTGGGGCGTGTTTTTATTTTCCCTGTATGAGTTGCTATGTGAGAACACCCATTTGGACTTAACTAAAGTTAACTCATCAGTTGCCAATATTTTGATTGCTAATATCTCGGAGAGGCGAAATTAAGAAAAAAAAACAAAAAAGTTTTATTCCTCTCTGTCGCCACTATTACATTGTGTGTACAGTTCAACATGTAAAAATATAGTGAAAGGTCCTCTTCAAGGTTACCTATTTTACTATCCAAGATGTTGGTAAGTATATTGATATAGAAACTTCCAAAAAAGAAACTTTTCCTATAATAGTTAAGCAAATTTTTAACAATATATACTTCCCAACCATCCCATTTTTTTGCCAGTGAACAAAGCCTCTAAATGTATGCAGATATACCTAAACTTTGGCATTTCTAGAGGGTCTGTGCACATCAAGTTCAGATCTAGGGTGGAATATAAAAAGGTTGCCATCAATGAGACTGTAGATTTTGTAAGACTGAGGCAGCGTGGTTAGAATAAATGAATACTATGGTGGTGGTAGATCCCCACCATTGTTTAAAAGGTAGTGAAAAATTCTATAAAGCCTTTTATATAATGTCAAAAATTCAAGCAATAACAATAACATATTCTCATTATTGTAGTCTACAGCAAATACATGAGCAAGGAGAAAACACAAAGACATATCAACATAGGAGACCCATTGAGATTCCTTTGCTCATGGGCCAACATACATTTTCAGTCTTTCAGAAATTGTGTTACATATATTACTTTATTCATTTTCTAATTTTACTTTCTTTTATTGTTCCCATGATGGGACTTGAACCTGCAATTACTTGATCACTTGTACAATACACTACAATACTCTATTATTGCAGAGCATTATAAAATGGCTCATCTTCTATGATGCCCAGTCACAAGTTTTGCTTCATAGGTAAATTAACATGGCAGACACAGGGGCCTTCGGTTGGGCCCCTGACTGCCATCACAATATCATTAGCACCCAGCAATCATGTTGAGGAGGCTGATTGGTGTTAGAAGGGACACCTTCCCTGATTTCCATCTTCTCAAATGATGATAAAAGAAAAAGCTACAGCACTTGGAGCTAGTGTCCATCATAGCACTTAGACTCAGGTGGTGGCTGTATAATACAGCTGGCACCTCTGCTGAATGAAGTTGTCTCAGCTCCTGATCCCATGCTTTGTGAACATCACAATTTGGAACCTGGGCAGAGTGATCCCCGCAGGCTCCGTGGGCCCCGACACTTGCCTGGGCTCGCTGGGTGCTGGTGCAAGACCATGGTACATGGGCACCTATATCTTAATAACATACCTGTATTCCAGTGAGAATTTGGTAAGCTCTTTGTGGTCATGAAGCCATTTAAATTCGAGAGGCCAGCTCCCCTCCGCCATGCAGGTAAGGACAAGGCGATTCCCCTCCAGGTGGACTTGACTGCGCGCCGGCTCAGTCTTGAAGTACGGTGGGACGTCATCTAAAAACAGAAAGAAATAATGTGTGAGATCAAGTGGTGAGATATTCTAAAGTTCACAAATCGTCAACATTCCGACCGGCTTCATGCACTGAGCGGAGAGAATGGCAGCTCGGCGTGTATGGCCTATATGGAGTCCTCATAATTAATACATGCAGCGCTGAGAATGACGAGATGCGGGAAGAGGTGAGAAATGTTCAAATATATTAATACGGCAATGTACACACAGAAAGGAGATTTCACCGGCTAGAGAAAGAGGAACAAAAGGTCACGAGAAAAGGGCAAAGAGAAATGAAAGCTTGTATAACATCAGAGAATGGCACACACGCGCGGAGATCAGCCGGGCACCGAACCGCACATCTCGTTAGGGATCTAAACTGAGAACATAAAATGCGATAAACACCACAAAATACCAAGGCCGGGATGACAGGATACCATGGGAGATCGTATCACACGTATATATAAACTACGGTCAACTACAAACAGTGCCCTCGTGTATTAGCATTCGGTTAGATAAAAGTTATTCAATCCATGGATGAAGACCAAGAGGAAAAGCTTAAAGGCGATACCGTGGCCTCCACATGCTCTGTACACAACATAGCTAGTAAAAAGTAACACGGATGGCTTTTATCACATCATTAATCAGTTGGCATGATAAGTCTTCACACCCCGGGTATGGGGCCTGTGTGCGGTTATCACCTCTACAACATTTACAACAATTATGAAATAATTAGCTCATTAAATTTGTCATTAAAAATAACCTGTCAGTTACCATAAATATCTTCTTTTTTTTTCACTTGGTGTAAATGCCGCTTTTCTCCCGAATCCGGAGATGTTTTCCTTTTATTTCTGCGCCTCTCCATTCCTGAGATATGGTCCATTATTCATCGTGTGTAAATCTAGTGGTTTTAGCCAACTGGGTGTGGTCCTCAAGCCACCTACTTATGACCACGCACATTTGGCTATAAAATACTACATTTATACATTGGAAAAAGAAGGCCATATCTCAGGAACGGAGAGGCGCAGGAAGAAAAGAAAAACAACGCCGGAATCAGGAGAATGGCGGCATTTACATCAGGTAAAAATACATATTTATGGTAAGTGACAGGTCCTTATTGATTTAATAATGTTAAACCGTATAGACATATCAGATAGATTTAAAGAAGACCTGTCACTTAACATAAAAATGTATTTTTTTAACCTGGTGTAAATGCTGCTGTTCTCCTGAATCCGGCAATGGTTTTCTTTTATTTCTGCTCCTCTCCGTTCCTGAGATATGGCCTCTTCTGCCCCGTGAGTAAATCTAGTGTTTGTAGCCAACTGGCTGTGGTCCTCAAGCGACCCACTGATGACCACACTTACTTGGCTATAAGATACTACATTTATAAACAGGGAAGATGGGGCCATATCTCAGTAACGGCAAGGCATAGGAACAAAAGAAAAACAACACCGGATTCAGAACAGCAGCAGTTGCGCAGGGTATAAAAAAAATACATATTTATGGCAAGTGACAGGTCTTCTTTATTTATCAATGTTAAACTGTATAGATATCTCAGATAGAGCCAGTTGCCATAAATATGTATTTTTTACCTGGAGTAAATTCCGCTGTTCTGACTCCGGCGTTTCTTTTCCTTTTGTTTCTGTGCCTCTCCTTTCTTAAAAAATGATACTCCTTTCCCTGTAGATTTTTTATAGTAATAGTTAAGTATGTGTGGTCTTATTTGTAGGAGTATTCTTGGTGACCACGTCCAGTTGGCTAAACAAAAATCCCTAGAAGTATATACCAGAGCAGAGGAAGTCATATCTCAGGAAAGGAGAAACGCAGAAAGAAAAGAAAAACAGCGCTGGATTCAGAACAGCGGCATTTACACCAGGCAAAAAAAAAATCTATCATAAAAGTCTATACAGTTTACCACTGACAAATCGCTCTGGATGAATCCTCGTAGAAAGTGGTGAAACACATTAGATAACTATTAGGATAGTCAAGATCACATTTGTCTCCAAGATACGACATGACTTGATCGTCAGAGACATGATTGGAGTTGTACTTTTTCTACAGATGGAGAATAACAAGCTGGGACTGCTTCTCTAGACTGAATGATTTCCAGTGTTTTGTAACCAGAAAGCTCTAGGTAGACCTCCATATTCCTCACGGGCTGCCCTAAAATGATGTACAGTATACCTTCCCACAGACACAGTGCTTATTTTAGGTTTATCTCTATTATACGTACTTAAGGATTGTATGGAGAAGTCTCGTTAGATCCCGAGGGAAAAAAAGAGACCACTTTTAAAGTCAAGTATTTGAGGTATATACTGTGAAAAACTGCAAAGGCATAAGAATAATGACTTAAAGGATTGTCACAGCTCCATCCATTTTACTAACGTTACTTGAAATGAAACAGTCATCATATACCACTACTATAGTGTTACAGAGGATAATAATAATTTTTTAAAGATGTCACTCTCTAAAACTTGGAAAACTAATGGAAAAATAATGGAAGTGAGAGTGAAGAGTCATGTGGGTGAGTAAGTGAAGAGTCATGAGGGTGGGTAAGTGAAGAGTCATGAGGGTGGGTAAGTGAAGAGTCATGAGGTTGGGTAAGTGAAGAGTCATGAAGTTAGGTAAGTGAAGAGTCATGAGGTTGGGTAAGTGAAGAGTCATGTGGGTGGGTAAGTGAAGAGTCATGTGGGTGGACCTGGACTACAGAGAAGTCATGCAGACCTTTGATTGAACTCCCACAGGCCAGAATATGTCAGATGCATCCAGTACATGCAAAATTATAAGAATTGCACTGGCCTTGGCTTCATCTGCACACTGTGCTATTACTGCTGGTGTGTAATGATATATCAATCAAGCCAGGAGTGCATGACTTCTGAGGAGATAGGGACTACCCACTTTAGTTTTCACACATCGTTTGATTTACTCTATGCGTTTATTTATTCCTTTATGTTGCATAGGGCTTTTCAGATAATTACATCGTATGAGACCTATTATCAACCAGTTTAATCCTATGGACCCGGTTTGGGTAGGACTTGTTCTATTTAATATATCAGTTCTATGTTCCTTTTTATTTGGCAGCCTATCCTCTCTGCTTTTGAAAACATTTTCTACTTCAATGTCCCCAATGTTCTGGATTTTCTCACTACATTTTCTTGGAACTCCTTCTTTTCACCCAAATTCATACGTTGCAACCATTGCACATTTTTTTCTGAAACTGTGGCAAAACCACAGTGTTTTAGCGGCAAGTTTACGTACTGTGATTTTGCAGCAATTTTGGAGGGCTTATCTTTAATTTGTTGCCTAAGTGCACCCTTCTACCAATGATTTTACACTCTTCTACTTTTTATCCGCAATTTCTGGATATTTGCACATTATTTTCTGAAACTGCGGCAAAACCACAGTGTTTTAGCGGCAAGTTTCCGTAGTTTGATTTTGCAGAGATTTTAGAAATATTAGTTGCTCAGTGGAAGGGCTTATGTTTTATTTGATCCTTAGTGCACCCTTTTTCCAATGTTTTTTCACTCTTCTACCTTTTATCTGCACCTTCTAGACTCTCAAATTTCTAAACCACTAAACAATTTGAAGTCAAAATCAAGTTGAGTGCTATACTTTGTAGACGATAGACCGATAGCAATGTCGCTTGTAAGAATGAAGAAAGTAAATTTATCACACCAGCCAATGCTGCAGTGCCGAATGTGTCATTAGAAGTGCTACCTGCAGTTTCATGTAAATTAATTGCTTACGATTTATTATATCACCTCTGTAAATTAATTTTATGGAAATTTGCAAAGCTAAAAAAAGCTTTTATAACTTTGGTTTGTATATAAGTAGTAGATTTTTTTATACGGCTGAAAAGACATCATCCATATATAACATTGAGAAACTTCATGTATTCTACCTGCACTCTCATCCATTAAATAGCACTTAATCCGCACCCAATTTATGCTCCCATCCACAAGTGGCGGAGCCGGTGTGCACCCCAGAAAGCTTTTATTTCTTATTCCACATCCCATAATTTGCGCCTCATCGGTAAAGATTCTCAGTATGATATCATAAATTGTTATATTGTCCACTATTGTAGAGCTCTGGTCGGATGCCTGATTACCATTTAAAATAATCCTTGGCCCAGCGTGGAGCTAATCCTCTGTAAATATTGCAGCGGAGATCATCAGGTGCACCGGGCTCCCTGGAGGAGCGCCACTTTAGGCAATTACTGTTCACTTTACATCTTGTCCCTCGAAACTAAAGTATTGTCCTGCATTGTGTTGTAAAGATGGTGCCAACATCTTTGTGAGATGATATTGAAAATGAGCTACTTTCATGACCGACAGCCACTTTGGCAATGACTTGTTAGCAAGTGGGGTCAACGGAAAGCTCATCTTTTACTATCACAGGATTTATTCTGACTTCAAACATGAGAAAAAAAAATTAAAGCATGTCATATTGCACAAAAGTCATATCGGAGTTGTGCTCTCTTTGGTTTGGGGCTCCCTTGGCAAAGGTAATAAACCAGGTGCACATTTAGGCTAAGGCTACAAAGCAACAATGACATCACAACATGTGGCTCGTAATATTACATTATGGCATTGCATCTAGAGATTGCCAATCTGAATGCTCTGTGACCCGCGAGATAATGCGCCCACAACACAACTTCTCAACCTGATACATTTTGGGCTGCACTTGACTTTTTTTAGCATAAACCGTAAATCACTTTCGACTTTGACTTAAGCCTTATTCAGACGTCCAAATTGCATGGAGTCATTATAGTCTATGGGGCTGTTCACCTGTCCGGGTTTATTTGCGGACCATTTGATGGCGAAAAAACTCACGTAGACATTCTTTTTTGGACTTGCGGACCATTTGATGGCAAAAAAACTCACGTAGACATTCTTTTTTGGACTTGCGGACCATTTGTTGGCAAAAAAGTCACGTAGACATTCTTTTTTGGACTATGTTAGGCCTCATTCAGACATCGCTTTTTCTCACGCAAGGAAAAAAATCTGATTACTTGGAGTTTGATTAGAGCTTGATCTGAGCGTGGTCCACGTGTCATCAGCTTTTCTCGTACCTAGAGAAAAAACATTCTCCATCTTCTCCTTTCTGACAGAGAAAATTGGACCGCACTTGAATGTCATGATATTTTCACTGAACCATTGGCTTGCATTGCTGAATTTGGCCCGACACTCGAATCAAAAAATGACATGTCTCCAATATTTTCCGCGGACCTCTCAGCCCAAAGAAAAATTTGGACATGTGCACAGCCCCATAGAATATCACAGGTATAAGTGCTACTTGTGAAAAAAATGAATAGCACCCATACGTGAAAAACTGACGTCTGAATGTGCCCTTACAAAACAAAATTACCCAAACAAGTCTACATGTCTGTGAAAATTAAGGGCCAAACAAGTGTAATCTATGTGCTGTCCATTTTACCACCAAGGTCTTATTCAGACATCAGTGATTTTCTTGCATGAGAAAATTGGTCTAAGTTTAGATTTAGGTCAGAGTTTTATCATAGTTTGATCAGCGTATCGTTACTTTTTCACTGATGAGGTAAAAAAAAGTTGCTCCACCTTCTCCTATCAATCCGTAAAAAAAAAAAAAACATCACATGGATGGCATCCGAATGCTGTCTGATTTTTCACAACCTCATACACCTGCATTGATGGTTTTGGTCCAGCACTCGGATCAATATCAGATATGTCTCTGTGATCTTGCACGGACCACTTGGTCCGAGGAAAGCATCGGACATGTGAACAACTCCATAGAATATGATAGGTATGAGTGCCATCTGTGAAAAACACGGATAGCACTTGTATGAGAAAAACTGATGTCTGAATGAGGCCTTACACGTCACAGAAACTGTGCAACTAATTATAATTTCATCCCTAAATTCTGGAAATATCTCCTATTTCCTCTGGAAATCTGCAACCAGTCAATTTCTACTGCTGGTACGCTGAGTTTTATGGGCGGATTTTCTCCATTAACTTGTACTAGATGCAGAAAATCTGCAGGTAAAAAATGCGTGTAATCCGCACAAGACTATCAATAAAATTTTGTCAAAGCCGAATACCAGGAAGTACATATAAAAAAAGCAGCTTTATTTAAAACATGACCAAAAAGAAACAAAAACTACAGCGTAAAATAACAAACGCAATGAAAAAAAACACAAGAAACCTAAATTACCCAAATAAAATCTGCAACATCAAAAAGTCACCAAATACAGTGGGAACGTAGTCTTATAGTGGAGTTTTTCCTCCTGTTATCTTAGGTATGACCAGCTTTAGTTTACAGTCTTCACATCACGATGATTCCCCTGTGCTGTCTTAATGATCATCTTTGTATGACTGGATGGGTCACTTCCTACTACAAGATCAACATCATCTACTGCTGCTGCAATTCAATCAAAACTGGCTACAGAATCTTCCAGCGCTGCCTGTGCACAACTATGAAAACCCAATAATTAAAGCTAAACTTTGACTCAAGAGTATGTAACGCAATGATGTCTTCATCTTAAGATGAAGCCTTCTTTCCTCTGCCTGATCTAATAGTGAGCTCTTGGGACCACACTATTCTCTGATCTGTCGAAACTCATGATCTCGCCATTCTCTTAAAAAAAAAGCTATTAGAAAAGCCATTGACAAAATCTACATTGGCTCTAAGAGAAAACCCTTTCTGCACCTAACCTGCCACAGGACGTGATTCATCCTCGGATGGTATGTATATTTGATGAGCTCAGGCTGGCCCCGGAGCAGATCGCAGCCGAACAAACTCCAAATTGTCAACTTAAACGTTTTAAATGTTTGATGTGCGCACTCCACACTCGGGGAAACCAATCACCCACGGCTTATACATCCCCGGCCCCACCAGGAATTATTAATCAGAAGCAAGATATTTTACAGGAGCCGGGGAGCTGAATTGTTCGCAGGGTAATTCATGTTATTGCAGTTCTTTAAAATAGAATCAGCCGCGTGTTAACTCTCTCAAGCACAGGGCGAACCCGGAAAAAAAATCAGAATAAAATATTATTTCCCTAGTTCCATCTTTTTTACTACAAAATGTATTATATTTTGAATTATAATAAAAAGTACAGACATGACACCATTTATTTTCATCATATCATTTTAATTCAGGCACCACCAATTCCGCTTTTAAGGCTAAGTGCCCACGATGCAGAAATGCTGCAGATTTTGGGGGTTCGCTCTGAGATCCGCCTGAAAAAACACCCATGAAGCATTTTTGCTGCGTTTTTCTGCAGCCAAAACCTGCTCTCTTGGCTGGAAAAAAACTCTATTTTTCAGTGTTTTCACTGTATTTTTGATGCATTTTTGCAGGGGTTTTTGGGTGAGGATTACATGTGTATTTTGTCTACTGTACATGTTTAATAAAGTTATTTTTATTCACTAAAAATGCTTCAAAAACGAAGCAAAAAATGCTTCAGAAAAGAAAATGCCGTCTTCTTCTTGAATAGCTTGGCAAATTTGACCACCTGAAAAATAACATCAAGGTGCAAGTAGCCTAAGGCCTCGGTCACACGTTCAGTATTTGGTCAGTATTTTACATCAGTATTTGTGAGCCAAAATCAGGAGTGGAACAATCAGGGGGAAAGTATAATAGAAACACGTCACCACTTCTGTATTTTTCACCCACTCACCTACCGGTTTTGGCTTATAAATACTGATGTAAAATACTGACCAAATACTGAACGTGAACATGGCCTTACATTGGTCCATCAAGAGAAAGTATTCGGCAGTGAAAACTTTAGCGATTTAGATCAAATCTCAGTCCGGTGCAATGTTGAAGAAGTTGCTCCATGTCATAAAGTGATGGGCCACAACGACTTTTAGGAAGCTGCTGCTCAGCACCTTTACAGTGCAGTAAGCGAGCCTCGACCGCAGCCTTAGGTTTTCATAAGTTAATTATGTGTTACGCAATGATCTCATATACTTTGCTTCCAGTATCAAGGCACATAAGGCAGTGTTTACACGATGCATTCCAGATGTGTTTTTTTTTATTTTGATGTTCCAAAAATGCGGTAAAAAAAATTTTTCTTTTTACCGCGTTTTTGGAAAATTGATGCAAAAAATGCATCCTATGAACACGGCTTTATAGTAGCTCATGTTAATAGTCACCAATAGCTTCTGTGAACATTTCCAGCAGACATAATACCATAGTTTTATGGCATCATACAGGTTGCAGTAAATAGAAGCCCAGATTCTGCTTATACACTTGACAAAAAGAGGAATTAAGACTTCCATACCAAAGTCCTGCTTTAAAGCGAACCCATCATTTACCATAAATATGTAATTTTTTTGTACCTAGTGTGAATGCTGCTGTTCTTCTGAATCTGGCGTTGTATTTATTTTGTTCCGGCGCCTCTCCGTTCCTGAGATATGGCCTTTTTTTGCCTGTATAAAAATCTGTTCTTATTAGCCAAGAGGGTGTTGTCCTAAATTTCTTTCTTTGGGCGTCTTCTTCAGGACCATGCCCGATTGGCTAACATATGTAGATTTACATCCAGGGAAGAGGAGGCCATATCTCAGGAACGGAGAGGAGCAGGAACAAAAGAAAAGCAACGCCGGATTCAGGAGAACATTGGCATTTACACCAGCTAAAAAAAATACATATACGGTCGGTTTGGCTGAGTAAGCATGTTTTTTTCAATGGGGAGAGTGCAGTACGCGACTGTCAGAGAGTTGGTGGCAACTCCACAATGGGGATAAAAAGGAATCAGTCGTTGTAATACAATATGGTAGACTCTTCTCTACCCCGAGATCATATGTCGCTAGACATTACTCTAATGGGTATTGGGGCTTTTATATTCAGCACACAGGGTAACATTGGCCAATGATGAACTCCAGCTTTGCAGGGTTACCTTCTGGTTAGCAACAGAAGATTGTGAAGCGTTGAACATGTAAAAAGCAATGGTAGGGTAGTCTTGTATGAGAGAGATACGCAAAGCCTGTGCCGCCGCAGAGAGGAAGAGTATAGAGCTCCGAAACCAAGCAAAGGATTAAATTAATCCCTGAAGAGATCTCGTTTAGATAGAAAGCTCTGCGGGGCAGAAACCGCATGTTATCTAACGCATGTTTTCCTATATGTATAATTGTATTAATCCACAGAACATCTACACATGTATATTGTGCCCACAAACCACAACTCCACTAATGAGCCATCATCTGCAAGGATTTACAGAGGAAAAAATTGCATTTTTCAAAAACTACCAGCAAACCAGATATGTGGTCCCAGAATATATGGAATATAATAAAGTAAATGTGAAAAAATGCATTTAAAATTGTTTGGGATGACAGCCTGAATATTCCCATAAATGTTTGACTGCAAAATACTATGTTATTAAATAAAATAATAGGTTAAGGCACACATTTTTAATTTGGTGGATTGCAGGTCATAAATCGGCAGATCTGTACCTTTCTGTACAAATTGTATTTGACAAAGATGTATTTGACCAAAAAGTCACAAACTTAAAATTGGATTGTGTATAAAAATAAAGCTTGTAAGGAACCAAAACAATTGAAAGTTCAGAGTTAAAATCTCTGAGGAGCCAGAGCAATGATGTACTGACACTTGGGGTCCTAGAACAATTATACACTGACACTTGGGGTCCTACAACAATGACACACTGACAATTTGGATCCTAGAACAATGACACACTGACACCTGGAGTCCTAGAACAATGACACACTGACACTTGGGGTCCTAGAAAAATGATGCCCTGACACTTGGGGTCTTAGAACAATGACGCACTGACACCTGGGGTACTGAGCAATGATGCACTGACACCTGGGGTCCAGGGCTGTGGAGTCAGTAAGCCAAACCCCCGACTCCAAAGCCGACTCCACGGCTCTGACTCCCTCATACACGGCTCATGTTTAGTGATAAATTTACTGTAGCACAGATTCATCTCAGCTAAAAGTCTAGACCCTTAGATCAGGAATAGGACAGAAATGTATAGGACATTTCATAACTTTCCCAAATTCTTATGAAAAAATATTCCCCACAAACTGCATTGAACTACTGTACCCAATTTATTATATATTTAGTAGTTGGAGTCGGTCCATTTTATACTGACTCTGACTCCACCAAAATGGATACCGACTCCGACTCCACGACTCTGACTCCACAGCCCTGCTGGGGTCCTAGAACAATGATGGACTGACACTTGGGGTACTAAAGCAATGAAACATAGTTACTGTTGATTCCAAGCAATGACACCAAAAGCCCCCTGATACTTTAGACTAACGTCAGCTAAATTCGTTGATATCGACAAGTTCAGTTGATATAAACCACTGGTCGACGTGACCGTCGGCATCTTTCTCATCATCGTTCAGTCGTCAGCCATCTAATGTGTATGGCTTACAGATCCAGAACAATTATGCATTGACACCTAGGGTCCAAGAACAATGACATGCTGACATCTGGGGTCCTAAAACATTGACATCTAAGGTTCCAGAACAATGATGCACTAACACCTTGGTTCCTAAAACAATGATGCACTGACACCTGGGGTCGTAGAACAATGACTTATGGACATATAAGGTCCTAGAACAATGACATAATTGACACCTGCGGTCTTAGAACAATGACTAATGGACACATATGGTTCCAGAAAAATGATGCGATGACACCTGGGGTCCTAGAACAATGATGTACAGTACCGTCATGTAGGATCTTAGAACAATGATGTGCTGACACCTATGTTCAGAGAACAATGGCACAAAATTATCTGGGGTTCTAAAAAAATCACACACAAATACTTGGAGTTTAATAATAATGTCACACAAAGGCTTCGTGTCCAAGAACAATAACACACGGAGACTAGCAAATCTAGAAGACATTACTTGATGTTACAGAACGATCATACCTCACTACTTGGTGATCCAGAACAATGACTCACTAATACTGGGGTTCCAGGACAGAAATACATTGACTATTGTAGAGTTCCAAAACAATAGCTTAGTGGTGCTTGTACCCAGTGAAACAATGAAGGACACTTTCTAGATCTAAAAAGACTGTGAAAAACAAATTGAGAAAATGTGTTTATGGCAACAAGTCAACAAAATTCAGCTGAAATAGAAAACTCCTCTCTTGCCTTTATAGTCAAGATTTCCTGAAGATCAAAGATGAGGTGCAACATTATCCATCTAGCATGCGTCACTCACCGGAATGAAATAAACACTTTAGTCAGGTCCACGCTGGGCTCGGATGGAGAGATTTTATTTTCATGATTCCTGACCATCAAACATAATTTCACTAATCCTCTTGACTCACACTTGTTACTGCATACAAATTGTTCCAGAATTCACTCTGGCCAATTGCTCCACAATCCTAAAGCAGCCCCTTCTATGCAAAGCTCGGGGGGCCAAGAGAGCGAGCTTTAGCCGCAGAAAATAAAGTGTTACGGGCAACTGTTTGAGATGTCATTTTAAGGATTCTTCAAGGCCCTCGGTAGCAAAAAAACAGCAAACACTAAACTCTCTTGTAGCAGAGTTAATCCTGGCCGCTTGCACGCTGAAAAATTCTAATCCTGCATGTGAAGATAGAAAGAAAGTGGGACTGAATAGCAAAAAAGCTCTTATTGTCCTGGCACAGAGTCAAGGAGGTTTTCTCTTTTTTTTCTCCCCCCTTGCAGAAGAAGCTGAAGTTTTGGAAAGAAGAGTTGGTTGTAGGGAAGGAAGGCTCCAACGTTTGCATGGGTGCAAATACTAAAGGGATTAGACCATTAATCAGGGAGAAGAAGGAATTAATATTTCAGTGGAGGAAACTTTTTGTAGGGGGGATTACTTATTCACTAATGGTGTTGTCAAATAATGGCACACTTTCAAAGGAGAGGCTGTTGAGTAGGTGGAAGTTTATGTGGCTGTGTCCAGTCTTCCGGGAGTTATCTGGCTACTTTCTGGGTGAGATCGAGCTGCTTATTTATTTTATTATTTCAGGTCAATGAGGCATTTCGAGAGAGCTACATGATGCGTTGATGACCAATGTACAATCCAAAAAGTAATGTTGGCTTAGAAAGACAATTAAAATTGCAGGAAAACAAGAGGACTGCAAATAGCCCCAGGCCACTGGTTTGGCCGGCGCATACAAAACATTGATATGCTCAGTTTTACATTTGGTTCGGAGGAAATTGCTTCCATTTAAAACTCCACATCCAGTAGGAGACTAACTAGAAACATAAGAGAGGATTCATTCATTGAAGAGCTTATAAAGCATATATCATAAATCATAAATGCATATATCATAAAAGTACCCCGGGAAGAGGTTGTCCAGGAAAAGAAAAAAATGGTTTGCTTTTCACTTCTAGAAAAAGGATCACTATTGAGCTCATTTGGCTGTTTTTGGAGAAGAATAGTGGCACCATTTCTGGAGAAAAGAAACGACACCCTTTTTTATCATTAAAGGATTGATCAATTGGAATCGCTCTTGGATCTGTGTTATTTTGTGATGCCTGGTACATGCATGTGTCATGAAATGGGAAAGATTTCCTTGATGAAAGCGCCAAGTTGGCAGAGGTAAAAGGTTTGCAAAAAGCCTCTTTTCCTTTTGGAGAAGATTCTGGTTTAGGTTTAGATCCTCAGTGATGTGGCAAGGTTTTTCTTTTTAAAAGGTCAAAGGGTCAATATTAACTTTTCCTCTTCGAAGAGGCTATTTAAATACCTTTTTTCCCAGGGAGCTTTGTCTGGTGTTACGCCCGAGGGCTCGGCTGCTACAGGGGTATTGCACCTCAAACCAGAGGTGTGATATTCCACTCCCGGGTAAGGATGGAGTGTGGACCAGGACTCAGTAAGCTGCATGCAGCACACACACCCCATTTCCGAGGGACAGGTCAACGGTGCTCCCACTAGACAGAAGTGCAGGCACGACAGCATCTGTTCCTGGCTGGAGTGGGGAGGGGGAGGAAAACCCAGTGGTGTAGGAGCAGATAGGGGTGGGTCTCTGGGCATAGGTAGGAGCCCATTGGTTGCTAGTCACCTGGGCTCACACATAGAGGGAGGTATATAAGGTGGGCACCATCTTAGAACAGAGTTCAGTTCAGAGAGGAGGAGAAGAAGACAGGAGCTCAGCCAGAGAGGGCTGACAGGGAGCTGTGGCTCAGTCTGGGCCCAGCTCCACGAGGCAGGCCTAGAGTGGAGGCCAGAAACAGCAGAAAGAGAGAGGAGAAGGAATGGAAAGGAAAGTAAGAGAGGAACTGGAACAGAGGAGAAAGGAAGCAAGGAACACAGAGAAAGGCCCAGAGACACGAGGACAGAAGGAACCCCATATGCCCAGGAGATACAGGGTGAAGGGTTGGCAGAGCAGGGTACCGGAACCCAAATTGGTGGAGGCGACTAATCCTCAGCCAAAACCGGAGGTTGTTACCACATCTTGGTGCGACCCCTCACTACATCCACCAGGAAGGCATACCATATAGGGTCAGGGA
The DNA here is from genome assembly GCF_046119375.1 of Phyllobates terribilis. NCBI lineage: Eukaryota > Metazoa > Chordata > Amphibia > Anura > Dendrobatidae > Phyllobates > Phyllobates terribilis. The sequence continues at coordinate 94,014,444 of NW_027362765.1, forward strand.
CGCAGAGATCAGCGTGCCCAGAGAAGGCCCGAGGGAGCTGGACAAAGGTGGGTCACTGGTGGGGACGGCCAGAGAAAGGAAAGGAAGGGAGCCCTGTGCCACGCTCTGGAATTGCCTGGGAGTTGACCGAGTCCCTCACCTGGTGGACGCAGCATGACTCGGGCGGTCCTAACTGCGCACAAGTGACCTGATAAAGAACTGTGAGTAAAGCATTGAAAACTGCAACTGCATGTCTCTGTGGTTCATCGCCACACCAGCACCATTGGCACTGGGACACTCACACCATCACCACCATCATCCACATTAGCTGCCCTGAGGCAATACTTCTCCCGTGGGGAGTCATCCCATACTCAGCTGCGCAAACAACATCAGCCTCAGCGGTCTGCAGCGCAGCGGCGGTCCCCACTGACCGCAATCCACGGGTGGCGTAGTCGGACATTTGCTATACATTAAGACTGCCACTGGTTTGACCACCCTGGGCACGGACCGGGTCACCGCCACACGGAGACTACAACCCCCAGCGATCCGGCTCCGGGTATCCCCCTGCACAGCACAGGCCCAGGGGGCGCGTCACATCTGTCCCGGATCCATGCTTTGCTCCTCTCACCCCGGTCCACTGAACTCTGTTGTGCTCCATGTCAGGCTTGGCAGATGGCTCCGCGTGACCCCATGTGATCATCTGCCTGGGCCTATATAAGGCTCACCAAGACACATACCTGTTTCTTGCTATAAAGACTTTAGTGTTACTGAGTCCTGTCTGTCTGCAGCTTCCAGGACCTCTGTTAGCTGTTCCCGGTCTCCTGTCCACCTCTGGTCTCCAGAATCTCTGCTACCAGTTCCCGGTCTCCTGTACACCAGCAGTCTCCAGGATCTCTGCTACCTGTTTCCCGTTTCCTGTCTGCCTGTGGTCTCCAGGAATTTTGCTACCTTTTCCAGGTCTCCTGCCCACCTGTGGCTTCCAGGACCTCTGCTACCTGTTCTCGGTCTCCTGTCCACCTGCGGTCTCCAGGACCTCTGCTACCTGTTCCTGGTCTCCTGTCCGTCTGCAGTCTCCAGGACCTCTGCCACCTGTTCATGGTCACTTGTCCACCTGCGGTCTTCAGGACCTCTGCTACCTGTTCATGGTCTCCTGTCTGTCTACGGTCTCCAGTACCTGTGCTATCTGTTTCCCAAATCAATTGGCTGGCTGATGGGATTCTTCCTATCAGCAAACCACACTTTTGGTCGGATACATCAAGATTTAAATGGCCATGGGATAATAAGAAAAAAATTTGCTTTAACTTGACAAAATAAATTCCTACCATCAATGCCTAAAGATACTCATTGACTTGGGTCTCGTCACATCAAGTCTGAGACGTGAGCAAAAAAGTTGTGCCTAAAAGTCTCACGACTATTGTAGTGTTGCATTTCGAATATAAGAAAGACGAAATTCCAGGGAGGTCATAAGCAAATAGCAATTTTATGCCACTGACATTTGTGGTCTATAATGGCAAAGTCAGGTGTTATTTTGGACCAGTGACCAAAAATCCAGTATTTTTGCATCATGGTTGAGCTGTGACATTCTGCACATGACCAAATTGAGGATCATTTTGCAAAGCGATCTTCATGCTTCCAACCGGCATGTAGCGCTAGTCTAATGTGCACTTCTGAAAATTGCACCTGCACGAAACCTCAAGCCTCAATGCTTTTTATCAGTCCATATTCCCTATAGCTGCTGGCTTTGTACAGGCGACACTAATACTATCATTCTGTCATGCCTTTAGTCATTGAGTAGGCAAATCCAACCTGTGCAAAGGACCAAACTCATTTGCTTCCTCCTTGAAATGTTATTTTCCCCTTTTCACTATCCCTCTGGCTGACCAGGGATTAAAGAAAAGAGAAATTGCTAAATATTTCATGAAAGTATTACTTTGCCCCTGGAGGAGATGGATTTTTGCTGTTCAGAGGCTTGAACACCGCTCGGTCACTAACTTGCACATCATACCTCCACCCTATTCCTGCAGCACGTGCGTCATCATAAAAGACATTTCAAAATGTACTTACGAGAGAGAAAATTCACCTAGGAAGAAGGGAAGTTTCACCCAACACCTATTAGGACCACAAACATGGCCGTGTAAACTACGACTAACTAGAGTGTACCCCTATACCACTGTGTAAACATAACCTTTTAGTCTTAAAGCCCCACATGCACATTAGAGTCACATTGGCTGCACCCACTGATATCAACAGGTTTGACCGACAGTCTAATGTGAATGGTGGCCCTTATCTGTCGGGGGAGATAAGGAACTGACATGTCCAATTCTGAATGGTCGATCATTTTGTTCACTAAAAGATAAGCGGACGCCAGAGGAGTCTGATAGCTGCTCTCATAGAGAAGAGCAGAGCTCAGCACAATGAGCGCTTCTGTGTATGGGAAAGTTGGTCTGGATCGCTGGGGGGGGACATTAGTTTTAGGCTAAGGAAGATGGACTAGATTTTTAAGGGATAAGGAGAGAGGGCAGGAGAGAGAGGGTAAGCAAAAGAGAGGGATAGGAAGGGAAAGAGAGAGAAAGAAAGAGCGGGAGAAAAAAAGGAGAGAAACAGAGAGACAGGATGAGAGAGAGAAAGAGAGGAGGAGAGCGGGGAGAGAGGAGGAGGGAAGGAGATAGAGGGAAAGGGAGAGAGAAAGGGGGAGGGAGAGAGGAGGAGAGCGGGGGAGAGGTGGAGGGAAGGAGATAGAGGGAAGGGAGAGTGAAAGGGGGAGGGAGAGAGGAGGAGAGCGAGAGAGAGAGGGGAAGGGAAGGAGAGAGAGAGCAGGAGAGAGAGGGAGAGGGACATAGGGAAAGGGGGAAATAGAAGAGCAGAGCGGGAGAGAGGGGTGAAGGGAAGGAGGGAGAGAGAGGGAAAAGAGAGATAGAAAGGGGAGAGAGAGGAGGAGAGCAGGAGAGGGCTGGAGGGAAAGAGAGTGAAGGAAAGGGAGAGAGAAAGGAGAGAGGTGGAGCGAAGGAGAGAGAGAGGGGGAAAGGTAGAGAGAGGGAGGGAGAGAGAGAAAGGGGAAAAAAGGAAGACAGAGGGAGAGTGAGCGAGAAAGAGGGACCATTAGGGAGAGGTAGAAAGAGAGAGAGGGACAGGGTGAGAGAGAGAGGGAGAGGGAGAAAAAAGAGAGGAAGGATGAGATAGGGTAAGAGAGAGAGACGGTGAATGAGGGAGAGTGAGTGAAAGAGAGGGAGGGAGAGTGAGAGAAGGTGAAATTGGGAAATTAAGGGAGAGAGGGGGCAAGAGAGGGAGAAAGGAGAGTGAAGGAGAGAGTGGGCAAGAGTGGGAGAGAGTGATTTTGTTTCAATGTGATCTGTAAAATCCATTTATCCTGTGAATCTGGAGTTGGAAACCAACTCTGCATTACAAACTTTCAGTCCTGCACCCATCTGTGATCCACTGGGACTTGGTGATCTCTGATAATCCACTAAATTAACTGACACCAAACATCATTAGCCCACTTTTTGATGCTTCAGCAATGTAGGTAATGGAGCTGGGTTTTTATTTTGTGCGATTCTTGCGAATCGTTTGTCAAAAAGTTCAAATTCACATGGAACTGTGAAGTTCAGGAAATTCATCTCGAAGTCCATCCTCCGCGGATCTGCTCATCTCTACAGTTCCTACTTTACGTAGCAGGAGACGATCATGTGCACAGTTGTACTACAGCTGTACATGTGTAACCCTCATCCCCAACTAGAGATAAAAATGCAAATTCTGGATCTGCAGCTGCCATATTTTTACTACTCACAGCAGGAAATAAAGATCAATTATTTTCTGAATTACAATAAATAACAAGAAGTACAACATATCAGCCCCAACCAAATATCCCCCTCCTTAACAATAACCAACATGGGAAAAAGTTGTCTGCCAATCATAACACAATGTGCCTCTTCATCCCCAATCACCCATTGGAGGAAAGCGTTCTGCAATGGCATCAAATGCAGAGTTTTGATTGGTTAATGTCAGAAGTGAGGATAATAAAGGATTCTGTGTGTTCTGCAATCTCTCTTAAGGGATTAATTCTTCACATTGTGCTGACTTTCCTGGTCCCCTTCCAAAATTGCATACTCAATCAGTAGCGAAAAGGGCAGCGATGCCGGAGCTTTTGGCAACAGAGACGAACAAAACTTTTGGGAGCTCGATAATAGCAAAGTAAAAAAGAAAACTGTTGTATGGCATTATGTAATAATAAGTTATGTACAAACCAGAGGTAAAGACAAATTGTGTCAAAATGTGTCCTTCAAGAAACACATAACAAGAACACAAGAGGAGAGAGTACATGGAGCCAAACTATTTGGTTCATTGGAAGAAGTTTTGTCTGCTGTACAGTATAATACCTCTCAATGCAACACAGACTTGTTTGAGGCCCTTCCCACTTGAGAAGACTTTACAATAAATGCTATGGCTTCAGGATAAGTACATCCATGGCAGCCGAGAAAACAAATTATGTGCTACCTTCGGGAATACTCCCCAACCAAATCTGATATGGGGGTTATAGGGTGGTACAGTTGGCGAAGCAACCAAATGGCACCTGATGTGCATACAGCCCATGCCAAATCAGTGGTTTTCCACTTTCAGAACCCTCATGGATCAGCTGATTACAAGTGCTGAGGCACTCCTAAATGGGACTGAGCTTTAAGAGTCCCTGCCAAAACAGAGTTTTCATACCGGGCCCACCCAATACCAAAACTTCCATCAGCTGAATGGTGCAGGGGGTGCAGATAATTAGATTCTTACCAAGCTAATAGTGATAGTCTAAGAACCTGGATAATATCAACCTATAGATAGTAAATGATGCAACATTTTTAATGGATCCCAATTGAAAAAATTATTTTTAGCCCCATATCCATACATCTAAATAAAAATAAAATGGTGGACAACTCTTTAATTTTAAACTAGTTTATCCATATTAAGGCATGTGGGCATCACAGAAAAGGACATCCCGCTATCATCCACCAGAGTCACTCTGGGAGATCGGAGCAGACCATGCAATAAATAAAACAGCTACAAGTATTAAGTGGCCAGCCCAGTGATTCCAGCAGATCACCAGGGTAAGAGTAGCTGGACATGCAGTGATCAACTCATCATTACTGGGAGCGGGCGGTCATGTGACCGTAAGTATACGATTTTCATACTTCCGGCCACATTCCAACTACACGTGTCTGGTCTCCCTCAATACACAGGCCATGCATGTCTAGTCAGCATATGACCACAAGAGTGCAAATCGCTTACGGTCAGGTGCCTGCCGGAGAATCCTGGCAGCTCGCACACTGCGCTGTGAGGATTCACAAGTCTGCAATCACATAGAGTGACTGCAGACTTGTACCCAAAGACTGAACAACCCATTAAAGATCTCCCATTACAGGTAGACATGTGACACAAGGTGGCGATGGCTGCAGATCGCACAGATACTTTTCCCCTTCGTGTATGTTGTGCTGATGTATCTCCCGGTGTTTGAGCATCAATTGAAAGTGCATTTATATTGTTTTGACAGGAGACATATTTCCTGCCATTGACCTCTTCTCTCTACTTTAATTCAAGGCCACACGACCACTCTCATGGGTCCTTGGATAATCTTTTCGGGGTTGCGGGGGGTTAGTCAGGAGATGGCACGGCCATATCTCAGCAAGCTGCCTGGTGTTGGGAAGGCTGTAGGAATTACACTGCTCTGGGAGGGAGGCACGGGTTGGAGAGGGGAGGTAGGGCTTGTGTGCGGCTCAGCATACAGATCTGGTATAAAGTCTTGTGTACACAGAGGTGTGATCTCCTTATACCGGTACACAGAGGGGATACGGCTCTGGGCAGTCGCGACACTGACAATCTATGGCAGACGTTAACACTGGTGTCTCAGGCCCCTTGTTAAAGAATTACTTTTCTGCATTCAAGAAGTAGCTATTTAAAGGGAATGTTTGACCTATATTATTAGAATTAATATTAAAACCAGATATTGATGCAGATTCTTTTTTTTTGTACGTGATTAGTGGGGGAGGTATCTTACCTGAGCTGTTACAATACTTAAAGATACACTTTACAGCAGTAACAAAAGACTGGACATGTTCATTGACTTCTATGGTAAAATGTTTTAGGCCTCTGTGATCTGTGTAGAGGTCATTGTACAGGAGGACGATGTGAGCTGTGACGTCACCTATTGTGAATGGTGGATCTTGTGTTATCTATTGTATATAGAGGTGTTATCAGTCATTGTACAGGAGTAGGAGGAGGTGAGCTGTGACATGGCCTATTGTGAATGGTAGATCCTTTGTTATCTACTGTATGTAGAGGTGTTATCAGTCACTGTACAGGAGGAGGAGGTGAACTGTGACATCATCTATTGTGAATGATGGATCATGTATTATCTGCTGTATATAGAAGTGTTATCAGTCATTGTACAGGAGGAGGAGGTGAGCTGTGACGTCACCTATTGTGAATGGTGGATCATGTGCTATCTATTGTATATAGAGGTGTTGTCAGTCATTGTACAGGAGGAGGAGGTGAGCTGTGACATCACCTATTGTGAATGGTGGATCCTATGTTATCTGCTATATATATAGGTGTCATCAGTGATTGCACAGGAGGGGGAGGAGGTGAGCTGTGACATCACCTATTGTGAATGGTGTTATCTACTTTTAATAGGTGTAATTGTTCCTTTAATCAGAAGCTCTTCTATTTATGACAGGTCTAGAGAGTTGGGGGGGCAACAAAAAAATTGCCTATATTTTTGAGAAAAAAAATCAGTAAAGAGTTATGTATTGGTCACGTATTATCCCATTAACAGCACAGAATCTGCTGAGCCCAAACCTAACAGAGACGATTACTATTACTCTGGTTCAGGCAACCAGTCTGCGCCACCTAACCCCGCAGGAAGTTGTTTCCGCTTCCATTTCATTGCCCCTCTTTATTTTGCAGACATTAGAGCGGGTTCAGCTTCTCAGACTGTGGAAGTGCATCTAGTGAATCAGCTTTTCTGCACGCTCAGACTATTTATCTTTTATTTCATGGCCAAATATTATTGAATTGCTGTTTCCTGCAAAACTGAGCGGCTTTATTCTCTGGAATATTGGTTCATCCCATTAAAACTTTATATAATTAACAGGCAGACTAATGAAGTCTCCTACTTGAAGAGATGCATTTAGAACGAGTGCATTAATCCGGCCCTGCACAATTAATTTCGGCTTTAACACTTTCCTTCCCAATTGATGTTGTTGGAAGCTTTAACTGATTTGATTTCTCATTTCACCCCCCAGAATCTGGACTAATCATTTCTGTTATATCCCAGCCTTGAGGTAAATGAGAGGGGCTTAATATTTGAAGATCAAGACTTGGCACAAACCATAACAAACCTGGAAGGAAAATGTAGGCAATGGCGACATCTTTGGAGCTCCATTAAGTATTGTATTTTGACCTCTCATTTAATGAATATCAATTGGCTATGGGACTATGAAAACATTTTTGTAAGAAAGTTAACCTTGGAATATTTTCGTTGTACGTTACTTCGCCCCGATAAACTTTAATATCTGCTGTGTGCCTCTGGTGACTTGCAAGTGACCCCTCTGTAATTTGGCTGTATTTTCTTATAAGAATAGTCAAGCAACTTGTCGCCATTTCTCGCTCTTGGCTTCCCCAGTAAACAATAAATTTTGCTCTGGGAACTCATGGCCAGTTGGCTGATCATAATGTTTTTAAATAAAGTGCACTGCTTACCCATTTTGTTAGAACAAAATGGGTAAGCACTTTATTTGAAAACATTATGAAAAAACATTATGATCTTTATGGGCTCACCTTTGGATTAGGCATACTGCATGACAGTTGAGGGAGGAATCTATACTTACCTTTTGATACAGATGACATATCCTCTAACCCTCTTTCCTGTCATCATATTAATGTCCTTTCACCTGTATACCCCTTTTCTGCACCATACCTGATCGCCATTATAATAGAATTCAAGTTACACCTTGACATTATCAGAAGCGACTTTGTATATATCCATTCTATGTAATTTTCTAACCCATTTATATACTTTGAAATCTACTGTGGTGGTCAGTTATAGTGCATTATTCTTAATGAAAGCTTCACTTACACAATTACAGTAATACCCTTTAATAATTTTCTGCACGACACTGGGTCGAATTTTGGTCGTCCTTTTAACCTTTGTAATTATTATTGTGATGAATTTCTGTATTTTAATCTTGAATTTTTTTAAATAAAATTGATAGCAAAGTACTCCGATCTCTCTTTTTGGTGTGATATGCTGTAGGAGTTTACGATTAACAAAGAGAAAATTTCACTAGAAAAACAAATAAATGGGGAACTATATATTTTGATTAACAATATGCTCCTAACCTACTTTACGTATATCATTCCTGTGAACCTGATATTATTGCTGCATGAGAGTGCATCGTCTCCACAAACTAGTTTGCCTGTTCATCTGTTATACAAACGTCTCAGGTATCCCTGGTTCTGCTTCCATCCCCTGGGTCCGCTGCCCTCTGTTGTGATTCATGTCAGGTTTTGCAGGTTGCCTGGTGTGCAACAAGGACATCATCTCTCTAGACCTATTTAAGGCCCATTAAGACACATACCTGTGTCTTGGGATTGAGACTCTAGACCTCTATGTTTGGTGTGCTCCACCTTCTGTGCTTTAACTTGACTCGACCATTACTGGGTTCTATGTCATACATCCTGCGGCTGAGATTCCTGAGTGTGCCAAGTCCTCGCTTCCCACATGCCTTCCTGCTTGCTGCATCAACTCCCAAGTTCTGTGTACCTACCCTGACCTGAGACTCAGAGGATCCACCTCACCAGGTGAGCCTAACATCACCAGTGCTGTCCGCGGCTATCCATATGTTTGTTGATTAATTCTTCGTCTGCTGTAAGCATATTGAACTAATCTCTGGGCTTGTTCACACTACAAACACTGATTCAAGTCCTAAACCGACTATATATTTTCAGTTCCTGTGTGTCACTCCTTCCTCTGTGCCTTCTGGCATTTCCTGTTATGCTGATCTGCTCGTTGCTGTTCCACGTGTCATCCAGAAAGTCCTGCCTACTGTGCCATTGCCTTCAGTCCGCGTTGTCCACTCTGACCTGTAAGTTTTGAAACTTTACCTCAACAGTTGAGCCCATAAAATAAAGAGCCTCTCCATTCTGGCTTATATAGGGGAATCGCCCCTCTATGACGTTCATATGCCGTAATAAAGCAGATGTCGAGCAGTCATCTTTATGAAACAATCCCTTTAACGGACAGAAATTTTGCAAGACTTATAACTTGCCTTATAACATTTTTCGAAAGCCCAACAGGCTTCGTTGAATCACTACTATGTATATTGTTACACATTTCACGTATCTAATTCCTTGATGTACGCTGGCAAATTTTTTTGCTAATTTTTTTCCTTCATGTAATGCAGAGCTCTGCTGCAATCAATGAGTTAAAACCGAGAAAGTCCATTTGTAACCCTGAGAGATGGTGGCGTTTTGACGAGACCCCCGACAGCAGATCAGAAAACCAATTCCTACAATCTCTTCCTCCCTCCTTCTCTCCCGCTCTCACAACTCCTTGCGCTTTTGAAATGACTTTCTGCCGAGCATCTTCTTGACGGGTGTTGTTTTTGATGAAGGGAGGACGAGAAAGGGAGGAAGGGAGATAAAAATAAAAAGAGGTGTTTCTGAGTCCAGGAGCCAAAGGTTCGGATATAAATGATTCTCCTCTTCGAGGAACGGAGGATTGAAATGGCTGGTGATGCAGTCTCTCCATCAATCATGCCCCGGCTTGGTTAAAACTCTACCTGACAAGCTGTCAATCATATTCCACATGAACTATCGTAAAATGCATGCACTTTAGATGCTACCCTACATGAATTATTGTTTTTCTTCAGGTCACTGAAACTCTATAGTTTCCCAGAATGGTAAATGGGGTCCTGTGAGAATATATATATATATATATATAGAGAGAGAGAGAGAGAGAGCTGACATATCAAAGCCCTACATGTGCCATAATTCTCTACAAAACTATTTCTGCTGAATTCAGTCCACTGAACCCTGTAATTTCAGCAGTCAGGTAAGCCTTTAGGGTACTACAGATAGTACTGCTGTCAGGTGCACAAACGATTACCCATCCTTATTTATTAACGCTCATTTGTCATCTAATAGTCACCCCATAAGACCTGCACTATAACCCAATGTGGCCCTATTAATAAATTGCAAGATTGAGCCTTTTCACACATAAATAAAATAGCACAACCATATACTGTATATAGTTGCAATACTCTGCTGGGAGATGTTTGTGCTTTATGTGTCTATATGTGCCACCCGGAGGTTGAAATGTGAATTACATCCCAATGAGGGTGTTGCTAGCAAGTCTCGATAACGTATTATTGTATAAAAAGAAATTGGAGTGCTTGAAGAAATTGTGGAAAGATAAGGATAGACATATCTGTACTCTTTATACTAAAAAAGTATAAAAGGGATTGTCCAGGCTTGGGGTTAAAGTCTACAGTCTCTCTATGTGACTGCAGACTTGTGAATCCTCACAGCGCCCACAGGATTCTTTGGTGCCGGGAACAAGCGATTGCGTGACCACAAGTTTGCAATTTGCATTTGTGCGGTCATGTTCTGACTAGATGTTCACGGCCTCACTCTATAAAGGTGAATTGAGCAAGGACGGACAAGTCTAGATGGAATGTGGCCAGAAATTTGCAAATCGCATACTTGTGGTCAGTTGACCATCCACTCCCGACACCGGAGAATCCTCACAGTGAGCAATGAGCGCACTGTGAGGATTCACAAGTCTGCAGTCACATAGAGTGACTGCAGACTCGATCCACAAGCCTGGACTATCCCTTTAAATAATCCCCCAACTGTTCTCCAAAAGTTGAAAAAAATGGCGTTTAAGATGAGGAACAGGGGCTCTAACCATTTATAAGCATGAGGCCAAGAGGCAGCTGAAGGTAGCGGTACTTTTCATGGATACCTCATCCATACATCTGGGATACTTATAGGGAGAAACGGAGACTGTTGTAGTAGAAGGGCACCCAGAGGAGAGAGTGGGAATCATGGGATCAATATAGCAGAGTTACCCAGCAAAGTAATACAGATTGGTTTGTCAGGAAGTTCTAAGCAAGAAAGCAGTTTACGGTAGCAGTGTGAATGCTAACTACCAGAATACTCAGGCAGCCTTCCGCTGCCTGAGCTGGCCTTTAAGTCTTGGAAGCAATATATCAGAAGTTAGATAATAATAACCCAATGCATTGAGGAGCAGAGAGCAAGCAAAGGAGGATGCAGCAGTTGGCGTTGTATTCAGGAAAGGTAACACTAGCAAATCAACCTGAGATCAGCCATAAAAGTATGTTGGGAGGCTGTGGCACACACTATTATGGGAGGCGGTTAATGTCACAGTCACCTATATAGGAATACTAGCTGGCACTGCCATATGAAATGGAACATTTTGGAATGACAAAGGGGATTGTAAACATTTCTATGCTAGAAAATAGGAACATACGATGCGGGAATGTTGAGAATAATTTTCTTTACAAATTTACATAGCATATAATATTAACACTTGGTGGGAAAAATAAATTCCCTCACTTACAATTTATGCCACAAGTAAAATTGGCAATGTAGATGGTATACCTGGTGATTGCTATGTGTTAATATCACTAATATATCATAAAGAATATGATGATGATAACTGCAGTCAAGCATACTTTTTATTAACTCAAAGTCCTTATAATGCAGGAATAAGCCCCCATTTGCTGGGTCACTGACTAATCCATTTAACGTGCTGTCATTGGTGGTCTATCTGCATCCATCAGAAGTCTTGAGATGATCTTCCTTTATTAATATTGCAATAAAGAGCTGTTTCAGGTCTGAGATTTTGCCCTCTTCAAAAATCCGTTTGTCCTCTGAGCGCGGCATCCCTCCTCCTCCTCATCGCTATATCCTTCCCCAGATCAACGCTCACTCTAAATCAGATTAAATCTTTACTCAAACAAAATTGAAGATTTGCATCACTCCTCATTTTCAAAGGTGATTTTATATATATATATATATATATATATATATATATATATATATATATATATATACACATATATATATATATATATAAATTTTCGACCCCACTCCCTCTCCCCCCCCCATCTCTTCATCTTTTCCAGTGAAAAATCCATGTGTGTCGCGGAGCTAATTGACTGCGAATGACTTTCAGGAGGCAATGAAGGACAAAAACTTAAATATGGACGGGTAGATGAAGTTAACCTCTCCGATGCCTGGGGTCCAAACCTGCCAGGGAAAGGTCTATATCAAGGTCAAAGGGGACACAGTGGGAGACATTGAGGCAGACGGGTTCAGGATAGAGACATGCAAGTCTTGTGGAGTGATAGATAATACAGTCAGATTATAGACAGATAATGCAAAGTGACTGAGGAGACAGCCAGGCAGATACTCTGCAGATTAAATACCATTTCTTATATGGACAATTAGGCTCTTTCGGACTGAAGGTTCCTCTGTTCTGCAGCTTTTTCTTAAGCTAATTTATAACATACCTTTTAATATATACATATATATATATATACAGTACAGACCAAAAGTTTGGACACACCTTTTCATTTAAAGATTTTTCTGTATTTTCATGACTTTGAAAATTGTACATTCACACTGAAGGCATCAAAACTATGAATTAACACATGTGGAATTATATACTTAACAAAAAAGTGTGAAACAACTGAAAATATGTCTTATATTCTAGGTTCTTCAAAGTAGCCACCTTTTGCTTTGATGACTGCTTTGCACACTCTTGGAATTCTCTTGATGAGCTTCAAGAGGTAGTCACCGGAAATGGTTTTCACTTCACAGGTGTGCCCTGTCAGGTTTAATAAGTGGGATTTCTTGCCTTATAAATGGGGTTGGGGCCATCAGTTGTGTTGTGCAGAAGTCAGGTGGATACACAGCTGATAGTCCTACTGAATAGACTGTTAGAATGTGTATTATGGCAAGAAAAAAGCAGCTAAGTAAAGAAAAACGAATGGCCATCATTACTTTAAGAAATGAAGGTCAGTCAGTCCGAAAAATTGGGCAAACTTTGAATGTGCCCCCAAGTGCAGTTGCAAAAACCATCAAGCGCTACAAAGAAACTGGCTCACATGAGGACCGCCCCAGGAAAGGAAGACCAAGAGTCACCTCTGCTTCTGAGGATAAGTTTATCCGAGTCACCAGCCTTAGAAATCGCAGGTTAACAGCAGCTCAGATTAGAGACTAGGTCAATGCCACACAGAGTTCTAGCAGCAGACAAATCTCTACAACAACTGTTAAGAGGAGACTTTGTGCAGCAGGCCTTCATGGTAAAATAGCTGCTAGGAAACCACTGCTAAGGACAGGCAACAAGCAGAAGAGACTTGTTTGGGCTAAAGAACACAAGGAATGGATATTAGACCAGTGGAAATCTGTGCTTAGGTCTGATGAGTCCAAATTTGAGATCTTTGATTCCAACCACCGTGTCTTTGTGCGACGCAGAAAAGGTGAACGGATGGACTCTACATGCCTGGTTCCCACCATGAAGCATGGTGGAGGAGGTGTGATGGTGTGGGGGTGCTTTGCTGGTGACACTGTTGGGGATTTATTCAAAATTGAAGGCATACTGAACCAGCATGGCTACCACTGCATCTTGCAGCGCAGCGGCATGCTATTCCATCCAGTTTGCGTTTAGTTGGACCATCATTTATTTTTCAACAGGACAATGACCCCAAACACACCTCCAGGCTGTGTAAGGGCTATTTGACCAAGAGGGAGAGTGATGGGGTGCTACGCCAGATGACCTGGCCTCCACAGTTCATACCTGACCCAATCGAGATGGTTTGGGGTGAGCTGGACCGCAGAGTGAAGGCAAAAGGGCCAACAAGTGCTAAGCATCTCTGGGAACTCCTTCAAGATTGTTGGAAGACCATTTCCAGTGACTACCTCTTGAAGCTCAACAAGAGAATGCCAAGAGTGTGCAAAGCAGTTATCAAAGCCAAAGGTGGCTACTTTGAAAAACCTAGAATATAAGACATATTTTCAGTAGTTTCACACTTTTTTGTTAAGTATATAATTCCACGTGTTAATTCATAGTTTTGATGCCTTCAGTGTGAATGTACAATTTTCAAAGTCATGAAAATACAGAAAAATCTTTAAATGAGAAGGTGTGTCCAAACTTTTGGTCTGTACTGTATATATATATATATATATATATATATATATATATATATGAGAATGAAAAAGTAAAAAAATAACAAGTAAGTTACTCCCCCCAAAAAAAATATATATATTATTTTCATGTATATTTCTAATATTTCTATGCAATAAAAGATAATTAAACACATGAGTATGAAATATAAAAAAGAAGACTGTTAATAAAAATGTGTGTGACGCTCGAAAGCCCTACCCTGGGAGATGGGGACTCGGAGCCGGGTCCTGTTGTCGATGGGGTGCAGCCGTGGCCCGGACTCGCTCCGTGCCCAGGGCCGTCACACTAAAAAAGGGATGGTATGGGCTTATCCGGGCTGAGTGGCTGATCTCGACTACGCCACCTGTGGCACCTGGTGAAGGCCACCAGCGCTGCTGCAGTCCGCCGAGGCATGGTGTTATGGCAGCCGTCGTTGTTACTACTCCCCACAGGCGGAGCACGGCCTCAGGGTAGAGGGACAGGATGGAGGGGGTAGTAGTCTAGGAGGTCTGGTGCTGCGTAATGCGCTGTAATGCAGAATAAAGAGTCCGGAGGCCATAGGGGTTAACTGCCAGGGTTTTTACTCACGATGGAGATGGCATTAGGAAGGCATCTCCCTGCTCCTCGCGGAGTCCTGCAGTCACCAAAGACGGGGGGTCCGACAACCTCCGAGTAAGTCCAGTGTTAAATCAGGACCCCACAACAGAGTGGTCCTAGACTTCAGACCGGGTCCTTTCCTGTCTGTGTGTGTGTAGATAGGCCGGGTCTCCCTCTGAACTTCACCCAGAAAAAGGGTACGGGTGGCAGCTCCGCTCCTTCCGATACCCGGTGGGATCCTCAGGGCCTACCGGGCTTTCCCGACCAGGACGTGGAGTAGCAAGGTCGGGTGTCAGGGGCCGGTACCCCTCTTGCAGCCGGAATCCCTCTGAATAGATCAGGTCGGCGAGGACAGGTGGCGTATACCGCTCCGTCTGCATCCTCCCTGGGACCCATTTGCGGTGGAGCTACACTCTTAAGCTCCGGGCCTTCTTGGTCATGGTCCTTGACCGGGCTGAGACATACGTTATCTGCAACCTGCCCCTCGACCCAAGGCCAGGGTACGAGGGCCGTGTCTCCCTCCGCTGCAGGCCCACACAGGATCCACGTTCAGCGTGGGAGATCACAATGCCAGAGACCAAGAACCAAAATGGCTTTATTATTAAATATGAAATTTAAAGTGTCACTAAAATGTGAATCCTCCACCCTCACCCACTAAATGGTTCCCCTATCTCTTGGTTCCCAGTCTCCCGATTACCAGGAGGGGCAGCACCTAGTGCATTCTAGCCCCCTCTGGTGGGAGTAGTGTGGTGTTGGATGTGGAGGTGGGGTCCTGACCATCACACTATTCTTACCTCAGAGGAGGAACACTACACTCCATTAGAGAAGTGCAGCATCCCTGTGGCGGTCGAACCCTCAGGGGCGCCACAAATGCAAAAAAAGTAAAATAAAATACAAAAGCAAATAAGTAAAAATACATATTTTAATTTAATGCATAGAAATCTATTGTAAATAATATATAGTTATGTAGAAGATATTAAAAAGAAAACATTGATAAAAATGCAAAAATTAAAAAAGTAAATATATATTGTATATGTATATACAGTAGAGACTAAAAGTTTGGACACACCTTCTCATTTAAAGATTTTTCTGTATTTTCATGACTATGAAAATTGTACATTCACACTGAAGGCATCAAAACTATGAATTAACACATGTGGAATTATATACTTAACAAAAAAGTGTGAAACAACTGAAAATATGTCTTATATTCTAGGTTCTTCAAAGTAGCCACCTTTTGCTTTGATGACTGCTTTGCACACTCTTAGCATTCTCTTGATGAGCTTCAAGAGGTAGTCACCGGAAATGGTCTCACAATTTTTTGTTAAGTATATAATTCCCCATGTGTTAATTCATAGTTTTGATGCCTTCAGTGTAAATGTACAATTTTCATAGTCATGAAAATACAGAAAAATCTTTAAATGAGGTGTGTCCAAACTTTTGGTTTGTACTGTATATATATATATATATATATATATATATATATATATATATAATTTATTTACTTTTAATTTTTAATTTTTGCATTTTTATTATTTTTTTTTTTTACTGTTGGTATGATGTTCCTTTTCTGAAATGATGTGTTACTTCTACGCCAGATGTAATGGGACATACACCTTCCAAAAAGTTAAACTTTTGTCTCGTCAGTCCATAGAGTATTCTCCCAAAAGTCTTGGTGATCAATCAATCACTTTTTCACACAGGGCCCTGTAGGTTTGGATCTCTTTTTTCCAATAATAATAAAGACCTTCATTTAAAAACTGCACTTTGTGTTTACTTGTGTTATCTTTGCCTAATATTTAAATTAGTTTTGTGATCTGAAACATTAGGTGTGACAAACATGCAAAAGAATAAGAAATCAGGAAGAGGGCAAACACTTTTTCACACCACTGTATATGATGTCTGTAAAGCGCTGCCAAATATGATGGCGCTATATAAGCAAAGCATAATAATAAATATAATTCTATATATTTTAGGTATATTTCTATTCATTATATTAAAAATAAGTAAATACATAATTATAAGATATTAAAAAGAAAAACATGAATAAAAATGTAAATAGAATAAAATAAAAAGTAAATAAATGCTAAAAATATATGTTTTAATTTAACGCACAGAAATCTATTGAAAATCGTATAATTATGACAATTCTGGAGCATGCGCAGAATCTCAGGCGGGGGAGGCAGGTCACTGAGAGAAGAATGACCTGTCCATCAGAGATGAGAGGCCAGCGGCAGGCGGGGAAATAGGGAGAGATGGAAGTGCAGTGTCCGTCCCCTGCACTTGCAATTAAAATTTCAAGGCCAGATTCCCAAAATATGGATTTAATAGGAATTAAAGGGTCATTACATACATGACTTTAAGGCGATCTAATATCCTGATGACAGGTTCCCTTCAAACTAAAGAAACTAAAAAGAAATATGTAATTGTAATAGAGATATAAAAAAACAAACAATAAAAATGCAAAAGTAAATAAATGCTAAAAAAAATTGATAAAAAAAAAAACACTGATTTAATTCTGTCAATATTTAAAGGAAAGGTCTAACATATAATTAAATTGTCCTTGCTCTACCCGTACGGTGATTTTTGTTTCTTTTTTCAACAGCAGGGCTCCAACAGTCATTACATGGCGGTAACAGCTAATTTACTTATTAATTGTGACATCCATCCTCCTATCCATGAAAATGATTGAGAGGTCATCACAACCCACCTCCGTGTAATTGGCATCTCTGTGTGAAAAGACATAATCGTAATAACCTTTGTACACACTGCGCCCCTTCCGGCATCGGCAATAAAGTTCGTCTAGTCATTAGCACCTTCTCCATCTTTCCTCCGTTCTCCGCCTGCTCCCCTTTTAATTCCACTATGTTCATCAAAAAGCTATTAAAGGTTTATAATAAAGGATTGTATGAGGCTAAAAGACAGAGGAACAACTGTAGTGTAGTGTGAACTGCAATACCAAACACTGCCCAGAGTGGCGCTGTTGCGGGGGAAAAAAATCATAATTTGTCTGACAGCCATCTAATGTGTATGGCAGCCTTTAGAGATGAATGATGAAAGTAAACAGGAGATAACTGAATAGACTTCTAGAAATTCTGCAGAGAACAAAGGGGTTTATTTCCTATTGTTTCCATTTTCAGCTGTGGGGTGGGGCCTAATGATATTTGTGTCCAATTGCTGAGAGGGAAGAGAGGGGAGGCTCCTGCTGCAGCCAGTTATCTTTTAGTCATACGTAGGACAGGGAGGAGCAGGACATGGCTGATTTTTGGGACATATAGAGGTTTCCTTATATGTTGTCCAGTTTTAACTTTAATAGGAGGAAAGATGAAGAGGAAATTAAAGGGGTTGTCACTTAAAGGGGTTGTCACTTATCCACAGGATAAACGACATCTGGTTGATTGGCAGGACGGGGAACTTTTATCCCCGGTAGAATGAAGCAGCGATGCTCACGCTTGACTGCCGCTCCATTAATCCCTTATGGGGCCGCCGCTATGAAGAATGAATGGAGCGGTGGTCAGGCATCCGACCTGCCATGCCATTTTGTAACAGGGGGTAAAAGTTCTCTGATCTGGTAATCAGTGGATCAGCAAGTTACTAGCGATCCTATGGATAGGTGATGGCTTGTTTTCACTGGACAACCCCTTTAAAGTTGGGAAAGTCTGCTCAGTCCGTTAGGTTCGTTACTTTATTGCAGTGTCTGTAAATGACATTTTGTTTTTATGTCCAGAGAAAGGTAATCTGCTCTCCCCGTCGTGTTTGCACACACAGATAACAATTACTATTCTAAACTATTATTAAATCCGTCTGATATTCAACAAAGTTTCGCCTGTGGACTTTCAACCTATTAAAATATCATCGCTGTTTGTTTCCTTTGTCCTGGCGATAGACGGCACTATCAGGATCAGACAGGAAGGCGCGTCCTATTAATGAAGCAGGTGGCATTTCAGAGAAAGTGGCCTCGGTACAGGGGTGAGAAGCAATGCAAGACAAGCTCATTTACATATCTGAAAAATATGCAAATCAGAACCCAGTGCAGCAGCAGTGTTGGCATTGCAATTAGGAGCGTGATTTGTTGATGGTTTTTTATCTTTTTTTAGATAGCTCATCAATGCTTATGATTTTGGGGTACAACTGCCTCCTGTAGGCTTCCGTGTTTTATTTGACGTGGTACAGAAACTCCGTGATCCACCTTCATGATCTGCTGTTTAATGCGGCAGAAAAACTACATTTCCTTAAGTTTCAGTGACATCTGAGGAAAGGTCTGCTGGGGGCCCTTTAGCATGAGCTTGTGAGTGCTGCTCTGAAGCTGAGCAGATTGCTGGATTCACCCAATTTCAGTGCCCCTGCATTCCTTCAATGCTGCAGTGGCAAAGCCTCATCTGGTAGCAACATTACAGAGAAAGAGAAGTGTTCGGACCAGCAACCTAACCATGATCTCCCATCAGGAGCACACAGCTCCCCTTTCTCTAGGCTTCTGTCAGGCCAATCTTGAAGATTGACAGGCCGGACCAGAGTAATGGGAAGAGTAGCTGTGTGCTCCTGGTGGGAGATCATGAGAATAACCATTCATAGAATCATAGAATGGTAGAGTTGGAGGGGACCTCCTGGGTCATCTGGTCCAACCCCCTGCTCAAAGCAGGATTCACTAAATCATCTCAGACAGATATCTGTCCAGCCTCTGTTTGAAGACGTCCATTGAAGGGGAACTCACCACCTCTCGTGACAGCCTGTTCCACTCATTGATCACCCTAACTGTCAAAAAGTTTTTTTCTAATATCTAATCTGTGTCTCCTCCCATTCAGTTTCATCCCATTGCTTCTAGTCTTTCCTTGTGCAAATGAGAATAAAGATGATCCTTCTACAATGTGACAGCCCTTGACATATTTGTAGACAGCTATTAAGTCTCCTCTCAGTCTTCTTTTTTGCAAGCTAAACATTCCCAAATCCTGTAACCGTTTCTCATAGGACATGGTTTGCAGACCGGTCACCATTCTGGTCGATCTTCTCTGAACTTGCTCCAGTTTGTCGATGTCTTTTTTAAAATGTGGTGCCCAAAACTGGACGCAGTATTCCAGATGAGGTCTGACCAAAGAGGAGTAAAGTCCGATAATGACTTCACGTGATCTAGACTGTATGCTTCTGTTTATACATCCCAGAATTGTATTTGCCTTTTTTGCTGCTGCATCACACTGTTGACTCATGTTCAGTCTATGATCTATTAGTATACCTAAGTCTTTTTCACATGTACTGTTGATTAGCTCTATTCCTCCCATTTTGTATATGCTTTTTTCATTTGTATTGCCCAGATGAAGTACTTTGCATTTTTCCCTGTTAAAAACCATTCTGTTAGTTGCTGCCCACTGCCACAGTTTATTTAGGTCTTTTTGAATCCTCTCTCTCTTCTCTAGTATTAGCTATCCCTCCTAGCTTTGTGTCATCAGCAAATTTAAGCAGTTTACCCTCAATTCCTTCATCTAAATCATTGATAAAGATGTTGAACAATACAGGTCCCAGGACAGAGCCCTGTGGTACCCCACTTGAGACATTTATCCAACTGGATGTGAAGCCATTTACGACCACTCTTTGAGTCTGATCACTAAGCCAGTTATGAATCCACCTAAAAGTTGCCTTGTCTATTCCATACTTGGTATTTTTTTCAATAAAGATGGTGTGAGATACTTTGTCAAATGCTTTGCTCAAGTCAAGATATACTATATCTACAGCATTTCCCTGATCCACCCAGTCAGTGATTCGGTCATAGAAGGAAATTAAGTTAGTCTTACATGACTTGTTAGTTACAAACCCATGCTGACTCTGGTTAATCACTTCATTCTTATCCAGGTACTTACATACATGTTGTTTAATAATTTGTTCAAAGATCTTTCCCGGTATAGAAGTCAGACTCACCGGCCTATAGTTCCCTGGGTCCACCTTCTTCCCCTTTTTGAAGATAGGAACATTTGCTCTTCTCCAGTCTTCTGGGACTTCTCCTGTTCTCCAAGAATTTTCAAAGATTATGGAGAATGGTTCTAAAATTTCTTCTACGATCTCCTTCAGTACTCTGGGGTGTAATTCATCTGGACCTGGAGACTTGAACTCATTTATGTTAGCTAAATATTCCCTCACAATCTCTCTGTTTACAGATAACTTGGATTCTTCTATTCCTTTAATAGGACAGTGAAGATCCGCTGATGTTACATTTTTCTTTCTGAGAGAAAACAGATGCAAAATAGGAATTAAAAAGTTCGGCCTTCTCAACATCCTTTCTTACCATTTCACCATTTTCATCCTGTAAAAATCATATAGCATCTTTGACTTTTCTTTTACTTTTGACATACCTCCAAAATCCTTTTTTATTGCTTTTGACATCTCTTGCAAGCCTTAATTCATTGTCAGCTTTAGCTAACCTGATACGTGCCCTG
Organism: Phyllobates terribilis; assembly: GCF_046119375.1. NCBI lineage: Eukaryota > Metazoa > Chordata > Amphibia > Anura > Dendrobatidae > Phyllobates > Phyllobates terribilis. Next base: position 94,035,672 of record NW_027362765.1, read on the forward strand.
CAGGTTCTGCAGACTGCATTATAATCTTCTTTAGCTATGCCTCCCTCTTTCCATTTGATAAACATTTCTTTCTTTCTTTTTAGCATGTGTTTAAGTTCTGTGTTCATCCATCTTGGTTTCCTTAAATGCTTCCCATTCTTCCTACTTTTTGGGATTGTTAACGATTGTGCTTTGAGAATCTCATTTTTAAAAATTTCCCATCCTTCCTGGACATTTTTGTCCTTAAGGACATCCAGCCATTGGATCCCTCCTATTCTCCTTCTGAGTCGCTTAAAATCTGCCTTTCTGAAATCTAACCTTGAAGTTTGAGTCTTCACATGTCTTCCTCCTCTAGTTATCCAAAATTCTATAATAGCATGATCGCTGCCTCCTAGGGTTCCAGCCACTTTTACCTCCTCAACCATTTCCTCCCTGTTTATAAGGATTAGATCCAAAGTAGCAGATCTCCTTGTTTTCTCCCCTACCTTTTGGAAGATAAAGTTGTCAGCAAGAGAGGATAAGAATTTGCTTGACCTGTTAGCTTTACTTGAGAGAGATTCCCAACAAATGTCTGGATAGTTGAAATCTCCCATGACCACTACGTCATATTTTTTGGAGAACTTGGTCATTTGATACATAAAGAGTTCACCCATATCTTCAGCTTGCCCAGTTGGCCTGTAGTAAATGCCTACAATGGTGTCCTTTCCGTTGTTCTCTCCTGGTATTCTTACCCAAACAGTTTCCACAGAACTCCCAGTCTCTGCTTCAATCTCTGTGCAGATATACGCTTTTCTAACATACAATGCGACACCTCCTCCTCGTTTATCAAGTCTGTTTCTTGCAAATAAGTTGTGTCCTTTTAGCCTTGTATTCCAATCATGTGTATCGTCCCACCAAGTTTCAGTGATTCCAATGACATCATATTTCTTTTCCTGCGTTAGTAGTTCCAAGTCTCTTTGTTTGTTGCTTTGTGCATTTGTATAAAAACATTGTAGTTTGTGATTGGTTTCTCTTCCTCCCATATTTTTATTATTTTAATTTTTTTGTCTTTGTTCTTCCTTTCCACTTCCAGTAGCAGAGATCTCAATAGTATTTGTCAGCTGTATAGCTTTTTCTGGCCTTTTGCTTCCCTTCCCACATTGTTCTAGTTTAAAGCTCTCCTGATGAGTGTAGCAAGGCGACTTTCAAATACACGTTTTCCAGTCTTCGTAAGGTGCACCCCATCTCTAGCAAGTAGTCCATCATATAGGTAATTCATTCCGTGATCCAGAAATCCAAATCCTTGTTGACGGCACCATCGACGTAGCCAGTTGTTCACCTGTAGAATCTTATTCCACCTCATTGTTCCATGGCCATCCACTGGGAGGATGGATGAGAAGACCACCTGCGCTCCCAACTCTTTCACTTTCTTGCCTAAGTCTTCAAAGTCATTGCAGATGGTTTCCAGGTCCTTTCTTGCGGTGTCATTTGTCCCCACATGTATTAGCAAGAATGGGCAGTGATCTGTAGGTCTGAAGAGTCTTGATATCCTGTCAGACACATATTTAATTTTTGCTCCTGGAAGACAGCACATTTCTCTTGAGGTTATGTCTGGCCTGCAGATAGCGGCCTCTGTTCCTTTCAACAGGGAATCAATGAGTTGTACATAATATGGCTCTTTGGAAAAATGTGCAGCTATAGGGGATTATGGCATGGGAATGGGGATGTGCAGGCAAATCTAGTGCCTCGACCTTGACTATATGGGGATGTTTAGTTTTAAGCGTCAACAGGGTGACCCAAAGTAACTAACAACGTATGAGGGCACTCTATGATTGGCAATATATGGGGCACTGAGGGCTGGCACTGCTATATACACCTGCTAAAGCAGTGACTCTTCAATAAGAGGTTCTGCAGCAACTGAGGTTTTATAAGAAATTACAAACTACCTTCAATAAGATATTTCAAACTAATACCTATCTATATATATCTATTGATTTATCTTCTATCTACCGTATCTATCTGTTATCTATCTATCTATCTATCTATCTATCTATCTATCTATCTATCCCATATCTATCTATCCCATATCTATCTATATATCTAATATCTATCTCTCTATTTATCTATCTCATATCTATCCCATATCTATCTACAGTATCTAACTACACGGCTCAAAAAAATAAATGGAACACTCAGATAACACATCCTAGATCTGAATTAATGAAATATTCTCATTGAATACTTTGTTTTGTACAAAGTTGAATATGCTGACAACAAAATCACACAAAAATCATCAATGGAAATCAAATTTGTTAACCAATGGATGCCTGGATTTGGAGTCACCTCCAAAATGAAAGTGGAATACACACTACAGGCTGATCCAACTTTGATGTAATGTCCTTAAAACAAGTCAAAATGAGGTTCAGTATTGTGTGTGGCCTCCACGTGCCTGTATGACCACCCTACAATGCCAGGACATGCCCCTGATGAGGTTGTGGATTGTCTCCTGTGGGATCTCCTCCCAGACCTGGACTAAAGCATCCGCCAACTCCTGGACAGTCTGTGGTGCAACGTGACGTTGGTGGATGGAGCGAGACATGATGTCCCAGATGTGCTCAATCGGATTCAGGTCTGGGGAACGGGCGGGCCAGTCCATAGCTTCAACGCCTTCATCTTGCAGGAACTGCTGACACACTCCAGCCACATGAGGTCTGGCATTGTCCCGTATTAGGAGGAATCCAGGGCCAACCGCACCAGCATATGGTCTCACAAAGGGTCTGAGGATCTCATCTCTGTACCTAATGGCAGTCAGGCTACCTCTGGCGAGCACATGGAGGGTTGTGCGGCCCTCCAAAGAAATGCCACCCCACACCATTACTGACCCACTGTCAAACCGATCATGCTGAAGGATGTTGCAGGCAGCAGATTGCTCTCCACGGCGTCTCCAGACTCTGTCACGTCTGTCATATATGCTCAGTGTGAACCTGCTTTCATCTGTGAAGAGCACAGGGCGCCAGTGGAGATTTTGCCAATCCTGGCGTTCTGTGGAAACTGCCAAACGTCCTGCACGGTGTTGGGCTGTGAGCACAACCCCCATCTGTGGACGTCAGGCCCTCATACCACCCTCATGAAGTCAGTTTCTAACCGTTTGTGCAGACACATGCACATTTGTGACCAGCTGGAGGTCATTTTGCAGGGCTCTGGCAGTGCTCCTCCTGTTCCTCCTTGCACAAAGGCAGAGGTAGCGGTCCTGCTGCTGGGTTGTTACCGTCCTACGGCCCCCTCCACGTCTCCTGGTGTACTGGCCTGTCTCCTGGTAGAGCCTCCAGCCTCTGGACACTACGCAGACAGACCCAGCAAACCTTCTTGCCACAGCTCCCATTGATGTGCCATCCTGGATGAGCTGCACTACCTGAGCAACTTCTGTGAGTTGTAGAGTCCATCTCATTCTACCACGAGTGTGAAAGCACAACCAACATTCAAAAGTGACCAAAACATCAGCCAGAAAGCATTGGTACTGAGATGTGGTCTGTGGTCCCCACCTGCAGAACCACTCCTTTATTGCGTGTGTCTTTACAATTGCCAATAATTTCCATCTATTGTCTATTCCATTTGCACAACAGCATGTGAAATTGATTGTCAATCAGTGTTGCTTCCTAAGTGGACAGTTTGATTTCACAGAAGTTTGATTTACTTTTTATATACTGTTGTTTGTGTTCCCTTTATTTTTTTGAGCAGTGTATCTATCTATCTATCTATCTATCTATCTATCTATCTATCTATCTATCTATCTATCTATCTATCTATCCCATCTCTCTCTATCTATCCCATTTCTATCTATCTATCTATCTCATATCTATGTATCTAGATCATATGTATCCCATATCTATCTATCTCATATCTATCTATCTATCTATCCCATATCTATCTATCTATCTCATATCTATCTATCTATCTCATATCTATCTATCTAGCTCATATCTATCTATCTATCGATCTATCTATCTATCATCCCATAGCTATCTATCTATCTATCTATCTATCTATCTATCTATCTAGCCTACATGTGTCTGTGCTACTCCAAAATTTGCCCCTTCCACCTCAGACCTTCTCATCCTCAGACCCTACAAGTGCGGCTCTATGTTTCAACATAATTTCTTATTTTCAGCAGCCCTTTTCATTTTGACAGCTCTGTCATAAACAAAATGTCAATCACGCCTCCATGAAAAGTCACCCGCTACCCAGTGGACAGGCGGGCACAGCTCTGGTCCAAAAGGCCGCAACTTGAGTGTTTGTGAAAGAAGTATTAATTTACTGCAGCTGCAGTCTCCGACACGTTGTTACCTGATTGCACACGGCACTGTGCGGAGAAAATCTGGAATTTCTAAACACCTGAAATATTTCATGACTTTTCTTCCTAATCAAACAAAACGCTCATGTTCCGATGAAATAAATAATCCGGATTACTCAGCACACGCCTAATTTATGGTCCTATTGTGCTGCATTATTGGGGGGATTTGGGCATGCGATCTCATTTTGGGGGATGACACTATTTAATTCGTCACTTGCCCCATGGAGAACCCGATGTTAGCTTATGCGCTAGTTCACATTTGCTTTTTTTCGCACAGACCTCAGCATGTGCCAGTCAACATCAGGTCACGGACCAGACTAGCCCGTGAAAATAGCAGGCAGCACCACACGGACAGGCACACTGAGCCAGTCGTCGCAATTTATGGATTGACCAATCTGATATTGATCCTAAAGATACCATCTTTGTGGTGAAACCCTTTCATCCTCCCCTGTACCTCTGGCTCGGGTTTCATCCTCCCCTGTACCTCTGGCTCGGGTTTCATCCTCCCCTGTACCTCTGGCTCCAGGTCACTCACTTTCTATAACTTTCTCAGCTGTGAACTCCTTTGTTTTTCTATCCTTCCCCAGAAATGGTGTTTTCATCGCCTCCCTCCTCTGTGAATATGCTTCCAGCACCTCCGCTATATTCCAATTTTCTCTCTCCGATCTCTCTCGCAATTACCTGACAATTGCTACCCCTGCCTTCTCACGCGGCCAGCGGTAATGGAGGCCTGAATTGTTTTTGATTAACTGCAGTTTTATTCCACAGTGAGTGTATAGGAGAAGCTATCTAGTTAGGTCAAAATAACAGTTTCGTTAGGAGTGGGCTTAATTGTTTTTTCAAGGGAGGGAGAAATTGCTGAGGAGGAGCGCAATGTTTGCAATCGGATAAGACGATTGGGCAAGAAGAATTTGGGATGACAAATAATGGGGTTTATCTCAGCTCAAGCATGAGAGGCCGATAGAGAACGGAACAACTAGAGGATGACGGGATCCAATAGTCAGAGATTTTCTATCTATTTATCTATATGCAGCCAAAGGATGCGGAGAGTCTTGACCTCTAAAGGGGTTGTGGTTACTCCAGCTTCAAAACTGACCATCTCAGGGATGCCAACCTAAAGTTGAGTATGATCGATCAATTTATCTGTCGATTCCAATTATTACAGCAGCACCCTGTATGAGCTAAGATGCATGCATATCTATGTATACATTCATGGCCATAAGTGTTGGCACCCTTGAAATTATTCCAGAAAATTAAGTATTTCTCCCAGAAAATTATTGCAATTACACATGTTTTATTATACACATGTTTATTTCCTTTGTGTGTATTGGAACAACACAAAATAAACAGAGAAAAAAAGGCAAATTGGACATAATTTCACACAAAACCCCAACAATTGGCTGGACAAAATTGTTGTCACCTTTCCAAAATTGTGGGTAAACAACTTAGTTTCAAGCATGTGAAGCTTGTTCAAACTCACTTGTGGCAAGTAACAGTTGTGGGCAATATGAAAATCACACCTGAAACCATATAAAAATGGGAGAAGTTAGCTCAATCTTTGCACTGTGTGTCTGTGTGTGCCACACTAAGCACGGAGAACAGAAAGCAGAGAAGAAAACTGTCTGAGGACTTGAGAATCAAAATAGTTTAATATCTGCAACCTGAAGGTTTCAAGTCCATCTCCAGAGATCCTAATGTTCCTTTGTCCATGGTGCGCAACAAAATCAAGTATACAACTCATGGCACTGTAGTCAATCAGGGGGTTGCCTGTGACTGGGTCATGCATCCATGCAAAAACACTTGTCTACAAGGTTTAAATCGATGGGTGCAGTATACTATGTAGTGGACAACCTTTTTAAGTCATTCAGATGTGGACTTGCTGGTGTGTTTTGGATCATTGTCCTGCTGCATAACCCAAGTGCGTTTCAGCTTGAGGTCACGAACAGATGTTTTAGTAGACAGCAGAATTCATGGTTCCATTTACCACAGCAAGTCTTCTAGGTCCTGAATCAGCAAAACAGCCCCAGACCGTCACACTACCACCACCATATTTTACTGTTGGTATGATGTTTCTTTTCTGAAATGCTGTCTAGCTTTTGAGGATCTTTTGGTCTACTTCACTATGTCAGGCAGGTCCTATTTAAGTGATTTCTTGATTGAGAACAAGTGTGGCAGTAATCAGGCCTGTGTGTGACTAGGGAAATTGAACTCAGCTTCCCAAAGATGTGATAAACCACAGTTAATTTATGTTTTAAGGGGGGCAATCACTTTTTTCATTCAGGGCCCTGTTGGTTTGGATTTCTTTTTCCAATAATAAAGACCTTAATTTAAAAACTTCATTATTTGTGTTATCTTTGTCTAATATTTAAATTTGTTTTGTGATCTGAAACATTTAAGAGTGACAAACATTCAAAAGAATATGAAATCAGGAAGTGGGGAAACACTTTTTCGCAACACTGTAGTCCAAAGGGTGTGCAACCAAGTGGGTGCCAACAATTTTGGCCTGCCCATTTTTGGGGTTTTGTGTAAAATTATGTCCAATTTCCCTTTTTTTCTCTGTTGTTAAAATACACACAAAGGAAATAAACAAGTGTACAACAAAACATGTGTAAGGCTGAGTTCACACGATGCGTTTTTCATGCGTTTCCGCGGCGTTTTTGCAGTTGCGTAAACGCCGCGGAAACGCATGAAAAACGCATGGTAGAAGGGCAGCAATGTTCCCCAATGGAAATCCGCATGTGCTGTGCCCATGATGCGGATTTTTCCGCAGCGTAAACGCTGCGGTCAAAAATCCGCAGCATGTCAGTTAATTTTGCGGAAACGCTGCTCTTTTGCCGCCATTGACTTGCATTAGACCGCATGGAATCCGCATCACTGTATATGTTGATGCGCTTTTCATGCGGTCTAATGTGCGGATGGTACCCGGGTGTGGATGAGAGGACTCTCATCCAGACCCAGGTACCATTAAAAAAAAAAGAATAAAATAAAAAATATATATATTCTCACCTTCTGACGGCCCGCGCTGCGTCCTGCCGGCTTCCCGGGCACTTCGCGGTTGAATGAAGGACCTTCGCTGACGTCAGAGTCATGTGACGGGTCATGTGACGCTGACGTCGGAAGGTCCTAAAGTCTTCACTGCCGGCAGCCGGGACCGATGAAGCAGGACACCGGGGGCCATCAGAGGGTAAAGTATAGATTTATTTTTTATTTTTTTACATTCACACACTATATAAATCCATGCCGGTTGCATGGATTTATATAGTGTGAAGTTGACAAGCACTTTCCAAGTGATGCTAAAATCGCTTGGGAAGCGCTTGTCAACCCGCATGCGGAAATGAAAGTGAAGACCGCTTCATTTCCGCATGTCCCTGGCAGGAAACCGCATGTACAATCCGCATGCGTTTTTTCCTGCCAGAGAGATGCAGAAACGCTCAGGAAAAAATCCTGAGCATTTCTGCATCGTGTGCACATACCCTAACTGCAGTAATTTTCTGGGAGAAATACCGGTACTTCATTTTCTGGATAAATTTCAAGGGTGTCCAGACTTTTGGACATGACTCTATTTATCTATCTATCTATCTATCTATCTATCTATCTATCTATCTATCTATCTATCTATCTATCTATCTATTCCATATCTATCTGTCTATCATACAGTGCACACCTCCTCTCTGTGCCTGATACAGTCACACATTGTAATTACTCGTTCGCAGCATTTTCTTTCTCAGAACTTTCCTTATAAATACACGGTAACGGCAGATGTCGGCTGTAGTATAATCCCTGTATGATGCATCCACATATTTAGTCATCAGTCCTAAAAATACATCAATAGTTTATCCTGTAGGTTTGGGAACTTTTTGGCACAAATTATGAATCATCAGTACTATACACCCCAAATATCTCTGGGTCGTCACCAGTTTACAGTGTTTGGTGTTTTGTCAATGGCTGATCTACATTCCCAGAAGGATTAGGATTCTCCGCCGTATACAGAACACTACACGTCTTTCACTAAAAGGCAAGGATCAACGTAATCAGTTTAATAAGAGGATCGTGGTCCATAGGAAACAGTGAGACTCCGAATCCACCTTAATGGGATAAAGCTCTTGCTGCAGCGGCACTTTATTTACACAGAAGCCATTAAAGGCGCCCGTGACTTAAATAGATTTCTGTCTATTACCTGCCAGTGGATGACAGATGGGCCGTCTGCGTATTAACTAGGACATACAACGCGTGTGGCTGAGCAGCATAATACAAAGTCCTTTACCAACCATGTCGTACAATCACTTCTGAGAATCCCAAAAGTACGGGGAGAGGGGTAACCATGACTCCAACGTGAAAGGAAGAGAGAAATATCGCTGAAATGGACAAATACAAGAATGATAGAAATATAGGACACAATTGAGTCCTTATGTGAGGTAGTGAGGTCACTATAGGGGGCGCTCTCTGACACTGCAGGATTTTTAGGGTTGATGCTAGGAACAACTGTTTACTGATAACCGGCTAGTATAAACAGGCTGCCAATCACCTCACAAATGAGAAAAACTTGTTTGTCGGGTGAAACGATTTTTAATCTCGTTTGACAATCAAGTTCCAATTGACTTTTATATAACCGCGCGGTGGTTGTTTAGCGCTGTGGGTCGGCAAGTCTATATCCAGTCCAGCTTACCCAAGTAGAGGCTTCTACGTAGATTTGGCATGGAAATGCTACCTTTGCCCGATGTGGCCGAAGGCTAAATGACAATAGAATATTTTTATTCCCAAAAATCTGCTTAAAATTGGCAATATTACACTGTGTGCAGAATTATTAGGCAAGTTGTATTTTAGAGGATTATTTTTATTATTCATCAACAACTATGTTCTCAATCAACCCAAAAGACTCATAAATATCCAAGCTTAATATTTTTGGAAGTTGGAGTGTTTTTTTTTTTAGATTTGGCTATCTTAGGAGGATATCTGTTTGTGCAGTCAACTATTACTGTGCAGAATTATTAGGCAACTTAATAAAAACCAAATATAATCCCATCTCACTTGTTTATTTTCACCAGGTAAACCAATATCAGTGCACAAAATTTAGAAATAAACATTTCTGACATGCAAAAACAAAAACCAAAAAAATTAGTGATCAATATAGCCACCTTTCTTTATGATGACACTCAACAGCCTTCCATCCATAGATTCTGTCAGTTGCTTGATCTGTTTTCGATCAACATTGCGTGCAGCAGCCACCACAGCCTCCCAGACACTGTTCCGAGAGGTGTACTGTTTTCCCTCCCTGTAGATCTCACATTTTATGATGGACCACAGGTTCTCTATGGGGTTCAGATCAGGTGAAAAAGGGGGCCAAGTCATTCTTTTTTCTTCTTTTAGACCTTTACTGGCCCGCCACGCTGTGGAGTAGTTGGATGCATGTGATGGAGCATTGTCCTGCATGAAAATCATGTTTTTCTTGAACGATACAGACTTCTTCCTGTACCACTGCTTGAAGAAGTTGTCTTCCAGAAACTGGCAGTAGGTCTGGGAGTTGAGCTTCACTCTATCCTCAACCCGAAAAGGTCCCACAAGTTCATCTTTGATGATATCAGCCCATACCAGTACCCCACCTCCACTTCGCTGGCGTCTGAGTCGGAGTGGAGCTCTCTGCCCTTTACTGATCCAGCCTCTGGCCCATCCATCTGGCCCATCAAGAGTCACTCTCATTTCATCAGTCCATAAAACCTTTGAAAAATCAGTCTTAAGATATTTCTTGGCCCATTCTTGACGTTTTATCTTATGTTTCTTGTTCAAAGGTGGTTGTTTTTCAGCCTTCCTTACCTTGGCCATGTCCCTGAGTATCGCACACCTTGTGCTTTTTGACACTCCAGTAACGTTGCAACTCTGAAATATGGCAAAACTGGTGGCGAATAGCATCTTGGCAGCTTCACGCTTGATTTTCCTCAATTCATGGGCAGTTATTTTGCGCCTTTTTTGGCCAACACGCTTCTTGCGACCCTATTGACTATTTGCCATGAAACGCTTGATTGTTCGGTGATCACGCTTCAAAAGTTTGGAAATTTCAAGACTGCTGCATCCCTCTGCAAGACATCTCACAATTTTGGACTTTTCAGAGCCCGTCAAATCTCTCTTCTGACCCATTTTGCCAAAGGAAAAGAAGTTGCCTAATAATTAAGCACACCTTATATAGGGTGTTGATGTCATTAGTCAACACCCCTCCTCATTACAGAGATGCACATCACCAGATTTACTTAATTGGTAGTTGGCTCTCAAGCCTATGCAGCTTGGAGTAGGACAATATGTATAAAAAGTATCATGTGATCAAAATACTCATTTGCCTAATAATTCTGCACACAGTGTAATACATCCAAGCAATATGCGATTTTTCTTTTCCTACACATTTCAGACTACATTAAGTCCTTAGTAAATTGGCAATATCAATACATCCAAGCGATATGCGATTTTCCTTTTCCTACGCATTTCAGACTACATTAAGTCCTTAATAAATTGGTAATATCAATACAATCAAGCGATATGCGATTTTTCTTTTCCTACACCACGTTTCAGACTACATTAAGTCCTTAATAAATTGGCAATATCAGTACATCCAAACAGTAAGTGATTTTTCTTTTCCTACAAGTTTCAGACTACATTAAGTCCTTAATAAATTCGCAATATCAGTACATCAAGAAATATATAATTTTTCTTTTCTTTTCCCATGTGTTTAAGACAACATTAAAATCTTAATTAATTGGCATTGTCAATACATCCAATAAATATAACATTTTTCTTTTCCTACGCGTTTTAGACAGCATTAAGTCCTTAATCATGATTAAGGACTTCATATGAAAATAAATATCGCAAATTGCTTGGATGTATTGATGTTGGCAATTTTTATCTGATTTTTTTAAATAAAGTTTTTGATGTAATTTAACACAAGAAATGGCTGCATCATCTTCCATTGTCATAAATCCAGCTTTACTCTGCTCCAAGTGACCTCATAAACTTATTCTTTTTGCAGCTGTCTACTCCATTTTTAACCTGTCTTGAAATGCTCTTTCAATACTCTCCATTCCAGAGACATTCCCAATAGTTATCCATCAGGTAATGACAAGATTACATCCTTCACTCACCATCCCACAAATGATGGACCATAAAGAGTTGACAGATAAGGCATTAGCTTTCATAATTTCCCTTGGTACATAGGACATCAATAACCACACACCTTAAATTAAGACAGCCACCAGTACCCCAGGGGTTATCCCAGCATGTTTCACTTTGATCATCATCTAGTTGTCATGTTTTGGGTCAGTATTTTTTTGGCTTTGTGTTTCCCTTCTTTAGAAACTCACTTGAATATTGTTTTTTTTTTTTTTGCAATTTGGAAAGGTTTCTTGACACGACACTCAAGTGAATTCCTATTTGCAGTGCCATTAATGGTCACTTGGCCTCAATCTCTTTTAATTCAGCTGGATGCTTATGGAGCTCTGCCGTTTAGTTGGAATAATGACTTCATGTGTTAATAAGTTATATATTTTATGAGGATGATCTTATGGGTACATGCAGCAATAATGACTTTTTGTAACATTTAAGAGAAGAGTTAAATATTGGATGAAAATCATACTTAAACAGAACCTGTCATTTGCTCAAAAAATAGAGTTAAATGCGTTGTACAAATCCTTGAGCTCCTGATTCTGCCGCTCTTATCCGTTTTGTGCTGCGTCGCTCCATTGGATAGATATTCACATTTGCTGCTTGTGAAGTGCGATATGTGAAATCTGTGATTGAAATGCAATTGGGCATTTCTTCAGAGTCTTCTTTGGGGGAGGGTGCTTTAACTCCTCCCTCCCAGACTCTGCCAATCACAGCTCAACAGCTGAAACTGCTGTATTAGCTGCTGAGCTGTGATTGGCTGTGTCATAGAGGGAGGAGTGAAATCACACGCCCCCAGAAAAGACTCTGAAGAAAAGCCCAGTAGAGATTTCACATATTGCACTCCAAAAAAGACAAATGAGAATCTCTCTCCAATGGAGCGACGCAAACAAAAATGGAAAAAAGCGGCAGAATCAGGGGAGCTTGGGGATTTTTACAATATATTTAACTAAATTTTTTTGAGTAAGTGACAGGTCCTCTTTAAAGGGATTGATATTTAATGGATTGTATAATTCATTGTAAAATGAAAAGTTTTCAGCCTCTTACAAGAAGGAAATAACTATTTTCAAGTACATTGACTACATGGCTCCCCGAATTTTTTCAATCCTCATCTATTTTCATTTCTGATCCTAATTTAGGAAATAAGTATGTAGTAATTTAATGATCAGCATTTGGGAAATGAATATGGATGATCCAAGGTACAGCGTGATGCACGACTGCTTGATCTTCCATATTTGGCCACAGGGATACAAAAATTTGAAGTTCGCAAAAAACGTATTGGAATTTATTACAGTAAATGAGTCCTTGATACACATTTATCAATTTCTAAGTAACAGTTGTTCTTTTAAAAATTGGTGATGATCAATATGGTGGCCAATTTAACTCTGCTAGGGTTGAAGGCCATATCACTGGCATGGAAGCTTTAGTAGATGACATATTGAATGCCTCCCTGCTTTTCCTAAAACGCATTGATATAATAATTAGTTGGACATGTTGGCAGAGTTATAGCTTGGGTGTCTTCACTTGGAACATGCATTGAGTTTGCTGTCATAACCCTTTATCTAATTATCCTGGCCAAGTTAAATGTCATTGAAGGGAATCTGTCGCCAGGATTTTGCTATGCAATCTGATCTAAGGGCCGAGACCCTGATTCCAGGGATGTATCACTTGCTGGACTGTGTGCTGTCATTTTTACACAATCTATGTTTCTGCTGCAGATGTAGCAGATCTCTGAATACTGAGCCCTATATAACCCCGCCCACACAATTGATTGGCAGCTAATCAGTGGTTGGGGCAGAGTTACAAAGAGCAGGAGGACTGGGAGGCACGAGATACCTAGTCCTCTAATGATAATCTCCTGCTGATAAAGCACTGATTTTATTGAAACAGCAACACACAGCCTAGTAAGTAACACATCGCTGGACTCAGGGTCTCGGCCCCTACATCATATTGCTATCAGATTACAAAAATCCGCTGACAGATTTCATTTAAGGGACCACAACAGGGGGAAATATCTTGCCATACACCACTGAATGTTCCAATTTCAGCCTTCATGTCTTCATCGACACCTCCAGGCCTTGTCGTGCCACATCACTACGTAATATACTCCTCTCTGGAGTTTACTGAATGTTTATGTGTAACATATCGCTCATTTACCGTCTCCTATCAGAGCTGGAAATATTTATGTATATTATCATTAATATTGCAGATCAATATTCCTCAGAGAAGATTAGATATAGATGGAGAAAGTGGCTGACGGCTGAGATAGCGTGGGTATGGACGGGGGAGTGCTGTTAAGTGGCCACGGTACAGAATATCCTTCATCTGCCTGCTGCACTTTGTGCCAGAAACCTCAGGGTTCCTTTCATCTATTGATTGTTCTACGTGTTCTTTTACCCTTCCAATAGCCTCCTAATGGAGCTTTTATCCTGTGGGTCACAAGTCCTGTCAACTCTTGGAGAACACACTTAGATAAGGAAAAGACCTACTCTAATGGCAGAGATTAACGAGTTCCAAATACCAAAGTGAACCGACAAAAAAAAGGGATGAGGTCAATGTCTGGGAGACTTACAATGAATTCTTCTTTCGCTCTCATTTTTACCATTTAGTAGGACGAATTATGGGTTTAATACATAATTTGAATAATAAAAAAAGGGCTACAAAATAAATTTACTAGTTAAAAGGTTGCACTTGTACGGAAAACTTCCCTAAAGGCAATGCCGGATAATGGTTTCACCGATTAGTGGCTTAGAAAATGTATTCTGATTTCACCGTCTCTAAAAGGCCAGCAAACAAAAATTTCAAGCCCATGGTCTTATTGTCTGCCAACTTCAGTGATTCCGTCCTGAGACCCATTACCTCTTGCATATGTCATTAAACAGCAGTGGATTTGCTACAAGTGGGCTCCGAGGGGAAACGTGCCCCGGGTCTTTTACCCAGCACCTTCGATCTCCTGGCACCCGGTGACTGACACATTGAATTTTATCTTCCTCGCCATCAGTCCGCCAAAGTTTCTGATTAAAGAGTTGCCTAGGATTATAAATATATGCTGTGGGCTATAAAGGAGGCTCAGTTTACAAAATTTTGTGGTGCTCATCAACCCACCAAAGGGTAATCTGCATCCTGTGGCTGTTTAAGAATGGAGTTTAGAGATACACACTTGCATTTTCTCATTATCGTTTATTTAGTATACTTGCGTATATAGCACCATCATATTCCTTAGCGTTTTACAGACACCATCATCACTGTTCCCATTGGGGCTTACAATCTTAATTCCAAATCAGTTTGTCTTTGGAGTGTGGGAGGAAACCGAAATGTCCTATTTTACTGTAAACTGGAGTTAGTGCCAGTCGATTCACAGAATCCGGTTCATCGGCCACGCCAGCTGCTGAATGGTAGCTCGGACAATCGTCTCTTATCTCATGGCATCTGCTGTTTTTGAGAGTAGTCGGCCTCTTACAACGGGGCCTCTGAGGCCATCAGGTAAGAAGCGGCTGACAGGGGTAACATCCGGCCATCACAGATTACTGACATGGCCGATGGACCAGGCAGTGCGAATTGATACACACCAACTTTACTGCAACCCTACAAGACAGAAAAACTCCTGTCATCTAACTTTATGAA
This sequence comes from Phyllobates terribilis, assembly GCF_046119375.1. NCBI lineage: Eukaryota > Metazoa > Chordata > Amphibia > Anura > Dendrobatidae > Phyllobates > Phyllobates terribilis. The sequence continues at coordinate 94,050,748 of NW_027362765.1, forward strand.
GCTCATATGTATCTCCATATGAAATTAAGGCTGTCAAACCAGCAACATTAAGGCTATGTGCCCACGATGCAGAAATGCTCAGGATTTTTTCCTAAGCGTTTCTGCATCTCCCTGGCAGAAAAAAAGCATGCGGATTGTACATGCATTTTTCCTGCCAGGGACATGCGGATGTGAAGCGTTCTTCACATGTGACGCGCCCCCTGGGCCTGTGGGGAACCCGGAAGCTGGTCTTTTTAGGATGAATGCTGGGGGTTGTAGTCCTCGTGGCGATGACCCGATCCGTGCCCAGGGTGGTCAAACCAGTGGCAGTCTTAGTGTAATAACAAATGTCTGACTACGCCACCCGTGGATTGCGGTCAGTGGGGACCGCCGCTGCGCTGCAGGCCGCTGAGGCTGATGTTGTAAGCGCAGCCAAGTATGGGATAACTCCCCACGGGAGAAGTATTGCCTCAGGACAGCTAGTGTGGATGATGGGAGTGATGGTGTGAGCGTCCCAGTACTAATGGTGCTGGTGCGGCGATGAAACACAGAGACGTGTGGTGCAGTTCAGGGTCTTTACTGATGGTATAAAGCAGACCCTCCCGGGAGTACTGGTTAGCAGTAGAGGCCTGGTCAGTCTGTGAGCAAGCAGGATCTCCCCCTGGCCAGGTGGAGTTGTAGGCCTCCCCGTCTATCTGCACTCTTTCCTGGCTACCTTACTCTATGCGGGTAGAAGTAGCCCACGTCCCTGAGTATACAGTGTGGTGCTCACCCGTATGGCCGGTGACTTGGGGCCTTCTGTTAGCCTCCGCTCCACGACGGCGGTGCTGGTCCCTTGCTTGTGACCGTGCCTCCGGGCTTCTAAGGCCAGAGGACCTGGAATCCCCTGCCGGTTGGATTCTGCTGCTGGACCTGGATGTCCCCACAGCCTCGGACTCCGTGTCCGGGTTTAGTGTCTTCAGCCAAGGCGAGCTATCTAGCTTCCAGCCTATGGCACTCACTCCTGCTCCTACAGAGCTCCTGCTGTATCTTTCCCTCTCCAAGCTCTGACTCTCTAATCCCGCCCCAGACCCAGTTTATAAGGGCAGATTCCTCCCCTCCCAGGTCTGGGCGGGCAGTGTTGCATGCTTAGTGCTCCTGACCAGAGAAACCTCCCACTTGCTCTCAGACATAATATTTCTATTACTGTGGCAACCAGACCCCTGGGGTGCCACACATGCATTTCCGCATGCGGGTTGACAAACGCTTTCCAAGCGATTTTAGCATCACTTGGAAAGTGCTTGTCAACTTGGTCACACTATATAAATCAATGCAAACGGCATGGATTTATATAGTGTGACCTTAAAGAATGGTAAAAAATAAAAAATAAATCTATACTTACCTTCTGATGGCCCCCGCAGTCTTGCTTCGCTCCGTCCTGGCTCGCCGGCAGCTCGCGGTACACTCAAGGACCTGCCGTCACATGACTATGACGTCAGCGCAGGTTCTTCAGTCCACCGCGATCTGCCGGCAAGTGAAGAGAAGGAGACTGGGGGCCATCAGAAGATAAGTAAAATATTTATTTTTTATTTTATTCTTTTTTTTACAGGTTCTATGGTACCTCGGTCCGGAGGAGAGTCTCCTGTCCTCCAGACCCGGGTACCATCCGCACATTGAATCGCTTGGATTCCGCATGTACAGATCCAGTGATGCGGAATCCAAGAGATTTAATGCAAGTCAATGGCGGCGAAAACGCAGTGCTTCCGCAAAATAATTGGTAGTGCTGCGTTTTTTTCCGCAATGATAACCCACAGCGGAAATTTCCACAGCATGTGCACAGCACATGCGGATTATCATTGGGGAACATGGCAGGCCTTCTACCATACGTTTTTTAAGCGCTTCTGCAGCGTTTTTGCCACTGCGGAAATGCTTAAAAAACCCATCGTGAGCACACACCCTAAAGGGCAGTATGAAAGTTGGCCGAACCCGCTGATTTTGGTGGACCGATAGTCCTTCTGATCAACCCATCGTCTGCTGTATCCACAACAAACTGTTATTTAGACATTGTTCACATTATGCTGCAATCGTGTTTGCTAACTCCTCTTATTTCTTCAACCTGCATCCACATCCTGGTTCAGACCTTCCAATAAACCCTTCATCTCCTCTCCTGTGTTTGTCTACGCTCTTGGGTCTGTGGGTGTTCTGCCCTGCCTTCTTGCTTAGGCTACGTTCATACATTGTGTTTTGTGCAGCGTTATTTTTTTTTATGTAAATTATAATCTGCTTTTTATAGTACCAGCAAACGTTGTGAAATTTCAGAAATCTCATTCACATGCCTGTTTTTTTTTTCCTGACTGAATTGGAAAATTGAAGCGTTTTTTAAATCTGCAACATGTCAATTCTTTCAGCGTTTTAGCAGCATTTTTTTTTCACCCATACAAAGCAAAACGTAAGTGCAAAAATACTACAAAACGCAACCATGTGTTTTTGCTGCGTTTTTGGTGAATGAAAAGATCTTTATTAAACATGCACTGTAGACGAATGACTTAAATAATCCACACCAAAAAAATGCAGCAAAAAACTCAGCAAGAATGTGAGCAGTTTCTTTACTGCTGAAAAAAACGCTGTGTATGAACAAAGCCTTATCATTTAGCATAGTTATTTGTCCACATCCTCGTCGCTAAGTCATCGCCCTCGGTCCTTGACCTGTGTCTTAATGGATCCATCTGACCAGGTGAATCCTAACATAAAATTTACTACTAGACAAGCTCACTGACGGATTTACTAGTAAGGCCTCGTCCGATTTTCATGAATGAATGCAATCTGTGTTTTTCACGGCTAGCACTTGTACCTGTGATAGTCTGTGGGGCCATTCACACGTCCCTGATTTTTCACGGATCGAGAGACATGTCCGATTTTGATCCCAGAGTCGGATCAAAATCGGCAATGCAAGTCTGACGGTCTGTGAAAAATGGGATGCACTCGGATGACATTTTCATGGACTGTCAGAATGGAGAAGGCTTTTTTTTATTTCTCCATGTACAAGAAAAACAGATGACACTTGGACCAAACTCTGATCAGAATAATCATAATAATAATAATTTTTTCTCGGACATGTGAATGAGCTTTAACTCATTCTGCAGTGTCTGACATGTACTGTGATTGATACTGTAGAAGACAAAAAATCCAAAATAATTTTTAGCGAAACTTTATAGCAAAAACTATTTTTGACCATAAATACGAGCATTTACATAAAACAAAAGTCCCTGAAGTTGTCCATATTGATTAAATCCTCTTACTTCTGGTTAGGTAACGTCCAGATTGGGGTACCCCTTGTGGCGGTGGTATGATTTTTACATTTTTTTGATCAAAACAATGGTAACTGAGTAGTTACTTAGGTATGCAGATGTATCAACAAAGCAGGTAAACACTGACATACAACTTACCAAAACCTAAGACTCAAAGCAGCAAAACAATACTGTACCGGGAAGTTGGCCTGATAAATTTTGGAAGGAAAGCAGATAGTTTTGGGAGCTAATGAAGATGATTATAAGAACAGAACAATATTTTACACCAAAAAATAAGAAAAATCAAAACTTAAAAGCATCCAAACAAGAAATATCAGGGAGATAAAACAGCAAGAAGATGCAGGGGTAAAAGACAGAGATGAACCAGTGACCCCGTCTTAATCCAGATCAGGATTTTACTTAAGAGACTTCTCCTCCATCAGCTCCAGGACTCTGTAAGATGATAACCTGGTAACTCAGTACATAAATTGTTTTCCCAATGGAAATTCTTCAGTTATACCATAAGGGATTTTTTTATCAGGACTTTTACCAATTTCAAGTACTTCTTCAAAGCCCAAGACAATGATCGGTTATGACAAACACGCCTGATAGTCAGCAGTGAAGATGCAGAGAAATCAAACCAGCCCTTAGTTTTTGAGGAGCCTCCGTGTCTCCGAAGACAAGGTGACTTTAGAGGAATCACAGTGACATGTTCGAATGCTGCCAAGAATGCCTGCCACCATCTCAAGCCATTACAGAATAGGACGGCTCAGGCATAGATCGGCACGGAGGACATGCGGGAATCCTTGGGGATTAATAGGGACAGACAGGGAGGGTGGGAAAATGCTTAATCAATAAGTAGTGCTCTCTCCAGAATGAAGCACACCAAGCAATCAACGTTTCAAAGACAATCTATACTTCTGGAAGATAATGCGTGATTGGACGTAAGTCCATAATTACAACATGTAGGGGAAAGACAAGTACGACATGCCCCACTATAGATCAGAACCGTCTAAAGTTTGCAAAAACATAAAAATATTAACTAATTTCTTTTTCGCGCTTATGTTTTTTTTTTTCCTCCCCATAACTTTTTTTATTCTTCCATCCACATAAGGGCTTGTTTTTTTAGGGGACGAGTTGTAGTTTTGGATGTCACCAATCATTTCACCATTCAATGTACTGTGAGATAGAATAAAAAATTCCAAGTGTGATGAAATTGGGAGAAAAAATTCTGCAATTCTTTTGTGGACTTTATTTTTACGGCATTCATTATGGTGAAAAAATGACCAGGTAATATGAATCTCCACAAAAGTACAATTATGGCGATTCCAAATAAAAAAAATCATATTTGGTAATTTATAAAATATAAAATTTTGCTTGTGTCACCATTTTCCAAGACCTGTAATATTTTATTATCAACGTTACCATTTTGAGGAAGATAAGACATTTTGATCGCTTCTTATTTTTTATTCCTTTTATGAGACTTGAACCTGCCATCGCCGGATTGCTTGAGCAATATATTGCAATACCATCATTATTGCAGTATGTAGTATTAATCACGGTCTCATATAAATACCAGCCACAGTCTTCATAGGAGTACCGTCCTGTTAGGCACTGGGGGCCTTCAGCAAACCCCTGGCTGCCATGGCAAGTCATCAGTGTCCTACAATCCTAATCCAGATGATGGCTGCCCTAACACAGCTATCATCTGCCGGGAATGATGCAGGTTCAGCTCCTGAGCCCGCTCCATACACTCGCACCCACTCTATGGCGCAATAGTACGTCATGAACAGAAAAGGGGTTAAATTTAGTTTTGTCAGGAGGATTTAGAGAGTGCTAGAAGGGGTGCTAATAAGCCACTTGATAACTGAACCCTTTCTCAACAGGGTGAAGGAAAGACTAAAAGTCCCCATATACATTACACAAATGTTGGACGAACTTGCTGATACTGACGAGCTTAGCCAACATTTTAATGTGTATGGGGGCCTCCGACTGTCTCCCCAAGGGATGATGTTGGGGAAGATATGAATCTGGCAAGTCCGATTTCAGACTGCAATCCTTTTGCACTCTAAGGCTATGTGCCCACGTTGCATTTATGAAGCAGAAAATTTCTGCTGCATAAATGCAAGTCCTCTCCCGGAAAAACGCATGCGGAATTCCGCACGCGTTTATCGCGCATTTTTCGCGCGTTTATCACGCGTTTTCCACATGCGGAATTGCCTTGCGTTTTTTATGCATTGGACTAAGGCAATTCCGCTTGCGGAAACGCAAAATTAAATGACATGCTGCGGATTTTTGAACGCGGCATAAACGCTGCGGAAAAATCCGCAGCATGTGCATAGAACTTGCGGAATCCCATTGGGGACCATGGGGTGCGGATATACATGCGTTTTTCAAGCGTTTACGCTGCGGAAATTCCGCAGCATATACGCTTGAAAAATGCTACGTGGGCACACAGCCTTAATCTGCTACCAGATGAGTCAGTCAGGGGCTCTTTCTAAGAGAACACAGGAGCACAAAGTAGAGAGTCAGGTAGAGAATGAGAAAGTGGGGCGAGACAGCTGCTGGTTAAATGATCACTGAATCATTGTTTGACCATTGGCTATCTAAAGTGTGTGGGGCATAACTATGACACTGGCCATATAGTCAGGACTTCGAAGTGGTTTTGATTGAACACTGTGAACAGAAATAAAATTACATTCTCTTAACTTCAGAATGGAGCTCCTTGGGTAATAGCTACAGTCAGAAAGCAAAAAATAAACAAAAAAACATGGCTCCAATTCACCAATGTGCATTGCCCTCCTTCAACAAATGGGTGAAGATCTAGGTCAAAAGATAGATCTAGTTTGACCAAGGCAAGAAGGGGATGCTATGGTTGCTGTTGATTCATTGGGGAGCCTGCACCCGGTACCCCCCACCGATCAACTGTTTCCAGCTCCTGTGGCAGCCAGATGTACACAGTGTCTAGCACCAGAACATTGCAGCTTCATGCACTGCATAATGGCTGCTTTCAGGCAGCACAACACATACTGTACATGCAAAACCACATGGTCCTCAGCAGTGGTGTAACTTGAAGCTTATGAAGCCCCAATGCAAAAGCTCCAACAGGGCCCCCAATTACTGCAGGTTTTTAATAGTTTGGTCTTTTCATATAAGTCAAGGGGACTTTTTTGGCCCCTTAGGCTCAAGGGCTCTGGTGCGACTGCATTCCCTGCACAAGTTGTAGTTATTCCCCTAGTCCTGGAGCCTAAGTGCCTCTATATGTCATTGGTGCACTATTGCCGATGGAAGGTCTGCTGAGAAAAGATGCTCTTTAATTCTCTGGCGATACCGTGGTTCACCACAGATCCATTCTGAAGACTATATGATCCCAGGCGAAGCAATAAAATCTTGTACTGTATGTCTGATTCCTTTCCTAGATGATCTATATATGGTGACACTTGTATATCCCATGTGTGCACTCCAGTTTGGCATAGACGCATTGTTATCGGTAATCTATTGCAGTGTACTGCTCTTTGAGGGGTTAAAAAGGGAAAGAAGTTAATGGCAATTTTCTCTCTCCAGCTGTAACTAGTTTAAAGCTTGCGCTGTAAATTTTCACATCAAAACAGCGTTTCTGCGGCAATAGGGAGAAATTGGACTAAATTTCCTGTAGCCGAGGTGGATGTGAAAACAAGATCATTCCGTTGCGGATTTATACCCATAAGTATGTAGTATATCACCCACGCTCGCTGGCTGCCAGTTCGGAGCCGGGCGCTGACAGAGAGCCGCATCTGCAGAGAACACAGCAGATTAAACAGAATCAAACAAGAAGTGATCAAGAAATTAAACTTTAACCAGCGGCAGATAAAACCTAAAGGGCTATTCCCATCTCCTAGATCCTATCCCAATGTGTAGTAGGTTTAATAATAATAATTATATGTGCAAGTCCCTCCAATTAGAAATGTAGTATACGTCTTCTGATTTGCTATGTTACTTACCCCATGTGCAGGGTATGGCAGTAGCTTAGGTATCCATGGTTATTACCAATCATATAGTGACAGTTAGTTAGTTCTTAGTGGTCAATATGGATCAACATATCCCAAGATAAGAGTCACAAGTTGAACAGCTTTGAAAAAAAAACAAATCACAATCTCGTGATACTCAGGACATGTTTATACTGTATATGTCTATTTTAACCACCCAGGGGTTTTGAAGTTTTTGCCGCCAGTCAAAGGGTTTACAAACATGTCAGGATATTGTATTCGATGTACTTTGTCAGATATTGGAGTCCTTAAAATGAACCGGTCAGTTGATTCATGCTGCCAAATCAGAACCAGGGACCATAAGCGGAGACGATACTAGTCTGGCATCATCCCCGCTCCACTTCAGGTGATTGATAGGTCTCTCCCATGTGTGTGCATCGGGAGTGACTTGTCAATCAACTAGAGTGGTGTGGGGAGAAGACGGATGGCGGTGCACCGGACTAGTCTTGTCTCGTCTCTCTCTCTCTGGTCCCCAACCGGCTCTTCAAACTATGTTTTCTCCTGAAAAACATAGAGTGCAGGTAGTCCAGGTTCTGATTCATGCTGTCTGTGATTTTAGCAGCATGAATCGACTGACAAATTTGAGAAAACTAAAGGGGCAACACTTCTATGATTTTCCAAATCCTCACAATTATTGTTACTACTATAGATCTTGGCCACTTTCTTTGGAGAGGCTTGTAGATCTTGACCACTTTCTTACGTGAGAAGTAAGGAGGAGTCTCAGAATTCCGAGATTTGTTTTTTTTTTACATGCAGATTTTATTCTTGGAGCTACTTAAAATGCTGTTTTGACTTTGAGGATAACATCGCTGCTCCATCAATCCATCTACGCTGCAAAATGGATGAAATTGCTTTGCTGGCAAATTATTCAGTCTCCTACAAAATATCGTTTATTTTTTTTTTCTCATCTTCGCAGCTTCTTACAGATTTGCTCCTCTTTTAATCTAACATTTAACCTCTCTGCATTTAGATTTCCTCTTGTATACAGAGGCAGGAGGTGGGCATGCAAATCTCATTTTTATTACGGCTGGGAAAGGATCGACTATAATCAGGGGAAGGGGATAAATCTGACTTTAGCCTTCGATACCTAAACGTAAAGCTATTACAAATTTCCATCTATATTCTGAAGATGATGGAGGATATTAATGTACATGCAGTTACAATAATACAACATAAGGTTGACCGCAATGACTTCCTTCATGGCCAACATTATGAACACCATTTATGCAATGGTTACAGTTCAGGAAAAAAGATCCTTCAAGTAGTTATAGGGCCAGGAGTTGGTATGACGCTAGCTAGAAATACTGAAAACACCAAAGAGTCATTCTCTTGGCATCTCCAGTCTGTACGATCCAGGTTTGACTATGTTTCCATCACTTATCTGAAAATCCCATCAAGCAATTTCCTATTGACAGAAAGGGGGCTATGTTTCATGGATACTCAATTACCGGTTATCGTAGATGTCATTGGTGCCTCTGCCCGATTCCCATCTTCCTCTCCCCCTGCAGTGATGCCGATTCACTCACTGCCCCAGCCCATGGACCGCGTTTCCTCCTGTTGCTGCGGTCTCCCAGGGTCTGCGCTTGTCTGGCAGATCCCAGAGAATTAAGCTTAGTCCACATTACTGGCCATTCCAGCTTCCTGCCCCTTTGGGCGTCAGCTGCCATGTGTATGAGGTCTGCTCTGGAGTAGAACTTGGCGTCCATTTGGAGCCAAGTCAGGGGCTCTAGTGAACAGCCAGGTGTTCACCTAGTCACGCCCCTCCAGGCTCTCCTTGGTTTACAGAACAGTGGTTCCACTACCATGTTTGTTACAGTAGACCATTAAACTCTGTTGCTTTCCTCCTTCGAAAAAGGAGCAGAAATAAATTAAGACTCTCAGACGAAACTGGGGTGGCAGCCCACGTGCAAACTGATAGCAAGTCTGAGATCTCCCATTGCTTCGGCAATGGAGAAAATGTTATTGGGGGCCCTTCTCCTCTTGGTGAAAACTTCCAATAGACAGCAGTAGTCTTTTTTGTGTTGCACACTGCACTTTTTGCATATGGGTGGCAAAAGCAAGAACCCAGGATTTAAAAAAATAAATAATTACTGAAATAATTGGGTTTTATTCTACTGGAATTTATTTGACTATTTTGGCCCAATTGCCACCAAATTCCCATAATGATCCTCAATGTGGTCCAGATCTAAACTTCGGACTCTTTATTGGCAATCATCAAAAGACAGAGGGGAGCTTAATCTGGAGAAAGTCATTTCATGTGGCTCAAAAAAGTCTTCCATCTGGAAGTGAAAGAGAATTGAACACAAATTGGAAGATGTTTGACAACTTCCAGATCAGGACCTTTTTTTAGCTCCTCAGCTTTGTATTTATCTGCTTTTTTCATTGTTTTTACTTGCCTATATGCTGTATTTATAGGGTTAGGATGGTTGCATTCTTATATATGTAAAATAAAAAAATTACATTCTGTGGGTTGCCAACGTTGGGATCTGAGGTTGAATGTTGACTACAGTATATTTCAATGGGCTTCTCCTAAAATCATATTGGTGGTTTTGTATAAAATTGCCCATCGGGTGTGTGTGAGTCTCTGGGGCATAAACCGTACTTACTATATGTCTGAGCAGAGTACTGGAAAATGTGTCAAAATTGTAGAAATAATGGAAAATGAATGCACAGTTGTGGCCACAATGGAAGCCTCAAAGCTGTGACAGATCTGTTGCACCATGGACACCTGCAAAGTCTGATGGGCTCCTTATAATAAGGTGCCTTCTAATGATCGATTATGTCCTTCGGGATTGATCATGGTCCTCAGCACCCCAAATTAATGTTGTTACATTACTTGGAATAGTTTATCTAAACATCATCACATGGTGGGAAAAGACTGCAGACCAAGAGGACCTGTAAGTAATTCCAAAAGGGGTTGTCCAGGGATAACTCGGTGATCGGTGTGGGTCTGCCCGCTTGGACCTGCACTAATCAGCAGACCAGGAAAGTTTTATCCTCGATGGGGAACTTTTATCCAAGTTATAAAATGGTGCGGCAGATCAGACACCCAATTGCTGCTCCATTCATTCTTTTTGGGGCTGCCGGAAAAAGTCGTGTGCAGCCCCACAGGCAATGAATTGAGTGGAGGTCAAGCATGCACATTGTGGCTCCATACTCCTGGGGATAAAAGTTCCCTGGTCTTCCGATCGGTGCTGGTCCCAGTGGTTGGACCTCCACCGAACAACAAGTTAGCATCTATCCGATTGATAGGTGAAAAGTTGTTTTTACTGCACAAGCTCTTTAGTATTCATGGTTAATCTAGAGTTGGAAAGTTACAATATCTGTGGCAATGACCTCAAGGACCTTTAATAAAAGGTATTTCCAGTGGAGGGAATGTAGGGTGACGCTACAGTCCAGCACTATCTCTCCTCCACCACCGCAGTGCAATTTTTCAACAAAGGATACAGGATCTGCAATGAAGGCTCTCGACGAGACCTCCGATGCAAATGTGAACAGAGACTTGTTGATCTTTCATTAATAGTCTGACTCTTGATATAACTCTCGGAACGGCAGCATATGTCTTATACTTTCACTTGGGTAAACAAAAAGTAACAAAAATAACAAAAAAACTAAAACTACAAAGAAAATAAATATTTGACAATATTTTTCACCGTGTGACGCTCATTACTCAATCTTTCAATGAGATCCCTATTCATTTCGCAACTCAACTTTTTTCATTTTATAACTTTTTTTTTGTCAAGAGTTTCTCATCAAATTAGCATCGAATTAGCATAACCATCCAAAATTACCCAGCGGCTTTTGTATTATTCATGAGTGAGTTCTTAAGATTAGTGATTAATAATTGCGGCTGCTTACTAAACAAATAATACAGATCTCGTGGTCATAAGGATGTGTCACCCTCATCGATATGAAGTGCTGGTGTACAACACTGAAAGTGAGGAAGCAAGATGGGTGCCCCTTCCCCGAACTGAAAAGGGGATACCATGAGGGGTAATAAACCAAATTTGCAACGGAGTAGGTTTGAATCCTTTTGATTGCAACTGTATGCCACCAATCAGTGTTGGACTTGGGTGCCAAGGGTCCACCAGTAACCAACTTCATGGTCCCACTTTTCAGCTACATGCAAATGTGACATTATCCTCAATCACAAATTTATATAACAATGATCTGGGTAGATAGTTAAATGAAAAAGATTCTGCCTTTGTCTGTTCATAGTGATTCAAGTATATTGTGCCAAGTACTGCTCATATAAGAGGGTGGTGGACTACTCCTGCATGGGGTCCCACCGGAGGATTCTCCTGTGGGCCAGTCCAAGTCTGTCGCCAAGTGCATCCAATATGACAGTCCAAAAATTGCCACTGCAACAAAGGAGAAAAATAGCATTGTCTGCCATTCTTCCCCCCTCACCCTCAAAAAAAGAAAAAACCTTCAGTAAAAGACAGAATTCCTGACTCCCTACCACCTGATGACTGGTGTGAATGATCGGCACACTGCAGAGGTTAAACACCCCTTACAGAACCTACAATTCTCCAACGCACAATCCTATTTGCTTGACAAGCTCTGACAAATATCCATTACCGCCGCCTTAAATCAAGATGAAATTTCCTCCTCCATCATTGTACCTGACAATATTATTTTATTAGCACAAATATCTTTTCATCAATGAGAATAACAGAGTATTTGCACGGGAACGGAGAGGATGATTTTTCATATATATTAGCCATAAAAACCAACGTGATATTTTTTTTTTCCCGTATCCATATGAAAGCGGGAATATTTTAATACCACTCAAAATGTGATATCCTATTATTTTCTTTATTGCTCTGCAAATAGGACAGGAATTATTTGCGCGAATGAGAGTGACCTAGTATTTGGATATCATTAGAAAGGTTTATTATACCACCTAGGTATAACTTTGATAAAAAGGCCCTGAATTGCCGTCACGAGACAGTTGCGATGGCGGAGTTTATGACTCCTGCTGACGAGGTATGTTAAACAAACACCTTTACATTTGGATGGGGAGGAAAGCAGAGTTCAGCAGAAAGCAGAAATGCGGCTGCCCCTCGGGGGCTGTAGACTAATATAAGCAGGTTTATACACAAGGATACAGCGGTTTGTGAGAGCAGGGAAAGACCAGAGGATCACTCCTATTAGAGGGGTTACATAGAAGAGATGTGCGTCATCTGCAATTTATTCCTCCAAATCTAGAAGCAGTGTTCTGTATGGGTTGGCAGTAAGGAGTCCCTGTGAATCCTTGTGCTGCCATTCAGTGCTCTACCAGGTGCCTGTATGTCTCTGTACTGAAGAGTCACTGAGGCTCCTTGTGCCACCACCATACTGTGCTCTACCAGGTGTTGTATGGCTCTATAATATGACGTTGCAGGGACTCCTTGAGCCGCCAAACAGTGCTGTATCAGGTGCCTGTATATCTCTGTACTACGAGTCACTGGGGCTCCTTGTACCACCATACAGTGCTCTATCAGGTGCCTGTATGTCTCTGTAGTAAGGAGTCACTGGGGTTCCCTGGGTCGCCATACATTGCTTTACCAGGTGCCTGTACATTTTTGTACTAAGGGGGTACTGGGGGTCCCTTTGCCACCATATAATGCTGTACCACCAGATGCTTGTATGTCTCTGTACAAAGGAGTCACTGGGGCTCTTTGTGCCGCCATACAGTGCTCTACCACCAGATGGTTGTATGTCTCTGTACTGGAGGAGTCACTGGGGCTCATTGTGCTGCCATACAGTCCTCTATCAGGCTCTTTATTTACGGAGCTATCCTCTGCTAGAAGTAGTGCCTATTGCACAATGCAAGCAAAATGGGAGCCCAGGATAAGAATAAATGTGGAAGCGGTCTTAAGCTTGCTGAACTCTATGACAGCATGAAACATATTTGGCAGCCCCTAACTTCTTTGCATTTAAGAGCTCTTTTACACGACCTGATATGTCCAGTACTGGAAAAAACAGTACCAGAGATATCCATGTCCGTGTGTACCTGTGTGGCATACGTGTGCCGCCCGTGTGCCGCATCAGGACCACACATACCGGAGCCTGGGAATCAGCAGTACAGTTAGCTGAAGGAATCTGTCATCATTGTCCCCTGCTAGCGCTGCGATCAACACCAGCATGGGACAATGCTGAGAGTAATATTCTGCCCCCACTGTGTCCAGAAAGTGTAAAAATAAGAATAAAATAAAAAAAAATCATTATACTCACCTGTCCAAAAATGAGTACGGTACGTGTCACACTGATGACACACAGATGTTAGTTATCCGTGTGTCATCAGTGTGCACGTGTGCAGGACGTTTTGTGGCCCGTGCGGCATGCAAAAAAAGGACATATCAGTGTGTTTTGCCCACGGACATATAGTCTGTGGAAACACACTGACATGTGCGCAGACCCACTCATTTGAATAGGTCTACGTGTGTCTCTGGTATGTGTGAAAACTGTCACCACATGTACTGGAGACATTGACATGTGAAAGAGGCCTTAGGTAGAGTTGCCAATCTAGTGTTCAGTCCAGTTTTCCTTTGCATCCAGACCATGGCTGCCTTCACTGGTCTGGTCCATCTGTCACAGAGGACGGAACTGGATGCTGGACCAGGGCAGCGTAAATCTTTTTTCTCAGCTCTAATTCAAGGATACCACAGATGATTGTAAAAGGGGTTATCTGATTTTATGCATATGTAAATTGTTTCATAATTAAAAGTTCTGCAACTTTTTTATATTTTCAGTGCTCTTCCTCTGCATTGATCCTGAGACTGAACGGGCTGCAGTGCCGCTGCCTTCCGATTGCTGTTTCTTCCCGTACAGTACTGGTCATACACTGATTTACCTAAGCATTGTAACACAGGTTGTCATCACTCATGTCAATCACTACACCCAATCCAATTTTCCTATCAGACACAGGCACACAAAGGCCAATTTCATGGAAAATCAATTAACCTGTCAGTATGTTTTTTTTTTTTTTTTGTTGGAGGGAGGAAATCAACACAGATATGGAAAAAACACGAACTCTACATAGTCTTTGGTTGCATTTTAACTCCAGATTTCAGTGCTGCAAGTCAGCAGTCAATGCTATCCACTGAGCCAGCCTGCTTCCCAATGAGCCACCTAGTGGTTTGCCATTATTATTTTTTTTAAGAGCCCAAGAATTGTGCTCTATGCCTGAGTGCACTAAAACAGTAACTAAAAGGTGCCACAAAAAAGTGCACTAGGATGCGATCAATCATAGCCCTCTACAACATGAGAAAGGTCCCCAATAACCAATACCTTCCCCTCCGAGCAAGGAGGCCACAACAAGGGACAGGGATTGGTGGCCTGCCAAAGCCAAGGAGACGCAGTATCTGCCTGGGCACCCACCCAAGCAAAACTAGGAACCATCTAGGCCGGCACCCCTCCAGAGAGCTAGGGTTTTTTCAGGAGAGAGCGGAACCTGGTGGTCACACGCTTTTCCCCCTAGACTGGTTAGGAGTGAACCTGTAAGGGAAATCGCACCGAGAAGTCCTAGTGACAGACAGACAGTGAAAGGGTGACACACAAGTGAAAAAAGATTAGATAAATAGTAAAGGGCTGCAAAAGGCCCGGATAAGGGCATGTCCTCAAAAGTATGAAAATGTGAAGTGCAGTGCAAATGTGCAAAAACTCAAGTGGGTTTCCCACACCCAGTGAGTCAGGGCACCCCAAAGGTCACCACTCCTGGGGCACTTCGCACCTCGGGCTCTAAAACTTACCCGATCCAATGGCCTCGATTCTCGAAGACGATATAAGCCACTTCTCAGCCCACTGTACCCAGTGTACATAATGTTCCCTTCTACTAGGGAGGTCAGGCAAAAGCCGTCTTTTCGAGCGATACTATACTTGATCTTAGCCAAAACGCTGAGAAGCGGTATGCCATTATTACATTATCAGATTGTGATAACTCTTTATAGTCACAAAGGATTGTCTTCGCCAGATACAAATGTAGCAATGTCACATATACTGTATGTATATTTGGTCTGCACAGATTTTCAGTCTCTGTACCTAAAAATTGTTTGCAAGTAGAGATCTAGAAAATGATGAGGAACAATAATACAGAATATATTAGAAAGTTGCAGAAAAAGCAGGAGACTAATAACAAGATTGTCTCCGCCATAGCCGCCATGTATATAACCCTCTCCTGATATAGTTTCCTTTTCCACCTCATTAGATCTTTCTTCCGATTTGTTCTGTAGCTGTATTTTCAGGATCATGGCTTTGATCCCTCGACACCTTGATGTCAATCCATCACCCCTCTCCCTATTCTCCAATTGTCAATTGTTCTTCCCATCCACTGCTTCTTTTCTTCTCTCAATCTCTTTCTGATTCAGCAGTAACTCTTCATGGAGGCAAGAAGGGATTGTATAAATAAAGCTGGGGGCGTCTTTCACTTACCAGACCACAATAAACCTTCTTTATTCCTTCAAGTGCTTCAATCAGAACAATTTGCTCCCCCCCCCCCTTCCCGTGCTCCTATCCC
Organism: Phyllobates terribilis; assembly: GCF_046119375.1. Classification (NCBI taxonomy): domain Eukaryota; kingdom Metazoa; phylum Chordata; class Amphibia; order Anura; family Dendrobatidae; genus Phyllobates; species Phyllobates terribilis. Next base: position 94,066,518 of record NW_027362765.1, read on the forward strand.
TCTTCTGCAATACAGTACAATAAAGCAGAGAGAGCGACTGGACCGACCATGAACCTGAGAGCGTTGACAGCAGCACAGAGGATGGCCTGTTATTCCTGGCACCGATTGTGAGAGAGGGTTAAGAACATAGAACTGTGATATGTTCTCTAGAGTCCAATGACATCTCTTATCTACTTCAAGAGCTAGATCACAAAGACCTTATATATCAAGGCCGACACTGAGGCTACAGGAAGCTTCACATGATTACGGTATAAGATGGTATAAAGAAAACTAATGACATTAAAGCTTTCAAAAATGTCCACAAACGTGGCACAGGGGGACAAATTCTGCAATCAGGATTTCTGTCCTCCCCCTAATTTGATGGTATTCTGCTCTAGTTATGTACAAGTCTGTAGATCTGGTCGTTCATGAGGGATTTATGAAACCGGACCAGAGGAGTCAAGATACAAGAGTCCAGAAGCTGAATCTTCGAAGAAGTGTCCAGATTGGAAAACCCAAAAGGTGAATTTTTGAAGAACAGTCCAGATTAGAAAAACCCAACAGGTGAATCTTCGAAGAAAAATCCAGATTAGAAAATCCAAAGGGTAAATCTCCGAAGAAGAGTTCAGTTTAAAAAACCCAAAAGATGAATCTTCTAGGAAGAGTCTAGATTAGAAAACCCAAAAGACAAATCTTTGAAGAAGTGTGCAGATTAGAGAACCCAAAAGGTCAATCTTTGAGGTAGAGTCCAGTTTAAAAAAAAACAAAAGGTGAATCTTCGCAAAAGTGTCAAGATTAGAAAACCGAAAGGTTAATTGTGAGCCCTCGCGGGCAGGGTCCTCTCTCCACCTGTACCAGTCGCTGACATGTATTGTTCAAGATTATTGTAATAGTTTTTTGCTATGCATACCCCTTTCACATGTAAAACACCATGGAATAAATGACGCTGTAATAATAAATAATAATAATCTTTGCAGTAGTGTTCAGATTACAAAACTCAAAAGGTGAATCTTCAAAGAAGTGTCGAAATTATCAAACCCAGAAGGTTAATATTGAAAGAAAGTAGTGTCGAATTTAGAAAACCCAAAAGGTGAATCTTGAAAGGGTATGTGCACACAAAGTCTTTAAGACGCCGGCATACCCGTCCAGTTTTTCAAGGCTAAGACACTTCTAGAAAATGGCGGCATGCTTTTTACCAAATGTGTCTTCTCAGAAGTGTTTTTAGTCCTTTTTGTGGCATTATAATCTAAACAATACAACGGGAAAAGCTTTCAGACAGAAGCTACCCAAAGAATGGACTGATTACTTCTTTTAGTTGCTACATAATTGTGGTGCCATAAAAACTCGTAGATACTTAATAAGATTTTTACCAATGGATTTTCTAAACCAGACAACCCATTTAAGTAACTAGGAAACTTTACAGAAAACATAAGATTTGCCTTAAAGTAAATTATTGCAGATCTTAGCTGCCACTTGAGATCGCCATCACCTGTATAAAAGCTCCACGCCTCGGGGCACCTTCTTACATAATCATTGAGCTTCATTTGACACTCATGCCGCTATTGGTTACTGTGCCGTACGGGTCCTAACAACCCATTTATTACTACATTAATCGGACAAGTGTTTCCGCTTATATTTCTAAAGCATTTTAATTTGTGCAACTTGAATTTCTCTTCTGTCCTTTGGGGTTTTTTTTTCTACAGATTTTCCGCTGTTTGACCTTGCACCAATCCAAAATAAAGGGACTATGACTTGTGACAGTTTCAGAGGAATCGGGGGGAAATGTGAGCGCAAAGAGCTCTATTCTGTTCCCTCGTTCCCTGCGGTTTAATAGCACAGTCTATTTAAGAAGATAATTAGCAGGTCTCCAGCTCTTCTCAGTTCATGTAGACGCACACATCAAAGGGAAAAAAGTAATGTCCCAGAATCCTGGCGGGATCAATACCGGAGTTATTCTTACACTGAGCTGGTCGTTTTAGGAAGTTGCTAATATATCAGGAATAGAGGAGACGCTGTGTCTATGGCACAGGGGAGTCGAGTATTGATTCGCCAGCCAAAGGGAGTAAATGCCAACACTTAGATTCCCAATTGGATATGTGACCTCAAACCGGTCTATGCAGGGCAGTTATACGGAAGTCTCTTATAGCTACAAAGGGCTGACATGCGGTGTCTAGGATGGAGCTGATAATGGATTCTAACTTTTCTTAACTCTCGCTGTCAATTGTAATATAGAGAAAGCAAATAATTCATAATGATGTGGGATCTGGAAAGAGCAGTTCCAGTTACTATTGATATTAACATCAGTAGCACAGTAAACATTGCTAAGTTAATTAGTAAAGACATCAAAGAATGCTTTTGCTAAATACTTTTGTTTTATTCTGACTGCTCTTCCCATGGTGCATTATTAAACTTTATAACAAATATCATCATCATCCATCTAGGAGAAGTTTTCTGTTGCGCTCAATATCGACCCCCTGCTGTGTGTGGGGAGAGTGACGGTGACCAAAGCTGTAAACCCATTTCCATTCCACAGAAATAGTTGTTAAACCGATTCATCAGTCAACCAAATAGCCTATAGATAAGGAAGAAGTCTCAGAACCGATAAGATTATTGCAAAAGTGCAAAAGTCAGAGTTAATAATTAGCATGTGGAGTTTATAAAAGCTTGAACTTAGTCAATTCATAAAAAAATTTAAAAGGGTTTTCCAGATCAAAAAAAATAATCTTTCGATATGGTTTAAAGAGAAATATATTCAATTTGCTAACATATTTGAATTAACAAAGGTGCCCCATCTCAATATATTATCACCATTACAAAACTACAGCACCATAACCAAGCTCAGTACATAAATGCAGCACTATAAGCAATCTCATTTAATAAATTCAGCATCATAACCAAGTTCAGTACATAAATACAGCACCATAACCAAGCTCAGTACATGAATGCAGTATCATAACCAAGCTCATTAAATAAATAAAGCACAATAATCAAGGTCAGTACATCAATACAGTATCATAATGAAGCTCAGTACATAAATGTAACATCATAATCAAGCTCAATAATAAATACAACACCAGAACCAAGTTCAATAGATAAATGCAGCACCACAACCAAGCTCAGTACATAAATACAGTATAATAACCAAACTCTTTAAATAAATAGAGCACCCTAACCAAGCTCGTAACATAAATATAGCACCAGAACGATCAGTGTCCGATACTTCCACTTTTAGATTAGGTTATAGTTTCCTGTGTTGGCATATGACCAGTGCTGTAGGAAGAAAGCTGGCTGACTGCACATTTCAATAGCTAATCCAGCTCCCTTTTTTGCGTGTATCGACCATGACAGAAAAAGGAGCTTTAAATGTGTAACATTATTGTTCTCAATGTTGATCTAGCCGATCAACACTCTGAATCAGGAGGGAAAAAATTGCTCTTTCACGGCAGACTGGAGCTGCCATATATTAGAGATACCCAGCAAGACTTGCCGTATAGCGGAAACATTCCATAAGACCAACCGTATACCAGGATCATCTCACAATACCAGCTGTATATCAGGAAACACCCCACAAGATATGCTGTATACTGGGAACATGTTACAAGACTTATCATATATCAGGAACACCCATTAAGACCTGCCGTATACCAGGAACACTCCAGAAGACCTGCCGTATACCGGGAACACCTCACAAGACCTGCTGTATACTGGGAACACCCCAAAAGACCTGACATATATCTGGAACACCCCACAAGACCTGTCATATACCGGGAACAACCCACAAGACCTGCCATAAACTGAAAATACAACACAAGATTTGCCATATACCAGGAAAACCCCACAAGACCTGCCCTATATTGGGAACATCTGACATATACTGAGAATACCCCACAAGACCTGACATATACAGGGAACACCCCACAAGACCTGTCGTATCTCGGGAACACCCAAGACCTGCCATAAACTGGGTACAACCCACAAGACTTGCCATATACCAGAAACACCCCACAAGGCCTGCCGTATACTGGGAACATCTGCCATATACTGAGAACACCCCACAAGACCTGTCATATACCGGGAATACCCAAGACCTGCCATACACTGGAAACAACCCACAAGACTTGTCATATACCAGTAACACCCCACAAGACCTGTCATATACCGGGAACACCCAAGACCTGCCATACACTGGAAACAACCCACAAGACTTGTCATATACCAGTAACACCCCACAAGACCTGCCCTATGCTGGGAACATCTGCCATATATTGAGAACACCCAACAAGACCTGTCATATACCAGGAACACCCCACAAGACCTGCCATATACTGGGAACAACCCACAAGACCTGACGTATACAAAGAACACCAAGCAAGAGCCGCTATTTAGCAGGAACACTCCAGAAGACCTACCATGTACCGGGAACACCCCACAAGACCTAACGTATACAAAGTACACCCCTCAAGACCTGCCTTTTTGCAGATGCTGGGAGAGAGTTGTCCAGCCAACAAAATTTGCCCTTGTCAAAGTCACTCTCATCCTTCAATGTGCCCAATGGTTGTAAGATAATCAATGTTAACCATTTTTAATATTATGGCTGATTAGCGTATATGCTGAATTCTATACAGTGTTTATTGTGTGATGTCCATTTATGTAGTGCAGCGCGTCACCTGCCATTGCTCAAAGGATGTGGGTACATTACATTTTTTTGGATTAGTTCCATCCATTTCCATAGGTAGGATGGACTTTGAGGTCCGTAATGCATATGGATCAGATACATGTAATCTTTACATATTGAAATCGTAATGGAATTTGTAACTGCTCATTGTCATTGCTTCATATTTCGCGTATATTAGTGTATATTTCGTATTCAAGCATATGCTACTTTACGAGAAGAACCATCTGGTAACGAAAACATTAATTGCCCTTCCTTGGTCAGCTGAAACATTGGGATTACGGAAATATTGTAATTTTATATCACTTAAAACAAAGAGCTGCCAAGTAAATATGTAAAACTATTCAATGGCACAACGATAACCGAAACCTTATCCAGCTCAGCTGTTGTAGAACCAAACGATCTGCGTTTCTGAGCTCGTGTTAACCCCTCGCTGCTGGACCCTTCGACATTCATTCCACACGCGGCTCACGCTGCGCTCTTATCGATCATTGATGTTCTCAATCAATCCTTCATCTCGCAGTCATGACTCGCACATTCATACATCAAGTCAAGATGATAAACGTTCCCCCCACTGATTAATAAACACCCTTGTTAACTTATCCCAATCCCTCAGGTGGATGAGGCTGATCGCAAAACCCAAATATATCATTTTCTAGGGACAGGAGCAAAAAAAACATTGACGTGACTTCTTCGCGACCTCCATTTGTGCCTCACTGAGCTGTGATTTGGGAGTTAATGATAGACATCGTGTGACAATGACTTATTTAATGTCTTAATTTCCAAAGCAAGAGCTCAGTAATCTACAACCATGTTATTCCTCCCACACACTAAATCAGAGGAGAGAGCATAAAAAGCAAATATGCAAAGTTACATCTCATTAATAATTGAGACACATTTTTGTGCAGGTATAGGTACACCATTTTACAGTTTATCTTTTGGTGGCCCTGAGTTATACCTCATATTATGCTCCAGAGCTGCACTCACTATTCTGCAGTTGCAGTCACTGTGTACATACATTACATTACTTATCCTGTACTGATCCTGAGTTACATCCTGTATTATACTCCAGAGCAGCACTCACTATTCTGCTGGTGCAGTCACTGTGTACATACATTACATTACTTATCCTGTACTGATCCTGAGTTACATCCTGTATTATACTCCAGAGCTGCACTCACTATTCTGCAGTTGCAGTCACTGTGTACATACATTACATTACTTATCCTGTACTGATCCTGAGTTACATCCTGTATTATACTCCAGAGCAGCACTCACTATTCTGCTGGTGCAGTCACTGTGTACATACATTACATTACTTATCCTGTACTGATCCTGAGTTACATCCTGTATTATACTCCAGAGCTGCACTCACTATTCTGCTGGTGCAGTCACTGTGTACATACATTACATTACTTATCCTGTACTGATCCTGGGCTACATCCTGTATTATACTCCAGAGCTACACTCACTATTCTGCTGGTGCAGTCACTGTGTACATACATTACATTACTTATCCTGTACTGATCCTGAGTTACATCCTGTATTATACTCCAGAGCAGCACTCACTATTCTGCTGGTGGAGTCACTGTGTACATACATTACATTACTTATCCTGTACTGATCCTGGGCTACATCCTGTATTATACTCCAGAGCTGCACTCACTATTCTGCTGGTGCAGTCACTGTGTACATACATTACATTACTTATCCTGTACTGATCCTGAGTTACCTCCTGTATTATACTCCAGAGCAGCACTCACTATTCTGCTGGTGGAGTCACTGTGTACATACATTGCATTACTTATCCTGTACTGATCCTGAGTTACATCCTGTATTATACTCCAGAGCTGCACTCACTATTCTGCTGGTGGAGTCACTGTGTACATACATTGCATTACTTATCTTGTACTGATCCTGGGCTACATCCTGTATTATACTCCAGAGCTGCACTCACTATTCTGCTGGTGGAGTCACTGTGTACATACATTACATTACTTATCCTGTACTGATCCTGAGTTACATCCTGTATTATACTCCAGAGCTGCACTCACTATTCTGCTGGTGCAGTCAGTGTACATACATTACATTACTTATCCTGTACTGATCCTGAGTTACCTCCTGTATTATACTCCAGAGCAGCACTCACTATTCTGCTGGTGGTGTCACTGTGTACATACATTACATTACTTATCCTGTACTGATCCTGAGTTACATCCTGTATTATACCCCAGAGCTGCACTCACTATTCTGCTGGTGCAGTCACTGTGTACATACATTACATTACTTATCCTGTACTGATCCTGAGTTACATCCTGTATTATACTCCAGAGCTGCACTCACTATTCTGCTGGTGCAGTCACTGTGTACATACATTACATTACTTATCCTGTACTGAACCTGAGTTACATCCTGTATTATACCCCAGAGCTGCACTCACTATTCTGCTGGTGCAGTCACTGTGTACATACATTACATTACTTATCCTGTACTGATCCTGAGTTACATCCTGTATTATACTCCAGAGCAGCACTCACTATTCTGCTGGTGCAGTCACTGTGTACATACATTACATTACTTATCCTGTACTGATCCTGAGTTACATCCTGTATTATACTCCAGAGCTGCACTCACTATTCTGCTGGTGCAGTCACTGTGTACATACATTACATTACTTATCCTGTACTGATCCTGGGCTACATCCTGTATTATACTCCAGAGCTACACTCACTATTCTGCTGGTGCAGTCACTGTGTACATACATTACATTACTTATCCTGTACTGATCCTGAGTTACATCCTGTATTATACTCCAGAGCAGCACTCACTATTCTGCTGGTGGAGTCACTGTGTACATACATTACATTACTTATCCTGTACTGAACCTGAGTTACATCCTGTATTATACCCCAGAGCTGCACTCACTATTCTGCTGGTGCAGTCACTGTGTACATACATTACATTACTTATCCTGTACTGATCCTGAGTTACATCCTGTATTATACTCCAGAGCAGCACTCACTATTCTGCTGGTGCAGTCACTGTGTACATACATTACATTACTTATCCTGTACTGATCCTGAGTTACATCCTGTATTATACTCCAGAGCTGCACTCACTATTCTGCTGGTGCAGTCACTGTGTACATACATTACATTACTTATCCTGTACTGATCCTGGGCTACATCCTGTATTATACTCCAGAGCTACACTCACTATTCTGCTGGTGCAGTCACTGTGTACATACATTACATTACTTATCCTGTACTGATCCTGAGTTACATCCTGTATTATACTCCAGAGCAGCACTCACTATTCTGCTGGTGGAGTCACTGTGTACATACATTACATTACTTATCCTGTACTGATCCTGGGCTACATCCTGTATTATACTCCAGAGCTGCACTCACTATTCTGCTGGTGCAGTCACTGTGTACATACATTACATTACTTATCCTGTACTGATCCTGAGTTACCTCCTGTATTATACTCCAGAGCAGCACTCACTATTCTGCTGGTGGAGTCACTGTGTACATACATTGCATTACTTATCCTGTACTGATCCTGAGTTACATCCTGTATTATACTCCAGAGCTGCACTCACTATTCTGCTGGTGGAGTCACTGTGTACATACATTGCATTACTTATCTTGTACTGATCCTGGGCTACATCCTGTATTATACTCCAGAGCTGCACTCACTATTCTGCTGGTGGAGTCACTGTGTACATACATTACATTACTTATCCTGTACTGATCCTGAGTTACATCCTGTATTATACTCCAGAGCTGCACTCACTATTCTGCTGGTGCAGTCAGTGTACATACATTACATTACTTATCCTGTACTGATCCTGAGTTACCTCCTGTATTATACTCCAGAGCAGCACTCACTATTCTGCTGGTGGTGTCACTGTGTACATACATTACATTACTTATCCTGTACTGATCCTGAGTTACATCCTGTATTATACCCCAGAGCTGCACTCACTATTCTGCTGGTGCAGTCACTGTGTACATACATTACATTACTTATCCTGTACTGATCCTGAGTTACATCCTGTATTATACTCCAGAGCTGCACTCACTATTCTGCTGGTGCAGTCACTGTGTACATACATTACATTACTTATCCTGTACTGAACCTGAGTTACATCCTGTATTATACCCCAGAGCTGCACTCACTATTCTGCTGGTGCAGTCACTGTGTACATACATTACATTACTTATCCTGTACTGATCCTGAGTTACATCCTGTATTATACTCCAGAGCTGCACTCACTATTCTGCTGGTGCAGTCACTGTGTACATACATTACATTACTTATTCTGTACTGATCCTGAGTTACATCCTGTATTATACCCCAGAGCTGCACTCACTATTCTGCTGGTGCAGTCACTGTGTACATACATTACATTACTTATCCTGTACTGATCCTGAGTTACATCCTGTATTATACTCCAGAGCTGCACTCACTATTCTGCTGGTGCAGTCACTGTGTACATACATTACACAACTTATCCTGTACTGATCCTGAGTTATTTCCTGTATTATACCCCAGAGCTGCACTCACTATTCTGCTGGTGGAGTCACTGTGTACATACATTGCATTACTTATCCTGTACTGATCCTAAGTTACATCCTGTATTATACTCCAGAGTTGCACTCACTATTCTGCTGGTGGAGTCACTGTGTACATACATTGCATTACTTATCCTGTACTGATCCTGGGCTACATCCTGTATTATACTCCAGAGCTGCACTCACTATTCTGCTGGTGGAGTCACTGTGTACATACATTGCATTACTTATCCTGTACTGATCCTGGGCTACATCCTGTATTATACTCCAGTGCTGCACTCACTATTCTGCTGGTGCAGTCACTGTGTACATACATTACATTACTGATCCTGTACTGATCCTGAGTTACAGCCTGTATTATACTCCAGAGCTGCACTCACTATTCTGCTGGTGCAGTCACTGTGTACATACATTACATTACTTATCCTGTACTGATCCTGAGTTACCTCCTGTATTATACTCCAGAGCAGCACTCACTATTCTGCTGGTGGAGTCACTGTGTACATACATTGCATTACTTATCCTGTACTGATCCTGAGTTACATCCTGTATTATACTCCAGAGCTGCGCTCACTATTCTGCTGGTGGAGTCACTGTGTACATACATTGCATTACTTATCTTGTACTGATCCTGGGCTACATCCTGTATTATACTCCAGAGCTGCACTCACTATTCTGCTGGTGGAGTCACTGTGTACATACATTACATTACTTATCCTGTACTGATCCTGAGTTACATCCTGTATTATACTCCAGAGCTGCACTCACTATTCTGCTGGTGCAGTCAGTGTACATACATTACATTACTTATCCTGCACTGATCCTGAGTTACCTCCTGTATTATACTCCAGAGCAGCACTCACTATTCTGCTGGTGGTGTCACTGTGTACATACATTACATTACTTATCCTGTACTGATCCTGAGTTACATCCTGTATTATACCCCAGAGCTGCACTCACTATTCTGCTGGTGCAGTCACTGTGTACATACATTACATTACTTATCCGGTACTGATCCTGAGATACATCCTGTATTATACTCCAGAGCTGCACTCACTATTCCGCTGGTGCAGTCACTGTGTACATACATTACATTACTTATCCTGTACTGATCCTGAGTTACATCCTGTATTATACTCCAGAGCTGCACTCACTATTCTGCTGGTGCAGTCACTGTGTACATACATTACATTACTTATCCTGTACTGATCCTGAGTTACATCCTGTATTATACTCCAGAGCTGCACTCACTATTCCGCTGGTGCAGTCACTGTGTACATACATTACATTACTTATCCTGTACTGATCCTGAGTTACATCCTGTATTATACCCCAGAGCTGCACTCACTATTCTGCTGTTGGAGTCACTGTGTACATACATTACATTACTTATCCTGTACTGATCCTGAGTTACATCCTGTATTATACTCCAGAGCTGCACTCACTATTCTGCTGGTGCAGTCACTGTGTACATACATTACATTACTTATCCTGTACTGATCCTGAGTTACATCCTGTGTTATACTCCAGAGCTGCACTCACTATTCTGCTGGTGGGTCACTGTGTACATACATACATTACTTATCCTGTACTGATCCTGAGTTACATCCTGTATTATACTCCAGAGCTGCACTCACTATTCTGCTGGTGCAGTCACTGTGTACATATATTACAATACTTATCCTGTACTGATCCTGAGTTACATCCTGTATTATACTCCAGAGCTGCACTCACTATTCTGCTGGTGCAATCACTGTGTACATACATTACATTACTTATCTTGTACTGATCCTGAGTTACATCCTGTATTATACTCCAGAGCTGCACTCACTATTCTGCTGGCGCAGTCACTGTGTACATACATTACATTACTTATCCTGTACTGATCCTGAGTTACATCCTGTGTTATACTCCAGAGCTGCACTCACTATTCTGCTGGTGGGTCACTGTGTACATACATACATTACTTATCTTGTACTGATCCTGAGTTACATCCTGTATTATACTCCAGAGCTGCACTCACTATTCTGCTGGTGCAGTCAGTGTACATACATTACATTACTTATCCTGTACTGATCCTGAGTTACCTCCTGTATTATACTCCAGAGCAGCACTCACTATTCTGCTGGTGGTGTCACTGTGTACATACATTACATTACTTATCCTGTACTGATCCTGAGTTACATCCTGTATTATACCCCAGAGCTGCACTCACTATTCTGCTGGTGCAGTCACTGTGTACATACATTACATTACTTATCCTGTACTGATCCTGAGTTACATCCTGTATTATACTCCAGAGCTGCACTCACTATTCTGCTGGTGCAGTCACTGTGTACATACATTACATTACTTATCCTGTACTGATCCTGAGTTACATCCTGTATTATACCCCAGAGCTGCACTCACTATTCTGCTGGTGCAGTCACTGTGTACATACATTACATTACTTATCCTGTACTGATCCTGAGTTACATCCTGTATTATACTCCAGAGCTGCACTCACTATTCTGCTGGTGCAGTCACTGTGTACATACATTACATTACTTATCCTGTACTGATCCTGAGTTACATCCTGTATTATACTCCAGAGCTGCACTCACTATTCTGCTGGTGCAGTCACTGTGTACATACATTACATTACTTATCCTGTACTGATCCTGAGTTACCTCCTGTATTATACTCCAGAGCAGCACTCACTATTCTGCTGGTGGAGTCACTGTGTACATACATTGCATTACTTATCCTGTACTGATCCTGAATTACATCCTGTATTATACTCCAGAGCTGCACTCACTATTCTGCTGGTGGAGTCACTGTGTACATACATTGCATTACTTATCCTGTACTGATCCTGGGCTACATCCTGTATTATACTCCAGAGCTGCACTCACTATTCTGCTGGTGGAGTCACTGTGTACATACATTACATTACTTATCCTGTACTGATCCTGGGCTACATCCTGTATTATACTCCAGAGCTGCACTCACTATTCTGCTGGTGCAGTCACTGTGTACATACATTACATTACTGATCCTGTACTGATCCTGAGTTACATCCTGTATTATACTCCAGAGCTGCACTCACTATTCTGCTGGTGCAGTCACTGTGTACATACATTACATTACTTATCCTGTACTGATCCTGAGTTACCTCCTGTATTATACTCCAGAGCAGCACTCACTATTCTGCTGGTGGAGTCACTGTGTACATACATTGCATTACTTATCCTGTACTGATCCTGAGTTACATCCTGTATTATACTCCAGAGCTGCACTCACTATTCTGCTGGTGGAGTCACTGTGTACATACATTGCATTACTTATCTTGTACTGATCCTGGGCTACATCCTGTATTATACTCCAGAGCTGCACTCACTATTCTGCTGGTGGAGTCACTGTGTACATACATTACATTACTTATCCTGAACTGATCCTGAGTTACATCCTGTATTATACTCCAGAGCTGCACTCACTATTCTGCTGGTGCAGTCAGTGTACATACATTACATTACTTATCCTGCACTGATCCTGAGTTACCTCCTGTATTATACTCCAGAGCAGCACTCACTATTCTGCTGGTGGTGTCACTGTGTACATACATTACATTACTTATCCTGTACTGATCCTGAGTTACATCCTGTATTATACCCCAGAGCTGCACTCACTATTCTGCTGGTGCAGTCACTGTGTACATACATTACATTACTTATCCGGTACTGATCCTGAGTTACATCCTGTATTATACTCCACAGCTGCACTCACTATTCCGCTGGTGCAGTCACTGTGTACATACATTACATTACTTATCCTGTACTGATCCTGAGTTACATCCTGTATTATACTCCAGAGCTGCACTCACTATTCTGCTGGTGCAGTCACTGTGTACATACATTACATTACTTATCCTGTACTGATCCTGAGTTACATCCTGTATTATACTCCAGAGCTGCACTCACTATTCCGCTGGTGCAGTCACTGTGTACATACATTACATTACTTATCCTGTACTGATCCTGAGTTACATCCTGTATTATACCCCAGAGCTGCACTCACTATTCTGCTGTTGGAGTCACTGTGTACATACATTACATTACTTATCCTGTACTGATCCTGAGTTACATCCTGTATTATACTCCAGAGCTGCACTCACTATTCTGCTGGTGCAGTCACTGTGTACATACATTACATTACTTATCCTGTACTGATCCTGAGTTACATCCTGTGTTATACTCCAGAGCTGCACTCACTATTCTGCTGGTGGGTCACTGTGTACATATATACATTACTTATCCTGTACTGATCCTGAGTTACATCCTGTATTATACTCCAGAGCTGCACTCACTATTCTGCTGGTGCAGTCACTGTGTACATATATTACAATACTTATCCTGTACTGATCCTGAGTTACATCCTGTATTATACTCCAGAGCTGCACTCACTATTCTGCTGGTGCAATCACTGTGTACATACATTACATTACTTATCTTGTACTGATCCTGAGTTACATCCTGTATTATACTCCAGAGCTGCACTCACTATTCTGCTGGTGCAGTCACTGTGTACATACATTACATTACTTATCCTGTACTGATCCTGAGTTACATCCTGTGTTATACTCCAGAGCTGCACTCACTATTCTGCTGGTGGAGTCACTGTGCACATACATTACTTATCCTGTACTGATCCTGAGTTACATCTTGTATTATACTCCAGAGCTGCACTCACTATTCTGCTGGTGGAGTCACTGTGCACATACATTACTTATCCTGCACTGATCCTGAGTTACATCCTGTATTATACTCCAGAGCTGCACTCACTATTCTGCTGGTGGAGTCACTATGTGCATACATTACATTACTTATCCTGTACTGATCCTGAGTTACATCCTGTGTTATACTCCAGAGCTGCACTCACTATTCTGCTGGTGGAGTCACTGTGCACATACATTACTTATCCTGTACTGATCCTGAGTTACATCCTGTATTATACTCCAGAGCTGCACTCACTATTCTGCTGGTGAAGTCACTGTGTACATACATTACATTACTTATCCTGTACTGATCCTGAGTTACATCCTGTATTATACTCCAGAGCTGCACTCACTATTCTGCTGGTGCAGTCACTGTGTACATATATTACAATACTTATCCTGTACTGATCCTGAGTTACATCCTGTATTATACTCCAGAGCTGCACTCACTATTCTGCTGGTGCAATCACTGTGTACATACATTACATTACTTATCTTGTACTGATCCTGAGTTACATCCTGTATTATACTCCAGAGCTGCACTCACTATTCTGCTGGTGCAGTCACTGTGTACATACATTACATTACTTATCCTGTACTGATCCTGAGTTACATCCTGTGTTATACTCCAGAGGTGCACTCACTATTCTGCTGGTGGAGTCACTGTGCACATACATTACTTATCCTGTACTGATCCTGAGTTACATCTTGTATTATACTCCAGAGCTGCACTCACTATTCTGCTGGTGGAGTCACTGTGCACATACATTACTTATCCTGCACTGATCCTGAGTTACATCCTGTATTATACTCCAGAGCTGCACTCACTATTCTGCTGGTGGAGTCACTATGTGCATACATTACATTACTTATCCTGTACTGATCCTGAGTTACATCCTGTGTTATACTCCAGAGCTGCACTCACTATTCTGCTGGTGGAGTCACTGTGCACATACATTACTTATCCTGTACTGATCCTGAGTTACATCCTGTGTTATACTCCAGAGCTGCACTCACTATTCTGCTGGTGGAGTCACTGTGTACATACATTACTTATCCTGTACTGATCCTGAGTTACATCCTGTATTATACTCCAGAGCAACACCAGCAGGAGAGCCACACGTTGGAGGCCACTGGTTTAGACTATTGTGCCCCACTAAGGCTTGGGCTGGACAGGTTATCTGAAACCTAGTTGTCAAATGTTTGTTAGCCAGAAATGTACTCAGAGCAGTTGTCGCTTCCCTTCTGCCACTCTTTATACAAAATGCATTTCTTAGCATGGGGTGACCATGATTATAGGGGAAAGTCTGAAGTCTTGGGGGGGCATATTAATAAGAAATTCTGCAGAAACCATTCTTTATTTCTTTACCATTGGCGCCGGGAATATTTACTGTACCATTCATGTCAATATCTGAAGTGACGAGAACTAACAGCGTCTCCCGGGTGTATTGCTAGGAGTGGAAAGGCCACGTTCTCCCTTTCCTGTTACTTCTTGCAGACATTCTTTACCTTTCATATACAAACAATCGTCTTCTTCCAATAAACAGTTTACACTATGTTATTTACCTGATCCCACATCCAACGATGTCCAAGCCGGTGACACAGGCGTCCCGGTACTCCGCAGTCAGAGCCTTATCACTAGCCATCACCTGCCAGGAATTAACGTAGGCTTTAATAAGCTGTCAGAACTTGTGGAACAGGAGGAAAAAGGATCTCGTTCTTCCGACTGGGGAATATCAGGGAGAGCATGTACTCATCTATTAAGAGAAAGTCAATATCCGCAGTCGGGTCTCTGTTTGCACTGGTGACAGTCACACTGAAGGGACCCGAGTCTGCTATATATCCTTCCTATGTCCTAGCAGCTCTTGTCCTTGCCGAGACTTCTTTGAACTGAAGAAAATTTACCAATCAGAAGTTGGAACTTTTAAAAAAAAATTGTGGATTTTGTGCTTTTCTCACTGTTTGAATTAAAGAAAATACAAACTCTGGCAATGTAGAAAGATGACTTAACTAAAACATGTGGAAACTGTCAACAAGTAGGTTAGTTGTGGATAATGAGAGACTTTGTAATTTAAAAATAACCTGTAAGCAGTATTTTAGGGATGCAACCAAAAGCAGTGTAGTAAAGGTCGGTGTTGAAGAGTTAAAAGGATACCTATTTAGACTTTGCTGCAAAGAAAGCAATATTTTATGAACTGGGTGGTGCAGGGTGCACTTGAAATCTAATGCTACTCTTCAGTTCTCCCCGCCAGCATTGCTACTGGCTGCAGAGACAGAGGTTGTCATCTATAGATAATGTCAGCATCCTGTCACTTTTGCCAATCAAGCAGCCTTGAGTGGTTCTGGCGGGGAGAACTGGGGAGGAGTCGTGAACAGCAAGTGCAATAGTAATGCCCGATGCACTTGCAGTCTAATCTACATATGGATAAAAAGACGGATTTCTCTGCAGTGAACCAACAGAACAGGATGACAAAGGTAACTTTCTTATTAATGATCTTTGGTTGCCCTTCTAGAACACTTCCCTTTAAGGGGTTGTCCACTTAAAAACAAAATATAAATATATACAGCTTATTAAGAAACTTGCATTAAAAAAGATGTTTCGATCTGAAGATATCAGTGACGCATTGGATACTGGCAGCCATTTTTCAAGCTTGTGTCAAGAAGAGTTTCTTGTGTTGGCTGTGTATAAAAGGGTCTGGCTGCTCATTTTACCAGCTTACCTAGCCCTCTGGTAAAGGGGACTCGCTTAGCTTATGCATTTTGTATTCATCCATCCCCCTTTAAACACAGCTTTGGTCATGGGCCAATGCAAGAAGTCTTCTCCTGTTTCCAACCCAAGCCTAGAGTGAAGTTGACGGGGCTGACAATGAAATCTTTAGATAGAGACTTTCTTATAATAATTATATTAGTAAATTGATTATATTAAAATGTTAATCACACCTATGTGGAGATGAGTGAAGCAACTAGTAGGAGCCTGATCCAGAAGCCACATCAGTATTCTGCCTCTGCTGGACAGGAACCCTACGAACCTTCTCCTACTTCCCTGCATCCCCGACTCCTATGTTGATTAGTTGGCTTGGCGCCACAGTGTCGTTTCAGGTCCCAAATAGTAGAAGTCAAGATGATGGCACTCACCCCATCGTGAATAAATCTTCTTTATTATTTCATAGCAAGAAATAAAAGTCAGGTGGGAAGAGAACAAGCAAACAACAGCAGGCTATGGACGTTTCACGTCTAATGACACTTCTACAGGCCTCCCGTATTCATTGCAGCATCATTCACACACGATGTTGCGAAAGGCTGGCTAATGAAAAGAGGAGCTGACATATAAGAGGTGGTTTGTAGGGCTCTGGTCCAGTGTGTTGGTTGTCAGGCATTCAAAACGGGTTCAGAACCATCAGTGGATTCTGTGGTCTCCCATTCTGGTACAGCTGGGGCTGATGCTGCTCAGCATTGTCATCAGTCCCAACACCTCTCTTGAGTCTTTGTTCCTAGCAACATGAAGTGTAGGTTGCGGAGGGAAACAGGGCTGCTACAGCCTAAGTCCGGGATTCACTGCACTGAGCATGCCCGTGACATGGCGGACCGTGATTGGTGGTTTGGGAGTCAGCTGATCCGATGATCTGGCACCGCCTGATTGGTCGCGGGTGACGTCACCAATAGTGTGACGGTGGGCAGGGCTTAATCTTTAAATAGCCTGCCCACAAACATGGCGGCGCGTTCTGATCATTGAGCTGTGATGGTGTTGTGTGGATGCTTGGTCGTTTGGGCTCCACGTGTGCTTTAGCTTCTGTCAGGCAGGTTTAGAGGGGGATAGGCAGCCTTAGATGGAGGGAGGCAGGTAGCTTCGTCTGACAGTCTGGCTCCGACAAAGGGGTCGCCATACACCCCGAGCAGTCTGCAGACGCCGTATTCCCGGCACCGCCTGTAAGCCACGTGGAGAGATACTCCTCAGTCCGGTAGCACGCCGTTGGGAGCACGTATACGCCGGCGTGTATCACACACTCATCCTAGCGCCTGCTGTGTAGTCCCTGTGCTGTAAACAGGGCTACAGATACATTATTTATCGCACATCTCTCGTGCAGTTAACGGAGATAGTGCGAATCCCTATTCCCTTTCCGGTGTGCAGTAACACGGAGGGGATTGTTATTTCAATTGGTTGTTTTACCTTCTTACCCGGAAGGTGTTCGACCGCAGTCCTCCAGGCTGCATCGCGGACCCCGGGTTCGGTTACTTTCCATTATTTAATAAAGTTGTTTGCAACCGTCCCCCTAACACAGTGTCCATGGAAAATTGACAATTTTTGTGGTCATTGCTACACTTAAGTGTATTTTTTTGTATTGGGCAGTAGTGTTATAAGTAGTGTTCGTTCCATACACTTAGATTCTAGGGCATATTCTGCTTTATTAGTGACTGTGTCTGCCAGAACAGGACCTGACTAGAAGGATAGCTGAGGAACCTCATCCATGCATGGTGACAACATGCAAAGCCCATATGCATGTTACCAAGTCATGCTAAACTCTACTGGTCACACTCTCATCATGGCTAGAAAGTACTTTTCGCCTAATTACCATAGGGTTTTTCCCACCCGGGATGACCGCTGTGTATGCTGCACATTTGCAAGTCAATTCCTAATGCCATCCTCTAAAAACCAGAAGAATTTATATGAGGCCATAATTATCATATCGTAGTGGAAAGTCTTTTATTATTACAGTCGCTTGTCTTCAATAAATGATAACTTATGCGGAGCTCAGACACGAAAAGCATAGAAAATGATGCATTAATAACTGTAATTTTATTTTTGTGCCAGCAGTATCCCACATTTGCTCCTAGGGAGCAATCTTTTGTTCTTAGATAGAATGTGCACCGTTGGGACAGATAGGAGCAGGTAAAGGCTCCCTCCCTCCTTTCCGAAGCTCATTATATACAGTAGGCAGAATGGATACTTCGGCTTAGCGTAGTCACTAGTGAAGTTTTGCGGGGCCCAATCTTCCTATCGAGATTTTCAGTATCCTCTTTCAGCCTCACGTAAGAATTACTGCATCCTTCCCAGATCTGGTGGGCCGCTGAGCCTCCTAGCTTCAGAAGCTTGAGTTGAAAAATAACCTCAGGCGATTCTCCCGTAACTCAATGATAAATAAATAGATTCAGAAGGTTTTTTTTATCAGGTAACGAGCAATGTATTCTTTGAGCTGACTGCAGCGCTTTCTATAGGTTTATCAATACACATTCCTAGAATAAAATGTCCATTTTCCATGCTCTGTTGGGTCAAGGTCGTCCTTTCCACGGCCTGCAGTTCAGCCATAGTATTCCAGGACAATATCTTAGCTTCCACCTATTTATTACAATGATATATTTCGATGAAGGTGAATATCATCTGCCCTATAGATCTTGAATGAAAGGGCTGCAAAAAACAAAACAATAGTAGCTGAAATATCTTAGGGCGAATTTAGACATCAGCATCACGGTCCCATACATTTGGTGCACTACTAGTTGAAAATATTCATGATCGCTTCTATGGCGCTAACTTCCCTTAAGTCCCCAACCTCAATGTTTAGAATTCTCTTCTGTAATCTTCATATAATAATACTGAAGCTTCTGCCAAGACGCTGGGCAGTAATGATATCAGGCTTTCTGCTGACTGCTGTTAGCGTGTAGCAGCTTCTTCCCATTTGTTTTAACAGAACATGAAGAAGGAGGGAAGCGGAAATGGCTGCAGCATGGCTGCCAATCATTCATTCCAGTCAAACTATCTGTTTGCCAACCATTAGGGGACATAATGATTCTGTTCCTTGTAATGCACAAAAATATTCCCGATCTCTCTATGCTGACATATATAGTTGCAACCAAAATTATTCACCCTCCCTCATTGCAAGTTTGGTAAATTAGCAAAATGTACAAACTTTCTCCTGCACGCAATAAAAATGTAAATGGCTCAACACAACTAATGTAACAAGAGGTTTATCCAAATTCAACACATTCACCGCTCCGTGACAAGTGTCTTTAGTACTCAGTAAAGCCCCATCTGGCTGTTATAACCTGCTGCAACCATGATGCATAGCCAGATACCAGCTTCTGGAAGCGTTCCTTAGCCCATCCCTCATGGACACTGGCTTCCAGGTCACTAATATTTTTGGCTTTTCAAGACAGTGGTCCAAAAAGTAAAGAAAAAAGGTCCTCTCTTCCAAGACACGTCCAATGTAATGGTGCGGCTAGAGAGGGTCAAATTTGTTTTAAATTTTGAGAAATTTGCTAGATCCAGCAAATTTAAACAATTTGCCATATGATTTGCGGGAATCATCAAAAATGCCTGCCATCATTTTACACAATGTGGAAAATTCCATCAGCCAAAGACGGTTCATATAACCTCAGGGACGGCTGGACTTCCATATAATACCTTGCAACTATTACATCAAGTGGCTATAGAACAGTCAATCAGGAGAGACTATCATAGCCTGTATAAAAACCAAGGCAGGGAATGCAGCGACCATTTTGGGGTGACTCTGGATAGTGAAAGGACGTCACAGCTTAGTCTTAGAGATACAGAGAGAAAGCCATAAAACACTGAAGAAACTTTACAAATAGTACGTGAAAGAACTGGAGTGGAAAACATTAATGAGTGAGGAACAGGCGGTTGCTACTACCAGTTACCATCCATTTACCCACAGTATGTTGAGGTCATTTTAATGAAACACAGCCTTCGTAAGAGCTTGAAAAAGGGTTGATACAGTTCTAGGAGACCTCAGAGTGTTACACACGTCTTTTCAGGGCAATTGGAGACACTGCAAGACTTGTAATTTGCGGTTAACTGATTCGCTGCCAATCACATTTTTTGTAAAAATTCAAGAGTTGGCAAATACGAATTTCAAAAGATTCGCTCATCTCTAGGTGTGACCCAGTTTTATAACTGTAGGGCTTGTGTAATTTTGGCTTCTACTCTGCGAACTACAAGCCCAAGTATAGTTTGAAGGAGCAGCTAGTACCATTCATGCACAGAAGTGTGTGTGGCGCCCCTGCGGGTTCAGTCGCCACAGAGGTACTGCATCTCACCCAGAGGTGTGGTATCCCACTCTCAGGTAAGGGTAGAGTGCTGCCCAGGACCCTAACACCTGCATCCAACACATCCACTTCAGTAGGGCAGGGCGAGATTGCTCCTAAGGGAGAGCACAGTCCCTGGCTGGAGTGGAGGGGAACATAGTGAGGGGGAACCATATAGTGGGTGTGGGTGGAGGATGTAGATCAGGGGAGCACATGAAAGGAAGCTGTATAAAAAGGGGAGCCATCTTAGAAAGACAAGCCAGTCAGAGGAGGAGAAGTGAAAGGAGCAGAGGCTCTGCAGGAGCTCTGCTCCGGAGGCGAGCCTAGTGAGAGGCCCAGGACTGAGAGAGGAGAGGGAGCAGGAGAAAGGCTCCAGGAACAGAAGGGATCCCAGGGGTACGGGAAGTGCTGGAGGCCACCCGTATGCTCGAATCTGCCAGTCGGTGGAGGGATCGAGCCGCAGAGGGGACCGGCCCCTAAACTAGTGGAGAACTACAAGGCTCAGCTAGGAACCGGAGGCTGCTGAACTTGTAAGGTGCAGTGGCCACATTCGCAATTATATTGCTGAAAAGGTGGCCACAGAGAGTCCAGGGGACTGCAGGTCGCCCGACAAGACCCGAGGCTACCGGATTGGGACACTGATTGCGAGGCGCAGGGCAGGAGGGCGAGAGCCAGCGCAGGAAGACGACTGAGGAAGGCACATAGAAAGGGGTCCTGTCAGGCACTCTTGAACTACCTGAGGGATTGCTGAACCCCTGCCTGGTGAACGCAGCACGACGTGGGAGGTTGTAGTCCGGAACCTGTAACCTGAGGAACTTATCAACTGTGAGTAAACTCGGAAGACTGCACCCCACTGTCTTTGTGATTATTATCTGTGCCATCACCCCTGCACTACAACGCCCATCACAACCTATAACATCTACACTGCCCTGGAGCTAAGCTCTACCTGTGGAGAGCCACACCAGCTTTGCTGCACTAACATCAGCTCCAGAGGATCTGCTCCCTTTAGCCGCATACAACAGGTGGCGTCACAAACTTTGTATATAAATCCCCTATAAAAATCCCCTTCTGATTGACCACCCTGGGTCACCGCCACTGTGACATCTCCCCTAGCAACGACCGGCCCGGCACCGAGTACCCCACGGCCCAGTGGGCGCGTCATCTTCAAGACACAAGAAGACGCAAGCTTGTGGGAAATGTAGCTCATACTGACCACAATGGTAGAATGGAATATGCGCCCATTTCACACTGAGACACAGTTATGGAGGAGCTGGCCCCAGGAAGAGGCGTAAGGAATTATCCAGTGAATATCTGATGGCTTGATTGGGTTACATTAGAATGGTTATTAGACTACAGGGAAAAAAAATAGTTTTTGGGGTAAGCCCTGTTCCTCAATGTCAAGCGATAGATAATATCTAATTACTTAATTCTGCACAGCATCATATTATGAAATAGGCAGGTTAGCAAATAGTTAATTGCATATAAATCCCCGGGTGGAACCTCTCCCCATATTTCCAGACTGTACAGATATGAAGTCCCATGTAATTACAGGCTGCACATGCGGCGCTGGCCAGGCTACAATAAACAGCAGATGTACCAATTACCCGAATCTTCTGCCACTGGCTCCAATGCCTTGTAAGTATTTTTGGGCCGAAAGGAAGAAAAGAGATATTGAGAATGTGGGTGGGAAGGAACAGGGCCAAGCAATTGAGAGCGCTATTTATATTTTCAGCTGTAGTAAGTTTCATCCTTGTTTTTTCTTTTCTTTTCTGATATTGTGACGCAGTCTGGCGCATTGTACTCAGGCCAAAACCACCATATGTGTGCGTACGCTGCACGCTCTGACCGCTCTGTGCCCACTGGACATTGCACACAGGCTACAAAGTTTGTGACGCTTAGCGGAGTGACAAAACAACCACAGCTTTATTAGCAATGACAGTAATGTGTCAGCTTGCATGACATTGGCTAGGATTATTAATGGTTAGGGCTTCGCTGCCCTAAAGTCACATGGAAATCTACCAGCTGTCAACAACCAAAACTACTTCTCATAAGAATATGCAAAGGATGGAATGACATTTACTACAGTTTTAGGTAATAAAAAAGCACTGGAATTAGTTTAAATCTTTACTTTATATAGCAATTATTTTGTTTCTGAAAAATCCCACCAAAGTGCCGGCCTCTAGGCATCTCAACTCTTTCTTCACTGTTTTGTGCCAAGCAGGAAAGATGCAGTGATGGATTACAGGAAATTGGGGTGGGACTTTGTCCCTCTACAGAAAGTGGGGACGGGTCTTTGTCTATCTACAGGTTGTGGAAACAAGCCTTTGTTGCTCTACAGGAAGTGGAGGGTGGACGTCGTCTCTCTACAAGTAGTGAGGGAGGGTCTTTGACTCCCTATAAGAAGTAGGACAGGACTGTATCTCTCAACAGAAAGTGGGATGAACCATTGTCTCTGTATAGGAAGTGAGGGCGGGTCTTTGTTTCTTTACAGCAAGTGAGGGTGGGTCCTTGTCTCTCTACAGGAAGTGAGGACAAGTCTTTGTCTCTCTACGGGAAGTTAAGGTGGATCGTTGTCTCTCTACAGGGAGGGTGGGTCCTTGTATTTCAACAGGCAGTAAGAATGAGTACTTGTCTCTCTGCAGGGAGTAAGAAAGGGTACTTGTCTCTCTACAGGAAGTGGGGGCGGGGTCTTTGTCTCTCTACAGGTGGGGGCGGGGTCTTTGTCTCTCTACAGGAGGTGGGGGCGGGGTCTTTGTCTCTCTACAGGAAGTGGGGGCGGGGTCTTTGTCTCTCTACAGGAGGTGGGGGCGGGGTCTTTGTCTCTCTACAGGTGGGGGCGGGGTTTTTGTCTCTCTACAGGAGGTGGGGGCGGGGTCTTTGTCTCTACAGGAAGTGGGGGCGGGGTCTTTGTCTCTCTACAGGAGGTGGGGGCGGGGTCTTTGTCTCTCTACAGGAAGTGGGGGCGGGGTCTTTGTCTCTCTACAGGAAGTGGGGGCGGGGTCTTTGTCTCTCTACAGGAGGTGGGAGCGGGGTCTTTGTCTCTCTACAGGAGGTGGGGGCGGGGTCTTTGTCTCTCTACAGCACAGATGTCAAACTCACTGCACTGTAATTTTATTTGGGCCACAAGTGGTTAATGTTATAAATGTCAAGGTTTGCCCATGACTTTGTCCAAGTCTTTAATTTTGGCTCACTGTGTATTTGAGTTTGACATCCCTGCTCTACAGGAAATGGGCTTTGTATATGAGAAATGCATTTTGTCTCTCTACAGGAATTGGACTTTGTCTCACTACAGGAAGTGGAATTTTTCTCTCTACAGGAAGTGGACTTTGTCTCTCTACAGGAATTGGACTTTGTCTCACTACAGGAAGTGGACTTTGTCTCTCTACAGGAACTGGACTTTGTCTCTCTACAGGAATTGGACTTTGTCTCACTACAGGAAGTGGACTTTGTCTCTCTACAGGAATTGGACTTTGTCTCTCTACAGGAATTGGACTTTGTCTCTCTACAGGAAGTGGACTTTGTCTCTCTACAGGAATTGGACTTTGTCTCTCTACAGGAAGTGGACTTTGTCTCTCTACAGGAATTGGACTTTGTCTCTCTACAGGAATTGGACTTTGTCTCACTACAGGAAGTGGACTTTGTCTCTCTACAGGAATTGGACTTTGTCTCTCTACAGGAATTGGACTTTGTCTCTCTACAGGAAGTGGACTTTGTCTCTCTACAGGAATTGGACTTTGTCTCTCTACATGAAGTGGACTTTGTCTCTCTACAGGAAGTGGACTTTGTCTCTGTACAGGAAGTGGACTTTGTCTCTGTACAGGAAATGGACTTTGTCTCCCTACAGGAAGCGTTACTTTCCTCTCTACAGGAAGAGTCCTGCTTTATTTCAGTGAAACTGCATGCAGATCTCAAAGAAAATTGGGTTTTCAATTCAAGGCAGGCAAGCCACTTGACAATGGCAATAGCAAAACATAGGGAAAGGAAAGGAAGTTTCAGCATGTATAGTACTGGCATAATGTTCATGAAGAGAAACTGCCCACTGAAAAAGAATAAGATTGGATGGCGAGTTCCGGAACATGAGAATCAGAACAGTTGCTGGACATATTAAACTGATATGTGCACCAAAAGCAGATTTTAGTTATTGGGGATGGGGGCAGAAAGACACTGAAATACATTAAAGTAAAAAAAAACAAAAAAAACATAAAACTCATGGTCTGGAACTTTAAGAAAATGATCGAATAGGCCCTAATTGAATCATATATAAATACTCTGGATGAAAATGCAAAATTTTACAGCATAATCCTGTCGGTGGGAGCGACACAGATGGGAAACTGCCTTTATAACCTTCTTAGGTTTGTCTTCCCGACACCTAGCTGAGACGTATGTGGCTACTGGACCATAGTATGCAGAATAAGGAAGGATGCAGTGAATTATTACAAGCCATGAAACCAAAGTGTGCAGAACTCCGGAGCTGGCGCACTCTGCAAATGTATTTTTCATACTGTTTCTGCTTTTTTTCTGCATTACAAAGAACATTAAAAAGCAGCTCCATGCTGAAGATCACACTGTGAGGATTCGAAATAGACAGTCCTGGACTGCCCAATGCAGGGAACTCTCTGGAGACCTAAGGAGAGCGGGATCATTGCAGTAACACATTCTGATAAGAGAACTCTGCGCCTTTCAGTCCCGTATCCCCACTCTATAATTGTAATCTGCATTATTCAATGAGCACTATGTGCTCCAATGGCCTAAGGGTGAAGCAAAAGATCAGGTGCGCCCTATGTCTTCAAAGCTTTTGCGCTCATGAGTTATATTATTTTCAGAAATATGGCCATCAACATACTTATTCATATGATCATATACATTGTATGTACATTCAATTATTAAAGGAGTAAGTGATTCATAAAATATATGATCAGATCAGCAAAAGAAAAACGTTTCTGGGGATAAGTTGCTGCCATTAATTGATATCAGTAAAGTAGTCTGGTAGGGTCACAGAAGTGATTGCGCTGGCTCACTGCTCATAATTCAATACTATCTTCATTCATTACTAAGAGATGATTTTACATTTTTACAAAAATTTCTCATTCTATCAAGGCTTAGGGCCAGTTTCTGGAAACCAAGTTATGCCACTGGGAAATATTACTTGGCTTTTAGGCTCTATTCACATTGCCTCCATCCCAGATTTGGCCAAAAATGCTGGACAAAATTGTGCGGAAAGGTAAAATACAGGACCCAATTATAGTCAACAGAGTCCATCGGTTGCCACTAGCGTCTGGTATGAAAGGGGTCCATAGATTTTGACATTCTGTTCCTTATCATAGAGCAGAAGAATAAATAAAATACATATATAATGTGAAGAGAGCCTTACAAGAACTCTGGATTAGACTCAAGGTAGAGGTGGGACTAGCTAAGGTTAAGGTGTAACTAAAATTTTGAAGCTTTCTTTTTTAATGTTTTGGAAGCCATTAAATTCAATGCAGATCGGTCTGGGTCCCGAGACCCCTACTGATCACTGATCACTCAACAGACCACTCTGAAGTGCACAGAAAGGAGGCAGAAGCACTCAGTTCCTGCCTGAGCATGCGCACAAAGTGGAGAACAACCCAACGACTTTCTATTGAAACTGCATTTCACTCTGTGTGCACGCTCAATCAGGAGATGAACACTACTACTTTTCAGCAATCTTTTGAGCAATTTTAGTGGGTAAAAAAAGAGTAACTAAGCTTTTGTTTCTATTTTTATAATTTTGTCCAGCTTGGAAAGTTAAGACACTGCATATCCCTGTAAAAAAATAAATTACATGTAAAAGGCTTCCAAGCCTTTGCTTTTCTTCAGTTTATTGATATCAGTACGTAGTCATTTGGAGTACAGATGATGGCAGTGATGGGTCAGCACCAGCCTCCTCCTCTGCGTGTTGTGCTTATCAGTACAATCTCTTATGCCCAAAGTTAGTGCTGATTCAGATTGAGTGATTTTCTTATATGAGAAAATCAGTCCGAGTTTAATGAGTGGTTTTTTTTTTATCAGAGTTTGGGCACTGTCAGTTTTTACCATCAGACTTGGGTCCGTGTTTCAGCAAGTTTTCATGGATGAGAAAAAAACTCAAAAAAAGTTTCTCTATCTTTTCCTAACTAGCAGCACTCGGACCCATAGACTTACATTGCTGATATTGATCTGACACTTGTATCAATATACAATATACAATGTCAATATTGGACATGTCTCTGCGATTTTGTCAGAATCGCCCGCTCCACGAAAAATCACACACATGTGAATGGCCCCACTCAATATTAGACCTCATTCACACATCAGTATTTTCCATATGAGAAAAATGGACCGATTATTTTGGTCAGGTTTTGATCAAAGCTTGGTCCAAGTGTCATCAATATTTGTCACACGTGGAGAGAGAAAAAAAAGTTTTTTCATCTTCTCATTTCTGACAATCTGTGAAAATGGGACTCGGATCAAAATTGGATATGTCTCCTCTCCGTCCTGGGAAAATTACAGACATATGAATGGCTCAATAGACTATCTCAAGTACGAGTGCTATCTGTGAAAACCATAGCGCTCGTACGAGAAAATCGGACGTCGGAATGATGCCTAATAGGTACGAGTGCTATTCGTGAGAAACACAGATAGCACTTGTATGCAAAAAACAGATGTGTGAATGAGCTTTTAGTGAGAGTCAAGTGCTGACCCATTCACTACCATCATCTGAACTCCAAATGAGTACATTCTAAAATCAATGCAGCTGAAGGCAAATAGACTGGGAAAAGAGATTTGCAAAGTTTTATAATTTTCCATGCTGGACAAATTAGTAAAAAATAAAGAAATGGTTACTTAAAAAGTTTTAAGGGTCTACAAAGTTATAAAAAATGCTCCAAAGTTTAGATGCACTTTAAGGGGTTTACAGAATGAGGTACCAGCTCAGTTTGACCTTATTCCTTTTTTCCTTTTATTAGAACAACCCTGCAAAACCATATAGCAATTACCAATACTCCCTGCTCACTCTTGATCTCGTAAACATTTGGAAGCATTTCTAGGGTAATGTTATATAGTTCCAACAGAGCCGCAGGTCTCAAAATAAAGGTAATAAGCAACAATTGCAGAATTGTGACCGCCTGTAGCATCACTCCCGATGGGCTATAACTAGAGCGATGTAAGTAAGGAGCACAACTTATTACCTTGTATCACTAGCCCACTAGAAGCATATGATACCATGAGTATGTACAATGCATGATCAGGAAAAAACTGCCCTGGGATGAGCAGTGAAGTCCAATTACTAAGTCAATTACTGGTCAATTAGGCCAGCAAATTGGGATGGTGGCCTGAACTACCCCAAGGGCGTATCGGGAAGCCATTGGGATCTTGTCAGTGAAGGAGTGTGTAATATATTAGAGGGCCATAACCTAAATTCATGCCTAAAGATTGGCTTGCTGCCTCATCCCTTTGGTTTACTTTTATTTCCAACTATTGTTATTTCTACCATAAAATAAACATCACAGGAAAACAAGGGACTTCATGTTACTTTGGTGTCTCTCAAAATACAGCAGCATTTCTCGGCACATCCAAAAGTCACTTTCCACCTGGAAATCTGCAGAACTTCGCCCCACATAACAAGTAACATAAAGAACATTCCTTCAAGCATCTAGGGTCCCACAGAGTCCTGCCCAGCACCACTAGCCCTGATTTATAAATAGGTTTCTGCGCCTCTTATCACCTGCCAAATTTTCAAGTGGGTATCTGGAATCCCAGCTGTTCTGCAGCTGTCTGTGATTTAAGCAGCGTTCCTTCCCGTGTGCCCCCAAGAACCTGCTGCAGTTTCTCCCACTCTCTTGCTCTGTGAGCGCATTCAGTCCATAACAACTTTACCCTTTCACTTCCAGCCTGCCATTCAATCTCGTTAGCCATATCCACTTTGTCAAGTCTGTAATGCAGATTTCCTCTAGTTTCACAAAAGTCTGAATGAGATTTGCAAAATTAAGGACTTTAGGTGGGCTTCACATGTCTGTCATTCACAGTGCAAGTATGTACCATCATGTCCGCACTGGCCAAGGGTCTTCTGACTCAAAATCAACCTCACAGACATTCAACGGTCAGCATAGATGAGTATTCCCCCTTTGAAAAGAAGATTTTAATCAATATCTCACAGAACACAAGAACAATTTCCAAAATTTTGACAAGACTGAGTTTTATAGAACATTTTTTTAACCCATAACATGAAAGTAAGGTTAATAATAAAACTTTCAATACAAAATCTTCAGCTTTACTCAAATTAGTTGATGCAAAATATTAGATGTAGTACTCTTTGATGTAGGGTGTATTCATTTTTGTATAACCTGTATGATTTTTAAGGACAGCACCAAGTCTTCTAGGCATGGAAGGAACAAGTTGGCGACATATTGCAACATCTTTTTTATCCATTATTCAAGAATAATCTCTTATAGAGTCTACAGTAGATGCTGGATTGGGAGTGATGCTCAGAATTGCCCATACGTGTTCATTTGGGCTGATATCAGGAGACACTTTACCACTGAATCAATTTCTCTTGTTCTTCTTCAGAAATGTAACAGATTTAGGTTTTGGATCATTATCATTTTGGAGAAGTGCACGTCTATGAAGGGCACAGAGTGATGGCAGCATCTTCTCTGTCACTCTACAGCAGTACATCTGTGAATTCATGATACCATCAATGAAATGTAGCTCCCCGACACCAGCAGCACTCATGCAGACCCACACAATTACACTGCCACCACCATATTTCACTGTAGGCACCATACATTCAGAAAAATTAATTGTTAAAAATACCAGGTGCCTACAGTGACACATGGTGGTGACAGTGTCGTTATGTGGGGCTGCATGACTGCTGGTGTCAGGGAGCTACATGTCATTGATGGTATCATGAATTCACAGATGTACTGCTCTTTATTAAAAGAGACAATGCCACCATCCCTCTGTGCCTTTGGTAGACTTGCACTTTTCCAACATCTGTTGCATTTCTGAAGAAGATTAGGACGAAAGTGATTCAGTGGCCAAATGTCTCCTGATCTGAACCCAACCGAACACCTATGGAGAATTCTGAAGAGACAAGTTGTTATCACTCTTCCTCCAGCATCCAGGCTCTAAAAGAGGTTGTTCTTGAAGAAAGGAAAAAGATAGATGTTGCAATATGTCATTCATTCCATGCCTAGAAGACTTGGTGCTATCTTTAAAAATCATGTAGGTCAAAAAGAATTTTTGTAGTTTTTGATGTGGAGTGTACAAATTTTTGCATCAACTGATGTGAGTAAAACTGAAGATTTTGTACTTTTATGTTATGGTTTAAAAAAATGTTGTATGAAACTTAGTCTTTGAAAAGTACGTTTTTAATCAATATCTCACTGAATACAAGAACAATTTCCAAAAATTTTGCAAAGTGGGTGTACTCATTTATACTGAGTACTGTATATGAGGGTGTTGGGTTCGGATCAGGAGACCCACAGCCGATCGGGTATCTCAGTCCATACTCGAGACAGTGAATGTCAGGACGTGTGAAACCTACCTTACCGAGTAGCTGAGCAGGTTGATATATACATGTAGTTTTGTAGGAAAATTCAGCATAATTTGTATTTTTAGCATTTTTGTGCTTAGGACTCCAGTGGGCAGTGATAATCAGTGACTGACAGCTATCTCTCAATGCATACAGGGAAGGCAGCCAATCAATAAGTAGGACCACCCACTGGACTCCTATGCATAGAAAGAGCATGGATTTAAATTAATACATTGCAAGTCATACTGAATCTTTCTTACAAAACAAAATACAAGATCAGATGCCATGCTCAGCTTGGTCTCCAGTCCCATAGACTATGAATACTGGGAAAGTCGAGCATGAGCACCTCTGCTTCATTCAAAATAGGGCTCTGCGATCTCAGGATCATGGTGGGTTTCTTCGGTCAGAACTAGAGATGAGCGTTGTTCTACTCGAACTGTTCGCCAATCTCAAATTCGAGCTGTTTTGGGCGGTGTTCGAGCCGGTCGGCGAACACGAACAATTTGAGAAAAATTCGGCTGTTCGAGGTTATGTTCGATAACTGTTCGTGCACCAAAATCATAACTGGATTTTTTCTCAGTAATGATGAAAATTAATGTTAATACGCAGTTTGAGTGTACAGCGGGGCGGGGGGAGGGGCAGGGGATGGATCTCTGCAGGAACAATGAAGATCTCCATTTTTTTTTCTCTTTCCCGCATTTGCAGTGGGGAGGTGCAATCTGTCAGCCTATCAGCAGCGCATACACGGAGCGAAGTGCTTTTTTTCACACAAGCAAGGGCATGTGTGATTGGCAGTGTATGTCACATGTCCTTGCCCTATAAGACCAAGCCATTTTCCCCGTCGCCACCATTTTCTCACTGCTGCAGCTGCGTGTTAGACGGCACCGCTGTTGCTGTGTGCGCTATACCTTGTTAATTTCAAGCCAATTTTCGCACAAATATACAGATAGCTTGGGAGTAGGGAATAGTTGTGATTGCAGTCCTTTTAAGGACTAGGTTACAGCATTTCCTACGACTTTTATCAGGCAGGTCTGTGCTCTTAAATAGATAGATTGTGGGAGTAAAGACTAATTGTAATTGGAGTCCTTTTCAGGACTAGGTTACATCAGTTCCTATCAGTTTTTGCCAGGCAGGTCTGTGCCAGTGCTGTGCAAGTTTTTTTCACAGCATTTGGCTGAATCTAGCAAAGCTAATCCTTTTTGGCCTATTGCAGAGTGTGTTAGTCAGTGGAGTAGCCTATCTGTGTTGCAAGATATACCACCTGTGTATAGAATACCAATTTTTTTACTGCACCTAGTGAAGTAAAATCTTTTGGGCATAGCATCATTCTATTAGTCCATCTATACTGACCTCCATCAGGTTGCAAACTGAATATAATTTTTTTCTGCATCTAGCTCTGAAAAAATATTTGGGCTTCTAGCAGTGTGTGGGACTTGGTCTATTAGTCCATCTATACTGACCTCCATCAGGTTGCAAATTAAAAATAATTTTTTTCTGCATCTAGCTCTGAAAAAATATTTGGGCTTCTAGCAGTGTGTGGGACTTGGTCTATTAGTCCATCTATACTGACCTCCATCAGGTTGCAAATTGAATAAAAAAATTTTCTGCATCTAGCTCTGAAAAAATATTTGGGCTTCTAGCGGTGTGTGGGACTTGGTCTATTAGTGCATCTATACTGACCTCCATCAGGTTGCAAATTAAAAATAATTTTTTTCTGCATCTAGCTCTGAAAAAATATTTGGGCTTCTAGCAGTGTGTGGGACTTGGTCTATTAGTCTATCTATACTGACCTCCATCAGGTTGCAAATTAAAAATAATTTTTTTCTTCATTTAGCTCTGAAAAAATATTTGGGCTTCTAGCAGTGTGTGGGACTTGTTCTATTAGTCCTTCTATACTGACCTCCAGCAGGTTGCAAATTGAATATAATTTTTTTCTGCATCTAGCTCTGAAAAAATATTTGGGCTTCTAGCGGTGTGTGGGACTTGGTCTATTAGTCCATCTATACTGACCTCCATCAGGTTGCAAATTAAAAATAATTTTTTTCTGCATCTAGCTCTGAAAAAATATTTGGGCTTCTAGCGGTGTGTGGGACTTGGTCTATTAGTCCATCTATACTGACCTCCATCAGGTTGCAAATTAAAAATAATTTTTTTCTGCATCTAGCTCTGAAAAAATATTTGGGCTTCTAGCAGTGTGTGGGACTTGGTCTATTAGTCCATCTATACTGACCTCCATCAGGTTGCAAATTGAATAAAAAAAATTTCTGCATCTAGCTCTGAAAAAATATTTGGGCTTCTAGCGGTGTGTGGGACTTGGTCTATTAGTCCATCTATACTGACCTCCATCAGGTTGCAAATTAAAAATAATTTTTTTCTGCATCTAGCTCTGAAAAAATATTTGGGCTTCTAGCAGTGTGTGGGACTTGGTCTATTAGTCTATCTATACTGACCTCCATCAGGTTGCAAATTAAAAATAATTTTTTTCTTCATTTAGCTCTGAAAAAATATTTGGGCTTCTAGCAGTGTGTGGGACTTGTTCTATTAGTCCTTCTATACTGACCTCCAGCAGGTTGCAAATTGAATATAATTTTTTTCTGCATCTAGCTCTGAAAAAATATTTGGGCTTCTAGCGGTGTGTGGGACTTGGTCTATTAGTCCATCTATACTGACCTCCATCAGGTTGCAAATTAAAAATAATTTTTTTCTGCATCTAGCTCTGAAAAAATATTTGGGCTTCTAGCGGTGTGTGGGACTTGGTCTATTAGTCCATCTATACTGACCTCCATCAGGTTGCAAATTAAAAATAATTTTTTTCTGCATCTAGCTCTGAAAAAATATTTGGGCTTCTAGCAGTGTGTGGGACTTGGTCTATTAGTCCATCTATACTGACCTCCATCAGGTTGCAAATTGAATAAAAAAAATTTCTGCATCTAGCTCTGAAAAAATATTTGGGCTTCTAGCGGTGTGTGGGACTTGGTCTATTAGTCCATCTATACTGACCTCCATCAGGTTGCAAATTAAAAATAATTTTTTTCTGCATCTAGCTCTGAAAAAATATTTGGGCTTCTAGCGGTGTGTGGGACTTGGTCTATTAGTCCATCTATACTGACCTCCATCAGGTTGCAAATTAAAAATAATTTTTTTCTGCATCTAGCTCTGAAAAAATATTTGGGCTTCTAGCAGTGTGTGGGACTTGGTCTATTAGTCCATCTATACTGACCTCCATCAGGTTGCAAATTGAATAAAAAAAATTTCTGCATCTAGCTCTGAAAAAATATTTGGGCTTCTAGCGGTGTGTGGGACTTGGTCTATTAGTCCATCTATACTGACCTCCATCAGGTTGCAAATTAAAAATAATTTTTTTCTGCATCTAGCTCTGAAAAAATATTTGGGCTTCTAGCAGTGTGTGGGACTTGGTCTATTAGTCTATCTATACTGACCTCCATCAGGTTGCAAATTAAAAATAATTTTTTTCTTCATTTAGCTCTGAAAAAATATTTGGGCTTCTAGCAGTGTGTGGGACTTGTTCTATTAGTCCTTCTATACTGACCTCCAGCAGGTTGCAAATTGAATATAATTTTTTTCTGCATCTAGCTCTGAAAAAATATTTGGGCTTCTAGCGGTGTGTGGGACTTGGTCTATTAGTCCATCTATACTGACCTCCATCAGGTTGCAAATTAAAAATAATTTTTTTCTGCATCTAGCTCTGAAAAAATATTTGGGCTTCTAGCGGTGTGTGGGACTTGGTCTATTAGTCCATCTATACTGACCTCCATCAGGTTGCAAATTAAAAATAATTTTTTTCTGCATCTAGCTCTGAAAAAATATTTGGGCTTCTAGCAGTGTGTGGGACTTGGTCTATTAGTCCATCTATACTGACCTCCATCAGGTTGCAAATTGAATAAAAAAAATTTCTGCATCTAGCTCTGAAAAAATATTTGGGCTTCTAGCGGTGTGTGGGACTTGGTCTATTAGTCCATCTATACTGACCTCCATCAGGTTGCAAATTAAAAATAATTTTTTTCTGCATCTAGCTCTGAAAAAATATTTGGGCTTCTAGCGGTGTGTGGGACTTGGTCTATTAGTCCATCTATACTGACCTCCATCAGGTTGCAAATTAAAAATAATTTTTTTCTGCATCTAGCTCTGAAAAAATATTTGGGCTTCTAGCAGTGTGTGGGACTTGGTCTATTAGTCCATCTATACTGACCTCCATCAGGTTGCAAATTGAATAAAAAAAAATTCTGCATCTAGCTCTGAAAAAATATTTGGGCTTCTAGCGGTGTGTGGGACTTGGTCTATTAGTCCATCTATACTGACCTCCATCAGGTTGCAAATTAAAAATAATTTTTTTCTGCATCTAACCCAGCCAATAGTTTTGGCCTAATACCACAGTTTGGCCACTCAGCTCTGCTCGGTTACCATCCATTGTTTTTTTGTGCAAACAACTCCAGAGTTGTGAATTAGTTAACCACCAAAATGAGTGGAAAAAGGCCTGCTGCTGGTGGAAAGGGGAATAGGCGTGTTGGGAAGGGGAAAAAAGGTTGTGTCCGTGGGGTAGGTGCAGAAGAAAGACCATCTTCCAGCCAAACTAAAATGTCTACTTCTTTTAGCGGACAATGTGATAAGATCCCTTTCTTACGGCCACGCCAATCGCTACAAATTCCAGATGAGGCACAAAAACAGCAGGTGCTTCAACGGATATCAAGTGCTCCTTTAAGTGGGCTCTCCTCCACATCAACTTCAACATCACAAATACTCCAGTCCTCAAAGGTGTCACCCAAATCGCACTTGCTTCCTCACAGCTCCCAAATCTCCAGCTGCCCATCTGAGTATGAGGTAGAACAGATGGTTGAGTCTGCAGAGCTGTTTACTCATACTATAGCCTGGGAATCAGAGGTCGACTCCAGCGCTTCTGTGAATCCAGACGAGGAAATGATCTGCACTGATGCCCAGAATCTTTATGAGTCGGATCCAGGACCAGACGCAGAAGGTTCTGACCATAATGTAGACCCTCATTCCCAAACTGTAACTCCTGTTGGTGGAGACAATGAGGAAGACGATGATAAGACTCAAATACCTGATTGGAGCGACAACTTTAGTTTTTTGTCAGGGCAGGAACAAGTTGGCTCTGAGGACGACGGGTGTGATAACGCACAGGGTGATGATGATGAGGTCGGAGATCCCACTTACTGTCAACCCACAGTCAGCCAAGAGATGAGGTCAGCAGAGGAGGTGGAGGAAGATGCTAGTGACGACGAGGTCAGGTTGCGCCTTCCTGGACAGAGACGTAGTACTGGAAGCACGTCAACAACTGCATCCTCAAACACAACTCTGCCTCTCACCACAAGTCGTGGTGGCTCTTCAGGTCGCATGGGTGCTAAGCCTTGCATAGCCTGGGCATTTTTTCAGATCGATAAAGATGACCCAACTCGTGTTATCTGTAACATTTGTCAGCAAAAGCTAAGTAGAGGCCAAAAAATACATAGTTTGAGTACTTCATGCATGAACCGGCACATGGACATGAAGCATAAGTTGCAGTGGGAAGCTCAGTGTGCTACAATGCGGTCTAGCCGGCCGGGCCAACCACCGTCTGCCATATCTTGTGCATCCGCAGCCTCTTCATCCTCTGTGACTGGGGGGACAGCAGTCACACCTGTTTTGGGGCGCAGACCTGCCACCTCTTTACCCGCAACAGCCAGCGTGATTGGCAGGTCATCATTTTCTTTGGAGGTGGTAACACCAGCTGGTCTTGAGCGCTGTCCGACATCGATAGCACCACCTTTGGATCAAGGCAACCTAACATGTCCGCCTGCATCTTCCTCACAGACCGGCAGTTTGCCGGGGACACCCTTATCAACCCCGTCTAAGCACAATAGCCAGCCCTCGGTCCCTCAGATGTGGACAAGTAAAAGACCATTTCCTCCTAGCCATGAGAAAGCTAAGAGGTTGAATTTCACCATCTGCAAGCTCTTGGCTACAGAAATGCTGCCTTTCCGCCTGGTGGACACAGAGGATTTTCGAGACCTTATGTCCGTCGCAGTGCCCCAGTACCAGATGCCCAGTCGGCACTACTTCTCAAAGAAAGGTGTGCCTGCGCTCCACCAGCATGTCGCACACAACATCACCGCTTCTTTGAGAAACTCTGTGTGTGACAGGGTGCATTTCACCACAGACACTTGGACGAGTAGGCATGGACAGGGGCGTTACATGTCGCTGACTGGGCACTGGGTAACTATGGTGACAGCAGGACAAGGGGCTGCTGTCCAAGTCTTGCCGTCCCCACGAGTTGTGCGTCAATCCTCTTTATGTCATTTTTCCTCCACTGCTTCTGCCTCCTCAACCTCCTCTCGGTCTTCCACCTGCACCCAAAGCCTGTCTGGTCATGCCACAAGCTTTCTAACTGCGCAGAAGGGATCCTGCACACCTCCTTACTATGCTGGCAGTAGGGCTCAACGTCATCAGGCGGTTTTTACATTGAAATGTCTGGGAAATGTGAGTCACACAGCTGAGGAGTTGTGGTCAGCTCTGGAGAACCAATTTCATGAATGGTTGTCTCCACTGGACCTGAAACCAGGGAAGGCCGTGTGCGACAATGCTGCAAACCTGGGTGCGGCCCTTCGCCGGGGCAATGTCACACACGTGCCTTGTATGGCTCACGTGTTGAACCTGGTTGTCCAGCAATTTTTAGCCCACTATCCCAGACTAGATGGCCTTCTGCAGAGGGCACGGTCGCTGTGTGCTCACTTCCGCCGTTCGCATCCCGCAGCTCAGCGACTTACATCTCTACAGAAGTCGTTGGGCCTGCCACTTCACCGGCTAAAATGCGATGTGCCTACCCGGTGGAATTCAACTCTGCACATGTTGCAGCGACT
Organism: Phyllobates terribilis; assembly: GCF_046119375.1. Taxonomy (NCBI): domain Eukaryota; kingdom Metazoa; phylum Chordata; class Amphibia; order Anura; family Dendrobatidae; genus Phyllobates; species Phyllobates terribilis. The sequence continues at coordinate 94,103,947 of NW_027362765.1, forward strand.
GTGGCAGCACCGACAAGCCCTGGTGCAATACGTTCTGACGTATAGCCTGGGCCAACGAGATTCAGAGGTGGGGCAAATCACGCTGGAGGAGTGGTCTCAGATCAGGGACCTATGCACCCTTCTGCACAGTTTTGAAATGGCGACGAAGATGTTTAGTGCTGACGATGCCATTATCAGCATGACTATTCCGGTGATTTACATGCTGGAGCACATGTTAAACAGAATTCGGAGTCAGGTGGTGGCACAAGAGGAGGTGGAGGAAGTAGAGGAGGAGGAGTTGTATGCGGAAGGGCTAACATCTGCAAGGTCCAGACGGTCGGCAGCACCAGGGCGGCAGGCATGTGAGGGTGGGGGAGATGATTTTACCAGGGCGCATGGTAGCAGCCAAACTAGTGAGGAAGGTGCAGGAGCCCAGGAAGAAGTGGAGGACGAACTGATGGAAGACTCATCAGATGAGGGAGACCTTGATCACATTTCTGTTGTGCGAGGTTGGGGGGAGAGGACAGAGGAAGGAAGCATGATTGTTACCTCGCCACCAACACAACAGGGACTTGGTGCTCCTGGATGCGCAACACACATGAGTGCCTTCTTGCTGCACTACCTGCAACATGACCCTCGAATTGTGAGAATTAGAAATAATCCTGACTACTGGGTTGCCACACTGTTAGATCCCCGGTACAAAAGTAAATTTGCAGAAATTATTCCTGCCATAGAAAGGGATGCACGCATGCAGGAGTATCAGCAGAGACTGTTGCAGAATCTTACATGTGCTTTTCCACAAAATACCAGTGGTGCACGTAGTGAATCTCACAGTTCCAACTTGCCAACCGTGGGACCGTCAAGTGTTCAGCACTCAAACCGTAACAGAACCACAGTATCTGCTGGTAACATCAATTTTGCGGAATCATTTCACCACTTTTTTAGCCCATCCTTTGCAAGGCCACAGGAGACAAGAAGTCTGACACATAGTCAACGCCTAGAGACGATGGTACAGGAGTATCTCCAAGTAAACATTGAAGCCACGACTGTGTCACTGGACCCTTGCTCTTTTTGGGCTTCCAATCTGGATAAATGGCCGGAGCTAGCCACTTACGCCTTGGAGATCTTGTCATGCCCCGCAGCCAGCGTTCTGTCTGAACGTGTGTTCAGCGCTGCTGGTGGTGTGCTGACAGATAAGCGCACGCGGCTCTCCACTGATAATGTAGACAGACTCACGTTCATAAAGATGAACAAATCATGGATCCGAAACGACTTTTCTACCCCTGTGTCATCCTGGGGAGAGTAAAAGCTTGATGATTGGTTAAACTCACCCTACCAACCGTTTTAAGCTTTCAAATTACTAATCATGTTTATCTGTATCTTGACTGGAAAATAATTTGGGCTTTGTAGCAGTGTGCAGCACTGATCCTATTAGGCCATCTATAATAAGCTTCACCAGATTAAAAATTAAAAATAATTTTTAGCTGCATCTAGCCCGGAAAATAATTTTGGGGCTCCGAGATGCGCAAGACACATAAGTGCCTTCTTGCTGCACTACCTGCAGCATGACCCTCATATTGTCAGAATTCGAAGTAATCATGACTACTGGGTTGCCACACTCTTAGATCCCCCAAACTTTTCGATCAACCTTTTCATTTTAATAAAGACCAAAAAAATGGTCATTTTTGAAATTATAAGCATTAGCAGGTTGTTAGAAACTGAAATCAAACAGTTTTCAACTCAAAACTTTATTCTAGGTGATGTTACATTTTCACATAGGACCCCTTGTTCGAAAGGAGCTTCTGAACTCTCTCATCCATTGAATTTGTCAGGTTTTGGATGGTTTCTGCTTCAATTGTTTTGCATGAGGACAGAATACCCTCCCAGAGCTGTTGCTTAGATGTGAACTGCCTCCCGCCATCATAGACACTCCTTTTAATGATGCTCCAAAGGTTCTGAATGGGGTAGAGGTCAGGGGAGCATGGGGGTCACACCATAAGTTTGTCCCCTTTTATGCCCATATCAGCCAGAGATGCAGATGTTTTATGTGCAGCATGAGATGGTGCATTATCATGCAGAAAAATGATCTTGCTGTGAAATACACGGTTCTTCTTCTTGAACCATGGCAGGAAGTGCTGTTTGAGAAAATCCACATACATTATGGAGTTCATCTTTAGCGCCTTCAGGGATCCTAAAGGGGCCGACAATCTCTCTCCCCATGATTCCAGCCCAAAACATTACTCCACCTCCTCCTTGTTGGCGCTGTAGCCGTGTTTGCGTGGGGTGTCCATCAACCAGCCATCCTCCACTCCATTCATCTGGACCATCGAGCGCTGCACGGCACTCATCCGTGAACAAAACAGTTTTGAAATCAGTCTTCATGTAATGTTTGGCCCACTGGAGCCGTTTCTGCTTGTGTGAAGTGGATAGAGGAGGTCGACAGGATGGCGTATGCACAGCTGCAAACCTCTGAAGGACCCTGCATCTTGTTGTTCGGGGGACGTTGGAGGCACAAGCAGCTTCAAAAACTTGTCTGCTGCTATGACAAGGCTTTTTTGCCGCTGCTCTTTCAACCTGACGTAATTGCCTGTAGGAAAGAGTCCTCAATTTGCCCTTATCAGCACGCACACGTGTGTACTGTGAATCAGCTACATACTTCTTGATTGCCAAGACACTTCATCCTGATCATCGCACAATGTTGATTGTAGTCATGCCTTGACCTAAACACTCCACAATTTGTTGCTTCTCAGCAGCCGACACATCCTTTTTCTTTCCCATTTTGGCAGAAAATGTAGGCTGCTTAATAATGTGAGAGAGCCTTCTTAAGTAGTCTTGCCTTTCATTGGACACACCTGCCAAACTAATTAGCACAGGTGTCTGCAATTGCTTACAGTGATATAAAGAGCCCTGACACACATCACCATCAATGAGTTTAACTGACAAACAAACAAATTCTTCCCTTATCACTCCTAAACACTTTTTGCATAATAATTTGGAACGCGGTGTACATGTGCTTTTCCACAAAACACCAGTGGTTCACGTAGTGAATCTTACAGTTCTAACTTGCCAACCGTGGTCTGTATGGAATTGTTCAATAAAGGGCCCAAAATTAAGATAACATAGAGGTCTCTATGTATAGGAATTCCTAAGTATTTGATACCCTGTGAGAGCCAGGCAAAGGGAAAGTTGGACTGGATGGAATCCTATATGGATTTAGGGAGGGAGACATCGAGGGCCTCAGACTTCGCTGCATTGATTTTAAAATTTTACCATGTAACAAAGTGATCTATTTCAGCCATAACAGCAGGGATGGATATATGTGATTGAGTGATATATACTAGGACATCATCAGCAAATAGAGAGCACTTGTACTCGGTGCCTCCCACCTCAATCCACCTAATATTGGGGTTATGGCGAATTGATGAGAGCAGGTGCTCCGTCACTAGGATGTATAAGAGAGGGGACAGAGGACATCCCTGCCTTGTCCCATTGGTGATTGTGAAAGGTGATGAAAATGTTCTGACGCACCCCCTGGGCCTTGGGACACCCGGAGCCGGACCCTTTTTGGTGGATGCTGGTGGTTGTAGTCTTCGTGGCGGTGATCCGGTTCCGTGGCTCAGGGCGGTCAAACCAGTGGCGGAACTATTTATGTGGTTTTGATGTTTAAATGTCCGACTACGCCACCCGTGGATTGCGGTCAGAGTGAACCGCCGCTACAGGGCAGACCGCTAAGACTGGTGTTGTGGGTGCAGCAGAGCGTAGCATAACTCCCCACGGGAGGAGTATAGCCTCAGGGCAGTGTATGCGGAGGATGGGGGTGATGGTGCAGGGCAGCAGCAGTAACGACACGGAGTCAGTGATGCAGTTCAGGGCCTTTACTCACAGTTCTTATTATCCAGACCACGTCTGCAGGTAACGGCTGCCCACGTCGTACTGTGCTCACCAGGTGAGGGGCTCAGACAACTCCCAGATAACTTTGGAGCGCTTCACAGGACCCCCTTTGTGTGTCCTTTGTCTGGCCTTTCTTACCAACACTTCTGTCCGGCTGCCTCGGGCCTCCTCTTGGTAAACTTGGCGCCAGTTTCCCTGACCCTATGTGGTGCCTTCCTAGCGGGTGGAGCAAGGGGCTGCGCCACATAAAATGTCAGAGCCTCCGGTTTCTAGCTGAGGGTCGTTTCCTGCCTCCACTAGTTCGGGGACCGGTCTCCCCCTTTGGCCTGACCCCTCCACGCAGGTGGATTCGGGCGTGCGGTGGCGACTCGCCCGTCCGCACCCCTGGGATCCCTTCATTCCTCGTTCCTGGAGCCTTCTCCGCTCCTCTTCCTTCCTTCTCCCTCTTGCAGGCCTGGGCCTCTGTTACTAGGCCCGCCTCCGGAGCAGAGCTCATGCAGAGCCCCTGCTCCCTGCCACTTCTGCTCAGACTTCTCTGCACTGAACTAAGATGGTGCCCACCTTTTATACTCCCTTCTCAATGCACCCAGGAACTGCTTCCTCCCTGCTCCTGCACTGCAGGGTTCCCCTTCCTCAGTGTTCCCTCCCCCCACTCCAGCCAGGGACAGGGACTGTCGTGCCCATCTCAGGGGCATATTGGTCGCCCTGCCCCACGGCAATGTGGTGTAATGCATGCAGGTGTCGGGTCCTGATCCACACTCCATCCTTATCTGAGAGTGAGATATCACACCTCTGGGTGAGGTGCAATACGTCTGTAGCAACCGAGCCCTCGGTGCTACAGTTCCATTTATCTTCAGCCTAGGTGACGTATTGTGATACAGGGCCGTGATTTTGGCTATAAAAGGGTCCCCTAGACCCCTACCCCAAGCTTTTTAAGAGAATCATATATGGCGTGCCAGGAGACTCTATGGAATGCTTTCTCAGCATCCAACGAGAGTATCTACTTACAAATTTTTAACTGCATCTAGCCCAGGAAATACTTTGTGCCTAGTAGCAGTGTCTGCTAGTCAGCGGATTATCCCGGCTGTTAAGCAAGCTACACCACCTGTAGTTTGGACACTTAATTTTTTCAAAGGAAATGCTTCGGGACCACGGAATACTCAGTGAAGAGCATCAGGAGGCACCCCAAGGCATAGGGGCTGGGACTGGCAGTAGGATGCCTTGCGGTGGACAGCCGAGCTCGATCCTTATAAAAGCTTTTTAACTGCAGCAGCTTTAGTGGACGCTACTGGAGCTGGAATTACGCGGCTGCTGGCATGAGACTTGCCCTCCAATAGATCATTGTAAATGGATTTAAAGTGTATTCATTCAAATTAGAGAGACAAGTTAAATGAAAAAGCTTAGAGCTGCCTCCACCACAGGGGGGCTCGCTCGACCCACCAGCGGACAGGCACCAGTATTGGGAGAGGGGGGCTGGCCGTCAGGGTTCACCGCGGCTCTGGCACAAACCCGGCGACACGGAGGTGGCACGGGCAGGAGCGGACTGAACGTGTCGGCTTCTCACTTTTTGGATTTTAGAAGGGCATGACATGCCTATATCTGTGTCTCCCCCTCCTTTTACTCCTCCACCTCTTTTCTTTTCGCATGACTATATGTACTTGTCACTTTTCCATGTGTTAGTTGTGTCTTCTGAGCAGTTTGTCAGCTTTTGGACACCTTTGAAGGTGTTTTCTATGTGTTTCTATGTGTTTTTGTTTGCCTGCCATTGGTTTTAACGGTGTTCGAAGGTGTTCGACGAACAGTTCGACGAACAGTTCGGCGAACACACGGGTGTTCGACGAACCGAACCGAACTCGAACACTACGGGGGTGGCTCAACACTAGTCAGAACTACAGTGAACAGTAAGTTATGTAACGTGCTTAATATTATGCGTATAACCTTTAAACCAGGACATGTCACCAAGTCAAAAGTGGCCAGTTTTTGCTCTATCTTTATTCCCGCTGTTGCCCAAATATTATGGTGTTTTTCTTTTTTAAATATACCATACGGTTCCAGAATAATGGGGCTTTTTAATTTGGGGCTAATTTTTATGGCCTTTACTAAGAGGCTCCTCTAGGGCGTGTCCTTCGGCTGCTCTGTAAAATTATGCTGTTAGCACCGCCCCTTTAGTAAAGACCAAAAAAATTAGCGCTAAACAAAAAAGGCCTATATCTCTGGAACCGTATGGTGGATTTAAAAAAAAACAAAACGGATTAATCAGGAGAACAGCGGGAATAAAAGATCTGCTTTCCCAGCCCGAGGAACCCTAAGTAGTCATAAAGTTCAATATGTCACCATAGAAGTAGACCCCAGCTCAAAGCATGCAAATGCCATCAATACAGTGCCCCGAGTCCTCCCGCAGGTCATAGCCTTCTTATTCTTCCCCGTGTGAGTAGGCTCACACTTAGGCAGTCAGATTTAATAATGATTGTATGCAATTGCATATAGTTGCCTTGTGGTATTCAGAAACCTGCACACATAGCAACAGGATTAATGTATATGTACGCATTTATTTGCCTCTGAAGAATTTTCCGATGTGGCTCCCATGCGCTTTCATAACTAATAAACTGCACACGGTCCCTTATGATCCTCCAATTCTAGGAACACAATAATCCGCTTCTAGGATACAAATAAAATCAGCAACATTTGCAGGCAGGAAGATATTAGACTGCGGCATAATGAACAGGAAGGACCGTAGTGACAACAGAAATTATTTTAATTAAACACATTGCAAAATTAACTGTCCCGAGCATTGTGCCGCACAGTAAAAAAAAATTATTATTACAGAAAATGACCTGTACATATGTTATTGCCCGCACATGTAGGACTGCAGACTCTATAAGCTCGACCACAGTGGACATTTAGAAATAATATTCTATATAATATAATAATACTCTTATATAATTAATACGTAATGATAGCATTGCCTTTAAAGCAAAAGGTTCCAAGAAGTCCACTAGCAACGTGGTACAATAGGGCGGTATAACAGAACATCACTAAATTCTCATGCAGAAAGTGTCATGAAGTCAGTGCTTAGAAATGCACCATTTGCAGAGACACACTTATTAGGCAAAGCAAAAAAAAATGTAAAAAAAAATGCAATCTTACAGCAAAATTTGAACACAGCCTTAAAGGGATTTTGTAGTTTAAGAATAAAAACTACAGGTGCAACTTGTTTAAAAAAAACAACAAAAAAAAACGCTTTGTTTACCCTCCCAAGGTCGTGGCTGTTAGTATCTATAGTGGTGAAATCTACTAGACCGCACTGCAGCCAATCAGTGAGCTCATCAGCAATATACAGCCTAAGCAGCTAGGAACCACTGGACTCACTGACTGGCTACAGTGCTGCAGACACTATCAGACATTGGGAGCAGTGGCGGAAAGTCAGAACTGGACCTGGGGAGGAGAGCAAAGCACAGTTTGTTTGTTTTTTTTAACTCTAGAACGCATGACCATAAAAATCTACTTTTTCACATACCTGGGGCCTTTAAGGCCCGCGTGCAAATAATAAATAAATGAACAACTGGAAATGACAAACAACTATATACCTGAGGAATACCTAGAGTTTCAAAATTCTAACTAAAGTAATCTTGCAGAAAATAGAAAACAATTAACAGGGCAGGCCTGCGAGGCCCCAGGTATGCGTTGTAGGGTTAAATAAACTGCTTGGTATCAGGGGTTTTCTAAAGTCCCATTGCTCCCGGGGTATAACATCTGGCCCCTCGCCATGCAGTTTGTCCACTTGTTCCTCCACTACTGAGAAATCAGTGTTTTAATTGATATGGAAATGAGGCTAAAGAGCTATGGTAGATCTGAAGCCTCTGTCACTCCAGCTCTACTTTCGTCTCATTGCTGCCACCTCCTCCTTCTTGAATGCCAGCCTCTATGCTGTGTGACTTCAGGCAAGGGAGCCGTCAGTGAAGAAGCAAGACGCAGGACTAGAGCTGGAGTGACAGAGGCTTCAGATCTACCATAGCTCTTCAGCATCATTTGCATATCAATTCAAACTCTGATTTCTCAGTAACAGAAGAACGGACTGGCCATGTAAAGATATTGGTGGACTTGTCTTTTAAAGAGCTACATGCACAAATAAATAGTTTGGAAGGGTGAAATCCTGGAGACAGATTCCCATTATGGGTCTTGTGTAATCCATGCCTTGTCAGGGGGGGCTACAAAATATTTAGGAGGTGGCATATAATAGATATAATTGCCGGTGCTAATTGGTGTGTATAAGGCAACAACAAGATTAGCTAGAACAGCAAATTGATAACATTTGTGTGTCTCTCAAAAATCAAAACCTAGAAAAGGACACATCAAATACATAATTGGATCATAAAATATCACAATTTATTGAGTCATAAAATTAAAACAAGATAAAGGGGATAAGGGGAAGGGGAAATCCAAAAAGGGAAAAGGGGGCATACACAGGGGGTATATAAGTAAATAGCAATAATAAATAGCAATGGTAAAATAGCTCAATATGACCACACAACAGTTACGACTGCAACAGGGAAAAATTATATATATGCTAGTTACAGATCACCACAGTTATAATAGGGGCAAATAAAGTGCACAGTGCCATAATAATAACACCCCTGTCTAAATAGTCAGGGGATCTGTAGACAGCAAAATGTACTCTTGTTAAATGCGTGAGATGGAAATGATAGTGGAACAAACATATTCTGAAAGTTCAATAGGTATGATACTAACTCCCTGGGGGCCACACCTCGCATCCAACGCGCGTTTCGCCAATGCTTTGTCAAGAATCTTTATGGATTCCCCCTTCCCCTTATCCCCTTTATCTTGTTTTTAATTTTATGACTCAATAAATTGTGATATTTTATGATCCAATTATGTATTTGATGTGTCCTTTTCTAGGTTTTGATTGGTGTGTATAAGGGTTATGACATAAAAGTTTTGTTGCAGGGTGTCCGCTGTGACGCCCTGCTGTGCATGGAGCCACAGATCCTTGAGGGGTGCATTTCAGGTTTTCTCCACAAGAGGCCCTCACAGCATACACACAGCTCCACCTTCCACCTCAGACCACCAGAGGGAGCCCGGATAGGGATATAAATAGGGAAGGTGGAGTGATTCAGCAGTTTCTGCTCAGACACAGAAGGAGAGAGTCTGTGAGTGAGTTCTCCTCAGGAAGAGAGAGGAGATAGAAAAGTCTGGAGTCCACAGCCGTTCCTGCAGAGTGAGACACAGAGAAACAAGTCAGTCTGCAGTGGAGCTCAGTCAGACTCAAGCAACTCGAGTTAAGTGAGCTAGGAGCGTTGCTGACGCTCAGAGAACAGCAGAAGAGGCAGCCACCTATCTGCCAGTGTGTATGGCCTAGTGAGGGCCCTAGTAGGCCGAAGGCTAGAGGAGTGAGTAGCATTGGGGGCAGAGGAGCCTTACCAGCTCACCCCAGAAACCATATCCCGGACACTGTGTCCGAGTCTGCAGGGATTCTTTATACCCAGCAGAAGACAACCAGAACCCCTGGCGAACTACAGGTCCCAGGAATACCAAATGCTGACTGTTATACCAGGGTCAGGAGTTACCGAGGCCCCATATACCAGGGAGTGTGTACTCCAACAGAAGGCCCTACCACAGGATCAGCCGGTGCAGAACAGAGACTAAGTTAGGCCTAACTCCAGGAAGGCCAGAGACTAACACTAAGCGGCGAAGAAACACCTGCTCACTGGGGAGAGTCCTGCAGTGCACCCCGCACCCTACAGTGCTCCGGACGGTACCTGCATTCCCACCAGTAAAAGGTACAGAAGCAAACCGTGTGTGTGTGTCCCCTGTTCTTCCTGTGACCCGGCTGGGTCACCGCCATATCGTGCACCTCGTCAAACATCACTGCCCTGAAGCCTAGCTCCACCTGTGGGGAGCTACACCATCAAAGCTGCCGTAACACCGGCCTCAGTGGACTGCCGCAGCGCTGGTGATCCTCACCAGACACCACAGGTGGCGTCACGAACTTTGACATTTTATTTTCCCCTTTTTTAAGAGAGACCCCAGAGTACGGGCCCGGGAGCCGACCACCGCGACGTCCCCCAAGACCAGGCATTAAGGCCCGGGCGCCGAGTAGTCCCCATCACCTGGGCGCCACATCCGGTTTACCGGAACTTCATTGATCTTCATCCCTTCTCACTGCTTTGGGGAAATCCTTGAAATATAAGAAAGAATACATTTTCATTTCCAAGAATATCAGTGATCCTGGCAAACTTTAAACCGAACCTTTATAGCTGTTGGAAAAAAAAAACATTAGATCTACTCTGCCGCGGCTTATTGTTACAGAAAATATTCTGTGTCAGTCGCATGCAGGAGTCGGCGAGAGAAAGTTCTCTTAAGCGTTGGTCTTTTCCTTCTAGCTGCAGATAATATTTTTCTCCCTTTGAGCTAGCTTGCATCTTTAAACAGTTTCCCCGGTAAGTCCTGTGTCAGCTCCCAGCAGGTGAGGGCCGAGACGTCAGCATTACTGAGAACAGAACGAGGATCCCGCAGGAGGGAAACTAAAAATACTGCAAATCAACTAAAGGGAAGAAGTCCTCCAGTAATTTTCTGAAAAAGACAGCATGAGCGCTGCTCTGAAGGAAAGATCCGAGCTACGAGGCGAAATAGCTGTAACTAGCCCATGTGTCGGTTTGGCCCATCGGCTGTGACTTGTAACGAGCCTCGTTTGTCACATTTCATGGTGTCATCTGGCGCCTCAGCGCACAATCCCTTCACTAGCATCCAGGATTGCCATGATATAACCTGCCGCCCGTTCTCCATGTTGCAGTATCTCAATGGATTCAGAAAGGCTAAAAAGTTGGTTTGGGGCACACATGTCAAACTCTGGCCTGTGGATCAAATTTGGCCAGCAGGGTGGTTTTATTTGGCCAGCGACATCAGAACCACCACCCCTTTGTGAAGCCTTTATTCTGTATGGAGCACTATGTGATGCCCATAATACTGTATGGAGGACTATGTGGTGCCCATAATACTGTATGGAGGACTATGTGGTGCCCATAATGCTGTATGGAGGACTATGTGGGGCCCATTATTCTGTATGGAGGACTATGTGGGGCCCATTATTCTGTATGGTGGACTATGTGGGGCCCATTATTCTGTATGAAGGACTATGTGGGGCCATTATTCTGTATGGAGGACTATTTGGGGCCCATTATTCTGTATGGAGGACCATGTGAGGCCCATTATTCTGTATGGAGGACTATGTGGGGCCCATTATACTGTATGCAGGACTATGTGGGGCCATTATTCTGTATGGAGGACTACTTGGGGCCCATTATTCTGTATGGAGGACCATGTGAGGCCCATTATTCTGTATGGAGGACTATGTGGGGCCTATTATTCTGTATGGAGGACTATGTGGGGCCCATTATTCTGTATGGAGGACTATGTGATGCCCATAATACTGTATGGAGTACTATGTGGTGCCCATAATACTGTATGGAGGACTATGTGGTGCCCATAATGCTGTATGGAGGACTATGTGGGGCCCATTATTCTGTATGGAGGACTATGTGGGGTCCATTATTCTGCATGAAGGTCTATGTGGGGCCCATTATTCTGTATGGAGGACTATGTGGGGCCCATTCTGTATGGAGGTCTATGTGGGGTCCATTATTCAGTATGGAGGACTACGTGGTGCCCATAATACTGTATGGAGGACTATGTGGTGCCCATAATACTGTATGGAGGACTATGTGGTGCCCATAATACTGTTTGGAGGACTATGTGGTGCCCATAATACTGTATGGAGGACTATGTGGTGCCCATAATGGTGTATGGAAGACTATGTGGAGCCCATTATGCTGCATGGAGGTCTATGTGGGGCCCATTATTCTGTATGGAGGACTATGTGGGGCCCTTTCTGTATGGAGGTCTATGTGGTGCCCATAATACTGTATGGAGGACTTTTATTGTATTTTATTGCAATGTTACGACTGCCCAAAAAAAAATAATTCTGCCGTTTTAATTTTTTTCTCATTACACTGTTTATTGATGGGATTAATTTATTTTATATTTGAATAGATCGGACATTTATGAATGCGGCGATACCAAATATGTTTATTTTTTATTTAATTTGTTATTTATTTTTAATGGCGTAAAAGGGGGGGGTGATTTGAACCTTTGTATTTTTTTCATATTTTGAAAAAAACTATCTACTGACTTTAAAAGTCCCTGTAGGGGACTTGAAGCTGCGATTGTCCGATCGCCTGTGCTATACACAGCAGTGCATAAATCACTATCATCACATTTCATAATACTAGGCTGTCATGGCAACCCAACGGCACCCCGCAATCACGTCACGGTTCACCGATGGAAGCGTGGACTGATATGTCCCCCTGTCGGTGCGTGTTAAATCCCATTGCCAGTGAGAAAAAAAACCCTAATATTCGTGATAAGTGTGTGTGCTGTAACTTAACAGGAGCTGACGATTGGTATGTCATGTGACTGCTGCAGACAATCAGCGGCCACTGATGAGCTACACTGCTCACTATTCCCTCGAGAAGAAACCTGGATGGTCCAAGTGTGAGTGCTTTAGCCCATCAAGGGGTGATGATTGTTATGTCACATGATAGCTGCAGCCAGTGAGTGGCCACTGATGGGCTGCAGCACTCACTATTCCCTCAGGAAGGAACTTGGACATTCGTGAGACGTGTAGTGCTGCAGCCGATCAGTGGCCACTGATACAGTGCTCACTATTTCCGTGGGAAGAAAGTCAGATTTCTTTGAGACGTGTGAGCACTGTAGTCCATCAGGGGGTTATGATTGTTCTGTTACATGACCACTGAAGCCAATTAATGGCCACTGATGGGCTGCAGCACTCACTGTTCCCTCCGAAAAGAAACTTGGACATCTGTGAGAAATTTAGTACTGTAGCCCAGGCAATGATTATTATGTCACATGACCGCTGCAGCCAATTAGCAGCAAGTGATAGGTTGCAGCTCTCACTATTCCCTCGAAAGAAACTCTGATGTCCATGAAGAGTGTGTTTTGTAGGCCTGTAGCCCATCAAGGGCCGACGATTGTTAAGTCATGTGATCGCTGCAGATAATCAGCGGCTACTGATGGGCTAAAGCGCTCCCAATTTCCTCGGAAAGTAACTCGGACATCCTTTAGAAGTGTGAGTGCTGCAGCTTATTAGCGGCTGCTGATTGACTGCAGTGCTGACGTGACATAATGTCATGCTTACAGTGTCCATTTTAGGACATGATCAGATATCAAAATCAAACATCAGAATGATGTCAGTTTGAGGCTAAATACCTGACAACTGATCCAGACAAGTGATTCTGAAAAGTGATTTTGACAAGTGATCCTGACAAGTCATCCTGACAAGTGATTCTGACAAGTGACTTGTACAACTGTAATAATAATAAAAAAAATAGTCACTGTTTGCTGATGGAACTTGATCCCAAAATTCTGTGTCCAGAAACCAGTGCACTAATCACTGAGCTATTAACTCAGGTGAAGAAACCTAGGAGATCTATTTGGTTATATGATTTTCAGTGCAAACATGATTGAAGCTCATTGGGACTTATGTACAGACTACAAGCAAGCCAAATTCAAATTATGTTTGATTTTGACTAGTGATGAGCGAGTATGTTCTGTTAACCCTTTCGGCGAGTATGCTCGAGCCGAGCACCGAGTAGTTACAGCTGCTCGGTCTTATGTTTGAATCACTCCCGTCTGCATGATTTGCGACTGTTTGACAACTTTAATACATGTGAGGAATGTGTAAGAAATAGACATTCCTCACATGTATTAAAGTTGTCAATCATTCGCAAATCATGCACACGGGAGCGATTCAAACATATCACCGAGCAGCTATAAATACTCGGAGCTCGGCCCGAGCATACTCGCCGAAAGGGTTAACAGAACATACTCGCTCATCACTAATTTTGACATGTGAGTCTGATTTGTGACATTCTTCAAACATCAGAATTACTTTTTGTCACCCTGAGTATTTTCATGGTTGATCTCATAAAACAAAAAAAAGCTGCCAGCTACAATTACTTGACTGGATAGCTAAATAGTAAGGCATCAGCCTCTGACACTACAGTGTCACAGTTCAAATTGTGTTAGGAATATTTTTATTATTATTATTATTTTTTTTTTCAATTCTGCCTGTTTAGCACACAAACTACTGTTGTTATTATTATCCTTTCAAACCAAAACTATGTGACACAGATGCCTTACCATTAAACTATAGGTTCATTATTTGATTATTTAGGTAGTGATATATAATAATAATTACATAGCAAAAGTAAATTGGGAGTTTGCAGCCAGTTCTTGGGTGGATGGAAAGAAAAATTGACAATAAAGAAATTTTATCATTAGACCCCTTTAAGAAATTATGCAAATGTACAGTCACTTGGAAATAGATATGTAGTAAATTAGTGCCTCCCAATTTACTTTGGCCTATATAATTTACCATGCAAATAGACAGCGTGTCTGAAACTCTTAATACGTTAGGATGACAATCAAAATGTCAGATATTAAAAATAAAACACCCCTGTAGTTTGTGTGCTAAACAGGGATAATTACAAAAAAAATAAGAAGAATAAAAATTCTATTGGTATTTGAACCGTGACGCTGTAGTTTCAGAGGCTGATGCCTTACCATTGAACTATCCAGTCAAGTGAGAGCAACTGGCAGCTTTTTTTGTCTTATGAGGTCAACCATGAAAATACTCAGGGTGACTAAAAGTCATTGTGATTCTGATTCTGATGTTTGAAGAAAGTCACACATCAGACTCACACATCAAAATCAAACATCATTTGAATTTGGCTTTCTTGCAGTCTGTACATAAGTCCCAATGAGTTTCAATCAGGTTTGCACTGAAAATCATATAACCAAATATAACTCTTAGGTTTCTTCAACTAAGTTAATAGCTCAGTGATTAGTGCACTGGTTTCTAGATGCTGAATTTTGGGTTCAAGTCCCATCAGCGAACAGTGACTTTTTTTTATTATTATTATCACAGTTGTAAAAGTCACTAATCAAATCACTTGTCAGAATCAATCACTTGTCAGGATCACTTGTCAGACAGGGTATTTAGCCTCAAACTGACATCATTCTGATGTTTGATTTTGATATCTGATCATGTCCTAAAATGGACACTGCACATGCTGGTGCCTGCAGATGCTGCAACGTGCGGGAGCTGAGTATGAGCTGTTTTGATTTTCAATGGGATCCTGCTTCATTTAAGAAGGGATGATCAAGTATTGGACACATCCCTGTAGTCATATAACAGTCACTAAGTGTCCCAATATAACATCCCCAAAAAGTTCTGGTTGGAAGATGAAGACGGCACAGACAAATCTGCGATTTATTCACCAAATCACCTTCTGCAAAAAAATAATTGAATTTAATATTTATTTAAAGAAAATTCAATTCTAATCAAAAATTTATGACAGCGTTACGTGGGGAAAAAGGATTTGGAAAATATTTTAATAATGATCTGTGGCCACAATTCACAATACAAACTGCAGACATTATTTAAAGGATATGGACACCTTTTTCCTCAAATACACATATATTTTGCCTAAAAATAACGTTTACAATTGGGTTTCATTAAAGACTGCACCAACTGCCTTTATATAGCCTCCGTGTTGCCCGGTCTATTGCTTGCTGTAGAATGTGGTAAGTAAGAATCCGCCAGTGAGCTCTTTCTAACTGGAGAGTTTATAACTGTTATCTCTATTCTTCTGAGCTCTTCTCAACAGGTTTATGACGACAAATTTCAGCTCAACTTCCATGTTAGTCATAAATCAGCTAAGAAAAGACAAAAAGAGAAGAGTTATAAACAACTCACTGACAGATTCTCAGTTCCCTCCTTCTGCTGCAAGAAAATAGACAATGCAACACAGAGGCTACAGAAGGCAAATAAAACAAAATATTCAATGACACCCAACTGGAAAAATAATTGTTAGCCAAAAATGCATGCAATTTTTTTTAAAAAAATTGCCCCTGAATGTGTCCATATCGATTAAAGGGGCAATCTACAAAAATAATCATCTCTCCATTGGAAAGGTAATCCTTTTCAGACAAAAGTCAGGTATTCATAGGGCATCCAGGCCCATTTAAAAGTGAACAAGTGATCATTTTTTTAACCCTTTGGAATAGATCCCTTAAACTGATGAGGCTGGTGTAATTATTTTGAAATCCCCAGTCAGAATAGCTGTATAATCCTTTTTTCCTTGGAGTCGGACATATGCACGGCCCCGAAGAATAACATTGGTCATAGTGCGATCCGATGCTTTGTCAGATTGCATGAGGACCAAATATATGACTGTCTGCACAAGCCCTTACTATAATTATGAATGAAATTGGATCAAGTTGCAACACCAATCTACATCAGACCCTTGGTTGGAGCAGATGTGGCTTTCTGGCGCACAGACAATTGAAGATGATGTGAGACTTGTGCCTCTTCGTTTCGGAAAACCCTATTCCCTGGCAGCAGTTTGTTTAAAAAAAAACAAAATCCCTGTCTTACAAGTCCCACGCTGAGTCTCCACTACGGCTGCAGCCAATCAATTTTCTCAGCGGCTCGTGCCATCAACTCGGGAAGAGCTGCTGAGCTCCGTCTATGTGACTTTTAGCTACAATTACACATATTTAAGTAAAAAAAAGATGGACAAGCCCTTTAAACAAATTCGTAAATGGTTTTCCAGGATAAGTAAAAAATGGACTCTCCAGCTATCCGTGCGCCAGAAAGTCAAATCCAAGGGTCTCCTATGTAACTTGCACCAATTTAAGCCATAATTTATAGTAAATAGTGATGAGCAAGTGAGTTTGCCGAGTATCGCGGGTGCTCGAGTGACATGTTTGCATCACCGCGCCTGCATGTTTCGCGGCTGGTAGACAGCCACAAAACATGCGGGGATTGTCCATGTATGTCAGGTAATCCCCGCATGTTTTGTGGCTATCTAACAGCCGCCAAGGTTTCAAGAAAAAATGCACACCAGGACACGGCCGGCCCCCTTTTTGTTAGAAGGAGGTAACACAGGTGCAGAATGCTAATGAACAATCGCCCTCACTCACTCTCACTGGAGGGGCGTGTAATAGGATGCTGGCTAGGCACAGTGCAGCGAGTGTGTGAATTGCACCCTACTGCAAGTTTCATCTGTGTGCAGTTTTAATGCTGGGTAGTCGCCCCTCCAGTGAGAGTGAGTGAGGGCGATTGTTCATTAGCATTCTGCACCTGTGTTACCTCCTTCTAACAAAAAGGGGGCTGGCCGTGTCCTGGTGTGCATTTTTTCTTGAAACCTTGGCTGGTGAGTACCATTGCCTTTTGCTATTTTCTAAAAATTCTGTCTATTGTTCTGGCTATGCTGTCTGTTTTTAATATTAGAGTAGGGACTCGCAAAACCGTGAGGACCCTTGACGATGGGTTGCGAGCTTACGTATTTTGGCCAAAATATCAACTAATACCTCATATGATATTTTTTGCACTTTTTTTATCTGCCAGGGCACGGCCAGGCCCAGTAATGGTGACCTTGTGAGTGGGGGCTTCACAACTCTGCGATGCACGGATAGGGTGCCGGGCATCCCGCCTAGTCGAATAGTAGGGGCGTGTAATAGGATGCTGGCTAGGCACAGTGCCGCGAGTGTGTGAATTGCACCCTACTGCAAGTTTCATCTGTGTGCAGTTTTAATGCTGGGTAGTCGCCCCTCCAGTGAGAGTGAGTGAGGGCGATTGTTCATTAGCATTCTGCACCTGTGTTACCTCCTTCTAACAAAAAGGGGGCCGGCCGTGTCCTGGTGTGCATTTTTTCTTGAAACCTTGGCTGGTGAGTACCATTGCCTTTTGCTATTTTCTAAAAATTCTGTCTATTGTTCTGGCTATGCTGTCTGTATCTAACAGCCGCGAATCATGCGGGCGGGGATTGGAACATGTCACTCGAACACCCGCGATACTCGGTGCATACCCAAGCACCATAGGCAAACTCAAGTAACGAGCACTCGCGCTCATCAGTATTAATAAAGTATTGGAAGGTTGAACGTGGTGCTACAAACCTCTTGCAAATCCACCCTATCATTTAAAAAGTTTTTGAGAGTGGTGTAACGTACCTGGGTTCAGGTTGGGTGTTAAATTGTAGCTCAGCCTTATTTATTTCAATGGAGCTGAGCTACAATACCAGACACAGCCAGTGGACAGAGGTGACGCTGTTTCCAGAAGAAGGTAATGTAAAGATAACCCATAGTTACTGACATAAATCCGCTTTACAGAATGAAATAAAAAGTCTCTTACCAGCCGCATCCTAATTTTAAACCATCCTAAAATAGGACGTTGATCTATAGAGACTGAAGCGAGTGGGTAATTAGGTGCAATAAATAAACAAATTATGGACGTAAATGAAATTATTAAGATTCAGAAATCTTATAATGTGCCGTTAATGATTTCAATTTCCCCGGATAATGACTGAAAGAAGCTCAGAGACTTCCTGCGTCTCCAGGAAAGAGCAGAGAGAATCCGAAATAACAAACACATAAAGCGAATGCGCACAAAAGACGAGATTCACAGGATATGTAAAAGAAAGGGGAGAAATCTCTGAAGACATCTGAAGCGAGCTCGTCTGATACGTTGCCTTTTTTCCGCAGAAAGGCTGTGAGCACTTTTACTGCTATTTCGGTATATTAAATCAAATTGAACTATATTTAAAAAAAAAAAGAAAGAAAAAAAATTCTGGGCAGCTGAATTGTGAGCGGGACCTTGATAAACGCTGCACAATTTGTATAAATTCAGAAAAGCTCTACAGTCATAGCGGAGAACATGGTGCACCCTGAAGGCAATTGCAGTGCGTGCGAGTGTGCGTGCGTCTGAGAATGAGCAGATAGGAAAGGTTTGGAAACAATCCAGCCCAGATGAAATGGAAGACTTGGATATATAATGCAGATAAGTCTTCTTATTTCTATCTATAGACTAAAACCATAGGTCAATGATTTCCACGACACGGGTCATGTGGCCAAAGATCGTTCCATACTGCTTCTTCATCACAGCTGAGTGCAGGTGAACGTGGTCACATTGTGACCCAAAGGAGCTGCAAGCAAGTTCCAAAAACTTGGATTTTTTGCAACTTGCTTGTCGCTGCTAAAAAATAGCGGCATACAACAATTTCTGGCTGCGTGACCTGTGTCGTGGCCAAAATTGCCATGTAGCCCAAGCCTAAAATAGAAATCAACAAAGGTCAATTTGATGTAAATTGACTAAATATTGATTGGGTTTCTGGTTTCCTGCACTGGTTAGAAGTGCTTCACCATCTTATTAAATAGTGCAGGGTTTTTCCTTGCCAGCAGTGCAAGGATTAATCTGTTCAGTTGAAGCTCCTGGAGCTTTCCTATCTGGATTGTATCAGCTGTTCAGTGTTGGCCACTCCTCTCTGCTATATATGTTCACCTCTGGCACTTAGGGATTGCCAGTGTTAGTTCTTACTGCCTGGTTCTGAAGTTGGAGGTGTAACTTGTGGTTGGGGTTAGTATTTGGAGATTGTTCTGGAGATTGTTGCTAGGAGTTTTGTCTGTGTGCACATCCTCATACTCTCCTATTTGGTTTCTCCTTCCTTTAACTGACTTTGAGTCCCACTCTGTTGTTTTGTGTGTGTATTTTGTATGGTTGGTATTTTCATTTATTCCTGTCTGTTTTCCCTTGTTTGTCTGGTTAGTGTGTTCCTATACACTTCAGCTTCCCACTACCCTGGGTGGGGGAGGGGACAGTTCAGGGTAGATGTAGGAGCATAGCAAGGAACGAGAACTCAGAGTCTCCATCTTCAGGAGTAATCTGGGGGACAAGGAAAGACTAGACCGCCCCTAGTTCTAGGGACCTGGTTAGCGCCCAACACATTGGACTAACGATGATATCAATGGGTTCGGCCAACACTCTAATGTGTATGGTGGTAACTCTCTCCCAAAGAATGATAAGGATGCGGAATTGCGATTTTAGACTGCCAATCCTTTTGTTTTGTGAGAGACAAGCCGCCACATATGCCTGGCAGCAGCTCTCTCACGGAGATCACAGGAGCACTCGGCCGAGGGAGTGTTCCTGGGTATGGTAGAGTCGCGGTGATATAGCTGCCGGCCGAAGGACAACCCTTTATTTGCAAAAAGAGCAGATTTAGTAAAGAAATTTAAGAAAACCAATATCATCTCTTTTTTGGTGTAATGTAGCACAACATTTCCAGATTGCACATGGCATTAATTGCGATATAGTCTAAGAGAAGTATATTTCTACGTCCCTATATATTTGCACAGCCTATTCTAAGCGCCAGAAGACATTTCTGCATTATTCAAAATATGCTAAAACGGTCCCAAGGATTCCCTTCCACGGCCTAATTAAATCTCCCTAAATAGGAGGAGACTATTAAAATCACACAAGTGTCAGGATCATCAATTCAAGTAGTTGGTAATGATGACACCTTTGGGAATTGGCAATTTCTAGGAGCAAATTTCCTGGATGCACATAAATGAAGGAGACTTACATTTCACTGAAGCTCATTTTGCATGTCACTAGGGTTGTAGTGCTGAGTCTATGGGTTCAGACGTGATCAGGGAATGATTAAGTCATTTTTATATGAGTTTCTACTATCACCCAAAAACATACTTTATTTACAGGGTTTTTCCCATCTTCATAAATGGGTATTATCGGATAATGTTTGTAAATACAAGCAATATTGTAATTTACTGCTTGTTAAAAGGCATTCTAGAGATATTAACACTTTTCTTTTGTTTACAGCTCGTTGCCTTGGAAACCGACCACTGCTGCTAAACAAAAAAACATGCACAGTGCTTACACGCTTTTTTTCTATTGAGCTTATTAGCACTGTTTTGATGTTCACCAGGATAGGTGGAGAACGCTATTACATGCTAATCTCGGCCAGCTTCAGCAAAGTGCTTACAAGCTAGACAGCAGCGGTGGACGGTCTCCTAGGCAACGAATTGTAAACAAAAGAAAAGTGTTACTATCTCAAGAAATGCTGCAAATTTTAAGAAGCAGTAAAATGCCAAAGTGCTTGTTTTTACAAACTCTATCTAAATATAACCATTTATAAGGGCACGAAAAACTCTTTATAAATTCTTCACACATCATATGAAGCTAGTTAGTCATTGTGGACCTGGGCAAGGGTGCATATATCATATAGGCATCACATTTAGTACATAGGTAGCCCAACACTTGGCTTTGTAGACTTTCTCAGGTTATCCTATCTATACATTCAAAATGCAGCAGTCAAAAGTTAGAGGGAAAAAGGTAGGCAAATGAATGCATGAAGGGTGCAACTAGTGCAAGACCTGTTTGTCCCAAGATTGTCAGCATGAAGAAACATCAAATAGGGGGGCGTCATCTCGATTTCTTGCTACTGGCCCCAAACTACTTGTCATATAGTGGTATATATCACTGCATGGAGCCTGAGACTAGCATCAGTACAGGATCTGGCACTGGTTACAGCGCCAGACTGGAACGAAAAAGCAGCCCTGGCTGACAAACTCAACCAGCCCACATCATCATTATCCGAGAGACGCCTTCCCCCTTCGAGGTGCAATGCAAGGTTCAGTAAATTTAGCTTTACTTGGTCATGTCTCTCACCACTTCCTTAAAGGGGTTGAATGTAGCTGCAGTGTGGATGCTCGACCACTGCTCCATTCACACGGGGCCCTTTAGAACCATGATTCTTGGGATCGTTGGAGGTCATCGCTGTCAGACCCACTGTGCGCATATGTGCGAACGCACACGCTATGATGGTGAAGAGAAATCAAAGGGCTGGCGGCCATTAAACCAGGGCTGGCGGCCATTAAAACAGGGCCGGCGATCCATTATGTAGCTGAATGCTGCAGCCCACCAGGAATCTGCCTGGTGGGGCAGATGGCCAATCCGGGCCTGACTGGTAAGCAGCCTGGAACCCATACATGCCCTCCGTCAATTAACTCCATGTTTTGCACACACTCCATGAATACGACTACATTCTATAAATGATTGATAAAAAACACAGCTTTTTTTTGCAAAGGTGAGGCTCCAACGTTTTTGCCCTTCAAACAGTTAACATCGCGATACTTTGTAGCAATGTAAAAAAACAAAACAAACAAAAAGACTAATGAAATAAAATAAGTATTAAAAAAATATATAAATAAACTGTGGTTGTTGGGAAAGGTAAAAATCAGCTGAGCTTTTCCCTAGGAGAAGGAATATTATTCTGTACAGTAAAATATCATCCGAGAGACGCCACGAAAAGAGATTAAAAACCAATAAATGCAGGAGCGAGAGCAGCGGTATAATTACAGGCTCACGCCGCCAGCACCAGAAAGCACTCAAATTTTAATAGCAAGCACCGCATTTAATTTAACAACACATTTTTTCAATTACTTGAATAATTGTTTTATTCATAAAATGACTTTCAATAAGGAGGGTAATTTGGTGCTGGTTTTGTTTGCAGCTTCTCGTTGAGTTAGGAGGGTGGGACTGAAAGACGGCTGAGAAAGATGGTACCATCGCCTCGCCGCTATCACAGCAAACAGGCCTTGATGTGCGACGGAGGGAGAGACAGGGGCGGCCCGTAATGCACCGTTATCTCCATTCCCTACATACGCTACAACCTCCACGCAGCAATTAATGTAGACATCTAAGGCAAGAAAGCAACTAGGACTCAATTCCCTTAAACAGCAACCGTCATTTTATTTTTACTCTTTTTCATAAATTAATAGTACAAGTGAAAATAACAAACTTTGTAATATTTCTCATAAAAAAAAATCCGCTTCCTTCTCCTTCTGGATTGATCATTCTCGAAATTCTCAGCGAAGACCGATTCTTACATTACTTATATAGGAGATGACCGTAAGTGCTCTTAAAGTTTTATGGAAAACTGTAACTGTGTAACAGCAGAATGCCTGTGTCCTCCTCTAGTTCCTCCATAGAATCTTATAAGCACCAACTGTCCTCTCCTATCTCAGTAATGAGAAGATCTGTCTTCAATGAATACATATTCTACAGATTTTACTTTTGAATTGAGAGTTGAAGAGGAACTGTTACTCACCATAGATATGAGTCTATGAATCTGTTTATTAAATGGGCTGGGAGTTTTGGGGTATATGATTAAATAGTTATAAAATATGCAATGTGAAAAGTTCCTTAAAGAGAAAAGAAACCATCATTTTCCATGCATATGTAATTTTATTACCTGGTGTAAATGCCACTGTTCTCCTGAATTCAGAGTTGTTTTTCTTTTGTTCCTTCGCCTCTCTGTTCCTGAGATATGGCCCCATCTTCCCAGTACATAAATCTAGTCTTGCTAGTTAAGTGGGCGTGGCGATCAACTCATCTCTATGGGTGTCTTCTAGAGCACCACGCCCACTTAGTTATAACACTAGATTTACATACTAGGAAGAGGAGGCCATAATTCAGGAACATAGAGGCGCAGGAAAGAAAAATAACATACCCAGATTCAGGAGAACAGTGGAATTTACACTAGATAAAAAAAATTACATATTCTTGGAAGCAATGGTTCCCTTTTCAGGGATTTTTCACATTGCTTCTTTTATATCTGTTTAATTATATCTCCTGAAAACTCCCAGCCTGTATGATAAACGGATCCATAGTCTCAGGTCAGTGGCATGACAATGGATTCCTATGGGTGACAAGGCCACAGTATTGCTTCACTGAGGCAAAACCACATTTACTGTAGAGAATCCTTCTGGAGGAGCACTAATTTACATCTGGCATATGAGATTGGAGTGCCATATTCATTGAGAAGTTAGGATTAATGACAGATACAAGATGACTACTCCTGTGGTGGGTTGGTGGCCACAGCGTTAGTCACCTATCTAGGAATAGGCAGATTAGAATTGTCTGAGGACTTGATAGAAGAGAATTCAAAATTGTTTAGGTCTTTAAAGTGGGTACATCCGTCACACAGGGTAAAACGATTATAATTATAGCACTCTAGATACAAGCAGGTAAGGGAGAATGATCATAAGTATAGCATTCTAGATACAAACAGGTAAGGGAGAAGGATCATAACTATAGCACTCTAGATACAAGCAGGTAAGAGAGAGTGATCATAACGATAGCACTCTAGATACAAGCAGGTAAGAGAGAGTGATCATAACTATAGCACTCTAGATACAAGCAGGTAAGAGAGAGTGATCATAACTATAGCACTCTAGATACAAGCAGGTAAGAGAGAGTGATCATAACTATAGCACTCTAGATACAAGCAGGTAAGAGAGAATGATCATAACTATAGCACTCTAGATACAAGCAGGTAAGAGAGAATGATCATAACTATAGCACTCTTGATACAAGCAGGTAAGAGAGAGTGATCATAACTATAGCACTCTAGATACAAGCAGGTAAGAGAGAGTGATCATAACTATAGCACTCTAGATACAAGCAGGTAAGAGAGAGTGATCATAACTATAGCACTCTAGATACAAGCAGGTAAGATAGAGTGATCATAACTATAGCACTCTAGATACAAGCAGGTAAGAGAGAGTGATCATAACTATAGCACTCTAGATACAAGCAGGTAAGAGAGAGTGATCATAACTATAGCACTCTAGATACAAGCAGGTAAGAGAGAATGATCATAACTATAGCACTCTAGATACAAGCAGGTAAGAGAGAGTGATCATAACTATAGCACTCTAGATACAAGCAGGTAAGAGAGAGTGATCATAACTATAGCACTCTAGATACAAGCAGGTAAGAGAGAGTGATCATAACTATAGCACTCTAGATACAAGTAGGTAAGAGAGAATGATCATAACTATAGCACTCTAGATACAAGCAGGTAAGAGAGAGTGATCATAACTATAGCACTCTAGATACAAGCAGGTAAGAGAGAGTGATCATAACTATAGCACTCTAGATACAAGCAGGTAAGAGAGAGTGATCATAACTATAGCACTCTAGATACAAGCAGGTAAGAGAGAGTGATCATAACTATAGCACTCTAGATACAAGCAGGTAAGAGAGAGTGATCATAACTATAGCATTCTAGATACAAGCAGGTAAGAGAGAGTGATCATAACTATAGCACTCTAGATACAAGCAGGTAAGAGAGAGTGATCATAACTATAGCACTCTAGATACAAGCAGGTAAGAGAGAATGATCATAACTATAGCACTCTAGATACAAGCAGGTAAGAGAGAATGATCATAACTATAGCACTCTAGATACAAGCAGGTAAGAGAGAGTGATCATAACTATAGCACTCTAGATACAAGCAGGTAAGAGAGAATGATCATAACTATAGCACTCTAGATACAAGCAGGTAAGAGAGAGTGATCATAACTATAGCACTCTAGATACAAGCAGGTAAGAGAGAGTGATCATAACTATAGCACTCTAGATACAAGCAGGTAAGAGAGAATGATCATAACTATAGCACTCTAGATACAAGCAGGTAAGAGAGAGTGATCATAACTATAGCACTCTAGATACAAGCAGGTAAGAGAGAGTGATCATAACTATAGCACTCTAGATACAAGCAGGTAAGAGAGAGTGATCATAACTATAGCACTCTAGATACAAGCAGGTAAGAGAGAGTGATCATAACTATAGCACTCTAGATACAAGCAGGTAAGAGAGAGTGATCATAACTATAGCACTCTAGATACAAGCAGGTAAGAGAGAGTGATCATAACTATAGCACTCTAGATACAAGCAGGTAAGAGAGAATGATCATAACTATAGCACTCTAGATACAAGCAGGTAAGAGAGAATGATCATAACTATAGCACTCTAGATACAAGCAGGTAAGAGAGAGTGATCATAACTATAGCACTCTAGATACAAGCAGGTAAGAGAGAATGATCATAACTATAGCACTCTAGATACAAGCAGGTAAGAGAGAGTGATCATAACTATAGCACTCTAGATACAAGCAGGTAAGAGAGAATGATCATAACTATAGCACTCTAGATACAAGCAGGTAAGAGAGAATGATCATAACTATAGCACTCTAGATACAAGCAGGTAAGAGAGAGTGATCATAACTATAGCACTCTAGATACAAGCAGGTAAGATAGAGTGATCATAACTATAGCACTCTAGATACAAGCAGGTAAGAGAGAGTGATCATAACTATAGCACTCTAGATACAAGCAGGTAAGAGAGAGTGATCATAACTATAGCATTCTAGATACAAGCAGGTAAGAGAGAGTGATCATAACTATAGCACTCTAGATACAAGCAGGTAAGAGAGAATGATCATAACTATAGCACTCTAGATACAAACAGGTAAGAGAGAGTGATCATAACTATAGCACTCTAGATACAAGCAGGTAAGAGAGAGTGATCATAACTATAGCACTCTAGATACAAGCAGGTAAGAGAGAGTGATCATAACTATAGCACTCTAGATACAAGCAGGTAAGAGAGAATGATCATAACTATAGCACTCTAGATACAAGCAGGTAAGAGAGAATGATCATAACTATAGCACTCTAGATACAAACAGGTAAGAGAGAGTGATCATAACTATAGCACTCTAGATACAAGCAGGTAAGAGAGAGTGATCATAACTATAGCACTCTAGATACAAGCAGGTAAGAGAGAGTGATCATAACTATAGCACTCTAGATACAAGCAGGTAAGAGAGAATGATCATAAGTATAGCACTCTAGATACAAGCAGGTAAGAGAGAATGATCATAACTATAGCACTCTTGATACAAGCAGGTAAGAGAGAGTGATCATAACTATAGCACTCTAGATACAAGCAGGTAAGAGAGAGTGATCATAACTATAGCACTCTAGATACAAGCAGGTAAGAGAGAGTGATCATAACTATAGCACTCTAGATACAAGCAGGTAAGAGAGAGTGATCATAACTATAGCACTCTAGATACAAGCAGGTAAGAGAGAGTGATCATAACTATAGCACTCTAGATACAAGCAGGTAAGAGAGAGTGATCATAACTATAGCACTCTAGATACAAGCAGGTAAGAGAGAATGATCATAACTATAGCACTCTAGATACAAGCAGGTAAGAGAGAGTGATCATAACTATAGCACTCTAGATACAAGCAGGTAAGAGAGAATGATCATAACTATAGCACTCTAGATACAAGCAGGTAAGAGAGAGTGATCATAACTATAGCACTCTAGATACAAGCAGGTAGGAGAGAGTGATCATAACTATAGCACTCTAGATACAAGCAGGTAAGAGAGAGTGATCATAACTATAGCACTCTAGATACAAGTAGGTAAGAGAGAATGATCATAACTATAGCACTCTAGATACAAGCAGGTAAGAGAGAGTGATCATAACTATAGCACTCTAGATACAAGCAGGTAAGAGAGAGTGATCATAACTATAGCACTCTAGATACAAGCAGGTAAGAGAGAGTGATCATAACTATAGCACTCTAGATACAAGCAGGTAAGAGAGAGTGATCATAACTATAGCACTCTAGATACAAGCAGGTAAGAGAGAATGATCATAACTATAGCACTCTAGATACAAACAGGTAAGAGAGAGTGATCATAACTATAGCACTCTAGATACAAGCAGGTAAGAGAGAGTGATCATAACTATAGCACTCTAGATACAAGCAGGTAAGAGAGAATGATCATAACTATAGCACTCTAGATACAAGCAGGTAAGAGAGAGTGATCATAACTATAGCACTCTAGATACAAGCAGGTAAGAGAGAATGATCATAACTATAGCACTCTAGATACAAGCAGGTAAGAGAGAGTGATCATAACTATAGCACTCTTGATACAAGCAGGTAAGAGAGAATGATCATAACTATAGCACTCTAGATACAAGCAGGTAAGAGAGAATGATCATAACTATAGCACTCTATATACAAGCAGGTAAGAGAGAGTGATCATAACTATAGCACTCTAGATACAAGTAGGTAAGAGAGAATGATCATAACTATAGCACTCTAGATACAAGCAGGTAAGAGAGAGTGATCATAACTATAGCACTCTAGATACAAGTAGGTAAGAGAGAGTGATCATAACTATAGCACTCTAGATACAAGCAGGTAAGAGAGAGTGATCATAACTATAGCACTCTAGATACAAGCAGGTAAGAGAGAGTGATCATAACTATAGCACTCTAGATACAAGCAGGTAAGAGAGAGTGATCATAACTATAGCACTCTAGATACAAGCAGGTAAGAGAGAGTGATCATAACTATAGCACTCTAGATACAAACAGGTAAGAGAGAGTGATCATAACTATAGCACTCTAGATACAAGCAGGTAAGAGAGAGTGATCATAACTATAGCACTCTAGATACAAGCAGGTAAGAGAATGATCATAACTATAGCACTCTAGATACAAGCAGGTAAGAGAGAGTGATCATAACTATAGCACTCTAGATACAAGTAGGTAAGAGAGAATGATCATAACTATAGCACTCTAGATACAAGCAGGTAAGAGAGAGTGATCATAACTATAGCACTCTAGATACAAGCAGGTAAGAGAGAGTGATCATAACTATAGCACTCTAGATACAAGCAGGTAAGAGAGAGTGATCATAACTATAGCACTCTAGATACAAGCAGGTAAGAGAGAGTGATCATAACTATAGCACTCTAGATACAAGCAGGTAAGAGAGAGTGATCATAACTATAGCACTCTAGATACAAACAGGTAAGAGAGAATGATCATAACTATAGCATTCTAGAAACAAACAGGTCAGAGAGGACAACTATAACTACGGCACTCTAGACACAAGCAGGTTAGGGAGATACGATTATATATATGGAAGTCTAGATACAAACACATTAGGGAGGGACAATTCTAATTATAGCACTCTAGATACAAACAAGTAAAGGAGGATGATTAAAACTATGGCACTCTAGATACAAATAAGTAAGGGAGGGATGATTATAACTATGGCACTCTAGAAACAACAGGTAAGGGAGGGACGATCATAACTGTGGCACTCTAGATATAGATACAAACAGGTAAGGGTGGGACAATTATAACTATAGCACTCTAGATACAAACAGGTAAGGGAGGGACAATTATAACTATGGCGCGCTAGATACAAGCAGTTAACGGAGGGACGATCATACCTATGGCACTCTAAATATAAACAGGTAAGGGTGGGACGATCATAACTATAGCACTCTAGATACAAACAGGTAAGGGAGATGTTACACGCACGCCGCTAGGTTCAGATAGGGGCGAGACAGGTTACATGACTTCTTTGGAATCCTGGGGGAACCGTTACTCAGGGCGACCATAGACCATGTGTTGCAGCTTCTCTCAGGCACACAGAGGTATTGACCCTCAGGCACAGACACATAGGTTGTTTCACTTGCTGACCAGACACACTTGACAAGAGTCCTCATAAACGGTAGAACAGTAGTATTTAATAAGAAGCCGCACAGCCAGTGCAAGTTAAGTCTTATGAGCAACAGGCTCCAGTGACAAACAGTACAGTTTCCTTAGCAGCACAGGAGTTCACAGTCTTCCCAGTAGTACAGGACAGCACAGTTCTAATACAAAGGCACATTAATGACCACAGCTTTCTTTACAGCACATTAAGATGGAGGAGGGGGGAGGGTTTGCTGAAAGAGATAATCCCTGTGACACCATTTCTTTCAGTCCTTATCTTTCTGCCTGACAATACTCTGCACTGCTAGTTCAGGAACTCTATCTGACCTGTGCTTAGCTTCACTCCTGACTTGAATCCTTTTCACTTGCAGGGGCGCTTCAATGAGATACAGAACACATACACCACCTTTCTTTTTGGCTCCAGCCAGAGAGTAAACAACTTCCCCACAATCCCCCTGGGGCTCTGCTAAAACCCTCCCTGTCTCCTGTGACTGTGTTAAACCCCCTAGTTGCTGGATGCTTCTGAAGCACAACACTTCCTGTCTCCTGTGCTTGTGTTACTTCTAATAGTTGCTGGATGCTTTTAAAGCAACAGCGCTACTTCTGCATGTCACAGAGAGACAATTATAACTATTGCACTCTAGATACAAACAGGTATGGGTGGGACAATTATAACTATGCCACTCTAGATACATACAGATTCCTTTTAATTCTAGTAGAACAATCTTGTGCAATCTGTTAAGATTTTTCAATTAAAATTTCAATTTCTTTACATCCTGGTTTGAGTAAGAAAAAAAAATGACTAAGTTTTACTTTAATGAGGGAAAGCAAGGAGGAAATCTTTACAGAGTGTGTGACAGGCTGGTGGAAAAGCACAGATGAACCAGAAAATACAATTCGACCTTTCTTTAGACAGTACGGTCACTTTAATAGCATCTGCACCAATAGATTGTAAACTCAGAGTTTATTTTTTGCTGCAGCTCCCTAACACACTAATAACTGACTGCCGAGCTATGTCCCACTCCAGGGACATCAGTCTGGAGATTGGATGACTAGAGGGCTCCAATTATGGTTTTCAGACATGGCTGCACACAGTCATACTCATCTGATGGGATCCTTAACCCCTAAGATATCAATTGGGCAATACAGGGGGGTTAAAAGCAGTAGCTGCGAATGCACGGAGGGCACAGTTCGCTCCTGAAGGTGCTCCGTTCGCACACTGCCCAACCCACCAGATGCCCTTGCTAATAACTTAGTTAATCAGATAAACACGCTGCCACCTTTGATGCTCCTCCAACTGACAGCTGCCTGATCCCTGATGTTTTCTAAAGAAATTACATCTAATTAAAAAAAGGAAAAAAAAACAAGAATTACCATTTTAATGAGGATTTGTCTACCAGATTAAAAAGAAATAAATACTTAACCCTACCTGGGACAATCTGTATCCGTCAAACACAAGCGACAGATGAAATAGAAATGTCGCCTGGGGTTCCGCTGGATGTCATCCGCAGGGTGCACCGAACGCACAACACCGCTAATTGGATTTATGATAAAGTTTCCGGCTTTGTGAATGATATTTTCTTTTCTCTTTTTTTATTAAATACATGTTTACAAAATTAATGCGTAAAGAATAATCAAAACAACAACAACAACGCTGTTATTCTCACACATCAAACCGGCGGAGGAAAGGTCATACATTCCGCAATGTAGAGCCGGGAGAGATGAGGAATTTAAATAGCGGCAGGCAGACAGTGATCTCATTACATTATAACGTAGTTAGCGGTATAACTCCTCAGCTCTTACATAACTTCTCAGCGATTGGTATAGAAGAATTACTGCGCATAGTGTCTCAGATCACAAAGGCAACCGATGAGCAATTATCCTCTAAAGGTTCTCTCTGCCACACCTCAGTGAGAGTTCGCTGATTCTAACCGACACCTGGAGTCCGACATTTGACGTGGTTGTTAAGGATAGGTGATCACTTGTTTTCACCAGACAACTCCTTTAACTCTGGGTAATAGAGAATGAGACCATCATCGATAAGCCCAGGATGACATAATTGGACAATATCAAAGTGATTGTCCATACCAAAAAATGCCAAAAGAGATGCCATGCGGTTGATTGTCCAATTGGAAGATCTTGATTTTATTTGCCATTGCATCCGTTAACTCATTAAAGATGAAGTTGTAAAGAGTTGTACTTTAACATATACTTACCAACTTTTAATTCTGCCCATCCATAAGGGGTCTGCTTTGCCGATAGCCATGTACCCATTTTTATAAGCTGTGTTCCCTCTCCACATCCTATTTCCCGCACCCTGAATGTGTGATTGCCCAGAATGGATGCGCCTTTCAGAAATGCCGGGTATATGTTTTCAGGAGGATTCAGCAGTGCTTGGAAGATCTGCCAGCTCTTCCAGGAGGTCTCAAGCTCTCTGGGTGCATCCTGGATGTTCCCGTAGGGTTGGCAAGTATGCTTAAACAGCAACACAATGGGCACCAACATCTACTATGTGGTTCCTGGTCTGCTTATGTTGTAAAGAGGACCATAGCTGTACTATTCAAGCCATTATTTGCATATAGGATCAAAACTTACTGTCCAACAAATGTCACAGTAGATTACTAGGCCTAGCATCCCTGTAGTATTTTTTATCCTTGTACATGCCCTAGAAGGCAATGTAGGCAAGTCATAGCTTGGTGATCCTTGTTTCAAGTGACACGTCTATCTTGATTTGTTCCAAAATTGATTTGTCTGTTCTTCTTGCCAATACAATAGATGGCAAAAAGAACAAACAAATCAATTTAGGAACAAATCAAGCCAGTCATATCACTCGAAGCAAGGATCACCAAGCTACGCCTTGCCTACTTTTGACACATCATACGAAGAGAGCAATCACAGGAGAAGGACATCATGGTCGGAATAATAGAAGGAACAAGACAAAAAAGAAGACCAGCAACAAAATGGCTTGATACAACCAAGATAACAGTGGAGAAGACACTGGTGGACCTATCTAGGCTTGCACAAGATCGATCTTCCTACAGATCTGTCATCTATAATATCGCCATGGCTCGAGACTGAGCTGAAGGCCGTTAAATAATAATAATGATGCCCTATCCTATTTGGTCATATGAACCACCTAGACCTCCCCAAGGAAAACCCATACCACTAGAGCTACGTCACAGGCATTGCACCCAATAAATCTGTACCGATGAGAAAAAACGGCCAAAACAGGTGCCTACAGATGCATGTCTATGGTTTAGCTGATATCTCTGGCTCTTTACTGCATCGGACACTGACTTATTACCACCTATAGAAATTTTTCTTCCTTCTGGAGTAGCGCTAATTTGAATCTCCATATGTGAACTAGGAATGCCCATATACAACGAGACTTTAGTACTCTTCCAGATCAAATTTTCAAGCCATGAAGGACGCTCATTTTTCTAGACCTGCTCAGAAATCTTCTTCTGCCAGTCCTTACATTGAAAAGCCACTTTGTAGAGCGCAGATAAATCATCCCGCTGCCGCCCCTATTGCTGTTGGCCTTAGACTATAGCCCCATTCACCCTAATTATTGTCCTCTACACCCGGCACTGCTCTTGCAATAAAAGCCGTGATGTCTACCTGCGACAGAGCAGTCTGTGTTTCTCTTCTGTCGGATGTGCTATTAGACGGCCTCTTTGGCTCGTTAATTACATTTCAGGAGTGATTTGGAAGTTGACATGTGAAGGGGCTGAGTGGCACGCAGACCATCTTCATCAATTGCTCCTGCTTAATAAGATGCTCTGGAGACGTTAATAGATCAGCGCTTGTTGGGCGAACATGACAGCTTCATATGATAGATGGAGCCACACGTTGGAGGATGGGAGCAGAGCTCATAGCCCTATCTGTCTCCTGAGCCTTCCTGGGCCCTTCGTGCTGTGGAATATGTTGCAGGAGACTCCAACGAAAAACATTTACTTTAAGGTTATGGTGGTTTTCTTAATAGGTTCATTATTTGGGGTTGTCGGTCTCATTATCAACCATGTAGTCACCAAGGGGTGCAGGACATCAACATATGACCCCTCTCCATGGGCTTTATTAAGGCTGCCACCTTCCTACAAGTGACATCTTTCATATAGCGGTAATAGGCATGTAAAGCAAAAATCTTTTAAATTATGTTATTTAAATAGATTTTTTTTTCCAATGAGTTTTTTTTTTGGCTCCTTTATACTTTTAAAAGAGGTTACTTAAAACATCACTGCAATCATATTTTTAAGAAAAGTCAGTATTGGTGGCTTGTCAAGTTGTATTCCAGCAAGTAGAGAACGGAGAGGAGTAAATGCTATGCTAGAATTGATACATATCAGGTTATATTTCTGTTCGAGCAAAGTACCTAACCTAATCTGATGGAAATATTTTTCTATTATTTAGTCGATGCAATAGCCACCAGTCTGTCAATCAATCAGTGCCCTCCACGGTGCTGTCACTGCTGCCTTCATGTGAAGTGTTATCAATCATTGTGCAAGCTGGAGGTGGAATAAAGAGGAATGGGAAAGGAAAATATCTAAAAAAGTTTTCCCACTTTTTCACTTTTTGGGACATTTGAAAGTTTTTTTTTTATTTTTAACATGCCAAAATTTTTTTGTAAAAGTGCAGTCCGATTTAGAGGAGGATGGGTCATTTGTTCAGGATCCTCATCTCTCCAAAAATAGTCTCTCTCTGGAACACACATCCCGTCCTGTTTAAGGCCTTCTTAACACATCCGAATAAAACCGGTACCGGAAAAAACAGTACAGGTGTCAACAGTGTTTTGGATGAGTGTGTCTTCAATGTGTCATCCATGTTTTTCCGGTATGGATAAACAAAGAATGAAATTACAAAGCTTCTCCTATACTTTGCACTGTTAAAACACGTACGGCACACGGATGGCATATGGACAGTAAAAATAGGACATACCTTATTTAATGGTTTAATTACTATTTATGACTATGTCTTTCATAAGACCGAGTAACACAAGTTATACCTCTAAATTAGCCGAGCCGAGGGCCCCTGTAATACTTTTCTTCTAAGTAGTCCTGACCTATCCTCATCTTCTCCACCAGGCATTTACCTGTGAGCTGCCAACCAGCAGCTACTCTAGTGCCAATCTCTGTCGTCCAAAATAATCACTCTAGTAATCTATCAGAAAGAAGAAATCAATGCTCTGGAAATATATGTAGGATGTGCTTAATTATGTAGCAAAACAATCCCTATCTATTCCTTTATTACTAGATGCTCGGGAAGTTGGGTGACAACCTTAATGTGAGTTTTAAGGGAAGCCATATTGGCTGCTACATGCCTTTAAAGATGACCTGTCACTTGCCATAAATATCTACTATTTTAACTGATATAAAAGTCGCTGTTCTCCTGAATCCGACAATGTTTATGTTTTGTTCCTGCACCTCTCCGTTCCTGAGATATGGCCCTTTTTTCCTGTACATAAATCTTGTCTTTTTAAACCATCTGGGTGTGGTTCTCAAAAAAACACACCCACTTGACTAAAAAAAACTAGGTTTACATAAAGAAAAGAAGAGGCCGTATCTCAGGAATGGAAAGGCGCAGGAACAAAAGAAAAACATTGCTGGATTCAGGAGAACAACGGCATTTACACCAGGTAAAAAAATTATATATGTATGGCAAGAGACAGAGGCAATATCTAAAACAATGGAGCAATTTACCAGAAGATGATGCATTAAGGAAATTCATATGTAAGTAATTTTTTATTGCATGGGGGTTAATGCTCCTCAAGCATTAGTATTAGCCCAGACAAGGTTTACATCCTATCGGAATATCAATCCCCTTGAAAAACTCTTCCTCCATTAGCCAGATCAATGATAAAATGATTTATATTCTTAGAAATTACTTTACTTTTTTTTTTCTCTTGGACACCTGGCACTCCCAAGAACATAAAACAATCCCTTGAATAATACAATCCTATTACTTTTAGCTGCTGTTCTCACCAGGATCAATAATATTATTAGTAAGCTGTACGACCCTTATTCATTTCACATCCGCGGCCATATTGTTTATGACAGCAATAGATAGGGCATGGATGGTTACGGAAAGCTCGGTGACAAGGCGGCTCGGGAAGGCAGAATTTTGACTGAGCAAGTAACTGCAGCCAGTGTATTAGCATTGTGTGGGTCGCACACATGGCTGGTTGTTGGATGTCAGTATGTGGTCACCGGTCATTTATTATTCATACGTGTTGGGTAAAACAATCTTCCAGGCTGAGTAGCGCGGATCATGATTTGTCTGCGTGCTAGTCAAACTTGCAATATTGTAAAACAACCAATAGGGGGCGCACATAAGGAGCTGCAGCCAGGAAAAGCATAATTTTACGATATTGTTTTTGTAATATTTCATGAAATCACCATTTTATTTTCAAGCAATCATGTGCACTACTACTACTACAGTAGTGCACACGCATCATCAGTCTTATACTATATACAAGTTTATCAATCAGGACGGCATTACAGTTTGTATAGGCCCCTAAGTAAAACATAGTGCAGGCCTATGCTCAATTTTTTTTGCAAAAAAATCCCAAACATTAGAAAAAAAAAGAATAGTTAAAAGTATCTATCAGCATAATAAAACTACTATTCAAACAAAGCACAGATGCTTGGGCCCAATATGGTAGAAATGTCTAGTCTCCTTCTTCCTCTGACAGCTGACAATATACTTCTTCTGTGGAAAACGTCTTCTCTTCTTGTCTTTTCTGACAAGAAAGACACAAAGCTGCTTCTATTAGACGTTCGGATGCAAGGGGTGGGCTTTGGACAGAATCAGTCTCCTTCTCCCTCTGGCATCTGACAGTTGTATTGCAGTCTTTTTCTTATACTGTTGTTTAGTGGTATAATTTCAGCACAGTAAAGAATTGTTGAATATTATGGTAATACTGATTTCAAGGGACTCAGTCAGCACAAAATGACTGTTCAAACCAAGCACAGGTGCTCTGTGCACCCTTATCATGGCTGAGAAGTTCAGTGCACCTTCCCATCTACTGGTTTTCCCTCTGTCTGTGCATTACTCTGTCTCCTGTAAAGTCAGATCTGTCAACCAAGGAAGATAAGGGTGGAGATAGATACAGTATAAAACAAGTAGGTGAGAAGGTGCACTTGACAAGGGTGCATAGAGCACATGCACTTGCTTTGAACAGCATTTTGTGCTGGGAGAATCCCTCAAAATCAGTATTACCATAACATTTGGCACTACTTTGCTGAGCCAAAATTATAATACAATATAGCAGTATAAAAAGAACACTGCAATACAGCTGTCAGCTGCCTGAAGTGGAAGAAGACTGATTATATTCAGAGCCCACCCCTTGCATCAAAGGCTCCATTAGAAACAGCTTTCTGGCTTGCTTGTCAGGGAAGGAGCAAAGTAGCTGAGAAGACACGTTCCAGAGGGGAAGTATATTGTCGGTTGCCAGTGGGGGAAGGAGACTGATTCTGGCCAGAGCCTATTCCCTGAATCAGAGCCTCTGATAGAAACAGCTTTCTGACTTGCTTATCAGGGAAGGAGCAACGTTTCTACAGTAGCTGTGAAGACACCTTGCTGAGAGGAAGTATATTGTCAGGTGCCAGAGGAGGAAGGAGACTGATTCTGTCCAGAGTCAGCCACCAACAACATCCAGGGATCACATAGAAACAAAAAGGATGAAATAGAGATTTTTTTGTGTTAGAAACCTGCTAATTACTTTAAAATAACCACTTACAGCATTTCAGGACTTTTAGTATAAAAATGATTCACGTATTAAGCTTAAATTATTCCAGATATGCAATGTTGTAGTAAACCGCAGAACCCCCCCCCCCCCCATCGATATCGGTGTGCTTTTCTTTAAATCAACATTAGAACACTTATTAGCAATGATTTCCACATCCTCTTATTATCACTATGGATTCTACATAAAGCTACGGACAGACTTCCATTATAAATTCAGCAATCTCCTGTAATTCCTGATCTGCTCTTACAAATCCCCATAAAACGAAGCTCAGTAATAAGTAACATTCCCCTTTGTGCTACCTCCCAGCCGGTTCCTATAGGAATGCTCCGCTATAATCTATCCTTATTACTGCGATCCGTAACTCACTCTTTAACTACTTCAATAACTGCTTCCTATATCTCCTCACCTAATGCTCCTGCAAGCGCTCTACGGCCATGACAGCTCAGCTTAAACATAAAGTACCGTTTCCATCCCGCACTTCAGGCTTGTGCAAATCTGGATAGAAGATAAACAGCGCTGCACCTTGCATTGGCCGCTGCTCGCTAGAATCAGGTAGGATTTAAGAAATAAAAAAAAAAAAACAATAATGAATGACGAGAGGGAAAAAAAACTTGACATTTCTCGGCAGTAAAACGGAGCCAGCTAGCGCCCCGAGCCGCATTAAACCTGCTCCGCTGGTGAAATATTTGTTCTGAGAAAGTTGAAAGTGTTACTTGCATAAATGCAGCTCAGAGCGAGAGGGAAAGAAGCGGATTGTGACTGATTTATTACCCTGGCAAGAACAGTGACTTTTCCAAAAATTCTCCTGTCACCCCCGCACTGCCAAGTTCTCCTGTGTGACCTCATTGCTGATAGATGTGATGTGCTTCAAATCCAGGAGGAAGAAAAAGGTGTAAGAAAAAAAAAATCCAATGAATAATAATTTAAAGCTGACGGTCTGATTCCAGATAATTTGCATGGTGGAGGCTCATTAAAGGTACGACATTAACCTAAAGTCATAGCTCTATAATTTCTATATCTATTTTTGTCTTTTTAATTTCATACAGTTTTATAGTCCTTTGATCTTCCCTTTCGACCAAGATGCAGCGACACCGGAAGTCAATAGGAGATTAGCTATGGGCAAATCAACAATGAAGTCACTGGACAAGGTCTTGAAATCGAGGAACATTTCACTGGGGATAAAGACACAACTCATACATGGTTTGGTCATTTGTGTAATAATATATCGATGCAAAACCTGGATGGTAAAGAAACAAGAGCTAAGAAGAATTGATGCGTTCAAAATGTGGTGCTGGAGAAGGATGTTATCAATACCAGGGATGGCAAGAAGAACAATACAAATCAATCTTGGAACAAATCAAGTCAGACATGTCACTCGAAAGAAGGATCACCAAAGTACGACTTGCCAACTTTGGACACATCATACGAAGAGAGGAATCAGTGGAGAAGGACATCATGGTTGGAAGAATAGAAGGAATAAGGCAAAGAGGAAGACCAGCAACCCAATGGCTTGACACAATCAAGATAATGGCACAGAAGAAAACTCTGATGGACCTATCTAGACTTGCAGAAGACTTATCTTCCTACAGATCGTTCATCCATCAAGTCGCCATGTCTCAACATCGCTAAATAATAATAATAGTCCTTTGATGCGGAACAGGATGAACAAGATAGCCCATTCTGCAAGAAATCATGGAGGCATAGTCCAAATTAAGAGCGGTGGAAAAATTGTATCACTATGAGACTGGCTCCATCTTCTAGGGAGTCATGAACGATCCAAACTACAGTAGACGTGATCAATAGGATTAATCTTGGAGGTTCACGGTAGATCCAGTTAAAGGTTGAGATTTTATCTCTTTGCTTTCCTAAGTGAGCTCAAACATGTTTGACAAACAGCTAAGTCACCCGTCATACTGCAAATGGGTAATTGTCTATAGAGTTGAGGAAGCAGATTTGCAGCACTTTCGTCCAGCGGCACATTGATAGTCCCGGTCCAGAGCACCGGGAGCCTTCACTCGAGACATCCCCAATGCTTCTTCTAATTACCAAGCCCCATGACTTCATTGTGTTGCGATGTGATGGACACAGGATGTTGCAGGGGGCTACTAATCAGAAGAGGATGCAGATAGTGGCGTATTCACAGTGCTCTCTTCACGGACTCTTTTGCTCAACTCTACTCATCACCAACAGCTCCGCTCTACGCATTAAGAAGATGCCCAATGCAAGGACATAGATTCTTATTTTTTCCCATCTATCAACCTTATAAGGATAAAAGGGAATGGGCAACCCCTGTACTTATTGTACCAGATGGACTCCATTGTGTTTCCATCACTGTGTCCATCAAAATAGCCATTTCTTCCTGTAAAAATTACAGAATCTCCTCTTCCCCTAAGGTAGGATCCAACATAGATGTGAACAAGCCGGTGACATCCTTTTCAGGTGGTTGAACCTGAAACCCACCTGAAAACGCTCAAAAGGATGAACATATGCATTTCAATGTAAAAGCTACCTGCTCTTCATATGTTCAGTGTTTTGAAAATCTTTTAACCGCATCATGTTTCCAAACACGCCTAGCAGTTAAGAGAAGCGACCAGACCATTCATCAGGTGTTTTCTGCTCTGAAGATGCTCCATACTTACAGTACAATACAAATCAAATAGTTAAGCTCAAAAGACGTTCAAAAGAGGGCCAGGGTGTCTTTTTCAGTTTTTTTGCAAGTGTTTTTATTGAAAAACCGTTGTTTCTTCATTGTTGAATGGAGTAAAAAAAGAAGAAACGGCCAGTAAAACAAACATTATAAAAACGCTGGAAAAACGCTCAAAAAACCCCGCTAGCGGTCCAAGATGTCAAATGAGTGCTGAGGAGACAATAAAAAATGGTAACAACAGATGTTTCAAGCAAAAAAAATACTGGTGTTCTCTGAAGTGTCTTCTTCTTGAAAAACTAGGCGGTTTCGCCCACCAGAAAAAGATGTCATGTGCACTTACCCTTAGTTGTAGAGTGTCCAGTGAAATGCCAGGTCCATAACCCAACTAACACCTTTATAGTTAATAGGGACCATCAGGCAGCATTAGTATTGTTCTTCTCGGGTATCCCGCACTACTATTTTCTTTGTTTTACTCCTTTGACAGAAATTATTAAAACAGGTGTGAACAGATATTCCCTGACACTATGAAGTTAGGATCTGCAGTCGGGCGAAGAGAAGATGCAATGTCAAGTTCCTCATATGAGCAGTCTGAAGCCAAGGATAGTTCATCCACTCCGGATGTTATTCTGGGCTCACCAGGCACTTCTTCTACTCAGAAATGCTGATTTGTCCACACTAGACTAAGGGTCTTGATGAAATTCAAAGTACAGTGCTCAATTTGGAGCTTCATTTTACAGGGTACAATTAGTGCCCACTATGTCCACGAGAGGCTTATGATATCAGACTGGAGTGATGTCAGGTTCACTTTAAGAGCTTTTTCATCATGGTGATTACAAATCAAAAGCAGCTATAATCCAGGCATTGTAATCTTCTCATTGATTTTATTCTAGCAGGATTTTTCTCGGTAACACTCCAAAATCAATCATCATTACCCGTGTAAATAGCTATGTTATTACAAATAAATATCCACATATGTGTAATGGCACACTAGCCCCCTGTCAAAATTGGCTGCACCTAGCAATATATAGCAGTTTTTGGATGCCTCATAGATTGCAGCAGCAATCAAGCATTGTCCAAAATTACTCAAGGTGTCGTAGGACGCCTGGAGCCCATAAGGACCACTTTATAGGTCAATGGGATCCATCATGGAGGGGATACTGTACACCGTACAGTCATGGCTAAATGTTTTGAGATTGACACAAATGTTGGTTTTCACTGCCATAAATAAAGAATGGGATCTAATTATTCTCCAAGAAAAATTCTGCCAACGATCCAGGAGCACTTTGATGATGAACAAGCAGGCCTGAAACCATGTCACAAGGCAAAAGTGACAACTAATTGGCTCAGTGAACAAAACATTGACATCTTGGACCCATGGCCATCAACCCCACCCTCCCCCCAGATCTCAATCCCTTTGAGAACCTGTGTTCAATCCTCAAAAAGCAAGTGGACATACCCAAATGAGCCATTGTGGTGGTCACATCTGTAAATCTAGCATCTGTTAGCACAGTTTTCATCCAGCGGTGGATTTCAAATTGATGCAACAGCTCCCAGCGTGTTGCAGGTTATAATTTTGCCACAGCTGGAAATCCAATATACGTTATAGGAGAAGGTGATTTATATACTTCAGCATAGAATATAACTACATGACTGTGCATGGGTTAATACAGCAGACTCGGCAGTAAACATCCGCGGTAGTTACAACCTGGCAACAGATTCGACATTAGCATCGCCTCTTGAAGAGAAGACTGGTGTTTGGCCATATGGGGACAGATCTGTTCTTGGCAAAGGCTCGAGTAGCACAACGATGATCTCATCTTGGAAGCTGATCGCTCTCATATGCCATAATATTTCAGCTCCGGATTTCCCTCGATAGATGAATAAGTACAGTTTAATTTTGCCGTCCTGCTATGTCATGATTTAATTCTTATCCTTAAAGTGGGCCTGCTTGGCAAATAGACAAGTGCAACTGATGGGTAATCGGAAGTCATCGCTGGCCCAACATTAGTCAAACTAGTTGGGATTTCTACCATGGAAATCAAAGACCGACTTTAATTAGGCAGAAAAAATAAACAGGCGTTATGCCTAATTAAGCCATTTTGCATTCCCAAGCTCAGCAGGGTTGGAAGTGGGCAGCCATTCAAGCCATCTAATCCTCTATGCCATTTGGTATTCCCAGCTTTCACATAAGGATATCATATTGTACCGTGGCTTTTTCAGCTTATATTTCTGTTATTGTGAAGTATGTTCCTTGTAGTGAGAACTTAATACTGATAATATGCAAACAAACATTGCGTTCAAGCCTTATGTTTGGTGTATACACTGGGAAAACCTTCTAGAGTATGCGTTAGACATATCGATAGGGCTCCATTCGTTCGACAAAGACCAAAAAAGTGTGTCCGTTTAGCTTCTTTCATGCCTCTTTTAATGTGACATAACTAAACTCAGCTGCACTGCAGTCCCCCCACACTGAATCATGCATAAGGTTAGACCATCAGAGCTGTATCATTACATCTCACACATTAAGAAATCTGCTCTAAGCTATGGTGGGGGCACGTTCTTTCCGTTGAGTGTTGCTGCTTCCTTATGATTGGTCAGCCTCATACAGGGTGAAGAAGTACATGCCCTCCCAATGAGTGGACTTAAAAAAGTTAACTCATTAGGTGGCAAATACTTTGATCGCTAATATCTCTTCCACAAAAAGGCAAAATTAAGAAAAAATAAAAATGCTTTATTCAGCTCTGCAGCCTCTATTACATCGTGTGTCCAGTTCAACAAGAAATACAGGTATTTGGTGGAATGTCCTCTAAGAATCCAACAAATCAACAGTGAGTTTGTTTCGACTTGTATCTCTTCTCTGTCTTTTTCTGAGCTCCTTGCAGATATAATTTATGACCACATCAGAAGCATGATCACTTGAGAGTTCAGCTTTCATCAGCCTAGACAAGCTCAGTAAAAGACAGATAAAAGAGTTAAACATCAGAGTCAGCTTATTGATGGATACTTAGTTAACTCATTCTGCAGCCAGAAAAGACAGTGCAACACAGAAGCTATAGCAGGCA
This sequence comes from Phyllobates terribilis, assembly GCF_046119375.1. Taxonomy (NCBI): domain Eukaryota; kingdom Metazoa; phylum Chordata; class Amphibia; order Anura; family Dendrobatidae; genus Phyllobates; species Phyllobates terribilis. Next base: position 94,146,605 of record NW_027362765.1, read on the forward strand.
AACAGTACAACATTTATAATAGAAACCAATTGGAAAAATATTTTTGGCCCAAAATTCAGGCATTTAAATAAAAATAAAAATGTTCCCAAAGGTGTCCATATCCTTTAAAGGGGTTATGCCATGTTATTAAATTGCTTTAGTTAATCAGACAGCATGTCAATAAGCAAGTTGGAAATTGACTTGCTTTTTTATCTGCTTTCATTGATCTGCTGTGAGAGTTTATCTTACATAGTGTACAGCTTGTTTCCACTGAGCTTGGCCTCCAAAGTCTGACAGAGTTGGAGATGTATTTTCATTCCAGGAGGGGAGTTAACTGCTAACATCGCAATCGGATCTTTCCAACCCATTCATTTCTATATAGCAGTTAGCTTCTCAACTCCCTGCCTCTACCTCTAAGCTCCTGACTGAGCTGCTCTTATCAGTCCTCATAATCACAATTACCAGGGTCAGCATCATCAGTTTCCAGAGCAGTTCTCCTAATCATGGTTCTCACTTTCCTGAGCAGTGTACTTATTCAAATGCCCTGTTATCTCTATACATAAATATAGAAATAACAGTGTCGACTCACAACAAGCACTGACAGACCGTTAATGTGCAGTAGTAGGTCGAAGCTGTTGGATTAGAACTGTCATTCACTGAGCAACCAGGAAATAAGGAGACTGCATATAGCGCTGAGCTGCTATCTAGACAACTTGAGAATACCCCTTTAAGACAATCTGTGCGTAAAAACAAATAGGAAGAAGGAAACACTGTGTGGAGAAGAGTTTTGACTTTTTGACTAAGTCAGACAAACATGCTCTTGATGTCTAGTGCCAAATACCTAGAGTAGATGTTTTACAGTAGCCATTCTGATCAGTTATGGAGCCATCATATCGAGTGGTTCGGATGACACACATATTCATTTCTGCCAAATATAACTAACTTGTCCTATGCAGAAAATATATAGGGGTGCATCTTGCTTAAGATTCAATGAGAACTTTGTGGCACCATTCAGTGACTCCTGTAGGGCTGAGTTATGAGTATTAACATAGGGCCGGTACTATGTGCAGCATTGCCAAAAAGAGATTTGTAAGGACTGATTATTCGTCGGAGGCACTAATGTCTGCAAATAAGTACCACATGTACCTGTACCTCTTTTCAGTCTCCACTAGTAGGCATAATTTTACTTTTCACACATCTTTTTCAGGTGGATTTTGCCTGAAATTTTCCTCAAAAAGAGCCGCAAAAGTGCCCCATAAAATGAACATAATGCACAGTAATGTCAAAACTACTTTGCTGTGCACATATTCTGTCTTATGTCACGTCTTAAAACCACTTCAGAGTTCTAAAGAGAAATAGGAATGACATGCTAAATCTTTGGGCGGCTTCTGGCTTTCACAGTAAAAGCTGCCCCAAGAACAACGCTGAAGCTGCCTCAGGAAAACAACCACCAGCCCTTTCCTAAACTGGCATGACTAGGAAAAACTTGGAGATTGTGCTGGCATCTAAATGATGTCATGTGGCCGTGTGCACATACCCTTATACAGCTAAATGGGTTAAATGGAAAGACTCAATTAAAGGGACACATTGACATCTTATACTACAACAAAGTGCACTGTAAAACAAAGTTTGAGGGGGGGGGGGGAAGTAAAACATTAAAAGGTTGCCAACCTCTCCTCTTTTAATTAAAATTTTGTTCTGCTCGGAGGTATAAATCACACTTGCGTAGTGCTTATGCAATCTGCAAAAAAAAAACAACTTTATTAATCCCTAGAGCGCTGCTTTTATTTTTGTTATGCCGAATGTGCAGGGTGAACTGGATTTTTCCAAACGTAATCAGCACTTTCCATACATTCTCATTACCATGATGCAAAGGCTGTTTAATGTTTACAGCGACAATATATATTACACTAGCGCACCCCCCCATCCCTCCGCATCTCGCCATCCATCTGCAAAAACAGCCAGTTCTTCTTATAAGGCTTTCTGTAAATGACAATGTATGGAGATGAAAAGGAGAGAAGAAAAACGAGCACAGCGAGCACAATGTCCATATAGAAGATGAAGACATATTACAATGATGCTTCCATTGATCTCTATGAACTATATGCTATATAGCAGTATGTAAAAATTTCTTTATACACCCCTCACTCACATATGCAGACCCTAATATTCTGGCACATTATGCAGAAAATACATATATAGTAATAACATACAGTATTGTATGAATCCAGCTACTGCCTTGATAATATCATTGATTCCTGACCCATTTATGTCGTTTCCGTTAATATTAGACTTTTATGGAGGCCATTCAGCATTTTTGGTTAGTTCTACTGGTAATTAACATTGTGGACAATAGACAGCAGGGGCATTGGGCAATTTAAGAGTGTTTTGGGTCTATAGTAGTCAATCTTTGTTGTGCTCTTTCTCCCTGAAATCCTTAAAAAGTACCTGTCACTTTCCATAAATATGTGGATTTTTTCTTACTTGATGTAAATGCAGCTGTTCTCCTGAAACCGATGTTCTTTTTCTTTTGTTCCTGCTCCTCTCCGTTCCTGAGATATGGCCACTTCTTCCCTATATATAAATCTACACTTGTTAGTCATGTGGGAGTGGTCCTCACCTCTTCCCTGTAGTCATTTTGAGGACCACGTCCACTTAAATTAAAAAGACTGGATTTATGTATAGGGAAGAGGAGGCAATAGCTCAGGAACAGAGAGGAGCAGGAACACAAGAAAAACAACGCCGGATTCAGGAGAACAGCGGCATTTACACCAGGTTTAAAAAAATACATATTTATGACAAATGACAATCCTCTCTCTGTGAGAATATGGATGCTTTTTTTCTATAAATTAGCACCACCCGTGTCCAGGTTTTATGTGGTATTGTAGCTTACACAATTCACCTCAAAGGAGCACAGATGCAATTTTTCGGCACAATCTGTAAGCAAGATTGGCTTTGTTATTGGAAGAAGTCAGCCATGTTTTTCTAATCCCTTAAAGGATTTGTCCATAAACATATAAAGTTTATTGGTTGTTGGTTAAATGTGAATTGAAAAAAAATTAAAGATGTACTTTTTTTCAGAATAATACACCATTGGCCTGATTTCAGATCTCCTTTCATAGACGTGACGCGCCTTCAGGGCCGTCGGGTACTCGGCAGCCGGGCCTTCAGATGCTTGGGGGAAGTCACGGTGGCTGGCCCCGTCCGTGGCCCAGGGTGGTCAACAAAATGGGGAATGATTATATTTATAGGGGTTTTAGAATAATTCGTGACGCCACCTGTGGATTCTGGTAGGAGGTTACCAGTGCTGCGACAGTCCACTGAGGCTGATGTTAGGGGCAGCTATGATGGAACGATGGAGCAGGCCTCAGGGCAGCGTAGAGGTGTAGAAAGATGGTGGAAGCAGGAGAGAGACGGCAGGACGGTCCCAGAGGAAGTACAGGCACACACACAAGGGTAAACTTCAATACCTTTACTGGTGGTGATGCAGGTACGGTCCAGGGCACTCAGGGCGAAGGGTACATTTCTGGACTCTTCCCAGTGAGCGGGTGTAAGGCCTCCTGATTTGTGTCTTTTACTCTCTAAGCTTCGGGCCTGTCTGGAGCTAGGCCTGGCTTGCTTACTGCTTCCTTCTTGTACCTACTGACCTGGTGGTAGGGTTTTCTCCTGGTTCCCACTATTCCTGGTCGCTGGAGCCTTAGTGGTACCTAACCCTGTTGCTGTGGTCAGCGGTTGGTTAACCTGGGACTTGTAGTTCTCCAGGGATTCCGGTTGTTCCTACGGGTCATAAAGATCCCTGTAGGCGCGGACCCGGTGTCCGGTATAGAAATCGGGGTGAGCTTACTATGCTCCTCTGCCCCCTTAATTCCACTTGCCTTCGGCCGCTCGGGGCCCTCACTAGGCTTCAGGGCTGCTGGAGGCCTAGCTTGCCTCACACAGCAGCCTGCGTGCAGCTACATCCTGTCTCTCTGCAGCCTGAACACTGACTGAGCTGCCTGGCTCCACCTTCCCTTTATATATCCCTATCAGGGCTCCCTCTGCTGGTATGAGGTGGAAGGTGGAGGTGTTTGCATGTAGTGAGGGCCTCTTGTGGAGAAATCCATCTATGCACCCTTCTAGGTTCTGTGGCACCAATGCGCAGCAGGGGCGCCACAGACGCTGAAGCCCAACTTCCACTGACAATCTGACAAAGGCAGGGAGAGTCTTCCTCCTCTCTTCATCGTTGATGTGACGAAGGGGGCCGTCTGGCTGGCGCAGCTAATTAGCTAAGCCAGTCCCCTTGTCTGTCATTGTATAGACCATGAAAAAGAATGAGGCTGGCTTAGCTAACTGAGCCAAATAATCAGTTTCTGAATAAAAGAGAGATTTGTGGGAGCACTTCGAAAAACGTTGAAAATAAAACCGCATCATCTATTCTACTATTTGTTGAGACGTCAGCAGAGCAACATATCCGCTTATCTACATCTATTCAAACAGTCACTTTGTTTCTCGGACACAGGAATGGAAGTTTCTGGGACCATGAGAAGAGGGGATCGTAAATTGGGCAAATATTAAATTTTTCAGAATTCACGTATTTTACTAACTATAAATTAATATATGTAGTACTTTACACATGGACAGCAACCAAAAAACTTTTTACGTTGCCAGACAAACCCTTTAATCATAGACAAGCATTGATACCGTAAAGATAATGACAACAAGCATGGAAGTAAATATTCAGCACCTACAGCAGGGATGTCAAACTCAAACAAACAGAGGGCCAAAATGAAAAACTGGGACAAAGTTGCGGGCCAGCCAGTATACAGTATAATGGGCCCCCTCACAGTCCTTCATACAGAATAATGGGTCCCACATAGTCCTCCAAACAGTATAATGGGCCAACATAGTTTTCCATACAGAATAACGGGCCCCACATAGTCCTCCATACAGAATAATGGGTCCCACATAGTCCTCCATACAGAATAATGGACACCACATAGTCCTCCATACAGTATAATGGCCCCACATAGTCCTCCATACAGAATAATGGGCATCACTTAGTCCTCCATACAGAATAATGGGTCCCACATAGTCCTCCAAACAATATAATAGCCCCACATAGCTTTCTATACAGTATAATGAGCCCCACATAGTCCTCCATACAGTATAATTGGCCCCACATAGTCCTCCATACAGAATAATGGCCCCACATAGCTTTCCATACAGTATAATGGGCCCCACATAGTCCTCCATACAGAATAATGGGCCCCACATAGTCCTCCATACAGAATAATGGGCCCCACATAGTCCTCCAAACAGTATAATGGCCCCACATAGTCCTCCATACAGTATAATGGGCCCCACAAAGTTCTCCACACAGAATAATGGCCCCACATAGGGGGTGGTGGTTCCGGTGTCGCGGGCCAAAAGTAATCACCCTGCGGGCCAGGTTTGGCCCATGGGCCAGAGCTTGACATGTGTGACCTACAGGTATTGTCTTTGTGTTGGGACATGGAGCACTGGCCCCTGCAGAAGACTTGCTCAGACTTTGAGCTGGGATTTGACCACGGCTGCCCATCACAAATATTCAGAAATCTGCCTTTAATTCTCTAAGAAAGCTTCTAGGGCACAAATGCGCTGCAGTAGAATATTTAAGACCATCCCGGGGGGGGATTGATGTTTTTCACGTCAAGCCATGTCAGTGCTGTATTCCAATAACAGCGCATTGTGACATTCTGTGAGCTCGTGCGTGTGAGGTCACTGCAGGTTCCAGCATTTCAATCATCCTAAAACAGTGGGCTCTTTCCTTCTATACTGGATCTTCTGCGGTGTGCATTTGCAATAAAAAAAACAACATCTTTCTACCTTACGGAAAAAAAACCTTTCAAACTGTTTGACACAAAAAAAAGAAAATAATATATTTCCAGCTTTTCTCTGTGCAGAATGTGTTCCTGAAGAACTCGATGACAGATGCATCTAGGCTGGTGTTAATCGAGTGTTAGCAAAAACATCCTGCGTGTCCCTGGCATATGTGCTCTTAACAGCAGCGACTACTTCATCTATGGAAAAGCCATCAGTGGCTCGATAATGAATAGCTGACGAGCCAAGATGGTGAGAATAAATACTAGCAGGACTTCATTGAAGCATCAAACATGAAGTCTAAACCCTGCCATACGCCCAAGATAAAAGCTAGCCAAAATGGACAATTTTAACATAGAAACATAGGAAGGTAGAGTTTGAAGGGGCCTCCAGGGTCATCTGATCCAACTCCCTCCTCAATGCAGGATTCACATAACCATCTCAGACAGATATCTGTCCAGTCTCTGTGTTAAGACTTCCACTGAAGGAGAACTCACCACATCTTGTGGCAGCCTGTTCCACTCATTGATCACCCTCACTGTCAAAAAGTTTTTCTAATATCTAATCTTTATCTTCTCCCATTGTTTCATCCCATTGTTTCTAGTCTTTCTTTGTGCAAATGAGAATAAAGCTGATCCCTCTACAGTGTGACAGCCCTTCAGATATTTGTAGACTGCCATGAAGTCTCCTCTCAGTCTTCTCTTTTACAAGCTAAAAGTTCCCAAATCCTCTAACCATTCCTCATAGGACATTGTGTGGCGCCCCTGAGGGTTCAGTCGCCACAGAGGTACCGCACTTCACCCAGAGGTGTGGTGTCTCCCTTCTCTCAGGTAAGGAGGGAGCGCTGACTGCACTGCACCGCCTCTGTCCAATTATTTAGTCCGCGCCATCATTCCCTCCCTGCACTACAACGCCCAGCGCAACCACCATTTACCTACACTGCCCTGGAGCTAGCTCTACCCGTGGAGAGCCACACCGTCCCTGCTGCCGTAAGACCAGCTCCAGAGGACTGCTGCGCAGCGCCGGCTCCCTCTAGCCGCAATCCACGGGTGGAGTCACGAACACTTAAATCCCCTAAAAATCCCCCCCTTTTGAGTGACTGCCCTGGGCCACGGACCGGGCCAGCCACCGTGATACCCCCCGGCAACCAGAAGCCCGGCTGCCGAGTACCCCACGGCCCTGGGGGCGCGTCATCTGTTTGCAGACCGGTCACCATTTTGGTTGCTCTTGACGCGCCCCTGGGCCTGCTGTGTCGCACAGCGTCTCGCGCACGGGGGCTTACCCGGAACCGGATCAGATGAGGGTTGTAGTCTCCGAGTGGCGGGGACCCGGTCCGTGCCCAGGGAGTCAACTCAGTGTGTGGCAGTCTTGATAGATGTTATTTGAGTGTCGACTACGCCACCCGTTGATTTGCAGCTATGGAGCTGCCGCTGCAGGGCAGACCGCTGAGGCCGGTGTAGAATTGTGCAGCGTGATAGTATAACCCCCAACGGGAGGGGTATGGCCTCAGGGCAGCCGACGTGGAAGATGAGGGTAGTAGGAACCACTCAGAGACGGTGCGGTGTAATTCAGGGTCTTTACTGGTAACAACGATAGACCCTCCCGGAGTACTTGCTAGCGAACGGGGCCTGGTCAGTCCTTGAGCAGATGGGATCTCCCCTGGCCAGGCGGAGTTGTAGGCCTCCCAAACTGACTGTACTCTTCTGGCTACCTTGCTAGAAGCGGATATAAGTAGCCCACGTCCCTGAGTGTACCGTGTGGTGCTCACCCGTATGGCCGGTGACTCAGGGCCTTCTAATGGCTTCCGCTCCACGATGGCGGCGCTGGTCCCACGCGTGTGACCGTGCCTTCGGGTTTCTGGGCCTGAGGACCTGAAATCCCCTGCCGGTCGGCTTCTGCTGCTGGGTAAGAGTTAGTCCCCACAGCCTCGGACGCCGGGTCCGGTAAGAAAGCTTCTCAGTCAGGGCGAGCTCTGCAGCTGCCAGCCCCTGACTTGTAGTAGTATTGCTCCCACTGAGCTTCTGCTGTTTCTTCCTGTGACTGTTTCTTGTCTCTACTCTCCTTGACTGACTAACCCTGCTTCAGCCCCGGGTTTATATAGGGGAAGTTCTTTCCCTCCCAAGACTGGGCAGGAGGTGTGGCATGCACAGGATCCCTGACCAAAGGACCTCCCACCTGCTCTCAGACATAACATTACATTACTGTGGAAACCAGACCCCTGGGGTGCCACATTCCCCCCTAGTAAAATTTAGTACTCCGGGACTAAACATATTTTAGAAAAACATAACAAGATATAACAACAATAATAGTACAATAAGAAGAAACACATAAAGGTGGTCACGGCATGTCCGTAACCAGGTGTAGTCTTTGAAGAAAAGCAAGGTGTCCATTTCACCAAAACAGGGAGACGTAACCAGGTAGGGGTTTGTCCTGCCCCGAGTCCTTAACAGTCTTTAGTCCGTCCTGGGTTACGCTCCAACTATGTACAAAGGATTCCCGGTAAATCCACCAAGGACTCCTACAAATAACTAGAAACACAAAATTATACACAAGCAACAATACACAGGTAAACATAAATAAAACAATTTATACACTTCAAATCCTCCAACGTGCAGGTAACTGGCCTCTAGTGGCCCGAGTGGACCTACGGAGCTGACTGTCTAGCCCTGAACTACAGGGTGTAGGAGCTGTCAAGGGTAAACTGGGCAGCTGTCTACCGGCTCTTTGGCTCACTAGGGATATGGCAGGCTCACTGCAAGCAGAGGGTTGATCCTCCTGGTCTGCGGGTGTGGAGTCTGCTGCCTCCTGGACCGGCTGTTCTTCCAGCTCTACCTGTTGCTCCGTAGGTGCTTGGGATGCTGGTTGGAGGAAGGTGAGTACGGGTACCACAACTGCACCATTGACTTGAGTCCAAGACCGAGGGAAGTCCCCGAGCACAGTACTAACCATATCTTCCCTTTCCTCTACGGGTCGATGGTCTTCTTGTTCCTCTTCAGGGTTCCTTAGTTGTTCGGGACACTTCTTCAGGTGGTCCCGGGATACAATGGCTGTAGTTTCCCCTCCGTCTTTACTGATGGTACAAACCTTCGGGTTCTCGTGGCTTGAGGGCAGTACGGTGTACGGGTCCTTCTCCCACTGGTCGTCCAACTTGTGGAGCCGTCTCTTCCTCTTCAAGACCTGCTCTCCGGGTACCAGGGGAACAGCGGGAGCATACTGGTTGTAAGTTTTCTCTTGTCTTTCCCTAGCCTGACAGAGACTTCGCTCCACGCTCTCCTGTACTCTCCGGTACTGCTGCTGCCTCTCTGTGTCCCAGTCTGCTTCTGGTGAAGTGTCCTCGGGTGTCAGGACTCCCATTTCCAGGTCAACAGGTAACTTACCAGGTCTTGCCCTCATTAGGTAAGCCGGGGTACAGTTGGTGGAACCTACCGGGATGTGGTTGTATAGTTCCACCAGATCGGGCAGCCTCTCAGGCCACAGACTGCGTTCTTCCAGGGGCAACGTTTTCAGAAGATCCATTACCACCTGGTTCATTTTCTCACAAAGTCCATTAGTTTGCGGATGATAGGGTGTCGTCCTTATCTTCCGGCAGCCATACAGAGTGCAGAATTCTTGGAAGACCTCCGCTTCAAAGGCAGGTCCCTGGTCTGTCAACACTTGGTCCAGGTACCCGTGTGGACGGCAGAAATGCTGCTGGAAGGCTCTCGCTGCTGTTCGAGCTGTTAAGTCCTTGACGGGGACGACAACCAAGAACCGGGAGTAGTGATCCACGATGGTTAGTGCGTAGACGTAGCCACTTCTGCTTGGGGTCAGTTTTACATGATCCAAGGCTACCAGTTCCAACGGCTGCCGGGTGACGATGGACTGCAGGGGAGTCTTCTGGCTGGCACGGTCCTTCCTTCTTAGGTTGCACGGGCCACAGTCTCTGCACCACTTCTCAATGGTTCCCCTCATGCCTACCCAGTGGAATCGCTCGCGCAGCAGGAACTCCAGCTTCTTCCACCCGAAGTGTCCAGCTCCGTCGTGGTATGCCTCCATCACCATGGCTGCGTCTCTTCGTGGCACCACTACTTGCCAGAGTAGTTCATGCGTCCGGGAGTTAACCATTCTGCGGCACAACTTCCCCTTGTAAAGGAACAGTCGACTCCTCTCTGCCCATAGTTGTTTGGCTTCCTCCGGAGCGTCTGGTTCAAGGCAGGCCTCCGGGCGTGTCAGCATCTCCTTCACCAGTCGGACGGCAGGGTCGCTGTCTTGCGTTTCCGCCCAGTTGTAGTGAGGTAAGGGGTTCAACGTAGCAGCCTGCTTACTCCTTACCCGGTGGGAATACTGGATAGTCCCATGACGGTGGAACGCAGGGAGTTCAACTTCTTCCAGTCCCTCCGGATCTTCTCCTTCGTCCGGCAGGTTGGGCATCCTGGACAGGGCGTCCGCGTTGGTATTGGAGCGTCCGGCCCGGTATTTGATTGTGAACTCGTAGTTGGACAGACGGGCCATCCACCTCTGCTCCAGGGCACCGAGTCTTGCCGTGTCCAGGTGTGTCAACGGGTTGTTATCCGTGTACACGGTGAACCGGGAAGAAGCGAGGTAATGCTTAAAGCGCTCGGTGACTGCCCATACTACGGCCAGGAACTCTAGCTTAAATGAGCTGTAATTCTCGGGGTTCCTTTCGGTGGGTCGCAGCTTTCGGCTGGCGTAGGCGATTACTCGTTCCTTCCCCTGCTGGATCTGGGACAGTACGGCTCCTAGCCCGATGTTACTGGCGTCGGTGTAGAGGATAAAGGGCTGGCTATAATCCGGGTACGCCAGGATTTCGTCCCCCGTGAGGGCCATCTTCAGCTGGCGGAAGGACTCTTCTTCCAGCTCCTCCCATTTGAAGGGCGGCTTCTGGTTCTTGGCCTTCCGGAACTGGCCTATCAGGAGGTCCTGCATAGGTGCTGCCTTTTTGGTGAAACCGGGAATAAACCTTCGGTAGTAGCCTACCAACCCGAGGAACTGCCGCACTTCTTTTACGCTGGAGGGGCTTGGCCATTCCTTAATTGCGGTGATCTTATCAGGGTCGGGAGCCACTCCGTCAGCGCTCACCACGTGTCCCAGGTACTGCACCTTTGGTTTCAGGAGGTGACACTTGGAGGGTTTCACCTTTAGGCCGTAACTCGCCAGAGCTTCGAACACTTCCGCCAGGTGTTTCAGGTGGTCCTCATACGTCTTGGAATATACGATGACATCGTCCAGGTACAACAGGACCGTCTCGAAGTTTCTGTGGCCCAAACAACACTCCATTAGTCGTTGGAAGGTTCCTGGTGCGTTGCAGAGTCCGAACGGCATGCAGGTGAACTCGCTAAGTCCCATCGGGGTGGTGAATGCGGTCTTCTCCCGGTCCGCCTCTGCTACAGGAACCTGCCAGTACCCGCTAGTGAGATCCAAGGTAGAGAAGAAGTTAGCAGATCTTAAAGCAGCCAATGACTCCTCTATCCTTGGTAAGGGGTACGCATCCTTGTGTGTGATACGGTTGATTTTCCGGTAATCTACACACATCCTCATGGTGTTGTCTTTTTTTCTGACTAAGACTAGTGGAGCTGCCCAGGGGCTACAGCTATCCCTAATCACCCCAGCCTCCTTCATGTCTCTAAGCATCCCCTTGGCGTGTTGGTAGTGGGCAGGGGGTACGGGTCGATACCTCTCTTTTATAGGAGGATGGTCTCCCGTGGGGATGTGGTGTTCTACCCCCTTGACTCGCCCGAAGTCTAACGGGTGTTTACTAAACACTCTCTCGTACTCTTGAACCAGCCGATAGACTCCCTGTTTCTGATGTGAGGGAGTGGAGTCAGTACCCAAATGTAGTTGCTGACACCAGTCCTCCATTGTTTTCTTAGAGCCGTTACCTTCCTCCGGGTGAGATGGAGGCAAGGGTTCCACAGATTGTATAGCATTTTGGTTAATGGTATATAATTTGGCTAGCGTGGCATACCGGGGCAGGTACACTTCCCTCTTCCCGATATTGATTATGCGAACGGGCACCCTCCCATGGCGTACATTAACCACCCCCCGTGCTGTCAAGATGGTGGGCCTACTGTCTGAGTAAACTGGTTCTACCATTGCCTGGTAATCTCTACCTCTCAGACCAATAGCTGCCCGGCACCAAATCATCATTTCACTTTTTGGGGGCATGGCAATAGGAAAAGGGTCACACATTCTTACGCTACCAATCTCACCGCCGGAGAGTTCCACCTGTTGCCGTCGCATCAGTGCCCGGATCTCTTTCTGGAGCACCCGCTGCTCGCCGGAGCTGGCGTTCTTGGCAACCTGCTGTAAAAGGAAAATCACCTCTGCAAGACAATTTTCAATTACATTAGTTCCTAGAGTTATTTTTGGGTGACTCTCATGTTTGTCAATATCTACAATGATCAGTCCCTGTGCTGCCAGTTCGACTCTACCGATTTTGATGGTCACCTCTTTAAATCCGATCTGTGGCACGGGCTGGCCATTGCTGGCGATGATACTCAAGTCGTCGTCAGGGTAGCGGGTAATATCCGAGTCATTCCAGTACTGCTTAAAGAGCACGTACGGGATGGTGGTGACCTGTGACCCGGTGTCCAGTAGGGCACTCATGGGAATGCCATCCAGTACCACAGGCAAGACTGGACGTCCTCCCACATATCTGTCGCGCCAGTTCGATGGGCCTGGTGATCTTTTTCCTGGGGGTTGGCCCTCTACCCCAGGTTGTGCCCGTTTAAAGAACAGTACCTTGCCATATGTCCGGGTTGATTGCAGCGGCGGCAGATGGGTCGTCCGTCTTCGCTGTATCGGTCACTGGGTCTTCCTCTGGCCGGTGGGGTCCTCCTTGGTCGACGCCACGGGATGTCCTCCGGTCCGGATGCCAGCTGGATCTTCCCTGGGGTGGAAACCTGTAAAGACTGCACAGTTCGGGTTAGCGCAGCAACGCTCTTAGCTAGCTCTTGGACCTGATGGTGTAGGTCTGGAGCCGGGTCATTGTCCAAAGCCTGCGCATCAGCTCCCACAGGCCCTGCCGACAAGGGCGCCGCCTCCTGGTGGTAAGTGCTAGCTGGGCGCCTGTGGGTCACAACGCCACCCGGTGCCGGTTCTCGGAGCACCCGGATGGCTCTGTCCTTGAACTGTGCAAAGCCCAGATGGGGATCCTGTAAGGCCATTGCCCGCAACTGGGTTCGGTGGGCATTACAATATAGTCCCTCTATAAATTGTTCGGTCAACAGCCTGTCCTCGTTTCCCACTCCATCAGGGTCGGTCTGCTTAATGGCCCTCAGGGCCTCTTGTAGGTTTAGTGCATAGTCCCTTATACTCTCATGCGCTCGCTGCTTGCACCCGTAGAATCTAAGCTTAATCTCGGCTGAGGTGCGGGTATCAAAGGTATCCTTCAGCCGGGTTAGTATCCCTGCGACAGTCTTCCTCCCAGGTGGCCAGGATTTTACTTCCCTTTTGGCTGCCCCGGTTAGTTGGGCCACCAGGATGCTCACTTTTTGCTCTTCTGTGAGGGGGTACACCTGGAAGAGGCTATCCAGCTTTTCTCTAAAGTCATGCAGGGTATGTGACTCCCCTGAGTACTGGGGTAGCCAAGCTGCTCCCGGGATATAGGGCATGGTGAAGGGCATAACTGCAGCAGCGGTGGCGCTGGCGGGGGTTGAGGCAATGAAGCTCTTCTCCGCATCCGACATCTTCCTCCCCCCTAGTGGACCGTGGCCTACCTTGCGATGATCCTGTTCCGTAGGCCGCGGCTCCGCAGTAGATCGTCAGGGTTGAGGACCTTCCGTCGCGCTCCGGTGACGTCGGCGTCTGCTGGGCTCCTTCCAGGACCTTACGCAACGTCCGGACGTGAGGCGGGGCTTCAGTTCTCGCGCGCTTTCGGAGTCCACGCCCCTCTTCTTCCCGCGCGGCGTCCTCAAGATGGCGTCCAACGGCGGGAAAACTCCACGGATGGCGGGAAGAAGGCTGAAGATGGCGCCGGATGGCGGGAATCTTCACAGATGGCGGGAAGAAGGCTGAAAATGGCGCCGGATGGCGGGAATCTTCACCGATGGCGGGAAAACTTCACGGATGGTAAGTTTTAAAAGTCTCTTTTTCAGGCACACAGTACCCGGTGGTTGCGGGTACGAAATCCTGCCGACTACGCCAAAGTTGACGCGCCCCTGGGCCTGCTGTGTCGCGCAGCGTCTCGCGCACGGGGGCTTACCCGGAACCGGATCAGATGAGGGTTGTAGTCTCCGAGTGGCGGGGACCCGGTCCGTGCCCAGGGAGTCAACTCAGTGTGTGGCAGTCTTGATAGATGTTATTTGAGTGTCGACTACGCCACCCGTTGATTTGCAGCTATGGAGCTGCCGCTGCAGGGCAGACCGCTGAGGCCGGTGTAGAATTGTGCAGCGTGATAGTATAACCCCCAACGGGAGGGGTATGGCCTCAGGGCAGCCGACGTGGAAGATGAGGGTAGTAGGAACCACTCAGAGACGGTGCGGTGTAATTCAGGGTCTTTACTGGTAACAACGATAGACCCTCCCGGAGTACTTGCTAGCGAACGGGGCCTGGTCAGTCCTTGAGCAGATGGGATCTCCCCTGGCCAGGCGGAGTTGTAGGCCTCCCAAACTGACTGTACTCTTCTGGCTACCTTGCTAGAAGCGGATATAAGTAGCCCACGTCCCTGAGTGTACCGTGTGGTGCTCACCCGTATGGCCGGTGACTCGGGGCTTTCTAATGGCTTCCGCTCCACGATGGCGGCGCTGGTCCCACGCGTGTGACCGTGCCTTCGGGTTTCTGGGCCTGAGGACCTGAAATCCCCTGCCGGTCGGCTTCTGCTGCTGGGTAAGAGTTATTCCCCACAGCCTCGGACGCCGGGTCCGGTAAGAAAGCTTCTCAGTCAGGGCGAGCTCTGCAGCTGCCAGCCCTTGACTTGTAGTAGTATTGCTCCCACTGAGCTTCTGCTGTTTCTTCCTGTGACTGTTTCTTGTCTCTACTCTCCTTGACTGACTAACCCTGCTTCAGCCCCGGGTTTATATAGGGGAAGTTCTTTCCCTCCCAAGACTGGGCAGGAGGTGTGGCATGCACAGGATCCCTGACCAAAGGACCTCCCACCTGCTCTCAGACATAACATTACATTACTGTGGAAACCAGACCCCTGGGTTGCCACATTCTTCTCTGAACTTGCTCCAGTTTCTTCATGTCTTTTTTAAAATCTGGTGCCCAGTGCCCTGGACACAGTATTCCAGATGACCAAAGAGGAGTACATTTTGTAAATTTTTGATGAACATATTAAAAAATAGACATAAATGATACCCAACAGGGGTCATGTATAATATATGGCACGATCAGAAGATCATTTGCCACCTTTGTAGGTGCATTTCTCATTGACATGTTTAGTTGATGGTCTGGTTGTTTGTACGAACCATCTTTTTCCTTCTTTTTAGTTTTTCTCAATCCAAAGTTCTTTTGAACAATTTCCAGGCAGCTACATGTTGCACCAGGGCAATGAATAAGCCAGTATGCATGCCCTCTTACTCTCTTTGACAAGAACAATAGGCTGCGGTCTTAAAAGCAGCAAATAATTTTAGAACAATATATTCATCTCAATAGGGAGCAGCATGATGAGGAGCGTGTGTACAGGATAATAACAGAGAACACGCTCTGCACGGCAATGGAGGCCTTCGGAGCGAGAGCCGCTACGGAGACTTGTACTGGCTACTCAACCTCCTTGTCTTGTTCAACATCTCACGTACAGCACACATTACGCTTTCCAACCGGTCTCAGATCTAATCCCCATCGTGTGTCTTCCAGAGGAAAAAGGTTGCTGTGCAACCTGTCTCTCAAAAAATATTTTTACTCTAAAATAAACAAGATGTTAATAGTTATCTTTGTGTGAAAGTGTCAGGCGGATACATCCAGACAGTGAGAAGACATCGTGGAAGCAGTGAGATGCAAATCAAAAAAAGGAACGCTTTAATTAGGAATAACAAGCGCACAGAAATGTTGTTTTGTGGCTGTTATAATTAATTAAATGACTCATTTGATCAGTGGCGTGCTGCGCCAAGGCAATAGACTCGCAGGATGCCTATCCCGTACAACGGGGGAGACCCCCATGAATGTAGTAAGATCACAAGGGTGATGTAAACTCTAATTTGTATCTGTATGCATGGCTGCTTACAACGACACAAGAACACAGCCATCATCGGACCCCAGGATAGCTTTTTGTATCTGTCTCTGAAGTCTCCTTATAGGTCAGGTCCGGATCAGGATGTTGAGGATATGGAAATGTGGCTAGACAAGACTTTTAGGTGGTCTATGGGGAGAAAACCATGTCAGTTCTCGTCAGTTCAAACACTGCATATTCCGAGTAGCGGGATTAAATCCTTAGCATTGATTTGTTGTCCAGAACAGGTGTAAAGATATGATCCATATACTCCGTCCTCTCCATAAGAAGCAACCTGCTTAAAGGGAATTTGTCGCAAGGTTTCTGCTATGATGTAGGGGCTGGGACCCTGATTCTAGCAATGTGTGTCTTACTGGGCTGCTTGCTGCAGTTTTGTTAAAATCACTGTTTTATCAGCTGGAGATTATCACTGGAGGACTAGTCAACCTGCTGTCAGGTAGTCCTCCATATTCATGAGTTCCGTATAACCCCACCCTCAACAGTGATTGGCAGCTTTTTGTGTACACTGCAGCAAATCAGCCAATCAGTGGTGTGGGTGGAGTTATAACCAGCTCAGCAGAGAACTGCGAGATCTGCAGCAAAGAAAACAGGGATTTTTTTCAAAATGACAGCAAGCAGCCCAGTGAGTGACACATCACTAGAATCAGGCTCTCTGCCCCTACGTTATGCTGCTTTCAGATAGGGTAGCAAAAAACAGGTGACAGATTCCCTTTAAAAGCCATCTCTAAAATATCTATCGATCGATCTATCTATCTATCTATCTATCTATCTATCTATCCAATATTTATCTACCTATCTGTCACATATCTATTTTTTATCTATCTACCTATCTATCTGTCTATCTATCTACCTATCTTCAGAAACTACTTAAAGTAGGTGAGAAATATCAGATCGCTGGCACCCTCAGCTCAGCTGATTTACAATCACATGAAAGTTCAGCTCTCCTTTTAGGTGGTTTGTGGTCATAAATCAGCTGAGAGGTGCAGAGAATAAGACCAATAAAAGAGTTACAAATTCTATGTCTAACAAGCTCACTGATGGATTTTTAGCTAATCACATTTTCCACCCAGCAGGAAATGTCAGGAAAAACAAAGTTTTAAAGGCTTTTTAAATAAACCCATGTAAGACATGTAGACCAGGAGAGCAGACTGTCAGTCATTACATGTCTCAAACTGGTAACTCCCCCTTTCATATAAAATAAGCTTTGGAGGCAAATTCTCCGGGAGATCTATGTCCGACCCATAGATCTTAACAGCTCATTTACATATTAAGAAAACTGAGGCTTTCTCTGGAATAAGACATTGGATCGTAGATATCAAGGTATCTTTTAATTCAGCTTTCTATGACCTACATGTTCATATATACGGCTTAGGAGGGTTGATCCTACTGACAGATTCCCTTTAAACACTCAGAGATCAGTTATGCCACTGGGAGAAGTTGTAGCCAACCATACATCTGTATTTTTACTTAGTGGGTTCAAAATTAATAGTAGCCGCCTATGTTATACAAGGGTGGGAACTGAGATACTTCACTCAAGCTCAAGGAAAGGGGTCCTGAGAAGAGGAATAGAGTTTTGAATATATCCTGAATGTAGTATACGTCAAAACTCCTAGAACTGAAGGACAGTGATAGACTTTCAGAAAAAAGGGGAGACCACTGCACTTTTGGAAGAGCTGGCAAATCTTCTGGGTGTTGGAGAAGCCTCGCAGAAAGCAGTGCTTCATCGACTAATTTCATGGCCATTATGTTGAGCTTTGCTGTCCAAAGGTACATATGTGGCACCCCAGGGGTCTGGTTTCCACAGTAACAGCAATGTTATGTCTGAGAGCAGGTGGGAGGTCTCTTGGTCAGGGATCCTGTGCATGCCACACCTCCTGCCCAGTCCTGGGAGGGGAAGAACTTCCCCTATATAAACCTAGAGCTGAGGCAGGGTTAGGGAGTAGAGAAGAAGTAGAGACAGAGAAGAGAAGCAGATATAGGAAAAGAACATCAGGAGCTCTGTGGGCGCAGTGCTACAAGGAGTCAGGGGCTGGCAGCTGCAGAGCTCGCCCTGACTGAGAAGCTATCGCCGGACCCGGAGTCCGAGGCTGTGGGGACTAATCTTTACCCAGCAGCAGAAACCGCCCGGCAGGGGATTTCAGGTCCTCTGGCCAAGAAACCCGAAGGCACGGTCACACGCGTGGGACCAGCACCGCCGTCGTGGAGCGGAAGCTACTAGAAGGCCCCGAGTCACCGGCCATACGGGTGAGCACCACACGGTACACTCAGGGACGTGGGCTACTTATACCCGCCTCTAGCAAGGTAGCCAGAAGAGTACAGTTAGTTTGGGAGGCCTACAACTCCGCCTGGCCAGGGGAGATCCCATCTGCTCAAGGACTGACCAGGCCCCAATCGCTAGCAGTACTCCGGGAGGGTCTATCTTTGTCACCAGTAAAGACCCTGAACTACACCGTACCGTCTCTGAGTGGTTCCTGCTACCCCCATCATCCACGTCGGCTGCCCTGAGGCCATACCCCTCCCGTTGGGGGTGATACTATCACGCTGCACAATCCTACCACCGGCCTCAGCGGTCTGCCCTGCAGCGGCAGCTCCTTCGCTGCATTCAACGGGTGGCGTAGTCGTACAACATCTACCGCTAATACAGCGCCACTTAGTCTGACTCCCTGGGCACGGACCGGGTCACCGCCACGAGAATACAACCCTCAACAGATCCGGCTCCGGGTAAGCTCCCGCGTGCGCAACGCTGCGCGATACAGGCCCAGGGGTGCGTCAACTTTTGGCGTAGTCGGCAGGATTTCGTGCCCGCAACCACCGGGTACTGCGTGCCTGAAAAAGACTGTTCAAACTTACCTGTGGTGAAGATTCCCGCCATCCGGCGCCATCTTCCGCTTCCTTCCCGCCATCGGTGGAGTTTTCCCGCCATTCGGCGCCATCTTCGGCCTTCTTCCCGCCAGCCGTGGAGTTTTCCCGCCATTGGACGCCATCTTGAGGACGCCGCGCGGGAAGAAGAGGGGCGTGGACTCCGAAAGCGCGCGAGAAACTGAAGCCCCGCCTCACGTCCGGACGTTGCGTAAGGTCCTGGAAGGAGCCCAGCAGACGCCGACGTCACAGGAGCGCGACGGAAGGTCCTCAACCCTGACGATCCACTGCGGAGCCGCGGCCTACGGAAGAGGATCATCGCAAGGTAGGCCACGGTCCACTAGGGGGGAGAAGGATGTCGGATACGGAGGAGAGCTTCACCGCTTCAACCCCCACCAGCGCCACCGCTGTTGCGGTCATGCCTTTCACCATGCCCTATATCCCGGGGGCAGCCTGGCTACCCCAGTACTCAGGGGAGTCACATACCCTGCATGACTTTAGAGAAAAGCTGGATAGCCTCTTCCAGGTGTATCCCCTCACAGAGGAGCAAAAAGTGAGCATCCTGGTGGCCCAATTAACCGGGGCAGCCCAAAGGGAGGTAAAGTCCTGGCCACCTGGGAGGAGGACTGTCGCAGAGATACTAACCCGGCTGAGGGACACCTTTGATACCCGCACCTCAGCCGAGATCAAGCTTAGATTCTACGGGTGCAAACAGCGGGCACATGAGAGTATAAGGGACTATGCCCTGAACCTACAAGAGGCCCTGAGAGCCATTAAGCAGACCGACCCTGACGGCGTGGGAGACGAGGACAGGCTGTTGACTGAACAATTTATAGAGGGTTTATATTGCAATGCCCACCGAACCCAGTTGCGGGCAATGGCCTTACAGGACCCTCATCTGGGATTTGCACAGTTCAAGGACAGAGCCATCCGGGTGCTCCGAGAACCAGCACCAGGTGGCGTTGTGACCCACAGACGCCCCACTACCACTTACCACCAGGAGGCGGCGCCCTTGTCGGCAGGGCCTGTGGGAGCTGATGCGCAGGCTTTGAACAATGACCCGGCTCCAGACCTGCACCATCAGGTCCAAGAGCTAGCTAAAAGCGTTGCTGCGCTAACCCGAACTGTGCAGTCTTTACAGGTTTCCACTCCAGGGAAGATCCAGCTGGCATCTGGACCGGAGGACATCCCGTGGCGTCGACCAAGGAGGACCCCACCGGCCAGAGGAAGACCCAGCGACCGATACAACGAGGACGGACAACCCATCTGCCGCCGCTGCAATCAACCCGGACATATGGCAAGGTACTGTCCTTTAAACTGGCACAACCTGGGGTAGAGGGCCAACCCCCAGGAAAAAGATCATCAGGCCCATCGAACTGGCGCGACAGATATGTGGGAGGACGTCCAGTCTTGCCTGTGGTACTGGATGGCATCCCTATGAGTGCCCTATTGGACACCGGGTCACAGGTCACCACTATCCCGTACGTGCTCTTCAAGCAGTACTGGAATGACTCGGATATCACCCGCTACCCTGACGACGACTTGAGTATCATCGCCAGCAATGGTCAGCCCGTGCCACAGATTGGATTTAAAGAGGTGACCATTAAAATCGGTAGAGTCGAACTGGCAGCACAGGGACTGATCATTGTAGACATTGATAAACACGAGAGTCACCCAAAGATAACTCTAGGAACTAATGTAATTGAAAATTGTCTTGCAGAGGTGATTTTCCTTTTACAACAGGTTGCCAAGAACGCCAGCTCCGGCCAGCAGCGAGTGCTCCAGAAAGAGATCCGGGCACTGATGCGACGGCAACAGATAGAACTCTCCGGTGGTGAGATTGGTAGCGTAAGAATGTGTGACCCTTTCCCTATTGCCATGCCCCCAAAAAGTGAAATGATGATTTGGTGCCGGGCAGCTATTGGTCTGAGAGGTAGAGATTACCAGGCAATGGTAGAACCAGTTTACTCAGACAGTAGGCCCACCATTTTGACAGCACGGGGGGTGGTCAATGTACGCCATGGGAGGGTGCCCGTTCGCATAATAAATATCGGGAAGAGGGAAGTGTACCTGCCCCGGTATGCCACGCTAGCCAAATTGTATACCATCAATCAAAATTCCATACAGTCCGTGGAGCCCTTGCCTCTATCTTCCCCGGAGGAAGGTAACGGCTCTAAGGAAACAATGGAGGACTGGTGTCAGCAACTACATTTGGGTACTGACTCCACTCCCTCACACCAGAAACAGGGAGTCTATCGGGTGGTTCAAGAGTACGAGAGAGTGTTTAGTAAACACCCGTTAGACTTCGGGCGAGTCAAAGGGGTAGAACACCACATCCCCACGGGAGACCATCTTCCCATAAAAGAGAGGTATCGACCCGTACCCCCTGCACACTACCAACACGCCAAGGGGATGCTTAGGGACATGAAGGAGGCTGGGGTGATCAGGGATAGCTGTAGCCCCTGGGCAGCTCCACTAGTCTTAGTCAAAAAGAAAGACAACACCATGAGGATGTGTGTAGATTACCGGAAAATTAACCGTATCACACACAAGGATGCGTACCCCTTACCAAGGATAGAGGAGTCTTTGGCTGCTTTAAGATCTGCTAACTTCTTCTCTACCTTGGATCTCACTAGCGGGTACTGGCAGGTTCCTGTAGCAGAGGCGGACCGGGAGAAGACCGCATTCACCACCCCGATGGGACTTAGCAAGTTTACCTGCATGCCGTTCGGACTCTGCAACGCACCGGGAACCTTCCAACGATTAATGGAGTGCTGTCTGGGCCACAGAAACTTCGAGACGGTCCTGTTGTACCTGGACGATGTCATCGTATATTCCAAGACTTATGAGGACCACCTGAAACACCTGGCGGAAGTGTTCGAAGCTCTGGCAAGCTACGGCTTAAAGGTAAAACCCTCCAAGTGTCACCTCTTGAAACCAAAGGTGCAGTACCTGGGACACGTGGTGAGCGCTGACGGAGTCGCTCCCGACCCTGATAAAATCACCGCAATTAAGGAATGGCCAAGTCCCTCCAGTGTAAAGGAAGTGCGGCAGTTCCTCGGGTTGGTAGGCTATTACCGCAGATTCATCCCCGGTTTCACCAAAAAGGCAGCTCCTATGCAGGACCTCCTGATAGGCCAGTCCCGGAAGGCCAAGAACCAGAAGCCGCCCTTCAAATGGGAGAAGTTAGAAGAAGAGTCCTTCCGCCAGCTGAAGATGGCCCTCACGGGGGATGAAATCCTGGCGTACCCTGATTACAGCCAGCCCTTTATCCTCTACACCGACGCAAGTAACATCAGGCTAGGAGCCGTACTGTCCCAGATCCAGCAGGGGAAAGAACGAGTAATCGCTTACGCTAGCCGAAAACTGCGACCCACCGAAAGAAACCCTTTGAATTACAGCTCATTTAAGCTAGAGTTCCTGGCAGTGGTGTGGGCAGTCACCAAACGCTTTAAGCACTACCTCGCTTCTTCCCGGTTCACCGTGTACACGGATAACAACCCGTTGACACACCTGGACACGGCAAGACTCGGTGCCCTAGAGCAGAGATGGATGGCCCGTCTGTCCAACTACGAGTTCACAATCAAATACCGGGCAGGACGCTCCAATACCAACGCGGACGCCCTGTCCAGGATGCCAAACCTACCGGACGTAAAAGAAGATCCAGAGGGACTGGAAGAAGTCGAACTCCCCGCGTTCCACCGACATGGGACTATCCAGTATTCCCATCGGGTAAGGAGTAAGCAAGCCGCTACGTTTAACCCCTTGCCTCACTACAACTGGGAGGAAACGCAAGACAGTGACCCTGCCGTCCGGCTGGTAAAGGAGATGCTGACTCGGCCAGAGGCTCGCCTTGACCCAGACGCTCCGGAGGAAGCCAAGCAACTGTGGGCTGAGAAGAGTCGACTGTTCCTTTACAAGGGGTAGTTGTGCCGCAGAATGGTTAACTCCCGGACGCATGAACTAATCTGGCAAGTAGTGGTGCCACGGAGAGACGCAGCCATGGTGATGGAGGCATACCACGACGGGGCTGGACACTTCGGATGGAAGAAGCTGGAGTTCCTGCTGCGTGGGCGGTTCCACTGGGTAGGCATGAGGGGAACCATCGAGAGGTGGTGCAGAGACTGTGGCCCGTGCAACCTAAGAAGGAAGGACCGTGCCAGCCAGAAGACTCCCCTGCAGTCCATCGTCACCCAGCAGCCGTTGGAACTGGTAGCCTTGGATCATGTAAAACTGACCCCAAGCAGAAGTGGCTACGTCTACGCGTTAACCATTGTGGATCATTACTCCCGGTTCTTGGTTGTCGTCCCCGTTAAGGACTTAACGGCTCAAACAGCAGCTAGAGCCTTCCAGCAGCACTTCTGCCGTCCACACGGGTACCCGGACCAAGTGCTGACGGACCAGGGACCTGCCTTTGAAGCGGAGGTCTTCCAGGAATTCTGCAATCTGTATGGCTGCCGGAAGATAAGGACGACACCCTATCATCCGCAAACTAATGGACTTTGTGAGAAAATGAACCAGGTGGTAATGGATCTCCTGAAAACGTTGCCCCTGGAAGAACGCAGTCTGTGGCCTGAGAAGCTGCCCGATCTAGTGGACCTATACAACCACATCCCGGTAGGTTCCACCAACTGTACCCCGGCTTACCTAATGAGGGCGAGACCTGGTAAGTTACCTGTTGACCTGGAAATGGGAGTCCTGACACCCGAGGACACTTCACCAGAAGCAGACTGGGACACAGAGAGGCAGTGGCAGTACCGGAAAGTACAGGGGTGCGTGGAGCGAAGTCTCTGTCAGGCTAGGGAAAGACAAGAGAAAACTTACAACCAGTATGCTCCCGCTGTTCCCCTGGTACCCGGAGAGCAGGTCTTGAAGAGGAAAAGACGGCTCCACAAGTTGGACGACCAGTGGGAGAAGGACCCGTACACCATACTGCCCTCAAGCCACGGGAACCCGAAAGTCTGTACCATCAGTAAAGACGGAGGGGAGACCATAGCCATTGTATCCCGGGATCACCTGAAGAAGTGTCCTGAACAGCTACGGAACCCTGAAGAGGAACAAGAAGACCATCGACCCGTAGAGGAAAGGGAAGATATGGTTAGTACTGTGCTCGGAGACTTCCCTCGGTCCTGGACTCAAGTCAATGGTGCAGTTGTGGTACCCGTCCTCACGTTCCTCCAACCAGCATCCCAAGTGCCTACGGAGCAACAGGTAGAGCTGGAAGAGCAGCCGGTCCAGGAGGCAGAAGACTCCACACAAGCAGAACAGGAGGATCAACCCTCTGCTTATAGTGAGCCTGCCGTACCCCTAGTGAGCCAAAGAGCCGGTAGACAGCTGCCCAGTTTACCCTTGACAGCTCCTACACCCTGTAGTTCAGGGCTAGACAGTCAGCTCCGTAGGTCCACTAGGGCCACTAGAGGCCAGTTACCCGCACGTTGGAGGATTTGAAGTGTATAAATTGTTTTATTTGTGGTTACCTGTTTTTCTTGTTGCTTGTGTATAATTATGTGTTTCTAGTTATTTATAGGAGTCCTTGGTGGATTTACCGGGAATCCTTGTACATGGTTGGAGCGTAACCTAGGAATGGACTAAAGACTGTTAAGGACTCGGGGCAGGACAGACCTCTACCTGGTTACGTCTCCCTGTTTTGGTGAAATGGACACCTTGCTTTTCTTCAAAAACTGCACCCGGTTGCGGACACGCCGTGACCATCATTATATGTTTTTCTTATTGTACTATTATTGTTTATACCTTGTTATGTTTAAAAATATGTTTAGTCCCGGAGTACTAAATTTCACTAGGGGGGAATGTGGCACCCCAGGGGTCTGGTTTCCACAGTAACAGCAATGTTATGTCTGAGAGCAGGTGGGAGGTCTCTTGGTCAGGGATCCTGTGCATGCCACACCTCCTGCCCAGTCCTGGGAGGGGAAGAACTTCCCCTATATAAACCTAGGGCTGAGGCAGGGTTAGGGAGTAGAGAAGAAGTAGAGACAGAGAAGAGAAGCAGATATAGGAAAAGAACATCAGGAGCTCTGTGGGCGCAGTGCTACAAGGAGTCAGGGGCTGGCAGCTGCAGAGCTCGCCCTGACTGAGAAGCTATCGCCGGACCCGGAGTCCGAGGCTGTGGGGACTAACTCCTATCCAGCAGCAGAAACCGACCGGCAGGGGATTTCAGGTCCTCTGGCCAAGAAACCCGAAGGCACGGTCACACGCGTGGGACCAGCACCGCCGTCGTGGAGCGGAAGCTACTAGAAGGCCCCGAGTCACCGGCCATACGGGTGAGCACCACACGGTACACTCAGGGACGTGGGCTACTTATACCCGCCTCTAGCAAGGTAGCCAGAAGAGTACAGTTAGTTTGGGAGGCCTACAACTCCGCCTGGCCAGGGGAGATCCCATCTGCTCAAGGACTGACCAGGCCCCAATCGCTAGCAGTACTCCGGGAAGGTCTATCTTTGTCACCAGTAAAGACCCTGAACTACACCGTACCATCTCCGAGTGGTTCCTGCTACCCCCATCATCCACGTCGGCTGCCCTGAGGCCATACCCCTCCCGTTGGGGGTGATACTATCACGCTGCACAATCCTACCACCGGCCTCAGGGGTCTGCCCTGCAGCGGCAGCTCCTTCGCTGCATTCAACGGGTGGCGTAGTCGTACAACATCTACCGCTAATACAGCGCCACTTAGTCTGACTCCCTGGGCACGGACCGGGTCACCGCCACGAGACTACAACCCTCAACAGATCCGGCTCCGGGTAAGCTCCCGCGTGCGCAACGCTGCGCGATACAGGCCCAGGGGTGCGTCACATACACGGGAAAAAAATGGAGTGGATAGCGAGTGACCTGTTGGGAAAATTGGCATGGGTATTCTAATGAAAATTGAATAATGCCTCCAGTTTCTAGAAAACAATTTTGCCAAGCTTGATATGTCTTAAAAAGAATTGTCAAAGTGAGACAATCCCATTGGATTTTTAGTACATCAGTGATATCCTTTCTAAGCAGAAACATGGTTGTAGCTCCCATTTTCCTAGTATGTGGTCCTAGAAAATCCTGGCTGTATGGCTTGGAGAGTTTATCAGATGTTGGATTCATCTACTAAGCAGCGTCACCACGCTGGACCGAAGCCACAGTAACTCTAATAGAATAAAGCTATAACTGCTGCTCCTAATATATTATTGGAACAAAGTCTCATTTTCACTGATAAAATACTGGCGAGATGGCAACCTGGAAAAGGGGTTGATTTCCTTTTAATGCTGTGTCAAAACTTTACAGCCTTAGATTAAAAAAAAGCTAAAAGGATGAAAAAAA
Source organism: Phyllobates terribilis (assembly GCF_046119375.1). Classification (NCBI taxonomy): domain Eukaryota; kingdom Metazoa; phylum Chordata; class Amphibia; order Anura; family Dendrobatidae; genus Phyllobates; species Phyllobates terribilis. Next base: position 94,172,757 of record NW_027362765.1, read on the forward strand.
GAATAAAAAAAATGAATACAAAAAGAGAGTAAGCAGCTAAGGTGAAAAAAAAAATAAAAAGCTAAATGGAAGGAAAAAAGACCAAAAAAATGAATACAAAAACAGAGAGTATGCAGCCTAAGATAAAAAAAAAGAAAAGAGCTAAAAGGAACAAAAAAATAATGAACACCAAAAAGAAAGTAAGTCAGTAGTAAGGCATCCAATGAATACAAAAAGGCAAATAAAATAGAAAAAGAGCCGGGGAAGGGGAAAGCTTAAAAAAATAGGTCTGAAGAGATCCTCCATCTAAATTTATTTTTAGAAAAATCTGATTAATAGCGCAACAGAGAATAGCACGCTGTCAGTCCGATGACAAGCATCCCTAGCTAACGATCTGTCCTAGATTACTGAGGTCTTCATGGCTCAAGGGCAGTGAAGGGCCAAGGAAGCATGGCAGTAATGAAGCCACACATTTCTCTATAAATTATCGTGAGCGCAGCCTACGGAGTATGTCGTTTATATTATGTTTTACATATGGCTTTATTGTGTGAATTACGCCCTATCTTTATAACACTGTGTTATGGTAGAAAGTGGTTGTGTTTCACCTGGGTACATGCTGTGGGCCAAGCAACAGTTTTGGCTCGTTCCTTTAAAGGGAATCTGTCAGAAGCTTTTTTTCTATGTAATCTGAGAGCAGCATGATTCAGGGGAAGATACCCTGATTCCAGCGATGTGTTACTTACTAGGCTGTGTTTTTCTGTTTCAATAAAATCAGTGTTTTATCAGCAGGAGATTATCACTACAGGACTAGATGTCTCGTGCATCCTAGTCCAACCACGCCTCCACCACTGATTGGCAGCTGTCAATATACAGTGTGCAAAGCAGCCAATCAGTGGTGTGGGCGGGGTTATACACACCTCAGCATTCGAGCTCTGCTAGATCTGCAGCAGAGAAAACTGTGATTCTATCCAACTGCTGCACCCAGTAAACTAAGTGATATATTTCTGTGTATATACATCATGCTGCTGTCAGATTACACAGCAAAACCGTGCCGACAGATTCCCTTTAATAGGGACAGTTGCCAATAAACTAGAAATGGCTGGATCCTTTTGAGGGCTGGCAAATCAATATAGAAACCATTCTTTAATTGTTACTGCTGTTAAATAAGAAAAAAATATGTTAACCTGTCAAATTTTGCACCTCGTAATGAGTCATATTACCTAAAAAAATAAAGATGAAATTATTTGGTCATCATTTTCTTGTGTCTACAATGAGAGGCAACAAAATGGTGATATTGAGAAAAGAGCACTACACATTGTTTTCCCACCACTCACCCATCAAGCATCATTAGATTTAAAAAAAAATGTAGATAAAGAATTTGTTTATAGTCAGTTCATGGGAAAGTATTTTTCTTCCTGGCCCTATCCAAAAATCAGATGATGAAAGAAGAGATGAGAATTTCGAGTCATCAGAAACCCTTACTATCATACCGAACCTATGGCGTCTCATAGTCGTATTTTAGTTTGGTGTTAGGTCTGCTCTTATTTGTTATACTTTTTATTCCAAAGCAAAGGAAACCTGTCATGTTGAAAATTCAATCTGATCTGCAAGCACCATGTTACAGAGCAGGAAAAGCTAAGTGGATAGATATATAGGTTTGGGGGAGAAGGTCCAGAATAATCAGTATTTTATTCAACGAAATCCCTGCTCTTTCTAGGTTCATAGGTCCAATGGGTGGAGCTACTAAGTGATAGCTTACTGTGTAAGCATGTTTATACAGGGCAGGATGTCAATCATTGATAGGACCATCCACTGGACCTCTAGAACCTGAAAGAACAAATAGTAAAATGAGTAAAATACAAGTTATTCAGAATCTTTTCCTACAAATCTAAACATAATACATAGGTTTGTGGGAAAAGGTTCAGAATAATCAGCATTTTATCACTTGAAATCTGTTTTTTTCTAGGCTCGGAGGTGCAATGGGTGGAGCAACTAAGTGATGGACAGCTTACTCTGTAAGTATGTGACGCGCCCCCTGGGCCATGTTGTGTAGCGTTGCGCACGCGGGGAATACCCGGAGCCGGATCCGATAGGGGTAGTAGTCCACGTGGCGGTGACCCGGTCCGTGCCCAGGGTGTCAAACTAAGTGGCGTTATTGGTATGATGGTATTAGTGTCCGACTACGCCACCCGTTGAATGCGGCTATGAAGCCGCCGCTGCAGGGCAGTCCGCTGAGGCCGGTGGTACGGATGTGCAGCGTGGATGGTATAACCCCCAACGGGAGGGGTATGGCCTCAGGGCAGAGGATGTGGATGATGTTGGGAGAGATGGTGTGTATGTCCCAGCACTGATGGTGCCGGTCCGACGAGGAATCACTGAGACGTGCAATTGCAGTTTTCACAGCTTTACTCACAGTTCTTTATCAGGTCCCTTGTGCACAGTTAGGACCACCCGAGCCGTGCTGCGTCCACCAGGTGCGGGACTCGGCCAACTCCCAGGCAGTTCCAGAGCGTGGTCCTGAGATCTCCTCTCTTCCTTCCTACTGGCCGTCCCCACCAGGGACCCACCTTTGTCCAGCTCCCTCGGGCCTTCTGGCGGTGAAACCTTTCCCGGTTTCCCTGACCCTATATGGTATGCCTTCCTGGTGGATGTGGCGAGGGGTCGCGCCAAAACTTGACCACGACCTCCGGTTCCTGGCTGAGGATAATTGGCCTCCACCAGTTTGGGATCCGGTACCCTGTTCTGCCAACCCTTCACCCGGTATCTTGTGGGATCTCAGGGTTCCCTCTGTGCTTGCGTCTCTGGGCCTTTCCTTGTGTTTCTGTTCCTTCTCTCTCTCTGTCTCAGGTCTCACTTCAGGCTTGCCTCTGGAGCTGGGCCCAGACTGAGCCACAGCTCCCTGTCAGCCCTCTCTGGCTGAGCTCCTCTCCTCTTCTCCTCCTGCCTGAACTGAACACTGGTCTAAGATGGTGCCCACCTTATATACCTCCCTTTATGTGTGAGCCCAGGTGACCAGCACCCAATGGGCTCCTACCTATGCCCAGAGTCCCTCCCCTGTCTGCTCCTACACCACTGGGATGTTCCTCCTCCCCCCTCCCCACTCCAGCCAGGGACAGAAGCTGTCGTACCTGCACATCTATCTGGTGGGAGTACTGTTGGTCTGTCCCCCGGAAATGGGGTGAGTGTAGTGCATGCAGCCTACTGAGCCCCGGTCCACACTCCATCCTTACCCGGGAGTGGAATACCACACCTCTGGATCGAGGTGCAATACCCCTGTAGCAGCCGAGTCCTCGGGGTGCTACATTCCCCCCTGGTAAATCACAGCACGTCCTCGGGCTGGAATAGAGCAAAACAATTAGACATACAAAAATTTTAAAGTGCACTCACATATAAGATATTAACTTATGAACTCATCCCTTTATGGGAGGTACTCTTTTCCTAGAACGTTACAGGTATAAAACATTTTCCTATGACATTATAAAATATCTGGCTAATGCCACCGGAACTCTTTTGTAAATCATTATGCAAGATTTTGGCATTACTGTTTTAGCAGCATAATAAACTTTCTATTATAAGACATTTTCACATACAACGTTTTCAGAACATATTCTTGATTTCTGGCCACGGTGCAACTTGTGACCAGGTAAAGTGCGACAGTCACCAATTCCGTAGTAGAAAAACAGTTCCTTATAAAACCAGTAGGGGGCACTTTAAGAAGCGCAACTATTTACAGGGTGGCCGCTCTCAGTCCTCGGCCAGTGGGGATAGGGGAATGGCTGCTCACAGTCCTCAGCCTGGTACGGGATTAGGGGCACACAGGTAATAGTTCACATAATCACCAATTTTACGACAGTTCTTGTACCCCGACGGGTAACTATATACAGTTTCGGTTACCGTTCATTAGTAACGATGTCCTCCTGCTCCTTCCTGAGGGTAGTCTTCAGACCCGTCCGGGTCCTCTTGGTCTTCCTCATACAGCATCTCCTCCTCAGTCAGCCGGTGTACGTGAAGGGCGTACGGTCCTTTAGCACACTGATGCCGGGTGAAGGCGACCACATCACCCGGGTAGAGGTCACGTCCGCGGTGTCCCTCCGGCAGGTGGCTCTCGACATCCCTGCGGGTGACAAAGACGTCGCCAGGGGTTCGGTGATCCCGGATAAAGCCCCAGCCGTTCTCCAGTTGAAACTTTATTACGGTCCCGTTGGCGCGGGGACCGTGGGCCGTACGGGGGTTTCGTCGGGCCCGGCGTTTCTGCTCCGCGCTTTGGGCCTGCAGCTGTTCCTCGCGGATCCGCCTCTCTCGCCGTTCTCTCCCAAAGACCTCTAGCTGTTGACGGCAGCACTCCTCACGCCGGGCTGCGGCCGCCCGGGTCTCCTTGGTGAACCCCATGAGGTCCTCACCGGTCGGATCCCATGCGAATTGGGCCTCCTCCAGTGGAAGCGGAGTGATTTTGGCGGGCGCCGGAGCCGGGATCAGAGGCTCGCACAGGGGCCGTTCCTTCCGGAGTCGGGGGTTGATGTACTCCGGTGGCCACACGAAGGGCAGCCCGTCCGGGCTAGTATGCTGCGCGAAGAGATCTTCGCCCAGGGGCAGCACTGTGGAGGTCGAGAGCGCTGTGGGGGCAGCGGTGCCCGGAGGTACTCGGCCTTGCGTCCAGGCCGGAGGCATCCTCTTTGGGTCCAGGTATGGCACCTTTGGGGAGGAGGGCGCTGGAGGGGCAACAGCGCCCGGATGCACCAGGCCTTGCGACCAGGCCGGTGGCACAGTGGAGGTAGAGGGCGCTGTGGAGACTGCGGCGCCCGGGGGTACTCGGCCTTGCGACCAGGCCGGTGGCACTTCCTGTTTTGCCGCGCTCAGGGTCGAGGGGCGTGGCGCGGAAGAGGGCGTGACCGCGGCTCCTGCCGCTTGAGGCCTAGTTGGGAGCAGTGGCGGTGCGGCAACGGGTGTGGTGAATAGGACTTCGGGCTCTGCGACGGGGAGCTGGGGCAGGCTTGCGGCTACTGAGCTCGGGGTAGTGACGTCCCCATTACCTGCTTCCATCCTTGCAGCTCCCTCCGCGGCGTCGTCTCCGGCCTTCGTCCCTCCTGCACCATCCTCAGAGGCGGACATGCTCCTCGTTGCGGGTGGCGTCCCCTGCTGGCGGGTTCCAGCCTGCTGGGCCATCTCCCTTCTCCACTCGGCCAACGCATCCTGCTGTGCCCGGGCCATCCTCCGGTCCAAGTCCTCCAGCGCAGCCTGTGCACGCTCCGGATCTCTGGGGAGCTGTGCCAGGATCTCCACTAGGCTGTCTGGCGTTGCGGCCTGCAGCAGGCCCCGGCCCGAGGTGCTGGCATTGCTGGGCGCTTCCTCCATTCCCGGGTGCGATCCGTCCAGACTCCTCCAGGCCGCACCCATCCTCTCAGTTTTGTTCCCTATCCGCCCCCATGGGGAGTGGTCCCGGGGCAACTTGGTCACTGTCAGTTTCAGGGGCAGCCCCCCCACTCTGATGGACATCTCCATTATTGTACTCTCGGCTGGTGGGGGCGGTCTCTTCCTTTGGCGCCACTCTGGGACCATGCCCACGATGGGAGGTGGTCTCTTGCCACCCTCTGGCACGCCCACAATGGCGTCCGCTCTGCCAGGGCGGGAAACTGTCCAAGATGGCGGGAATCGTCCACTGTTGGCGGGAAACTCCGCAGATGGCGGGCAAAGGCTGCAGATGGCGGGCAAACGGCGGGAAACGACCCCAGATGGCGTCCGATGGCGGGAACCCTCTGGAATTGGCGGGAGACTCCTTTTTGAGGTATATATGCACTTTTCTTCAGGCACGCAGTACCCGGTGGTTGCGGGCACGTAATCCTGCTGACTACGCCAAAGTTGACGCGCCCCCTGGGCCATGTTGTGTAGCGTTGCGCACGCGGGGAATACCCGGAGCCGGATCCGATAGGGGTAGTAGTCCACGTGGCGGTGACCCGGTCCGTGCCCAGGGTGTCAAACTAAGTGGCGTTATTGGTATGATGGTATTAGTGTCCGACTACGCCACCCGTTGAATGCGGCTATGAAGCCGCCGCTGCAGGGCAGTCCGCTGAGGCCGGTGGTACGGATGTGCAGCGTGGATGGTATAACCCCCAACGGGAGGGGTATGGCCTCAGGGCAGAGGATGTGGATGATGTTGGGAGAGATGGTGTGTATGTCCCAGCACTGATGGTGCCGGTCCGACGAGGAATCACTGAGACGTGCAATTGCAGTTTTCACAGCTTTACTCACAGTTCTTTATCAGGTCCCTTGTGCACAGTTAGGACCACCCGAGCCGTGCTGCGTCCACCAGGTGCGGGACTCGGCCAACTCCCAGGCAGTTCCAGAGCGTGGTCCTGAGCTCCCCTCTCTTCCTTCCTACTGGCCGTCCCCACCAGGGACCCACCTTTGTCCAGCTCCCTCGAGCCTTCTGGCGGTGAAACCTTTCCCGGTTTCCCTGACCCTATATGGTATGCCTTCCTGGTGGATGTGGCGAGGGGTCGCGCCAAAACTTGACCACGACCTCCGGTTCCTGGCTGAGGATAATTGGCCTCCACCAGTTTGGGATCCGGTACCCTGTTCTGCCAACCCTTCACCCGGTATCTTGTGGGATCTCAGGGTTCCCTCTGTGCTTGCATCTCTGGGCCTTTCCTTGTGTTTCTGTTCCTTCTCTCTCTCTGTCTCAGGTCTCACTTCAGGCTTGCCTCTGGAGCTGGGCCCAGACTGAGCCACAGCTCCCTGTCAGCCCTCTCTGGCTGAGCTCCTCTCCTCTTCTCCTCCTGCCTGAACTGAACACTGGTCTAAGATGGTGCCCACCTTATATACCTCCCTTTATGTGTGAGCCCAGGTGACCAGCACCCAATGGGCTCCTACCTATGCCCAGAGTCCCTCCCCTGTCTGCTCCTACACCACTGGGATGTTCCTCCTCCCCCCTCCCCACTCCAGCCAGGGACAGAAGCTGTCGTACCTGCACATCTATCTGGTGGGAGTACCGTTGGTCTGTCCCCCGGAAATGGGGTGAGTGTAGTGCATGCAGCCTACTGAGCCCCGGTCCACACTCCATCCTTACCCGGGAGTGGAATACCACACCTCTGGATCGAGGTGCAATACCCCTGTAGCAGCCGAGTCCTCGGGGTGCTACATATGCTTATACAGGACCACTCATTGGACCTCTAAGCCCAGAAAAAGAAGGGATTTCAATGAATAAAATACAAGTTATTTACAATCTTTTCCCACAAATGTATTTAATCAGTCAGTTAAAGGGGTATTCCCATCTCCAAGATCCTATCACAATATGTAGTAGGTGTAATAATAATAATATTAGCACATTTCTCCAATTAGAAATGTAGTATAGTATTTTTGATTTGCTATCTCTCTTACTTCATGTACAGGCATCGCAGGACCTTAGGTATCCATGGTTACGACCACTAGCAATTAGCTAACTAACTGTGACTTTATCAGTGGACGTAACCATGGATACATAAGGTCCAGTAATGCCTGCACATGAGGAAAAAGAGATTGCGAATCAGAAAAACTATACTACATTTCTAATTGGAGATATTTGCTAATATTACTATTATTACACCTACTACACATTGGGATAGGATCTTGGAGATGGGAATACCCCTTTAAACTCCTCCTGATACATAGTTTTTGGGAGAAGGTTCAGACTATTAGTATTTTATTTCTTGAAATCTATTTTTTGTAGGCTCAGAAGTCTAGTGGGTGGAGCTACTCAATGACAGACAGCTTACTCTGCAAGTATGTATATACAGGGCAGGATGTCAATCACAGATAGGACCGCCCACTGGACCTCACCCTGAAAGAACAGATATTTCAAGGAATAAAATACAAGGTATTCAGAATCCTTTACCACAATCTACTTATTAATCAGTTAAGATCCTCCTGATGCACAGGTTTGTTGGAGAAGGTTCAGACTAATTAGTATTTTATTCCTTGAAATCTGATTTTTTTTCCTAGGCTCAGAGGTCTAGTAGGTGGAGCTACTCAATGACAGTCAGATTTCTCCGCATGCATGCCTATACAGGGTAGGCTGTCAATCACAGATCGGACCACCCTCTGGACTTCTAAGCCCAGAAACAGCAGGGATTTCAAGGAATAAAATAAAAGTTATTCTGAATTTTCTCCATCAATTCAATATATTAATCAGTTGAGCTCCTCCAGCTCTATAATATGATGCCAGAAAACTGGACAGCATTTTCAAGGTGACAGGTCCTCTTTCAATATTAAATGTTTGAGAACTGTTGGCAAAATTTCACTTTTTATAGCTGTGCTCCAATACTATTAAATCTAAGATTTTACTTTCAGCTCAATAAGACAGTAGTAAACAACAAAACCAATAACTGCGCGCGTACACGTTCCTTTTTAGTATCACGCGTTGCATGTTAATATAATTGCACAGCGTGTCGGACCAGAAGCAGCGGAGAAGAAGCATCGAATGCTGAAGGAAAAATGATCCAGAAGGACAGGCCTTGTCTCTGTGGCTGGATTGCGCTGACTTTGGTTAATGACTATTGAAAACCATTAAAGTTCACTTATCTCCAAACACAACTCCCCAGCATCTCATTACAGCGGCGCTTAGTAAATAAGGATGTCTCGGTTTGTGCACCGCTGATCTTTTCACTAGAAGGCAGCGAGGCGACTGGTTATTCCTTAAAGGAGAGCAGTAAACAGAGCTGTCAGGGGAGGGTACATTAATGTAGTTATACAGATAAGGGAAAATTAATAGTGTGTATTTACATTAACCCATTAATCACATATTTTGATTTATTTTATTTTGACTCATAAATGCGTAGGTTGTCCAATGCCTAAACACAATGGGGAGCATAAAAATACAAAAGTCATCCTGTCTTTCCAAAGGTATTTAACGAGGACCGGTCACTTGTCATAAATATATAATTGTATTACGTGGCATAAATGCCAAAGTTCTCCTTAATCCGGCGTTGTTTTTCTTTTATTTCTACTCCACTTCATTCCTGAGATATGGCCCTTTCTTCTCTGAATATAAACCTACTCTTGTTATCCAAGTGGGCGTGATCCTCGGAAGAGAAAAGCAGAAGATCAAGCCCACTTGGCTTAAATAAAGAACAGATACACACAGGGAAAAAGGGACATATCTCAGGAACAGAGAGGCGCAAGAAAAAAAGAAAAACAACGCGGGGTTCAGGAGAACAGCGGCATTTACACCAAGATAAAGAAATGACATATTTTTGGAAACTGACAGATTATCTTAAAAATGTTTGATTGATTAAAGACAAGTTTTTTAATATGAGAGAGATTGAGTGTTTTGAATCTGGCTCCGGAGGCCCTGGTCAAAATCCATGGCTAGCCACACTTGGTTTGCTGTACGTAAATAGCCGTCCATGTGATAACTTGATGGTAGGGAGAGAGCCGCTAGGATATGCTATCAAGTTATGATTGGTGGAGGCAGGGGCGGACACAGACTGTAGTGGGCCCCTGTGCAAGAAATTTTTTGGGCCCCCCCCCCCTGCGCTTCATAAGGCAACAAAGTTATCTAAACATAACCCCCCCCCATGTGCATCTCTCGCCCCCCCATGTGCAGCTCTCATCCCCCCCATGTGCAGCTCTCATCCCCCCCATGTGCAGCTCTCATCCCCCCCATGTGCAGCTCTCATCCCCCCCCATGTGCAGCTCTCATCCCCCCCGTGCATCTCCCATCCCCCCCGTGCATCTCTCATCCCCCCATGTGCATCTCTCATCCCCCCCATGTGCATCTCTCATCCCCCCCATGTGCATCTCTCAACCCCCCCCATGTGCATCTCTCATCCCCCCCCATGTGCATCTCTCATCCCCCCCACTCCTAGTTAACTACTTGTATTTAAAACAAATAAAACTTGTTATACTTACCCCCATGCGATCCCTGCAGAATCCTGGCGCTCGTCCACGTCGCTGCCACCAGACGGTGCCACATGCATAGCCATCAGCTTTTGTTTTGGCCAAAAGATTTTTAAAGCCGCCACCACGATAAGGTAGACTCTTCTGGCAGGGCCCTACTCTAACCTATTAAAATTTTCTTAAAATATCCAATACTCTTTTTAGATATATTTTTATTTAGTTTTCTTTAAGGGAATGTGTCATATACATTTTTTTTTAAAAATGACCAATAATACCACATACAGGGAATACTGCCACACCATGACCAGACCACATATTACCACAACATAGTGACCGAATAATACCACACAGAAGGGGGAAAAACTGCCACACCATGACCAGACCACATATTACCACCACATTACTAATATTACCACCACATTACTAATATTACCATAAGTGTCATTATGCACGGGAGCTCTATACATGGTATGTATAATGTAAGTGTCCAGGTAATCTAGTGATCACCAGTGACATTATACACAGGAGCTCTGTATATAGTGTCAGTGTACAGGTAATACAGTGATCACCAGTGACATTATACACAGGAGCCCGGTACATAGTATATAGTGTAAGTGTACATGTAATACACTGACTCACTGGTGACGTCTCTAGGTGAAGTCCTTCAGCTACGCTTTTCTCCTTCATCCAGCACAGACCGCCATTACGTCTTCCAGCCAGGACTCGTCTCTGCATAAAATAACACAGTTATCTAGAGCACATTCCCCAACTTCTACATTACGCAGCTGAATACAGACGTGTATCCACCATCAATATATGGTTAGTTATTATACAACCTACCATTCCAAATATAAATTGTAATCCACCACGGTGCCCCCATTAACTGTAAATAGGCACTTAATATATAATTTAATTAGAACCTCTACTCTTTCCGCCAATTTGTTACCAGTTACACTCCTGCATCCGCAACGCCCCCTACTCTATACTTCCTGCTCCCCGCATTCATTATTTACATGCACCCCCTGCCCCAATTCATTATATCATGTCCTGCTCTCCCCACCCCATCATCATTTACTGTCCCCCACCCCACATTCATTATGTGCAGCTCATTATCCCCCTACTCCCAATTCCCCCATGTGCAGCTCATTTTCTCCCAATTCCCCCATGTGCAGCTCTCACCCCCCCATGTGCACATCTCTCATCCCCCTCCCCCACATGTGCCCCTCTCTCATCCCCCTCCCCCACATGTGCACCTCTCTCATCCCCCTCCCCCACATGTGCACCTCTCTCATCCCCCTCCCCCACATGTGCACCTCTCTCATTCCCCTCCCCCACATGTGCACACCTCTCATCCCCCTCCCCCACATGTGCACCTCTCTCATCCCCCTCCCCCACATGTGCACCTCTCTCATCCCCCTCCCCCACATGTGCACCTCTCTCATCCCCCTCCCCCACATGTGCACCTCTCTCATTCCCCTCCCCCACATGTGCACCTCCCATTCCCCCCACTCCTAGTAAATTGTATTTAAAAAAAAAAAAAAACTTGTTATACTTACCCCCATGCGATCCCTGCAGAATCCTCGTCCAAATCGATGACACCAGGTTCTCCTGACTTCCGGTCATGTGACGGTGCCGTCACATGACCGGAAGTCAGAGGAATCATGACAGAGATGTTCCGGCCCCGGCGCTTAGCATGGGGCCGGGGGCCCCATGAGGAGAGAGACGCACAAGAGGGGGGCCCCCAAGGGGGCCCCTACCGGCTGGGCCCCATACTGGAGTCAGGGCAGTCATGCCCTGATGGCGGCCCTGCTGGAGGCTGAAGGGGCCCCCTCTCCCTCGGGGCCCCCGTTCAATGAACCGGCTGCACGGGCGGTAGTTCCGCCCCTGGGTGGAGGTCTATCCCATCAGCTCCACACCCACCATAAGAATGAAAGGTCTCTGGCTCTGGTGTAATTCTGCAGCATCCTTACTGTATTTCTCTGCATGGCAGCACAACCAGCTGCCCACCGGTGCAGGAGACTGCAGCCATTCAAGAGAATGGAGTTGTGTTCGAGTTCCCCTGCCCAGCTGAGTGGCTGAAATCCGCTGAAAGGATAACTTAGAAGGGGATGTGGCACTACAATACAGCTCCTGAATTCTCAGAGTTGTGGGAGTTTCAGAGGTCATAAAGTTATGGCTAATGATAAGCGGATTGTTTGGGATTGTTCGCTGCCTTAGTCAAATTTTCATGAAAAATGAAATTACTTATTATCTTTCTGGATCCCAGAACATAATAAATGTAAGATGTAAAAAACAAAAAAATGACCGCTCGCCTTATTGGCTTCTCCACTGCCCGCCATCCGGTCCTCTTTATAATCCAGAACTTCCAGCCCAGTCATTTTATAAGTTATAGAAACACAATTCATGATGTCACAACCTTATGACGTTGTGTTACCCCCCTTCCCCAGGCCTGATCGCGGCAGGAAGTCTTGGCCTATAGTGAAGAAGTGTAAGATGAGGTGCACAACAGCGGAAAGAAAAGGACTGTATGGGCTGGCATCGAAAAGGGGCGACCGGAGAGGTGAGCAGTAAGGTGAGTATTAGAGTTTTTTTTTTTCCAATTTGCCAACCCTAATTGGTTACCAAAATGGCGGCTGTTTTTTTTATCTGCAGCTGATATCGCAAAGTGTTCGAATTCACATGGAATCACAAATTACAGGAAATTCGACTTGAACTCGATCTTCCATCAATTGATCCGCTCAACCCTACTTAAGGCATATTCTAATGATAAGAACGGTTTAACGCCTCTCAGATCTGGTTCTCCCATGACATTCATATGTCCTAGTAGGGCACGTGAACAGGGATTATATCCATGAAAAAACGCTTTTATATCCTTGAAAAACCCCTTTTAAATTGCATCTTCAAATCTATCTTGTGCTGTCCTCAAATATAAGTGCCTTTTGCAGAGTGGGATGATATTCAATAGTGAAACCCAATTGAAAGCCATTCCTAAAGTTAAAGGATAGAATTCGTAAAAAGAAAAAAAAAGTAATTGTCAAATATCAAGAATAGGACAATACAATAAAGATGTGAATGTTTTATCACTCCGGGTATAATAAGACCTGTAGGGTTTAGAAAGCCAACTAGGACCCAAGGAATGAATAATGAAAATCAATGGTGTAGGAGACCGGTGTCCACGTGACGGCGAGACTTGTTAGGTTGGAAAAGCTTCGTTCAATGAGAAAGAGGCAAAGAGACGACGATTTTGTCTGTTTTCCAGGCCCTATTCTCGGCTGCTCTCTCCTTTATTTTAATGAGAGATGGAATTACATTTGCATAATAATTCAGTGCTAAGAAGCGTAATAGGCAGGCAGAACGCGAGGTCCCAGCCCTGCCAGCCCTCGGCTCCACCGTATCCTCAATGCAAGGAGAATTTACCATTTAAATGCAGATTTTGACTTTTAATCAGATACAGTTTTTTTTTTTTATTCTTTGGCAAAGAGAGGATTTCTAATTACTCTGAATGCCATGCAGAGGAGGTCAAATCCGAATCTCATTCACTCCTAGCTCCGTCTTATGTAGAAGGTCAGCGTCATCGCGGAAAGGCTCTGGCAGTCAAGGAGTTAATTAGCGTATGTCCAGCAGCGTCCTATTTCCGTACAAGCAATGCATTGAAACACTGCAATATATTACATCTGCACGTGTGAGGGATGAGGAGTGTACGTACCATTAGAGTCTTTCAAAAGATATAGACAACTTTGGAAGAATTTTTTTATTACTTAAATGCTTGTATTTTAGGATAAAAGTCATTCTTGCAAATGGGTTTCATTCAAAATTTTACATAATTTGGCTTTTTCAGTCTTTTTGTTTCCCTGCACAGTGAAACGCCGGGCACAACTGGCGGGTGGGTACCACCTACTTGCCTCTTAGTGTTTAGGCCTTTAATAAAACAAAATAGTCTTGGATAAACCGTTTAAGTTTCTGCTCAATTTCTGCTCTGAAAACTCAGCAAAAGTCCCATAGCCTGACATTGATTTTGTAACTTTTATATCTATCTTTTTTTTTACTCCTCTCAATTGTTTTATGACCTCATCAATGTTCAGCTTAACTATGATGTGGTCTGTGGTCATTAATCAGCATGGAAGAAGGCAGAAAAAGACAAGATAAAAGAGTTACTGTTATACAACTGTCCTGGGTATCCTGGTGGATCAATTGCATCATCTCCCTAGAACTGTTTAAAGAAGCACTCCTCCCATCAATGTTTTTATCCTCCTAATATATTGTAATCATCATAATAAATAGCACTGTGTACTTACAATTGCTCATTTTGCCTTTCTACCCAGCTAATTCTTCTCTTTTCTCTGCTCTATGTAGAAACAGGAAGTCACTTATTCCTGCAGAAATCATTCCTCTCTTCAACTCGTGACCCAGCTGCTCCCTCCTCACCCGCCATAGACTTTTGCAGTGATCTATGAGTCATACAGGGAAAATTGACTTCCTGTTTCTACATAGAGCTCAGAAGGATTCAGCTAGTCAGTTTTCAATCATGTGATGTCATAGACCTAATGGAAAACAGAATAATTATCTGGGTAGAAAGGGAAAATGAGCAATTGTAAGTACACAGTGCTATATAATATGATGACTGCAATATATTAAGAGGATACAAATTTTAATTGGAGAAGTGCTTCTTTAAGGCCCATTGACCCACACATTGTCTTGGGTTGAGTTTCTAGACCTCTCTGTTTGGTGTGCTCCACCTTCAATGTATACTGTGCTTTCCATCCTTGCTGGGTTCCACTTCATCCATCCTGCTGCACCTGAGATTCCTCAGTGTGCCAAGTACACGCTACCCACATGTCTTCCAGCTTGATGCACCAACGCCAGGGGTCCTCATGTCCACCTGGACCTGGGGATTAGTGGATCCACCTCACCTGTTATGCCTTGAAGATTACAAACCTGTTAGAATGAACTCTCATTCTGCATCCATTAAGGAAAAAATAAATAATAGGTATGAAAGTTGTAATGCGGCATTAGCTGAAAAAAGTTGCATTTTTTTATTTTATTTCCATCTCAATGAAAATATTATGTATAAGAGAAATAGATACACATGTGGTAGCCTTACACATTTCGAACACTCGTTAGTCCTAAATCATAAGCCATTTTTTTTACTTTTCTCATTTTCTCAACTAGTGCTGGATTGCAACTCTTTTTCCTATTATTTAATTGTCTACTCGAGAAGACCGACCTGAAGTTAGAGATCAACAATTGTACTGTATTTCTCTAGCGATCAGCTTAAATTACACTTTTTTTTTTTTAGTCTGTGTGGCCACTATGCGTTTTTCAAGCGGTTTTAATGCGGAATTTCCGCAGCAGAAATGCTTTAAAAACGCTTGGTAATCCGTGCCCCATGATCCCCAATGAAAATACACATGTTCTGTTCCCATGCTGCAGAATTTTCCGCTGCTGATTTTCCCTGCGGAAAAATCTGCAGCATGTCCATTATTTGTGCGTTTCTGCATGCGGATTTGAGGTCCCAATGGACTTGAAAAACGCAAGTCAAATCCGCGTGTAAAAACGCTGCAAAAACGCATGTAAAATCCGCGAGCGTTTTTGACTGCCAAGAACATGCAGAAACGCTGCAGAAATTTTCTGCTTCATTTCTGCATCGTCGGCACATAGCCTTACGGTTAAGGGAAGCAAAGAGCACATAAAAACCAATTGGTACAATTTTTTTTAACCAAACCCAATCAGGTATGCCTCATTACATTTTTGGAAAGAATAAATAACTTTGGAATTAAAAGCTGAACCTGGCTGCAGTTCCAGGTATAGCCAGTGGACAAGAATGGCGCTGTTTCTGTAATCATTTTTTTTTTTTAAAAGTGTGCCATTTTATTTTAACATCTAATATTATCTTAAGCAAAGTTGGTGCATTTATTTTACACACATCTGGGCCCATTGCACATTATGCCAATTTTCTGTTCACATCCAGAGCTGCATGCAGAATTCTGCTTTGCGACACGTTTGAAGGCGCAGTCTGGGACAACTTCTGGCTAATTCCGATGCTGTTCCTCCAAAGTGGGTCGGTTTTTATTATAAAGCATGTGAATTATGGAAACTGCTGCGGTACAAGAGATCACATCTGTTGCAGAGTTAGTCTGGAGTCGTGGACTTGTGAAAATAAGGAGAATTGTCCAATGTGTCATTTAGAAAATTACTAGCTGTGGCCAGTTCTGGAGTCACCGAGACAAGTTGTGTATAAAGCACGGTGGAGTATAAATGTGACAGGTGGCGAATATACACAAAGACACAATAATCACCACCTGCTGAAAATAGAGATGAGAGCAAATGGCAAAAATCCCACACCACTGTACAGTGTAATCTACCAAACAGCAGCACTGGGTTGGGTTCAGTTTCTATGAAAATTTTCTAGAAATTATCTTTTTGGAAAATGCAGATTGGCCACCAGGATATGCCTTAAAACTGCATTAGCCTAAGGGCTCATTCAGACATCCGATTTTTATGTATAAAAAAAATGGATTGATTAACAGTATTCTGATCAGATTTTGATAAGAGTTTAGTCCGACTGTCATCACGGGGAGGAAAAAAAAGTTTCTCCACCTTCTTTCTGATAGTTCTGATGTCATCCAAGTGCTGTTTGATTTTTTCATAGACCCATAGAATTGTATCAAAATCGGACTTGTCCGAGGACCTCTCGGTCAGCGAAAAACCATGGACAGGTGCACAGCCCCATAGACTATGACAGGTATGAGTGCTATCCATGAAAAACACGGATAGCACTCAGAAGAGAGTCACTCGAGCCGATTCATCAAAGCTTTCATGCCAGAAATGTGGCGTAAAACCTTTGAAAAGAAGCGAAAAGATTGTGCAACTTTTAGCGTTTTCACGCGTTCAAATTAGCTCTGTTAAAGTAGGCAGAGGTGGGGTAGGAAGGGGCATGGCAATACCAGCCTATCCAAATTAATTAATATCCTATTAAACACATTGGTGTTTTATATGCCAGAAATGCTACTCCTGTCTCTGACTGGAGTAGTATTTCTGGCACAGTGCACACCAATGAGAAGACCCGCTAAATTCTTTAAGCGATTTGAGCATCCTGAAGAATTCAGCGCATTCTATGTCAGGGAGTCCTTCATTAAGACTGGTGTGCACCATACCAGTCTTAATGAATTGGCCCCACATTTTTTTCATAGAAATACTGGTCAATATGTAGTTGATCCCTGAGAACGCCGGTCACATTGATTATTTATTCGACTTATATAGCGCCATTAATTTTTACAGCGCTTTACAGACATTATCGGCACTGTCCCTATTGGCGCTCTCAATCTAAATTCCCTATCAGTATGTCTTTGGAGTGTGGGAGGAAACCGGAGAAACCGGAAGAAGCCCACACAAACACGGGGAGAACATACAAACTCCTTGCAGATGTTGTCCTTGGTGGGATTTTAACCCAGCACCCCCGTGCGGCAAAGCTACAGTGCTATCCACTGAGCCACCATGCTGCCCACCATACAATGCTAACGACTGAGCCACCATGCTGCCCACTAACTACAGTAGCTGATATTGTGCTACTCATGCATGGTATAGATATGATAATTGGGTGACCTTATCAGAATCCCATTGTGGTTTGTACAATTTCACCGTACAGTATAGAACAGAAAATATTATTCTGCTTTTTTAGTAAGGTATTGCTCATATTGAAACCATGATAAACTTCAGCATTCTTGAATGATTTGGGAAAATAATGGCAAAAATGAAGCAGTATTAACAGCAATTTTGGAAAATTTGCATTAAATACAGTGCCATGACTGCAAATTGTCAATTTACGCAACATATTTTTTTTTATAGCAAATATAATGCTGTGCAATGCATAGGGTGAAATGCGCTGCAGAATGATTCTTATATCTTCATGTAAAACTTGCAGCAGATTTTTTTTTTTTACTCAATTTTTGAACCATGTAGAAATATTCTTAGGGCATATCCAGACATTGCAGCTATGGCGTAATTAAAACTGAATGCTACATGCCTTTTTGGTTAAATTTGCCGTAGTTTTCGATGCAGTTGTGTTTTTATATATATATATATATATATATATATATATATATATATATATATATGACATATATACAGTCCTGCTCATTGTTATTGGCACCCATGAAGTTTAAGAACATAATGCGGAATATCTCCTGAAAAAAATTAATCAAGTGAAGCTGTTTTTTTGTGTAGAGAACTTGTATTAAATACAAAAGGGCAAATGATAAACAATAATTTAAACAAAATACAATGGGAGGGAAAATAGAAAAACCTAAAGCTTGCTGTGTCACTGGTATTGGGACTCTTTACATTAATTTAGTATGGAAACACATTTTGACTCGCCTGTGGTAAATCACAAAAGAGATTCACCTATGATTAATTGTCGGTGCCCATGCGCATGAATTAGCCAATGAATGATGACTTCAGTGTTTTAAAAAGCCACATGGTAGGCCCTGTTCCTTTGTCACAATGCTAAAGACAAAGGAGCTGTCTGAGGACATCAGAACTGCTATTATTAGCAAACACAAGACTTCCAAAGGGTATAAGACCATCTCCAAAGACCTTGGTATCCCAGTTTTAACAGTGCGCAATGTTATTAAGAAGTTTGCCAAGCATGGAACCGTCAAGAACCTCCCTGGAAATGGGGAGATGAGGAAAATTGACAAGAGATGCCTTTGATGGTTGGTGCGAATGGTGGAAAAAATACCATGTCAAACATTTAAAGACCTGAAGGCCAACCTGGAAAAGTCTGGGGTCATGGTTTCAACAAGTACTATGCGCCGCACACTAAACCAAGCAGAGCTTTATGGGCGAAGGCCAAGGAAGAAACCATTGCTGAAGAAAAGACATAAAAAGGAACAACTGATCTTTGCCAAAGAGTACCTTGACAAACCACAATCCTTTTGGAAAAATGTTCTGTGGACAGATGAAACAAAAATAGAGATTTTGGCAGTGCAAAGCAACAGTTTGTTTACAGACGGCGCAATGAATCTTATAAGGAAAGGAAAACCTTACCAACAGTTAAGCATGGTGAAGGATCCATAATGCTGTGGGGTTGCTTTGCTGCGTCTAGCACTGGAAGCCTTGACCGTATCACAGGAATCATGAAATCAGAGAATTATCAAGAGATTTTAGAGTGAAATGTCCTACCCAGTATAAGAAAACTGAAAACTTGGTTTGAGTCGAAGATCATGGGTCAGCAAGACAATGACCCAAAGCACACATCCAAAAGTACACAGGAATGGTTGAAAAGGAAAAAATTGACTGTTTTAAAATGGCCAGCAATGAGTCCTAACCTCATTCCCACTGAAAATCTTTGGGGTGAGCTGAAATCTGCCATTGGGAAAAAGAACCCTGCAAACATTTAAGAGCTTGAACAAACTGCAAAGGAGAGTGGGAGAAAATTCCATCTGAGAAGTGTAAGAACCTTATAGATGGCTACAAGAAACGTTTGGAGGCTGTCCAGAGGCGTATCTAGGGAGGGGCAGGCAGGGCATTCGCCTCAGGCGCAGCCGCCCAGGGGCGCAGTCGGGCCGCCTAATGCAGAGGTCCGTTGTGTCTCCCCCAACGACTGTGTTCTGCCACCCCCCGGACTGAGAGTCGGCAGTTCTCTGAGCAGGGTGTCGGGGTTTTAGTAAGGGGGACAGTGTAAGGGCACAGCCAGGAGGGGACAGTAAACCAAGAAGGGGGATTGTGATGACGGGTCACCGTATAGAGAAATGGCCCTATAGGGGGGACACAGTGTGAGAGGACAGTGGGAAGTGGGGCCCAGTATGGTAAGGAGGGGGCAGTGTAGAGGGCATGTACCATAAGAGGGACAGTGTGGGGATAATATTTTGTACAGGTAATATAGTGAGGGACAATTATTTATTCAGGGGCTCAGTGTAGGGCAGATATTTGTATTCAGGAGAATTATAATGACACTTCTATCTTTAAGGGCATCATGTGAGGATGTGCTGCAGAAGACTGGACAAGATGGAGGTCTGCAGAGACGAGCTGTGGATGAGAAAAGTCATCATGGCGTCAGGACAAGATGAAGAAGAAAGAGAACGACTCCAGAGACAATGTCAACTATGAGGTACCTGGATGTAAATGTTTTTTTGTGATTCTGACTAATTCTCATATTTTTATTTATGTTAGGAGCATTAAAGGGGTTGTTTATGATGAGTCTGCAGTCATTCTGTGTGACTGTAGACTCCTGAATTCTCACAGTGCGCACTGCACGCTGTCAGGATTCTCTGGGGCCGGTGATTTGTATACTTGCGATCACATGCTGACTAGACATTGCCTCACTCAATGGCAATGAATTGAGCTAGGCTGGACACATCTAGTCGAAATGTGGCCAGAAGTATACAAATCACATACTTTTGCAAGGCAGAATCCTAAAAGTGTGCAGTGCATGTGTTGTGAGAATTCAGAAGCCTGCAGTCACATAAATTGACTGCAGACTTTAGTCTCAAACCTGGACAAGCCCTTTAATTATAAAATGAAGCCCTGTAGCCAATCCTAAGAGTGTGTAACATACTCACTGTCAGGATTCAGCTCTGCCTGCAGGTTCCAGCAGTCATCACGTGGACACTTCACTCATATGCGACTTTCAATCTTACGGTCATGTGACAACGAGCTTCTCTTTCTGCTTCTCTCAGTTTTCCACTGAACATTGAGAGAAATAGGGAGAGCAGCTTGTCGGCAGGTGACTTTAAGTGTGCAAATCGCATATGTGCTCGTGGGGTGGGGGCGCCAAACTGAACTCTTGCCACGGGTGCCAGAAAGCCTAGATACAGTTCTGAGGCTGTCAACAATGGCAAAGGGTGTGCAACCAAGTATTAATTAGGGGTGCCTGTACTGCTGCACATGCTGGTTATTCTGTTTCTTCTTTGAAATTGCAACATGGAAGTTGAAAAAACAATGTTTTATTGTTGTATTACTTTGAACCACTAATTAAAAAATCCTGAGCATATAACTTTTGTACTTTTCCATTTATTTCTGAAGATATTGTACAGTCTATAAAAAAAAGAAGTGCCATTAATCTTGAGCTGCACTGTAAATGTTTTACCTATATAAACAGCAATAAAATAAAAAATCATGATAAAACCTCATGCAGTTTTTATTGCGCGAGGTGTGAATCTACCCTAGGGTTAATATTGTGACGTCAAGTGATGCAGACGCTTTTTATTTCAACATGCATAGACTGTACAGGCTTTACCAACATCTTTCTTCAATCTCTCGTGTGCATTATAAAATATGGATGTACTGAAAATCTTCTAATGTTTTCACCAACAGACCGATCCCGGGAACCGCTGTGTTCCTCCTAAACTTTGCAAATTCAAACCTAGCCGTGGTTTTACTTTATCGCCTCAAGATTGCTCCGGTGCCGAGGGACCATCAGAAGCCTGTCAGCTACGACTGAGGACTGCGAGAGAAAATTACTTTGCTAAAACATTTACCCATCACAAAACGCGTGGGACAAATAGCCCAAAATGATTTTTTCCTTCCTTTTAAAAAACTTGTTTTTATGGAAGTCATAAGGGAGAAGTTGCTTTTATAAATCAGTTCTCTGACTTTTGGCAAGAACATTGCGGTAAAAAAACGGGGAAAGGACCACCAGTTGTCCTTGAGATGACCCTATACGTCCAATAATCTGATATTACGTGCACAAAAGACTTTCTCTTCCCAGAAGATTAAATATCTTGCACTTGTGAAAACTCAAGCCCCCATAGACACTAAAGTATTGTCGACTAAACCCACCGATAACAATGGGTTCAGCACATAGTCTGATGTGTATGGGAGCCCTGGACAGATGATTGTCAGTGGGTTTTAATTATCTGGAATGTCCGATTTCTGTTGGACAATCTTTTTTCTCTCTAGACCAGTTGCTCCCAACCTTTCTGACCTTGAGAACCACATTCAACTCTGAAAGAGGGTCCTGAACCACAATAAGCTCTCAGAGAGGGTCGCAAGCCACATCCAGCTTCTGCCCCCCTCACAGTGGTGAAACCCAGAGCCCCCAGTAACGGTATAATGACAGCCAAAGTTTTTCCACAGAAATCAAGAAATTACAATGGGGCAGTATATCAAAATCCAGGGATTCCCACTTTACCCACCTTCAACCAGCACTCCCACCACACTGTTCCATTTAGCTTCAAACACTTCCTCTGACTGGCAGTATCATCCTATCTCCAGTTTATCATATTTAAATTATCTCTGAACCCCCAAGGTCAGTATATGCGAATCCAGATCTGCTCTTCTGTACTGGGCTACTCATAAAAGTCACCATCTGGAGACATGCTCTTCATGTCTAGCTGCTTGCTAGGCCTGATGGTAGTGAACCAAGCTGGCAGACAGCCACGAGCCACACATCATCGGCTTGCGAGCCAAGTGTGGCTCCCAAGCCACAGGTTGGGGACTCCTGCTGTAGACGATAAGCTGCCGAGGAGACAGCCAAGACAGCTGCAGGCCAAACGATCGGCCAAATCATAGTTCAGCTGACAGCCATGTAAGGAGTATGGAGGCTTTACAAACCTGAAATACCTGTGTGAAAGTTGAAATGAACAGATCAATATTTTAAAGGGCTTGTCCACAAAGAACATTTATCACTTATAGGTGATAAATGTAAGACAGTTGACGGTCACACCTTGAATAGAGCCGCCATCATGCATGTAGAGGGTGGAGGGATGATGGGCATTGGAAGGGACACCACATATTCCTGTTGCCAACCGTTAAATGCTGCTGTCACAATTCATAAAGGCAGTAAAGGCGTAAAGCTGCAGCTTCTTAGCCTGCTCCATACATCAAAGGCCATCATCCATCATACATTTATCTGTAGATAGCTGATAAATATTGTTTGCAAGACAATTTAAAGGGTGTTTTTCTTTTATACACCAAAGGAAACATGCAACAAAAAAAGTGGGAATTGACCTGTTAGTCCATCGAGTGACCCTAGCATCTCATTTATGATATCTCATGGCTCTTTTTTAGGTTCTCCGCAGATATTGGGGCAGTGATGATGGAGCTCATGATAAGGTGGATGAGTGTTGACACATCCATGTTGGATGCTGAGCCATTGGGAAGCTTAGAGACAACGCAGATCATCTTCTGAGCCCCCAGTAATAAGATACGTACAACATCCAAGAAGGTGTATTGTATATTTTATTATTCTCAATGAGCAGCTATTAGTTCTCATGTTATTCTTACTTTGGTAAAGCTCATCATAATTTAAGGTAGATAGAAGAGAAAATGTAGTGGGGTCTATATTTACTCAAGGGTCTTCTCACAACAGGTGTGCGGGTTAATGAACCTCCAAACATCACTGAGTGATACAGCAAACATTGCTAATTAGTGCGGGGATTACAGATATGCAGGTATTTGGAGCAGCTTGTAGTTGAGATTGGCTGGATGGATATACAAAACAGCGGAAATAAGATTTCTGGAAGAAACACGATTCTTAACGAGTGCAGTGATGCTTCGTGGAGCTCATTTCCTTCTGACACTTCAGAGTTAGTACTGCAGCCCCTATCATCGGAGGCGCAATGTACAATTTAGGTGTTAAGCACGTGCGCACAGCAACTGCTACCAGCACATATCCTCCATAGGGAGGCGTCCATGCAGCGGATGATCCATGGGAGCTTTATTCTGCAGAGCTTGTGAGAATCGGGCAAATATGGAAATCTCGTACATCCTTAATTAAAAAATCAGATCATTATATGCGGATGAATGAAGCAACTGGAAGAAAATACAAGACTCCGATGAATTAATCATCACCCCTAAAAGCTTTTTGACCATTATGGACCACATGTACTTGCTCTCACTTTCTCTCCCTCTGAAGTTTGCAAACTTTGACTCTCCATTTGATGTAAAACTAGAAGTCCCAGTATGTTGTGGTAGCCTGCAATCAGAGAGATTTTTCCCGAAAATTTTAACTAAAAGCTATTTATGATAACAGTATCTATCGATCTAACATTTAAAGTGCAAAATTATTGCTGTGGCTACATGGCGACTTTGGCTTCAAAACAAGATGTGCGTTCAAAGATCGCTATATGCCGCTGCTACATCACAGGATAATGGGAGTGAATGGGGTCATATTGCTACCTCCTAGGTACTGTGACCGTGACAAGCAAATTACATAAAATATCCAACTGATTCTGAATTTTGCCACTCGTCATTGTACCTCATGCAGCACAATAAGACCCCATTGACTTGCGGGATATTGCGGTGGCATACAGCAATCTATGGCCACGTGGCTTGTGATGCAGCCAAAGTCACTGTGCAGCCCCAGCCTAATGGGTTATTCCCAGAACTGAAAGTTATCCCCTATCCTTTGGATAGAGGATAACTTGATTGCTGGGATATGATAGGTGGGACCACCAATGACCTTGAGATTAGGCTTCTGGATCTCAAAAACCTCTGTTCCATACAAAATGGAGCTTTGCAGATAAGACATTAGTAGATGTCACGGAACGACAAGGAGATGTCCGGCGGACGACAACACATGGATGCAACGGGAAGATATAGGGGAAAGGAGGGTCCTAGCAGTAGTGGACAAGGGAAAGGACACCTCCTGACACCAACCTGTGTCTGTCTCTAAGCTCCCCTATCATCTCAAGACAGGTCCATCCCCCCCCCGTGCTCGATCACGTGCCTAAGCCCTCGCTGGCCCTGGACTTAACCTGGCTAGTGCGCAGGCCAGCGAGACACTAGTCTCACCACTAAAATAGGACAACACGAGGAAGGTAAGACAACCAATGGGAAGATACCAACACAAAATACACTTAGCTTTCCAACAGGAAACTTCACTGCTGCTACTGCAACGAACACCACAGCTTCTCCAGAGACTGGCTCCTTCAAAGATGTCAGCATAGAATGAACTATAACTGGCGGTAAGCTGATGGATTATGTGGCTATTTAAAGGGAGGTAGGAGTGGCACCAACCAACATCAGCTGACCATCCTAAAAAGGCTGCCAGCAAGAGACTAAGATTAATCCTTGCTCGACCAAAAGGAAAAAGCTAAATTTAAATTACAGCATATAAAGGGCTGCCACGAATCCCCAAATTATTTGCGACAGTAGATGGCTTGTTGAAATCCCGGTCCATGATCCAGGTCAGTACTCTCTGGCTCCAGGCTCAGCTTATGATTTGCTGGGCTGGCGCGTCATCACCTTTGCGCCACATAGATGACGTCATGCCAGGCGGGCGGATCAAACGCTGTGCCAGGGAACTCAGAGGCTCAGGAAATTTGTATATAGCTCCTGTCCAAGGCTGAGAACAATGATCATGGACCGGGGTTGCGCAAAGTGATCCGCTTGTCTCTAGATACGAGATAACTTTCAATTCTGGGAATACTCCTATAAGGACATTCTGGTCCCATCCCCAAATTCCTAGAAAGCCTCTCCTCCCCAAAATACCTACTTTTAGGAGTGGACTTGCTAAGCCCATTTCCTTTTTGTGATCTAGTACAGAGGGCTGTCCTGGATGAATTTGGCACTGTTTCAAGTATGCAATAACAGAACAAGTGCATGAGGTGGAGCTTACAAGTAGGTCTTTGCCCAATTGTGTTGACTGTACATTGGCTCAGTGGTTAGCAGCACTGTTGTTCTGCAGCTCTGGGGTCCTGGGTTCAAACCCTACCAAGGACAACATCTACAAGGAGTTTGTATGTTCTCCTATTGTTAGCGTAGATTTCCTCCCACACTCCAGAGGCATACTGATAAGGGATTTAGGTTGTGAGTCCCAATGGGGAAATGATGATAATGTCTGTAAAGCACTGTTAAATTAATTGTGCTATATAAGCAAGTCAAATAAATAAATGGTTGATGATGACTATGTAAGGATATGGACATGCTGCTCACATTTCCCTCTGAAGAATCAAGTTTTATTGTTGAGTGATATGATATAATGTGATGTTGAGATGTATAGTGTGAATAGTGTTATGTGTTAATGATGTGTGTAGTCTGACCATAGGGATAGTTAGATTTAATATTTGGGACTAGCTCAGAGGGGGAGGGATTAAGCTGCAGGGAAAATGAAGAGTTCCTGTCAGAGAGTCAGATAGGGCCTGGAGTGCATAGTAAGTGGACCAAAAGGTCCAATGTGACCAGTGCTGCATTCTATGGTGACTTCAAGTGAGAGGAGACTGAAGAAAAGGGATAGTGAGATACAAAGCATAAGTGACTTTAGAGACAGAGTGGCCTTCCGGAAACAAGTCCTAGGAGAAGATGCCTAGCCACGAGACCCCGAGCTTTTAACACTGGAAGATAACAGGCCTAAACAGGACTGAGTACATGGGACGAGCAAAGTGTCCCGGGCAGGAGTTCCAGAGCATCAGCATTACCGGCCATACTGGCAAGCTGAAGGAAAAAGAGAACGCGGAACCGCAGGACGAGTAAACGACTCTTTCTAAACAGGACTGTAGTGTTAAAGCTGGGTTGTGGTAAAGTAGTGAGAAACAGTGGCCATAGAGAGCACTGGAGTAAACTAAGGAAGGAAACTGTGTGGAAAATGCTTTGAGTGGTAAAGTAAACATTCATAAGACTTTGTACCCGCTATGCCTTCTATATATTCCCTGCCAAATCCCCATTCAGTAAAAAGTTTATTTTTGAATGGTGGTCACTCTCATTGACCATCTGGTCCTGGCAAACCTGCAACATCGGTTACATGCGGCCTGCATGGGAATAGCGCCCTCACAGCACAAGTCAACAAACCCAGCCAGGACCCCCATTTTCATGTAACGTGTCGGGGCACCACAGACAACTGCCTCACCCATGGCTATCATCCCCTGAGGTGGGATCTATTAACAAGTTTTCATCTAAAACTCCACTGGTCTCAATTGTCATGAGTGATCAACCATTGGTCTCCATGAATGACAAGACATCAAAAATGTATTAAGTCTGCATATAAAAATGGCCAATTAGTTTATTCCTGGGAGACCTGTGATATAAAGTGGGGATTGTGCATGGATGAAGTTTGGAAGGATAACAATCACTGTCTGCTATTTGATAAGTGGCTCTATAGACAGAGTCCAAAAGGTGCGACCTACTGTATGTGCTGGGCCAATGCAACTTCTAAAATATCTTTATAAAAAAAGTGTCTACAAATGGAAGAAATCCGCAGCATATCCCGTATACACACGCCTAAAATGAACTTTGATCAATAGTAGAAAATCCTCCTTCTACTGTATACTGTAAATAATTCAATGTTAATTAAGGCAAAGAGCAAGTGGTCATCATAAAGCAATACTTTGAATACTTCTATCAAAACTGAGCTTTTTGTTCCAAATTAAATCAATTCAAGTTCAATTATAATCCCATTTGTACAAGAAATCATTATATAGTGCTGACTTTGTTTTTAATAAATGCAAAGCCGAAGAATTCTGTCAGTTTTTAAAGCTCATAGTCCAAGAATATTTTAGAACGGCTATCTCAAAGCTTCGAGTTCAAGGTTACTGTGCTACTACTACTCCCACATTCCCTGAACGCGCGCTTATTTGTATCGTATCTAGCCTTATAATGACGGGTCCAAACGACTGGTTCCTGCAATTGGTATATGCCCTCTTTGCTCCGATGACCCTCTCCTCTCATAAAGTCCTGACCGACGATGTTGCTCATTTACATACAAAGTCCCATCGGTCTGGATACTGGAGCAGAGGTGAAGATATCTGGTTAAGTAACGGAGACAAGAGACAATATCGATGTCAAATTCTTTCTTCAACCTTTGAGGTGACCACTAAGAAGCCAATATGTCAATACTTCAGAAGCCAGGGAGACATTTATCAGAAAAAATGCAACGTAAAATTTGACAATCTAAGGTTTTATGTAATCATTTTTTAAGTTGGGTTTGACTTGGAGCGAAGAACCTTTCCTGACCTTGGTGAAAATCAGGTCTATTACCTATGATGTAAAGTAGAAGGTTATGTGTGGCTGGCCACCTCTCATCTTAGAAGAGGGGGCTAGGGAAAATCAAGATTGCTTGAAGCTTATGAAACTTTATGCTAAATGTGCGACATGGTTCCCCTCCAAACACTACTACCAGATATCACCCAAGAAAAAATCAAAGTGAACATATACCCTATATTAAGTAAATAGTAACAGTACATGTAAAGAACACAAGGTACTTGGTTAACACTATTTTGATCAAAAAGCATAAAAGCCATCCCACTGTGACAAGGTGAACCCAGCCGTGACGGTCCTATCCTGTCCAGTTTTAAAACCTCACCTTGCCTCAGCCGACCTCATTGCAAAAAAGGGCAGATCAGGACAGGGGCCCGGCTGTTCAGCCACCTGCCCATGGGAAGTTATACAGTTTAAATGCTTAACTCAGAAAGGGGGCTTATGCCCCTGTTTGTACAAAGTACAAGAAAATACAGCAAAACCAAAGAAATGAGCAGGACCATAAGTTGGTATGCATGTAATGTGTAAGAGCACGTTCTCACTGTGGCCATTTCACTGACAAAACCCAAGCAAAAACACTGTGGCCTCCCTTTCTCAGCTAGGCATTTCATCTATAACAGTTCCCATGGACAGCTGGCTGCACAGATGGGCCTGTTTCTTGCACTGCGCTATTTCACACTGAGGTTGGCTGACACAAGGTAAGGTTTTAATACTAGAGACAAGATAGGACCATCCCGACTGGGTTTACCTTGTCATGGTGGGATGGCTTTTACGCTTTTTGATCAATAGTGTTAACCAATTACCCTAGAATCTAGTTCAATTGACAGGTCCTTTCTGTCCCTCCTAGTTGACAGTTCCTCAGTGTCCCCCTCTCCACACCCCCCCCCCCACCCCCACTAGGGCCATACAGCCTCATAGGCAACTCTTCAGAATCCATCCTCCTTGCTGCTGCTGATATCATCACCCACCTAACCTTATTGACAGCTCTATAGTATCCCCCTTCCTGCTCTCAATCTTTGTACCTAGTCTGATTCATTGCTCCTCAGTGTTTTCCTCCCTGCTGCTGAATTATGGCAAACCAGCCTGATTGACAGCGCCTCAGTGTTACTCCTTCCTGCTGCTGAAATCTCAAACTGCTCAAAACGGGACTCATAAAATGCTCACTTTAATGTCAGGATTATACAGCCATTCTGATATGGATTTTTAAAGTAAGTACTCCAACGTCATGAGATCTAATATCTATTTAATTAATAATGCAGTTTATATGCTGAGATCTGGTGGCAGATGCACTTTAATGGCTAAGGACACCTTTAAAATATATTTAAGAATCATTTATCTGATCGCGGTTACCTTTAGTTAAGTTTCAGTCTCAAGTCTTCATTCTAACCCTCCCACCCCCACCCTGATGTGTAATTTGCAGCCTAATCCAAATTTCAGATTTTTCGCTTGTGGGTATGTCCCTCCAAGTAATATAGGTTGGATTCAAGCTCTGTGTGTGCTTTTCCCAGTAATATAAGCAGGATGGGAGCTCTGTGTGTCCCTCCAAGTGATATACGCTAAATGTGAGCTTTGTGTGTCCCTCCAAGTGATATACGCTAAATGTGAGCTTTGTGTGTCTCTCCCAGTAATATATTCTGGACGTGAGCTCTGTGTGTGTCTCTCCCAGTAATATAGCCTGGGTATAAGGTCTGTGCGTTCCTCCAAGTAATATTGTCCAGATGTGAGCTTTGTGTGTCTCTCCCAGTAATATAGGCTGGATGTGAGATCTGTGTGTCACTCCCAGTAATATAGGCTGGATGTGAGCTTTGCATATCCTTTCCTGTAAAATAGTCTGGATGTGAGCTCTGTGTGTCTCTCCCAGTAATATAGAATGGTTTTGAGCTGTGTGTCCCTATAAGTGATATAAACTGGATGTGAGCCCTGTGTGTGTGTCTGTCCCAGTAATATAGGCTGGACTTAAGCTCTGTGGGTCTCTTCCATTAATATAGGCTGAATGTGAGCTCTACATGTCATTCCCTGTAATATAGGCTGGATGTCAGCTCTGTGCATCTCTCCCAGTAATATAGGCTGGATGTGAGCTCTGTGTGTCACTCCCAGTAATATAGGCTGGATGTGAGCTTTGCATGTCCTTTCCTGTAAAATAGTCTGGATGTGAGCTCTATGTGTCTCTCCCAGTAATATAGAATGGATTTGAGCTGTGTGTCCCTATAAGTGATATAAACTGGATGTGAGCCCTGTGTGTGTGTCTGTCCGAGTAATATAGGCTGGACTTGAGCTCTGTGGGTCTCTTCCATTAATATAGGCTGGATGTGAGCTCTAAATGTCATGCCCTGTAATATAGGCTGGATGTGAGCTCTAAATGTCATTCCCTGTAATATAGGATGGATGTGAGCTCTGTGCATCTCTCCCAGTAATATAGGATGGATGTGAGCTCTGTATGTCTCTCCCAGTAATATAGGCTTGATGTGAGCTCTGTGTGTCCCACTTGGCACTCAAATATAGAATAGGCTTCCAAAGGTGACACACCTATAGTGGATTCTCCACTACTCTACTGCTCTGCATGATACTAAAGCCTTCCATAAGCAACCTTTAACATTTGTTCTCTGGTGGCAATCTGTGCATCTGTGGAAGGTCTATACAAAGACCAATCATTATATTCTCACTGTGGATTGCAACTCTCAATTAAATCACCTTGAAACTCTATACTTGAGTGCCAGGTTCTTCCCTCATATATTACTATGGATTGGGCTCCTACTTGTGCAACTATACACAGGAGTGCCATCTTCTTTTATCCCACCTAGTAATATAGGCTGTGTATGAGATATGTCTCTCACCCAGTAATATAGGCTGGATGTGAGCGCTGTGTGTATCTCCCAGTAATATAGGGTAGATGTCAGTTCTGTGCATCTCTCACAGTAATATAGGCTGGCTATGAGCTCTGTCTGTCCCTCAAGTAATATAGGCTGATTTGAAGCTCTGTGTGTCTCTTTCACAAGCTCTGCATGTCATTCCCTGTAATATAGGCTGGATGTGAACTCTGTGCGTCTCTCCCAGTAATACAGGATGGATGTGAGGACTATGTGTCCCTCCCAGTAATATAGGCTGGATGGGAGGTCAATGTGTCTCCCCAGTAGTATAGGATGGATGTAAGGTATGTGTGTCTCTCCCAGTAGTATAGGATTGATGTGAGGTCTGTGTGCCTCTTCTAGTAATATAGGCTGTCAGGTCTATGTATGTCTTCCAGCCTGAATCCAGATGTCAGAGTATCGAGGTTTAAGTACGAACTGTGATTTCTCGGTTGTCTGTAGGTTTCCTGACCCAAATGCAACAGCTTCCTATATACCTATGAGGCTGTTTAGTTGCTTAAGTTTGCATTTGGGAAGCAATTGAACAATTGAAAAAATCTGTGCAAAAGTGAACATAGCTTTAAGTAGCTGTGATACATGTATTGTATGTGTGGACATAAATATAGACATGATTAACTAGGATGCATCACATGCAAAGGTTGATTACAATTTACATGTATCTCTAAGAACCTTGTTAACACTTCTTATTCTCGATGTATTATCTCTTTAATGGAGGAGCTTTTAATTGGAGAACCAATGAGTGTTTATGTGCATTATCTTCTGGAAGTCCTCCAGCGTAATGACAGCATAAGTGCATACCAATGACCCGTACTGCTTGATTAGAGAAAGCCACGACCCGACACTTACAGTCCATATCCGCAAACTCATTTCAATAAACCAAGCCTCGTGATCATTCTCCTCAGTAACGTTTGTGCACACTCATCAAAAAATACTGGAGTGACTAAAGGTACAAAGTAAAACCAAAAAATTTAAACTCTGGTTCCAATTTTGGAAATTGTATATGTTTAGGTGAAAAAAATCGAGTGGTTTAGTGATGTTATATAGAGGAAATGTCACCAAGGACAAGTTGTGGCTGAGGGCTTTATCCAAAAACCATTTTCATAAAACCTTGAGGGATTTTAAAATTTAGAAAAAGGAATAAGCTTTTTACTTTTCCCAGTAACTTGGCGCTGGCATGAATGTCCTGGTTTCTGAAATTTCTGCCCCTCTGGTCACAGTTGATATTTTAATTAATTCCGACTAAATGAATCCCATTCCAAGGTTTCCATGGGAAATCTTCAAATTGTAGTGAAATTTTCTCACCAAGATTGTAATATTTCACGAATGATCCAACATCATATTTTTCTTTTGGTTTCTGCCGACCTTTACAAATGTCAAACCATCTGGATTTCTAAACTTCTGGGTGTCAGATTATCAAAGTTTGGTTGTTTCCTCTTGAAAATGTATTAGTCCGTCAAGCAAAGTGCACATAATTATTCAGCAGGTTCATCATGTCCAATATCCCAAAAAGTCGCTGTGTGCTGTCACCGAGGACTGGAGTAGAAAACCCATGTGCCAACAATAAGCAGCGTACATTTTGTATGTAAGATTTTTTTTTTTCTTATTTTGGAGAGAGGTGACGACTCACTCCAGGGAGACAATGATCTTCAGAAAGTCGATGAGCAGAGAAAATAAAATTTCACGCACCATTCCTCTGACATCTAGAAGCTGCGCCTGATATGTCAGACACTCGGCGGGTGACTAGATTAAATTAGGAGTGGGGTTCCCTCTTAATTTATGCCAAGTGCTCCAGATAAAGGGTGAGGCTGCTATTAATTAAAAGCCAGAAGGGATATGGATGGCAGAGGACTCCGGCTGCTAAAGATTAATGAATATATCACAATTAGATTATTTTTGTAGCCTGGTACGTTTCAGTAAGTGATTCATTTTTCAGATGACAGTCTGCGAGGATAGGAGAATGTCACGTCTCCTTGTACACTGGGAACTTTTTGCATGCACAAGCTTAAGCTTCATTTCCATCCATACAGATATCTGGTGTTTTCTTTTTACACCTCTGGCAAAGTATAAAACCACTGAAGGGAAACTGATGGAGGAATTGATCCTATAGATTTCTATGAGATTGTTTACCATTCATTCGGTGCATCATTTGTTGATCAACATGCAGCATTTTTCAATCCAAACTCAACGGCGAAGCGGTGCACAAATTGTTGTGTCCGGCTCATAACAAAACTCACCGGACACAACTAGTGTATGGAAACAAAGTCTGCAATAGCTTGCAAAGAGGGGGTCTTAAGTCAAAGGGGGCTTTCCAAGTGCATAGGTAATAATGGTTAAATCGTCATAATATATTAGCGGTGGATTTCCATAGGACTAAGGTTCACCTTTGGCTTTATAACATTGTAAAGTTTGCTATTTCAGTGGATAATCTGATACACAATATATGACATACACTCCTCAATACTGAAATTGCAGCACTAAGAAGGAAAATCATGGAATTATGGAAATCACAGGATGGATAGACAGGTTACTGATCTGCAAAAGATGGAAAAATGAAAACAAATTTTTCAAAACATCTGGATTTATTCCGTTTGGAGTATGAGATCCACGTGTAGAAATCCCCGCGCTCACAGCCTCGGCTGCTATCAATTAGGTTATTAATGGTTGTCTGAGGAATGTTCTGCCGCACAGAAAGCACTTGGGCAGACCATCAAGATCAGCTGATGGCAGCTCCCTGTGCAACTGCCAACCAATGACTATCCATTTGTACTCAGGGAGACATGTGTGGAGACGCTGACGGCCATGGTAGCATGTTAAGGCCACACAGGCTGCTCACAGTAGCACGAGCAACATGCAGCCTGGCATTGACCTGTTGGAAAAATGGCTTCTGAAACACTCTGGAGAAATGGCCGTACGACTGGTTCCACCACCAAATCAGTGTAATGCTGAGATGTTAGTGTTCCAGGAATAAAGACTAGAGAGGACCTGCTACTGAATATTATGACCCCGAAGAGTAGGACCAGTGTGGTGTTCCCTTTTAGATGCCTCTTCTTGGTCCTGTGACATGGTCTCCAGACCATTCATTGTCTATCATTATGTCCAAGACAAATCGGGATACATTTCCGAGCAAGACTGACCTCCATTCCAGCCTCTACTGTCATCTTGCTTGGCACCATGATGGCCTTTGAGAGTGGTGGTATGAGGTCAATGAAGAGGCCTTCACAAGTGGATTTCACACCGGTCCTATTCCCTGGGGATACGGTGTGGGGTGGCAGCAAAATGGTAGGTATACTAAGAGAATGGTGTTCCACTGATTTGTTGGAAGAACCAGTAGTGTGGCCATTTCCTCAAAGTGTCTCAGGAGCAGTTTTTCAACACGACAACACCAGGCCGCATGATGCTTGTGCTACTATGAGGAGCAACCACCAGCAGATCTTGATGATTTCCGTGCCCAGGTGCATTCGGAGCGTCAGAATCTTCATCAGACAACCATTAATAACTTCACTAATAGTAGCTAAGGCTGAAGGTGCCGGGATTTCCGCAGGTGGTGCTCAGACAGTATTTGATACTGAATAAATCCAGATGTTTTGAAAATATTATTTCCATTTTTTCCTCAGTTGCAGGTCAGTAACACATCTCCCTCCTGTGATTTCCATAATTCCACTACTTCTCCTTCTTGGTGTTGCAATTTCAATGTTGAAGGTTGTGAATATATACACGTACATATTTTTATTTTACCTAATCCAGTCACTGTAGAAAGACTCCTCATTGTACATTAGACTTTCTCTATTACATGTGTCAAGTATTGAGGAAATCTCCGTAAATCCAAAAGCATCCTAAGAGACAGAGTTATCCACAATCCAACAAATCCCTCTACTTGACAAATCAGCTCTAAGGAATAAAACTGGCTTTGGATGGATTTTCTCACTGGAGTGATTTTGTCGATATCTGCACTATGGATAGACAGGGTGACCATCAGTCCCAGTTCATCCACATAGCCTTGCAGTTGCAGCACTCTGCAGCGCTTTATACATCATCATATAGCCTCATTACTAATTAACCTGATGGAAAATATTAATGATTCTAGCAGGAAATCAAAAGTATGCCTATCATTTATCAATCCACTCTCCTTGCCTAAGGCTGGAGTACGTAAATTAGACGATGATCAGTATTGTTTCTCTGGAATGCATTGACCGGATCAGCGGGCCAGTGGTGACCTTGAGTTCTTCACCTGCAGATGGGTAACAAATACAATTTTAGTGCAATCAGCAAAACCCTTGCAGATACAATTTTATGTGCGTCCTTGGGTCCTTCGGATGATTTGGTCAATCTTTCTGCACATCAATACATCTAATTAAATAAAATATGGCTTATGTGTGGGTCTCCTCTTATAAACTGTGCTGGTTGGGACCCATTTCAAAAATGTAAACAATCTGCATATACTAATGAACAAGAAGTCCGAGAGAAAGCCAACGTTTGGGTCTTTTGTTTCCTTTAAATATTGGCCTGGCAGTATTTCATGATATCACAGTTGCAAAAATGTCAACCATGTTTTTAAAACTTTGCAGTTTCCATGTTAGCCACTAGATGTCACTCCAGCAAACATAAACCTATATACAACCATCCTGCTTTACAACGTGCTGGGAAACTATACTATATCAACTTCTAATGTTTTTTAGAACTAAAAAAATTCATCAGTAACATATCCAGATAAACTCTGATCCAGCTTGTCAGATGCCCTTTATGCCCCTTAGTGATAAGCAAAGCCAGATTCTTAGAACTTACACCCCATATGAAAGCACCACTTCAGCATTTTGTTCTGTTTTATTTCATTGCTGGAGTGGTGCTACTGATAAAAGTTCCCTGCCTTTAGTCTTATACATATCCGGTCGCCCTCTTAATCTATTATGGGCGCCACTCCCATCGGTCTCCAGCAGTTTGTGACCTGCCAGGTAACTCCAGTGATTGCTAGGCGATCTGTAAGTCACTAGTCAATGTAAGTCTATGAGAGCCAGAACGAGGCTCTCATAGTTTTATATTGAGAACTTGTAACTGTTACCCCTGACTTCCAGTCAGTCAGAAGTTGGGGTCACAAGATGGTGGTGGGGGACCAAATTGGTGCTGGGAACAGCTGAAGACAGCGGCTGGTAAGTAAAAGACTAGGATCAGGGAACTTAGTTTAGTAGCACCACTCCATGACTGAAAAAATAAAAACGCTGGAGAATTATTTTAAAAAACAAAATGGCCCTATAGATAAGCTTCTTGGGGGGAAGTTAAAGGGTGCCAAGAATTACAGGTCAATACCTGTCCATAGGATTGGGGATAACTTACTAATTGCTAGGGGTCTAACTATGTGGATCGGTTCTGCAGTGGCCCGTCTTGAATGGAGCAGTGGTGTGCATGCTCTATCTCCGCTCCAGTCCTTGGCAGTCCCATAGACAATGAATGGAGCAAGCATACAAATGTTCCATTAAAGGGGTTGTCCGGCCTTAGGCTACAAGTCTGCTGCCACTCAATGTCTATGCCACTGTACACTGTGAGGATATGCCGGAGCCGGGAGTGGGTGGTCATATGACCGCAAGTATGTGATTTGCACATTCCAACTAGACGTTTTCTGGCCTTGATCAATACACTTGCATTGAACTAGGCCACGCACATCTACTCGGCATGTGACCACATGTATGCAAATCACATACTTGCAGTCATACACCCGCCGCTCCCAGTGCTGGCACTGGAGAATCCTAACGGCATGTGTGCACGATGTGAGGATTCACAAGTCTGCATACATAGCGTGAGTGCAGTCTTGTAGCCTAAAGCTAGACAACCTCTTTAAAGATAAGCAGAGAGCCCAGTTCTTTGGATCCAAAGTTCAATTTTCAGAATCACTGTACATCCCAGCAATTGGACCGTCAGCAAGCTGTTAGTTATCTTGAATTTTAAGGATAGGGAATAACCTTTTATTCTTGGAAAGAAACCTCTTCTTTAAGACAGGTTAGGAGGAATGACAGTCCAGCTGATTATGCCCATACTGTTTTTTTCAGGGTGATCTTAGAAAAATGGTCACTCCGATCCCGATCTTCTTCCATCTTTGCTAAGTCCTTGGTGCTTTATTGAACCATCTTAATGAACAGTTGCACTTGTAGATTCTTTTTAGAGCCATACTTCTACTATCTATCATCGCCTTCCATCCTCTCCACCTTTATCCTTATCGTTCGCTCTGTCTCTCTTTCTCTCACTACCCCCATTCTCCAGCTGCCGGCCATAATTGCCTGAAATTGTCATAATGACACAGATAATGAAAATAATAACGCTTCTTTATTACAGGGAATGCCGATCAAAGTCAGCGAGCGCTGCAGTCCCTGTCATTGTGTTAGAGGTGAAGGGTTTAATGTCAACATCTTTCCGGCTACCGCAGAGCTCATCGGCTCTAGTAATCACGGTACCCAGAATACAGAGAATTTAACCGAATAATAACCCTCACGCATGTGAGCACCTTCCCACAACAAGAATAATGGCAGCCCTACATTTTTTACAATGGCAGTATTTCTGAATAGTTAATATCTAAATGACTCTTGGCACAATCACTTCTCACTGCAGGGCCACTAAAAAAAAATCCCACAACAATGCTTTTGCAATATGGGGCTTTTTTGACAATAGGACAAAAATAAGGTAAAAGCTGCAAATATTGGCAGCAATTTTAGAAAGATGTCATCTTCCATTGAATATGTTTTTACAGAAATCATTTGAGAATATAATAAATTGTATTTGCATTATATTGGCTTTTATTTTCTTAGTATTGGTTACAAGTTCAGTAGCTTCCTCTCCACGCCAACAGCTAATGTATGTGCCCTCACACCCCATGTTCAAAAATCTGCAAAATTTCCGAGAATGTCCAGGAGTCTCCAGTAAGAAGGGGTAGCAGAGCTGGAACAGTAGAGACTGATGGAGCAGAGCTGGAACTCTGGAAATAATGAAGCATAGTTGGGATGATGACAACTGGAGAAGGGTAACAGTAACAGGATGCCAACAACCTAAATACTCAGGCAGCATTCTGCTGCTGGTTTTAATGACCTGGATGAATAATGTCATCAGATCACGTTGGGTTGTACAATAGAGGAGATGTTACCATGTTCTGTGCTGGAACCGGGACAAGTGAGTATCCCCTACTTGTTCATGATACTTTCATTGTTCCATTTGATGATCCCAAGTAAGCCAGGCCACTTTGTAAAGACCAAGAAAAGTAGCACTAGGTAAAAAGGCCCAAATCTCTGGAACCGTATGGCGGATTTAAAAAAAAAACAAAAAAACAACGGAATACTCAGGGGATCAGCAGAAATAAAATAAATGTAAAAATTAGTCACTTTTGACCTTATAACAGGTCCTCTTTAAATGGCCAAAAACCTGGGAGATGACTGATGTAATGACTATCATATTGGTAGTCACCAAGTTTTCCCTGAAAAATATATCTGAGAATTAAAAAAAAAATCATTCTGTAGATAGAATTGCTTTAGACACCATATACTTGTGTACACGGCGGTCGATACACGCCATCAGTCGCCAGCTTGTACTTCATGTTTAGAGGTTTTTTAAATTAATCGCTTTCATTTCACCAAGAGCTATGTTCTTGAACTGATGCCCGTAGTTGACATCAAAGTCTGCAGTCGGACACCTGTATCTGACAAAAAGCCTCAATCGTAGCCCTGGTTTAATACATAACCTTAATCATTCATTGAACATTTGAAGGAAAAGGGAACTATGATAGAAAAATCCACATACAAGTGTAGATGAAAGCCAATTCCGGAGAGAATTGATAAAACATTCTTTCTGAAGCTGACAACTGACAAGTTCAGGAGAATTACAAGATAGCAATGTTCACAAGACAAGGGTAGAGTTCTAAAAAAATATGGCGTCCAGGTTGATGGTGGGATAAAGGAATGGGACCTTCAAAAACATTATACCCTGAAGCTTCGCTTACATGCGAGTTGTAGGCTCCATTAGTGGTCAATCAGGTGCTGCTGTTTTCCAACATGACGCTAATGGTCCCATCATTAAGCTTTGTTTCCAAGCGTTACTTGGTAGATTTCCCAATCACAAGCCAGGGAAGGATGAGTAACATCCTTGTTGGGGCTTTAATGGCTGGTCTTTGAAAAACATGCTTGCTTTTTTCCAGATGCAGTGCCAGGGGCGGACATACCATTGGTGCAACCTGAGCAAGTCGCACAGATGTCCAAGAGGTAACGGGGCCCATTTCCACCTTCAAAAAAGGAGGAATTGTGCATTATGATGAGCTATTGCATATATTGTTCTTACACAGGGGCCCTCTTCTGTCTGTGTCCGCCAGTGAACAGCGCCATACCTGTTTTTGGATATCTTGTACCACCACTCACAAAAGTGCATAGAACTAAATGGTAGATATGTGGTTCTGTCATTGGAAGAAATAATTTATTTTTATTGGACCCCATTTACATGCTCGAGGTTCAAATACGTATGCTATCCGTTTTCTTTGCAGTTAAAGCACGCATCCTCTTTAGCCAATGGCACTCTTTACATGTCCGTGAGAAAAAAAAATTGCATTTTCAGACAAAATTCACCCACTCAAACTGATCTGCAAAAACAAAAAAGTCTGCACGTACCAACCGTGCTATATCTGAGCCTTGTCTGTTTTTTAATGACCAGTTGGAAACCTTGGTAAATGCCCATCAGTTTTTATTTTTCTCCGACAAGAAAAAACGTATGACATACAGAATAAATACGGACACATGGGCCAAAAATGGATGAAAATCGAATTGTTCAATTTATGTGCGTTCGAGAAAAATCACTGATAAGTACACTACCCTGTACAAAGATTGGACATCATAGAGGACGTTTCCCGCTTTTGACCTCATTTTTGGGCTGAAGCAGAAGGATATTAACAAGCAATGACTCTCGCTTTGGCGTTCTTGGCCATCAATGTGCTGTATTACGCTGTTGCCCATTTATCAGTATGGTCACCCTGTGATATTATATCATAGCCCTTGCTCGGATAGAATTGAATGGTACTGATAAACATATTGCTGCCTATTCCTATTTTATTTAATACATTTACTTGTAGCTATCCATCGTTTTCGCAATGTGAGGACAATTTTCAGAGACATTTGGCTGCAGGAGAGAACATCAATTCAGATTGTGCTCAGCACAGTGTAGACAGAACACTACTCCTCTCAGCACGACCTGATTAAAGAAAGAGGCGATAATGGCTTTTTATTGTATTTAAATTGTCCTATTTATTAAGTATGAACCTACACATAAAATGGAATAAACAGATTCTGAAAATTACATGTAGTAAATCTGTATATGATGGCTACGTGTAGTAATATCTAATGAGAAGAATTTCAGATTTTCATGGATCAATTGCATAAAAGGTATATCTTCAAAAATGGAATATGTACATATATATATATATATATATATATATATATATACAGTACAGACCAAAAGTTTGAACACACCTTCTCATTTAAAGATTTTTCTGTATTTTCATGACTATGAAAATTGTACATTCACACTGAAGGCATCAAAACTATGAATTAACACATGTGGAATTATATACTTAACAAAAAAGTGTGAAACAACTGAAAATATGTCTTATATTCTAGGTTCTTCAAAGTAGCCACCTTTTGCTTTGATGACTGCTTTGCACACTCTTGGCATTCTCTTGATGAGCTTCAAGAGGTAGTCACCGGAAATGGTCTTCCAACAATCTTGAAGGAGTTCCCAGAGATGCTTAGCACTTGTTGGCCCTTTTGCCTTCACTCTGCGGTCCAGCTCACCCCAAACCATCTCGATTGGGTTCGGGTCTGGTGACTGTGGAGGCCAGGTCATCTGGCGTACCACCCCATCACTCTCCTTCTTGGTCAAATAGCCCTTACACAGCCTGGAGGTGTGTTTGGGGTCATTGTCCTGTTGAAAAATAAATGATGGTCCAACTAAACGCAAATCGGATGGAATAGCATGCCGCTGCAAGATGCTGTGGTAATCATGCTGGTTCAGTATGCCTTCAATTTTGAATAAATCCCCAACAGTGTCACCAGCAAAGCACCCCCACACCATCACACCTCCTCCTCCTTCACGGTGGGAACCAGGCATGTAGAGTCCATCCGTTCACCTTTTCTGCGTTGCACAAAGACACGGTGGTTGGAACCAAAAATCTCAAATTTGGACTCATCAGACCAAAGCACAGATTTCCACTGGTCTAATGTCCATTCCTTGTGTTCTTTAGCCCAAACAAGTCTCTTCTGCTTGTTGCCTGTCCTTAGCAGTGGTTTCCTAGCAGCTATTTTACCATGAAGGCCTGCTGCACAAAGTCTCCTCTTAACAGTTGTTGTAGAGATGTGTCTGCTGCTAGAACTCTGTGTGGCATTGACCTGGTCTCTAATCTGAGCTGCTGTTAACCTGCGATTTCTGAGGCTGGTGACTCAGACAAACTTATCCTCAGAAGCAGAGGTAACTCTTGGTCTTCCTTTCCTGGGGCGGTCCTCATGTGAGCCAGTTTCTTTGTAGCGCTTGATAGTTTTTGCAACTGCACTTGGGACACGTTCAAAGTTTGCCCAATTTTTCGGACTGACTGACCTTCATTTCTTAAAGTAATGATGGCCACTCATTTTTCTTTACTTAGCTGCTTTTTTCTTGCCATAATACAAATTCTAACAGTCTATTCAGTAGGACTATCACCTGTGTATCCACCTGACTTCTGCACAACACAACTGATGGTCCCAACCCCATTTGTAAGGCTATGTGCCCACGTTGCGGAAATGAAGCAGAAAATTTCTGCTTCATTTCTGCATGTCCTTTCCCGGAAAAACGCATGCGGAATTCCGCAAGCTTTTATCGCGCGTTTTCGACATGCGGAATTGCCTTGCGTTTTTTATTGCATTGACAAGGCAATTCCGCATGCGGAAACGCAAAA
This sequence comes from Phyllobates terribilis, assembly GCF_046119375.1. NCBI lineage: Eukaryota > Metazoa > Chordata > Amphibia > Anura > Dendrobatidae > Phyllobates > Phyllobates terribilis. The sequence goes on from NW_027362765.1 coordinate 94,214,328, forward strand.
TTAATTGACATGCTGCGGATTTTTGTGCGCATCAAAAACGCTGCGGACATAGAACTGGGCATAGAACTTGCGGATTCTCATTGGGAACCATGGGGTGCGGATTAACAAGCGTTTTAGCTGCGGAAATTCCGCATCAAATACGCTTGTAAAACGCTACGTGGGCACATACCCTAAGGCAAGAAATCCCACTTATTAAACCTGACAGGGCACACCTGTGAAGTGAAAACCATTTCCGGTGACTACCTCTTGAAGCTCATCAATAGAATGCCAAGAGTGTGCAAAGCAGTCATCAAAGCAAAAGGTGGCTACTTGGAAGAACCTAGAATATAAGACATATTTTCAGTTGTTTCACACTTTTTTGTTAAGTATATAATTCCACATGTGTTAATTCATAGTTTTGATGCCTTCAGTGTGAATGTACAATTTTCATAGTCATGAAAATACAGAAAAATCTTTTAATGAGAAGGTGTGTCCAAACTTTTGGTCTGTACTGTATATATACACATACATATATATATATATATATATATGTATATATGTATGTAAGTATATATAAATATTCCCCTATGCAGATATGGTGTTTTGAACCTGTGAGTAGTATCTATACATTATGTAGTCTTTTTCCCATGCAAACCCACGTCTTTTCTGGCTTCAATTACTGGATGATTGGCACCATTGTCAGACATATTAGCTCTTGTCACTCCTCAAGATTCCTTTGTCACTCGGCAACCCAGTGGGTCAATCACAAAGCACTTTCCATCCTTCGCACTGTGTATAATTGTCTCTGTGCCTGTGACCAAAATTTTTTTGTTTTTTTGGCCCATTAATGTGTTATTCTCATGTTGTTTATTCACCTACTCACCACGCTGCAGTCTCCTTATTCCCTGGTTTTTGAGTGGGCTCTCCTCCTAAAGTGAGAGTTCTGGTGAATAGCAGAGCTGTCGTATTAGTAAAACTATAAAGCTCAGCACAAGTTCTGCTGTAACACATTCACATTCACACTATCAGTGGTTTATTCTGGAGTCTACACTGTTATCACTTAATTTGCATAGAGTGATAATAGGGCATTTGAACAAGCACACAGCTCCAGCCAGTGAGAGCCATGATGGTAGGAGCCAGGCATTGTGATTCTACAGGATTGATATGAACAGCTTGTCAGGAGCTGAGAGGTGAGCAGAAAACTGCTGTATATAAATCAATGGGCTAGAGAGAGGTGACTGGTATCTTAGAAGTTAACTCCTCTCCTGCAGTACTGCACACTTTTAGTCAGGGTCTGGGTAGGCACTGGTGGCCAAGCTCCATGGAAACCAGCTGTACAGTATGAAAGATAAAAGATCTCATTGCAGGAGAATAAAAACAGATGGAAAAAAGCAAGTCACTTGCAGACTCCCTCATTTTCTTGCTGTCTAACTAATTAAAGCAATTTAATTACTTAAGTATATCCCTTTAAGAATGTATCAGATGGAAAAATTCTCCACTTTACTTTATAATATACTCTATAAGATTTTGTGTTTTATTTAGCAAATAGAAAATCAATAAATGCTGAGATATATAGTTCAATGGTGACATCACTGAGAAAACTCTGAGTTTATTATAACTTTATTCTATATGTCCTAAAACCATTGAACACAGATCTTCAAACACTGATCGCGTTTCAGAAGTAAAGGCGATCGGACAAGTGCTGCTTCTAGTTTCCTATCCTATGGAGACTACTGAAGCAAGCAAAAAGTGTAAAAAAAAATGTTTTTAAAAATATTAAAAAAAATTAAAAAAAAATTTAAAAGTTTAAATCATCCCCCTTTCACACCATTCAAAATAAAATAAAAAAAAACCCACATACACATATTTGGTATAACCGCTAAACAGCGTAACGAGAAAAAGATTCTAAGCGCCAGAATTCCGTTTTTTTGGTCATCACAACATTGAAATAAAATGCAATAAAGAGCGATCGAAACATAGGATCTACCCCAAAATAGTATCAATAAAAACATCCGCTCGATGCTATGGATCCATTTTTTTTTTCTTTTTAGCAAACTTTGGATTTTTTTTTCAACACTTAAATAAAAAAAAAACTATACATGTTTGGTATCTACGAACTCGTAATGACCTGGAGAATAATAATGGCAGGTCAGTTTTAGCATTCAGTGAACGTGGTAAAAAAAACTGTGGAATTGCATTTTTTTGCAATTATACTGCACATGGATTTTTTTTCCCATTTTCCAGTACACGATATGGTAAAACCAGTGATGTCGTTGTTCAAAAGTACATCTTGTCCCACAAAAAATAAGCCCTCACATGTCAATATTGACTGAAAAATAAAAAAGTTCTGGCTCTAGGAAGAAGGGGAGCAAAAAATTAAAGCGCAAAAACGGAAAATCGCAAGGCCATTAAAGGGTTAATACTAGAGATTAGGACCGTCCCAAATATGGTCACCTTGACGTGGTAGGATGGCTTTTACATTTTTTTTGATCAAAACTATATTAACTAAGCACCCTATATTATTTTCATGTACTATTGCTATTTATTTATTTACTGCAGGGTATTTGACATTTTTTTCTACATCTTCTCCTCATCTGAGAGAATTCTGATCACACTGTGCTCACACTCTGCTCAAACTCTGATAAGAGAGTCATTTGCATTATCAGTCAGATTCTTCGCATCTACCCTGTGAATTAGAGCCAAGGTGGCCGAATGTGACATGAAAGGTGGCCAAATCCAACAGTTTCAGCTGGATCAATTGATTTATGTGTGTATGGGGGCCTAACAACTATCCCCTGATGTCATCTGTATTTCACAAGTTGAACTTTTGGTTCTCAGAGTACAATGTCTGGCAGTGGCTTACTCCCCATAACCCACTGAAAAAACACATGCACATGTGTATGTGGGGATCAGGAGGACCGAACCAACATTGGGTTGACAGCTATTAAATGTGTATGAACACCTCGAGATGGTCTTGGGTTGATGATCTCCCCAGCTCCAGTCCTCAAGAGCCACCAACAGATCATGCTTTCAGGATTTCCTTAGCATAATTCCATCACCTGGGCAATGCTAAGGACATCCTGAAAACATGATCTGGAGTTGGAGAACACTGTCTAAGGGCACATTCAGACGTCCATACAAACTGGTCTAAGATCGGATCACAATGCACGGATTGGCCGAGGGTCTCCCGACACGAGCATGACAGCTTCATATGTTTCTATGAAGATGTCACGCTTGGGTCGGGAGACCCACGCCCAGTCTGTGCTCCTTGGTCCGATCTCGGAATGATTTGTAAGGTCATCTGAATGCACCCTTAGACAATTACTCAATTTTAATGATCAGATTCACTCTATCTAAGCTGCAAATGATTCGAGTCTAGACACCATCGATTTTAGCACCTGGTAAAGAGTTGATTTCGTTGTACATCCTGGGCCACAATGAAATGGGTGAAATGTTTCTGACCATTAATATGTTTAGTGAAGTACATGTTCTCGGTGACATTCTTCCTGGAGTGACAGGTAGAGTATGTTTGCAGCATGCAGTCTTCTTGCCCAGGGTTAAAGGGAAGCTGCCTTTATTAATTCTGCACATTTCCTCCCAGCATCTAGCAGAATCTAGAGGCAAGAGCCCATGTGGATTTGCAGCCTGCACTGTCCCAGTGACATAATTAGGGTAATCAATAGTCATTACTAGCAGGCATCTGTTGGCGGTGACACTTGGAGGCTCCGCTGGGATACACACTGTGAATGGAGCAGGAACAGGGTGTCTCGGGAGGGACCCTGACATTCAACTCTCAGCAAGTGGCAGAAGTAATTCTACTAGTGCAACAGTCATCATTTGCCACCCCGGGCAATGTGGCACCTGTGGGGGGACAGAAGCATTATAAATAAAGGGCTTAGTATGGCAGTAACCATATGGCTTAAGACAAGGGAAGCCTTGGTTTATATATACAGGGCTACCTGATGCAATATTTGTATAGTGGGTTTAACATTTTGACTTCTTCCTCAACGGCGGTGTAGGCACATGTAAACAATTATTAAGAGTGAAAGAGATTGTCTGGGATCTAAAAAAAAATGCAGGAATAGATAGATAATAGAGTGAAACAATACTCAACCAATGATTGGATACAGCGGTCACATGCATATACAACGCATCATCACTGCATGGAGGTAAGCAGGGAGCACTGAAGCTGCATGACTTTATAGGTGAGTATTTTTTTTTAATTTTCTTTATTATTTCATCATATTTCCTGCACATAACCATTATTTATAGATCCTTTTATCAGGTTGGGTTCCCATGTTTAGGATCCTTATTTCTCAACCAAAATGACTGTAAACGACCATCACTTGCTCTGGAAGACCTGTCCTGTCCTGCACACAGACATAAAAGTAATAAAAACTGTGTAATACTTTATTTCCCCTGTGGAGGCGCTCATCTTTTGGCGTGCCTCAATGTTGCTTATACCAAGTTACAAGGAACCCAATATACCCCGGGGAAAACGGTAACATGGACTCTGTAGTAAGACCTGACAATTTGGGCAGGATGGAGGTGCTCTTTATGCATGTACTTTTTCATTAGGTTTACACAGTTTCTATCTTTACTTCTCTTAGTTATCTTTTTTTTATTTAGAACTGGTGATGATTGTACTTAGATATTACCTGGCTTTTAGCTTTTTTTTCTGGTGTCCTTGCTAGCTGTAACCTTTACATCTATTTAAGGAGTTATTTTCCTCCTCCAGTTTTGCTATATTAGCAGCGAATCTTTTAGCTACTTTTTTCTACTTATTGCTATTTTGCTATGTGGCGCCCCTGAGGGTTCGACCGCCACAGGGATGCTGCACTTCTTTAATGGAGTGTAGTGTTCCTCCATTGAGGTAAGGCTGGTGTGATAGTCGTGACCCAACCTTTTGCATCCAACACCACACTTCTCCACCAGAGGGAGCTAGTATGCAGTAGGTGCTGCTGCCCTGGTTACAGGGAGACTGGGGAACACAAAGTAGTAGGAACCAGTTAGTGGGTGAGGGTGGAGGACTTACAAGTTAGTTACACTTTAGATTTCATATTTAATTCAAAGCCATCTTTGATCTTGGCCCTTCGTCCTTTAGTCTCTCTTTTAGTGGTCGTACTGTGCTGTCAGACTACTGTGTGTAATGTGACCTCCCTCCGGGAGCGCAGATCCTGTGTGGGCCTGCGCCCGCAAGGGACACAGCCATCGTACCCTGGCCTTGGGACGAGAGGTAGGTTGCAGACAAGGAATGTCTCAACCCGGCCAAGGACCAGGATCAAGAAGGCCCGGAGCTTAAGAGTGTGGCTCCGTAGCAAATGGATCTCAGGCAGGATGCAGATGGAGCGGTGTACGCCACCTGTCCTCGCCATGCTGATATATTCAGAGGGACTCCGGCTGCAAGAGGGGTACCGGCCCCCGACACCCGACCTTGCTACTCTACGTCCTGGACGGGAAAGCCCAGTTAGGCCCAGAGGATCCCACCGGGTATCGGACGGAGCGGAGCTGCCACCCGTACCCTTGTTCTGAGAGGAGCTCAGAGGGAGACCCGGCCTATTTGCACGCACACGGACAGGAAAGGATTCGGTCTGTAGTTCAGGAACACTCTGGTGTAGGGTCCCGACTGAATGCTGGACTTACTTGGAGGTTGTCGGACCCCCGTCCCTGGTGACCGCAGGACTCCGAGGGGAGCAGGGAGTCGCCTTCCTTTGCCAGCTATGTGAGTAAAGCCTTGGAAGTTCACCCCTATGGCCTCCGGACTGTTATTCCTGCGCCACACCGCATGACGCGGCGTCCGTTCTTCCTCTACTACTTCCCCCCCTCCATCCTGTCCCTCTGCCCCGAGGCCTTGCTCCACCTGTGGGGAGCAGTGAGAACTTAGGCCGCCATGACACCAGGCCTCGGCGGACTGCAGCGGCGCTGGTGACCCTTCACCAGGCACCACAGGTGGCATAGTCGTTAAATAAGCCACTCAACCCGGACGAGCCCACAACATCTTCCTTTTCATGTGACGGCCCTGAGCACGGGTCGGGTCCGGGCCACGGCTGCACTCCATCTCTTCATCTCAGGACCCGACATCGAGTCCCCCATCACCCAGGGTACACTCAAAACTAAAAGGGCTCTTTCGAGAATGAGGACGTCACAGTTAGGTCCTCTAATTATAGGGGGAATCTATATTGTAGAAAATTCTAGGGCAAAATGGGGCCTAATCTTGGTGGAGCGGGGGAGCCACATCTGTTATTTAGGGTGCCAACCCCCACGGGTTAAGCAGATCTGATACATGCCAAGGGTTTTCTAGGGATATAATAGGCATTGTGTGATTTGGGGAACTATCTACTTCCTTTTTATTATCAGAAATTTATTTTGTTGTGCCATAGTCATTTCTGGAAGTCAAAGTCAAGGTGCCGTTTTGGAGGAGGGTACGTTTTTAGATATATTAAATCAAGGTTATATTTTATAGTTCCTTAAGGGGATCTTTTTGTTTCAGCTTCAGTGCTTCTTAAGTATTTGATACTCTTCATATCATTAATATTTCTTCTTTTTGTGAGTCGGGTACTGGTTTGAGGGCAAAAGCCACCGAGTGAGGTGCCATTTTTAAAGACACTGTCATTCTATAAGCACCTTGTTAGCTGATCCACATCCACAGACAAAAGTAAACTGCAATTATGTAAACTGTAATTATTTCTACCTTCTAACAAAAAGAAAGTAATTTAAGGAGCACTGACCGAATTTAAAAGGAGTACGTTAGCACAAAATAATCATTCAAACTAAGCACAGGCAATCGGTGCACCCTTGGTGTGGCCAAAAGGTTCAGTGCACCTTCCTGCCTACTTGTTTTCCATCTATCTCCATCCTCCTCTGACTGTCAGAGCTGTCAATCACAGAAGAGGAGAGTTTGGATACACGGACAGATTCCCTTTAAGGAAATTTAATATATTCACTTAAAACTAAATATTCTGCTAATCCTAGTATGCTAGTTTATTTCTTTGACAGAATTATTACCATGAAGAGCTGGTGGTCACTGGTCATCTCCCTTAAAGCTTAAAGATAATCATTGTGACCACCAACATACACATTTGAGTACTCCACCAATTATATTTCAACTCCTTACATCCCCCTATCACAAGGGAGCAGGCTCGGACTGGCCCCTAGGTGAATCGGTGAATCCTCTGGTAGGCTCCTCTGCAGGAAAGGATCCCTCACCCCACTATATGAGCAGTAGTTGGCACAATACACTTGACTCACTATTTACAGACCAAGCTAACATTTCATCATCCATTCAACAAACTTCACAGATTATTATTATTTAGGAGCATAGTTCAATTTGTGAATGAGGGTAATGTAATATTTGCATGCAGCTGAACAGTTGACCTTCAGAATTTTGTTACTGGAGGGCCCTTGGCACCCTATTCCAACACTGCATTGGAGAATTGGTAAAATGGGGTAAACTGCAGTTCCATCTCAATGTCCACGATTAGAGTGCAATTAGATTTTAAGGAAAATTGTCTAGTTGGCCCAAAGTGGCAGCACTTGGGCACTATGAGTGCCAGATGGTAACTCTATTTCTGCCTGTAATATTGAACTGCTCATGTAACTCTCAAATAAACAATTACTGTGTGATTAATGAGAACAAGAGGAAATTAAATCAGCTTTATTTTTCAAAGGAGGAAACAGAAGAGGTATCAGGACAAAGACTGGAAGTCGACAGGCTCTTCATAGAGATTGGGTGATTCATGGAGTCTCATCCCAGTAGAGGTGACAGAGGCTAAAGTACCAATGCAATCGGAAAATGCCTGGAGTGACATTAATCTTTTCTGGATGTAAAGAAAGGTGAAAGATCAAAGCTGGTCTGAGGATTTACAGAAGGTAGGAACAGAGAGAGAGAAATAGCTGGGATTTCAAACTTGTGTTTTCATGTGAAGTGTGGGGTAAAGAGATTATAACTTTAATGAGGATATGGTGGCACAAAGCAAAGCGCCCTAGCCCTGGTGCAAACAGTTCCCAAGGTCACGGATACAGAGAGGCAAGAGCGCCATGCATGCAGGGAAGGGATGTTGAGCTGATGAACTATGAAGAAGGAATGACGCCCTCAAGGTGATGGCAACGGTTGAAAAATACACAGGAGATGAAAAGAATGAGAAATTCAGACCGGGAAGATGAAAAGTGACCAAACATGTAATGATATTTCATACAATACAACCCAAAGTAAACCCCATGAACACCAACTTTTATGACTAAGGGGAACACATGATTGGATACAATGAACGGAACTTCTTTGTATTAATAGGAAAAATTATTAAAGGGGTTGTTCGGCCTTGGGGGTTCAAGTCTGCAGTCACTCCTCATAGGATTGCCTCCTCTGCAGGCAATCCTCATAGCGTGCACAGTGTGCACTGTCAGGATTCTCCGGTTGCCGATGCCGGGAGCAGGGGGGCACGCGTGACTGCAAGTAAGCAAATTGCATACATGCAGTCACATGTCGACTAGACGTGCGGCCTCACTTAATACAAGTGAATTGAGTGAGGCCGGACACGTCTAGTCAGAATGTGGCTGGGAGTATGAACGTTATATGCTTGCATATCGGCACCGGAGAATCCTGACAGCATGCACTGTGAGCACAGTAAGGATTCCCAAGTCTGAAGTCACATAGAGTGACTGCAGACTTGAACCCCAAGCCTGGACAACCCCTTCAGTGGTTATTCATTATGAGATACCATGCTTGTGAACCATGAACTTTGTCCTCCTGAGATATGTCTATGATCATATAAAGCAACTTCATACTGCTCAGCAAAAAATATAGTAAAAAAGCAAAAAAACTAAACAAAAAAAAACTTGTATGCATTCTTTGCAGATGCAGATTTATTTTCTAGGTTTTCTAGGATAGGATTCTGGAACAGCATCTGTGGAGGACAGCAGTAATGGAGGTGTAACCTGTAGCCCCATATGTACCATTTTTTTCAGACTTGAGTTTTCTCATCAAAGTGAAAAATGGCAACAGAAAAATCACAACAAATGCAATCAAATTTCCAGTTATGGAGCATGAGAGCACTGCAGCATGTTCACAGGAGCAGCTGTTTCCAAAATCCATATTATTGGGACTGCAGAAAATACAATGCCACAGAAACTGTGCAAATCTGGCCTTTGAATTTGGCTTTCCATCTCTCTCTACCTGCCAGGTAAGGGTAGGGTCATTTTTATACTAGTGTGCAGGCAGACAGATAACAGAATACAAAGTTATGGATTATAAAGTGTTTTACCAAGGTTTAATCATTTCCAAAATTGCTTTCAAAATTCACATCAATACAACGTGGTACTGACCATAGTGTATCCAGTAGTTATGGAGCCCATGAGAAGGGGCCAACTTAGACTAGACCTACAACCCTTTGTATAGCTTAATAAGTGAGGGTTACAGCCCAAGTCATTTCTTCTTGCACACCTACAAAGTAAAAGGGTCATTCAGTTTTAGGCTACAATTCTGCACTCGCTCTATGTGACTGCAGACTTATGAAACCTCAGAACGTGTGCGCACTGCACACTGTGAAGATTCTCCCTTGCCGGGGCCAGGAGTGGCCACATTGCAACTAGACTTGTCCGATCTTGCTCAAAACACTTGCATTGAGGGAGGCCGCGCCTAACTAGTCGGCATGTGACTGCATGTACACAAATCACATACTTACAGTCACCCGCCCACCCGCCGCTCCCGGTGTTGGCCCTGAATAATCCAGACAGTGTACAGTGCATGCGATGTGAAGATTCACAAGTCTGCAGTCACATAGAGTGACTGCAGACTTGTAGTCAGAGGCTGGACAACCCCTTTAAGGAGCAGAGAGGGTATCAGCAAACACCAGAAGAGCTCTTGTTCCCATTTGCAATGTTGCTAACAGTCCCGAATTTCCTGGTACTATGAGTAAAGGCAAATATTAATTGCACTTCTCGTTCCTGGCTGTCTCTACACAGGCCCAACTTTTCTATGGCCCAAAGTGTCCCCGCATATAACAGGGGCTGAATTGTGGGGTCTGTGATATAAGTTCTGGGGTCTTTAATATTAGAGCCTGTATGAAGAGGTCTAAATTATGGTGAATTAAAGGGAATCTGTCACCAGGTTTTTGCTACCCCATATGAGAGCAACATAATGTAGGAACACAGACCCTGGTTTCAGGGATGTATCACTTACCAGGCTGCTTGCTGCTGTTTTCTCTGCTGTAGATCTACCAGTCCTCTGAATGTTGAGCTCTGTATAACCCCGCACATGCCACTGATTAGTAGCTTCATGTGTACACTATGCATAGGCAGAAAGCTGCCAATCAGTGGTGGAGGCGGAGTTATACAGAGCTCATGAATAAGGAGGACCACATGGCAGCAGATTGACTAGTCCTTCCCTACTGAGAATTTGCTGATGTCTGAAAATCCACAACATTTTCTCCTAAAAAATGGCAACTATGGCATGTATGCCTATTCACAAATTCAATGTATTACTGAAAAAGACATGCCACTTGCCATGCATATGATTATGCTGTTCTCCTGAATCTTCCGTTGTCTTTCTTTTGTTCCTGTGCCTCTCTGATCCTCAGATATGGCTGCCTATACCCTGCTTATCAATCTAGTCTTTTTATCTGCGTGGGCGTGGCCCTCAATTCTTTTCTGTAAGCGCCTTCCAGAGGACTACACCCAGTTGGCTAAAAAGACTAGATTTATATATATATAGAGAAGATGGGGCCTTATCTCAGGATTGGAGAGGCGCAAAAAAAAAAGAAAAACAATATCGGATTCAGGAGAAAGGCAGCATTTACACCAGGTAAAAAAAATACAAACATATGTTTGCAGAGTGATAGGTCCTGTAAGATGAATAGAGTCATGCTATACATACGGTATATACCAAAGTTACATTAATGTAAAAATGCCTTTGGTTACAGCTAATGACAGTTTTCTAAGGGGTTAATCTTCTCTGAATCAGGTGACTGTGACATTGCGTCTTGATGACAATAGGACCACCAGCATCCTAGCGCTCTATACACCCCGCCGGTAATCCAAGCTTCAATATTAATTAGAGGCAGCTCCAGGGAGGACATAATAAAAGAAGGTATCAGAATAATGGCTGGGAATTAAACGAGTCATTTATCTAGAGGGTAAGTCAGGCGAGCAGGAGATACTCCCTGACAGGCAATTGGCGCTGGTTGGTAAAACAGCTTTCTAAATAAACTGCCCTCCTACGGCCAATCAAATTATAGGATGTTGCGGCTGCGGCATCACTTGTCCTTCTTTAACCCTTTTATTGCCAGAGCAGAATAAAGAGAAGGCACACATCGGACAAAGGTCAAAACGTGCTTCAGTACCACGTTATAAGTAAATTACTAAATCATACCATAAAATAAAAACAGCAAAAAAATATTAATTTTTCATAAATTAACTTTAGGCTTTTAGTATATTCAAGATGATGCATCTTAAATAAAATTCCTACTATATGCAGTTTCCGTTTGTAAGTCCTTTATGCATTTACTGTAAAGACCGACTTATGTAGGAAGCCTTTTTACACACTTGCAGAAGAAGTTTTTTTTTTTTTTCTCTACCATGGCAGGATAATTTTACATTTTGACACAGAATGACAATGAAAAGGCACACGACAAATTTGCATTTTTTTTTTGTTCATGGTGATCAACAACTTTATGCCAATGCTAAAATTCAGAAACCACAAAATCCGCCCACGCCGAATGTGCTGTCATCACAAGACAAAATGAACGGAAAATTGATCTGTGGGTGAGATCTTCAACACATTACAGGTGCCGAAGTTTCTCTTGCGTATAAATGCTTGTAGAATAAGCAATGTGTCAGAGAACTTCAGTCTTCATAGAAACTGACATAGGGCTCCATACATGCGCAATCTATAACTATAAATATATGCTCAAACATGTGAGACAAAAAGTCTCCTGTGCGTCCTAGGTGTATCAATAGGAAGCTAATTTAAAGAGTATTTGAAGAGGTTTTTCATGTGGATTTTGGAGCAGAATCCATTTAGGGTTACAGTCTAGCCGAGATTTTTAAGGTGGAAAAATACAACATGGTATTAAAATAAAATAATCTGCTCCAAAATTCCCATAAAAAACTCTGTGTGAACAATATCCTTAGTATGTATTAACAGGTATGTGGATTTCCTATTGAAATCAATAGCAATCATATTCAAAAGAGTATTAGCCTAAGGCCATGTTCACATGTTCAGTGTTTGTATGTCAAAACCAGGAGTGGAATATACAAAGAAAACTATAATTGACAGCTTGATACCAGTTCAGGGACAATGATGAGGGTAGTAGTAGTCTTCTCCCGCAGTGTCCTTGTGTAAAAATAAGATAAAAATAATAAAATCCTTATACTCACCTGTCCGGAGGTGTCCCCCACTGTAATCCATGTGACCAATCAGCAGAGGAGCCAGGAAGAATGAGCCACTGCAGTGAGCGGCTCCAGAGCTGAGCTCAGGAGCAGTGACCTGTCACTCACTGAGCGCAGCTTCGGGGCCACTCGCTGCAGCAGCTCATTCTCCCTATCTCCTCTGCTCAGCGGTCAGAGGATTACAGCGGGGGACATCTCCAGACAGGTGAGTATAAGGATTTTATCATTTTAATCTTATTTTTACACGGGGACACTGCGGGAGAAGACTACTATTACCCTCATCATTGTCCCTGCTTGTGCTGATCACAGCACCGGAAGGGAACCATGATGAGGGCAGTGTTCAGCACCTGGCGCATGGGAACAGCGCTAACTGTGGCGCTGATTCCCAGGTGCCGGTATGTGTCACACTGATGTGGCACACGGTTGCCACATGTGTGACACACACGGACACACGGGACATGGATATCTCCGGTACCGATTTTTCCGGTACCGGAAATATACAGACATGTGAAATCAGCCTTAGGGTGTGTTTGCACAGAGTTAAACCTATAGTGCACATGGAGATTTTTTTTAAAAAACAGGTCAATTGCTAAGGCAAAAAAACCCTCCAAACTTGGTCAATAAATGAATAAAAAGGAGAAAAGCCAAGAACTGTCAAATGGAATCTGTCAGCAGGTTTTTGCTATGTAATCTGTCAGCAGCATGATGTTGGGACAGAGTTCCTGATTCCAGAAATGTGTCACTTAATATACTGGGTGCATCAGTTGAGATAGAATCACAGTTTTCACTGTTGCAGATCTAGCAGAGCTCGGAATGTTGAGCTTGGAATGGTGAGCTGTGTATAACCCCGCCCACACCACTAATTGGCTGCTTTCTGTGTACAATGTGTATTGACAGACATCTGCCAATCAGTGGTAGGGGCGGGGTTGGACCATGAGGCATAAGACATCTAGTCCTGTAGTGATAATCTCCTGCTGATAAAATACTGATTTTATTGAAACAGCAAAACACAGCCTAGTACGTGACATTGCTAGAATCAGGGTCTCAGTCTCTACATCATGGTACTCTCAGATTACATAACAAAAACCCGCTAACAGATTCCCTTTAATGGAAGTAAGGGCTCAATTAAACATCTGTTTCTCGGACGAGTGCTATCAGTGTTTTTCACAGACATAAATCGTACCTATTATAGTCTATGGGGCTGTTCACATGTCCATATGTTTTGTGAACAACGTGTCCGTACCAAATTGCGCACATTTTCCAATTTTGTTCCAAGTCACGGATCAAACTCGCAAATGCAAGTCCAAAAATCGGATATCACTCGGATGGCATCCCAGTTCTGTCCTATTTTCACTGACTGTTTGGTAGAAGTTTGAGAAACCTTCATTATTTTTTCTTTTTACAAGAAAAAAACAGATTGCAAAATCTGAAAATCAGATACAAATCACTGATGAAACTTGGTCCGTTCTAGTGCATAAGAAAAATCACTGACGTCCCTGAATGAGTGCTTAGGGGATCCGTGCCGATAACAGGTTCCTTTTAAACACTGAAACTAGATATAACATCATCATTATAAATCAGCCAGAATGTTTCATTTCGACAAGGTGTAAAAAAAAAAAAAATTCTTCAAGTTCTCTTTATTATGTATCTGGAAAGACCAAGGAGGAAAATAGTGTTAGAGATGGAAGGCAAAAGAGAAGACGGACTGGGTCCAGCTGTTAGACCCAACGCTCTTCTTAATAAAATAGGAGAAGGATATTAAGCAGAGCTTGGCCTGACGCGGCTACTTCTTCTCTCTGCCCTGTTTTATCTCCTCCTGAATCCTGTCAAAGCCAGCCTTCACGCAACGCCCCGCTGATTAGCTGCCCTCTAACCATCTGCCTCTGCCAAAGACCACTACGGGAATGGCCTCTGTTTATTGAAACACATCCGTCAGAGACGTGATGCTTCCCGACAGAGAACTATCAAACATAGGTTTGCCTCAGTGTGATCAAGAGCAAGGTGAAGATGGACAGTGCAACCAGGGCCAAATACATAATAGAGATAGCCTTCCCCCTTCTTGGTAGACCCGGTGTAGTCGTATTTGCAGAATAGGACGGAGTCGCCATCTGTGAGACGTGTGCCAGTATCTCGGCGGTGGTGCAGGATCAAAAGCTTGGATAATTATTTTTAACAATTTGGCCAATAAACATAGCAACAACACATGGCAACAAGTGCCCATGGGGTCCGGGAAGTTTTTGATTAGTATCAGCTAGCGAAACAGTCAGGATTATTCATTGCTTATCAGCTTAGCCCCTCTAGGCTAGTTGTAACACCAGAACGTCCACAGGGCCGCGTATTTTGTATGCACGCTACCACCTGTTTCCTTCCTCTCCAGAAAATATTGGCATCTTAGAAATTCCCATCAGACTACAGAAAAAGAATTTTTTTTCCATCCTCAAGAAACTATATTTCACCATTTATTCCTCGTTTTAATAAGGGCTCGCCGGAAGACAAAGAGTTAAAGTTGCCTGGGAGCGTTAGGACATATGGCAAAGGAAGAACTGATTTGCCGTCTATCAAATGACAGTCGCACTGATCAGATTGTGAGCCGTTAATCGGATTGGGCATGGCGGGTGTTAACCGGATTAAGCAGTTTGTGCGCCTGGTCAGAACATTAAAGAAGCTTTCGCGTTTCCTGCAACACATGACGGATGCACCCCGCTATCACCCAGGACCTGAAGGCATCTTCCAAATTAATGTCTACCCCCTCTTCCCCACCGCCACCATCTCTTACCATCTATATCACCTCGGGCGAAGATTGCATGAGCCTTTCCCTGACGAACCTCTGCCCTCCAATGTCACAGAGAGATATGGAAATCACAAGATATATTCTCAGCTTTTTCTTTCTTTTAAAGGACTGCACTTTTTGGATAGTTTTACCTCTCAGCTGGTTGTTAACGGAAAGCTTCAATCTGAAATCTCCCAATGCATTTTGTTTTAATAGAGTCAGTAAAATCTAGTAGAAATCTAATTTGCAGAAAGACAAAAATAACGGCCCTGTTTGCTGTACGATATGTCCGTATAAATCACGGCTGTAACTTCCACATTTCCATATAATTCTGTATTTAGCCTCTCGTCATTCCGGAAGTAAAAAAAAATAAAAAATTATGTGAGAATCTAATCTACAGCTGAAAAAGTCCAACCTGGGATAAAATCCTTACTGCACTAGTTTTATCATAAGTAGATTATTAAAGTGGACCTGTCACAAGGTCAAAGAGGACCCATCACAAGGTCAAAAATGGGCAGTTTGTGTGCTTGTTTTATTCTTGCTGCTCCCCTGAATAATCCGTTTTTTGTTTTTTTTAAATCCGCCATACGGTTTCAGAGATATGGGCCTTTTTATTTAGTGCTAATTTTTACTGTCTTTACAAGGGGGCATGGCTCACAGGATAATTATGCAGAGCAGCCTAAAGACACGCCCCAGAGGATCCCGTGAGAATTGCCCCCTTGTTAAGGATCATAACAATTGACACTAAATAAAATGGCCCATATCTCAGAAACCATTTGGAAAAAAAATTCTCAGGGGAGCAGCTAGAATAAAGCAAGAAGAAAAAGTTTTGACCAAGTGACAGGTCGTCTTTAAAGGGTTGTCTCATTCTTTAACATCAAATCCAATTGTACAGATCACCATTAGTGAACATTTGCCTTTTTACACATTGTTAAAGGGGTTTTCTGATTTTACTCATCATGAAGAGTTACCTTGCCGTTGACTTACATTTAGAAAAAGGGCCCCCCGCATCCAGATTCGGCCATATGACATAATGTTTGGCTCCTGTTTACGTAATGTCCTATATACTGACTACATGATCAAAAGAGCAATAAGACACTGTCTAGTCTCTTGGATGCCACTAGCGAGGTGTTGGACCTGGGGCAAGAAACGTGTGGTCCCTTGTGTGCATGCATGTACATCATTGCACAGTGCAATGCATGCAGGAAAATATAGTTTCAGCATGAAGCTCGGTTCAGATAAATCAATCATGTGCTGCTGAGTGATATCAACAAACGGGGCATACTGTGATCATTGCTGTGGGTTGACTGTCAGATCTTGCATACAAAGAATAAAATATTTTGACTTTTTTTTTCAGGAGGTGAGAATTCTTTGGAAATCCCTTTAACAAAAATCAGAGAAGAGTTTTTTGGACATTACTTACATAGTATGGCGCCATCTAGTGTTCACAGTGTGTTTTAATGTCCATGACTACCTGATGAGCTGAGGGCAGGTGGACACACATGCTCAATCACTCTCCCAACAGTCAGGTCTCTGTATAGTGATCTTCTGTTCACTACAGAGCAGTCAATATAAGTAGATTTCTGCACTGCTTGTCAGGGAAGGAGCATAGCCTCTGCAGTAGCATAGCCAAATAGCTGAGAACACTGCTTCTACAGGGGGAAGAAGGGACTATATTGTCAGCTGCCAGAGGGGGAAGGAGGCTGAATTTGTTTAGCGCCTGCCATCAGCAGCAAAACAGCTAATGTAAATTTTCTTTCCTCCCTAATTGTCAAGGAAAGAGCAGATTGTCTGGAGTAGTGTAGCACCCTGAGGATTCGGCTGCTACAGGGGTATTGCACCTCAACCCAGAGGTGTGATATTCCACTCCCGGATAAGGATGGAGTGTGGGACTGAGCTCGGTAGGCTGCATGCACTACACACATCCCATTTCCGAGGAACAGACCAACGGTACTCCCACTTAGAAATGTGCAGGTACGACCGAGTCTGTTCCTGGCTGGAGTGGGAGGGGGGTGGTACATCCCAGTAGTGTAGGGGCAGATAGGGGGAGCAGCCTGGGTAAAGTTAGGAGCTCATTGGGTGCTGGTCACCTGAGCTCACACATAGAGGGAGTATATAAGGTGGGCACCATCAAAGATCAGGGTCAGTCTTTGCAGAGGAGTCAGTCTGCCACAGTCGGTCAGTCTGTCAGAGTCAGGAGGAAGCAGAGGTCCAGATGAGCCTGCAGAGAGAGAGTGGAGCAGAGAAGGAAAGACCCAGAGGGGAAAAGAAAGGACTCTGAGAACCCAAATTCAATCCTCGGGTGAAGAGTCGGCAATAGGGTACCGGATCCCAAACTGGTGGGGGCAAAAGCACACCCTAGCCAGAGACCGGAGGCCGTGGGCAGCGTCTGCCACGGCCACCCACCACATCCACCCCGAAGGCAGACCACGTGGAGGGTCAGGGAACCCAAGGCCAAGGGTCTCCCAACAGAAGGCCCGAGGGAGCTGGACCTAGGTGGATCACTAGTGGGGACGGCCAGAGGAAAGGACAGAAGGAGAGCTCAGGGTCACGCTCCGGACTTGTTTGGGGGTTTGCTGAATCCAGGACCTGGTGGACGCAGCACGGCTCGGGTGGTCACTTGAAGCTGGAGTGACCGGAACATCAGCAGTGAGTAAATACCCTAAACTGCACAACCCGACTCTGTCTTCACTTAACATCTATGCTGCACCACCACAACCCCCATCCTCTGCACCTGACCCCCTGAGGCTATACCCCACCCGTTGGGGGTTATACTACCAAAAGCTGCACCAACACCATCAGCCTCAGCGGACCCTGCTGCAGCGGCGGCCATAGTGACCGCAATACAACGGGTGGCGTAGTCGACAATAAAGAACTTAATAACATCTGTAGGACTGCCACATACAACTGAGTTTGACACCCTGGGCACGGACCGGGTCACAGCCACTCGGAGACTACAACCCCCATCTGATCCGGCTCCGGGTATTCCCCTAAAGAATATGGCCCAGGGGGTGCGTCAGTAGCATGGCAGGATAGCTGCACAGGACATGTAGCTGATGAGACTTCTTCAGCAGGAGAAAATAAGAATGGACTATATTGTTAGTTGCCAGAAGAGGAAGGAGACTTATAATGTCCAAAGCCTGACCCTAGCAGCAGAGCTGCACATTGAAATAGATTTCTGCCCTGCTTGTCAGCTAAAGAGCAAAGCCTCTGTAATGGCTAGGCAGCATAGCTAAGAAGACTGCTTCTGCAGGGAAATAAGGGTCAATATTGTTCAAAAGGAGAAAGAAGACTGATTCCAACCAGAGGAGCCAAAGTCAGCTGTCAGAAGAAGTAGGAGACCGATTCCGTCCACAGTTCAATTCCTGGCAGCAGAGAATCCAGTAAATAAAGCTTTCTGGCCTGCTTGTCAGGAATGGAGCAGAGCTTCTGAAGTAGCATTGAAGAATAGCTGAGAAGGTGCCCACTGCAAGGGAAGTATACTGATTGTCGGTTGCCAGAGGGGGAAGAAGACTTATCCTATCAAAAGCCAAACTTAGGAGCACCAAGAAGAATACATGAAAGCATTAAATTGCGTTAACACACCTGACAACAGAATTTCAGGAATCAAAATGGTTTTAGCATGAAAATGAATTTTGAGATAACCTATTAACCCTTTTAACAGGAGACCAAATGTTTATTTTTGTCAAGGATCTGTCAGGTGGAAACATCTATAGACCCTTTTACCCTACAAGTCATGAAACCTTTAGTTTTTACAAGCCATAAAACCATCTTTGCCATGTTGAGTAAAAAGAAAAAAAAAAAAGCTAACAGTCAATAACGAACTTAAAGAAAAGCAAGATATGTGATTATTGGCTTACACGTGAGACATCATTGGATCCACAAAACGAAAATGCAATCACCTAACGCCAAAAGATCAAGAACAGACTCAGATTTATCCGATACTTCAAGGAATAATTTGTTGCTTTCTCATGAGGACCATCTACAAAATGCCATAAAGACACTTGTGGGAAGAGAACCCTTGTTAAGCATCACCTGTTTGTTTTACTGAAAACCATGGAGGAGCAGCAATAAAAGTCTTTGGTAGAAAGTTCCCACTGCCGTTCTAGTCTTTAGATGGAATTGGTCTCATCTGCGTTTGCAGGCTGAATACTATTAGAAAGGCTGAGCTATTCTATGCAGCAACTGAACCATAGGAGGGGGTCAGATACTTCACGTGGAACAAATCTGAGGAATATCCTCCTAAATAAAAGCACAGTACTCCTGCATGTCGTGGAAATGAAAGCTTTACAAATAGCAGTCACAAGGCAGTGGAAACAATCTATGGAAACATGCATGTCGTACATACACGACTGTATACAATGACTCTATATCTAATACAAAGAGCTCTTTAAAGTTTAGAAACTGTGAAAGAATTCCCGAATTTCCAAATATGCGGTGGTTCACTTTAGCGTTGATAATTTTTATACTTTTTTGGGGGGTGAAAACTACTTTATGAAAAAGGAAAAATAACTTTTTTGCTGTAAATACCATCACTGGTTAAACCAAAGCATTGTGCATAAATCTGGGAAACTATTATCCGTGTCTTCGCCTTCACTATGGCAATATAGTTTCAGAAGGGACTTCTTTTGTGGCACTTGACATTCATTTCAGAGGCCCAAGAAAGATAATCTGCTCTCCACCAGAAGTTGGAAAACTGTCTCCCTAGTGCCACCTGCTATGTACTCAAAGAGAATCTGTCAGTAGGATGAAACCTCCTAAGCCATCTGCATGGCCATGCAAATCACAGGAAGCTGAATAAAATGATACCTTGATATCTGCGATCCAATGTCTTATTCCAGAGAAATCCAAGTTTTTCTTAATATGTAAATGAGCTGTTAAGATCTATGGGCAGGACATAGATCTCCCAGAGAATCTGCCCCCAGAAGTTATTTAAAGGGATCCTGTCACCAAAATAAAATTAAACTGCAGATATGGGGTTAATCTGCAGGTTGATAGAGTTATTAACCTGCCCGGCACCCGCACTTACCTGAATGCTGCAGGGAGAAAATGAACTTTATTCTCTAGAGCAGCATTCCGGTTCCAGTCACGAGGGCGGCGCCGGTCTTGACTTACAGCCAGCCCTAATGCAGAGTGCATGTCAGTCAGGGCCAGGGGTGCAGTTACAACCGCAGCTCTGTTTACTCAGAGTAGTGACTGTCCCCGTGCCGGCGCTGCCCCCGTGACTACAACCGGAACGCTGCCAGGGGGAATAAAGTTAATTTTCTCCCCGCAGCGTTCAGGTAAGTACAAGCACCGGGTAGGTTAATAAAGCTATTAACTCGCAGATTAA
The DNA here is from genome assembly GCF_046119375.1 of Phyllobates terribilis. NCBI lineage: Eukaryota > Metazoa > Chordata > Amphibia > Anura > Dendrobatidae > Phyllobates > Phyllobates terribilis. Next base: position 94,234,793 of record NW_027362765.1, read on the forward strand.
CCCCATATCTGCAGGTAAATAACATTTCTACTAGTGACAGGTTCACTATAAAATTAAAGGAAGCATTACCAGTGTGAAACATAATCAGACACAGCTCTGCAATGAGATCAGAGCCAACACAGTACAGTAGAGCTAATGCATTTTGGAGTTTTATCTGGAAGTGCATTGTGGCATGAAGATGCACTTAAAGCACCTCAGTCTCTGCTGTATTCCTGACCTAACAGCACTCTCCCCTGACTGATTGACAAGTTGCTTGCTCTGGTCTATGACCAGTTAACTTGTCAATCAGTCAGAAGAGGGTGCTGCTAGTTCAGGAATACAGCAGAGGTTGAGGAGCAGTAAGTGCATCGTCATGACTCAGTGCACTCCCAGACAGAACTTCAAAATGCGATTTATCGTATTTGATCATAAAGGAATCAACAGCTTTATCTTTTAAAGGGGGTTTTCCAATTTCAGAAAATGCCTGTTCCCCAGCTGCCATTTTTTTTAAGAAAACAAAATAATGTGCTACCCTTGTCCAGTGCTGAGTCTCCACCGCTGCTTCTAATGTCTGTTGTCTGCAGTGCTGATGTCATGTTGACAGCGGTGCAGCCAGTAACTGAGCTCAGCGGCTCCTGCTGTTAAATTGGCCAGAGCCGCTATGTTCAATGTTTGGCTGCAGCGCTGTTGATGTGACGTCAATGCTGCAAACAATAACAGGCAACGAGACTAGAAACAAAGACTCAGTGCTGGACCCGGGGAGGGTGAGTGAAGACATATTGATTTTTTAAAACAAACTGCAGCTGGGGGATAGGGATTTTCAGAAATTGGGCGTCTCTAGCCACCAATGTTTGAACAGAGATGTATGCAGAGTGGAGCCATATTGACTTATCAGGGTAACTGCAACGTAACGTGCCCATTATTGAGTTATCTCATGAAACTGCTGATTTTGTCTGGGAGACCCGTGGTCACACAGACCATTTAGAAAAATTACTATCTTTGCAATGGAAGGGTTGATTGTGTCCGCCAGAAGGGGAGTCATCTGTGCTAAGTTGGGAATCCCGAGCGGTGGACAACTGTGACATGCAGAGGAAGTGTTGTGCTTCAGAAGCATCCAGCAACTAGAGGGGTTAACACAGTCACAGGACTGTTTTAGCAGAGCCCCAGGGGGATTGTGGGGAACTTGTTATTGTAGTCTGGCTGAAGCCGAAGAGAAAGGTGGTGTGTTATCTGGATCTGACAGAAGGCAACTGAACAAGATTCAGATCAGGAGCGAAACTAAACACAGGTCAGATAAACTCCCTGAACAAACAGTGCAGAGTATTATCGGGCAGGAAGATAAGGACTGGAGGTAATTGTGTCACAGGGATCATCTCCCTCATCAAACCCTTCCCCCCTCCATCTCCATGCAGGATAAAGAATGCTGTGTACTATTGTGTCCTTGTGAAGGAAAATCCTGTGGTTGTGTATGCATAGAAGTGTGCTGCTACGAGATCTAATCTATGCTGAATTATGCTACTGAAGAGACTGTAATACTGTGCCTTGTAAAGAAACTACAGTATTGAAACTCAGACTGTACTGTAATGAAGATTGTTGCTGTAATATCCCTGAATCGCACTGGCCCTGCTTCAGATTAAATTCCACAGTTAAACTGCTGAAAAAGACTCTTGTCAGATGTGTCTGGTCAGCAATTGAATCTATCGTGTGCCCGTCTCGCTCTATCTGAACCTAGCGGCGAGCGTGTAACACAACCCCCATATGGGCCAGGGTTGTCCTCATGACACAATCCCTTTAATTAACCCTAGTGTCTGGGAAAGAGAAGCTATATTGTGAGCCACGCTGGGGTTAGGGAGTGAAGAAAAATGGTGCAGTATCTGTAAAAGTGCTCTGGAATATGATGGCGCCATATAACCTCAGCAACAGGAAAAAAAATGTATTTCAAGTACAATATCGATTTATCTCAGCGGCGAAAACTAAATCATATAAAAAGTGTATTTTCTTGCTTTGTAGCTGGTAAGTTCAGAAGGAGTAAAGGTCAAGAAAATGTTTTTTTCAACCTTGGTAGCTGTGAACAATCACTGATAAGACTGCATGTATGGAATGTATATGTGTCAGGATTGGGACCGTAAATACTTCTATGCCCCCCAGTACAGATATTTCTCTACAAAGAAGATGGAATTCACATTTCTTTGAACTCGGCAATACTCTGAAGGGAGAAGTCTTTTGTTCTGCTATTGTTTGGCACTGAAAAGGCTTTAACTTATCAAAAGCTTTCTGTGACCTTGTAACCTCAGATTGTTGGCCAGCAATCCTCAGAATCATCCCAAAAGGCCTGGTATTGTGCGTATGGAGGCCCACGTGGGTCTGTGCAGGGCACTGTGTGCCTGGTAGAAATGGTGCCTAGGGTACGAAGGTAGCATCATCCAGACATAAAGCCAGGACTGTGCCTACAGATCCACAGTAAACCTCCAGTGAGATCTACGTTTCAGTATTGATAATTCTTCTTTACGTCTCAACTATTTCTGATGTAGAATACTTTGAAAACTTTCCAAGCAGCCCTGAAGTATTTTTGGAACACTCCTACGCGTATTGAAGAATATTCTGAATATAACATTATATTAGGAACCGCTATTAATCAATTTAGGTAGATAATCTGAAGAGCAGCTACGAACTGGAGTGTCACATTAAAGCATACGTGTCCTTTCACACAAAACTGGTAGCAAAGCATGATCTTGTTGCCCTCAAAGTTGACAACAAGATAAACCTGCTTTTGGATCTCATGCTCTGTAACTTGTCATCCACTTTTTTCATTAGATGGTTATTCTTCATCAGCATTCAGACAGTACTATAGGTGCTGGACCTTTTTCCTTATTTCCCAACATGCAATGCTCTTGCCATAGCCCAATGGCTTGCCTTTCCTGAGCTGAAAGCTCTCATCTCTTATGGCTGCAAACAGGAGAGTAGAAGCAGAGAAGCCCCCACTTCATGCAGAGAAAAAACACCCCCCCACTTCCTGTAGAGAGTCATAGACTCTACTCCAGTTCCTGTAGCGAGACAAATATCCACTCCACTTCCTTTAGAGAAACAAAGATCTACCCTACTTTCTGTAGAGAGACAAAGACCTGCCCTACTTCCTACAGAGAGACATAGACCCACCCCCACTTACAGTAGAGAGTAGTGGACCCACCCCCACTTCCTGTAGGGAGACATGGACCCACCCCTCACTTCTTGCAGAGAGACATGGACTAACCCCCACTTCCTGTAGAGAGACATGGACCCACCCCCACTTACCGAAGAGACATGCACCTGCACCCACTTCCTGTAGAGAGACATGGACCCACCCCTACTTCCTGTAGAGAGACATGGACCCACCCCTACTTCCTGTAGAGTGACATGGACACACTCCCAATTCCTTTAGAGAGACATGGACCCACCTCCACTTCCTGTAGAGACACTGACCACCCCCAATTCCTGTAGAGAAACATGGACCCACCCCCACTTCCTTTAGAGAGACATTGACCCACCCCCACTTCCTGTAGAGAGACTTTGACCACCCCAACTCCTGTAGAGACATGGACCCACCCCCACTTCCTTAAGAGAGACATGGACCCATCCCCACTTCCTTTAGCGAGATATGGACCCAGCCTCACTTTCTGTAGAGACATGGACCACCCTCAATTCCTGTAGAGACATGGACCCACCCCCACTTCCTTTAAAGAGATGTGGACCCACCCCCACTACCTGTAGAAAGACATGGACCATCTCCAATTCCTGCAGAGACATGGACCAACCCCCATGTCCTGAAGAGAGACATGGACCACCCCCAATTCCTGCAGAGACATGGACCAAGCCCCACTTCCTTTAGACCCACCCCCATTTCCTGTAGAAAGACATGGACCTGCACCCCCCCACTTCCCGTAATCTGTCTCTGTTTCTCTTTGAGAGATGGATTACAATTACAACAGGTGGTGGACAGAAAAATAGAGAGAAGGGGGACACCAGAATTGAATGTGGAGTTATAGAAAAAACACAGCAAAAAAGGGCAGCAGTGTTTACCTGCCCAGATTTTCAGAACTAAATGCACTACCAGGGTCCAGCAAACCCACATAAAGATGGCGGCCACACAGGTGAATAATACTGATGAGACAATCACTCACAACCTACCATTTCATGGAGGGGGTGACTGCTTAGTATTTGAATTGCACACAAAAAGGCTTGTATAGGGTGCTGTTCATACTTGGGTAGTGCACAGTATCCGGCTTACAGCTTATTAGTTACGCCCATACTATTAGATTAGGCGGGCTGCCCGGTACTATCCAAGTGCACCCCATGGGAACAGACACCACAGTTTACGATGCCAGCACTGATGGGCCTGGCTGCACCCTGGAATAAAAAAGTACAAAAATACATATATATAATATATGAGGTATTAGTTGATATTTTGGCCAAAATACATAAGCTCATAACCCACTGTGGAGTTCTGTTTTAAGGGGTAAGAAAACTATTCTTACGTAAAGCGATTGTCTTATCACATTATCTGTGAGATAAGATCAAAATGTTTGAAAGTACAGAGACCACTTAAGCCCAAATTGGTTAAACAGTCATGGACACATTACTGGAAACTTTTAAGAAAAGTTCTGGCAGAAGAGCACCTATACTACAAAGTTAATGAAAAGTAGAGAAAGGAAGAGCGATGAATTAGGTTGTGATCTAAGTAAAGGCTCATAAGGGACACTATGCAATCCCTTAATAGGCTCAGGTTAGGGTGGGTCTTAAATTGGTGGTAATCGCATGGTCCAAAACACCTTAAAGCTTTGGAAGGCATGTGATGAGAGAATCCCACCTGGGGAGAAGGGTATTTTATTGCCCTTGTGAGGTAGATTCCCGGGTTGGCACACGGACCCCGGGCATAACAGCAGTTTCCTCAAGGACACGTGGAACTGTGAGGACTAAGACAAACAACAATCTCAGGAGCAGTTTGACTCGCCCAGGGGGAATATGGGGGGAGACTCGGTACCCGGGCCTTTACCTTCTTTGTAGGATGTCACGGCAGTCGGCTCCCGGGCCCGTCCTCTGGGGTCACTCTTTAAAAGGGGGTTTTTGTTAACAGTTTGTCTCGTGACGCCACCTGTGTTTACCAGTAATGAATACCGGGGCTGCTGCAGACCTCCGGGGGTGATGGGATGGCAGCTGGGATGTTTCTGCTCCACAGAGGCGGAGCGGGCCCCCGGGGCAGGGTTGAGGAAAGGGATGCAGGTGAGAGATGACCCGGTCGGGTCAGGGGGAATGACGGACACGCACACAGGGGATTCGCTTCAGTACCTTTACTGGTGTAATGGCAGGTAGGGTCCAGGGTACTTAATAGGAAGGGTGCACTTCAGGACTCTCCCCAGTGAGCGGGTTGTAGACCTCCTGGTCCGTGTCTTCCTCTCTGTAAGCTTCTGGCCAGCCTGGAACTTGGCCTAGCTTCTATATTGTTTTGCTCTCTCACCTGACGGCTTGGTAGTAGGACTTTTCTCTGGCAACCACTATCCCTGGACGCTGGGGCCTTCGTGGTTCCTAGTCCTGTAATTGATAGCAGCTTCAGGATGGCCAGGGGTCTGGAAGCCTCCTGGTATGCCGGTTGTCCCTACTGGGTGTAGAGGACCCTGTAGGCGCGGACCCGGTGTCCAGCTTGTGTCTGGGGGTGAGCTTCAGACGCTCCTCTGCCCCCTTAACTCCTTTCTTCTCTCTCCTTGCCTCGGCCACACTCGGGGCCCTCAGTACAGCAGCAGACGTACTGTGTCTTCACTACTCTCAGTGTCAGCACACTCTCTGACTGACTAACTGACGACGACTCCCTAACTGACTCCACCCTTCAGTTTATATATCCCTAACAGGGCTCCCTCTGGTGGTCTGAGGTGGAAGGGTGGAGGTGTCTGTTTGTAGTGAGGACCTCTTGAGGAGAAGTCCATCCATGCACCCTTTTGGGTCCTGTGGTACCTGTGGTAGCAGGGTGCCACAAGTTGGTCAGATGAAGTGGAATCCAGCATGGATGAATGTAAATTCAAGCGTAATAAGCATAGATGGTGGAGCATACCAAACAGAGGACTCTAGAGTCTCAATCCTGAGGCACAGATGTGTGTCTTAGTAGGCCTTGAGTAGGCCTAGGTAGATTATCATTGAGCTAAGCCTGGCAACTTGCAAAATCCAACGTGGAGCACAACAGAGGGCAGCAGACCCTGGTGAAGGAAGCGGAGCCTGGGATACCTGGGGTGTAACACAGAGCAGCAATTAGGTTAAAATAATTAGGTTAAAGTAAAGAGAGCAGAGCATGAGAGGAACATAAGACGGTCGGGTAAAGGCCAAGTAGTGCAAGCTCAAGAATTGTACAGGTTACCCACCATAATCCAAGAAGGTGAATTACAGCATCCCACTATGATAAGCGTAAATTAGTTCAGTTGCAAACCAAAAGCTGTATGAGGAAACACAATCTGTGTGGCAAGTAAGATTCCAGCCTGGGTAGCCACAAATGTCAGCTGTGATAGTTGCTGGCTACCTGGGGATCACCTGATGGTAGGCGGGTTTGGTTGGTCTAGTATGGAGACTGGCGGCAGACATGCCTGGTCGTCTCGCAGACTGTGGTGTGACCATTGGATGCACTTCCTTCTCACTAGTATTAGATCATTTCTAACTTTTCCATATTCATTCCCAAACCTCTAAAAGATTTTAAAAAAACCTACATAATTTTATTTCTCAAAGGCTTCAGGTGATTACCCCCTATCTGTGTTATCATAACCTTAGTGCCTGCATACTACAGATCTGTGCCCTGCCCTGCATTCACAAATGACTATTTGTATGTTGCGTACATCGTTTTTTCCCACGGGTGGCATGTTTTTGGAATATAGAAATTTTCGTAGAAGCCTATATGAATAACAGAGAGCGTTAAAGGCTCAGTGTTTTTGAAACCAGCATGCTTCTCTGTTCAATTCACAGCGTGTGACAGTCCCGACTCTACAAAGGCAATGACACGGAGTACACAGCAGGGAGTGTCAGAGGCAGTCAAGACAGGCTGAGATGTCGGTACCACACTACAGAGCAATACTTGCCTAGCGGAGCTACATCTCTACTGGTCTACACCCTTGGGGTTAAAGTGGTGCAAAGCAAAAGGGAGTCAGTATTTTTCAGATCAAAGATTTACCAATGGATATAGCCATGAATCTGTAATAGTAGGTTGACGTGAGTAAAGCTGGCCATATCGTTGTGCAGGCTGCTTATTTTATGCACCATTAGGTGACAACCGTGATGTCTACGGGCGCAGTCAAACTGCAGTACATATCTCCTACAGAGCTGCGCATAAGAGAAAGCAAAAAGAAAAACAATCAAAATGGTCATTTTTTTGTCCTGGTGCAAGTTCACACCATTACATCTACATTGCTTTTTTCAATGCCAGTATATCTTTAGAAACAAGGCAAGAAGCAAAAAAATGTGCCCCTTGTTTGCTCCATAAGGTTAAATGCACTCTGTCACTAATTTTTTGCTAATCCATCTGAGAGCAGCTTGATGTAGGGGCAGAGACCCTGATTCCAGCTATGTGTCACTTACTTTTCTGGCTGCTACAGTTTTGATTAAAAATAGTTTTTTTCTGCTGCAAATCTTCCAGTGCTCTGTATAAACCTGCCCATACCACTGATTGGCTGCTTTCCCTGTACACTATGCATAGGCAGAAAGTTGCCAATCAGTGGTAGGGGTTGGATTGGACTATATGGCAGCAGGTTACTAGTCCTCCAGTGATAATCTTCATAGTTTTTTATAAAAACTACACTAAGCAGTCCAGTAAGTGATACATCGCTGGAATCAGGATCTCTGCCCCTACATTATGCTGTTCTCAGATTAGGTAGCAAACACCTAGTGACAGATTCCTTTTAAGCCCCTCATACACCTTAGATGGCTGTCGGTTGAATAATGGCTGTTGGCTGACTATACCATACACAGGAGCACTCTCTTGGCTCCTGTGTTTGATATGAGAGAGTAGCTGCCAGATTCCTCTGGCAGTGGCTTATCTTAGAGTGAACCAAAGAATCCTCAGTCTGAAATTGGACATGCAGGATCCTTATCTCCCCTGACAATCATCTGTACACGTTAGACTATCGGCTGAAGTTGTCGATATTGATGGATTCAGCCAATGTTAGGGCTCATAAAAATCGGACGAGTGCTATCCATCATTTTGATGCATACCATGTTATTCTATGGGGCCATACACATGTCCGATTTTTTCCTCTGATCGGGCCGGTCTAATGGTGGCTTGAAAGCCCATCTAAAGAAGAAGAGTCGTAGCAGCTAGGACGAGACCCATCCATAAGCAATAACTTTGGCAGATATCTCTGCCGCATGATGTGTTGTACCGTCAATTATAAAGAATACCACCTAATACCAGGTGGCGGGTCGGCTTTAAGCAGTCCTGAAAATTGCAGTCCTTTATTCAAGACTGAACCCAGACTTTGCATTCAATTGTACTTAGACGTGGAGAGATATATTGGGCGATATCCGCCATCGAGCGCTGCTTAGTCCCATCAGAGCAGAATTAATAATCCCCATGATCACAGTTTTCCAAGGGAAGAATAGAGCTAATTGATTTCTTTCTGAATACTACAGACTAATTAAGCTCTAATCTCGTGTTTATACGCCACATTGCTGGAGAGTGATTTTACGTAACAATAAGGCTCTTTGGGGATTACACAGGATTTTTTTTTTGTAGATAATATATAGTGTATTGGATAAAAAGAAAAGCCATTTATTTTCATGGCAGGGATTAAGTTGGTCCGCAGCAAAGGGTTAATCGGGCCTTGTATGGAAGCTGTGTCCTGCGGGGACTTTCAATTGCTTTTTTTTCGCCTTCACAACAGGTGCAGATAACAGTTGGTCCGCAGTCTGGATCATTAGACTGGAGGACAGAGGGAGACGGAGGGTGTCCGGGGAGAGACGTACATGAAGGAGATGAAGGGAGACAGGCAAGAAAATGGAGTGGGCTAGACAGAAATGGGCTGACACGCTAGACAATGCTGACAGCAGCAGCAGGTGGGAATGGAGAATGGATGAGAAATAAGTGTGAGGACCAAAGGAGGTAAGGAGAAGATGCTGAGTAAGATAATATAAAAGAATAGAAAGTATCTATGAATTGAAGAGACCCACCACCTCAAAAATTTGGTTTTAAGGTCATGACATTTGCATTTACTGACACAAGGTGGCGCTGCAGAGATTCCTTCTGAATAGAATATTCTGTTTCCATTTCTCACTTCCTAAACTTACAAGCAGGTTCCATATACCTAGCACGAGCGACGTGGTGATAACCGTAGCCTCCTGCCGCCACCGCCCGCTCACGTTTACGCTTTTTATCCCTTTTTAATTAGCGAATATCTGAGAGACAGTTGTCGCTTATTCTACAGCCGAGACCCCCGGGCTGTGCTGCTAAGTAGGATTTGAATTTGTTAATTAAAAGCAGAATGCCGCTATAACAAACTTCCCATCTGCAGCGCTCGCTCCTTGCCTTCCCTTCCATATACACACACATCCCTGGAGGAAAGCGTGGAGTCACACAGCGTGATCTTTCCAGCAGAGCTGTCTGGGTATTGCTTTGATATAACAGTTAGGACCCCCCGTACTAAAAAACCCTACTGACTTGTTTCAATGTCTAATGCAGCGCGCAGGAAAGACCTCAATTATAGGTGAGCGCCCCGCCTGCGTTCTGCGCTTCTGATATTGGAATGAGCATAGTTTTAGCTAGATTTTTCTTTTTAGATTATTTAGATTGTGAGCCCCAATGGGGACAGTGATGATGATGATATCTGTAAAGCGCCGGGGAATCAATGGCGCAATATAAGCGAGGAAAATAAATAAATCTGTATCGGTACTGTATACTTTCCTGCATGTACAGCGAGTATGAGCATATGAAAAGATCTAGTAACCCAATATGATAACTGTCGGATCAAGGAATATTCAGTATCCAGCAATCATGGAAAAGTGAAGCAAAATAATGACAGAATATTAAAAAATTCAGCCACCACTTTTTTTTTTCCAGATGGGTCTAATTAGGTGTATTAGCTTAATTTACTAGTTCTGGTTTTGGATTAGTAGAATTTCTGGATTACTGGATGCCAGAGAGAGAGAAAAATACAGAGAGAGGAGAGCAAAAGGAAAGAATGAAAAGAAAGAAGAAAGAAAGGAAAGAAGGAAGGAAGGAAAAAAAGGACAGAAGGATGGAAGGAAGAAAGGGAAGGAAGGAAAGGAAAGGAAGGAAAAAAAGAGCAAAGGGGGCAAGAGACCAGGGAGAAAAGGCAAAAGAGATTGAGATGACACATATAAAGCTGGGGCTACATAGCGATTATGGCCACAACACGTCGAACGTCGAGAAAATGCTCTATGCTGCCTCTACATTGCAGTGTGATGCTGATGAATGGGGTCACTTTGTGACATTCAAGGTACTGCAACAAGCAAGTTGCAAGAAGTCAGAATTTTTTTGCAGTTTGCTTGTCCTTGTGGTTCGCAATGTGACCCCATTTACCAGCATCACATTGTGTTGTAGAAGCGGCAAAGAGCAACTTTTGGCCGAACGACCTGTGGCTTATCTAAAATCGCCACATAAACCTAGCCTAAAGAAAAGTGGATTGAAGGGAAGTGAGACCTGATATTTCATTCTCTACATTATGCGCCTTATCGTCATTATTTAAAGATATTTTCCACCCAATTTATTAGTACAAAATATAAAAAAACACACAGCCTGAGAGCTGACAAGCTTCATTAGGGATCATGCAGATGACTGATCTACGGTGGCACACAATACGTCTCTACTGCTCAATATCACAGACCTGTAAACTCAGGGTGCTCGGGTATGCTCATTACTTGATCGAGTATTTCGGGTGCTGAAGCGCCATGTGCCCTGCATGTTTGGTGCCTGTTAGACACCCAATAAACATGCGGGGATTACCAAAGAGATAATGATCAATATACAATGAGGGCTATATGATAAACTCAGTGGGATATAGTACAATCTTATCCCAGCAGGGAGGTAATAATAATATTTATTTTTATATAGCGCCAACATATTCTGCAGCGCTTTACATACATTATCATTGCTGTCTCCATTGAAGCTCACAATCTACATTCTCTATCAGTATGTCTTTGGAGTGTGGGAAGAAACCAGAAAACACAGAGGAAACCCACACAAACACGGGGAGAACATACAAACTCCTTGCAGATGTAGGATTTGAACCCAGGACCCCAGTGCTGCAAGGCTGTAGTGCTAACTGCTGAGCCACCGTGCTGCCCGAGGTAAAGTATTAAAGGCTATACTTGGCAGAGGGCAGTCTCTGAAAGTCCCAGTAGCTCTCCGAACCGTCAGAAACCGCTGCTTTGTCTTCCTCAGAAATTTTATCAACTGTTTCGGTGCCGCTCTGGCGTCAGCTGGACCCCACCCTGCTTGTGGCCCTCCCTCTGCCTGCACCCGGTACCATGTGTCTCTGTTGGAAGTGATGACCCATCCCATGCGTCTCCTCCGCTCACTTACCCAGGTACGGATCCCTGACCGGATACCCTCTGGACTCCTGCGACCCCTGAAGTGTGACTTAGGGGCTTATATCGGCGGGAGCTAATTCTTGGTGGTTGACCGGCTCCGTCCTGATAAGGAACCTTGACCGGTGTCGTTTGGGTCTTGGGGCTTGACTTTCGATGTCTGGGTCCCGCGGCTTCACACTGCTCTAGGAACTGTAGGGGCCCTCAATCTCTCCTCTCTTGGCGCCAAAAAATCCTCTTCTCTGTCACGCCGGTTTTATATATCTAGGGCTAGCTTCATTGACGACACCTGACCTGGAGCTCTGACTGACTCCATCCCCCATGAAACTGCTCTCTTCTGAATTAGTTCCGCAGGGTTTAGTTCCCATTTGGAAACTGCACAGTCTTGAGGCGTTTTATCTCTGGTATTCCATTCTCCTACAGTTGCACCACTAAAACAAAAGTCCTTTTCAGTGGTACATACTGTCCTTTCTCTAGTAAAACCGATGTTGCCTGCATTCAGTGTAGGGATAGCTGGTGGAGGAGGAATAGTTTTGGATTAGTGACATATAGGAAGGGTTTATTGCCTTACAGTCCTTCTATTGGTATACTGCTGCAATCTAAAAACAAAGGTCTTTTTCAGGCCTACATATTTTATTTTCCCTATTAATACCGGAAAGTTTGCAGGTATATATTATATACCTAATTTAAAATGTGCAAGGTGTGCGGTAAGGGACGGGGAAGTGAACGTGCTGCTGATGGTGCACACAGAGGCCGTGGGCCAGGTGAGACTGTGCCTGCTGCGGAAGCACAACAAACATGCTCATTTACGATACCGAACCTCCTGTCCCATTTTGCAGGGGGGCGCAGGACACTACTACTCTTGAAGCCAGCATTTTTTAGAGGGTCATCATGCGGCCCTCGCTCATAATTTTTAGAGGGTCATCAGGCGGCCCTTGCTCATAATTTTTAGAGGGTAAACAGGAAGCCCTCATTCATAGTTTTTAGAGTGTTATCAGGGGGCCCTCGCTCATAATTTTTAAAGAGTCATCATGCGACCCTCGCTCTTAATTTTTCCAGGGTGTGTATGATGCTCTCATTCATAATTTTTACAGGTAGTGTATGAGGCGTACCTCTACAATTTTCTTTATATATACACACGTGGTCAAAATTGAGGGTACCCCTTCTTTAATGAAAGAAAAACCCACAATGGTCACAGAAATAACTTGAATCTGACAAAAGTAATAATGAATTAAAAATCTTTGAAAATGAACAAATGAAAGTCAGTCATTGCTTTTCAACCCTGCTTCCACAGAATTTTTTTAAAAATTAAAAACTCATGAAATAGGCCTGGACAGTGATCATGGTACTCAACTTAATATTTTGTTGAACAACCTTTTGAGGCAATCACTGCAATCAAACGATTCCTGTAACTGTCAATGAGACTTCTGCACCTCTCGACAGGTATTTTGGCCCACTCCTCATGAGCAAACTGCTTCACTTGTCTCGTGTTTGAAAGTTGCCTTTTCCAGATGGCATGTTTCAGCTCTTTCCAAAGATGCTCAATAGGATTTAGGTCAGGGCTCATAGAAGGCCACTTCAGAATAGTCCAAGGTTTTCCTCTTAGCCATTCTTGGCTGTTTTTAGCTGTGTGTTTTGGGCCATTATCCTATTGCAAGACCCATGACCTGCGGCTGAGGCTTTCTGACACTGGGCAGCACATTTCTCTCTAGAATCCCTTGATAGTTTTTAGATTTCATTGTACCCTGCACAGATTCAAGACACCCTGTACCAGATGCAGCAAAGCAGCCCCAGAACATAACAGAGCCTCCTCCATGTTTCACAGTAGGGACAGTGTTCTTCTCTTGATATGCTTCATGTTTCCGTCTGTGAACATAGAACTGATGTGCCTTGCCAAAAACTTCCATTTTTGTCTCATCTGTCCATAGAACATTCTACCAGAAGTTTTGAGTCTTGTCAACATGTAGTTTGGCAAATTCCAGTCTGGCTTTTTTATGATTTTTTTCAACAATTGTGTTCTCCTTGGTAGTCTCCCATGAAGTCCACTTTGGATCAAACAACGACGGATGGTGCGATCTAACACTGATGTTCCTTGAGCTTGAAGTTCACCTTTAATCTCTTTAGAAGTTATCCTGGGCTCTTTTGTTACCATTCGTATTATCCGTCTATTTGATTTGTCATCAATTTTCCTCCTGCAGCCACGTCCAGCGAAGTTGGCTACAGTCCCATGGATGTTAAATTTCTGAATAATATGTGCAACTGTAGTCACAGGAACATCAAGCTGCTTGGAGATGGTCTTATAACCTTTACCTTTAACATGTTCATCTATAATTTTCTTTCTAATCTCCTGAGACAACGCTTTCCTTTGCTTCCTCTGGTCCATGTTGAGTGTGGTACACACCATGTCACCAAACAGCACAGTGAGTATCTGTAGCTCTATATACAGGCCCACTGACTAAATACAAGATTGTAGACACCTGTGATGCTAATTAGTGGAAACAACTTGATTTAACATGTCCCTTTTATCACATTATTTTCAGGGGTACCATCATTTCTGTCCAGGCCTATTTCTATTTTTTTTTTAAATTCTGTGGAAGCAGGGTTGAAAAGCAATGTCTGACTTTCATTTGCTCATTTTCTAAGATTTTTAATTTATTATTACTTTTGTCAGATTCAAGTTATTTCTGTGACCATTGTGGGTTTTTCTTTCATTAAACAGGGGGTACCAACAATTTTGACCACGTGTGTGTATATATATATTACATATAAATATATATGTATTAGAGTATATGTATACATATTATATATATATATATATATATATATATATATATACAGTACAGACCAAAAGTTTGGACACACCTTCTCATTTAAAGATTTTTCTGTATTTTCATGACTTTGAAAATTGTACATTCACACTGAAGGCATCAAAACTATGAATTAACACATGTGGAGTTATATACTTAACAAAAAAGTGTGAAACAACTGAAAATATGTCATATATTTTAGGTTCTTCAAAGTAGCCACCTTTCGCTTTGATGACTGCTTTGCACACTCTTGGCATTCTCTTGATGAGCTTCAAGAGGTAGAGGTATTTTCAGTTGTTTCACACTTTTTTGTTAAGTATATAATTCCACATGTGTTAATTCATAGTTTTGATGCCTTCAGTGTGAATGTACAATTTTCAAAGTCATAAAAAATTCTCTTGATGAGCTTCAAGAGGTAGTCACTGGAAATGGTTTTCACTTCACAGGTGTGCCCTGTCAGGTTTAATAAGTGGGATTTCTTGCCTTATAAATGGGGTTGGGACCATCAGTTGTGTTGTGCAGAAGTCTGGTGGATACACAGCTGATAGTCCTACTGAATAGACTGTTAGAATTTGTATTATGGCAAGAAAAAAGCAGCTAAGTAAAGAAAAACGAGTGGCCATCATTACTTTAAGAAATGAAGGTCAGTCAGTCCAAAAAATTGTGAAAACTTTGAAAGTGTCCCCAAGTGCAGTTGCAAAAACCATCGAGCGCTACAAAGAAACTGGATCACATGAGGGCCGCCCCAGGAAAGGAAGACCAAGAGTCACCTCTGCTTCTGAGGATAAGTTTATCCGAGTCACCAGCCTCAGAAATCGCAGTTTAACAGCACCTCAGATTAGAGACAAGGTCAATGCCACACAGAGTTCTAGCAGCAGACAGATCTCTTCAACAACTGTTAAGAGGAGACTTTGTGCAGCAGGCCTTCATGGTAAAATAGCTGCTAGGAAACCACTGCTAAGGACAGGCAACAAGCAGAAGAGACTTGTTTGCGCTAAAGAACACAAGGAATGGACATTAGACCAGTGGAAATCTGTACTTTGGTCTGATGAGTCCAAATTTGAGATCTTTGGTTCCAACCACCGTGTCTTTGTGCGACGCAGAAAAGGTGAACGGATGGACTCTACATGCCTGGCTCCCACCATGAAGCATGGACGAGGAGGTGTGATGGTGTGGGGGTGCTTTGCTGGTGACACTGTTTGGGATTTATTCAAAATTGAAGGCATACTGAACCAGCATGGCTACCACAGCATCTTGCAGGGGCATGCTATTCCATCCAGTTTGCGTTTAGTTGGACCATCACTTATTTTTCAACAGGACAATGACCCCAAACACACCTCCAGGCTGTGTAAGGGCTATTTGACCAAGAAGGAGAGTGATGGGGTGCTACGCCAGATGACCTGGCCTCCACAGTCACCAGACCTGAACCCAATCGAGATGGTTTGGGGTGAGCTGGACCGCAGAGTGAAGGCAAAAGAGCCAACAAGTGCTAAGCATCTCTGGGAACTCCTTCAAGATTGTTGGAAGACCATTTCCGGTGACTACCTCTTGAAGCTCATCAAGAGAATGCCAAGAGTGTGCAAAGCAGTCATCAAAGCAAAAGGTGGCTACTTTGAAGAACCTAGAATATAAGACATATTTTCAGTTGTTTCACACTTTTTTGTTAAGTATATAATTCCACATGTGTTAATTCATAGTTTTGATGCCTTCAGTGTGAATGTACAATTTTCATAGTCAAGAAAATACAGAAAAATCTTTAAATGAGAAGGTGTGTCCAAACTTTTGGTCTGTACTGTATATATATATATACATATATATGTATACCACCCTGGGGTGAATGTTTTTCAGGCCTTGCACTTAGTGCATAGGCTTTACCAGTCTAAGAGTCTTAAAAATGGGAGAAAAAAATTTCTGATGCCCTCCTCTACGTGTCTTCCAGAATTTATTGCAGTCCCTCCTCCTAATTTTTAGCAGCCCTTATACTTAGTGCATAGGCTTTATGAGTCTATGAGTCCCACTACCTAACAATTTTAACAGAATGTGTATGAGGCCCTCCTTTAGGTCTAATACAGGGTGTATCAGAGTCCTTCTTCTTTCTAATTTTTGGCAGTTCTTGCACTGTCCGCATAGGCTTTGTGAGTTTCAGAGTCCCTCCTTCACAAATTAAACAGGATGTGTCTGACCATGTAACACACCAAATGCCCAGATAAGGTAGTAAAATGTTAAAATTACATTTACTGGTGACTACCGGTGGGTGTAGTTTTATCTCCCCCTCTACTATGTCATCTACTGTAGTCATAGGTGACACAGGGAAATACGGTGAAAGATGGCCCTGTGAAAGATGGCCTGGTTATTTCATTTTGCCTTATATACAAGTCATTATACAGGAAAGAATATTTCCTAAAAAATGTTCCTGTAAAATCCATGTTATCTTCGGTTTTGTATGTTTTATCGTCAGTCTGTAAAAATGGAGCAATACTCTGACAACATTGTTCCTGGGAGTCAGAGATGCGTCCAGGTGTCATCCCCATGCTGTTCACAATCCAGTTGAGCGCTGTTTCCATCAATTTTCCTGCCCTTCCAGCCCTCCTGTTAGGGTCTTCCGGAAAAATGCTTCAGTTTCTCATTGACTTCTGTTATACTCGGCGCTTGAGTCAAGCCCGTCCGTGCGTCCGACCTGCTCGATTCGAGTAATGAGCACTCGAGAATTTTAGTGCTTGATCATCACTAGTGAGTAGCCTATTTATTAAAATCATGACTGCACTGTTTACCTTTTGTGTCTCACCTATTTCCTCATAGATTGTAAGCTTGTGAGCAGGACCCTCACTCCTCTTGGTATCTGTTGAATTATGTGTTACTCTGTAATATCTTTTTTGTCTGTCCAAGTGCTGTGGAATATGTTGGTGCTGTAGAAATAAAATTATTACATCTTGCTTTATCTGCACATAGTAGGACACCCCACTAATATGCTCCATTGTAAACCTTTGAACCGCCGTCCATCAAATATTCCATACTGGCGTATAGGGGACTGACTGATACTAAAGGGACACTTTTTTGGCCCCTGTCAGGTGATTAAAGAATTCTGGAAACGTTTGGCGTAGACGGCAAAAAGTAGCCTCAAAAAGTGACGTGCACATAGACTAACAGGGGCACATAAGGGAGTTGTTGTATATGCAATGACCCGATGTACAATGGAAGGGTCACCCCAAGCGCCGCTCGGCAGTAGAGCTGCTGTCTGTAATTTTTCTCATTTCTCCGTTTGTTTAGCAGATGAGCCTTGAGCACATAAGCGCGGAATAATTTTATCCCTGTCAGGTTATATATTTTTTTTTTCCTTTAGTGGACAATTTTCTACCTAATACGACTTGCCGGTGGTGTGGTATAGAAGCACTTCTTGTAGTCGCAAATTATTATTAGCCTCTTGATGTGTCTTGAAGTGTGAGATTTACATTCATATTAAATAAGGTATAAAACACACTGTTAAATCAGGCACCGAGATGAAAACAGATGAAGGATTGTTCGGCGCACTCAAAGCCTTTAGGAAAAAAAATAAAATAAATGAGCATTTCAGAGCATGTGCAGCCCATTTTCTGAGCAATCCTTCCCTGCTCCCCAGGAGGATCTGAGCTGGATTTTCCTAAGCAACAAAGTAGCTGAAGGAATTTTCATCTTGATCTTGTGAGAGACCCATTCAGAGCTGGCACCAGTGGAGCTGGGCATCGCATGTGTACCTCCATTCAGAAAGTATTATACATTTCCCGGCTTCTCCTACCTAGGAGGTGCCCTGAACATGGAAAAAATAACATCTCCGTCAATGGCAGGGATTGCCTTTGCTCGGACGTTCACAGGCCAGCTCTGTCTTAGCCAAAGTCAGAGGAGATTTATTAGGTTGGACAGTATGTGCTTTCCATGGCAGCTATACCCTCCCCTTCTGACCTCCTCCCCTAAGGCAAAGAATGAGGAACAGGAGTCCTTGCCTGTGGTCACATTGGATGTTCCAGCATTTCATTTGCTCTCTAATGTTCTACCCCTTGGCAGATACAAGGGTTTACCAGAACAGCAGATATTAATGATCTACATTACAGTCAGTGATCACTTGCTGAGAACAAAAAGTCATATAAGTTTTGGAAGCATTTCCATCATTCAACTATACTTAGGCTCCTATACACTATATAGACAAAAGTATTATAACACCAACAGGAGCTTTTCTGACCTCCCATTCTACATCCATAGGCTTTAATATGGGGTCGGCCCCTCTGCAGACACAGTTCCAGCTCTTCTGGGAAGACTTTCTACAAGATTTTATAGTGATCTATGGGATTTTTTTTGATTATGTGAGGTCAGACACTGATGTTGGGAAGAGGATGGGCTCACAATCTCCGCTCTAGTTCATCCCATAGATGTTGGATGGGGTTGAGGTCTGGGCTCTGTTCGGCCAGTCATGTTCTTCCACCAAACTCCCCAACCATGTCTGCATGGACCATGTGCACTGGGCACAGTCATGGTGAACAGAAAAGGATCTTCCCCAAACTATTCTCACAAAAAAATGGAAGCTACAATTGTCCACAATTTCTTGGATACTAAAGGATTAAGATTTCCCTCCGATGGAACTAAGAGGCTGAGGCTGACCCCTGAAAAACAGACCATATCATTATTTCTCCTCCACCAAACCCTACAGTGGGTCCTCTGCTCCTCAGCATTCGGTGACCCCGCTCCGTAACATTACGTGGTCTCCACTTCGTGGCTTAGTTGCTGCAGTTCCTTCCAAGTCTAGTCTATAGACTCATTCACATATTGTCTAGATCAGGGGTCTCAAACACGCGGCCCGCATGCGGCCCCTGAGGCTGCTTTATGCGGCCCGCAGGCACAGACCCCTTGACGATCCCGACCTGGTCCAGGAGGAGCCGCCGCCAGCAGCACTGAATTGCCACACAGACTGTTTCCCAGCACTGCATTTCCAATGCCAGCCGCTGGCCAATCAGAGGCCAGCAGCTGATATCTGCGTGTCGGCGCAGCGAGTATGACGTCATTGCCATATGCAGATGTCAGCTGCTGGCCTCTGATTGGCCAGCGGCTGGCATTGGAAATGCACTGCTGGGAGACATTCTCTGTGCGGCAATGCAGCGCTGCTGTCGGCGGCTCCTCCTGGACCAGGTCGGGATCGTCAAGGGGTCGGACTCTGTGGTGCCTGCGGGCCACATCTGCAGGAAGGCCGCCGAGGGAACGGAGGACAGGTGAGAATCATCTTTTTTTTTTCTATTTTATGTGTGTGAAGAACAACACAGGGGGCACATAGCCACAAGAGGGGACCTGGATGGGGCACATAGCCACAAGAGGGGACCTGGATGGGGCACATAGCCACAAGAGGGGACCTGGATGGGGCACATAGCCACAGGATGGGGACCTGGATGGGGCACATAGCCACAGGATGGGGACCTGGATGGGGCACATAGCCACAAGAGGGGACCTGGATGGGGCACATAGCCACAAGAGGGGACCTGGATGGGGCACATAGCCACAGGATGGGGACCTGGATGGGGCACATAGCCACAAGAGGGGACCTGGATGGGGCACATAGCCACAAGATGGAGACCTGGATGGGGCACATAGTCACAAGATGGGGACCTGGATGGGGCACAGAGCCACAAGATGGGGACCTGGATGGGGCACATAGCCACAAGATGGGGACCAGAGCCACAACATGGGGACCTGGATGGGGCACATAGCCACAGGATGGGGACCTGGATGGGGCACATAGCCACAAGAGGGGACCTGGATGGGGCACATAGCCACAAGATGTGGACCTGGATGGGGCACATAGCCACAAGATGTGGACCTGGATGGGGCACATAGCCACAAGATGGGGACCTGGATGGGGCACAGAGCCACAAGATGGGGACCTGGATGGGGCACATAGCCACAAGATGGGGACCTGGATGGGGCACATAGCCACAGGATGGGGACCTGGATGGGGCACATAGCCACAAGAGGGGACCTGGATGGGGCACATAGCCACAGGATGGGGACCTGGATGGGGCACATAGCCACAAGATGGGGACCTGGATGGGGCACATAGCCACAGGATGGGGACCTGGATGGGGCACAGAGCCTCAAGATGTGGACCTGGATGGGGCACAGAGCCACAAGATGTGGACCTGGATGGGGCACATAGCCACAAGATGGGGACCTGGATGGGGCACAGAGCCACAAGATGGGGACCAGAGCCACAACATGGGGACCTGGATGGGGCACATAGCCACAAGATGGGGACCTGGATGGGGCACATAGCCACAGGATGGGGACCTGGATGGGGCACATAGCCACAAGATGGGGACCTGGATGGGGCACATAGCCACAAGATGGGGACCTGGATGGGGCACATAGCCACAAGATGGGGACCTGGATGGGGCACATAGCCACAAGATGGGGACCTGGATGGGGCACAGAGCCACAAGATGGGGACCTGGATGGGGCACAGAGCCACAAGATGGGGACCAGAGCCACAACATGGGGACCTGGATGGGGCACATAGCCACAAGATGGGGACCTGGATGGGGCACATAGCCACAGGATGGGGACCTGGATGGGGCACATAGCCACAAGATGGGGACCTGGATGGGGCACATAGCCACAAGATGGGGACCTGGATGGGGCACATAGCCACAAGATGGGGACCTGGATGGGGCACAGAGCCACAAGATGGGGACCTGGATGGGGCACAGAGCCACAAGATGGGGACCTGGATGGGGCACAGAGCCACAAGATGGGGACCTGGATGGGGCACAGAGCCACAAGATGGGGACCTGGATGGGGCACAGAGCCACAAGATGGGGACCTGGATGGGGCACAGAGCCACAAGATGGGGACCAGAGCCACAAGATGGGGACCTGGATGGGGAACATTGCCACAGGATGGGGACCTGGATGGGGCACATAGCCCCAAGATGGGGACCTGGATGAGGCACATTAGTACAAGATGGGCGCCAGGATGGGGAACATTGCTACAGGATGGGGACCTGGATGGGGCACATTAGTACAAGATGGGGACTTGGATGGGGAACATTACTACAAGATGTTTTCCATTATTACTATATGATGCTAATTGTAAGACAATATTACTGTATGTGGCCAATTGGGGGAAATAAAATTGTAAAAAAAAATAAAAAAATAAAATAAAGCATGAAAAAATATTGGGCACTAAAAATGCTGTTTTATATGTAAACTAAAGTAAACACAAAAAAGTGCACGTTTATTATCGCCACATCCATAACGACCCAAGCCATAAAAAATAAACACGGCAAAAATGTTCAAAAGGTGTATACAAAAAAAATGGTATCACTAAAAATGTCACATTGAACAAAGAATGCGGCCCCCCAAATTCAAATTTTTTCCATGTGCGGCCCATATACCCAGCCGAGTTTGAGACCCCTGGTCTAGATGCTCTTGGAAACAATCATTAGGTTTGGGGTTATCACAACCAGCTCATCAGAATCCCTATAATACAATCATGTTACTGTATGATGGCTGAGGTCCATGCTGGGAGATTTCAATTCTGAAGTCAAAAGTATTGTGAATACAGCTCGGAATATAGTGCAGGATGTAACTCAGAAATAGGATCAGTATAGGATAAGTAATGTAATGTATGTACACAGTGACTACACCAGCAGAATAGTGAGTGCAGCTCTGGAGTATAATACAGGAAATAACTCAGGATCAGTACAGGATAAGTAATGTAATGTATGTACACAGTGACTGCACCAGCAGAATAGTGAGTGCAGCTCTGGGGTATAATACAGGATGTAACTCAGGATCAGTACAGGATAAGTAATGTATGTATGTACACAGTGACCCACCAGCAGAATAGTGAGTGCAGCTCTGGAGTATAATACAGGAGGTAACTCAGGATCAGTACAGGATAAGTAATGTAATGTATGTACACAGTGACTGCACCAGCAGAATAGTGAGTGCAGCTCTGGGGTATAATACAGGATGTAACTCAGGATCAGTACAGGATAAGTAATGCAATGTATTTAGAAATGTAGAAGAAGAGAAAATTAGAAGGTATTCTGCAAAAAACAGTCACTCTCTCCCAAAAGTGGGGTAATTTTTCCTGTCGCTACAATAAACTGTCTTTTAGTGACTTGTGTTTTTATTTACTACCAGTGTTGGACATTTTGGATGCCGAGGGCAGTCCAGTAACATGAGTTTGGGGGCCCTGTGTTCAGCTACATGTACTGTAAATATTACACTCCCCTCATTCACAAATGTATTTATGCTTCTGTATAATAATAAACTTGGTAGTTTCTTGAATTAATTGATGAGAAGATGTCTTAGTCTGTACATAGTAAATTGAGTATATTGAGCCAACTACTGCTCATATACAGAACAGACCAAAAGTTTGGACACACCTTCTCATTTAAAGATTTTTCTGTATTTTCATGACTATGAAAATTGTACATTCACACTGAAGGCATCAAAACTATGAATTAACACATGTGGAATTATATACTTAACAAAAAAGTGTGAAACAACTGAAAATATGTCTTATATTCTAGGTTCTTCAAAGTAGCCACCTTTTGCTTTGATGACTGCTTTGCACACTCTTGGCATTCTCTTGATGAGCTTCAAGAGGTAGTCACCGGAAATGGTCTTCCCTTCACAGGTGTGCCCTGTCAGGTTTAATAAGTGGGATTTCTTGCCTTATAAATGGGGTTGGGACCATCAGTTGTGTTGTGCAGAAGTCTGGTGGATACACAGCTGATAGTCCTACTGAATAGACTGTTAGAATTTGTATTATGGCAAGAAAAAAGCAGCTAAGTGAAGAAAAACGAGTGGCCATCATTACTTTAAGAAATTAAGGTCAGTCAGTGTGAAAAATTGGGAAAACTTTGAAAGTGTCCCCAAGTGCAGTTGCAAAAACCATCAAGTGCTACAAAGAAACTGGCTCACATGAGGACCGCCCCAGGAAAGGAAGACCAAGAGTCACCTCTGCTTCTGAGGATAAGTTTATCCATGTCACCAGCCTCAGAAATCGCAGGTTAACAGCAGCTCAGATTAGAGACCAGTCCAATGCCACACAGAGTTCTAGCAGCAGACACATCTCTTCAACAACTGTTAAGAGGAGACTTTGTGCAGCAGGCCTTCATGGTAAAATAGCTGCTAGGAAACCACTGCTAAGGACAGGCAACAAGCAGAAGAGACTTGTTTGGGCTAAAGAACACAAGGAATGGACATTAGACCAGTGGAAATCTGTGCTTTGGACTGATGAGTCCAAATTTGAGATCTTTGGTTCCAACCACCGTGTCTTTGTGCGACGCAGAAAAGGTGAACGGATGGACTCTACATGCCTGGTTCCCACCGTGAAGCATGGAGGAGGAGGTGTGATGCTGTGGGGGTGCTTTGCTGGTGACACTGTTGGGGATTTATTCAAAATTGAAGGCATACTGAACCAGCATGGCTACCACAGCATCTTGCAGCGGCATGCTATTCCATCCGGTTTGCGTTTAGTTGGACCATCATTTATTTTTCAACAGGATAATGACCCCAAACACACCTCCAGGCTGTGTAAGGGCTATTTGACCAAGAGGGAGAGTTATGGGGTGCTACGCCAGATGACCTGGCCTCCACAGTCACCAGACCTGAACCCAATCGAGATGGTTTGGGGTGAGCTGGACCGCAGAGTGAAGGCAAAAGGGCCAACAAGTGCTAAGCATCTCTGGGAACTCCTTCAAGATTGTTGGAAGACCATTTCCGGTGACTACCTCTTGAAGCTCATCAAGAGAATGCCAAGAGTGTGCAAAGCAGTCATCAAAGCAAAAGGTGGCTACTTTGAAGAACCTAGAATATAAGACATATTTTCAGTTGTTTCACACTTTTTTGTTAAGTATATAATTCTACATGTGTTAATTCATAGTTTTGATGCCTTCAGTGTGAATGTACAATTTTCATAGTCATGAAAATACAGAAAAATCTTTAAATGAGAAGGTGTGTCCAAACTTTTGGTCTGTACTTTAGGTATGTGGGGGGGCCTACCCGGGGATTCACCTGCTCTCCTGTGTTCCAGTCCAAGCCTGTTTATTTCCATGGTGCACACAAGGTGACGAAGGTTTCCAAATTAACATACTGTTTTTGAAAACAGGATAAACATTTAGGCACCAGTGAACAATCTAGACTTCAATCTAAGCCTAGTACCATTTGCCCTTTTTAAAATGCCCCCTGCCAGCAATACAGCCATTAGTTTAGCAGGCTGTGATTTAGTATTTTTCCTGTCATCCTTGATCAGCGTCCTGTGATGATAGAGGCACATCGGGCTCAGTTACTCTGTCTCCCAGCCTGGACAAGGTGACACAGCAATGAGGGTGCAATTATGGAGCCATCATTGCAGTGTCACACAACAGACTTTTGCCCGGATAGTATGCTAATTAACTGCATAATATAGCACTGGCACATACCATAGTGCATGGAACATGAGCACAGGGCATGCAGTCTGATTTCTTCAATTTCTTTCAATATGTTGTTTTTGAGGTGTAG
Source organism: Phyllobates terribilis (assembly GCF_046119375.1). Lineage (NCBI taxonomy): Eukaryota > Metazoa > Chordata > Amphibia > Anura > Dendrobatidae > Phyllobates > Phyllobates terribilis. Next base: position 94,259,655 of record NW_027362765.1, read on the forward strand.
AGTGAAACTGGAATTTTTTTGGAAAGTCATACAAGCACTGGGAGAACATATTAGTTCCATGCAGATGTTGTACTGGTGGCATTTAAACCCATAAACCTATTATTTATAGGCTGCAAGCTCTGCAGTCCAGTCCATCATTCCTTATGCAATCTGTTTATAATAAAACTGATACAAAGTTGATCTCAACAGAAGTCCTGAGCCAAAAGAAAAGCCCTGTAATTTGAAAAGTGCCGTTTGCAGCAGAACGCCATGTGTTACAAGCATTTTCCTACTAACCACGGAAATATACCTCGTGTTATTTAAAGGGCTATAATGAATTCTCAGAGTGAACTGAAAACAAAAATTTGGCTAAACTGTATATCATGTGTGTGACATTTTATGAAAGTGCCAATAAAAAAAACAACAAAGAACTTCCCTTTTTATTCACTAACTTATCCCCCTTAAAGGGGTTGTCTATCCTTAGGAACTTTTTTCTTACTTAAATGCATGTTATTGGGGGATATAAATAATTTTTGCAATTGGATTTCATTAAAAATTTTGCATTGTTTGCCTTATATAGCCTCTGTTTTGCATTGCCTATTGTCAGCGGCAGAATGAGCTAACTTAGAATCTGTCAGTCAGCCTGCTATGACTGTGAAACAGGAGGTTTGTAGCTTTGTCTTTTTTTGAGATTTTTGTTTAAGCAGCACAATATACACACAATATGGACTAGGCCTTGGTTGGTATAGTTTCAACAAAGTTTACTTAAATCAATAGATGAATACAAGAAACTGTAATATACGTTAGCAGAGAAAACCTGATTTTTCCACTTACAAGCCATTTATTTTCCTGTGCCGTTATCCGAACTCTTCACCCCCTAAAAAAAATATATATAAAATCTGTCTTTATCAAAACAAAGAGTTCAGATTACAGCTGCCTACTGAAGTCTATGGAGAGGCGAGGCAGGAGGTGAAGAGTGATAATCAGCATGAAAGAAGGCGCAGACCCACATGGATTTGTACTGCCTCTTTCCACTTATGAGCCACTTCTTTTCCTCGTTTGCCAAACTCTTCATTCCTCCCCCGCCCACCCCCTCCTAAAAAAATGATAAAATCTGTCTTTATCAAAGCAAGATGGGCTGGTAGCTCACTAAGGGATCAGATTTCAGCTGCCTACAGAAGTCTATGAAGAGGCGTAAGGAGAAGAGCTAATCAGAGTGAAAGAGAGAGGAACAGACGCACACAGATTTGTACTGCTTCTTTCCACTTATGAGCCAAGTTTTTCCTCTGCCATTTCCCGAACTCTTCATTTCCCCCCCAAAAAAAATTCTAAAATCCGTCTTTATCAAAACAAGATGGGCTGCCAGCTCACTTTGGTGTCATATTGCAGCTGCCTATTGAAGTCTATGGAGAAGCAAAGCAGGAGGACTAGAGTGATAATTAAAGTGAAAGAGAGAGGGAGAGACATACACAGATTTATACTGCTTCTTTCCTCTTATGAGCCACTTCTTTTCCTCTGCTGTTTCCCAAACTTTTCATTTCCCCCTAAAAAAATTGTAAAATCTGTCTTTATGAAAATAAGGCAGGCTGCCAGCTCACTGAGGGATCAGATTACAGCTGCCTATTGAAGTCTATGGAGAGGCGAGGTGGGAGGAGAACAGCGATAATCAGAGTGAAAGAGAGAGATACAAACACACACGGACTCGTGCTGCTTCTTTCTAATAAGTGTTTAATCTCACCCCATTGCTGGATTCACAGCTATACCCAGTACTTCTGCAAAATGTCATCCATTCTGCTGCTGCTTCTCAACATGTTCTACATAGGAACAGAAGAGCTGGAATATCTCATATCTGTGTGTGCAGTTTATGGGAAATATGATAGTAACTAATCTACTCACTAGCTGAGCAACAACTGAAAATTAGATTTAAACCATACAAAGGGGTAAAATGAATGCAAAATGCAGCTGCAGTTAATGTAATGCTCAGAAAAAGTGTTATATCTCATGCAATAATACAAAAAAACAAGATATAAATATGTAGCACCCTGAGGATTCGGCTGCTACAGGGGTATTGCACCTCAACCCAGAGGTGTGATATTCCACTCCCGGGTAAGGAAGGAGTGTGGAACTGAGCTCGGTAGGCTGCATGCACTACACACATCCCATTTCCGAGGAGCAGACCGACGGTACTCCCACTTAGAAATGTGCAGGTACGACCGAGTCTGTTCCTGGCTGGAGTGGGAGGGGGGTGGTACATCCCAAGTAGTGTAGGGGCAGATAGGGGGAGCAGCCTGGGTAAAGATAGGAGCTCATTGGGTGCTGGTCACCTGAGCTCACACATAGAGGGTGTATATAAGGTGGGCACCAACTAAGAACAGGGTCAGTCAGCCACAGTCAGTCAGGCTGTGAGTCAGTTGCAGAGAGAAAGTCAGCGAGCGGAGGAGAAGAGAGACCCAGAGTGAGAGAGGAGAGAGAGAGACCCAGAGGGGGAAACAGAAGAAGAGGACTCTAAGACCCCAAACTAAATCCCCGGGTGAAGAGTCGGCACAGGGTACCGGAACCCAAGCTGGTGGGGGCAAAAACACACCCCAGCCAGAGACCGGAGACCGTGGGCAGCGTTTGCCACGGTCACCCACCACATCCACCACGAAGGCATACCACGTGGAGGGTCAGGGAACCCGAGGCCAAGGGTCTCCCAACAGAAGGCCCGAGGGAGCTGGACCTGGGTGGATCAATAGTGGGGACGGCCAGAGAAAGGACAGAAGGAGAGCTCAGGGTCACGCTCCGGACTTATTTGGGGGTTGGCTGGATCCAGAACCTGGTGGACGCAGCACGGCTCGGGAGGTCACTCGAAGCTGGAGTGACCAGAATATCAGCAGTGAGTAAACATCCTAAACTGCATAACCCGACTCTGTCTCTGATTGCCGTCTACACTGCATCACCACAACTCCCATCCTCTGCACCTGATCCCCCTGAGGCTATACCCCTCCCGTTGGGGGTTATCCTATCAAGCTGCACCAACACCACCAGCCTCAGCGGACCCTGCTGCAGCGGCGGCCACAGTGACCGCAACACAACGGGTGGCGTAGTCGACATTAAGAACTTGATAACATCTGTAGGACTGCCACATACAACTGAGTTTGACACCCTGGGCACGGACCGGGTCACAGCCACTCGGAAGACTACAACCCCCATCTGATCCGGCTCCGGATATTCCCCCTAAAGAATATGGCCCAGGGGGCGCGTCAACTTTGGCGTAGTCGGCAGGATTACGTGCCCGCAACACCCGGGTACTGCGTGCCTGAAGAAAAGAACAAGTTTACCTCAAAAAGAAGTCTCCTGCCGGTTCCGGAGGGTCCCCGCCATCGGACTCCATCACAGATCGATTCCAGCCGGTTGTCCGCCATTAACAGCGTTTTCCCGCCATCTGCAGAGTTTCCCGCCACTGGGAAGCGATTCCCGCCATTTCCAAAGGTTTCCCGCCTTGGAAGAGCGGACGCCATTATGGGCGTGCCAGAGGGTGGTGAGAGGCCGCCTCCCATCGTGGGCCAGGACCGAAAATGGCGCCAAAAGTGGAAACCGCCCCCACCAACAGAGACTGTGATGCTAGAGGTGTCTGTCAGCGTGAAAGAACTGCCCCTGGAGCTGACAGTCACCAAGTGGCCCCGGGACCGCCCTCGAGGTGGGAGGAGACGAAAGAAGAGAGAAAAGATGGGTGCCGCCTGGAGCAGTCTGGAGCGAGCGCACCCGGAGGCAAGGAGCCTGGAGAAGAATATCGGAGGAGCTTACCCGGAGATGGCGAGAAAGCAGAGCAGCACCGGCCCGTTGGCCAGGAGCCTGCTAGAAACCGAGGAGGGAGAGCAGAGCAGCACCGGCCCGCTGGCCAGGAGCCTGCTGGAAACAGTGGAAGGAGAGCAGAGCAGCACCGACCCGTTGGTCAGGAGCCTGCTGGAAGCAACGACCCCACTAGGCCTAGTGGAGGTCCTAGCACAGCTCCCCCGAGACCGGGAGTGTGCACAGACCGCTCTGGAGGGCCTCGCAAGGAGGATGGCCCGGGTGCAGCGAGAGACGTTGGCGAAGTGGAGCCGTGAGATGGCCCAGCAGACCGAGACCTGTCAGCGGAGCACGCCACCCGAGACGAGGAGACAGACCGCCTCTGAGGATGGCGCGGGAGGATTGAAGGCTGGAGACGGCGCCGAGAAGGGAGCCGAACGAGTGGAGGCAGGTAAAGGGGACGTCTATACCCCAAACCGGGAAACCGCGTACCTGCCCCAGCTCCCCGTCGCAGAGCCCGAAGTCTATCCTGCCGTGCCCGTCGCTGCAACGTCACCGCCGCCGACTAGGCCTCAAACGGGAGCCGCGACCCCTGTGACGTCACACGCCTCGACCCCGAGCGTGACCAAGCAAGAAGTACCACCAGCCTGGTCGCAAGGCCTAGTACCCCCGGGCGCCGCAATACCAACAGCGCCCCCTACCTCCGCGGAGCCCCCGGCCTGGTCGCAGGGCCAAGTAGCCCAGGGCGCCGCCGTCCTTACGGTGCCCTTTACCTTCCAGATACCCCAGGCCTGGCCGCAAGGCCCGGGCAACCCGGGCGCTAACACCACCGCGCCCATAAGACCAAGAGTGCCGCATCTGGGAGAGGACCTGTACGCCCAGCATACGTGCCCGGATGGGCAGCCATTTATATGGCCACCGGAGTTCCACCATCCCCGACTCCGGAGAGAGAGACCCCTGGATGAACCCCTGATCCCGGCTCCAAAGCCCGTGAAGAGGATCTCGCCCCCGCTAGCAGAAGCGCAGTTTGAGTGGGACCCCACCGGAGAAGATCTCATGGGGTTCACTCAAGAGACTCGGGCAGCTGCAGCGGAGCGTGCTGAGTGCTGCCGCCAACAGCTCGAGGACTTCGAGAGGGAGCGGAGAGAGAGGCGGGTCCGGGAACAGCAAGCTCAAGTAAAGAGCGTGGAGCAGAAGAGCCGGGCCAGGAGAGACCCCCGTGCAGCGCATAGTCCCCGCACCACCGGGACTGTGATAAAGTTTAACCTGCAGCATGGGTGGGGCTTCATCCGAGACCACCACACCCTAGGCGACGTCTTTGTGACCAGGAGAGACGTTGAGTCCCACCTACCGGAGGGACACAGAGGTCGTGACCTTTACATCGGGGACGAGGTCACCTTCACCCGGCACAAGTGTGCCAAAGGTCCCTACGCCCTCCATGTGCATCGCCTGACGGAGGAAGAGCTGCGATGTGAGGAGGAAGAGCAAGAGGACCCGGACGGGTCTGAAGCTAAGATCCCCAAAGAAAGAGCAGGAGGAAGACGTCGTTAAGTACAGCGGAGCAGGTGCTGTAGATAGTTACCCGACCGGGGTACAAAGAAACTGTTACTGCAAATATAGTCCCCGTTGGGACCAGCTGATGTGAACTGTTCACCCGTTTACCCTTAATCCCACTGACCGAGGACTGAGAGCGGTCATTCCTCCCCAATACCTGGCCGAGGACTGAGAGCGGCCACACTGTCCCTTGTACATAGTTGCGCTTCCTAAAGCGCCCCCTACTGGTTTTACTGTAAAACCACCTTAAGGAAAAGAACTGTCGCACTTTGCCCGGTCAACAGTTGCCCAGTGACCGGAGGAGGAACAAGAGACGACGAGAATGTTTAATGCTGCTAATTTATATAATGTTTTATAATGTTTTATATGTTTTATATGTTTATGAAAAATTTTGTATGTTTTGTGATGTTTTTGTCTTACAGCCCGAGGACGTGCTGTGATTTACCAGGGGGGAATGTAGCACCCTGAGGATTCGGCTGCTACAGGGGTATTGCACCTCAACCCAGAGGTGTGATATTCCACTCCCGGGTAAGGAAGGAGTGTGGAACTGAGCTCGGTAGGCTGCATGCACTACACACATCCCATTTCCGAGGAGCAGACCGACGGTACTCCCACTTAGAAATGTGCAGGTACGACCGAGTCTGTTCCTGGCTGGAGTGGGAGGGGGGTGGTACATCCCAAGTAGTGTAGGGGCAGATAGGGGGAGCAGCCTGGGTAAAGATAGGAGCTCATTGGGTGCTGGTCACCTGAGCTCACACATAGAGGGTGTATATAAGGTGGGCACCAACTAAGAACAGGGTCAGTCAGCCACAGTCAGTCAGGCTGTGAGTCAGTTGCAGAGAGAAAGTCAGCGAGCGGAGGAGAAGAGAGACCCAGAGTGAGAGAGGAGAGAGAGAGACCCAGAGGGGGAAACAGAAGAAGAGGACTCTAAGACCCCAAACTAAATCCCCGGGTGAAGAGTCGGCACAGGGTACCGGAACCCAAGCTGGTGGGGGCAAAAACACACCCCAGCCAGAGACCGGAGACCGTGGGCAGCGTTTGCCACGGTCACCCACCACATCCACCACGAAGGCATACCACGTGGAGGGTCAGGGAACCCGAGGCCAAGGGTCTCCCAACAGAAGGCCCGAGGGAGCTGGACCTGGGTGGATCAATAGTGGGGACGGCCAGAGAAAGGACAGAAGGAGAGCTCAGGGTCACGCTCCGGACTTATTTGGGGGTTGGCTGGATCCAGAACCTGGTGGACGCAGCACGGCTCGGGAGGTCACTCGAAGCTGGAGTGACCAGAATATCAGCAGTGAGTAAACATCCTAAACTGCATAACCCGACTCTGTCTCTGATTGCCGTCTACACTGCATCACCACAACTCCCATCCTCTGCACCTGATCCCCCTGAGGCTATACCCCTCCCGTTGGGGGTTATCCTATCAAGCTGCACCAACACCACCAGCCTCAGCGGACCCTGCTGCAGCGGCGGCCACAGTGACCGCAACACAACGGGTGGCGTAGTCGACATTAAGAACTTGATAACATCTGTAGGACTGCCACATACAACTGAGTTTGACACCCTGGGCACGGACCGGGTCACAGCCACTCGGAAGACTACAACCCCCATCTGATCCGGCTCCGGATATTCCCCCTAAAGAATATGGCCCAGGGGGCGCGTCAAATATATATTTTATTGTATATACATTGTTTATATAGTTAGTATAGGTGAAAAAAGGCACATGTCCATCAAGTTCAACCAAGGATTACATTAGGGTTGAGCCCCTTTATTTCTAAAAGTTATCATCTATCCATATGATAGGTGACAGCTTGCTGATCAGTGGGGTCCGGTCAAACAACTAAACGATGGACTTGGCTACCTCTACTGGTCCCATAGAGAATGATTTTCTAGCCACTGCTCCACTTAGATGGGCCTCTGCAGAGCCCCATTCTCGAGGTCAGATGAGACCATAGCAGTCGGGTTTCTACGGTTCAGCAAGTTATCACCTATCCTGTGGATGGGTGATAGTTTCTAAAGATGGGAATAACCCTTTAATGTTTATGTGGAACAACAGGTCATTTAAGACATAATGAACATTCATACTAAAAGGGCGTAGATTACAATGTAGATATGCTGCTCCTATGTTGCCCTTGGCGAGAGGAGGTCCAGCCCAGGTGGTCGAAAATTCTTTACTATAAGATGGCAAAAGCCTCTATAGAGGAAATACGCAGGAAAAAAGGGGTAATGAGTTGGCCAAAGGGTCATGCATATAGGCCCCTTTGTTTTGGGTCGTAATCCCTACTGATATGATGAGTAGCCCATCCTTATCTCGGCTGTGGGGCCCCTTCTCTTATGCGTACACCACCATATATGTTGAATATGTTTGTACGTTTTCTGGCTTGACTGTGTAAAGCTAGACCTGGCCATTCTGCCTGTCTTCACATCAGCGTCTACCAGGACACCTGGGTCTGAATGATAATTATAGCACATCGTATAAAGAGCCGGATTTTCCAGGAATAATACTAGCAAATATGAGCTATGAAAAAAAGGTAGAACTATTATTAAAAAAAAACAAAAAACATGAAATTAAAACCAAAAAAATACCAAACAGTAGGCTAAAATCAAATGATAATACACAAGTGTCTGAAGGATAGAAAAAAAATCAGGGTGAGTAGAGAAATATCAGCCATGCTTTTTAGACTAGAAGGCTCCATTTAGAGGCAGTTACCTTTCATCCCAGTGGATTATTTTGCTACGAGTTTACACAATTGGGGCCTAAAATCAGGTTTCTGAGGGCCACACACACAGCCATGGCTAGAACATGCCTAGACAGCTAGGGGATGAAGCTACATCCTGTAGTATCTACACACATACAAAGCTGACCATACATGGTAGATGATTGCCTGCTAGTTGTCATTCAGGCGTCTGCTTCTCTCCCAATTCCAACCCTCCATACAGGAATGAATGTCCTAGCTAAGCGTTCCTGTGTTCTCTATGAGAGAGCCTCTGTCAGACTTATCTGGCAGTGGATCATCTTCCCGCAGAACAAAAGGTGGTTGAAATTTAACAGGCTGTATTCTTCTCTCCCCTGACATCATCATTCGGGGAGAGTCAGAAGGCTCCCGAACACTTTAGATGGTCAGACTTTCCCACCGACTTTTATCTAATGCATTGTTTCCCAAACTCCAGTTCTCACAGCCCCTCACAGGACCTGTTTTCAGGATTTCTATAGTATTGCACAGGAGAGAGAATTCCTGATGCCTTGATGATACTTCCACCATCTTTGCAATACTAAGGAAATTCTGAAAATATGCCCTGTTGGCGGGCCGTGAGGACTGGAGTTTGGGAAACACTGATCTAATGTGTATGAGAGCCTTAAAGAGGACCTGTCACTATTTCAAAAGTCCCCAGTTTTTGCTACTACTTTATTCCCGCTGCTTCCCTGACGATTCCACTTTTTTCTTATTCAAAATCCGCCAAACGGTACCAAAGATATGAGGCTTTTTATTTAGTGCTAGTTTTTTTGGCTTTATTATGGGGGTGTGGCTTACAGGGTAATTATGCAGAGCAGCCTAAAGACACGCCCCAGAGGATCCTGTCAGCTATGTCCCTTGTAAGGATTACAAAAATTAGAGCTAACTCAAAAGGATTATATCTCTGGAACCATATGGTGGATTTAAAAAAAAGAAAAAAGTGAAATACTCCGGAGAGCAGTGGGGAAAAAAATAAGAGAAAAAAATGGGCCACTCTTGACCTCGTGACAGATCACCTTTAAGACTGCTGTGATCTCTATTCTCTTTATATAAAATTAAGTTGGGAACATGGCAGTGGAAAAAAGGAAAACTAAGACCTGGGCTGCACCAGGAGGTATCTTGTGCTTTGTTCCACTGCCCCCTTTGCCTAAGATCAGGCCCCCTCGCTATTAATCATAAGAGCACCAAATTCCTATCTACATGACAGACCTCTCCTTACCGCAATGGCACAATGCTCATGCTGCAAAGTTAATAACCCAAGAGGCAAAATAGACATATGCCTAAGTCCATCCTCTTTAACCGAGAGTTGAAAACACAAGAGCTCTTCATGGCATGAATTAGTACGCTCTTGTTGGCTTTTCTCGGGTGTCCCTACAGACAGGCTACATAAGGCTTAGACAAGAGTGTGATAACATGTCTGTGCCAGGCTCGCCGCAAGCAATGCCTGCTGGACAGAGACGAGTACCTCCCTAAGACCTGGCGCCTGTTATCCTTTTGCCAGACAGCAGCGCAGAATGCCCTTTGTTGCCGGTATCTCACTTTTAGATGCATGTCCCTGCTGTACTGTACGATAAGCTTTTTGAAGTACATGAAATACTTCCCTGATATAAATGAAGACCTTGTAGCATTTTACTAGTCCTTTCTGCATTGTCTTGAAATTTATCAGTGCCCTGGCATCACTATCCCGCTTGCTCTGGCTCCCAATACCTTTACCTATTGAAGTTAGCACCATGCTGCTTCCCCCCACTGCTCTGCAGTATTGCCGGTATACCTTTAATTCAGCTGACATAATAACCGCCGCTCCGTCTAGCATGAAAAGCGTTAGCTATTAATCCTGTGTTCTGTCATTCGATTATTGAGTCCCAGGTGCATTATTTTCCACTTTTCTGTCATTAAAGTGAAGTTATCACCCTTTTGTCCATTCTTTTAATTTAGCTAGATCGGGAGAGAATCTATCACGGGGAAGGAAATTTGCTGGCTTTTAGATTTGTTGGCACTTTTACAGCAGCTTTTGTTTATCTGAATCATGCAAACATTATTAACCGTGGTTTTTTTTTTATTCATATTAAAAAAAAAAAAATGTCGACGTATTAATCAAGCAGCTCTCAGAATGAAATAATGGAGCAGAATGAGATATAGAGATAATATAAGCATTGTCTAGGTGGAATTGACAACATTGCCTAGTTCGGTAAGTGTATAATTATTGGGCGCAGTTCTCAGTGGTGGTCACACAGAGACAAGGCGTAGAATAGCCAAATAATGAAGGCCAGGGTTTATGAGACTAGTGGACCAGTAGGCAATTTTCCATTTCTGCGCTTTTGCTTTTTTATTCCTCCCCTTCTTCCAACAATTATAACTTTTTTTTTTTTTGGTGTGATGAGTTGTTGTTTTGAATGATACATTATATAGAAAAATGAAAGGTATCGGAAAACAGAAAAAATTCCATGTGGGGTGTAAAAATGGCGCCATTGTTTTTCAGGTTTTGTTTTTACGGTGTTCATTTTACTGTAAAAATGACCTGGCAGTGCAATTATGGCGATACCAAACTTGTGTCGGTTTCTTTAATATTTTAGTGGTTAAAATAAAGTCAAAACTTAAAAAAAAATAGTTTTTCATTTTTCTGGTCACAGAGCTATATGACGGCTTATTTTTATGTGTGTTGTGCTGATGGTCTTATTGGAACCATTTTGGGGTACATACTACAATTTAGTCACTTTATGTTGCTTTTTTTTCCTGAAAATGTTTTTTCCATTGAGTTTTCAATAGTAAAATACAATAAAATATAGAAAAGAAAGAAAACCTTCAGTTTATATTATACAGAATATCAAAGGAAGTCGCAAGAAGCTTACAAAAATAAAAAATATTCTTACAAACGTGTATATTCCAATATATGAGAATGACATTTTGCTAAAACGAAATATTTTGAACTGAGATCAAGCTTGTATTAAGCATAGTATCAAATGTAATTAAGACTAAAAACTAAAAGAAAGAGAAGAGATAAAGAGAAAAAGAAGAGAAAGAGGTGGGGAGGGGAAAAGGGGGGGAGTGGGAATTAAGGAGGACAAACTGATGACCAGTTACCTGCACACAATGAGTGAGGGTATAAAAGTATACTTAAGAGAGCCATGAAGCGAACCTGAGGCCTTCCTTAAGGGAAGTCCAGGAAAACCAGATTTTAGAGTACTGGTCCCAGCTATCGTGATCATGTGACATGAGAGATTCCATGCGTTCTATACGATCGAGCTCATTTATCCACTCCTTAGTAGTGGGAGTTATGGCGGATTTCCAATGTCTGGGAATAACGTATCAAGCAGCGATGAGAAAGATTCGCAGTTTATCGTTGTTAGTCGAGGAAATGGATCCAGGGAGTAAAGAAAGAAGAGCCATATGAGGTGATGGGGTCAGCCGGATACTTGTTATTTGAAAGTAGTTTTCAAAAATTGCCTACCAAAATGGCTGTAGGAGGTGACAAGACCTCCAGATATGGGTCATAATGCCAACCTCAGTTCCACATCTCCAGCACAAATTGGAGGATGCTGGGAAGATTATATGTAGGAGCTCAGGACATCTGTACCAGCGAGTTAAGATCTTAAAGTTCTTTTCTTGCGAGTCAATGTAAATATCTTGAGGAGATCCGACTCAAATCTGCAGCTCGTTTTGCCAGGTATCAAGGTATCCATGAATGACATCTGATAGGGCATCAGTGAGTATATTGTACAGTAGAGACATGAGATGAGAAGATGGAGCAGATAGGAGAAGGAGGTATTCCAAGGAAGAAGGGAAAGGAGAAGGTAAGCCATGTGGGAATGTGGTTCAAAGGAAGGTGCTCAGCTGCAGGTCCTCCAACCAAAACAAGGATACTCCCAGGCAGGCCCCTTGTAAGGAAGCAAAAGGGGGAGCTTGGGGGCATTTGCCAACACCTGGTGGGAAGAATGCCAGCAGAGGAAGGAGACTTTTCCCATAGCAAAAAGAAACCGGAGTTCAGCCTTTCATGGGATTTGTCCTAGAATGTCAGTAGTCATTGAGTCAGAGGCAGAAACTCAGAAATTTCAGGTCTAATATGAAGGGGGGACCCATGGAAGAGAACTTAGAGATGTGGGACAAGAGAGTTTCCCAACTTCAACCCATTGTTTGTTGAATTCATTGTATCTCTAGCCGATAATTCTTGATAGAAGAACCCCTTGATAATAATGTTCAATATCAGCCATTCCCTTCAATTTAGGCCTGGTGAGGATGTTAAAGTTAATCAGAGGTTTAAGTGAACTCCAAATTTGTTCAATGCTTTTTAGAGACTTTTAAAATAATATTTAGGGATATGTATTGATACTGTTTGAAACAGATAGAGGACTCGTGGAAGGATATCCATTTTTATTGCATTTATTCTACCAAATCATGAGAGCTGGGAACAATCGAAGGATTTCAGGTCTCTGAAAATCCGGTGAAGCAGCTCGGAATAGTTAAGTGGAAAAAGGTCTGTGGGACTAGCTGAGACCTGAATGTCCAGATACTTAATCGCTTTTGGTTGCCATTTAAAGGGAAAGGAAGATTGAAGGTTATTGACAAGGGCGGGGGAGGGGAAAGATGTAGAGGGCTTTTGATTTCATGTTGTTCACTTTAAAGTTTGAGCGTGCATCAAATTGTTCAAATTTCTTACTTAGGACTGGGATTCAAAAAAATATTATCTGTGCGGTAGGGCATCTGGGCAGAAGCCCTGGTTTAATAATCGCCTTTTGGTCGACTCACAGTGGGTCTAAAAATTGCCTGAGAACGTAGTCCAGTTTTCCCCCGCATTACAGCACTCAAAGTGGCAATTAGACACTAATAAAGGGCAGAAGAATGGCTGAGGTAACAGAGTTCTCACAGCATGCGCCCAAGAAGCGCCAAAGCCAGGCCACACCCCATGATGCAAAAATATTGCAATTGTGGAGTTTCTCCCCTTTTTCCTTCAGTTTACAGTTTAGCGCATGGTTTAAATAATTTAAGGTTTTGATAGATCGGACTTTTATGGACACAACAACATCAAGTAAGCTTACTTTTTTATTTCTTTATTTTTGGAATCTGTAAAAAAGACAGGGACTTAAACTTTATTTATTGATTAATTTTCTTAATGTCTTTTAAAACTTTTTTTCTACATTTTTACTTTATTTTTTAGTCCTTTAAGGGGATTTAAAAATGAAACTCAAATTCTCTGGATCATGAAAGCACAGATGGGTCCATCAGTAGGCCCACCGGGGTCTCTAGTAATCCATTGGCATCTGACAACAACAATTTGGGTGTATTAGGTGGGGCAATGAACATGGGCAGAGACAACTGGTCTGTTTAAATGCCACTGTTGTTGATGGACAGTGGGATCTAAACGGTGTAACAGCAGCAATTGGATTTAGTTCTGGTTGCTGCTGTGAAGAGTCAGGTGCCTGTTTTGCCCAGTATATTTTTGCTTCACACATGACATTGAGACTCTGTTTATAAGAATAACATGTCTGTACCTAATAAGACTCAACCTAACCATATTTGGTGAAAACATCAGAATTAAAGATTTGGGCGAGTACAAGTAATCACAAGTGGTTCTCAGGCATGCACAATTAAAATCAAGGTAATAAAAATTTTACAACCAAGACCATAGTGTTTTTTTTACCATGCCGTATAGTGATACATGTCTTGCATAAGATAAAGTTCCTTTCCTGAAGGTCAACTAGCGCAACTCCCATGGTACCCCTTTTAACGGTAAGGCAACAGCCCACTACCATCTGCTCAGCCGGAGACATTTATACACAAATGCATTATAATCCCTTTGCGAATGACTCCTGTATTCCTTATTCCTTAAGGTTCTTGGTTTTCCGACGCTGCCAACAATGATTGAACAACTTGACTAATATGATTCTGTAAAGGGCTTAGAATCCCAAAAGTCTGTCCTGGGAAAGGCCACAGGGGACTGGGACTTAAGAACCTCGGCTTTATTCTATTGTTGAAGTCAATCTCCTCTCATCTGTCAGCTTCGGGTCAGACTTAGGTCATCTATTGCCCAAAGGATAAGAGTCGGTCAAAACTTTCTTTTTAAGCCAGGAACATCTTAAATGTGATACCTGTATATATTAAAAAGTAAAGGTTTCCTGCAAAATCAGACAATATTTAGCAGTACGGTTGGAAAGTTTAATGGCTCTTCCATCACGCCATTCTAATGCTGATGCCCTTTTACCAACTTCATCAAGATATATACCATATGGCCCCTCTGCAGATATAACAGCTCTCATTCTTACAGGAAGACTATCAACAAGATTTTGGAGGCGTCTGTGGGAATTTTTCCCCCAGACTCTGATGTTGGGGAGAGCCCGGGCTCACAATCCCCATTCTAGTTCATCCGATACTGGATGGGGTTGAGGTCTGGTCTTTGTACAGCCAGTCATGTTCTTCCTACTAAACTCCCTGAAACGTGTTTTTTATGGACCTTGTCAACTAGACACAGTCATGGGAAACAGTAAATGGCCTTCCTCAAACTGTTCCCATAAAGTTGGCAGCTACAATTGTATAAAATGTCTTTTTTTGTTCCCTTAACTGAAATAAAAGGTCTCGATCTCCCATCGTTCCCTCACGGAAGTGAGGAGGTTCCATATGGCAGAACTCATGTTGGTCTAATCGATTTGCTCATCTTCCACACCAGATACTAAAAGCTAACATTCGCTGCATATAAATGTAGTTTGCTCACCTTCAGGGAACGTACTTCTGTGGCTCTCCTTTGTTTGATATGGACATCTATTCTGAAACCTGGATTCACTGTCTTGCTTTCTGCATGCACTGATATAAAGCTCTATTACTATCGGAGTCTGCTGAATATTTTCAAAACGCTGTCCTTCACTTTCTGCAAAAACCTGCCACCTGCTTTGTGAACCATATCGCTTCAGTTTTTAACAATCTGCCAGCCAAAAAAGGTTCTGTAGGCTTCTGTGCTTCATCTTATTTTATAATGTTTGTCTTGACTAGATCGATTTATAAAACCGCAGATAATGTTTTTCTCTCCAAAATTTAAAAAAAAAAGAAAAATATTTATATGACTGGGAGGAAAGTAAATCGCCACTTTTTGGATAAAACGTCAGGTCAAATCTTTCTTCTAAACTTAAAGAAAATACACATCTTTGAGAAGCCAGAACTGTAGAAAACAAAAGACATGGACTACAAATCCAAAAATCATACATTGATATAATGCCGCTAGGCAAAAATTTACAAAACTGAACACTCTCATCAGACTGTATGAAGCCCATTACTACTATCATGGTGAACTTCTCAGTGGATCCCTAGCCTAAAAGTCAAAAATATATTTTTGACTATTCTCCAAGTAATGTCTGATAGTTAAATAACTCCCATTCCCACTCCTGTACTGGATTCCTACCCTTAATATACTATTTAACAGGAATTTTGTATGACTAATTACTAATCATACATCAATTTATCTCCATAAAGTATGAATAGCAGAGTACATAGAAAAGAGGGGGCAACACAGAGAACAGTACCCAGGTTTTGCCACCCAAAATTGAAGTGTCTGATGTTTTTTTCCCCTCCAGTCCCTTTTCATAGTCCATATTTGGTCAAATTTTTCTTCAAGTCACTTGCCAATAATTACAGTTTTCCTGTAAGGCTGTGTGCACACGTTGCAGATTTGGTGCGATTTGGGCATGCAGATTTGCTAGCAAAATCTGATGCTAGCAAAGTGAATGAGAAACCTGAAGTGTCGTGCACACGTTGAGTATTTTTGACTAGAATATTTGGTGCAGAAAATATTCTGCAGCATGTCAATTCTCTGTGCGTTTTTGCCTGCGTTTTTCACCCATTGAATGCACTGAAAAAATGCAGGCAAAAACACGGCAAAAAGGCAACGTTTTTGAGGCTGCGTTTTCCTGCCTAGAGATGCAGAAATGGTGCAGAAATTTCGGCACACAAAATACTCAATGTGTGCACATACCCTAAAGGTCCGTTCACATGCACAGGACGTGCCACAGACAGAGAAACCGTAGTGTACCTAAACCTCTGAGGTCTTTGAGTGTTTTGATCAAGAATCACTTAATTTTGCAGGACAACAGTATTTTCACCTGCTAAACTAAGAAGCCCGCTATGATCGGCTGAGCAGTTTCGCGGATGAAACAGTTGTTGCCCTGAAAAACAAAAGTGATTCTATGTCAAGCAATTCAAAGACTGCTGTAGTTTTCGGCCCCAAGCACCTCTTCAGAAGACGTTTTAGGAAAACGCCAGCGGTCTTCTCTGACTTTCTTCTGAACGTTTTCTGTGGCGGCTTTGCCACCGATGTATTTTTTTTTTAATTCCATATATAAGATAGTGCTGGTTTGCAAGCAGAAGCCTCTTACGGAAAAAAAGAAAACACAAGCACTATCTGGGGGGAATTGATCATGGCTGGTATTTTATACGCGTTGGAGTAAGAGGCGCACGGTTCCTAGAATCCAGAATCAGAACCTAAACCGGAAAAAACTTTGCTTTCTGGTGTAACAAATAGTGATTTTATCAGACCCCGTCATTTCCACTGAACTCTGCCTGATTTCAAGTTGAGCATCAAATTTGTGACTTTTTTACAATAGAAAATTGGCGAGGTGGAATTCCCCTCCTATCTTCACTAATTACCAGGGTTTATAATCTATACTACTCCTAAATAACTGATGCCATACATGACTGGGTTTGGTGTATTTATTCATCGAACAGTTTGCACCAGAAATCTGGAGGAAAAAACAGTATGAAGTGGCACAAAATATTTGCAAAACTCAAATTTCTTGTGGTTTTTGGCATTTGCCAACTTTTTGAAAGTGCGTAGAGCTAAGCGTGATGGGACAAAGCCAAGCATGGCAAATTTAATACCAATGGAATACATTTTATATGCCGATGTATGGCAGCTGACGTACGCCTCTTAATGATTTTGATGCATGTTATACACTAGTCTTTATGAGGAGAATGCTAGCGTAAAAGTCTAGTCTTGATGAATCTGGCATAGACAGATTTACCTTTGAGTCTAATTTGAGCTTTTCCTACTCCTTATTGCTTTTTATTGCTCTTGCTTTTACTATCAAAAAATATAAGAGTTAGCATAAGTAATATTAAACTTATTATTGTGCTTTTAAAATATATCGCTTATTTATTTTTGTGTAATGAATGGATAGATCTTTACAATTGAAACATGAGTATCTTCTAAGCACTGTGTATGGTGCTTAGTTTTAGAAAGGACAGCGTACTCTAATCACGTGTAACTTCCACATTCCAAGGCTATGTTCACATGACATTTTTCTCAGACTGTGAAGAAGGTCTGAAAAAGGGTTCAGAAAGTGCTTTTAAGACTCTTTTTAATCATTTCTATTGAAAAACAGCTTTGTTGTTGTTCATAGGTTCAAGGTTTTGGCCATTTTTTCTTAACTGCTTCAGGATTGCAAAAAAATGTTTCCAAGCGGGTAAAAGGAGTGATCAGATCATTCTTTAGGCATTTTCCATAATGAATCCGCTCCATACTTTAAAATAGAAGTCAATGGAAAGGCTACAAAAAAAAAACGATCAGAAGACACTGGTGTCTTTTTGAGGAGTGAAATAGTGGAAAACGATTAGATGACCACAATGCTGAATAGAAACACTGGATCCAAGTAGGTAGATGAAGTAAAAATAGTATTTATTATGTGTTTCTGGATGGGACAGAGGTCCCTCTCTCAAATAAAACTACATACCTGGGTATCTTTTTGAGCAGAATATTACTTGCTTACTTGATTAAAAAAAAAAAATCAGAAAATCACCCCAAAAACATTTAAAAAAATTGAAATGGCAAATACGTTAAAGGTGTTATACGGGATTTTTACATTTTTTTCTTATAGGGCTAAGTACTTACAGGTAGGTAGTTGCTAATTACCTGCCTTGTGCCAATATCTGCCATTTTATAGGAGTCACCGACCGCTCCTGCCAGCGATTCTGCTGCTTCAGATCAGTTCTTCTTTTGGTCAGCTTTGTCGACGGGGTGTCACTGCCAATATGCTGATTGACAGCAGTTTGACAACTGACTCTCCACAGCCCATCAGGATGACATCAGCAGAGATGCCCCTCAACAGAGCAGAGTGGAAGAGAAGAAGCTGCTCTGTCGAAGCTGCAGAAAAGCTGTCAGGAGCAATTTGTGATCGCTCAAAGCAGAGATCAACGCCGGGCAGAACAGGAAGGTAATTGGCAATTACCTGCCTGTAACTTCTTAGCTCCATATAAAAAAAATACAAAAGTCATAGATAAACCCATTAAAAAAAATGCTTCAAGAGAAAAAAAAAGTCAAGAAAATACCAGGGTTTCCTAAAGCACTCATGGTTTTTGACCACCTGAAAAGAAGCTTGTGTGAACATAGTCAGGTTCAGTTTTGTAAGATTTAAGCATGGCTCAAAATAAAAAAAAAAGCAGTGTGATTGAATGCACAAAATGTCCTCAGCTCCAGTAATCATCCAGCAGAGTCGGGAGGAGAAGATCATTATCAAAAATAAGCAGTTAGGAGATGAGATTAGAGACTACGTTGTCTCGTGCAGGAGTAAAGAATAAAAGAATCCTTTTCTTCTGGTCATAAAACTAATGGAAATAAACACTTCAATGTGTCTTCAACCTCTAGGGGCTACAAATATGGTCTTCATTTGTTGACACAGACAACGTATTGGTACTTAGCCTTGAACATATTGGTTGCAGACACACATCCAGAGTCTAATAAAGCATATTGTATTCTTTAGGAAAGGCTCTAAGCTTAGGACAGTCGTATTGAGCTCAGATTCTCAAGCACCACTTACAAGGCAGGTTAAACAGATAGCTCGTATTGACAGCCGGTTCAATATCTCACTTATGTCGATTGATTTTTGTCTATACTCATGTTGGGTCATAATTAAATCCTTGCTTTACATTGACCATTTGACACTAGACTCAGACGTTTGTTTTCCGAGAAATGTGCGGGACATATTGACAATTCCAATAAAACTTGTACGCCCAATTCCCAAAGATGTCTGTCACCTGGTCACCTTGACATGCTTAGTAAAGCCCATGTTTACAGATATAGTAAAAAAAAATACTTATTGCCAGCCCTTGTGTAAGTATCATTGCTAAATACTAAAATCGATTGTGTATGACCATAATTAATGAGGTTGTTGTTAATAGGCAGGGAACCACAAGGACTTCTCGCAGACCTGTCAAGCACGATGATGTAAGACCTAACTAGATGAAGACCTTCCCACTGACGGCCTCAAGCAATGCCTTAATTATTTATCATTATGTATGAAGTCGTCAGCTTAATATGGAGACGGCATACATTACTTACGACGATGCCTCGTGCATAAACAGACATTTGTTACACTGACCGTATAGATTAGGACTTTTCCGATTGCCAGACCTATAACAGACCTTGTCACCATAATTACTGTGTTATGATATTTAAAACAATCGAACGATTAATTATTTGGTGATATAAACGCAATGAAAAGTTTGGTTAATTATTTATAAACATAAATTTAACATCAATTTATAATATCATTCTGCATTTGGCAATTTGAGCTGTTAAAAACAGTGAAGCGCATGGCAGTAGACATAGCCTTCATTAAGGAGGTTCTCCGGTTAAAATCAATTGACTAAAAACCAACTAAAAAAATTTTAATAACCTCTTGGGCAAACGAGAATATGTTGCTTTTGGGGAAAGAGGAATAAGCTGCTGCTAGACACCTCTGCGAGCGACTTATCTTACCTGAGACCAAAATGATTGGGCATTTCTAAAATCGAACTGTCTGAACTTTCCTTTCCGAACATCTGTCATAAGGCAAAAATCTGGAGGCCTCCGTAAACATTAGATGGTCGGCCAGTCCTGCCAAAATGAATGAGTTTCTCCATCATTAATGAAATGAATATAATAAGCTTAAAGGATTATTCCCATCGCAAAAGCAGGGACCCCTACCGATCCCAAGAAAATGGTTCTGAAATGCCCTGTCTGAAAGGAGCGATGGCAGTGCAAAAGCACCACAGTTCCATTCATTCTCCATGGAACTGCTGGAAAAAGCGGAGCATTGAACTTAGCTATAGCTATCCTCAGCATCTCATAGATAATTAATGGAATAGTGGTGATCATGCCTCACCACCTCTCAAATCAGATAGGGCTTTTCAGAGGCCCATTATTGGGATTGGTAGGTGTCCCAGTAATTGGACCCCCATCATAAAATAAGTGTTAACTTCTAAAGATGGGAATACATACATGTATGAAAGGGGTCTGAGAGAGATAGCTGTTGGTCAAACAAGCCTTCAGCCAACTATACACACTGATAAAGGTTGGCTGAAGGCTTGTTTGGCCAACAGTCATCTCCCAATCCCCATGCATACATATAAAGTGCATGTGTTCTCTCTGAGGTGAGAGGAATTAATCTACTGCTAAAGGCTATCTCCCTGAGAACAAAAGAATCAGGTATGTTGAAATCGAACTGCCTGATCCTTCTTTCCCCTAACACCTGCTTCTTTTTGAAGGAGACTCATTAGACCCTTACACAAATTGAATAGTCAGATGATTTTGCCAAAATTAGAATTCAATGAAGTATTCCAAAAGTGTCAACAGGGAAAAAGAAAATCAAAGTGGGCCAAAAAGTAAAGTGGAAAAAATGAAATAAAGGAAAATGTGCTGTAATCTACATTATTCGGTCAATTCATTTTGACTGAAGAACCTTTACAAACATTTTCACGGGATACTTGGTTAATTTCAAATGATGTCTTCCTTATACTAGCCTTATTTTCATCCTAATTTCAGATCGGTTTTAAAAAAATAAGTGGTCAGTAACTAGCGGGGGTATTGGGGGGGTTCGATTGCCTTGGGCCCAACCGGAGTGACTGCCACTCTGAAACTGTATCGGCATATAGAGGGTGCCGGTACAGTTAGACCTCTTAATAGAGAACCACCACTCTCTCCATTTTGTAGACCCCAAGTTGGTTTAGTAGTTAGTAGGTGGCCCAGTGGCCTAGAAAAACGCAAGGTTATGCATAGGACATCGGCGTCCCGACGCAGGCAGCACAATTATGTCACCACATTGCTCTGCCTGAACTTTGAAGCTGACTGTGTTAGTGGATTCATAATAATCCAGAGTTATATGAGTATATAAATATATATATTTATTATTATACTATATTTTTATTTCAACTTTCTGGGAAACTATAACTTTTTATCAGCAGAATGAAGAGTTTGCGTAGTCTAGCAATAGATGGGGTTGGTGATGAAAATGTGAAAAGTGAAATATGTCTGTGTGTCGTAAACCCTGTAGAAACCAGTCATGGATCGAAGAATTCACCATGGCGGTAAAGATGAGAAAAGCAAACCAGTCCCATCAGAAAGGTCAAATGTAAGTCCCATATATATATTGTAGATTGTGAGCCCTCGGGGCAGGGTCCTCGCTCCTCCTGTACCAGTCGCTGTCACATTGTGTTCAAGATTATTGTAATTGTTCTTGTATTATACCCCTTTTTCACATGTAAAGCGCCATGGAATAAATGGCGCTATAATAATAATAATATATATGTACAGTATATATATTATTATATATATGTGTGTGTGCTGTAATCGGTTATATGGTCTGCTGAACTGGTAAATTTGGTAAACTACTAAATTTGATTCAGTAACAGCTTTGTCGTCTGCGGAGGTGCCCACTATACCTACTATACTATGTAGTTGTAAACATGGTAGCCTGTGGTGCCCACTCAGATTTGTTTAACTCCCATATGCTGAACCGCCAGTTATGCCTCTGACTAGGGTCTCCTGTATCAGAACTAGTACAGACACGCAAATCCTACATTTTTCTAAATACTTGTATACATGTATACTTATATGCATGTATTTAGGCTTAAAATTCATTTTTGCAATTGGATTTCATTAAAAAAAATGCACTGTTTGCCTTTTATCGCTCCTCTGCTGTACCATCTGTTCCTGCTGCAGAATGAGTTAACGAGAAAACCATCAGTAAGCTCTCCTGGTGGTCTGACAGGATTGTAACTATTTTATCTGTCTTTTTCTGAGCACCTTTCAGATTAATGACCACATCAAAGTTGAAACAAAGAGCCAATAAAACCCAAAAGGTGCAAAACTTTTAATGAAACCCAATTGAAAAAATGTATTTTTTAACCTAAAATACAATCAATTTAAGTAAAAAAAATTACAAAAATTGTCCACAGTGGTGAATGAATTTTTGAGTAGGACTTTCCTCCTAATGAAGTAACTTACAGCAGAGGTGTAGAAGAGAACATGGATTTAATTACAGTATTATCCCCCGATCATAGTTTCCACTTCTTGTGCCATAGGAGACTTGAGTGTCTGAACAAACTTAAGGCGACTTTTTATGACTCTCAAAATTTGGCTTCGATACAACCAAGACTACATAGAAATGCTACGCATAAATACATCACTAATGTTACCAATCAAATAGAGTATCTCAAAAAGATGTTCCTTCACATCGGGCCGGTGACTTTGTTAAATTACATATAGATTACGTTGGCATATTGGAACCTACAGGACATTATCAGCATGCAGAACAGTTTACCGTGGCACATAATCACATGCAGGTATCCTCACAGTCAGGGCATTGCGGATAACCCTTTAATAAAAAAATCTATATATTAATTTCCCTGGAAAGCTTCCAACATCAGGATACAAGAATGAGTTATCCCTGTGCATTGCTACAGCCACAGAGCTTGCAATCTGTCATGAGATGAGAATGTCAACCTTAAATGCCAGCGAATGCCAAAGATGGATGATGGGACTGATTAATAGCGTAAAAAAAATCCAAGTTCTTGGAATTTCATAAAGTTTACAGAACTGACAAACTAATTTTATGAGATCCGCAGCTCATTCATCTTTTTTTTCCTGCATTGCTAACCAGGATATATATATACATATTTTTTTTTTTACCCTTTTAATATATATACCTATAAATTTTCAGGCAGTGAGATAGAAAAAAAAACTTTAGTGATTCACCTTCAGTCTGTCTGCAAGGGCATAGTTTCCAGACTGATCTCTGTAAGTGAGACTTGGCAGAAAAACCCCCATGTAAATCTACTAGATGAAGCTTCTGAGTTGCATATATTTTTATTTTATAGGAAATTAACGTCATCGCCTTAACCAGTCCGAAGCTGGCAGATGTGCTGAGGCTTACACAGCATTCTTGGCGGAAATGAAAAAAGGCAAGCAAGGGTTAATGGGATTACATCGCTGTTACTAATAAGTAATATATGTTTAGAGGAGAAAAAGAAAGTTCCTTGAGGAAAAGAAATATATACGCAAGTAATGGATAAACTCCAAACTGGAGAGACATGACAGAGAGACACAGGTAAGGAGCAGGTAAAGATATTATCCTGAGCAATTAAAGAGAAACTCATTATGAGCTGGTATATAAAAGGGCACACGTTTCCTATTGTGAGTGCAACTAGACTTTTTTTTCTTTTTTCAAAAAATTTGACATCTGTTTAAAATACTGTTTGTTGCTCACCTAGAAAGAGTCGTGGCTTCATGGGAGGATGTGGCTAGGTTGGCAGGGGTGTGGCTTAGTTGTAATGGGTGTGACTTAGCTGGAAAGGGAGAAGCTTCATATGAGGGTGTGGCTTAGAATGAAAGGGTGTGACTTAGCAGGTAAGGGTGTGGATTGAAGGAAGGGTGTGGCTTATCTGGAAACTGTGGCTTCACGGGAGGGTGTGGCTTATCCGTTTAGTGCGTGGGTTCGTGGGAGTATTTGGCTTAACAGGAAAGGGTGTGGCTTTATGGTAGGGTGTGGTTTTATGGTAGGGTGTGGCTTAACAGGAAAGGGTGAGGCTTTATGGTAGGGTGTGGCTTAGCTGGAAAGGGTGAGGCTTTATGGCAGGGTGTGGCTTAGCTGGAAAGGGTGAGGCTTTATGGTAGGGTGTGGCTGAGCTGGAAAGGGTGAGGCTTTATGGTAGGGTGTGGCTTAACAGGAAAGCGTGAGGCTTTATGGTAGGGTGTGGCTGAGTTGGAATGGGTGAGGCTTTATGGTAGGGTGTGGCTGAGCTGGAAAGGGTGAGAATTTATGGTAGGGTGTGACTGAGCTGGAAAGGGTGAGGCTTTATGGTAGGGTGTGGCTGAGCTGGAAAGGGTGAGGCTTTATGGTAGGGTGTGGCTTAACAGGAAAGGGTGAGGCTTTATGGTAGGGTGTGGCTGAGCTGGAAAGGGTGAGGCTTTATGGTAGGGTGTGGCTGAGCTGGAAAGGGTGAGGCTTTATGGTAGGGTGTGGCTTAACAAGAAAGGGTGATGCTTTATGGTAGGGTGTGGCTGAGCTGGAAAGGGTGAGGCTTTATGGTAGGGTGTGGCTGAGCTGGAAAGGGTGAGGCTTTATGGTAAGGTGTGGCTGAGCTGGAGAGGGTGAGGCTTTATGGTAGGGTGTGGCTGAGCTGGAAAGGATGAGGCTTTATGGTAAGGTGTGGCTTAGCTGGAAAGGGTGAGGCTTTATGGGAAGGTGTGGCTGAGCTGGAAAGGGTGAGGCTTTATGGTAGGGTGTGGCTTAACAGGAAAGGGTGAGGCTTTATGGTAGGGTGTGGCTGAGCTGGAACGGGTGAGGCTTTATGGTAGGGTGTGACTGAGCTGGAAAGGGTGAGGCTTTATGGTAGGGTGTGGCTTAACAGGAAAGGGTGAGGCTTTATGGTAAGGTGCGGCTGAGCTGGAAAGGGTGAGGCTTTATGGTAGGGTGTGGCTTAACAGGAAAGGGTGAGGCTATATGGAAGGGTGTGGCTGAGCTGGAAAGGGTGAGGCTTTATGGTAGGGTGTGGCTGAGCTGGAAAGAGTGAGGCTTTATGGTAAGGTGTGGCTGAGCTGGAAAGGGTGAGCTTTATGGTAGGGTTTGGCTTAACAGGAAAAGTTGAGGCTTTATGGTAGGGTGTGGCTGAGCTGGAAAGGGTGAGGCTTTATGGTAGGGTGTGGCTTAACAGGAAAGGGTGAGGCTTCATGGAAGGGTGTGGCTGAGCTGGAAAGGGTGAGGCTTTATGGTAGGGTGTGGCTGAGCTGGAAAGGGTGAGGCTTTATGGTAGGTTGTGGCTGAGCTGGAAAGGGTGAGGCTTTATGGTAAGGTGTGGCTGAGCTGGAGAGGGTGAGGCTTTATGGTAGGGTGTGGCTGAGCTGGAAAAGAAGAGGCTTTATGGTAGGGTGTGGCTTGGCTGGAAAGGGTGAGGCTTTATGGTAAGGTGTGGCTGAGCTGGAAAGGATGAGGCTTTTATTGTAGGGTGTGGCTTAACAAGAAAGGGTGAGGCTTTATAGTAGGGTGTGGCTGAGCTGGCAAGGGTGAGGCTTTATGGTAGGGTGTGGCTGAGCTGGAAATGGTGAGGCTTTATGGTAAGGTGTGGCTGAGCTGGAAAGGGTGAGGCTTTATGGTAGGGTGTGGCTGAGCTGGAAAGGGTGAGGCTTTATGGTAGGGTGTGGCTTAACAGGAAAGGGTGAGGCTTCATGGAAGGGTGTGGCTTAGCAGGAAAGGGTGAGGCTTTATGGTAGGGTGTGACTGAGCTGGAAAGGGTGAGGCTTTATGCTAGGGTGTGGCTGAGCTGGAAAGGGTGAGAATTTATGGTAACGTGTGACTGAGCTGGAAAGGGTGAGGCTTTATGGTAGGGTGTGGCTTAACAGGAAAGGGTGAGGCTTTATGGTAGGGTGTGGCTGAGCTGGAAAGGGTGAGGCTTTATGGTAGGGTGTGGCTTAACAGGAAAGGGTGAGGCTTTATGGTAGGGTGTGGCTGAGCTGGAAAGGGTGAGGCTTTATGGTAGGGTGTGGCTGAGCTGGAAAGGGTGAGGCTTTATGGTAGGGTGTGGCTGAGCTGGAAAGGATGAGGCTTTATGGTAAGGTGTGGCTTAGCTGGAAAGGGTGAGGCTTTATGGGAAGGTGTGGCTGAGCTGGAAAGGGTGAGGCTTTATGGTAGGGTGTGGCTTAACAGGAAAGGGTGAGGCTTTATGGTAGGGTGTGGCGGAGCTGGAAAGAGTGAGGCTTTATGGTAAGGTGTGGCTGAGCTGGAAAGGGTGAGCTTTATGGTAGGGTGTGGCTTAACAGGAAAGGGTGAGGCTTCATGGAAGGGTGTGGCTGAGCTGGAAAGGGCGAGGCTTTATGGTAGGGTGTGGCCGAGCTGGAAAGGGTGAGGCTTTATGGTAGGGTGTGGCTGAGCTGGAAAGGGTGAGGCTTTATGGTAAGGTGTGGCTGAGCTGGAGAGGGTGAGGCTTTATGGTAGGGTGTGGCTGAGCTGGAAAAGATGAGGCTTTATGGTAGGGTGTGGCTTGGCTGGAAAGGGTGAGGCTTTATGGTAAGGTGTGGCTGAGCTGGAAAGGATGAGGCTTTATTGTAGGGTGTGGCTTAACAGGAAAGGGTGAGGCTTTATGGTAGGGTGTGGCTGAGCTGGAAAGGGTGAGGCTTTATGGTAGGGTGTGGCTGAGCTGGAAAGGGTGAGGCTTTATGGTAGGGTGTGGCTTAACAGGAAAGGGTGAGGCTTCATGGAAGGGTGTGGCTTAACAGGAAATGGTGAGGCTTTATGGTAGGGTGTGGCTGAGCTGGCAAGGCTGAGGCTTTATGGTAGGGTGTGGCTGAGCTGGAAATGGTGAGGCTTTATGGTAAGGTGTGGCTGAGCTGGAAAGGGTGAGGCTTTATGGTAGGGTGTGGCTGAGCTGGAAAGGGTGAGGCTTTATGGTAGGGTGTGGCTTAACAGGAAAGGGTGAGGCTTCATGGAAGGGCGTGGCTTAACAGGAAAAGGTGAGGCTTTATGGTAGGGTGTGACTGAGCTGGAAAGGGTGAGGCTTTATGCTAGGGTGTGGCTTAGCTGGAAAGGGTGTCGCTTCACGGGAGGGACTGTCTTAGCAATGGTGTGGCTGAACTGGAAAGGGAGAGGTTTCCTGAAATGAGTGGCTTAACAAGAAAGGGTGTGGCTTATCTGGAAACGATGTGGCTTCATGGGAAGGTGTGGTTTGGATGTCAGGGGTGTGGCTTAGCTGGGTGTGGTATAGCAATTAAGGGTGTGGATTGAAGGATGGGTGTGGCTTATCTGCAAACAGGGTGGCTTCATGATAGGGTGTGGCTTATCAGGTTATGGTGTGGATTTATGGGAGAATTTGGATTAACAGGAAAGGTGAGGCTTTATGATAGGGTGTGGCTTAGCTGGAAAGGGTGTGGCTTCGTGGGAGGGGGAGTGGCTTAGGCAGACATGGTGAGGCTGAACTGAAAAGGTGTGACATAGCTGGAAAGGGAGAGGATTCACAAAAGGTGTGGCTTAACAAGAAAGGGTGTGGCTTCATGGGGGTATGGCTTCATTGGAAAATGTGGTTTAGCTTGAAAGAGTGTGGCTTTAGAGTGTGTGTATTAACGGGAAAGTGTGCAGTTTTATTGAAGGGTGTGACTTAGCGGGAAGAAGTGTCTTAGCTTAGTGTGTGGCTTAGCGGGACAGGGTATAGCTTCATCAGACAGTGTGGTTTAGCTGGAAAATGAGTGGCTCAAAATATGCCAATATGTGATAAAAAAATGTGGCAAAAAAATTGGTCTCAAGGTAACCCAACCAAGAGATGGCGCAAGATAAGATAAAAGTGTCTAAATATGCTCCAAAATTATCATCCAACATGAGTCACAGATGAAATTGGCCTGTCATGAATCAACACTACCGGCACCACCAATTTGTCATGAACAACACAGTCGTGACACATGTGCCTAGGATGCTACTGTAAAGTAGAATTATAATACAAAATAACTTAAAATATTGTTTTACCTTGTACAGTCTATGGTGTACAGTCAGAATGACTACACAAGGTGAAAACCTTGATGCCTGGTGTTTAACCATATGTGCCAGTTTAACCATATAGGCTGGCCCAGATGGTTATACAACATTGACAGCTGCCTATTAATTACTCTTTGTATACATTCCATGTCTTATCATCATCAGATAACCAGCTTCAATTAGTGGGAGGGTGCAGGCATGTTCCCAGCCTTTGATCTGCACAACTATAACCCAATTTATGACAAGGCCCATCACGTTCTTTTCATTGCCTATCCTGTGTATTGGACATGATTAGTAAATCTGTCCCAAAGTACTATCTTCTGTCTTTGGGTAGAGGCAATTTTAATGCATTTAGCAGAACCCCTCTTCCCCTACCTTAGCCACAGGGTAAGCACCATTCTCTTCAATGAAGCTGAACTGCAATATCAAGTACACTTCATGGACAGGTGTGAATCTATTCAAGGAAGACAGCAGCCATGTTTTTCCTACCCTGTACAATCCCCTTAAGTGGCATGGAAGTAGAGGATCATTTAGCATCCTTGAAACTTACTTCAAGGCAACATTTGCTCATGTGCAAGTCAAAATGAAATCCGACGATCCAATGAAAATCCTATAACCCTAAGGTCACAGGTAACTTTGCAAAGATCCTAACAAGAATGCTCACCTGCTAGAGTTGTCCATAGAGTGCCTGTGACAGCTAAAAAAAAAGATGATCACAATAAAAGTTCTGCAATTCGGAAACAAAAAGTGCACAGATTTTTTTTTCCGATGAACCCACCGCTGTGATGGACGCCTTTTCAATACACTTTGAAAGCTGAGCCACAGTAAGACAAATGTCGGCTATAAATATGCAGTTACATGTTAAGACGTTAAACAAGCTCGTATTACTATTCCATGGTGTTCCTAGCCGGGGCAGAGTCCGGGACAATAGACAGTAGTTGTCACCATTAATAGATGATCCTGTTTGATTGATGTTTGATCGCGGTGGATTTCTCCAATGTCTGGTGGAAATGTAAAACAGCTGCAGGATAATGTAACAAAGGGGATTTATCTATTATGGGCCGAGCTGCCTTTCCTTGTAAAGGTTCAGTGAGGCTTCTTGTACTTCATAGGCACAGAAAACATGTATCTTGCAAAGTTATAAAGAACAGATGTAAAATACAACCACTAGCGCTGGCCACAGCGACCTATGGTCATACTGTACTTTTAGATTTGCAGCTACAATTTCGGTTTATATAGAAGCCCTATAAATCCAGAGTCTTACAATTAAAAATCAGGAAAGAAAAAACCTTTCTAACATTTCATTGTGGTGATAATTTGACCTGCAAGTTTCCATCAGGACTACCTAATGCCCAAATAGAACAAAAGGATGTCAGCGGGGTTCCTCAGGAGCGAACATATCGTTTGTTCAACCTGTGCAACTGCACAGAGTCCAGGAGATAGGGGGCCAATTTCTACCTCCAAAGCAGCAGGAATTGTGAATTCTGATGAGCTATTGGGATGCAAAAGGGCCTATACATTGTTCTTTCACAGGGGCCCTTTTATGCGGGTGTCCATGATTGGGTACCCTATTTTGGTTCCTAGGCGTTTGAACAGCTCCCACCCATGAGGACTTAGCTTTTTGGAGGAGAAATTAAGGGTTTCTTGCACCTGGTGATATTAGCTGACTGCAAGTTAAAAGGTGTCTGTCAGAGCAAAATGACTGTTCAAACCAAGCAAATGTGTTCAGAGCACCCACTCACTGCACCTTCTCACTTATCTGTTTTCCATATGTTTCTGCTAAGGATGAGAGAATCGATTCTAAGCAAATAGAATTCATTTACAATTTCCCAAAATTCACTGAAGATATCTGATTTCAATTTTTTGGGGGGAATTTTATCTGCATGCATACAGCAAAATGGCAGCCAGTGGTTCCCAGTCTGCTGTAAGGAATAAAAAAACAATAAAAGATCATGCTCATCTCGCTCATCAACTCTCCCTGCCACAACTCCCAAAGGTTGCTTAGTTTGGTTCTTTTGTGCTGACACACTCCCTTTAATATAAGCTGCCTGGGCTCCGCTTCCTTACTCTGGGTCCGCTGCCCTCTGTTGTGCTCCACATTGAGTTTTGCACGTTGCCTGGCGTAGCTCAATTACATAATCTCCCCAGGCCTATTTAAGGCCCACTAAGAGACCCAACTGTGTCTTAGGATTGAGACTAGAGAGTCCTATGTTTGGTGTGCTCCAACATAAGTCCATATCCCATTGCCTCATTCTTTAAGCAGAAGATTGACACAATCAGACAAAGCTTTTGCCTAAAGTCCCCACAACCCCTCCTCATATGTACTCAACCTTCCTCCTCCAAACCTCACTTCTCTACCATTACAGAAAGTCAAATCTCCTCTTTACTCTCCAAATCACACCTCACCACCTGCAAACTTGACCCAATCCCATCCCACCTCATCCCTAACCTTACCACAGTCTTCATCCAACCTTAACCCACCTCTTCAACCTGTCACTAACAACCGGTGTCTTCCCCTCATGTTTCAAACATGCCTCAATCACACCCATCCTCAAAAAGCCCTCCCTCGACCCATTCTCTCTGACTAGCTACCGCCCCATATCACTTCTCCCCTATGCCTCAAAACTACTAGAACAACATGTCCACCTTGAACTGTCCTCCCATCTCTCCTCATGTTCCCTCTTCGACTGCTTACAATCTGGCTTCCGACCGCCTCACTCGACTGAAACTGCCCTGACCAAAGTCACCAATGAGCTACTAAAAGCCAAATCCAAGCGATACTACTCCATCCTCCTCCTACTGGACCTGTCATCTGCCTTCAACACAGTCGACCATTCCCTCTTATTGCAGATTCTCTCATCTCTTGGCATCACGGACTTGGCCCTATCTTGGATCTCCTCATAACTAACAGACAGGACATTCAGCGTCTCCTTTTCATGCACCACTTCCTCATCTCGCCCCCTATCTGTAGGTGTCTCCCAAGGTTCAGTTCTAGGACCTCTGCTCTTCCCATCTACACCTTTGGCCTGGGACAGCTCATAGAGTCTCACGGCTTTCAGTATCAACTCTATGCTGATGACACACTGATCTACCTCTCTGGACCCGATATCTCCTCCCTACTAACCAAAATCCCACAATGTCTGTCCACCATCTCACCCTCTTTCCACCCTCTCATTCATATCCCCCATCTGACCTATCCATCAACGTCAATGGCTGTTCATTCTCCCCAGTCCCACAAGCTCGCTGCCTTGGGGTAACACTCGACTCTGATCTCTCCTTCAAACCACATATCCAAGCCCTTTCCACTTCCTGCCGACTCCAACTCAAAAATATCTCCCGGATCCACACATTCCTCAGCAAAGACTCTACAAAAACACTAGTGCATGCCCTCATCATCTCCCGCCTTGACTGCAATCTCCTGCTCTGTGGCCTCCCTTCCAACACTCTCGCGCCCCTCCAATCTATCCTAAACTCTGCTGCTCGACTAATCCACCTGTCCCCCCTTTATTCCCTGGCCTCTCCCCTCTGTTAATCCCTTCACTGGCTCCCCATTGCCCAGAGACTCAAGTTCAAAACCCTAACCATGGCATACAAAGCCATCCACAACATGTCTCCTCCATACATCTGTGATCTAGTCTCCCGGTACCTACCGGCACGCAACTAAGATCCTCACAAGATCTCCTGCTCTACTACCCTCTTATTTCCTCTTCCCACAATCGCATACAAGATTTCTCCCGCGCATTTGCCCTACTCTGGAACTCTCTACCCCAACACATCAGACTCTCGCCTACCGTGGAAGCCTTCAAAAGAAACCTGAAGACCCACCTCTTCCGACAAGCCTACAACCTGCAGTAATCACCGCTCCACCACATTATTGCATGACCTCCTCTACCCTCACCGACTGTATCCCCACCCATCCCTTGTAGATCGTGAGCCCTCATGGGCAGGGTCCTCTCTCCTCCTGTACCAGCCGCTGACACGTTTTGTTAAGATTATGTAAATGTTTTTGCTATGTAGACCCCCGTTTACACATGTAAAGCGCCATGGAATAAATGGCGCTATAATAATAAATAATAATAATATCATGCTTTAATTTGCATTCATCTTTACTGGGTTCCACTTCATCTTTCCTATAGCTCCTGAGATTCTCGATTGTCCAAGTCATCACTGTTCCACATGTCCTCTAGGAAGCTGCACCAATACCCACCCGGACATGAGGCTTAGTGGATCCACCTCCCCACGTGAACCTTATAGGGGTGTTGTCTCAATAAACCACCAACATCCAAGTGGTGAGACAGAAAAGAACTAATGGTGCAAAGACAACTCATGCCCAAAAGAAACCAAAGAAGCCAAGTTGACATAATATCATAAGAGCCGCTCTGATGAATTTGGTAGAATTTGCTCAAATTTGGTCAAATAGTACATTTTCAAATCTTAAAAAAATTGATAAATCTGCCCCGAATTAGGCCCAATCTCCACATTAAATAGAGAAGTTAATAAAACCCTTCGGCGCTCCTCTACCTATAACATGGTAGCAGCTCTAATAATTGCAGTCACGTTGACTTGTCGTTCTCATAGATATTTAATACTTGACGTAGGTTTCAAATAACGAAAAAACATCAACAATTTGTTATTACAAGCAAAGACGAAAAAAAACTCTCCACACATGAATGAACTTAAGACTTTAGAGTATAAATTAAAATGAAATACAGCTTACTGTACGGAGGAACAAATAGCAGGAAACACTGGAGCATGTCATATTATACAGAATGAATGATGCTCGAAGCAAACCTGTTTATGTAAAGGACCAGATAGTGAATGGAAGCGATATGGGTCCTTCTATTTATAGGGTTCAATAGCACTTAAAGGGGTATTACAAAATCTTGGCAAGTCATCGCCTTTCCACAAGATGCAAGGTAGTGTGACAAGCAATCAAGTCACAAAGGAATCCAAATGGTCCCCACTCTTTGCCACTTGCTTGTCACGGCCGCACTTTCTCGCATGTCCCAATGCAAACCCATTCACTAGCATTATGATACTTTCGGCACAGAGATGTTTAGCCGTGCAAACTGTTTCGCCATGAAGCCCCAGACTAAGGCTTCCAGAGCTCTCCACCATCCACTCTGTAATTCATAGAAATCTGTCATCTTTAAGACCCCCAAATACAGAGGAATGTCGTCTCAACCCCGTTTTGGGAAAGCGTCCAACTCTTCTCTGACAAACTATATAGATTGGACATGTTGAATTTTCATGCCCAATCCTTTGGTTCTTCAGGGAGTTAAGCCGTCAGCAGAGATGTCTGAGGGCAAATTGATGTCCATTTACACTACGCGATGAACAGCGGTAAACTAATGCTGACTAGTAACATGTTTGCTGGTCAGCGGTCATTTGATAACCAGTTTACACAGGCAGACTGTTCTCGGCAGCACAGGTCCTGTTTACACAGGATGATGTGCTGCCGAGTACAATGATCTGTTCTGCAGCACAAAAGCACGAACGAGTAAACATATCTGGTATTTCAGCATCCGTAAAAGTCCGATTTATGAAAATATAAAGAAATTTAACCCATACAGCAAGCACTGTAAAGCAAAAAATACAAATAAAAAAAATATATATACAGTACAGACCAAAAGTTTGGACACACCTTCTCATTTAAAGATTTTTCTGTATTTTCATGACTATGAAAATTGTACATTCACACTGACGGCATCAAAACTATGAATTAACACATGTGGAATTATATACTTAACAAAAAAGTGTGAAACAACTGAAAATATGTCTTATATTCTAGGTTCTTCAAAGTAGCCACCTTTTGCTTTGATGACTGCTTTGCACACTCTTGGCATTCTCTTGATGAACTTCAAGAGGTAGTCACCGGAAATGGTCTTCCAACAATCTTGAAGGAGTTCCCAGAGATGCTTAGCACTTGTTAGCCCTTTTGCCTTCACTCTGCGGTCCAGCTCACCCCAAACCATCTCGATTGGGTTCAGGTCTGGTGACTGTGGAGGCCAGGTCATCTGGCGTAGCACCCCATCACTCTCCATCTTGGTCAAATAGCCTTTACACAGCCTGGAGGTGTGTTTGGGGTCATTGTCCTGTTGAAAAATAAATGATGGTCCAACTAAACGCAAACCGGATGGAATAGCATGCTGCTGCAAGATGCTGTGGTCGCCATGCTGGTTCAGTATGCCTTCAATTTTGAATAAATCCCCAACAGTGTCACCAGCAAAGCACCCCCACACCATCACACCTCCTCCTCCATGCTTCACGGTGGGAACCAGGCATGTAGAGTCCATCTGTTCACCTTTTCTGCGTCGCACAAAGACACGGTGGTTGGAACCAAAGATCTCAAATTTGGACTCATCAGACCAAAGTATAGATTTCCACTGGTCTAATATCCATTCCTTGTGTTCTTTAGCCCAAACAAGTCTCTTCAGCTTGTTGCCTGTCCTTAGCAGTGGTTTCCTAGCAGCTATTTTACCATGAAGGCCTGCTGCACAAAGTCTCCTCTTAACAGTTGTTGTAGAGATGTGTCTGCTGCTAGAACTCTGTGTGGCATTGACCTGGTCTCTAATCTGAGCTTCTGATAACCTGCGATTTCTGAGGCTGGTGACTCGGATAAACTTATCCTCAGAAGCAGAGGTGACTCTTCGTCTTCCTTTCTTGGGGCGGTCCTCATGTGAGCCAGTTTCTTTGTAGCGCTTGATGGTTTTTGCAACTGCACTTGGGGACACTTTCAAAGTTTGCCCAATTTTTCAGACTGACTGACCTTCATTTCTTAAAGTAATGATGGCCACTCGTTTTTCTTTACTTCGCTGCTTTTTTCTTGCCATAATACAAATTCTAACAGTCTATTCAGTAGGACAATCAGCTGTGTATCCACCTGACTTCTGCACAACACAACTGATGGTCCCAACCCCATTTATAAGGCAAGAAATCCCACTTATTAAACCTGACAGGGCACACCTGTGAAGTGAAAACCATTTCCGGTGACTACCTCTTGAAGCTCATCAAGGGAATGCCAAGAGTGTGCAAAGCAGTCATCAAAGCAAAAGGTGGCTACTTTGAAGAACCTAGAATATAAGACATATTTTCAGTTGTTTCACACTTTTTTGTTAAGTATATAATTCCACATGTGTTAATTCATAGTTTTGATGCCTTCAGTGTGAATGTACAATTTTCAAAGTCATGAAAATACAGAAAAATCTTTAAATAAAAAGGTGTGTCCAAACTTTTGGTCTGTACTGTATGTATACACGTATTGAAATTCCATTTTTTGGCATTAAAAAGTAGTCAAAACATTGGATCTACCACAAAATGGTATTGATAAAAACATCAGCTCGTCATGCAAAAAGAAACAAGCTCACGAACAGTTCCACTGACGTTGTCTGAAAAATGACAAAACAAACAATATACAGTGCCTACAAGTAGTATTCAACCCCCTGCAGATTTAGCTGGTTGACACATGCGGAATTAACTTGGCATTGTGACATTTGTACTGTAGATCAGCCTGGAAGTGGGAAATGCACTGCAGCAAATTTTTTTTTTTATTTTATTTTTTTTTAAAAACGTTAAAAGTTAATTCAGAGTGTCATTTATTATTCAACCCCTCAAACCACAAGAATTCTGTTTGGTCCCCCAAAAGTATTAAGAAGTAGTTCAGGCACCAAGAATAATGAGCTTCACATGTGTGGATTAAAGATCTCTTTTGCCAGCCTTTTATGACTATTTAAGACCCTCCCCAAACTTGTGAACAGCACTCAGACATGGTCAACATGGGAAAGACAAAGGAGCATTTCAAGGCCATCAGAGACAAGATCGTGGAGGGTCACAAGGCTGGCAAGGGGTACAAAACCCTTTCCAAGGAGTTGGGCCTACCTGTCTCCACTGTTGGGAGCATCATCCGTAAGTGGAAGGCTTATGGAACTACTGTTAGCCTTCCACGGCCAGGACAGCCTTTGAAAGTGTCCTCCCGTGCCGAGGCCAGGCTTGTCCGAAGAGTCAAGGCTAACCCAAGGACAACAAGGAAGGAGCTCCGGGAAGATCTCATGGCAGTGGGGACATTGGTTTCAGTCAATACCATAAGTAACGTACTCCACCGCAATGGTCTCCGTTCCAGACGATCCCGTAAGGTACCTTTACTTTCAAAGCGTCATGTCAAGGCTCGTCTACAGATTGCTCATGATCACTTGGAGGACTCTGAGACAGACTGGTTCAAGGTTCTATGGTCTGATGAGACCAATATCGAGATTTTTGGTGCCAACCACACACGTGACGTTTGGAGACTGGATGGCACTGCATACGACCCCAAGAATACCATCCCTACAGTCAAGCATGGTGGTGGCAGCATCATGCTGTGGGGCTGTTTCTCTGCCAAGGGGCCTGGCCATCTGGTCCACATCCATGGGAAGATGGATAGGACGGCCTTCCTGGAGATTTTGGCCAAGAACCTCCGCTCCTCCATCAAGGATCTTAAGATGGGTCGTAATTTCATCTTCCAACAAGACAACGACCCAAAGCACACAGCCAAGAAAACCAAGGCCTGGTTCAATAGGGAAAAAGTCAAGGTGTTGGAGTGGCCTAGTCAGTCTCCTGACCTTAACCCAATTGAAAACTTGTGGAAGGAGCTCAAGAATAAAGTCCACATGAGACACCCAAAGAACCTAGATAACTTGGAGAAGATCTGCATGGAGGAGTGGGCCAAGATAACTCCACAGACCTGTGCCGGCCTGATCAGGTCTTATAAAAGACGATTATTAGCTGTAATTGCAAACAAGGGTTATTCCACAAAATATTAAACATAGGGGTTGTATAATAATTGACCCACACTTTTATGTTTAAAATTTAATAAAATTCAACTGAGCAACATAACTTTTTGGTTTGTAAGATTTATGCTTCTGTTCATAAAACCTACTCTCGTTTGCAGTTTGAAGGCTCTAACTTATTTGCATCTTATCAAACCAGCTAAATCTGCAGGGGGTTGAATACTACTTGTAGGCACTGCATATATATATTATTTTTACAAATTTATGATTTTTTCCACCACTAAAAAAACCTATACAAGTTTGATAACACCGTAAGCCATAATAATTTGGAGAATCATGTTTCCAGGTAATTTTTACCAGAAAATGAACGGCATAAAATTAAAAAAAAAAACAAAATGGCGTTATATTGCGGGGTTTTTTTCACCATTTCACCGTGCTTGGAATTTTTTCCTGTTTTTTCAATACATTATATGGTAAAGTACATAATGTCATTAAAAACTACAACTCGTAATGCAAAAAGAATCATAGGTTGGGTGAAAAAAGAAAAGGTATGGCTCTTGGAAGAAAAGGAAAAAACGGAAGCGCAAAAATGAAAAATTGCCCAGTCTGGAAATGTTTAGGCATTACCACCAATACTACCAGCGTTACTGCTACCACCATCAGTACTAACAATATTAAGAGTGGTACTACCAACAGTACGACTACCACCACCCCTACTACAGAGCTGAGGACTGAAATACATTAACATCAGGCGGCCATTATAACACCACTGCCCAATACCACATACATAAACAATGCATTCATGTATTAGTGCAGTAAAACACTGTTGTTACACGTGTATGTGACTAGTCCTGAGGTAACTTGTCTCCATCTCACGTTTCTTGACACTTCTTACCTCATAATTTCGCTATTTTCTGTCACGCAGCATGGGGTGATACTGGCATCATGGCGACAGACCACAGAGCACTATGGTGCTTCTGGGGGCAACATGGGCATTAGTACCGGCTGCTGGGTGTCAAGGGGCAGTGGGGTAACTTGAAACTCGTGGGCCCTAATGCAAAAGCCCCAAAGGGGCCCCCAATTGTTGCAAGTCTTTAGTAGTAATGCTTTTTTCATATGGGCTAAAGTGACATTTGGGGCCCTCTAGGCACCAGGGCCCCGATGCGATTGCAACCCCTGCACCTAGCAGTTACGCCCCTGTCAAGGGGGCACCAACAAGGCACTTTGCATGGGCTGTGGTATTTAGATACAGTGAGAGGACAGTACATCGTTTAGCTACAGCTCTGGCAAACATGTCACTAGTCCTGTATCGAAAAACCCCAAACTTAGGCAAGGAAGCTTTTTGCCTCTTTCCCTTGGCAGTATTCACACACGCCCCAAGTTTCCCTAGCCAGCGTTCACATTCACTGTGAAAATGGAAACTGAAGCAACTTTGCAATACATTTTAAATATCCTTTTCGTTTTTGAATCTTCAGCTCCTATGTAAACCCATGCGTCTCCATAGTAACAGAAAATAAATAAACCTTAATCCTACAGTCATATTATCTCACCTCTTCTACCAACACACATTCGGAAGATGGCCAAGTCACTTGGTATTGCTTGAAAAAAGTATGACGCAGGATAAGACTGTAAGGGTCGATTGTGGTTGTTACCATGGGGACGTATAGCTTTGCAGAGGAGCTGTTACTGGTGGGCCCTTGGCACCCCAGTCTGACACTGGATGGAGGTAGAGATGGTGCCCATAATAACCAATCAGATTTGTACATTCCATGCTGGAAAAAGAAAGGAAATCTGCAATCCGACTGGCAGCCATGAACACTTTCCTCATGTACCATAATAGAAGAATCTAGTTTTAGCAAATGAAAATGTTGGCATCTAGCAGTGACTTTGTGCCGGCCCGTCTTCTTACTCGTGTAATTATCCAGCGTGCCAGCAGAGCCTGCGGAGGGACTGCCCTGTAATCACGCAGGTCACGTATTCTCCTATAAAAATAAAAGAAAGGACGCTGGAGACTGCGGAAAGAGATCACTGGGACTTTGTGAGATGTTTAGGATAATGTTATAGCTCGCCGGCATATGGCAAGCACTCGGCTAATAATCTGCAGGGGTCTATCTGCCATAAAAACAAAGGGCTCTAACGTCTCCCTCTGGTGCCCCGCGATACGGATAAAGAGTCACTTTAGTGGGAAGAGAATTATATTTTTTTTTTCGTGTGCTTTACAGACTCTGCTATTTCTCTGGCTGTGATAATCCATATTAATATTCTATGAAAAAAAAAAAGAGATGCGCACATGTATAATTAAATGGATTGCAGAAATGGATCCTCGGGGGCGGAGAGGAATTCTAAGCAGGGGCAGAGCTATAAAGGAATGGACATACCTCGAATGCAGGAACAGAATGAAGTTGTAGTTTTAGGACAACAAGAGCT
This sequence comes from Phyllobates terribilis, assembly GCF_046119375.1. Taxonomy (NCBI): domain Eukaryota; kingdom Metazoa; phylum Chordata; class Amphibia; order Anura; family Dendrobatidae; genus Phyllobates; species Phyllobates terribilis. Next base: position 94,298,637 of record NW_027362765.1, read on the forward strand.
GATCCCTATTCTTACCACTGAACCAGGCTTATTCTTATTCCTTTGGCACTTACCCACCGGCTGCAGCAGTTACTGTCGACAGCTGGGATTGCACCCACTGTAATCCCCATCAATCTGAATACTCAGTAGTTCGGTATTTGGGCAGCACGCTCAGAAACTGAAGCAGAGCCTGGCATTAAAATGTCTCTTGGCAATTGTATAAAGGCAGGTTGACCACCAGTCCCTTAGTTGGTACATATGCTACTTCTATGGTATGCAACTGGCTCCAAGGGCCTGAAATTTAAGACTATTTGACATGGGTTTCAACATACAAGCTAGTCCAAACTTAGGTGTAGTATAACTTTTTTTTGCTAAAGTTGCAATGATAGTTGGATGCCCATAATTATATAGGGGGGCGCTGTTGCAATAATGTATATGGAAACTTTGCCCCCTGCAATGTGGTGAATAGAGGTACTGCAAGTCACCATAGTAAATAAATGACAGTACCATTTATTTATATATATATATATATATATATATATATATATATATATATATTGTGATGTAGCAGACATCCCTTTAATGGTTCAGTGTGTTAGAATGACCATGTACCTTCCCCTTTAATTGACTGGTCACATGACCGTGACATCACACAGGTCCTTATGCACACAGAGGGTGTGGACACATGACTCTGACATCAGTTAAGGTCCTATCTGTGGATGTGTGCATGTGTGCTGCAAGATATAAAAACCCTGTGTGTTCCTGTGTGTGCGTGTGTTCCGGTGTGTAGGAGTTCCTGGGTGGGCACCGTGTGTCAGGCACGAGGCTGTTCCCTGTGTGTGTGTGTGTGTGTGTGGGGAACACCGCTCCTGTGAGGCCTGGTGGACTCCGGTGGAGGTGAAGCCTGGATCCCTGTGTGTGTGTGTGTGGGATGCCAGTAAGCCTCGGAGTGCCACACAAGCGTCCTGGAGGGTAAAGCCTGGGTATGTGAAATACGCCAGTAAGTCTTAAGGGGTGGAGAGCTGGAGACCACGTGTGGTCAAGCCTTGGAGCCACAGTGGTGGCGGACTGAAGCAGCTAAAACCGACTAAGGTAATACTCTTTGTGTTATGGACATTCACATGGACATTGCTTTATTATTACCTTGCGGAAGGCTGTTATTAGAACCAAGTGGGCCTGTCTGCCACTTGGGCTTGTTTGACTTTATGTGTGTGAACTACAGTTTATGGAGTTTAATAAACTGCTGAGCATTGTTGAACTTATCATATGTGAGTTGATTGACGCAGCAAGCGAGTATCCCCCAGGATAATAAGTAGCGCTGCCTTACATGTGATTTGAGAGTGCGGGCAGCTGCAGTCTGGTTGCTAGGGGCAACTGCAGTCTGGGTGCTGGGAGCATCTGCAGTCTGGTTGCTGGGAGCAACTGTACAGGTCGACGAGTGTGGTAAAGCATCTGGCTACAACTCGGCGGGGTTGTGAAGGTCGTCATCGCACTCAAACCTGGTTTGCTGTGGCTCGGCGGGGCTCACGAAGGTCAAAGCATCTTGCTGCAACTCGGCGGGGTTGTGAAGGTCGTCGTCGCACTCAAACCTGGTTTGCTGTGGCTCGGCGGGGCTCACGAAGTTAAAGCATCTTGCTGCAACTCGGCGGGGTTGCGAAGATTGACGTCGCACTCGAATCCTGTGTTGCGGTGGCTCGGCGGGGCCACGAAAATTTTTTCGGGGAGAGCGGTGAAGTTCAAGTGTGAACAGTGTACCGTGATGGCTGTGAGCAAAGCAACAGAGGTGTCTGGAGCTAATGAGCGTTTGAAGGGCCGGTTGGGACCGGAGCAGGTATTTGAGAAACTTTTGCAGGACATGGTGCGGGAACCACAGGAGCCGTGGGCACCGTATAGAATGGCGGCGGTGGACCGTTCTATGAACTCTCCGGGGGCGCCCGTGTTGTCCCAGAGTGCCCGGGGAGGTGGTAAGAGGTCTTGTGAACTGAGTCCTAAGACTGTCGCTGATGTTTTTTGTAAAAATTACCCTGCCGGTGTGGTTGTTAAAAAGGGGGTGGAGTCTAAAAAAGGGGCGGATTTTCACTAGAACGTAGAGTGTAAAAAAAATGGAAATTGTTGATGATTGTGGGTGGGTACCTCCTAAAAATGACAAGGTGACCGTTGATAACGGGGTAGTTCCAGTGGAAGGGGGTGAAGTCAAAGGGAGAGGTGACCTGGTAGTCCACAACATCATGGGGAGTGACACAGACCCCGTAGCTGACGGTGACACTACGGAAGTAGAAGGAGAGGTCAGTCAGAAGGGGATAGATGAGGTGAGAAAGTCAACCTCACGTAGACGGTGCAAGGGCCACAAAAAGTTTGCTCCTGTAGTCTTGACTAAAAGTGAAAATAAAGAAAATGTAATGGTGTGTGCCGTTGTTACAAGGGTGGATCCTCCTTCAGAGGCAGAAGAGGAGGTGACAGACCTGGAGAACGTGTCCTCAGACAAGCGGAGCCTGGAGTCTGAACGGCAGAGGGTCTACCAGGTTGTGAAGAACTTACAGCGAGATCTAAAGGGAAGCAACGAGGAAGTTGTCCAGTGGAAGGAGATGTTCCACGCAATTAAGGAGGACCGCCGCAAAATCAAGGAAGAGGTTTTGCAGTTGAAGCTTGAGAAGGAGGCGCGGCAGGATGGAGTTTCTGGACGTGAGCAAATTCTAGAACGACTGCGCAAACAGCATAACCAGGAGCTGTGTGACTCCAGGAAGGAGTGTGGTGAATGCAGTAGGGAACTGCAACAGAGTAAGAGAGATTATGAGGATCTCCTCAAGGTGAAGGGAAAACTAGAGGAGGATAAGGCGGATGCAGCGCGAGTGCGCCAAGTGGTTGAGACCACTCTGCAAGATATCCGTGAGGAGAATGATGATCTCCGGGGAAAGACCCTAGATCTGGAAGCTCAGGTGAAGGAGCTACAGATGTCCTGTGATACTCTCCAGAAGGCGGAGACGTACCTTAAGGAAACAGTCAGCAAGATGGAAGCCGAGCGAGAGAAGATGGAGGAGTCCATCGGAAAAGCCACAGACCAGGGCCAGGAGTTGACCGCTGGTGATGGGAGGTATGAAGCAAATACTTCCTCGAGTGATGTGAGCTCGGAGGATTCGGTGGATGTCGGAGCCGAGATCAAGCAGCTCAAGGAGTTGCTACAAGCCCAGTGGACGCAAGAGAAGCGTGAGAGACTGGCTATTGAGAGCCGAGTGGGCGCATTGGAGACGGAGAGGTCTGAGAGAGCTCTGCTGCTGGAAGAGCAGTTGAAGCAGGAAGAGCTTCAGAGATGGGCTGCTGAGAGGCGAGTAGCTGAGCTAGAAGGTGAAGTTTTGGAGCTCGAAGGTCGCCTAGCAAAGTGTCACGCGGTGAACGAGGTCTCCTTGGAGAAGGGAAAAGACAAACAAGTTGCACTTACTCCCTTAGACCATGAGAAGGTGGATCTGAGGAGAGCTAAGAGTATGGTGTTGGAAGATAAAGATGAAGTGGAGGTGGTCAAGATGAAAAGTTGTGAAGTTGTGACTGTGAGTCAGCTCAGGGGAAGCATCCAGGGTGAAGGAGCTGGAAGTCAGTTGTCCCTGAAACCTGAGCTGGTTGATCGTCTGGAAACCACTGGTGAGACCGAAACGTCTCGGTACAAGTGCCTCGTAGATGTACCCGAGGACTTGAGGGAAGAATGCACCCGTGAGTTCGTGCATGATGAGTTTAAGAAGGCCGTGGGAGCCTGTAAGGTGTACTTGACCTCAGAGGCTAGACAGCTGGTGGTCCTGTCCACGACTGAAGTCACAGTGAAGAGGGTGGCGATCCTGAGTGACATACATTGGCGATGTGTTCGCACGAAGCGGTTCCTCCGGTTGAAGACGGAGCAAGTAGCTAGACAACTGGAGCTGATGAGAAAGGCCCACAGTCTGCGAGAAGAGGTCATCCGGGTGCCTCGTGTTCTGGTGAGAGAGCTCATTGGGAGAAATGGCCGAGCCATGCAGATGATGGTGAAAAAGTCTGGTGTGGTAAAAGTAAGCAGTCCACGTGATCGTCAGGACTGGATGCCGGATGAAGACGGCATGGTGTCGTTCTACGCTGTAGGAACGGAAGAAAGTCTTGCAGATATGAGCATGCTGGTGGGGTACCGAGTGACCTACCTGAGAGAGGTGGAAAAGTTGAATATCGCTAGACTGAGAGTGGATAGACAGCATCATCTGAGCAGCAGAAGATGGTAGCCGTCTAGAAAGTGTGAGACCAGACAGAGAAAGGGCTCCCTAAATATCAGAGCAGCTGAGGTTAGGGACCTTTCAAGATGTCCTGGGGGTGGGTTTGGAGGTAGTGAGACCTCCAGTGACTCAGGGTTGAGTGGCCCATACAATCGACGCAATAGAGGACCGAACTATGTGGAGTCACACTGTTGTATTGACCGCTGGGAGCGGGGGAGACTTGACAGGGTTTCGACTGACCGCTGGGAGCGGGGGAGACCTGACAAGGTTACGACTGACCGCTGGGAGCGGGGGAGCCGCTGGGAGCGAGGGAAGTCTGACAAGTTTACGACCCGGAAATGTGACTTGACGGAGTCGATGACAGATGGTAGGTCCCTAAGGAGTGGGCTAATGTCAATGACTAATGTTCCAGGGGCTGGACAATGCAAGGGTCAAGTGCATGGTCTCAGTGTGAACTGTGGGATATAGACTGTTTTATATATTATGTGTTCAACCCCCCAAGTTTGAACAGAGGGGGGGAATATGTGATGTAGCAGACATCCCTTTAATGGTTCAGTGTGTTTGAATGACCATGTACCTTCCCCTTTAATTGACTGGTCACATGACCGTGACATCACACAGGTCCTTATGCACACAGAGGGTGTGGACACATGACTCTGACATCAGTTAAGGTCCTATCTGTGGATGTGTGCATGTGTGCTGCAAGATATAAAAACCCTGTGTGTGCGTGTGTTCCGGTGTGTAGGAGTTCCTGGGTGGGCACCGTGTGTCAGGCACGAGGCTGTTCCCTGTGTGTGTGGGGAACACCGCTCCTGTGAAGCCTGGTGGACTCCGGTGGAGGTGAAGCCTGGATCCCTGTGTGTGTGTGTGTGGGATGCCAGTAAGCCTCGGAGTGCCACACAAGCGTCCTGGAGGGTAAAGCCTGGGTATGTGAAATACGCCAGTAAGTCTTAAGGGGTGGAGAGCTGGAGACCACGTGTGGTCAAGCCTTGGAGCCACAGTGGTGGCGGACTGAAGCAGCTAAAACCGACTAAGGTAATACTCTTTGTGTTATGGACATTCACATGGACATTGCTTTATTATTACCTTGCGGAAGGCTGTTATTAGAACCAAGTGGGCCTGTCTGCCACTTGGGCTTGTTTGACTTTATGTGTGTGAACTACAGTTTATGGAGTTTAATAAACTGCTGAGCATTGTTGAACTTATCATATGTGAGTTGATTGACGCAGCAAGCGAGTATCCCCCAGGATAATAAGTAGCGCTGCCTTACAATATATATATATATATATATATATATATATATATATATATATATATATATATATATATATATATATATATATATATATATATATATATATATATATAGCGAAGCTAAGTTTGTTACCAGAGATATTTTGTGATCCCACGATGTGCCGCAAAGTGTTAAATGTGGTTTTACACTACTGTTTTACACATTCTGATTAGATTTACAAAACAGAATGCACCCTTTAGGGGCCTTTTTTTTAATTTAAAGGGGTTGTCCAGTCCATATCGATAAGTCTGCAGTCACTCTGTGTGATTGCAGACTTATAAATCCACCCAGTGCACACACTGTGCACTGCGAGGATTCGCCATTTTTTGAGCCAGGACCGGAGGGTATGTATGAGTTATAGGTACTCCCGGACAGAACCCGTCTGATGGGCGTGGACTCGCTCCATACACTTGTATGGAGAGAGGCTGCGCCCTCTAGTCTGCAACGCCCACTGGCTGCAGCGTCACTAGTCGGAGCACAACCTTGCTCAATAAAGGTGTATGGGGCGAGGCCGAGCCCACTAATCGGGTTCTGGCCGGATGTATGTATAACTCATATGTTCCCACCAGTCTCGGCTCAGAAACTGGCGAATCATCGCAACGCACAGTGCATGCACTGAAGGTATTCATACGTCTGCAGTCACACAGAGTAACTACAGACTTATCGATTTGGACCAGACAACCCCTTTAAGTGCATATATTTGGGGCTAAAAATCATTTTTGTAACTCTGTTTCATTAAATATTTTGCACCCTTTGGCCTTTGCAGGTCATTTCTTTCCCTGCACATTCAACTTTGATGTGGTCTGTGGTCATAAATCAGCTGAGCACAGTTTAGAAAAAGACAGACAAAATAGTTACAAAAGTTACCTGCTCACTGATTGATTTTCAGTTAACTCATTCTGCAGCGAACAATAGTGCATAGTGCAACACAGAGTTTATAGAAAGCAAAACAGTGCAAAATGTTTAATGAAACCCAATTGCAAAAATTATTTTAAGCCCCAAATACCTGCATTAATGTAAAAAAAATTAATTGTGCCCAAAAGGTGGAAAACCCCTGAACTTTGCAGACCATCATGTCCACAAAATGCGGACATGACCGGCTTTGTGCAGCTCTTTGTGCTCGACCACAGTGGATGGGTGTAGGAGATGCATACAATTTCTTAAGATATGACTTTAATACAAAAAATAAGTGAATCATGAATCTATGGCACACCCAGGGGTCTGCACAATTTGAGGTATACCGCAGACACTACTGTTTGATAAAATGAACTCATACCAGCAAAGGAGGACAAGAAGCTATCCTAACTTCCAGAGTTTTGCAGGAATTTGGCGTGTTTGCTTACCCTGGCAATGTAACCTGTGCTGGCCGAGGACAAGTAGTTCCTTGGCCGTTCGCATGTTCTCTGTAAAGTGTCTCATCACCAACTCCTTTATGCCACATGTACACTGACGCATCACAGAACCGGATATATGGAGACCTATAAATGCAGTTAGACGTCTGTTTTTAACTCGTCCATGAAAAAAAAAGACCAAATCTTCAACAATGTGGTCACTTTTTACCATTAATAAATGCTTTTTTTTAAAACAACAAATAAATAAATTAGTAAAGCTTCTTCTATCCATTACAATGTTAATGATGGAGTACACACAGAGTGCAATTAGATGACATCCGATCCGTGTGCTGTTGTGATTTTCACGGACCCGTAGACTTGCATGGGTGATTTTGATTCGTGACTCGGATCACAACCGGACATGTCTCTGAGTCTCTACTGTACGCAAAAAAGCATGGACGCCACTGTAGAATATAATGCGCACATATTCTATCCATGCAAAACACAGGTGGAAAGCGTAAAAAGACCTACGTGTGATATAAGGTGTAAAACAACTGAAATGTACGGTAACAGCTGGGCTCCCTTTTATTAGCCAGAGCGTATGGCCTTGTGTCGTACTGGGCTGCCAAGGGTCCACCAGTAACCAACTCCACAGCCCCACTTTTCAGCTACATGCAAATGTGATATTATCCTCAATCACAAATTTAACAATGATCTGGTGGATTATTAAATGAATAAGATGCTGCTTTTGTCTATACATATTGATTCAAGTATATTGTGCCAACTACTGCTCATATAAGAGGATGGTGGCCCACTCCTGCATAGGGGCCCACCAGAGGATTATCCTGCTCTCCTGTGGGCCAGTCCAACCCTGTGCTGGAGGACTGTCAAAGGCGACCAAAATCAAGGGAAACTTGTGGATTTTAATGGATGCTGTGTTTGTCTTCATCATTTCCTATATTGCCAATTTTGTTCAGATTGCCTATTTAAACAACAGGGAAGGGGGACCTTCACATTTAGCTTCAGAGCTTATCCCTATAATGCTCCAACTTGGTTGGGGATTTGGGTCCAAAAATCCATTTGTATTAGGGCTTATGCAGACATCCGTGCAAATCGGTCCAAGCACGGACCGCAATACTCGGAGTGTAAGCCGGTATCCTGATCTGAGCATGAAAGCCTCATAGAAATATATGAAGCGGTTATGCACCGCGGCCAGTCCATGCTCACTCCAATTTGCATGGACGTCTGTATGAGCCCTTACACTTGTGCACTGCTAGTCTCAGACGCTGGTGCCCCAGTCAGTTTTTCAAGTGGAAGACGCTCAAGAGTTTGAGAATTTTGTTATTTATTTTTCCATAAAGGGGTTGTCCACCATTCAGACCACCCCTTATCAATATCAATCACTATATTCAACCCGTATAAAACAATAACACCTATACTCACCTCCGGTGCCAACGCTGTTCCAGCGGTGTCGGCACTGGCTCTCCTGCAGCTTGTGTTATATTTATGTCACGCGATCCCTGCGGAAAATCAGTGGATACGCCACTGTCCACCCCTCCTTCAGACATCCAGAGCAAATGAGAGAGCAGTCGCAACACCAGGAGAGCCAGTACCGACACCACTGGAATAGCATCAGCACCGCTGGAACAGCATCAGCACCGGAGGGGACATAGTGACAAAGAAGAGGTTGTCTGACTAGTCATCAACCCCCTTAAGTGTTTTTTTTTTTTGCAGTCTCCTGATTTCACAGTGCCTAGTCCAGAGCAGATTCCATCAGGATCCACTTCAAAGAAATGACAGGCATTTTTTTTTCCTCCAGGCGTTTTCAAAACTTCTTCAGTAAAAGAGAACACTCAAAAAACTCATTGAATGGCAAAGTGGATTTCCTATACAAATTAATAGGGGGAGTTTTCCAAGTGTTTTGAAAGCTGTTTTGGGGAGGATTTTGGAGTTGTAACCACTCAAAAAAAAAATAAAAATCTTCCAAAAAACTGTGTGAACATAGCTTAAAGAATTGACACATTGATCTCTGCTACATTTGAATAGACATCTAAGTATTCACTCCATAAAGTACACAACATGCAAGTGAAAATTGATGTACATGTGTATAAACAGTTACTCCCTGTTCCCGAAGCTGTAGGCAGCCCCCTTTGATTGGGGTCACATTATGGGGTTATTCCGGTAAAGCTTCTTCTTTGTCTCCTCCCTTCCCCCCTCGCTTGTGCTGTGATTCCCAAAGAATGTTTTAATCCCATCCGTCCCCTGTCAGCTGTTTCCAGGCGCTCATTCAATAGGTTCCCAAAAATCCCTTCTTTCCAAAGTCAGTCCACCCACCTCTTTGCCTTTTGTCCCGTCTCGCTTTAACCCCTTAATCGATCTATGCCCCCAGATCAAAGCAAGATCTAAAGCAGATCAACCTCACATTTTTAACCCTTAAGGGTATTCATTACCCCCCCCCCCCCCCTTTTAAAAGCGAGTGACAATAGCACAGGTGTAATATTCAAGGTTGCCCCAAGGTCGGTGAAATAAAATCCTCCAGTCTAACTTGTGCCAACGAGACTTTTGCAATATACATAGAGAAGGACTGATTGCCACCAAGTTCAGAATAGGAGAAAATGTGAATTTTCTTTCAGAACTGCATAAATAGACCCGCCATTATGGGAAAGAAAAAGATTTGCCACCGCAAAGATACTTGCCATCTTTTTGCTATTGTGCTGTGGTTTACATTGGACACCATGCTGTTCCTTCGGCAGCACCTTGATATATTTTGCACTTTTTTTTTTCGGGGAGTGTGTCATGAATAAATAAGCCCGCCGCCTCCTACAAGCAGCCGCTGGCGGGAACTTCGAGGAAGTCTACAGAGGACAATATTGGCTTTTCTAAACTGAAGCAGAAATGATATCGGAGTTAATCAGAGCCGGTGGGGGAGCTGGGTGCTAATGCAAGTTTATTTGCAAAATGGAAATGCTGATTTAAAACACCCACTCCGCTCCACAGGAATTAATGTGCAAACATATTCCCCGAATCTGCCATTACATGAGCTTGTATTAACAGAAACGCTGAATGCCTGGATATGAATTGCAGGTGACTGATCTAATTCCCGTTCGGCTAGTGCACAGTTACACGGCAGTAATGTAATCACTATCATTTTTCAGCCATTGCTTTGCAATGAGACATTAGCATACTTTATAGGAACAGTCATTAGCTATTCATATATTGTGTGTATGTATGTATGTATGTGTGTATATATATATATATATATATATATATATATATATATATATATATATATATATATATATATATATATATATATATATATATATATATATATATATATATATATATATATATATATATATATATGTGTATATGTGTGTGTGTGGGGAGCAAATAGAAAATGCTGCACCACAAGTAAATTAAAGCTAAAACATTTAGCTACAACATCGCCCCCTAGTGGCTGGGTTATTATAAAAAAAAAGACATCATTCCCAGCACCATATATTACACAGTATAATTCTGTGTGTTCCTTTAAAAAGAAGACTCCTTCTAAAATGGATAACCTGTTGATTACATTGTTTGATGCAATAAAGCAATTCAATTATTTCAAAGGGATATTATAGTTTTTACTGATTTCCCTTTCAGCTTTCTACTAATCTTGTCACTAGGGGGCAGTGTTTTATATGGATATTAGTGTTAGGTCACGTTCACACGTTTAGTATTTGGTCAGTATTTTATATCAGTATCTGAAAGCCAAAACCAGGAGTGGAACAATGAGAGAAAAAGTATACGGCTATGTGCCCACGATGCAGAAATGCTCTGGATTTTTCCTGAGCGTTTCTGCATCTCCCTGGCAGAAGAAACGCATGCGGATTGTACATGCGGATTGTACATGCGGATTGTACATGCGGATTGTACATGCGTTTTTCCTGCCAGGGACATGCGGATGTGAAGCGTTCTTCACAAGCATTTCCACATGCGGGTTGTCAAGCGCTTTCCAAGCGATTTTTTAGCATCACTTGGAAACTGCTTGACAACTTGGTCACACTATATAAATCCATGCAACCGGCATGGATTTATATAGTGTGACCGAAAGAATGTCAAAAAATAAATATATACTTATCTTCTCATGGCCCCCGGTGTCCTTGTTTCTGCTTGCCTGCAGCTTGCGGTAGATTTAAGGACCTGCTGACGTCAGCAGTCGCGTGACCCGTCACATGACTAAACGATGTCACTGCAGGTCCTTGAGTCCACCACGAGCTGCCGGCAAGCAGAGACAAGGACTCCGGGGGCCATCAGAAGGTAAGTATAATGTTTATTTTTTTATTTTATTCTTTTTTTTAACAGGTACTATGGTACCCGGGTAAGGAGGAGAGTCTCCTCTTCTTCAAACCCGGGTACCATCTGCACATTGAAACGCATGGATTCCGCATGTACAGATGTAGTGATGCGGATTCCATGCGTTCCAATGCAAGTCAATGGCGGCAAAAAACGCAGCGCTTCCGCAAAATAATTGGTAGTGCTGCGTATTTTTCCGCAATGATAATCCGCAGCGGAAATTTCCGCAGCATGTGCACAGCACATGCGGATTATCATTGGGGAACATGGCAAACCTTCTATCAAGCGTTTTTTAAGCATTTCTGCAGCGGAATTGCCGCTGCGGAAACGCTTAAAAAACGCATAGTGGGCACACAGCCTTATAGAAACACGTCACCACTTCTGCATTTATCACCCACTCCTGGTTTTGGCTTACAAATACTGATGGAAAATACTGACCAAATACTGAACATGTGAATGTGGCCTTATTCAGAACATAGGCAAGGATATCCATTCCATGAAGGCAGAACGTACAGCTGCTAAAAGGCACGTAGAAAAAGGCAGGCCCTATACGGTTGGTACCATCGCCTTTGCTAGTGGGTGAAAATAACCTGTATTGGATTACCCACTCCAGAGGAACTGAACAGTTAGTGAGTAAGAGATTGGGAAATTAGCCCCTTCGTAGAATAGGGGATCATTTACTGATCACTGGGATCCGACTGCTGGGACCCCCAATGATCCAGAGAACCGGGTTTCTGAAGAGTCCCGTATGAATGGAGTGGTGGTCTATTATACACACCTCCTCTCCAATCACTCTTTATAGGACCGCCGGAGATAACCAACCTCGGCGTTCGGCTGGTCTTTGGGACTCCCATTAAAGAAGCACTCCTGCCATCAATTTTTTTTATCCTCTTAATATATTGCAATCATCGTATTATATAGCACTGTGTACTTACAATTGCTCACTTTGCCTTTCTACGCAGCTAATTCTTCTGTTTTCTCTGCTCTATTTAGAAACAGGAAGTCTCTTGTCCCTGCAGAAATTGTTCCCTTCTTCAGCTCCTGACCCACTGCTCCGCCCCTCCCCCGCCATTGACATTAGCAGTGACTGATGAGTCATACAGGGAAAATTGACTTCCTGTTTCTACATATAGCTTAGAAGGAGTCAGTTTTTAATCACATGATCTCACAGACGTAATGGAAAAGAGAAGAATTAACGGGGTAAAAAAGGCAAAATGAGCAACTGTAAGTACACAGTGCTATATAATATGATAACTGCAATATATTAAGAGGATACAAAATTTTGATGGGAGGAGTGCTTCTTCGAGAATGAATGGAGTGGAGGTGCGCATAATCGACAACCACTCCATTCATACAAATTATTCAGAGTCCCTTTTCTCGGGATTGGTGGGGGTCCCAGTGGTCAGACCCCCAGTAATTGGGAAGTTATTAACTATCCACAACTTCTTGTTGGAAATGAAAGGGGTGGTGGTACGCATGTCATTTTAGAGCCCCATTGGGACAACCCCATTAGACCGCCTAATAAATGAGTTTTGCAAAGGTGACAATACTGATTCTTGATGTTCCAGTGGACGCCATAATTCTTCGTTGGGCACTGAACTTTGCAACTAACTGAGCCACTTCTTTACATAAACTGCCCACAAGACAAGTTGTCGCACCAGTTGTATTGTAACTTTACTAGGTTGTTGTAATTCATCAGTATCAGTTGCAGAGAAAATAAAAAGTAAGACATACATAATGGCAATGGAAAAACAGCACAAGATACACATCATTTGTTTCTGATGGGAGTTGTACTGCCTCCCTGTGCAGCTTTTGGACTCAATGGTTTAGTATGAGGACACTTCAAAGAAGAGGATGCAAAGTGACATGTTGAGTTGGTGCAGCTGCCTGAGTGATCATCCCAAGAGGGCATCACCTTACCTATCCCCAACTGTGCTACATAGTGTAACAGGCATGTTTAGAAATCCAGAGGGATGATGGAAAGGGAGTTGAGGCTTCGGTGTTTGGAAGCTGGCAGGGGAAGTCCAGGCTAACACCCCAATCTGGATATGTGATACCGAAACCCAAGTGATACAAAGTGACACAAACTGCAACACTGGAGCCTCAGCTTATCCTCCTTCACATTCCTGAGGAGGCCAACTGTGAACACAGCAACAACGTGCCAAGATTTCATTACATCAATCAGCCATTTATCAAATGACAGTCACCCATCTTTCCTGGGGTCCTGAATGGCACATCTCCTGTGGGGGGAGATACACACCTCCTTGTTCCTTTCTCCAGATCTACAATTAACCCCATAGTTCCCAGATCTAGCAGCGCCAAAAGTCCTAGTAATAAAACAGGACTGGCGCAATCACATGTCACCCACAATAAAGGAACGACGCCACCTAGCAGCCAAAGCTGAATCAGAGGTGACAGGAACCGGCACAGATATTACACAAGCTTTCCCATGACCTTTATTTTCAGAGGCAATGAGCACAAGTTACAGATTTCAGGAAAGCTAAGGACAAATTGAATAGGAACCATCATGGTACAAAGGTCTCATTCAGATGGATGTATTATACATAGGTATATGACCATGCGCAGCAGTCACAAAACATTAATACTCTGCCATGTGATTTTTCCACAAATAATGACTTTTTCTAATTGACTAGTATTGTCGGTGTAGTTTCGCCGGTAATTTACCATGTATCCGTTAAAGGAGTTTTCTGTGCTTTACTCACCCACACTGGGTCCAGTGCAGAGTCTCTTACGCTGCTTCTGGTGACTGTCATTGTCTGCAGCGCTGACGTCGACAACACTGCAGCCAATAACTGAGCTCAGCAGCTCTGAGGGACTCGTGCCATTAACTCAGGCAGAGTCGCTGAACTCAATGATTGGTTGCAGTGCTGTTGACTTATCAGCGCTGCCAACAGCAATAGAAACAGTGGTGAAGACGTAGCGCTGGACCCCGGGAGGGTGAGTAAAGAACAGTATATATCAGTTTTTTAAACAAACTGCAGCCAGGGAAGAGAGGTTTTCCTAAAACTGAAAACCCCTTTAACAAATAATTTGAAGAATGCACCGATTTGCAGTAAGGCTGGGTCCTCACGTTGCGTATTCGGTGATGATATTCCTCACAAACAATTGACAGCATTTTACGGTACCAGCAAAGTGGATGAGTTTTAATTTAAAGGCACTACTTCGACAGCCCCTTCTAAATCCGTATGTTTGCCTCTTGTAAAATAATAACACCTATACTCACCTCCGCTGCCAGCGCCGTTCCAGCGGTGTCTGCATTGTCTCTCCCGGGGCTCGCGTGACATTGTTACGTCACACAAGCCCTGTGGCCAATCGACGCTGGCTTTGCTCTCCCGGCCTTCTGACGTATTACATATATTCGTAGGAAGTGAAAGAAGCAGACAGAGCCGCAACACCACTGGCAGGTGAGTATAAGGCTGTGTGCCCACGTAGCATTTTTCAAGCGTATATGCTGCGGAATTTCCGCAGCGTAAACGCTTGAAAAACGCATGTATATCCGCACCCCATGGTCCCCAATGGGATTCCGCAAGTTCTATGCACATGCTGCGGATTTTTCCGCAGCGTTTATGCCGCGTTCAAAAATCCGCAGCATGTCATTTAATTTTGCGTTTCCGCAAGCGGAATTGCCTTTGTCCAATGCATAAAAAACGCAAGGCAATTCCGCATGTGGAAAACGCGTGATAAACGCGCGAAAAATGCGCGATAAACGCGTGCGGAATTCCGCATGCGTTTTTCCGGGAGAGGACTTGCATTTATGCAGCAGAAATTTTCTGCTTCATAAATGCAACGTGGGCACATAGCCTTAGGCTATGTTCCCACATGTTGTGTTTTTTTACGTCAGAAATCTGCAGCAAAACTGATCTCAGCATTTTCAGCGTTTTTTTCCACTGTCCTTCTGTCTCTATTTATGCATGTACATAAAGTTATGTGTAAAAATGAACCCCATTCTATCTTGCCATCAAAAACGCTGATTTTACCTGCATTTTTTCAGCGTTTTTTTTCACCACCCATTACTTTCTATGGGTGAAAAAACGCTGAAAAGCCGCTGAAAGAAGTGACATGCTCTATTTTCCAAAAACCCAACCAAGGCACAAAATACGCAGCAAAAAAAAACAAGATGTGTGAACAGAGAATTCTGGTTTCTCATAGACTTTGCAGGTACTGCAAAATGCAGCTGAAAATCTGCATAAAAATCTGCATAAAAATCTGCAGCAAAATACGTTGAAAAACTCAACGTGTGTGAACATAGCCTAAGTGTTATTATTTTAGTAGGGGCAAACATATGGATTGAGAAGGAGTTGTCAGAGAAGTGGACAAAGCCTTTAGCCTCATCCATAAGCTGCATATTTTGTGTATATTTTTTTGAGCATTTTCTGTTTTTAACTGCGTAAGTGCGCCTTTTTTTGGGGGGATTTTACCCATTCTTTTCAATGGGGACCTCCAACTAGCACGTTGAGTCGTTACCACAATAATAAAAAAGCGCACTTGTGTCTAAAATATGCATGGATCTGAGATGCAGAAGTGCAGCAAATATGCACAAAATATGCATCGGGTCAACCTAGCCCAAACCATCCATTGGTGCGTTTCTCGCCCATAATCCAGACTCTAGGACCCCACAAAGAATACTACCCCTTCATGATGGAAATTCAGATTCCCCTTTCCCCTTTCTTTAAAAAAACTAAAAAAGAAACACACTCTGTCCGTTAGTGATTTATTAGAAATTTGTGTAAATATTTCCCTTGGCTCTGACAGCCACAGGCGGTTAGCGGAGACGTGTGTAAGAAGCCTTAAACTGTTTGGGGTCAAGCTGAGGATTAGGAAGATTTGGTGGTCAGTAACAGACAGATATACACACAGACATACTCACTAAAGTACACACTGTGTAAGTGGGAACCTTATAAGGAGAGCAAATGAGCAGAGATTTATGGAGCTGTCTGAATTCGCTGTAACACTGACCCCAATGTAAATATACAGTATTTCTTAGAGAGATCTGCAAGCAGATGAAAGTCCTCGAATCAACTCATCTCATCCCCCCCCCCTGCTAGGCCTAACTTAACTTCCAGCTCCACGCACACGGCACCGCCCGCTCTGCCGCTGTTTCGCTGTTTTCTTCCTTTTTAATAACCTCTCCGAGTCTCCAGTGATTTCCCTTCTTTCGTGCCGCAGACCTGGAGATGCTGAACGGAATATTTATACGGTGTTTACGGTTTACTCCGGCTTATTAGTCAAATGTAGCAAAATATCCCGGTCAGCCGGAAAGCCGGGCCCGGCAAATTCAGGACGACGGTAAAGTCGTGCCAAGAACGCTGTGTGTATATATATATAACGTAACCTTTGAAGTCGAAGAAAAATTAAAGGGATAAAAATTATATGGCCAGGATTTGCTGCTCTAGTAAGCAAAAGATAGAGGCGATAAATTTCCGACTTTGACAAGTAGAACTGGGCTGTGTACAAGTCTGGAGGGAAGCATATATCAGGATAACGGAAAAAAAACGGGGAAGAAAAGGAGGTGGATTTTACTGCGCAAAAGGCAAAATAAAAATATTTGTGGATCAGTTGATGCGAAATGCGGGCGCCAACACGATGAAGAGAAAGTCAGTGTTGAATCGTACATTAAAGTGTCCCGAAAAGATTTTCCTCCTCTCTCTTGCGGTTCTGACATTAGTCATTGAGAGCCACAGGACGTCTGAGTAGTCTCCTAATTAAAGGGGTTGTCCAGACATAATCTCTGAAATCAGGAACTGG
The DNA here is from genome assembly GCF_046119375.1 of Phyllobates terribilis. Classification (NCBI taxonomy): domain Eukaryota; kingdom Metazoa; phylum Chordata; class Amphibia; order Anura; family Dendrobatidae; genus Phyllobates; species Phyllobates terribilis. Next base: position 94,315,571 of record NW_027362765.1, read on the forward strand.
GAGGGAGACGCTAGTGCACGTTGGGGAGGTACAAATGCCAAAAGAACTGTCTGATGTCCAGCAAGCACCATGTAAAGGTCCAGTTTAACAAGAATAGGTTCAAAGCACGAAACTCGCTGGATAACGGACCGCTGCCTTAATCAATATCAGATCAGGTAGAAGAGTATGGATCACTTCTTTTAAAATGACTCATATACGACTCTCCTACGACTGCACAGCTTCATTGGATACAGTACCAGATATAGTCCACCATGTGTCTCTCCATGCCTGACTCTATATGGCCCAAAGAATGAAATTAAAATAAAATTTTAAAGGAAATTTGTCAGCAGCATGATGTAGGGGCAGAGACCCTGATTCCAGCGATGTACCACTTACTGGGCTGCTTTGTGTGGTTTTGATAGAACCCCTGTTTTCTCCGCTGTACATGTAGCAGTGTTATAAATGCAGAGCTGTGTATAACCCCGCCCACAGCCCTGATTGGCAGCTTCCTTTGTACACTGCCAGCAATTTGCAAATCAGTGTTGGGGGCGGGATTACATAGATTAGCTGGACTGTTTGGCATGGGACACCTAGTCCTGCAGTACTAATCTCCTGCTGATAAAACACTGATTTTATTGAAACTACAGCACAGACTAGTAAGTGACACATCGCTTGAATCAGGTTCTCTGCCCCTACACCATGCTGCTCTTGGATTACATAGCAAAAACCTTCTGATATATTACCTTTAAATTACTTCTCCTAAACTTAGAAGCTCCTGATCGGTAATGTTGTATAAGATGAGAAATGGTACTGACTACAGCTAACAAGCTGCTCTGCACAGTGCCGCTCCAGCTGACTGACGACCACAATTTTTACTATGGGGTTGTCAAGCTACATATTCCTAGCAATCAGTCTGTCTTAGATGATTCGGGACCTCACCTTGAGACAAAATGTCAGAATCTAAAGCCTCGTATATATCATAATGAAGCGGTCCTGGCTTGGCTGATCCCATATAACATAACAACATCTGGTGGTCATAGGAAATAAAGTTAGGCTTCGTTCACATAGAGTTTTTTGAAGCATCCAAAAAGTAAGAGTACTCTCGTTTTTTTTTTGGAGGAGTTTTTCTTTTTTTCCTGAAGAGTTTTGGAAAAGTTTCCCATTTATGAAACCCCTTGATTGGACAGTGCCTAGTTTTAGCAAGGTTTCCTTCAGCATCTTCTTCACAGAATTAACATGTGCTATTTTTTCCCCCCACCAGGCATTTTTCAAAGCCTCTTCCAGAAAAAAAACATCAAGAAACTCCTCATATGAAAAACAAAGTGGATTTCCCATAGAAATGATTAGGAAGAGTTTCCCAACGTTTTTAAGTGGGGTTTTTTAGGAGTATCTGCTCAAAAAAAAAGCCCAAACTCCTCCACGACCTGCAGAAAACAGTAGGACCAGAAAGAATTTACCGGGGGACGTAAAGAGCATCCTAATAAATCATTCCATGGTGAACTCCAATTTTTAATTTTAACAGATTTTATTTCTTAGATCATAAGTTTCAAAAGTCAGAAATGTGTGCCTCTCTATACCAAATACTACTGATCCAAAAAATTCACAATGCTTCATCTTAGACAAATGTGAAGCTGGCCATACCCATTAGACTTATGTTGTCTGAAGCTGCAAAATATCGACGGATTCCGATGACGGTCTAATGTATATGGGAGCTCCAGCCAACTGATGGTCAGGAAAGATGTCGATCATGCATGTCCAATTTCGGACTGCCAATTGCATTGTTCTCCCAGAAATAAGCCGCCAACCAACGTGTCAGTCTCATAGGGAACATGAGAGCGCTGGGCCGAACGAGCTCTCCCGTGTATGGGAGAGTCAAGCCTGAGATGGCTGTCGGCCAACAGCTATCTAATGTGTATGGCCAGTTTTAGCTTGGCCCATTTGCAGAGTACAGATTGCTGCAAACTGAATTTTGTACGCTTCCCTGGAGGTCAATTCCTGCAAATTCGGGACTTGCTCAGTGCAAACATATTGGATCAATATGGTCAATGGATGTGTCATTGATTTCAATAGTGTTCTGTAGAGGTTCCCCAGAGCATAAGTAATAATGGACCCCCTGCTGGTGCCAATTCATGCCATCACATTCCACTATCCCAAAAGAGGTTGTCCCGGCCTTTGTTGCTCTCCAATGCCCCCTCCCCAAATGTGTCATTATCCAGTGGCGCTAACCGATTTTCTCACTTTTTATTGCCAGTAGGGAAGGGCCCTGTGATAAATACAGCTCCTAGGAAAGAAAGATATGACTATCCCGAGTTGAGCTGGAGAAATCTAGGACAGTGTACAGGATCCCCATCCGCCCAGCACAATAAGCAATGAACAGCAAGCAAATAATAGCGGGTGGAATTCTTTTCCATGCAGCGGTGTAATCGGTTTCAAGAGGGAGAAGAACATTCGGTTTATGATTTATTCCTCTCTGATTTACTGTGCATTCAGCAATTTAGCAAATAACAAACAGATAAAAAATAATAGGGGTAATCCAAGGCATAAAACACTCGGTATATAATAATAAGAAAATGTAAAGTGGGGACCCTGAAGGAGCTACAAAAACCGCTCGTAAAGATAAAGATCCGTAACAACGCAGGCCACTCTATAATTCCTTCCAGTCTTGTCTTAGTACATAGTTGGGTTTTTCTTTTTTACGTTGCAAGAAAAGGTAAACAGGAGGGAAGAGATTAGGAGACAATGCGCTGTTGCGCTCATTAATACAATCACATCAGCTCTGACAATGGGATATTTATCACCGTGCCATCGGAGGGAGCCTTTCGCTCCGTGATGCGCATCTGTCTAATGATTCGAGGGGATCGCTTAATGAGCAGCGTCTGTCCTCTGTCGCTTCGGTGCCTGCAAACTCCTTCTCTCTTTGGGGAAGAGAGGTGATCATCTGTCCCCGTTAACCGTATACAGGCTAAGCTGAACGTGGATTTAAACCGCGGAGCAGACGAGATGCCCTCAGTGGACGTAAAGGTAAATTGTAGTAAATGGATGGACGTAACTGATGAATAGTCGGGGTTCGAAAAATCCATATCAAGTTGTCTAGGTTTTTCCGCTAGCCTCAGGATATGTATTGTCAAACAGATTTTGACATCCAAATTATCATAATTTAAAGATCAATATATTGCTTGAACCGCGATACAAAGGGTCTTTGTTACAAAAGTCAGCTGAATATCATGTTATTAGGAGAGTACACTGTGTGAAAAGTATTATTCTAAGGAGACCGGCTGAGACATTGGAAACAATCTTGATGTTGAGTTCACCTTGGATCTCTACGATGATCTCTTCAATAAGCATGTTACTGTAAAGCGGCTTTCATGCAGCGTCGGTTGTACATGTTTACTACTGTATATACGCCAGGAAATCTTTCACTTAAATGCCTTCATAGACCCCTGTATTTCATGCATCGTAAGTCAATTGGGTGCCGTACATCTTTTTCATCTTGGTGCCATGAGTTTTTTTTCTTTATTGTCACATAGAAATACTTTGAATTCTTCTTCTCCATCGACTCAACTTTCTTGATGGGAAGTAGTTAACAGCAGATCCTGATATATCCTCTTTCAAGGGCACCATGAGTCTCCATCCAAGCATAGTAATGTGCAGACCCTCGGGGAAACATGTGGTGAGGATATGACAGACACATGGGAAGATGAAAAGTAACTATGTAACGGGTAAAACTTGCCCCAAAGAGGTTCCATCACTTGCCTTATTAGAAGACCTAGACAGCCCAAGGCCAATCTTCCTCCTTCTGCTACCACAGTAATGGTACAAAACTCGAGACGGAGAAAGAGCATTCACCCTATGCACTCTGCCCATTAGAAACGCATGGGATGACAATGCCTGATGGAAGATTTGCTCAAATCATGCACAATATTTTGCTACAAAGTATCTGCCAAGAATGTTTTTAATGGCCGATTCATACACCTTCGATATATTTTCCATTTTTTACAGCTAAACCGATAGCTTTGGGGCAAAGAATAACCAAAAGGTGCAATGATAAAAGGTTCCCTCGTGTTCAGGACATGTTCAACTAATTCTTGGCCAAGGCACAGACAAAAGAAAAAAAAATCTTCCCGTCTTACATGAACTGCAAGGCACATTCCTTTCATTTAGGATGATAAAATGGCCCATTGTGAGCAAGATAATGTCAAAACACGTGTGGTGGAGGAAAATGGGCATCGGATTTTGATGCCAAAACAACTTTGGCAAGCATTGAGGCTTGTATGTCCTCATTTGTCACTTCTGAAAAATAGAAAAAAGAAAAGGACTTTGGATTCGAGGCGAGACTTGCAGGTCTTTAATGCACCCAGGATAGGTGGTAGCATGTGCAATAAAAAAACACACACAATTACGTCTTAAGATACCAAATGTTGAAAAATGTTCGGGCATTGGGCCAAGCAGCCTGCAGATAAAATGTTTCTTCCTGCACAATTAATGCATTGTTAATTGTGATCTCATTATTGGCATCGACTAGCCTCCTTTATTTTATATAGGTGGAGAGAATACTTAGGAGTTAACTCATCCTTAAAAATTCATAACCCGTTTTGTAGCGGGAAAGCAGATTACAGTGGTTCACCTTCTGTGAAGAGCTCTATCTTCTCACTTTGGAAGTTTTAACTTCTGTTCCAGACTAATCTACCTCTATGACCTTACAGACCGTCCCTTGTGTACTCGTTTTATCTGCGCGCTGTCAAACTAGCTGTGAATCCCAAGCCAGCGACTTTCAGCGTGGCTCATTCTGCTGAGCTGTTCAGATTATAGATCTAGATTGACATGACGGGAATGGAGAGGGAGCCAACATATGGGCCAGTGTAACACCCCAAATGTTATGTCCTGAACACCTTCACCACCCCGGAGGCCACGATGGACTAAGATCATTTATAATCCGTGCAAGCTCTCTAAATCTTGGTCTGTGCCTTCTTCAGCATCAGCCGTAGAGTAACAAGAATACTATATGAAGCGAGAGGACATTCACCTGGTGACCCAGTTCATCTTTCACCAGCCAGACGAAGAGCCTCAGACAATACTGCAAAAAAAAAAAAAATTCAGACTACTTTTTTTTAGCAGTCGATTAAGGACAGCCGCATTGTGGCTCAGTAGACACCACTCTTGACCTCCAGTGCTGTAGTCCAGGGATGTCTGCATGGAGTTTGTATGTTCATGTGGGTTAATTCTGTGTACTCCAGTTTCTTCCTACAGTTCAAACATACTAATGCTTGGTTCAGATCTGGGTTGTCGCATCTATTACATGAGATACTTTGAGGGACCCCATTGACTAACAGCGGTCCATCATTTTGGAGGGAAGAAGAGCACTGGTAGCTACTAGTCTTGTCAAATATGGGTAGTTCCAATGGGGATTGATGTGAGTGATAACAATCTCTGTACAGCACTTTGGAATATGGCGCTATATAAATAAAATGCTAAAGATGAGCAAAAAGCTTCACACTTTGGTGGTCCGGCACTCACTTTGGCACTCCTAGGCAGCTGGACCAGGACAGTGTGGATTTTCTCAGCTGGCACTCGAATGCCGGCATTCTGGGCGCCTCTGGCAATTACGAGACCCCCGCGATGTCATCAAGACACGGAACAACGAATGACATGACTAAGTCTCATATGATATCATGGGGTCTTGTAATCACAAGGGGTGCCAAGGAAGCCGAATGCTGGCCGACAAAATTCACGCTGTTCTGCTCATTGCTATAAAATACTAACAATATTAGTAATATATATTAATAAAGATTGAGATCTAAAGAGGGTCCAAGATGACACTTTGGAAGACACAAACCATTACGCTACATACATGTAAATTAATATGCTAAAATAAAGGAGTTGTCCAGTGCAAAAAAGAATATTTTTAAAAGGACTCAACTAGTTAAAAAAAAAATAAAAGAAGTGATACTCACTCTCAGTAATGCCGTTAGTTTACCATTAATGCCTTTCTGCTTACCTGGTCCCTGCTACTTTCTACTTCGTGGTCTCATTTTGATATACAGGAAAGGGAGGGAATATGCCAGCTCAGCCAATCTCTGGCTGAGGTTGGTCACACCTCTGTCTAGTGATTGGCTGAGGATCAATTACTGCCAAGACAGAAACAGGAAGTAGAGACCAGCAGACACCAGGTAGGCACCACAACAGGAGCTGTGGGGGATCAGTAAGGTAAGTACCGCTTCTGTTAATATTCTTAAACCAATTTATTTATTTTTTTGCTGGACAACCCATTTTAGGGACTGGCTAGAGAAAAGAGTTAAAAAAAAACTAAAGTTGAAAGTAACAAGGTAGTAATACGCAAAAACAACACAAACTGAGATCCATATTATATAACTACAGAGGAGAAGGATGCTGGCTGCCCCTCAGTTTCGAATCATACCCCCACCTTGTACATTAGTCAGTTTTGGACCTTGTACTTCTGGCACCCAACCTCTTGTTACAACTATTCTTGGACAGCAAGGAGCAAAACTTAGCCAGACTGTCCATAAGAACCAGGAGCCAGGACTCGACTCGCAGATGTCTTTATTCAAACCAGACCAGCATCTGGAAGACCAGCCAAAAGAGTTAATAACACATGTAGATCTCATTTCTGTCAGAGGCACAATGAGTACTCAACCAAGCAAAGTAATCTGTGTCCCCGCAGGGGGACATGTGGTGAAGATGTGACAGACACAGAAGATGATGCGGAATAATCTGGAGAATTATGCTTACCGGCCTCTTATAGTGGAAGAAAGTAAAGTCAATGTCCCACATCTATTACCAGATCTCCTAATGCATTTGTGGGGATTAAGACAGTTTTTTCTTATTAATTTATATGCACACTTTTTGCATTCTTAAATTTTCTAGCACCTTACAAAGTACTCTAAAGGGAACTTGTTATCAGATTCATGGTGCCCAAAAAAAGTTTGTCTGCTTAATTGTAGCCTGGTATGTTTTACCCTGAAACTCACAGAAGGAGACACCTATCAATCAACTTGAGCGGGGCAGTGATAAACTAGTCAATGAAACACATAGTCCCTGACTGGCTTCTTCCCTCCCCTATTCCTTTGACTGACAGGTCTCTCCTTCTGTACACACAAAGGGAGAGACCAGTTAATCAACTGGAGCAGGAAGAGTAGAAACTGGCCGGGGACTGGACTAGTCAGCGGAGACACATAGTCCCCGTCCAGCTTCTTCCCGCTCCGATCTCTTTAATTGACAGGTCTCTCACTATGTATGCTGCCTTTCTTATGGAGACACTATGGATGCCTTTCTTATAGAGGGCACTTTTGCTGCCTTTCTTATGGATGGTACCATGGCTGCCTTTCTTATTGAGGGCACTGTGGCTGCCTTTCTTATTGAGGGCGCTGTGGCTTCCTTTCTTATGGAGGGCGCTGTGGCTTCCTTTCTTATGGAGGGTGCTGTGGCTTCCTTTCTTATGGAGGGCACCTTTGGCTGCCTTTCTTATGGAGGGCACCTTTGGCTGCCTTTCTTATGGAGGGCACCTTTGGCTGCCTTTCTTATGGAGGGCACCTTTGGCTGCCTTTCTTATGGAGGGCACCTTGGCTGCCTTTCTTATGGAGTGTACTGTGGCTGCCTTTCTTATGGATGGCAACGTGGCTGCTTTGCTTATGGAGGGCACTGTGGCTGCCTTTCTTATGGAGGGCACTGTGGCTGCCTTTCTTATGGAGGGTACCGTGGCTGCCTTTCTTATGGATGGCAATGTGGCTGCCTTTCTTATGGAGGACAATGTGGCTGCCTTTCTTATGGAGGACAATGTGGCTGCCTTTCTTATGGAGGACAATGTGGCTGCCTTTCTTATGGAGGACAATGTGGCTGCCTTTCTTATGGAGGACACTGTGGCTGCCTTTCTTATGGAGGACACTGTGGCTGCCTTTCTTATGGAGGACACTGTGGCTGCCTTTCTTATGGAGGACACTGTGGCTGCCTTTCTTATGGAGGGTACCGTGGCTGCCTGTTTTATGGGGGCACTGCGGCTGCCTTTATTACAGGGGTACTGTTGCATGCCACTATGCAACATTTGGGGGCATAGTGGCTTTACCTGCTTTTGTAGATTGTTCACACGCCTCCAGAGAGCAATCTGCATCTGTGTGTTTTTCGAGGTAGCAGCACTCATTTTTTGATATCAGAAATTTGGAGGGAAAGTCACGGTGAACTGAAAAACAATGAAATCTTGCACCAGCTATAAGTTAGTGATTTTGCTGCAAAGCATTGTGGAAAAATGTATCTGGAAGTTTGCAAGCTTCCAGCACTGACGGTGTTAGCGCTGGCTTCATCTGCTTGGTGCCAAGGACGAGTGACTAATTGCACCAGGCCGGGTCCTGACGGGTGAGATTTCGAGGCAGCACAGGCAAAGCTCACACACCGATGACAGGATGATTAAGTACCACATGTTGCTTGGGGCACAGCGTTGCCAATAGCAAGACAGCGATTATCCCCAGGTACCACCGATAAATGCACCACTGCACCATGCAGAAAAGCCCCCATCATTAAGTAATGTGGTGAAGCAGAAGAGGAAGTCATCAGGGCTGACTGCAACCGAAACAAGATTTAGGACACGGGAATGACTATCCTGGGAGGGCCAGCCGCACCTCTAGCCACAAGATGATAATCCTAGACGATTATCATTCCAAGCACACGACTAATGCGTCACAAGCAAATATAATTAAAAAAATTTCATACCATCTCATATATTTCTATAGGCCCATTTACATGAAGCAGTTACTGATGCAATGCAAGAGATAACAAGCAATGGTGCGGATAATCAGCCCGAGTAAATGAGGTAAAAATATCATCTGTCATTTAGGAAATTGATTGTATATACATAGACGTGAATACGATCACAGTAATGGAATCATAAGGGCACCGTCATATATAGCCAGAGATTGTATAAGATGTGAAAGAACGAAATAAGAAAGCATGGAAATGCCACCATAACTATTGGCTGTGTGTGGTACTGCAGCTCAGCCTTTACTAGAATATTGCAATACCAGACACAACCGATGGACTAAAGAGGAGCTAATTCTGAATTTAAAAAAAGATGCACACAGCAGACGCTTACTTTCTTATTTCATATACACACTTTGTAAAAGTTTAAATAGTGAAGGGATCCTTAAAATAGAAAGAAGTAATACTTAATGCTGAAATACTCTGCTGCTCCAGCATTGTCACTCCAATGATCTTCTGACTGCCAATCACCCAACCACTGAGGTCACTGATTGGATGCAACAGTCAGGTGACTGGTAAACAGAACATAAGAAACAATGACATTCCGACCACCAGTCACCTGACCACTGAGGGTTCCGGATGTCATCACTTCCTATCCAGGTGGAGATGAGCAGCAGCAATGCAGTAGGGTGGGTGGATTCCAGTGGTAAGTGTTGCGTTTTTCTCTTACAAGGTTCCCGAACTAGGATGAAAGGGGTTTTCTCATTATCATACAAGGGTAAAATTGCAAAGTGCTTGAAAAAACAAACAACTTTGCAATTTACATCTTATTAAGAATCCTCTTCATTCTCAATAAAAGACAGATGTTTAATTTTATTTTGTACTGCTACTAGGTTACCGGCCATCTCTGTTGTCTACTTAGGCAAGGAACGTGGAATAGAGCTTGTAAACGCTATTCTGAAGCTGGCCGGATTGCTGGCAGCAAAGCTGCCTCTGCTGACAGCACTGGAGAGCACACAGTGTGGATGGTGGCTCACTCATGCTTCTGGACAGAACTGTCAATCATCAGGAGCGAACCACCCACTGAGCAAGCAGGAAGTCAAGAAGCAGGGAGCGGTGTGCTGCTTAAGAACGAAGATGAGAACAACCCTTTAAAGGTGTATCTGGCCTTAGGCCACGGCCCAACTATCAGTATTTGGTCAATATTCGGTCAGTATTTTCTTTCAAGAGTGGGAGCCAAAACCAGGAGTGGGTGATAAATGCAGAATTGGTGCACTTTTTACTATTATACCTTTTCTCTGATTGTTCCTCACCTGGTTTTGGCTCCCATGCTGAGAAAAAATACCAAATAGTGACCAAATACTTATAGTGGGGCCGTGGCCTTAGGAAACAAGTCTGCAGTCACTGTATGTGACTACAGACTTGCCAATCCTCACATCGCATTCACTCCGTGACCGAGCAGTCATGTGTAGCAAATGTGCCATTTGCATGCTTCCGGCCACATTCCGACTAGACGTGTTTGGCTTCGCTCAATACACTTGCATTGAACGTCTAGTCGGCACGTGATCGCATATATGAAAATCACATACTTCCGGTCATACGCCCACTGTTTCCAGCACCAGAGAATCCCCACAGTGTGCAGTGCGCACAATGTAAGGATTCAAAAGTGTGCAGCCATATAGAATGAGTACAGACTAAGGCCCGACGACTCCTTTAAGGCTACAAGAAGCTACGATTGTGCAACCTAAAAAAAGCAATTTTGCATTGTGACATCACAACCAGTAGTTTTTGTTATCTGGCGACATGAGACATACAGTAGTACCAGTGTGACACATTGGTCCCAAATAATCCTAATCTGATTATTTTTTTTCAAAGTAGAGTCCACGTCATAAGCAACATTCAATGTAAGTTATTTATTGTGTAATGGGTACTGCAAGTCCTAAAACGCACCATAAAAAAGTTGCTTGTCAGCAAATTGCAGATAAAATGGATACTTTTTGGATTGCCCAACCAAAGTCTCAATGTAGCCCTAGTCTAAAAGGGCCGTCCAAGAGTAGAAACGGGATCTTTTTATTTCCTGAAACAGCATCACTCTTAACCACAGACTGTGTCTGGTATTGCAGCTGGTAAATTTGGCCGAGCTGCAATTTCAAGGACAGCCCACAGTCAATCCTGGTAGTGTTTTTGATTATGAATGGGTGAAAAGAACTTCAGGAGGATGAAAAATGGTGCAACCCCCAATCCACTTCACTTTCTATTTCATCTGTTATTGATTAACTAAAAAGTAAACACCCGATGTACAAGTATTGGACCCTGCCTTTTGGTACATGGACTCCAAAACACGCTATATGAGGCAACTGCATTTCAACGATGGCCATGACATGTGCATGTTCCTTTGGAGACTTATGAGTGACACCGAAGGTCACAAGTGCAGATGCTACAGCACTACACCGCTGACACCGCTTTTAAAGGTAACAACTTAATACATTCCCAATTATAAAAAGAAGGAAAAAAAATCGAAGACTTTTCATTTGGCTGCTTTACGGAAGATCTATTGTTAAAATCTCCATTGTGGAGAGCAAAGTGACAAATACATGTATTCATCGCCAGAGAACATGACTAGGTTATTGTAGATGCATCTCACGCAACAGCTGACATAACAATAGTACCCCATCAGCCTCCAATAAAATAAAACACGCGACATACTGTGTGAAGAAGAAAACATCTTGGCCACAGAAACTTTTGTATCAAATATATAAAAATGCCAAAAATAGAAGAAATAACAGTAAACCTTGTAAACAGCACTGACAAATTATCTTGGAAAGCCCTTCATCAGGTTAGACCATTGAGAACATCCCCAGAATCGAATTCCCATGACAACACCAAGCGAGAACAACCAAAATATTAGTCTCTAATGGGCCACCAATGGGCTACCAACTTACTCGGCAAGCGCCATTCAAGACTTCCCTATCGGCGACGACCACAGAAAAATCAAAACAGCCTAACGCCACCAACCAAAAGTACTTGAGAGAAAAGTCTGCATTTTGGTGTGGTAGAGCCACCTCCATTTCTGCTAAAAAAGATACTAGTGCTTCCCCTTTCCCTATAATTACGGTACTTCTGTCTATCCCATGTTATTTTACTAACTACCCACCTCGCCAACTACAGCAAATTTCTTCTCAGCCCTTTTACTACTTTAAGCCATATTTGCCAACTTTTCAGCATTCTCCTCCAGTAGAATACTATCTGTGTTGTGAAAAGTAGAAATGGAAACTTTTTCTTTTCGGCTTGGCAGAGACATTTTTGGTGATCATGCCCACTCCACACATTTTCTATGGCCTCTCAAGTTTGTTCCTCACCCCATCCACACCTCCTGACTTAAAAAAACTTTTTGACATTTGCCAATATATTTGGGAGTCTGGGAGGTCTACCCTTTTCTTGAGGAATAGGCAAGTATGACCTAACCTCCTACTACAAACCAATGGCACGTCCAGGCCTACACTATGGCTGCGCCTGTTCCGTACATCAGAGTACAGCCCAACGTCCCTTACTTCGTAGCACAGACGTTGGTCATAATCTTATAGCCTAGCATTTACTGCATGAGGACCAAAACCTAATTTTTTTTAAAGGCTAAAACCCATGTATAATGACTCCTACTTCAAAAACCTCAAAAAAAATAATGTGGATACCCATCTTGGTGTAAAAAAAAAAAAAGAAGAGTTTGCTCATCACATCGAATCCTATTGCCTTGCAAAACTGTGCCTAAAGGCTCAACCTCTCTTTGTCTGTGTCGGTTTGCAAATTAGCTTTCTCCCCCAAAAAACGAAGGGAGCTAATTTGCATACTTTTTCCCTTGGAGCATTGCCAATAAGATGCACAGCTGGTTTCCATAAGGAAACATTGTATAGCATTTCTACAATTTTTCTGATTCCTCCTGACATTCCAAAAACTTACTGAATAACTGGATTAATATATCACTGGTCCAAGTGTGTGGGTAAAACAAGAGGGTTATATTTTTTTAGCAACATCTGAATTTCTCATCCCGCCTGTATATATATTTGACATATTTATCTCTGCTAGTCGCTATGAATGTGCCTGCTTCCCGTTTTCTGCGTGATCAATTTTTCTGCTTTCACTTGCATGTAACCTTCTGCGGCGGGCACAGATCGTCTTGCTGTGAATGTCCCCTTGGACTATTTCTCAGGGTAACTTGGAGAGAATTGAATTTCCGAATCCCACTGCGACTTTGTCTTCTCTCTTTCCTGACATCTTCCCCGAGGACATCAAGATCTAACATTCTTATAGGTTTTGCAGACTCTGGGTAATGTCTCACTCTGCACCACATTGTTGCCCTAGACTCTGCAGCCATCTGTAAAAGTTTCAGTGGAACACAGGACATTCCTGCTTTTCAAGCTATGTATTAAAGGATCACTATAGCTAAACTGACAGTCATTACACACACATAGAGCCATCATTATAATTGGCAAGTACAGGAAAATTCCACTAATCTCAAGTTTTTTGATAACAGCAGATACATTTCATGCTGGGAAGTTGGGAAAAAGAAGTTCCAGCTCCTATAGTGCTAGTAGAATGCTGTTGAAGAGGAACAGCAAACTTTATGGCAAATTACAGAGCATGAGAACAGGAACAGTTCCTGTAAATATTAGAAATGTAGAGTCCAAAACACAGTTTTAACGTGATGTGAGGGTTGAGGGCAGCAGGACCATATTTTTCCACAGATCTCATGTACTCGTTACACTCTTTACAGGTCTAAAAACGCCCTGCAGATATAAGCTATGTGTAGCCGGCTTACTAGAGCAGCGGGTTCAGGGAGAAAATGAAATTATAGTCTCTCTGCAGCCGATGACTTCCAGTCATTGGGGTGGTGCAGGGGGCTGTTAGTCACAGCATGCTGTAATCACTCCTCGGCACATTGACAGCTTGCTCTGTATACACACAATGCAGACACAGGCGTCAGAGCAGGCTGTCAATCAATGTGCCTGGGAGTGATTACAGCCAGCTACCTGTATAGTGAGCGGTGACTGTAACTGCCAACTGGGGTGTGACTAGTCAAGAATGTGTCCCAGGACAGCATCAAAATATGTATGAAGACTTCCAGCTATTAAAGTAGCACTCCTCACATCAAAATTTTTATCCTCTTAATATAATGCAATCATCACATTATATAGCACTATGTACTTACAATTGCTCATTTTGCCTTTCTACCCATATAATTCTTCTCTTTTCCATTAGGTCTATGACATCATGTGATTAAAAACTGACTAGCTGAATCCTTCTAAGCTCTATGTAGAAGTGGGAAGTCAGTTTTCCCTGTGTGACTCATAAGTCACTACAAAAGTCAATGGCGGGGAGGAGGAGCGGAGCAGCTGGGTCTGGAGTTAAAGAGGGGAATGATTTCTGCAGGGACAAGATACCTGTTTCTACATAGAACTAATGGAAAAGAGAAGAATTATCTGGGTAGAAAGGCAAAAAGAGAAACTGTAAGTACACAGTGCTATATAATATGATGACAGCAATATATTAAGAGAATAAAAACTTTGATGGGAGTGCGTATTCTCATTAATTTATTCCTATATTTCCAGGAGGAATAACAGAGTAACAGTATCAATGCAGAGTTCTAAGTAAAAATACTCCATGATATTATTGGGTATAATTATGTACTACAACAGACAAGTCAGGAGAGAAGACAGATCGCCTTTAAGTGTCATCTGAGCAGATTATCTAGATTATAACAAAACCTATTAAAAATAATTTATTCCTTGCGACTTTTGGGGGAGATATTTATCCAGACACGGTAAACTTCCTTTCCATTAATCACACTGAGATCTGATAAAGCAGCTAATTACATAGAAAGTTCATCTTAAATTCCATCAGTGTTTGGAATCATTGCCACCATCACAATCCCAAGAAACAAAGAAATGGCTTCCTTGTGTTCCTATAGAAAACTTTTCACACGCTGAGTAAATGGGGAGTCTGGGGTTTCCCAATTTGGCCAACATGGCTCTCAGCTCATGAAGAATGGATATGCATTGACATAAATGGACACAGCATTTTTTATGTTGGACTTACATCTCCTACTTGCAAAAAGCAAATCCAGAGGGTTCAGATAAGCAAATATAGAAAGATTAAAAAAAAACAGGTACATTGAGTAAAAATGTAATAAAAAAAGCTATTAAAATATAAATATATATTTAGTTTTTATTATTATTAATAATATATAATTATTATTATAATAAATAAAAACTAATAAAAGTCTATCATTTCAAGGACCCATGTATTCAACAATTCTTTCGTGGAACTGCAAAATGTGACTGTCCCTAAATGTACCAACCCTTTATATAAAAAACAATACAGGCTCTCTTGCCCTATTGGAGACAAGAAGCCTGAAGTTACTGTACACTAAAAACATGCCCACTGGGGTTGTAAAAACCTCTAAGGTCCTGAGGTTGGCTGCCTATGCCTGAGCACCCACTATCTCAGCTGTCTCTACCGTTGCCCCTAGGGCTGTAGAGTCGGAGTTATGAAGTCGGGGTCCATTTTGGTGGAGTCGGAGTTGGAGTCAGTATAAAATGGACAGACTCCGACTCATAAAATTTATAATAAATTGGGTACAGTAGTACAATGCAGTTTGTGCTGTAAAATTTTTCATAAGAATTTGGGAAAGTTATGAAATGTCCTATAAGTGTCTGTTTTGTTCCTGATCTGAGGATCTTGGCTTTTAGTTGAGATGAATCTGTGCTGCACTTTATGTACACGCTCAGTAGTGAGTCAGTGAGATGAATCTGTGCTGCACTTTATGTACACGCTCAGTAGTGAGACAGTGAGATGAATCTGTGCTGCACTTTATGTACACGCTCAGTAGTGAGGCAGTGAGATGAATCTGTGCTGCACTTTATGTACATGCTCAGTAGTGAGTCAGTGAGATGAATCTGTGCTGCACTTTATGTACACGCTCAGCAGTGAGTCAGTGAGATGAATCTGTGCTGCACTTTATGTACACGCTCAGTAGTGAGACAGTGAGATGAATCTGTGCTGCACTTTATGTACACGCTCAGCAGTGAGTCAGTGAGATGAATCTGTGCTGCACTTTATGTACACGCTCAGTAGTGAGGCAGTGCTGTGGAGTCGGAGTTGGAGTCAGGGAAATTGAGTTACTGTGATAGTGTTATATTGCAAATGTAGAAACTAATCTGCCCAGTAGAGGAATGGGAGGAGAGGTGCAGACAAGGTGTCTTGCATATGTAAATCAGTAGTCCCTCCTTTTGCTAATGCAGGACTGGCTCAAAGGAACAAAACTCCAAAGAAGCTTTGGGAACTTCTAAGTAAGTCAGTGTGATAGTTTAAAAAAATACAGCCCTATTATCACCGTTAGCAGCCCCTAAGCACCCATAATACCGATATAGAAATTGTAGCGCCGGCGTCCCTGCCCTCTGCTAGGCAGGGACGCTGTTCCCCTCACCCCTCTGCTCCGAGCCCGGCGTCCTCCTCCCGCTCTTAAAGGGGCCGCGCGCGCCGTCCTAAGGAGTCCCCGGCCAATGGCCGGAGGACTTCACCATATATAAGGCACCTCCTCCAAAATGGAGGGGCCCGAGCAATGTTGTTGCACTGTTCACTACTCTGCTTCAGCCCTCAGGTCCCGTTGCCAGTTACCTGCCAGATTCCTGCCAGTTTACTGTCTGATTCCTGCCTGATATTCCGCTTACCTGCCTGCTAGCCTGAGGTCCGACGGTCTGCCTACCGACTCCTGTCAGTCTGTCTAAGGACCAGCTTGCCCGCTCACCTGGGAGCGCTCTTCTGCTACCTGCCTGCTAGCCTGAGGTCCGACGGTCTGCCCTCCAACTCCTGTCAGTCTGTCTATGGACCAGCTTGCCCGCTCACCTGGGAGCGCACATCTGCTACCTGCTTGCTAGCCTACCTGGAGGCTCCGCCGTCACGTGCTGTGACCACCTGCCATTCCAGAGACTCCTGCCTGCTCACCTGGGAGCGCACACCTGCTACCTGCCTGCTAGCCTACCTGGAGGCTCCGCTGTCACGTGCTGTGACCACCTGCCATTCCAGAGACTCTCACTTGCTCACCTGGGAGCACACATTTACCATCTGCCTGCTAGCCTACCTGGAGGCTCTGCCATCACAGGTCGTACCTACCCTTTACCCAGAGATTGGCCCGGTCACTTGCCGTGACCTCCTGCCCGTTCATCCAGAGACTGGCCCGGTCACTTGCCGTGACCTCCTGCCCGTTCATCCAGAGACTGCCCCGGTCACTTGCCGTGACCTCCTGCCCGTTCATCCAGAGACTGCCCCGGTCACTTGCCGTGACCTCCTGCCCGTTCATCCAGAGACTGCCCCGGTCACTTGCCGTGACCTCCTGCCCATTCATCCAGAGACTGCCCCGGTCACTTGCCGTGACCTCCAGCCCGTTCACTCAGAGACTGTCCCGGTCACCTGCTGTGACCGCCTGCCCGTCTTCCCTGGTCGCTACCCGCTCCCTTACAAGGACCGCCCCCTTGTATAGTAGCTCAGAGGTTCCGCCTCCCAGACCCGTTACAGTTTGCTCGGGCCATGGAACCCGGTGGCACCCAAGCTCCCTCACTCTCGGACCTGTGTCATGAACTGTCCCGTCAGAGGTCCCAACAGGAGTCCATCCTGGGTCACCTGCGGAATGTCAATTCTCGCCTGGACACTCTGACTGCTCCACCAGCAACCACCGCCAGTGCCATGACTCGTAATCCGGCAGCTCCGCTGCCCACCAATACTATGGTATCCTACCCCGGACCCCGGCTTTCTGCACCTCCTCGCTTCGGAGGCGACTCCGCTCAGGCTCGGGGCTTTATAAATCAGTGCACCCTGCACTTTGAACTCCTGTCCCACCAGTTTAACTCCGACCGGGCCAAAATTGCCTTCATCATGTCCCATCTCACCGGGGAGGCCCTGGCCTGGCTAAATCCTCTATGGGAGAGAGGAGACCCCCTGGTGTCCGACTTGCCTGCCTTTCTCACGGCTTTCCGGAAAGTCTTCGACGAACCCGGACGGAAGACCTCATCCGCATCGTCTCTGCTACGCCTCCGTCAGGGAAGTCTCACCGTGGGCCAATATGCCATACGGTTCCGTACCCTTGCCTCGGAGCTGGCCTGGGATAACGACGCTCTGGTATCTGTCTTCTGGGAGGGTCTGTCCGGCCGTATTAAAGATGAACTTGCCGGTCGAGACATTCCTACCACTCTCGATGACCTAATAACTCTTGCCACCCGGATAGACATCCGGTTCCAGGAGCGTGCCAAAGAAGTCACCCGTGAGAGGAGGTTCCCATGTCTAGCTCCTACTTTTCAGAAATCCGTCACTCCCTCCGTTTCTCCCCAGGTACACTCTCCTGAGCCTATGCAGGTCGACCAGACCAAGATGGTCAAAACCCGTCAGGACTTACGCCGTGCCGAGGGGAGCTGCTTCTACTGTGGCAGTAAGGAGCACCGGATCCGTACCTGCCCGGAGAGGTCGGGAAACGCCTGTGTCTAGGTTCGCTCAGAGATGTCGACCTAGACAAGAATAAATCCTCTCCATCTCTGCTGCTGTCAGTCTCAATTATCTGCGGGGAGAATCGTTTTTTCGAACTAGCCCAACTCGACTCTGGAGCGGCCGGGAATCTTATTTCACAGGCCCTGGTAGAAAAATACCGCATTCCCACCAAACCTCTGGCTATACCATTATCTGTCGCTGCTGTGGATGGGGGCCTCTTACCACGTCCCATCCAACTCATCACCGAATCCGTAACTCTGCAGGTGGGAATGCTGCATTCTGAGAGCATCTCTTTTCATGTTCTGCCTGGACTCTCTCACGCCCTCTTACTAGGTCTACCTTGGCTCCAGAGACATGCACCCGTGCTTGACTGGCAGACCGGAGAAGTCCTTCGCTAGGGACAGGACTGTCATAAGACTTGTTTGGTTCCTGTTCATCCCGCCCGTCCTTCTCCTACCCCAACTAATCTACCTGGACTTCCGATTCCCTATTGGCCATTTGCTGATGTCTTTAATAAAAAGGAGGCAGAGACATTACCCCCTCATAGACCATACGACTGTCCTATCGACCTGTTACCCGGTGCTACGCCTCCCCGTGGGCGTATTTACCCATTGTCCGCTACTGAGACCCGGTCGATGTCCGAATATATTGAGGAGAATTTGGCCAGGGGATTCATCCGGAGATCTACCTCCCCGGCGGGAGCAGGCTTCTTTTTCGTAAAAAAGAAGGACGGCTCTCTCCGTCCCTGTATAGACTATAGAGGCCTTAACCAGATCACGTTGAAGAATAAGTACCCCCTTCCGCTCATTCCAGAATTATTTGATCGTCTGAGGGGGGCTAGAATCTTCACCAAACTGGACCTCCGTGGGGCGTACAACCTGGTCCGTATCCGTCAAGGGGATGAATGGAAGACTGCATTCAACACCCGGGACGGCCACTATGAATATCTGGTAATGCCCTTTGGTCTCTGTAACGCTCCTGCCGTCTTTCAAGAGTTGGTCAATGACATCTTCCGGGACCTTCTCTACTCCTGCGTAGTGGTGTACCTGGACGCCATCTTGGTCTTCTCTCCGGATCTCCAGACTCACCGGAGAGACGTTCGTCAGGTCCTGCTCAGGCTCAGGCAGAATCACCTCTTCGCTAAATATGAGAAGTGCCTCTTTGAGCAGACCTCGCTTCCGTTTTTGGGCTACATTATTTCTCAGACCGGCCTACGAATGGATCCAGAGAAACTGTCTGCCATCGAGAAATGGCCCCGACCGGAGGGGTTGAAGGCCATTCAGCGGATCCTGGGCTTCGCCAACTACTACCGCCTCTTCATACCGCACTTCTCTTCCCGGACTGCCCCCATTTCCGCGCTCACCCGTAAGGGCACTAATCCCAGAGAGTGGCCGCCCGAAGCAGAGGAGGCCTTTCTTTCCTTAAAACAGGCCTTCTCTTCCGCCCCGGTGCTGCATCGCCCAGATGGCAACAAGCAGTTCTTCCTGGAGGTTGACGCCTCCTCCTCTGGAGCCGGAGCGGTACTTACCCAAAAATCATCTTCCGGGAGAATGGTAACTTGTGGCTTCTTCTCCAAACTCTTCTCCTCTTCTGAGCGCAACTATTCCATTGGAGATCGAGAGTTATTGGCCATCAAGCTGGCATTGGAGGAGTGGCATTACCTGCTCGAAGGAGCTCTTCACCCGGTAATAATTTACACTGACCACAAGAACTTGGCTTACCTCCAGCATGCCCAGAGACTTAACCCGCGCCAAGCTCGGTGGTCCTTGTTTTTTGCTCGCTTTGATTTTATTCTTCATTTTCGCCCGGCTGACAAAAACATCAAGGCAGACGCCTTATCCCGATCCTTTCTGGTGTCTGATCTCGAGGAAGAACCGAAACACATCATCGATCCCGCCAGAGTAATGCAGGTGGCTCCCGTGAGTCTAAATCGTCTCCCTCCCGGTAAGACGTTCGTATCAGTACCTGATCGGGAGAAGATCCTACACTGGGGTCACTCATCTAAACTAGCTGGCTACGCCGGTCAGAAAAAGACCCTCCAGCTTATTACCCGGCACTACTGGTGGCCTACCCTGCACAAGGACGTAATAGACTTTGTTTCTGCCTGTGTGTCCTGCGCCCGCAACAAGGTTCCGAGACATCTGCCAGCCGGTCGCCTCCTTCCGCTCCCAGTACCTGCTGCCCCCTGGCAGCATATAGCAATGGACTTTATAACTGATCTCCCCGTCTCTGCCGGTTGTACGGTCATTTGGGTGGTCGCTGACCGCTTTTCCAAGATGGCTCATTTCGTTCCCCTGCCAGGCCTCCCGTCTGCACCCGAGCTAGCTAAAGACTTTATCCGCCACATCTTCCGTCTTCATGGACTGCCCCTCCACATAGTGTCGGATCGTGGGGTACAGTTCACCTCACGCTTCTGGAGAGCCACTTGTAAACTGCTCGACGTCACCCTGGACTTCTCCTCCGCTTACCACCCACAGTCTAATGGTCAAGTGGAGCGGATCAATCAGAACCTGACCAGTTACCTCCGGCACTTCGTTAATGCCCACCATTCAGACTGGGTGGATCTCCTGCCATGGGCCGAATTTTCTTACAACAATCACGAGAGCGAATCTTCCTCCAAATCCCCGTTTTTTGTAGTCTTCGGTCAGCATCCTCGGATCCCATTTCCCGTCTCCACCTCGGTGGATAATCCGGCTGCGGAATCTCTTGTTAACAAATTTTCCTCCATATGGGAGAGTACCCGATCCGCACTCCTTCTGTCATCCGAGCGTATGAAAAGACATGCTGACAAAAAACGTCTGGATCCTCCTCAATTCCGTCCAGAGGATAAGGTCTGGCTCTCGTCCAAGTATGTCCGGCTCAAGATTCCTTCCTATAAGTTAGGGCCTCGATTCATCGGTCCTCTGGAGGTCATCAGTCAGATCAACCCGGTGGCCTATAAATTGAAACTCCCGGCCAACTTGCGGATCCCTAACTCCTTCCATGTATCTCTCCTCAAACCTGTGGTACTTAACTCTTTTTCCAAGTCTACAGGTACGCCTCCTGCTCCGGTTTCCGCTGAAAACGAATTTGAGGTAGAGAACATTCTAGCCACCAAAAGGGTAAGAGGGAAGACCTTTTTTCTAGTAGATTGGAAGGGGTTTGGTCCTGAAGAGAGAACGTGGGAGCCCCGGGAGAACATCCATGCCCCTCTCATCCTAGCTAAATTTCTCTCTGGCCTAAAAAAGGGGGGGCCTAAAGGGGGGGGTACTGTAGCGCCGGCGTCCCTGCCCTCTGCTAGGAAGGGACGCTGTTCCCCTCACCCCTCTGCTCCGAGCCCGGCGTCCTCCTCCCGCTCTGCTGGCAGCGCGCGCTCCTTCCCGGCCACTGTGCTTAGGGCGCGCGCGCGCTCCCTCCCTCTTAAAGGGGCCGCGCGCGCCGTCCTAAGGAGTCCCCGGCCAATGGCCGGAGGACTTCACCATATATAAGGCACCTCCTCCAAAATGGAGGGGCCCGAGCAATGTTGTTGCACTGTTCACTACTCTGCTTCAGCCCTCAGGTCCCGTTGCCAGTTACCTGCCAGATTCCTGCCAGTTTACTGTCTGATTCCTGCCTGATATTCCGCTTACCTGCCTGCTAGCCTGAGGTCCGACGGTCTGCCTACCGACTCCTGTCAGTCTGTCTAAGGACCAGCTTGCCCGCTCACCTGGGAGCGCTCTTCTGCTACCTGCCTGCTAGCCTGAGGTCCGACGGTCTGCCCTCCAACTCCTGTCAGTCTGTCTATGGACCAGCTTGCCCGCTCACCTGGGAGCGCACATCTGCTACCTGCCTGCTAGCCTACCTGGAGGCTCCGCCGTCACGTGCTGTGACCACCTGCCATTCCAGAGACTCCTGCCCGCTCACCTGGGAGCGCACACCTGCTACCTGCCTGCTAGCCTACCTGGAGGCTCCGCCGTCACGTGCTGTGACCACCTGCCATTCCAGAGACTCCTGCCCGCTCACCTGGGAGCGCACACCTGTTACCTGCCTGCTAGCCTACCTGGAGGCTCCGCCGTCACCACCTGTAACCACCTGCCATTCCAGAGACTCTCGCTTGCTCACCTGGGAGCACACATCTACCATCTGCCTGCTAGCCTACCTGGAGGCTCTGCCATCACAAGTCGTACCTACCCTTAACCCAGAGACTGCCCCGGTCACTTGCCGTGACCTCCTGCCCGTTCATCCAGAGACTGCCCCGGTCACTTGCCGTGACCTCCTGCCCGTTCATCCAGAGACTGCCCCGGTCACTTGCCGTGACCTCCAGCCCGTTCACTCAGAGACTGTCCCGGTCACCTGCTGTGACCGCCTGCCCGTCTTCCCTGGTCGCCACCCGCTCCCTTACAAGGACCGCCCCCTTGTATAGTAGCTCAGAGGTTCCGCCTCCCAGACCCGTTACAGAAATACAGAAGAGGTTAACATCTAAATAACATCACAAAAAAAAAACACTGCGGAGATGTGTTATACTGAAGCCATAACAAATTATGACGTGCTCTACATTTTATAGGGCAATTATACTATAACGACCCAATGAGATTACAATTTGTGTCAAGATTCGGCACACAGTATACTTTACTGAATGCCAAAAAAAGACAAGAACTTAAAAACCCTCCGACCTGTTCCGGACTATATAAAAAATAATGGAGTAAAATCATCAGGACATTCTGGGTTATTTAGTGTATGCATAAAGCAAGATGGAAAATCCTAAATAAGCTCAACGGATTGGCAAATATTGAAACAGTCCAAAGATCAAAGTTTGTTACAGAAAACACAAGGCAAGCAAATAACTCCAGCAGAGCAAGAGGAGAAACTGATGGAATTATTTATATGACTATTTTAGTCCAGAGCGTCTGGTGCCCAGAGGTTATTCTACAAGTTCACCACTATTTCCTGTATGGCTGAAAATTCCATATTACTTCAGAGAACATCGGATGTGTCCCCTTGTGGGACCGTCTGGAAGCCCTGTAAAGCTCTGTTCACACCTCATGTTGAAAAATAGCTAAAGTGGTACCCAATTTTTTATGATAATAAATAGCATAGGGATAAAATATAACCTTTATTTGAAAATTAATTAAGACCCAAAGTGAAAATGTGCATCCATAAATACAAGACGTACCATAAAGTACTAAACAAGAATGCAAACAGGAAAAATTCGCCTAAAGTACAGACAATCCTGTGTACAAAATGGTCAAAACATAACCTGTGAAAGACCACTTCCCAGGTAAAGTGGTGGATTCTTTAACCGTGCTATCATTAATAGAGTCCACCAAATGACCATATCCTCTCTAACATAGTTCCCATCAGTCAGTAGACCAAATCAAAGTACATTATATTGAACAGGTATACACCTAATATATGACTATGAGGGAAAATGTAGGCTAGCTTAGTACATAAAGAAATCAGCCAAGCATATAGAAAAAATACTTTTTTTTTAGTTTTTGACAAAGCATATAACCACATATAAACAATATCACTTTGTGGTGTAGCAGAAATATCATACAATCTAAGAGGAAACTTCAAAACTTATCTGATCCTCCATTAGTGATGGGTACGAAGTCTTATATAGGCGGGCTCCCAAAAAGCACTGTAAAGCTCTATTCACACCTCATGTTGAATGTCATGTATTTGTATATGTTATATATTGCATTTATGAGAGTTTTTTTTTACCCCAATTCAATAGTCCTGTTTTGTTTTTAGCGGTTTTCTTTTTTGTACTTGTAGTGTGTGTTTTTTTCCTCCTGGAATGCATGAAAGGCCACCAGCAACAAACACTCCATGTGCCACTTTTGGTAGGCACTAGAGCTGGCATTTACTGGGGACACCCCACAAGACTAGTCATACTGTGAAAACATCCGACAAGACCCACCATGTGCCAGGAACACCCTAGAAGATCTGCCATTGACCGATAATACCCCACAAGATCTGCTTTATACCAGTAACACCCCACAATACCTGCCATATACCGGGAACACCCCACAAGACCTGCCATATACTATGAACACCCCAAAAGATCTGCCATATAACAGGAACACCCCACAAGAACTGCCGTATACCCGTAACATCCCACAAGACCTGCCATATACTGGGGACACCTCACAAGACCAGTCATATACCAGGAACACCCCACAAGACCCACCGTATACCAGGAACACCGCTAAAGCTCTGCCATGCACTGATAATACCTCACAAGACCTGCTATATAGCAGTAACACCCCACAAGACCTGTCATATACCGGTAACACCCCACAAGACCAGCAGTATACCGGGAACACCCCACAAGACCTGCTGCATACCAGGAACACCCCAAAAGACCTGCCGTTCACCATGAATACCCCACAAGACCTGCTGTATAACGGGAACACCCCACAAGACCAGCCATATACTGGGAACACCCCACAAGACCAGCTGTATACCAGGAACATCCCAAAAGACATGCTGTACAACAGGAAGACCCCACAAGACCTACCGTATACCAGGAACACCCCATAAGATCTGCCATCCATAGATAATACCCCACAAGACCTGCTATATACCAATAACACCCCACGAGACCTGCCATATACTGGGAACACCCCACAAGACCAGTCATATAAAGGGAACAACTCACAAGACCAGTCATATACCGGGAATACCCCACAAGACCTGCCGTATACCATGAACACCCCAAAAGACCTGTCTTATAACAGGAACACCTCACAAGAACTGCCGTATACAATTAACACCCCACAAGACCTGCCACATACCGGGGACACCCCACAAGACCAGTCATATAAAGGGAACACCCCCCACAAGACCAGTCATATAAATTGAACACCCCACAAGACCAGTCATATACCGGGAATACCCCACAAGATCTGCCGTATACCATGGACACCCCAAAAGACCTGTCTTATAACACAAACACCCCACAAGAACTGCCGTATACAATTAACACCCCACAAGACCTGCCACATACTGGGGCCACCCTACAAGACCAGTTATATACAGGGAATACCCCACAAGACCAGTCATATAAAGGGAACATCCCACAAGACCAGTCATATACCAGTAACACCCCGCAAGACGTGCCATATAACGGTAACACCCAACAAGACCAGCAGTATACCGGGAACACCCCACAAGACCTGCTGTATACCGGGAACACCACAAAAAACCTGCCGTACACCAGAAACACCCCACAAGACCTGCCGTGTAACGGAAACACCCTACAAGACCTGCCGTACACCATGAACACCACACAAGACCTGCTGTATAACAGGAACACCCCACAAGACCTGCCATATAATGAGAACACCCCACAAGACCAGCTGTATACCAGTAACACCCAAAAGACCAGCAGTACATCAGGAACACCCCACAAGACCTGCAGTATACCGTGAACACCTCACAAGACCTGCCGTACACTGGGAACACGCCACAAGACCTGCCGTATACAAGGAACACCCCACAAGATCTTCCATGCAGAGATAATACCCCACAAGACTTGCTATATCCGTAACACCCCACGAGACCTGCCGTATACCGGGAACACCCCACAAGAACTGCCATATACCATGAACACCCCTGTGTTATAACATGAACACCCCACAAGAACTGCCGTATGCCAGTAACACCCCACAAGACCTGCCACAAACCGGAGACACCCCACAAGACCAGTTATATACCGGGAACACCCCACAACACCAGTCATATAAAGGGAACACCCCACAAGACCAGTCATATTCCAGTAACACCCCACAAGACCTGCCATATAACGGTAACACCCAACAAGACCAGCAGTATACCGGGAACACCCCACAAGACCTGCTGTATATCAGGAACACCCCAAAAGACCTGCCATACACCAGAAACACCCCACAAGACCTGTCTTATAACGGAAGCACCCCACAAGACCTGCCATATACCAGGAATACCCCACATGACCTGCTGTATACCAGGAATACCCCAAAAGACCTGCTATATACCAGGAAGACCCCACAAGACCTGATGTATACCGGGAACACCCCACAAGACCTGCCGTATACCAGGAACACCCCACAAGACCTGCCATATACCGGGAACACCCCACCAGACCTGCTGTTTTGGAGATGCACAGCTGTCTAGTCATCACATTTTGGGTCTTGTCAAAGTCACTACATTTAATCCATTTTTTAAAACATTTATTTCAAAAACTGACTTCACATGTTCCTAATATATCCCACCCTTGACAGGCACCATTGTCAAGAAATCCACTTTACCCGTTAGTGTTTTTACTGTCATGGTTGATTGGTGTGTGTAATATATATATATATTAATATTATCTACTTGTATTGTTGCATGCATCTGCTTAATGTTATGCCACACTGACAGCAGTAGGGCAACAATATCAGCACCTATCCTCTGCGCTGCTCACTGGCAAAGCCTGTGAGTGATAGACATGCCAGCTGTAGAGCATGCCAGCCTGGCCGCAGACCATCACAGGTGTCTTGGCAGTTGCCGGTGATGATTTAGCATCATACTGTAAACCTTCCTGCAGTAAAACTGGCGTTAGGAACAATGGACAGAGGCCAAACCTCCACCTTAAATTTATAGGTCGATTCCGTTTCATAGCCCTGACATATAATCTAACTGTAGATAAAAAGCAGGATTGGAGTCTCCAGCGTTTTGCGAGCTGCGTCTTCCTTATATAGACAAGTCTGGAGAATTCTGCATCTTACTTTATAACGAATGGATCAAAGACGGTTGTAGCGAGGACAGACGGCAATGGATTTACCTCCAAACTACTGGTGCAATACAGCTGGGAAGCATTGGCACCACTCATTGCATAAATGGTCACAGTTGAATCGTTTGACAATCGGACTAAAACCAAATATGCCGCTGCCTGGAAGGCCATCTGCGGCGAGGCACTGGCGCCTGTCACCTCCTTGATGCAAGTAATCACACACGCTGGCTTGGTTCCTCTCTGCCTTGGTGTATAGGAAGGAACGTATACAGAATCAGAAAGCTTTCTTGTAGATTTATACTGTAAAGCAGTGGCCTATCATGCCCATCCTCCCAATCTGGTACCAAGAAATCTTAAAGGGGGTGTCCAGGATTGTAAAAAAAACAAACAAAAAACAATAGACATCGAAAGTAATATAACAAATAAATCCCCTGCCATCTTCTGGTCTTTTTTGACCTATCCTTCAATGATGATGTGCCACACATGACCACTGCGGCCAGTCACAGTCTTGTGCCATTCATGCAGGATCACTGCTGAAGTCAGTGATTGGCTGCAGTGGTTTCTTGTACTGCACATCATCACTGCAGGAAAAGACATGGACCAATAACGCGGCAGCAATAGAGTGATGGGGAGCTTTACCACGTGAGCAGAAGTGTTTTTTTATTTTTTAATTTTACCACATTCCCGCATTTAGGAAATTTGAAAAAAGAAAGAAAAAAAATTTTTTAATGGATTTTGAAGGGGATATCCAAAAGTTTGGCTAATTTCTAAGGAGAACATACTTGCTTACATCCAGAAAACCTGACGAAGAGTCACCTCTGCTTCTGAGGATAAGTTTATCCGAGTCACCAGCCTCAGAAATCGCAGGTTAACAGCAGCTCAGATTAGAGACCGGGTCAATGCCACACAGAGTTCTAGCAGCCGACACATCTCTTCAACAACTGTTAAGAGGAGACTTTGTGCGGCAGGCCTTCATGGTAAAATAGCTGCTAGGAAACCACTGCTAAGGACAGGCAACAAGCAGAAGAGACTTGTTTGGGCTAAAGAACACAAGGAATGGACATTAGACCAGTGGAAATCTGTGCTTTGGTCTGATGAGTCCAAATTTGAGATCTTTGGTTCCAACCACCGTGTCTTTGTGCGACGAAGAAAATGTGAATGGATGGACTCTACATGCCTGGTTCCCACCGTGAAGCATGGAGGAGGAGGTGTGATGGTGTGGGGGTGCTTTGCTGGTGACACTGTTGGGGATTTATTCAAAATTGAAGGCATACTGAACCAGCATGGCTACCACAGCATCTTGCAGTGGCATGCTATTCCATCCGGTTTGCGTTTAGTTGGACCATCATTTATTTTTCAACAGGACAATGACCCAAAACACACCTCCAGGCTGTGTAAGGGCTATTTGACCAAGAAGGAGAGTGATGGGGTGCTACGCCAGATGACCTGGCCTCCACAGTCACCAGACCTGAACCCAATCGAGATGGTTTGGGGTGAGCTGGACCGCAGAGTGAAGGCAAAAGGGCCAATAAGTGCTAAGCATCTCTGGGAACTCCTTCAAGATTGTTGGAAGACCATTTCCGGTGACTACCTCTTGAAGCTCATCAAGAGAATGCCAAGAGTGTGCAAAGCAGTCATCAAAGTAAAAGGTGGCTACTTTGAAGAACCTAGAATATAAGACATATTTTCAGTTGTTTCACACTTTTTTGTTAAGTATATATTTCCACATGTGTTAATTCATAGTTTTGATGCCTTCAGTGTGAATGTACAATTTTCATAGTCATGAAAATACAGAAAAATCTTTAAATGAGAAGGTGTGTCCAAACTTTTGGTCTGTACTGTATATATATGAGCTTCAAGAGGTAGTCACCGGAAATAGTATTCCAACAATCTTGAAGGAGTTCCCAGAGATGCTTAGCACTTATTGGCCCTTTTGCCTTCACTCTGCGGTCCAGCTCACCCCAAACCATCTCGATTGGATTCAGTCCTGGTGACTCTGGAAGCCAGGTCATCTGGCGCAGCACCCCATCACTCTCCTTCTTGGTCAAATAGCCCTTACACAGCCTGGAGGTGTGTTTGGGGTCATTGCCCTGTTGAAAAATAAATGATGGTCCAACTAAACGTAAACCGGCTGGAATAGCATGCCGCTGCAAGATGCTGTGGTAGCCATGCTGGTTCAGAATGCCTTCAATTTTGAATAAATCCCCAACAGTGTCACCAGCAAAACACCCCCACACCATCACACCTCCTCCTCCATGCTTCACGGTGGGAACCAGGCATTGAGAGTCCATCCGTTCACCTTTTCTGCGTCGCACAAAGACACGGTGGTTGGAACCAAAGATCTCAAATTTGGACTCATCAGACCAAAGCACAGATTTCCACTGGTCTAATGTCTATTCCTTGTGTTCTTTAGCCCAAACAAGTCTCTTCTGCTTGTTGCCTGTCCTTAGCAGTGGTTTCCTAGCAGCTATTTTACTATGAAGGCCTGCTGCACAAAGTCTCCTCTTAACAGTTGTTGTAGAGATGTGTCTGCTGCTAGAATTCGGTGTGGCATTGACCTGATCTCTAATCTGAGCTGCTGTTAACCTGCGATTTCTGAGGCTGGTGACTCGGATAAACTTATCCTCAGAAGCAGAGGTGACTCTTGGTCTTCCTTTCCTGGGGCGGTCCTCATGTGAGCCAGTTTCTTTGTAGCGCTTGATGGTTTTTGCAACTGCACTTGGGGACACTTTCAAAGTTTGCCCAATTTTTCGCACTGACTGACCTTCATTTCTTAAAGTAATGATGACCACTCGTTTTTCTTTACTTAGCTTCTTTTTTCTTGCCATAATACAAATTCTAACAGTCTATTCAGTAGGACTATCAGCTGTGCATCCACCTGACTTCTGCACAACACAACTGATGGTCCCAACCCCATTTGTAAGGCAAGAAATCCCACTTATTAAAGCTGACAGGGCACACCTGTGAAGTGAAAACCATTTCCGGTGACTACCTCTTGAAGCTCATCAAGAGAATGCCAAGAGTGTGCAAAGCAGTCATCAAAGCAAAAGGTGGCTACTTTAAAGAACCTAGAATATAAGACATATTTTCAGTTGTTTCACACTTTTTGTTAAGTATATAATTCCACATGTGTTAATTCATAGTTTCGATGCCTTCAGTGTGAATGTACAATTTTCAAAGCCAAGAAAATCCAGAAAAATCTTTAAATGAGAAGGTGTGTCCAAACTTTTGGTCTGTACTGATATATATATATATAAGTGTGGTAAGGGTGTGATCAGGAGGACATTACATCCTTTGTCCACTAATGCCTTGTGAGATATTCCTGATGTACACGCATGCTGTCGAGGCCATCCATACTAATAGCACTGATGTCCTGACCGGTTGCCACAAAGTGTCAGTGCAGGTAAAATGATCAGACTGTTTAGGCTTATATTCACGTTGTTGTTTTTTTTCTTGCCATAATATTTTTAAAATGGCACCAAACTGATACAGTTTTGATTCAATTTCAAAAAAATTCTGGAAGAGATGCTACACTTTGTGACAACACAGCTTTTTTTCTTAATTATGCCAACAATACATTCAGTAGGCCAGGACATACATTTTTATGTTGACTTTTGAATTTGTGTTCTTCTTTGGATGATCAACACAGACTATTATTTGTAGTGTTGAGCGAGTATGTTCTGTTCCGAGTATGCTCGGGCCGAGCTCCGAGTATTTACAGCTGCTCGGTGATATGGTTGAATCGTATGCATGATTTGCGACTGTTTGACAGTTTTATTACATGAGAGGAATGTCTATTTCTTACACATTCCTCACATGTAATAAAGCTGTCAAACAGTTGCAAATCAAGCACACGGGAGCGATTCAAACATATCACCGAGCAGCTATAAATACTCGGAGCTCGGCCCGAGCATACTCGGACAGAACATACTCGCTCAACTCTAATTATTTGTATAAACCTGAATGTTGATCAGTTGTGTTAATATTTGTTAATTGATGAATGGCTATTTACATCTTATATCAGCCCCTACAACCTATTGTCTGCCAGTTTTGCAATACAGGGACTAAGGGTCTTTGAAAAATGGATGTTTGCTAGATATGTTAAAAACTATTGTAGGGTGTTTGCCAGTCAACATTGGGGGATGAGCTGTGGATACTCGAACCCTGTGGAATAATATCATCATCCCTTATCCTTGACCTGTGGATGTGTGCTTGAAAGGACAATTGTGAACTATTTAAGGGGCATATGCCTCTGTATCAAGGAGACTTTACAAAAGGACAGCCAAGAGAGACTCTTGAGGACAGCAACCAGGACACATGGCTCCATCAAGAGGAATGCAGATCTGCTCCATTGACTATCACTGAACTATCAAGAGACTTTATGAAGAAATCCAGGTTGGGACAAGCAGGTCACCTGGCCACATACCTCACTGCTCTATTCCTGGTGGGCCAGAAGAAGGGTGAGACTCTGTAACTTGCACCATCTTGTGTATTTACTGGGACTGTTCTATATGTTTATTGTCTTAATTTAAAATAAGTTATTTTAAATTAAAGGGGGCACTACCAGTGTGAGACATGTAATGACTGACAGTATGCTCTCCAGATCTACATGTCTCACACTGGCCCCTTTATTTTAAAATAACCCCTGGAGGCAGATTTTCAGGGAGATCTATGTCCGGCCCATACATCTTAAAAGCTAATTTGCATATTAAGAAAAACGTGGATTTCTCTGGAATAAGACATCATATCGCAGATATCAAGGTATCATTTTATTCATCTTTCTATTATCTGCATGCCCATATAGACGGCTTAGGAGGGTCGATCCTACTGACAGATGCCCTTTATAACAGACAACATTTGGATGGCATCCACATTCTGTCCATTTTCTTCACGGACTTATTAATTTGAATGGGTGAGTTAGATGATCTGTGACTTGGATCAAAACTGGAGATGTCTCAGTTTTTCTTCTTTTGGGGAACTCAGTACCCAAAAATCAGAAATATGTAAGGAGCCTCACAAACTATAATGGGTATGTATTCAATCCATGAAAAATACAGATTGCATGCTAGAGTACGTGAAAAGCAAATGTCTGAATGAGGTCTAAAGCTCAAAGATGATTGTCTGCGCTAGTACATTGTAGCAAATGTTCAGCTGTAAGAAGCTTATATGTCTGATCCCGCCATTGCTCCCAGTACAGTAATGTACATTATAGGAGCATTTAAGAAAGTAACAAAAAGTGGCCCTAAGAGCAACTCCCTCCACTATTTTTGATACCATGCCCATTGAGTATGCATTTACATTAGTTATTGTCCTGATGGAGCACACTTGCATCAATTTCCTATGGTTTGGCAGAGAATTAAAATATGGGGCCACATTGACCCACAAACTATCACACACTGACTTATAGGGAACCCGAATTTTGACTTCTATAAACAGCCTCCTTTGCAGAAAAATCAAACGCCTTTTGTTTGCAGAACACATAAGATTTTACCGACCCCCGACAGAAGGAGGATGCTGTGATGTGAAGCCAAGAGGGGAATGGCAGCAGCCGATCAGGGATGGGATCACATGTTTGTGATTATCCTACAGCCAGACTCGTCCACAAGAAAAGATTTATTGGCCAGCATGTTCCTTTACTGTTTGCTGCTGGGTAAACCAGACTGCACACAGGTGGCATTTAAGAGGATCCTCAATCATGTCGAGCAATTATTTCCTTCTGTCCCTAATATCTGGCAAGCGATTGACCACATGGGTAATGGGCTATAGCATAACATATTCAAAGGCTTCAAAGGAGTGGTCTGTGTTTCCTAGAAATAGCGCTACTCTTGTCTAAGAGAGCGTTTCTGGTATTGCAGTATTCAAGTGAACGAGACTGAGCTGCAATACCAGGCAAAGCCACAAGACGAGGGTGGCGCTGATTGTGGAAAAGAAGAAGACTCTTTTTTAAAAAATCTTATATTAACCCCTATAAAAGAGAGAGAAGATTATATCCCACCCTGTTAGATCAAGAAAGCCTCTGCTGAACTCTTCCTGATCCTATGGGATAAGAACCGATCCCATATACAGATCCATATAACACAGATCCATATGGTCAGTTTCACACATACGTCATTGACGGTCCAAGTACGTAGTATAATGACAGGTGTCGTTCGGGTCTGCTGACCTGAACTTATCATGTTTAGTTCAGGTCAGAATACCCACAGTCAGTCTGAACATTGACCATAAATGTTGATTCTTCATTTTTATCCCATACACCCTTAAAATGCCATGGAAGGGGTTGTGCAGGATTTAAAAAAACAACATGGCTGCTTTCTTCGAAAAAGAGGACCACCCCTGTCCACAGGTTGTATCTGGTACTGCAGCTCAGCGTCACTTAAGTGAATAGGGTGGATCCACAATACCCCAAATGACCTGTACCCAGGAGAGGCACTGTTTTTGATAGAATGCAGTCATGTTTTACAAATTCTTTAAAGGAAATCTGTCAGCAGGTTTTCTGAGAGCAGCATAATATAGGGCAAGAAAGCCTGATTACACAGATGTGTCACTAACTCAACTGCTTAGTGCAGTGTTGATAGAATCCTTGCTTTATCTGATGTAGATGTAGAAGAGCTAAGACTTCTGGCCGGTGTATAACCCCGCCCTCATCTCTGATTGGTAGGTTCCTGTGTCAATTGTCAGCAAGCTGCCAATCTGTGGCAGGGATACACAAATTAGCCTGACTGCTGTGCACATGAGACCTAGTCCTGCAGTGATAATCTCCTGCTGATAAAACACTGATTGTACTGAAACTACAACACACTGCCTAATAAGTGACACATCCCTGGAATCGGGCTTTCTTGCCCTATATTATGCTGCTGACAAATTCTCTTTAACCCCCATAATTAATAAAAAAAGGTCTATATTTTGGCCACCAGCATCAGTCATGAGTAGTAAAATGTATGAGGGTCTGTACGTAAATCCACAGACATCCTAATGACAAACTCCGCTCTGCTACATCTTCCCATAACCAGGAGCAAAGTAAATGAAGACAGCGCCGCAAAAAGCTTTCAGATACTGTAATAAACATGGAGCGGTGCCAAGCATCAATATATATCCGCACGTCATGAACGAGGGGCTCTCTATTTATAACCGTGTGTCTTATAGCAGGTGACAGAGACATATTAATACAGAAGCTACCTTGTAAAACATCATTGTAAAATTGCATATAGCCACAATGTGAGTTCTGCTGCTACTTTTTTTTTTAAATTTGATTTTCAAAAAAAAAAAAGAATCAATTACAAAAAAAAAGCCTTTCCGTCATGTCCTTGTGAAATGGAGTGCACGATACACAAGTGAGCGGCATAACTCACCGCCGATGGATGCACAATGCCCTCAATGAGCGGCGCATTAACAGACGGAGGAGCTAATGCATGCTGCAGAGAATCAAAGCCTCCCAAATTCTATAGATTACTAGCACTATTCACAGACTGCCAGGGATTATCTTGCTTTTGTAATGACGAATGACTATGCCACATTTGTAAGATCACGTGATCAGACAGTCCTACTGCTCAGACCACCACAACAAGCAGACCACTAGGCGAATGCTCATTGAGCCTAGCATGGTGACCAGTGAAATCGATGGGTGTCCATGTAATGCATGGAGAGGAGTGATAATAATAATAATCTTTTTATTTATATAGCACCAACATATTCCACAGCACTTTACAATTCAGACAATTTACAGACATTATGGGCACTGTCCCCATTGGGGCTCACAATCTACATCCCCTATCAGTATGTCTTTGGAGTGTGGGAGGAAACACATGTAAACACAGGGAGAACATACAAACTCCTTTGTGGGATTTGAACCCAGGACCCCAATGCTGCAAGGCTGCAGTGCTAACCACTGAGCCACCGTGCTGCACCAAGACCCATCCTTTGCAGCAACTTTTCCCTTTATGCCAGGTTCAGACAAGTGTATGAAAAATCGGATGACTTTCATCCGTATTTTACATCCTTGCGACATCCATACAAGACGAAATGCAGTTTCCTAACTTAATAATTGCAAAATATCCCTTAAAAAAATCAGACGCAATATGGATGATCTGTATGAGATCTTATTTTTGTTCTGCGCCCATAGACTTGAAATATAGAAGAACCTAAGGCATGCTGTGGTTTTTTGTCACGGATACTTGGTCTATCTGATCAGTTGTACATGAATTGCATTGGTTAAATTTTTACGGACATCACAAGCCCGTATAAAACACTTGTACGGGATATTCTCAAGTTTGAAAGTTATCATCCATCCGTGGGATAGGGGATAACTTCCTGATCGCTGGTGCCCTCATCGATCCTTAGAACAAGGGCTTTGAAGAGTTGTGGTCAATCATGCGCACTGCTTCTCCATTTATCCTAATGGGAGTGCCGAAGATCAACTAAGCGCTGCAGATCAACTGAGCGCAGTGCTTAGCCATCTCTGCCAGTCCGATTAAGAATGAACGGAGTGGCAGTTTGTATGATAAACCTCCACTCCATTCTGCTAGGTCCTCAATTCTCAGGATCAGTGGCGGTCTCAATGATCGAATAAGGGATAACTTTTCGAACATGTGAGTTTGTATGATCTCCCCGTATTTGCGTAGGTTTCCTCCGGGTTCTCCAGTTTCCTCCCACACTTCAAAGACATACTGATCGGGAAGTTTAGATTGTGAGCCCCAATGGGGACAGCCATGATAATGTATGTAAAGCGCTGCGGAATATGTTGGCGCTATATAAAAATAAAGATTATTATTATACCCCTTTAAGGACAGTTTCAAGCATCCACAACAGTATATTCACACACAGATTTTTTTCTAGACATTTACAGAGGGTCACATTCACCCAGCAGAGGTCAAGGTGTGCCCGTATGGCCATCAATGTACTGGTATGTGTCACTTTCCTATTCATAGGGCCAATGCAAAAAACAATTGTGCAGTACCTGTACCAGTACATGGGTGCAATATAGTGTGCCAATTTGGATCCTCCCTTTGGAGATACAGGTGCATCTCACTAAATTAGAATATCATCAAAAAGTTAATTTATTTCAGTTCTTCAATACAAAAAGTGAAACTCATATATTATATAGTCATTACAAACAGAGTGATCTATTTCAAGTGTTTCTGTTAATGTTGATGATTATGGCTTACAGCCAATGAAAACACAAAAGTCATTATCTCAGTAAATTAAAATAATTCATAAAAAACACCTGCAATGGCTTCCTAGGCGTTTAAAAAGGTCCCTTAGTCTATTTCAGTAGGCTCCACAATCATGGGGAAGACTGCTAACTTGACAGATGTCCAGAAGGCAGTCATTGACAAGATCTACCAGGTCCCAGAGTTCCAATTTTCATTTGGAAATCAAGGTTCCAGAGTCTGGAGGAAGAGTGGAGAGGCCACAATTCAAGCGGCTTGAGGTCTAGTGTGAAGTTTCCACAATCAGTGATGGTTTGGGGAGCCATGTCATCTGCTGGTGTAGCTCCACTGTGTTTTATCAAGACCAAAGTCAGCGCAGCCGTCTACCAGGAAATTTTAGAGCACTTCATGCTTCCCTCTGCCGACAAGCTTTTTGGAGATGGAAATTTCATTCTCCAGCAGGACTTGGCACCTGTCCACACTGCCAAAAGTACCAATACCTGGTTTACAAACAACAGTATCACTGTGCTTGATTGGCCAGCAAACTCGCCTGACCTTAACCCCATAGAGAATCTATGGAATATTGTCAAGAGGAAGATGAGAGACACCAGACCCAACAATGCAGATGAGCTGAAGGCA
Source organism: Phyllobates terribilis (assembly GCF_046119375.1). NCBI lineage: Eukaryota > Metazoa > Chordata > Amphibia > Anura > Dendrobatidae > Phyllobates > Phyllobates terribilis. The sequence goes on from NW_027362765.1 coordinate 94,352,285, forward strand.
GCTATCAAAGCAACCTGGGCTTCCATAACACCTCAGCAGTGCCACAGGCTGATCGCCTCCATGCCACGCTGCATTGATGCAGTAATTGATGCAAAAGGAGACCCGACCAAGTATTGAGTTCATTTACTGAACATACATTTCAGTAGGCCAACATTTTGGATTTTAAAAACATTTTTCAAGTTGTTGTTACAAAGTATTCTAATTGGCTTTGTGTTTTCATTGGCTGTAAGCCATAATCATCAACATTAACAGAAATAAACACTTGAAATAGATCACGCTGTTTGTAATGACCATATATAATATATGAGTTTCACTTTTTGTATTGAAGAACTGAAATAAATTAACTTTTTGATGATATTCTAATTTAGTGAGATGCACTTGTATATATCAGAAGCATATACTTTCATTGAAAGTTTGAACTCTTTGCTCAGGAAGAGATTACCTCTGTTACCTCCATATAAACGAATAGGGCATTTAGCACGAGATAACCCTCTTAACCCAATGGGGCTTCTATACGTATTATTTGTGGAAGAGTCCTTTAACGGGAAGATCCATCCAAAACCATAGTAAGAACCCTGGAATCTTGAATCTTTGCTGAATTCCAGAAGGGATTTCTGTAACTGGAGATATTCTAAGGAAATGGCCATTCAAATTAATGGCCCTCTGTATTAAATATTGCCCATATCTAAAGTCTCAGAGGAGTTGAAGTATGCTTTCAATCTCCTAATCAACGGTAGTCTGAGATAAGACTTCAATACACTGATCTTACAACTTTGGCTTCATTTTCCAAATACTTTTATCATACAGAGACCCCTAAATATGTCCATCATAAGTCATGCCAAAGTTAATTGATTACATTAAGCCTGATCCATCCCTTAAAATGTTATCTTAATTTGGAGAAGTGAGAAGACTCCATTTATTTTCAATGACAATGAGGTTGAAAAAAGTTGAGGGAAAAAGAGAAAAGTGATGACCAAGAGTAAGATATACAGTATGGAGACCACCAAAGAAGCCATAGACAATCAGAAGATGGGACATTCTGGTCATAATATGGAAAGAGTTGCAGACCTTGAGGGCCCCAAACAATATTACCTTTGGTGATATTGATGATATTGGCTTTCAAAATCTTAGTCAACAAGTTTGGCAAAGAGATACCACCAACCTAAAGATGACACGGCTTTGTTAATGACCTATAGCCAAACAATGTTATTAACACTAGTGAGGTAGAACATGAACATTTCTGAGCCAACGTCCCGTCACCCCAGACAAGACATTTTATGCAGATAAAAATAGACCAAATACAGTCTGTACACCCCTCGGGGCAAAGAAGAAATGAGAAATTCTGCAGACACAGCAAAACAATAGACTGCTAGTGAAATAATACAGATCAGAGAGTCATTCACCAGTCAATGAGATGTCCATGATGACATAGTACAACAAAAAACCTGAATGGAGACTTGTGCCCGCTCACTGTTCATATCAGCCAGCATCCTTATAGTAGGATCTTCTCCTGCATGGCTACGTATAAACTGTACACCCCGAAAATACCAGTGTTCTTCAATCTGTAGCTGTCCAACTGTCTGGGCATGCTGATATCTGTAGTCCTCCAACAGCGAGATGTCACTATTACACACCATTCATTATTATTTTAACGTTTTACATGCTAAAAGCATTTATACAGTGCCATTCTCAGCCCCTCCTAGTGCATAATAAAGGTTATCACTTTATTAACCCCTAAACTGACACTACTTGACCTTAGTCTTAAAGGTGATTTCCACTTAATGGGGTTTTTCCCAGAATTAACACTATGGATAGGTGATAAGTGTTTGATTGCTGACTCCCACCAATTATGAAAATAGTGCTGCTCCATTCAAAGTCTATATAGCTTTACTTGGCTATCGATGTCAGTCTCATAGCGGCAATGGCCATGCCTGACCACTGCTCCCTTCAAATGAGGGACATGATACCCCCATTTTTAAAATGAATAAAGGTACCAGCAGTCAGACCCCCAGCGATCAGGCACTTCTCACCTATCTTAAAGCCTCATTTAGATGTCTGCGTATCACAATCCGCGAATGGACCATGATACACACACTGGCCATGGGCCATCTCTTGACCCTAACTTGACAGCCTTGTATATGTCTATGAGGCTGTAGAGTGTGGGTCAGGAGACTCGTGGCCAGTCCATGCGTCACAGTCTCTCCTCGGACCATGATACATGGACGTCTGAATGAGGCTAACCGTGCCAATTCTGGAAAAATCCCTTTAAGATTTCAATATTTTGATGCAACTTAATTAACCCTAAAACCTCCATAGCATCTTACTGGTGTCCGGGAAGCTGACATTTGAAGAGTTGTTTGTACAGTTGATTTGTATGTCCATTTGATGTGGTGGGAACCCTATGATCACTGGTGTTTTTTCTTTTTCCCCAAAAATTAAAGGATTAACAATTAATGTTAATTCAAGGCATGGAATAAAAATCATCAGTGACCACCAGCAGTCAACTAAACATCTCCTCATATGTCAGCTTCCAGGACCCCTGTGTTTATGCCATAAGTAAAGAGATTTTTTAAGAGTTAATCGCAGTTGCACCTAAAAATAGGGTTTCCAGTGGAGTTATGCTGGATATCACTCTGGTCACCAGCCCTCGGGCTACGAACTTCATCTGTAGTCCTCATCCTCATGGCTTGTGCAGGAGAAGACGCTGGATACTGTATGAAGTATGTTCAGAATACCAATGACCTGCTGAGAGGGATGCTGAGATACGACTTAGCAACTGATGGAGTTTGTTTGTCACCTTGGCCATTATTTTTTCCAGCAGAGCCAAACAGTACATGCACTTTCTAAACCATAAGCAACATTGTAAACAAAGCCAATTAATACAAAGCTTCAATTTTGCTAAATATTTTGCCACAATGAAAGGGTTACACTGTTGCACCAGCGATTACATGGAGGTCTTGTGTGCACCTGCTCCATAGTCTTAACAGAATGATGTGTACCACATGTGTCAATGAGAAGTAGGTTGCATGCAAGAGCCTCTCGATGAGCCCTGGCATCAGAGCCAACCTCATAGTACCAACCTTGAGCCCAGGCTGGGCACAGCACCCCCAGACTTGCCATCCATATCCAGATCTGCAAGTAGACTCCAGACATTCCTACTGTTATAATCCTGAGTATGGGATCCCAGGGAAAGGGAGGGAAGGGTGAATAAACTGGGGTGGGGGTCTTGCACTTTGAGGGGATGCCAGCTACTCCCCTAAATCCCAAGCTGTTTCCACAACACAAAGGTGATGATAGGAATTGGTGAACGAGGAGATTAAGGTCTTGCAGGGTTTGTGGGTATAATCTGATCCCCAGATCAGTGAAGTTTGGTGCACACAGTCCTCTTGTATGCCCTATAGCCGGATGAGGAGAAAGTTTGTGTGCCCTGCTCCCCAGGATGGGCAGTACATTGGGTTGGTAAAGTTTTCCTATTGGATCCTGGCAGTATTCTGGCAGTTTGTGAGAAGTGAAGTGTCCTCTGCTTCTTCTTCTTCTGCACTTGCTTGTTTCTTGACAGCTCTTAGCTTGCCTGCTGCTCCATGGATGGTGAGCAGGGGAATGCTGCTGGTTGCTGCTGAAGCCCACAGACCTGGTATAAGGAGGAGGGAGAGAGGGAATGACATGGGAGGAGGGATGTGCTGTGTACAATAGGGAGGATTGCCACCTAGTGGCCTCTCTGTGGTAATGCACCAGTCATTTCCACAGTCAAAGCCATGACATTTCCGCAGAGTGAGGAGACATGCACAACATATGAGGGTTTATTCCATCTGGAGCCATCATAAAACATGGCAGAATTTCTGAAAGGGCAGAGAGAGGAGAATATGAGGAGCTTGCAAGAAAAATGGTGCCCCCCATTTACAAGGGCAGATGAGGAAAGCTTGTAGCAACCAAAGTCCAGGTTTTATTTGTACTGCCTGGTAGAAAAATGAAAAAAGGTGATTGTCCATGTCAAGCGACTCTTTGAGATGATACGTTTTCTTAAAAAACTGCTCTCAGAAGTAATTTGTTCCAAACACAGATGTATATTTCACTACATACAAGTGCTTCTCGCTAAATTAGAATATCATCAAAAAGTTAATTTATTTCAGTTCTTCAATACAAAAAGTGAAACTCATATATTATATAGAGTCATTACAAACAGAGTGATCTATTTCAAGTGTTTATTTCTGTTAATGTTGATGATTATGGCTTACAGCCAATGAAAACACAAAAGTCATTATCTCAGTAAATTAGAATACTTTATAACAACAGCTTGAAAAATGTTTTTAAAATCCGAAATGTTGGCCTACTGAAATGTATGTTCAGTAAATGCACTCAATACTTGTTCGGGGCTCTTTTTGGTCGGGACACCTGCGAAGGCTTCCTGAGCAGGGGGCTGGACCAGATGACCCTGGAGATCCCTTCCAACTCAATCTTTCTATGTTTCTATATTGTATATACATCACATTGGATACACTGATACTACAGTAGATACATCACATAGGAGACATTTAGACTGTACTGCATATACGTCACATAGGAGCCATCGAGACTGCTGTACATACATCACATAAAATACATTGAGACTGCTGTAAATACATAACATAAGAGACACCGAGACTGCTGTATATACATCACATAGCATACACTGAGACTCTGAGACTACTGTATACATCACATAAGAGACACTGACTACTGTTTATACATCAAATATGAGTTATGGAGACTGCTGTACATACATCACATAGGATACATTGAGGCTTTTGTAAATACATCACATAGGAGACACTGAGACTGCTGTATATAATCACATAGGATACCCTGAGACTGTACTGTATATACAACACATAGGGGACACTGACTACTAATACATCACATAAGAGACACTGAGACTGCTGTATATATATTTCATATAGGAGACACTGAGACTCTTCTGTATATATATATCACATAGGAGACACCAAGACTGCTGTATATACATCACATTGGATTAAAAAAAAATGCTGTATATACATCAAATAGGAGACACTGAGACTATTGTATATATCAGATAGGAGACACTGAGACTCTGCTGTATATACATTAAAAAGGATAAACTGAGACTGCTGTCTACACCACATAAGAGACATAGAGACTGCTTTATACATCACATAGGAGACACTGAGACTGTTGTAAATATATCACATAGGAGACACCAAGACTGCTGTATTCATTACATAGGAAACACCGTGACTGCTTGTATATACATCGCTTAGGATACAACGGCATTCTACTGTGTTTACATTACATAAGATTCACCAAGACTGTTGTATACATCACAAAGGAAACACTGAGACTCTGCTGTATACATCATATAAGAGACATCATGCTGCTGTATATACATTACACAGGATATACTGAGACTGTACTGTATATACATCACATAGGATACACTGAGTCGTCTTCAATGAGCCAAGATCTCAATCCGCGCCACCTCGGGCCATTTCATTGAAGACCAGAAGACTGTGGAATCACACTGCACACATGCCGCTTATGCCAATGACGGAGCAAAATTTCAAAATGGAGGCAGGTAACTGAAGAATCAGTGACCTGTAGAAACACAGGAGGCAGTCAGAGGGGCCATAATAGAAGAAGACCCAACACCCCCAGGCTCGCTCCAATGCACAGAAGACGTCATCAGAAGAAAACTTAAAACCGTGATTAAACAAGAACCACTGATCAGATTCCTTCGCCAGATGTATTGATTTAGTGTAATAGCTCCATACCTTTAGATTATAGTACTAAATCCTGCTGACAGGTTCTCTTTAAGGTGGTCTGGTCTGGGGTCTATATTTGTTTAGTGGGTCTCTTATTCTGGGATCTGTATTAGTTTCAAGGCTCTGGTCTGGGGTCTGTATTAGTTTAGAAAGCATAGATCCGGATCTATACTAAGCACTATAGCTACCTTAGGGAGATTGATTAACCTGGGAGGGGTATAATAATGTATTATAATTTCCTAAAAGAGTAGAGCCCCACTGGATATGACCCCTCACTAACAGGTCATGAAACTTAACCTTTATTAATTTTATGTTAAAATGTATGTATTAGATAGGGTATGAATAAAATTCTTATTATTTGCCCTCTATAGAAATTATTTTTGATTAAATTATGTTCAGTAGCAATAGTATATTTGGAGTATTAAAGATGGCGCCCCATGGTGTCATCCAAGGATAGAGCGGCAAATATGAATTGCATAAAACTTAAACATGCAGCACATGTCCTCCCGACATGTTTCACCAAATTCTCTGCATCATCATGGGATGGAGCATTCACACCATTGTCCCTTTGTCCTGTATAAGGCAAATATTAAAGAGGTAGTCCACTACTTTTACATTGATGACCTATCCTTAGGGTAGGTCATCAATGTCTGATCGGTCGGAGTACGACACCTATCACCACTGCTGATCAGCTGTGATAGGCGGCATACTTAGTGTTACAGTGTGCTAATTTATTTATTAGTTGTATATGGAGATGGCTACTTTTAGTAAGCACCTGTACACACCAGTTTTCTGTTTTGGAAGTGATGGTCAGTCTTTTGATATTTGTATACACAGGCCTCCTGACTGAGCACTCCACCCCTAAGCCACAGGTGATTTAATTACAGCAGGATCTTACCTTCCCATACACATACAGACTTTAGTCTCTAAGAGAGGATTCACATTAGGTAGGTTCCTGGCAACGAGGTACGCCTTACCGCGGCTACCGGGTACACATGAATTGGCCAAGTTATGCGCTAAGATTTCTCAGTTATTTCTATTTTCTAGAGCAGTAATGCAGTTAAAATGTCATATATTTCATATTTGCATTCTTAGCGTTACAGAGTGCTGCTTTATTTGTTAGTTGTATATGGAAATGGATACGCTTAGTAACACCTGTACACACCAGTTTTCTTTTTTGGAAGTGACGGTCAGTCTTTTCTGATATTTCTATCCTAAGGATAGGTCATCAATGTAAAAGTAGTGGACAACCTATTTAAGTATTTTATTCATACACTATCTAATACATAGATTTTAACATAAAATTAATAAAGATTACGTTTTATGACCTGTTAGTGTGGGTTGATATCTAGTGGGGCTCTGTCCTTATAGGCAATTAGAACTGATCTGTATTAGTGTAGCTGGGTCTGGTGCCTGGATTAGGCTGATCTGTAATTGTTTAGGAGCTCTCGTTTGGGGGTCTATATTACTTCAGGGGTTCTGGTCTGGGGTCTGGTCCTCTAAGGTCTATAATCATTTTGAGGATCTGAATTTTTCAGAGCTCTGGTCTGGGATCTGTTTTAGTTCAGGGGGTCTGGTCTAGCCTGGGGTCTATATTGGTTAGGGGATCTAACTCGCTAGTCTGCTGTCTATATTTTTGGGGGGCTATGGTCATGAAGAGCACCGCTATCTGACATTATAGAGGTCATTTCTATAAACGATCAACTCCTGGAGGAATCAAGACATGTTTTTAATACCCAGACGGCCATACATCTGAATTTCAGCCATGAGATTCTACTTTTTGACTTCCACAAGTAAATTTTATATACAGTCATGGCCAAAAGTGTTGGCACCTTGGAAATTGTTCCAGAATATCATTGCAATTACACATGTATTGTTATACACATTTATATCCTTTGTGTGTATTGGAACAACACCAAAAAAAACTGAAAAAAAGGCAAATCAGATATAATTTCACACAAAATCTCAAAAATGGGCTGGACAAAATTGTTGACACCCTAAACTTAATATTTGGCTGTACACCCTTTGGAATAAATAACTGCAATCAATCGCTTCCTATAACCATCAACAAGCTTCTTACACCTCTCAACTGGAATATTGGAGCACTCTTTTTTTTCAAACTGCTCCAGGTCTCTCATATTTGAAGGTGTCTTAACCCAACACAATTTTAAGATCTCTCCACAGGTGTTCAATGGGATTTAGATAATAATAATCTTTATTTTAATGTAGCACCAACATATTCCGCAGCGCTTTACAGACATTATCATTGCTGTCCCCATTGGGGCTCATAATCTAAATTCCCTATCAGCATGTCTTTGGAGTGTGGGAGGAAACCCACGCAAACATGGGGACAACATACAAACTCCTTGCAGATGTTGTCCTTGGTGGAATTTGAACCCAGGACCCCAGTGCTAGCAAGGCTACCTTGCTAACCACTGAACCACCGAGATCCAGACTCATTGCTGGACACTTCAGAACTCTCTAGTGCTTTGTTTCCATCCATTTCTGGGTGCTTCTTGAAGTGTGTTTGGGGTCATTGTCCTGCTGGAAGACCCATGACATAAGATGTAAACCCAGGTTTCTGACACTGGTCACTACATTGCAACCAAAAATCTTTTGTTAATCTTCAGATTCCATGATGCCTTACACACAGTCATGGCCCCCATTGCCAGAGGCTGCAAAATAACCCCAAAACATCTTTGAACCTCGACCATATTTGACTGTAGATACTGTGTTCTTTTCTTTGTAGGTCCCATTATGTTTTCAATAAATTGTAGAATGATGTGCTTTACCAAAAAGCTCAATCTTAGTCCAATCTGACCACAATACGCCTTCCCAGAAGGATTTTGGCTTACTCACGTACTTTTTGGCAAACTGCAGTCTAGCTTTTTTATGTTTCTGTGTCAGCAGTGGGGTCCTCCTGGGTTTCCTGCTATAGCGTTTCATTTCATTCAAATGTCGACAGATAGTTCGCACTGACACTGATGCACCCTTAGCCTGCAGGAACTTGATTGGGGCTGCTTATCCACCATCTGGACTATCCTGTGTTGCAACCTTTCATCAATTTTTCTCTGCCATCCACGTCCAGGGAGATTAGCTGCAGTGCCATGGGCTGTAAACTTCTTGATTATGTTGCGCACCATGGACAAAGAAACATCAAGATCTCTGGAGATGGACTTGTAACCTTGAGATTGTTGATGTTTTTCAACAATTTTGGTTCTCAAGTCCTCAGACAGCTCTCTTCTCCTCTTTCTGTCCTCCATGCTTAGTGTGGCACACACAGATACACAAAGCAAAAATTGAGTCAATGTCTCCCCTTTTTATCTGGTTTTAGGTATGATTTTCATATTGCCCTCAACTGTTACTTACCAGAGGTGAGTTTAAATGAGCATCACATGCTTGAAACAAAGTTGTTTCCCACAATTTTGGAAAGGTGCCAACAATTTTGTCTGACCCATTTTTGGGGTATTGTATGAAATTATGTCCAATTTGCCTTTTTTTCTCATTTTTTTGTGTCGTGTCAATACACACAAATGAAATAAACATGTGTATAAAAAAACATACAATAATTTTTTGAGAGAAATACTTCATTTTCTGGAACAGTTTCAAGGGGGCCAATGATTTCAGCCATGACTATACAGTGCTGACAGACCGAACCCTATACATGACATGAAGTACTGCAGTTGATGGTCAGAAGAATGGAAGAAAAGCTAAAGATTGTTTTATTTCTTTGTACCTTCATCAGGATTCAAAAAAGCGAGTGTCAATCTCAGGTACCTGGACTTAACTTTTATATAATGATGATTAATTCATTATTGTACTATGGCCTCACATTATTCAGGCACTACAGCTATTACAATCGACCCTTGTCCAGAGTAAAATAAAGTAGTCCAAACTTTTGGTGGCAGAGTGTACACATAATAATAGCTTTCACTGATGAGAGAAAATGTGTCTGAATCTGTGTCTGACAGTGTTATGGGGTAACCTGTGGCTGGCAGCATGGGGGATCCTTGATATTGTTATTGGGTGTAATTGTGGTTGGAAATGTTATGGAACAACCACTAACTGGCAGTGTATGGGGAATTTAGAAAATGTGTCTGAATCTGTGTCTGACAGTGTTATGGGGTAACCTGTGGCTGGCAGCATGGGGGATCCTTGATATTGTTATTGGGTGTAATTGTGGTTGGAAATGTTATGGAACAACCACTAACTGGCAGTGTATGGGGAATTTGCGTCTGGAAACCTTTGACTGGCGGTGTTATGGAGCAAGTTGTGGCTGACAGTGTTATGGGGCAACTTGTGGCTGACAGTGTTATGGGGATCCCTATACTGTGAAAGGCAGCTATAGTAACTCCCCAGAAATTTGATTGACAGCCTGCTCTGCACACACACTCTGGACACACATGCTGCAGAGCAGAGCTCAGTCAAAGTGCCAGGGAGTGATTACAGTGGGGCTCACTGATTCTGAGATCGGGGCTCTATCTATGAGTCTGTGAGTCTGCCGGCTTTCTCGGGTGATCCCATTGACAATGAATGGATCGGAAGCCGAGCATGTGCACTTCCGCTCCAATACAGTACTCTTGGAATCACTGGGCATCCGAGCAATTAGACCCCCAGAGATCAGCAAGTTATCCCCTTTCGTATCAATATGGCATGATTTGTTTCTTTTTTGCGATTAACCCTTTAACATAGTAATTCTGCCTGGCAAATTGTTATGGGAGCATCTGTGTCTGCATTTGTAGGAGTAAGTGTAGTGCTGGCGGAGCTACGTGGGCATTTATATGATAATAATAAATAATAATTTTATTTCTATAGCGCCAAAATATTCGGCAGCACTTTACAATTTAGAGGAACATGTACAAACAAAATTAGACATTACAAAATAACACATAATTCCAAAATTCAAACAAAATAGTGAGGGTCCTGCTTGCAAGACTTACAATCTATAAGGAAATGGGGGTAACACACAAGGTAAAAAGCGCTTGTCATGGATGACCCAGCCATCATTATAATAAATAAAGTTATGCTTGCAAAGCTGCATAAACTGGTCAATTGCCAGTATCTGTATGTGTACAAATTGCTACTGAGTGCATGGAGTGTTGGGGAAACGGATGATAGAGGGACCAGGCTTTGAGGAAAATTTAAGAAGGGCAAACCCAAATAGTTAGATTTTTGTCGTGATGTTATAGGCTAGTCTATAGAGATGTGTTTTTAGGTCATGCTTAAACCTGTGGATACTGGGAATTAACTGTATTATTAGGGGTAGTGCATTCCAGAGAACTGTCACAGCACAAGAGAAGTCTTGGAGACGGGAGTGGGAGGTTTGGATTATAAATGATGTTAATCTTCGGTCAGTAGTGGAACGAAGGGCACAGGTAGGGTGGTAGACAGAGATGAGGAAGGAGATACAAGGCATTGGAGAACTATGGGTAAGCATAATTAGTTTATGATGCATTCTATAGTGGGTGGGTAACCAGTGCAATAACTGGCGCAGGGTGGAGGCATCACTGTAGCAGCTGGAAAGAAATATAAGCCTGGCTAGTGCATTAACGATAGATAGGAGAGGGGAGAGTTTAATGAGAGAGAGACTGATTAGTAGTGAGTTGCAGTAGTCCAGATGAGAGTGAATTAGAGCAACAGTAAGAGTTTTTGCAGACTCAATGGTAAGAAATGGTTGAATTCTTCAGATGTTTTCGAGGTGCAGGTGATGTGAGCAAAAGAGTAATCCGATATAGGGAGTGAAGGAAAGATCCAAGTCAAATATGACCCCAAGAGAGTGAGACTGCCAAGGAGTTATGGTAGACCCACACACAGAAATGGCAATATCAAGTATAGGTAAACTAGTAGAGGGAGGAAACACAAAAAGTTCAGTTTTGGGAAGATTCAGTTTTGAATAGAGGGAGGACATAATCTTAGAGACAACGGACAGATAATCACTGGTATTTTGAAGTCATCGGGGGTGATGTTAGGAGACGATGTGTATTATTGGGTGTTATTAGCATAGAGATGGTACTGAAAACCAATGCTAATGGTTTGTAAAAACAGGGGTGGTGTATAGAGAAGGGACCTAGAATTGAGCCTTGAGGAACCCCAACAGTAAGGCTATGTGCCCACGATGCAGAAATGCTCAGGATTTTTTCCTGAGCGTTTCTGCATCTCCCTGGCAGAAAAAAAAGCATGTAGATTGTACATGCGTTTTCCTGCCAGGGACATGCGGAAGTGAAGCGTTCTTCACTTGCATTTCCGCATGCGGGTTAACAAGTAGAGATGAGCGGTGTTCGACTCGAACTGTTCGCCAATCTCAAATTCGAGCTGTTTTGGGCGGTGTTCGAGCCGTTCGCCGAACACGAACGATTTGAAAAAAATCCGGCTGTTCGAGGTTATGTTCGATAACTGTTCATGCACCAAAATCATAACTGGATTTTTTCACAGTAATGCTGATAATCAATGTTAATACGCAGTTTGAGTGTACAGCGGGGCGGGGGGCGGTGCAGGGAATGGATCTCTGCATAAATAATGAAGATCTCCATTTTTTTTCTCTTTCCCGCATTTACAGTGGGGAGGTGCAATCTGTCAGCCTATCAGCAGCGCACACACGGAGCGAACTGCTTTTTTTCACACAAGCAAGGGCATGTGTCATTGGTTGTGTATGTCACATGTCCTTGCCCTATAAGACCCAGCCATTTTCCCCGTCGCCACCATTTTCACACTGCTGCAGCTGCGTGTTAGACGGCACCGCTGTTGCTGTGTGCGCTATACTTTCAGTATTAATTTCAAGCCAATTTTCTCAGAAATATACAGATAGCTTGGGAGTAGGGAATACTTGTGATTGAAGTCCTTTTGAGAACTAGGTTACAGCATTTCCTACGACTTTTAGCAGGCAGGTCTGTGCTCTTAAATAGATAGGTTGGGAGTAGGGTCTACTTGTAATTGCAGTCCTTTTGAGGACTAGGTTACAGCATTTCCTTCGACTTTTAGCAGGCAGGTCTGTGCTCTTAAATAGACAGCTTGGGAGTAGGGACTAGTTGTAATTGCAGTCCTTTTGAGGACTAGGTTACAGCATTTCCTAGGACTTTTTGCCAGGCATGTCTGTGCCAGTGCTGTGCAAGTGTTTTTCACAGCATTTGGCTAAATCTAGCTAAGCAAATCCTTTTTGGCCTCTTGCAGTGTGTGTTAGTCAGTGGAGTAGCGTATCTGTGTTGCAAGCTACACCACCTGTGTATAGAATACAATTTTTTTTACTGCACCTAGCCAAGTAAAACCTTTTGGGCATAGCATCCTTCTATTAGGCCATCTATACTAAGCTCCACCAGCTTGCAAATGGCTAATAATTTTTATCTGCATCTAGCTCGGAAAATAATTTTGGGCTTGTAGCAGTGTGTGAGACTTATTCTATTAGTCCATCTATACTAAGCTCCACCAGCTTGCAAATTACAAATAATTTTTAGCTGCATCTTGTCTGGAAAATAATTTTGGGCATAGTAGCAGTGTGTGGTACTCATTCTATTAGGCCATCTATACTAAGCTCCACCAGCTTGCAAATTACAAATAATTTTTAGCTGCATCTAGCTCGGAAAATAATTTTGGGCTTGTAGCAGTGTGTGGGACTTATTCTATTAGGCCATCTATACTAAGCTCCACCAGCTTGCAAATTACTAATAATTTTTAGCTGCATCTTGTCTGGAAAATAATTTTGGGCCTGTAGCAGTGTGCGGTACTCATTCTATTATGCCATCTATACTAAGCTCCACCAGCTTGCAAATTACTAATAATTTTTAGCTGCATCTTGTCTGGAAAATAATTTTTGGCATAGTTGCAGTGGGTGGTACTCATTCTAACCAACCGTTTTAAGCAACTCTGGGGCAATTGATGCCACTTAAGTGGTGTCTGTGCCACAAATTTTTGGAAAAAATGGAAACTTTTTGGAGTCCCCTTGCTTTGTTTTATGTGACGTTGCCATCGTCAATTAGAGGTGGGTTGGGTCTCCCCCCCCCCCCCCCTTTAACCGTAAGAAAATACATACACTATGGCTTGGGGTAACACAGATGGTTGAGTCTGAAGAGCTGTTTACTCAGAGGTCTGCTCCAAAGCTTCAGTGTCTGCTAGTCAGCGTAGTAACCCAGCTGCGAAGCAAGCTGCACCGCCTGTGTATCTAATAATGATTTTTAAATGCATCTAGCCTAGGCAGACTGTGGGGACCCCTAACCAAACCCAGACGCTCAGCCCCCTAACGCCCCCCTTTCATTGACAATACAATCATGTAACTCTTACAACTGGATGGGTGAGGATCGGTCACAGCTTTATTAACTGTTTATACTCATTCCATTAGAAATGCATTTTATTTCTAAAATAATTCAGCTTGTTGCAGCATGCCCTGTGTCTCCAGTCTCCACAACGGCAAGTTGGCCAACAAGTGTAACTCTCCAACATGTCCTTTCTATTTCCAGGCCACGGAGGATCCTGCTTACTCGTATGCAGGACTCCGACCCCATCAATCGCTCTTATTGCTTGTTCCACTCCGTCCTGGAGTCCTGACAGTAATATGTCCAGTCCAATATCCATTAAGTGAACACCGTCGGGCCGTATTAGGCCTGCTTTATCTCCTTCCAGTTGTCGGTGTCGTATCACTACACAGCCTCTGTCTCTTATAAATTTTGCCATCCGAATATTTATTACCTGCCTTGTCCGTTCGATGGCCGTGATGTCTCATGCACCTTGCCATACCGTTCTCGGCACAATCTCTGACCATACTATAGTTAATTTTGTGAAAAATTCTCTGAAGCGCTCAGTGTCTAGTTTCATTATTGCCATTAGTTATGCGCTCTTGTGATCAGCTATGTCGATTCCCCTGGCCTGTATAACTAAGATGACCGGACCTCTTGCCTCTCTCCCTACCTTGATTACCTCCATTAGTACCTGTGGCCATTGCAGGCCTATAATACCTCTCCAGTTCAAATATGTGTCATGAAACTCCAATTTCCTCCCGCCTGGGCGGACTTTCACCCTTCTTTCTGCACAATATATATACGAGTTCTTAATCATTGCATAGCAAAAAAACAGCAAGGAAGTGGTATTTATATGTCATGTCCCACTATGCACCTGTTCAAGGCTGAGTTAATTAGAAATTTAAACACACGTACCATGTTAAAATCGTATAGCATAGAAACAATGCATATAAATGTAACTAATCAAAAAGAAAAAGAAAAGAAGAAAAAAGGAACATATATATAATAATAATCTATAAATGATCACTCATAACGATACATCAAATCATGTCTGATGTTTAAACCCGCTGGTACACGTGTATTTAAAGTATAAATCCACCAACTTTCTCTATTAAGGAGCTTTCTCCTATAATCATCCACCAAATCTCCACCAATCGCCACGGCCCACGGAGGGGCCACCACAGTCAGTGAATCCTTCCTTATTTAGTATAGAGTCTACCAATACTTTGGGCGTATTAGCCCAGCTGCGAAGCAAGCTGCACCGCCTGTGTATCTAATGAGAATTTTTAACTGCATCTAGCCTAGGCAGACTGTGGGGACCCCCAACCAAACCCAGACGCTCTGCATCTAACCCAGCCAATCATTTGATAGTATTGCTAGTAGCAGAGTCGCATGGGCTCTAAACCTTGCATAGCCTGTGCATTTTTTCAGATCGCTAAGGATGACCCAACTCGTGTTATCTGTAACATTTGTCACCAAAAGCTAAGTAGAGGCCAAAAAATGCATAGTTTGAGTACTTCATGCATGAACCGTCACATGGATATGAAGCATAAGTTGCAGTGCGAAGCTCACTGTGCTACAATGCGGCCTAGCGGGCCGGGACAACCACCATCTGCCCCACCTGTGTCATCCTGGGGAGACTAAAAGCTACTGCGTAGTCTTTTCCAAAAATTTGAGGGAATTACCACGGGAATGGTTTGGAAGAGGTATAACAGTTTACACTCTGTTCCAAATTATTATGCAAATAATATTTTCTCAGATTTTCCCGAATTACCTATATGAATTGCAGTCATTGTAATTTTCCAGTCAAATAACTATTAGAGTACAATTGAAATGTTTTTGTACAAACTGCCTATGATAACAGTATATTTTTTAAAAAATAAAAAACTCAAACTGCACTCAAAATGCATGTTCCAAATTATTATGCACAGCAGAGTTTTCAACCTTTTCATTTTAATAAAGAACAAAAAAATGGTCATTTTTGTAATTATACGCATTAGCAGGTTATTACAAACTGAAATCAAACAGTTTTCAATTCGAAACTTTATTCTACGTAATGTTACATTTGCACATAGGACCTCTTGTTCGAAAGGAGCTTCTGAACTCTCTTGTCCATTGAATTTGTCAGGTTTTGGATGGTTTCTGCTTTAATTGTTTTGCATGAGGACAGAATACCCTCCCAGAGCTGTTGCTTAGATGTGAACTGCCTCCCGCCATCATAGACACTCCTTTTGATGATGCTCCAGAGGTTTTCAATGGGGTTGAGGTCAGGGGAACATGGGGGCCACACCATAAGTTTGTCCCCTTTTATGCCCATAGCAGCCAGAGATGCAGATGTGTTATGTGCAGCATGAGACGGGGCATTATCATGCATGAAATGATCTCGATGGTCCAGATGGATGGAGTGGAAGATGGCTGGTTGATGGACACCCCATGCAAACATGGCTACGGCGCTAACAAGGAGGAGGTGGAGTAATGTTTTGGGCTGGAATCATGGGGAGAGAGATTGTCGGCCCTTTTAGGATCCCTGAAGGGGTAAAGATGAACTCTATAATGTATGTTGAGTTTCTCAAACAGCACTTCCTTCCATGGTTCAAGAAGAAGAACCGTGCATTCCGCAGCAAGATCATTTTCATGCATGATAATGCCCCGTCTCATGCTGCACATAACACATCTGCATCTCTGGCTGCTATGGGCATAAAAGGGGACAAACTTATGGTGTGGCCCCCATGCTCCCCTGACCTCAACCCCATTGAGAACCTCTGGAGCATCATCAAAAGGAGTGTCTATGATGGCGGGAGGCAGTTCACATCTAAGCAACAGCTCTGGGAGGGTATTCTATCCTCATGCAAAACAATTGAAGCAGAAACCATCCAAAACCTGACAAATTCAATGGACGAGAGAGTTTAGAAGCTCCTTTCGAACAAGAGGTCCTATGTGCAAATGTAACATCACCTAGAATAAAGTTTTGAGTTGAAAACTGTTTGATTTCAGTTTGTAATAACCTGCTAATGCTTATAATTTCAAAAATGACAATTTTTTTGTTCTTTATTAAAATGAAAAGGTTGAAAACTTTGCTGTGCATAATAATATGGAACATGCATTTTGAGTGCAGTTTGAGTTTTTTATTTTTAAAAAAATATACTGTTATCATAGGCAGTTTGTACTAAAACCTTTCAATTGTACTCTAATAGTTATTTGACTGGAAAATTACAATGACTGCAATTCATATAGGTAATTTGGGAAAATCTGAGAAAATATTATTTGCATAATAATTTGGAACACAGTGTAGGTAGGACGTTCATTTTTAGTATACTTATTCTGCCGAACCCGGAAAAATCCTTCACCGTCCAAGAAGTAAGATCTTTATGGAGTTGTTCAATAAAGGGTCCAAAATTAAGATAAAATAGACGGGAGAGGTCTCTATGAATACGAATTCCTAAGTATTTGATACCCTGTGAGAGCCAGGCAAAGGGAAAGTTGGACTGGATGGAATCCTGTATGGATTTGGGGAGGGAGACATCGAGGGCCTCAGACTTCGCTGCATTGATTTTAAAATTTGACCATGTAACAAAGTGATCTATTTCAGCCATAACAGCAGGGATGGATATATGTGATTGAGTGATATATACTAGGACATCATCAGCAAATGCAAAGCACTTGTACTCGGTGCCTCCCACCTCAATCCACCTAATATTGGGGTTATCGCGAATTGATGAGAGCAGGTGCTCCATCACTAGGATGTATAAGAGAGGGGACAGAGGACATCCCTGCCTTGTCCCATTGGTGATTATGAAAGGTGATGAAAATGTTCCATTTATCTTCAGCCTAGCTGACGGATTGCGATACAGGGCCATGATTTTGGCTATAAAAGGGTCACCTAGACCCCTACCCCAGGCTTTTTAAGAGAATAATATATGGTGTGCCAGGAGACTCTATGGAATGCTTTCTCAGCATCCAACGAGAGTATCTAATTACAAATTTTTAACTGCATCTAGCCCAGGCAATACTTTGGGCCTAGTAGCAGTGTCTGCTAGTCAGCGGAGTAGCCACCGCCTGTAGATCTAATTACAAATTTTTAACTGCATCTAGCCCAGGAAATACTTTTGACCTAGTAGCAGTGTCTGCTAGTCAGCGGATTATCCCACCTGTTAAGCAAGCTACACCACCTGCAGTTTGGACACTTAATTTTTTCAAAGAAAATGCTTCAGGCCCCCGGGACACTCAGTGAAGAGCATCGGGGAGGCACCCCAAGGCACAGGGGCTGGGACTGGCGGTAGGACGCCTTGCGGTGGACCGCCAAGCTCGATCCTTATAAAAGCTTTTTAACTGCAGCAGCTTTAGTGGATGCTACTGGAGCTGGAATTCCCGCGGCTGCTGGCATCAGACTTGCCCTCCAATAGATCCTTGTAAAAGGATTTAAAGTGTACTCATTCAAATTACAGAGACAATTTAAATTAAAAAGCTTAGACCTGCCTCCACCGCAGGGGGGCTTGCTCGACCCACCAGCGGACAGGCACCAGTATTGGGAGAGGGGGGCTGGCCGTCAGGGTCCACCGCAGCTCTGGCACAAACCCGGCGACACGGAGGTCGCACTGGCAGGAACGGACTGGCCGTGTCAGCTTTGCACTTTTTTGGTTTTAGAAGGGCATGACATGCCTATATTTGTGTCTCCCCCTCCCTTTACTCCTCCACCTCTTTTCTTTTCGCATGACTATATGTACTTGTCACTTTTCCATGTGTTAGTTGTGTCTTCTGAGCAGTTTGTCAGGTTTTGGACACCTTTGAATGTGTTTTCTATGTGTTTTTGTTTGCCTGCCATTGGTTTTAACGGTGTTCGACTGTGTTCGACGAACAGTTCGGCAAACATACGGGTGTTCGACGAACCGAACCGAACTCGAACACTACGGGGGTGGCTCAACTCTATTAAGAAGCGCTTTCCAAGCGATTTTAGCATCAGTTGGAAAGTGCTTGTCAACTTCTTCACACTATATAAATCCATGCAAACAGCATGGATTTATATAGTGTGACCCGAGAGAATGTCAAAAAATAAAAAAAAGAAATCTATACTTACCCTCTGATGGCCCGCGCTGTCTTGCTTCACCGTCCCAGCTGTCGGCAGCGGTACACTGAAGGACCTGCCGACATCAGCGTCGCATGACCCATGACATGACTCTGACGTCAGCGCAGGTCCTTCAGTACATCGTGAACTGTCGGCATGCGAGGAGGAGCGCACTGGGAGCCGCCAGAAGGTAAGTATATATTTATCTTTTATTTTATTCTTTTTTTTTACAGTTTTCTATGGTACCCGGGTCCGGAGGAGAGTCTCCTGTCCTCCACACCCGGGTACCATCCGCACATTAGAATGCATGGAATGCGCATCTACATATACAGTGTTGCGTAATCCATGCGATCTAATGCAAGTCAATGGCGGCGAAAACGCAGCACTTCCGCAAAATACTTGGTAGTGCTGCGTTTTTTTCCGCAATGATAATCCGCAGCGGAAATTTCCGCAGCATGTGCACAGCACATGCGGATTATCATTGGGGAACATGGCAGGCCTTCTACCATGCGTTTTTTAAGCATTTCTGCAGCGTTTTTGCCGCTGCGGAAACGCTTAAAAAATGCATCGTGGGCACACAGCCTAAGAGGTAGAGAAGGGGACCTAGGACTGAACCCTGAGGAACCTCAACAGTAAGGGGAAGAGAAGGTGAAGAAGAGGCGGTAAATGATACACTGAAAGAATGGTCAGAGAGGTTGGAGGAGAACCATTAAAGAGTGATGTCCTTGAGACTGATAGAGCAGAGCATAGTAAGAAGGAAATAGGTATCCAAAGTGTAAAATGCTGCAGAGAGATCCAGGAGAATCAGCAGGAAGTAGTGACAATTATATTTCACTGTTAGTAGATCATTAGAGACTTTAGTGAGGGCAGTTTCTGTAGAATGTAAAGAGCGGAAGCTGCATTGTAAAGGGTCAAGAAGAGAGTTATCTGAGAGATAGCGGATTAGAGACGGTGGACCAAGCGTTCCAGTAGTTTAGAGATGAAGGGGAGGTTAGAGATGGGCCTGTAGTTAACAACGCAGTTCTAGTCGAGGGATGCTTTTTTGTAAGGTGATTATGACGGCATGTTTTAAAGAGGAGGCAAAGATACTAGAATAAAGACAGAGGTTAAATATTTTAGCTAGGTCACCTTCACTGGTGCAGGTATTAGGGTGAGAAAAAGCGAGGAGCTTGCTAACTTCTTTTTCCGTGACTGTTTAAAGACAGAAAGTGAGCTTGAATTGTGAGAATTGTGAGAAGGAAGGGGATCCATTCAAATAGGCAATTGCAAGAAAGTTTATATAAGATATAGTTGATTAAAACCAATAATTGTGTGAAAATGGTGGTAAAATTTGAACCTGCTGGGACATAAATTTGGGGATGACATCTCAGCTCTCAGAAAGGAAAGCCAATAAATGTATAAATGCTGATGAGGAGAAATAACACTACCATGAAAAATAAAGCAGTCAAACTATCGAAAGATCCATTGAAGAAGGAGAAAGAATCAGAGGCAAGGAAAAGCACATGAAACTTCTGAGGCAACAGATGAAACAGCAGAGACAAAGCTTGGTAGATATAGAGCAAGAGAGCAAGATGTATGAAGAAGAGAGAAACATCCAGAGACACAAGATATTAGGACTTGTTCAGGCTACAGAAGAAAAAAAAGAAGGAAATAGACATGATTATCGACAAGAAACCTCTGAAAGGGAAAATTAAAGAACCTATACAAGCCATGAAGTATATTTTTACAAAGTCACTAAGTGCAGAGAGAGATGTTCCAGGCTGATCAAAGGGCCGGGACTAATGGACTGAACCTTAGCCGTTGAGAAAGGGTGTTGGATGATCAAACAGCTATAGGCTTATCTAGTGGAGGGACTATCTGTAGCAGACAGCAGATAGATGTATTCTAGACTATCTTGTATGACTTCCTTGGTTAGTTTTTCTTTGTTCTTTTCCTGTAATCCTCCATATTATAATGAAGTAGATAATGGTTGATGCAAGTCCCAACAAAATCAGTTTTGAATAAGGAGCTGAATGAGTAGGCTGAAGGCTAAAGTCTGTAACAGCTTGAACTTAGCAATAAATGTCAATGTCAATGGGCTCCTGTACAGGGTGGGCCATTTATATGGATACACCTAAATTAAATGGGAATGGTTGGTGATATCAACTTCCTGTTTGTGGCACATTAGTATATGGGCGGGGGAAAACTTTTCCAGATGGGTGGTGACCATGGCGGCCATTTTGAAGTTGGCCATTTTGGATCCAACTTTATTTCTTTCAATGGGAAGAGGGTCATGTGACACATCAAACTTATTGAGAATTTCATAACAAAAACAATGGTTTGCTTGGTTTTAACGTAACTTTATTCTTTCATGAGTTTTTTACAAGTTTATGACCACTTATAAAATGTGTTCAAAGTGCTGCCCATTGTGTTGGATTGTCAATGTAACCCTATTCTCCCACTCTTGACACACTGATGGCAACACTGCAGAAGAAATGCTAGCACAGGCTTCCAGTATCCGTTGTTTCAGATGCTGCACATCTCGTATCTTGATAGTATGGTGTGGTATATGGGGTACAAAGATAGTGGGGCCATTCTTCATCAACGGAAACCTCAATGCCACTGGATATCTGAAATTGCTACATGATGTGTTGCCCTCTTTATTCACAGAATGTGGCACGTTCCCTGAGTTTTTCCAACAAGATGGTGCACCACCACATTATGGGTGTCAGGTCTGAGCATTCCTACATGAACAGTTTCCTGGTAAGTGGATTGGTCGTCGTGGGCCAGTTGAATGGCCACCAAGGTCTCCCAATCTGACCCCCTTAGACTTTTATCTTTGGGGTCATCTGAAGGCAATTGTCTATGCTGTGAAAATACGAGATGTGTAGCATCTGAAACAATGGATACTGGTAGCCTGTGCTAGCATTTCTTCTGTTGCTATTAGTGTGTCAAGAGTGGGAGAAGAGGGTTGCATTGGCAATCCATCACAATGGGCAGCACTTTGAACACATTTTATAAGTGGTCATAAACTTGTAAAAAACTCATGAAAGAATAAAGTTCGTTAAAACCAAGCACACCATTGTTTTTCTTATGAAATTCTCAATAAGTTTGATGCGTCACATAACCCTCTTCCCTTGAAAAAAATAAAGTTGGATCGAAAATGGCCAACTTCAAAATGGCCGCCATGATCACCACCCATCTGGAAAAGTTTTCCCCCTCCCATATACTAATGTGCCACAAACAGGAAGTTGATATCACCAACCATTCCCATTTTATTTAGGTGTATCCATATAAATCGCCCACTCTGTAGATGCAGCCTGGCATAATAATTATTGCAGCTATCGCTGGTTTGGACATCAGCAAACATTTAGGAATCTATGGGTGCTAGAGGGATAGCTGTGGCTGTCAATGTTATGGGACATCTGTTTCTGACACTTCTATGACTGCACTTTGTTATAGTTTGGCAAATTATACTTTTTTTTGTTACCATGAGATATTAATGCTTATTCCAAAATTGGAACCAGAGAATTGAAAGCTGACTCACATACAGTCAAGTCGGCCTCACAATTGGGGGGAGTGAGAGCCTGTATTTTTTGCAAAAATCTTCTCATTGCAATAAACTACAGCTTCTGGTCCAGACAATTAGGACATCATACTCCAATCTACATGCACATAAATATCCACCTAATTCCCGGCTTGGCACACTGTCTCCATTGAAATCTACAATGCCAAGCAAAGCATGATGGGACTTTCCATCCAATGATGACAGGATGCCTTCTTTTGATAGATATAAAGCCCAACTCTATCTGTATTGAATACGTTTTCTCATACCTCCTTTCTCTCCCATTCTCTGGTAGAGTTAAAAGCCTCTCCAGACACGCTCTCTTTCCAAACACCGCTGTCGCTGTAACAACAAGCGTACCTCCCTGCTGTGAATAAGAATGGGTCCCTAGCGTCTTTAATTGGTTATGTCTCCACGCTGTCATGTTCTCTACTCGCAGAGATTGTCTGACCCTCCCTTCATCCAAAAAACAGGATGATTACCAACTAGAACATCGACGAGGGTTTCTAACCGTCTCATGTCTGCAGAACATCTCCAATGCACAAGATTAGGCTTTTTTTGGCAGCCTATTATACCAAGAACTACAGGTGTAACAGAGCTGAATTTGTCACTTTGACTGTTATTTTTGTACAATTGTTTTTTATACATCTATTATTTAAGTATTTTAAAACAAGGAGTGTTACATCATTCCAGTCACAGGTGGATTATAATGAGGGCAATCTGAGCTGCCGCCTGGGACCCGGCCCTCCAGGGGGCCCATGGCCAGGTGGGGGGGCCGCAGACCGCTTCCCCAGCAACTGCGCAGTGCCCCTGCTTCTTCTTGGGCTGGGCCAGCACTGCACCTGTTAACTTCCCTGTGTGCTTGTGCTGGCCTGGCCGCGTCACAGCTAGGAGACACGGCCCTGTGCACGGCCGTGTCTGCTAGTGTGCAGTCACGCAGTGTGCGCCCTGCACTGCTGCAACGGAGAGGAGCTGGATGACTGGAGCCGAGCCGGGGGATGGTGAGTGACGTGTGTGTGAGTGAGTGTGTGTGTGTCACAGTGTGTCTGTGTGTGCAGATATCATTGTGTGATGTTTGTTTATATGTATTTTTGTGTTTCAAATATGTTTATGCGTGTATGTACAGTACAGACCAAAAGATTGGACACAGCTTCTCATTTAAAGATTTTTCTGTATTTTCATGACTATGAAAATTATACATTCACACTGAAGGCATCAAAACTATGCGGTATTATATACTTAACAAAAAAGTGTGAAACAACTGAAAATATGTCTTATATTCTAGGTTCTTCAAAGTAGCCACCTTTTGCTTTGATGACTGTGTGTCACCCCAGGCCTGGATGCCACAAACTTGTAAGGCTGTGTCTGAGAGCAGGAGGGAGGTTCTCTGGTCATGGACCATTTGCATGCAGCACCTCCTGTCCCAGGCCAGTAGGGGGAGCATGCTGCCCCTATAAAAACTGGTACTGAGGGCAGGGTTAGGGAGACCA
Organism: Phyllobates terribilis; assembly: GCF_046119375.1. Taxonomy (NCBI): domain Eukaryota; kingdom Metazoa; phylum Chordata; class Amphibia; order Anura; family Dendrobatidae; genus Phyllobates; species Phyllobates terribilis. Next base: position 94,376,383 of record NW_027362765.1, read on the forward strand.
GGACCCACTTCTGAAGCATCCAGAAGGGTTCCCAGAAGAGAGGGACAGGACAGCCGCAGCTGAGGAGTCTAGGAGGCAAAGGAGGAACAGAAAGCCAGGGACAGAGGCGACGAGAGCCGGTCCTGGCAGAGAGAGACTACACAACCGGACACTGGGGTCCGAGGCTGTCAGGGTTGCAAGCCCTGCAGCAGATAACCAACCCATAAGGGATTTCAGGTCCCTTGGCCTAAGAAGCCTGGAGGCTCTGCCACACAGAGGGATCGGTACAGCACGGAGAAGCTCCAGGTACCTAAGGCCCGAGTCGCAAGCCATATAGGCGTAGTACACGGCAAGCTCAGGGATGTGGGCTATCACACCACTAAAGGGGGAGATAGTCAGCAAGGGCAGAGAGAAAACGGAAGGCCTATCCACTCACCCTGGCCAGTGGAGCTCACCCGAATGTCCTCAGACACCCAGGTCCATTCCTACCCTGTACTCCTGGTGGGTCTGTGATAAGTTCTGCAGTAAAAGACCCTGGACTGCCCCCCAACATCCTGTTACACTGCCCTGAGGCTACACTCCTCCCGTGGGGAGTTGTACTATTCCCTGCTGCATCCCCAACACCAGCCTCAGCGGTCTGCCTTGCAGCGGCGGTCCTCCCTGACCGAAATCCACGGGTGGCGTAGTCGGACATTACCTACAACATATAAAAGGCTGCCACTGGTCTGACCACCCTGAGCCACGGGACCGGGTCGCCACTACTACTCCCAGCATTGCCCTGAAGTCCGGTCTCGAGTGCCCCACGGCCCAGGGGGCGAGTCAACTGCTTTGCACACTCTTGGCATTCTCTTGATGAGCTTCAAGAGGTAGTCACCGGTAATGGTCTTTCAACAATCTTGAAGGAGTTCCCAGAGATGCTTAGCACTTGTTGGCCCTTTTGCCTTCACTCTGCGGTCCAGCTCACCCCAAACAATCTCGATTGGGTTCAGGTCTGGTGACTGTGGAGGCAAGGTCATCTGGCGTAGCACCCCATCACTCTCCTTCTTGGTCATAATAGCCCTTACACAGCCTGGAGGTGTGTTTGGGGTCATTGTCCTGTTGAAAAATAAATGATGGTCCAACTAAACGCAAACCGGATGGAATAGCATGCCGCTGCAAGATGCTGTGGTAGCCATGCAGGTTCAGTATGCCTTCAATTTTGAATAAATCCCCAACAGTGTCACCAGCAAAGCACCCCAACACCATCACACCTCCTCCTCCATGCTTCACGGTGGGAACCAGGCATGTAGAGTCCATCCGTTCACCTTTTCTGCGCCGCACAAAGACACGGTGGTTGGAACCAAAGATCTCAAATTTGGACTCATCAGACCAAAGCACAGATTTCCACTGGTCTAATGTCCATTCCTTGTGTTCTTTAGCCCAAACAAATCTCTTCAGCTTGTTGCCTGTCCTTAGCAATGGTTTCCTAGCAGCTATTTTACCATGAAGGCCTGCTGCACAAAGTCTCCTCTTAACAGTTGTTGTAGAGATGTGTCTGCTGCTAGAACTCTGTGTGGCATTGACCTGGTCTCTAATCTGAGCTGCTGTTAACCTGCGATTTCTGAGGCTGGTGACTCGGATAAACTTATCCTCAGAAGCAGAGGTGACTCTTGGTCTTCCTTTCTTGGGGCGGTCCTCATGTGAGACAGTTTCTTTGTAGCGCTTGATGATTTTTGCAACTGCACTTGGGGACACTTTCAATGTTTGCCCAATTTTTCGGACTGACTGACCTTCATTTCTTAAAGTAATGATGGCCACTCGTTTTTCTTTACTTAGCTGCTTTTTTCTTGCCATAATACAAATTTTAACAGTCTATTCAGTAGGACTATCAGCTGTGTATCCACCTGACTTCTGCACAACACAACTGATGGTCCCAACCCCATTTATAAGCCAAGAAATCCCACTTATTAAACCTGTCAGGGCACACCTGTGAAGTTAAAACCATTTCCGGTGACTACCTCTTGAAGCTCATCAAGAGAATGCCAAGAGTGTGCAGAGCAGTCATCAAAGCAAAAGGTTGCTACTTTGAAGAACCTAGAATACAAGACATATTTTCAGTTGTTTCACACTTTTTTGTTAAGTATATAATTCCACTTGTGTCAATTCATAGCTTTGATGCCTTCAGTGTGAATGTACAATTTATAAAGTCATAAAAATACAGAAAAATCTTTAAATGAGAAGGTGTGTCCAAACTTTTGGTCTGTACTGTATGTATATGTCTGTATATGGGGGGGCGCCGTGCGGCCTCCTCCCGTTAAATCTGGGAGGCGCCGTGCAGCCTCCTCCCGCTGTATCTGGGGAGTGCTGTGCGGTTTCCTCCCACTGTATCTGGGGGGCGCCGTGCGGCCTCCCCCGCTGTATCTGGGGGGCACCGTGCGGCCTCCTCCTGCTGTATCTGGGGGGCGCCATGCGGCCTCCCACTGTGTATAGATGGGTACGTGCGGCTTCTTGCTGTGTATAGATGGCTACGTGCGGCCTCCCGCTGTGTATAGATGGCTACGTGCGGCCTCCCGCTGTGTATAGATGGCTACGTGCGGCCTCCCGCTTGTACAGATGGCGCCCTGCGGCCTCCCGCTGTGTATAGATGGCTACCTGCGGCCTCCCGCTGTGTATAGATGGCTACGTGCGGCCTCTCGCTGTGTATAGATGGCTACGTGCGGCCTCTCGCTGTGTATAGATGGCTACGTGCGGCCTCATGCTGTGTATAGATGGCTACGTGCGGCCTCATGCTGTGTATAGATGGCGCCGTGTGGCCTCCCGCTGTGTATAGATGGCTCGTGCGGTCTACCGCTGTGTATAGATGTCTACGTGCGGCCTACCGCTGTGTATAGATGGCTACGTGCGGCCTCCTGCTGTGTATAAAAGGCTAGGTGCGGCCCCCTGCTGTGTATAGATGGCTAGGTGTGGCCCCCTGCTGTGTATAGATGGCTACGTGCGGCCTCATGCTGTGTATAGATGGCTACGTGCGGCCTCCCGCTGTGTATAGATGGCTACGTGCGTCCTCCCGCTGTGTATAGATGGCTATGTGCGACCTCCCGCTGTGTATAGATGGCTACCTGCGGCCTCCCGCTTGTATAGATGGCGCCGTGCAGCCTCCCGCTGTGTATAGATGGCTACGTGCGGCCTCATGCTGTGTATAGATGGCGCTGTGCGGCCTCCCGCTGTGTATAGATGGCTACGTGCGGCCTCCCGGTGTGTATAGATGGCTACGTGCGGACTCCCGCTGTGCATAGATGGCTACGTGCGGCCTCCCGCTGTGTATAGATGGCTACGTGTGGTCTCCCGCTGTGTATAGATGTCTACGTGCGGCCTCCCGCTGTGTATAAATGGCTAGGTGCGGCCCCCTGCTGTGTATAGATGGCTAGGTGCGCCCCCTGCTGTGTATAGATGGCTACGTGCGGCCCCCTGCTGTGTATATATGGCTACGTGTGGCCTCATGCTGTGTATAGATGGCTACGTGCGGCCTCATGCTGTGTATAGATGGCTATGTGCGGCCTCCCACTGTGTATAGATGGCTACGTGCGGCCTACCGCTGTGTATAGATGTATCTGGTGGGCGCCGTGCAGCCTCCTCCCCCTGTATCTGGGGGGTGCCGTGCGGCCTCCTCCCGCCGTATCTGGGGGGCGACGTGCGGCCTCCCCCCGCCGTATCTGGGGGGCGACGTGCGGCCTCCCTATGCTGTATCTGGGAGGCGCCGTGCAGCCTCCTGCTGTGTATAGATGGCTACGTGCGGCCTCTCGCTGTGTATAGATGGCTACGTGCGGCCTCTCACTGTATATAGATGGCTACGTGCGGCCTCATGCTGTGTATAGATGGCTACGTGCGGCCTCATGCTGTGTATAGATGGCGCCGTGTGGCCTCCCGCTGTGTATAGATGGCTCGTGCGGTCTACCGCTGTGTATAGATGTCTACGTGCGGCCTACCGCTGTGTATAGATGGCTACGTGCGGTCTCCCGCTGTGTATAGATGGCTACGTGCGGCCTCCTGCTGTGTATAAAAGGCTAGGTGCGGCCCCCTGCTGTGTATAGATGGCTAGGTGCGGCCCCCTGCTGTGTATAGATGGCTACGTGCGGCCTCATGCTGTGTATAGATGGCTACGTGCGGCCTCCCGCTGTGTATAGATGGCTACGTGTGGCCTCCCGCTGTGTATAAATGGCTAGGTGCGGCCCCCTGCTGTGTATAGATGGCTATGTGCGCCCCCTGCTGTGTATAGATAGCTACGTGTGGCCTCATGCTGTGTATAAATGGCTACGTGCGGCCTCCCGCTGTGTATAAATGGCTAGGTGCGGCCCCCTGCTATGTATAGATGGCTATGTGCGCCCCCTGCTGTGTATAGATAGCTACGTGTGGCCTCATGCTGTGTATAAATGGCTACGTGCGGCCTCCCGCTGTGTATAAATGGCTAGGTGCGGCCCCCTGCTGTGTATAGATGGCTATGTGCGCCCCCTGCTGTGTATAGATAGCTACGTGTGGCCTCATGCTGTGTATAGATGGCTACGTGCGGCCTCATGCTGTGTATAGATGGCTATGTGCGGCCTCCCGCTGTGTAAAGATGGCTACGTGCGGCCTCCGGCTGTGTATAGATGGCTACGTGTGGCCTCATGCTGTGTATAGATGGCTACGTGCAGCCTCATGCTGTGTATAGATGGCTACGTGCGGCCTCCCGCTGTGTATAGATGGCTACGTGTGGCCTCCCGCTGTGTATAAATGGCTAGGTGCGGCCCCCTGCTGTGTATAGATGGCTATGTGCGCCCCCTGCTGTGTATAGATAGCTACGTGTGGCCTCATGCTGTGTATAAATGGCTACGTGCGGCCTCCCGCTGTGTATAAATGGCTAGGTGCGGCCCCCTGCTGTGTATAGATGGCTATGTGCGCCCCCTGCTGTGTATAGATAGCTACGTGTGGCCTCATGCTGTGTATAAATGGCTACGTGCGGCCTCCCGCTGTGTATAAATGGCTAGGTGCGGCCCCCTGCTGTGTATAGATGGCTATGTGCGCCCCCTGCTGTGTATAGATAGCTACGTGTGGCCTCATGCTGTGTATAGATGGCTACGTGCGGCCTCATGCTGTGTATAGATGGCTATGTGCGGCCTCCCGCTGTGTAAAGATGGCTACGTGCGGCCTCCTGCTGTGTATAGATGGCTACGTGTGGCCTCATGCTGTGTATAGATGGCTACGTGCAGCCTCATGCTGTGTATAGATGGCTACGTGCGGCCTCCCGCTGTGTATAGATGGCTACGTGCGGCCTCATGCTGTGTGTAGATGGCTACGTGTGGCCTCATGCTGTGTATAGATGGCTACGTGCAACCTCATGCTGTGTAAAGATGGCTATGTGCAGCCTCCCGCTGTGTATAGATGGCTACCTGCGGCCTCCCGCTGTGTATAGATGGCTACGTGCGGCCCCCTGCTGTGTATATATGGCTATGTGTGGCCTCATGCTGTGTATAGATGGCTACGTGCGGCCTCATGCTGTGTATAGATGGCTATGTGCGGCCTCCCGCTGTGTATAGATGGCTACGTGCGGCCTGCCGCTGTGTATAGATGTATCTGGTGGGCGCCGTGCAGCCTTCTCCCCCTGTATCTGGGGGGTGCCGTGCGGCCTCCTCCCGCTGTATCTGGGGGGCACCGTGCGGCCTCCCCCCGCTCTATCTGGGGGGCACCGTGCGGCCTCCTCCCGCTGTATCTGGGGGGCACATACTGTGTATAGATGGCTATGTGCGGCCTCCCACTGTGTATAGATGGCTACGTGCGGCCTCATGCTGTGTATAGATGGCTATGTGTGGCCTCATGCTGTATATAGATGGCTACGTGCAACCTCATGCTGTGTATAGATGGCTATGTGCAGCCTCCCGCTGTGTATAGATGGCTACGTGCAGCTTCCTGCTGTATATAGATGGCTACGTGCTGCCTCATGCTGTGTATAGATGGCTACGTGCAACCTCATGCTGTGTATAGATGGCTATGTGCAGCCTCCCACTGTGTATAGATGGCTACGTGCAACCTCATGCTGTGTATAGATGGCTATGTGCAGCCTCCCGCTGTGTATGGATGGCTACGTGCTGCTTCCTGCTGTGTATAGATGGCTACGTGCTGCCTCCCGCTGTGTATAGATGGCTACGTGCGGCCTCCCGCTGTATATAAATGGCTACGTGCAGCCTCCCGCTTGTATAGATGGCGCCGTGCAGCCTCCCGCTGTGTATAGATGGCTACGTGCGGCCTCATGCTGTGTATAGATGGCTACGTGCGGCCTCATGATGTGTATAAATGGCGCCGTGCGGCCTCCCGCTGTGTATAGATTGCTACGTGCGGCCTCCCGCTGTGTATAGATGGCTACGTGCGGCCTCCCGCTGTGTATAGATGGCTACGTGTGGCCTCCCGCTGTGTATAGATGGCAACGTGTGGTCTCCCACTGTGTATAGATGGCTACGTGCTGCCCACTGCTGTGTATAGATGGCTACGTGCGGCCTCCTGCTGTGTATAGATGGCTGCATGCGGCCTCCTGCTGTGTATAGATGGCTACGTGCGGTCTCCTGCTGTGTATAGATGGCTACGTGCGGTCTCCCGCTATGTATAGATGGCTACGTGCGGCCTCCTGATGTGCAGAGATGGCTACGTGCGGCTTCCTGCTGTGTATAGGAGGATTATGTGGCAGCTCATATTTTATGTAGGGTCTCATACTGTATATAGGGGATGTCAGCATACTTAATTGTGCTCAATATTAAGTCATACAATTAGTGTAAAAAAATGATTATAATATATTAATATTGTGAGAATTAATTTCACGTGAACTATCACGTGATACATCAGGTGTGTGTGTGTGGGTGCCCACGCCTTCTAAGCTGCCCGGGGCCCTTGCTACTCTTAATCCACCCCTGATTCCAGTGATAGTCTCTTAGTTCCTCACTGCTAAATGTCCAGGTACATTTATATCTCACACCTTCCTGACTCACACATTCACTAGGACCCACAGGTGTCACACTTTCTCGCCTCTGTCATATCCATTCATCTACTCTCTTCTAGTGGTTTTGCTTGCTCACACTCGCTCTCCTCGGAGGTCTAGAGCTTTTTCTCTTTTCCTCTTCTCCTATGTTCCGATCAGTTTTCCACTTCCTGGACAGTGCACTGAACCATCCTTCAATTGGGATTATTGGTACCCCACCATCATTCTTTACCTGGGGGTGGTGCACCAATTGGTAATCCCGCACTTTACCTAGTCACAGACTACCCAGGTAGTGTAAAATCTAATACCCTTATTAATGTCCTAGTCTGAACCATATCACTTTCTGAGTTGCGTGCTAACGCTTATCCCATGTCCTTCTTAGGCCCTGTTCACTTCACATTCAGGTCACAGTTTTGTGAGTCCGTCAATGTTCCATGTACAGTGAGTACGGAAAGTATTGAGACCACTTTAAATTTTTCACTCTTTATTTCATTGCAGGCATTGGGTAAATTCTAAAAAATTTATTTTTTTTTCACATTAAAGTACACTCTGCACCCCATCTTGACTGAAGAAAACAGAAATGTAGAAATTTTTGCCAATTTATTAAAAAACAAAAACTGAAATATCACATGGTCATAAGTATTCAGACCCTTTGCTTAGTATTGAGTAGAAGAACCCTTTTTGAGCTAGTACAGCCATGAGTCTTCTTGCGAATGATACAACAAGTTTTTCACACCTGGATTTGGGGATCCTCAGCCATTCTTTATTGCAGATCCTCTCCAGTTCCGTCAGGTTGCATGGTGAACGTTGGTGGACAGCCATTTTCAGGTCTCTCCAGAGATGCTCAATTGGGTTTAGGTCAGGGCTCTGGCTGGGCCAGTCAAGAATGGCACAGAGTTGTTCTGAAGCTACTCCTTTGTTATTTTAGCTGTGTGCTTATGGTCATTGTCTTGTTGGAAGGTGAACCTTCAGCCAAGTCTGAGGTCCAGAGCAATTTGGAAGAGGTTTTCATCCAGGATATCTCTGTACTTGGCCACATTCATGTTTCTTTCAATTGCAACCAGTCATCCTTTCCCTGCAGCTGAAAAACACCCCATAGCATGATGCTGCCACCACCATGTTTCACTGTTGGGATTGTATTGGGTAGGTGATGAGCAATGCCTGGTTTTCTCCAAACATACCGCTTAGAATTATCACCAAAAAGTTCTATCTTCGTCTCATCAGACCAGATAATCTTATTTTCTCATAGTCTGGGAGTCCTTTATGTGTTTTTGAGCAAACTCTATGCGGGCTTTCATATGTCTTGCACTGAGGAGAGGCTTCCGTCGGGCCACTCTGCCATAAAGGCCTGACTGGTGGAGGGCTACAGTGATAGTTGACTTTGTGGAACTTTCTCCCATCTCCGTACTGCATCTCTGGAGCTCAACCACAGTGATCTTGGGGTTCTTCTTTACCTCTCTCACCAAGGCTCTTCTCCCACGATTGCTCAGTTTGGCTGGACTGCCAGGTCTAGGAAGACTTCTGGTGGTCCCAAACTTCTTCCATTTAAGGATTATGGAGGCCACTGTGCTCTTAGGAACCTTGAGTAATGCAGAAATTCTTTTGCAACCTTGGCCAGATCTGTGCCTTGCCACAATTCTGTCTTTGAGCTCCTTGGGCAGTTCCTTTGAGCTCATGATTTTCATTTGGTCTGACATGCACTGTGAGCTGTGAGTTTTTATATAGACAGGTGTGTGCCTTTCCAAATCAAGTCCTATCAGTTTAAATAAACACAACTGGACTCTTATGACTTATGACCATGTGATATTTCAGTTTTTCTTTCTTAATAAATTTGCAAAAATTTCTACATTTCTGTTTTTTTTTCAGTCAAGATGGGGTGCAGAGTGTACTTTAATGAGAAAAAAATGAACTTTTTAGAATTTACCAAATAGCTGCAATGAAACAAAGAGTGAAAAATTTAAAGTGGTCTGAATACTTTCCATACCCACTGTAAACCAAAAAAAGCAAGATTCAGATGTGCTTTACGAAACCTGTCACTATAATGTGGCAGACAGAGTCACTTTGTACTCCATTTGGCATCAGTTATGGAACTTTTAGGCATACTGAAAATCATAGTCTACCTTGCTATTGAGTCCTCCAAAAAATGGAGTACAGAATACAAAGTGACTCATGCTTACAGTAGAATACCTACATGGCATAAAAAGAAAACAATGGTGTCATGGGTTTACCGCAACAAGGAGGGGCCAGACGACCGCAGCGTCTGATTTCACATACTCCGGCACTGATTAGAAGCACTTCATCATATTAAATGGTGCAGGGTTCTGTTAGCAGTGCTGGGGTTAAACTGTTCAGCTTGGAGTCTCTGAAGCTTCCCAGTTTGGATGATCTCAGCTGTTCAGTATTGGCCACTACCCTCTTCTATATATACTCGTCTCTGGCAACCTGGATTGCCAGTGTTAGTCTTGTGCTGCTTGTGTGGATTGGAGGAGTCAGTTGTTTGAAGAGGCATTTGAAGTGTTGATCTGTGACTGTTGCTTGGTGTTTCGACTGCGTACAAATCCTCATCCTCTCCTATTTGGTTTTCCTTCCTTTTCTCCCTGGTGTTCCTCTCTGCTGGCTGTCAGTGCATATCTGTATGATTGGTATTTTCATTTATCCCTGTACATACTTCCTTGTTAGTCTGGTGTGTGTATATACATACACAATTACTCCCCACTTCCCTGGGTGGGGAAGGGAGACAGATATAGGGCTGATTCAGGAGTTCAGTAAGGTATGTGGCCCCTGGGTTTTCACCATCAGAAGTAATCCGGAGAGCAGGGATAGCTAAGGCGCCCCTAGTATTAGGGACAGGGAAGGAGCCCCTGGCCCCGGGTAATCCGACAACAGAGTTGTGACAGACGGTCCTCAAGAACACTGGTGGGACGGCTTGCATATTTTTTTGATCAAAAATAGTTCACTAAGTACCCTATATTTAATATGCAACTTTGCTTTACATTTATATATGATGATGGTAGGGTATGAGATATATTTTTTGTCTTTTGTAGGTTTTGCTTCTTTTTGCTAGTGTGAACATGCTCCTATTCCTTGCATGTGTACCATCTTAGACCTCAGTTCACATTGCTTGGTTTTTTGTCTTGTTTGCATTCTGTGCAAATTAAGGGTGTGGCATCCCCTTTGTTGAGCTGATTAGTATATATGTAGCTTACCACGGGCCTAGGTGGTCTGAAGTTGGGACCCGGTCCTATTTGTCTACCCTTTTATATGCATTACTTCAACTTTGATATACAGTAAGGTTTTTAATATAGACAGTGTAGGTACCGTCCCAATTTAGGGTCACCTTGTCGCTGGTGGGACGGCTTGTATACTTTTTTTGATCAAAGATAGTTCACTAAGTAACCTATATTTAATATGCAACTTTGCATTACATTTATATATAATGATGGTAGGGTATGAGATATATTTTTTGTCTTTTGTAGGTTTTACAGTCAGTTCAGAATAACCTATATAAATGTGAACAGTACATTTAACAAACTTTGCATAAATCAATAGTACAGGTGAATATAGGAAACTTTTTAATACATCTTATCAGATAAATCTGCTTCTTTCTCTACTTATAAGTAGTGTTGAGCCACCCCCGTAGTGTTCGAGTTCGGTTCGGTTCGTCGAACACCCGTGTGTTCGCCGAACTGTTCGTCGAACTGTTCGTCGAACACCTTCGAGCACCGCTAAAACCAATGGCAGGCAAACAAAAACACATAGAAACACATAGAAAACACCTTCAAAGGTGTCCAAAAGCTGACAAACTGCTCAGAAGACACAACTAACACATGGAAAAGTGACAAGTACATATAGTCATGCGAAAAGAAAAGAGGTGGAGGAGTAAAAGGAGGGGGAGACACAGATATAGGCATGTCATGCCCTTCTAAAATCCAAAAAGTGAGAAGCCGACACGTTCAGTCCGCTCCTGCCAGTGCCACCTCCGTGTCGCCGGGTTTGTGCCAGAGTCGCGGTGAACCCTGACGGCCAGCCCCCCTCTCCCAATACTGGTGCCTGTCCGCTGGTGGGTCGAGCGAGCCCCCCTGTGGTGGAGACAGCTCTAAGCTTTTTAATTTAAATTGTCTCTCTAATTTGAATGAATACACTTTAAATCCATTTACAAGGATCTATTGGAGGGCAAGTCTCATGCCAGCAGCCGCGTAATTCCAGCTCCAGTAGCGTCCACTAAAGCTGCTGCAGTTAAAAAGCTTTTGTAAGGATCGAGCTCGGCTGTCCACCGCAAGGCATCCTACTGCCAGTCCCAGCCCCTATGCCTTGGGGTGCCTCCTGATGCTCTTCATTGAGTATCCCATGGTCCCGAAGCCTTTCCTTTGAAAAAATTAAGTGTCCAAACTACAGGTGGTGTAGCTTGCTTAACAGCCGGGATAATCCGCTGACTAGCAGACACTGCTACTAGGCACAAAGTATTTCCTGGGCTAGATGCAGTTAAAAATTTGTAATTAGATACTCTCGTTGGATGCTGAGAAAGCATTCCATAGAGTCTCCTGGCACGCCATATATGATTCTCTTAAAAAGCTTGGGGTAGGGGTCTAGGGGACCCTTTTATAGCCAAAATCACGGCCCTGTATCACAATACGTCACCTAGGCTGAAGATAAATGGAACTGTAGCACCCTGAGGGCTCGGTTGCTACAGAGGTATTGCACCTCACCCAGAGGTGTGATATCTCACTCTCAGGTAAGGATGGAGTGTGGATCAGGACCCGACACCTGCATGCATTACACCACATTGCCGTGGGGCAGGGCGACCAATATGCCTCTGAGATGGGCATGACAGTCCATGTCCCTGGCTGGAGTGGGGGGAGGGAACACTGAGGAAGGGGAACCCTGTAGTGCAGGAGCAGGGAGGAAGCAGTTCCTGGGTGCATTGAGAAGGGAGTATAAAAGGTGGGCACCATCTTAGTTCAGTGCAGAGAAGTCTGAGCAGAAGTGGCAGGGAGCAGGGGCTCTGCATGAGCTCTGCTCCGGAGACGGGCCTAGTAACAGAGGCCCAGGCCTGGAAGAGGGAGAAGGAAGGAAGAGGAGCGGAGAAGGCTCCAGGAACGAGGAATAAAGGGATCCCAGGGGTGCGGACGGGCGAGTCGCCACCGCACGCCCGAATCCACCTACGTGGAGGGGTCAGGCCAAAGGGGGAGACCGGTCCCCGAAACTAGTGGAGGCAGGAAACGACCCTCAGCTAGAAACCGGAGGCTGTGACATTTTATGTGGCACAGCCCCTCGCTACACCCGCTAGGAAGGCACCACATAGGGTCAGGGAAACTGGCGCCAAGTTTACCAAGAGGAGGCCCGAGGCAGCCGGACAGAAGGGTTGGTAAGAAAGGCCAGACAAAGGACACACAAAGGGGGTCCTGTGAAGCGCTCCAAAGTTATCTGGGAGTTGTCTGAGCCCCTCACCTGGTGAGCACAGTACGACGTGGGCAGCCGTTACCTGCAGACGTGGTCTGGATAATAAGAACTGTGAGTAAAGGCCCTGGACTGTATCACTGACTCCGTGTCGTTACTGCTGCTGCCCTGCACCATCACCCCCATCCTCCGCATACACTGCCCTGAGGCTATACTCCTCCCGTGGGGAGTTATGCTACGCTCTGCTGCACACACAACACCAGCCTCAGCGGTCTGCCCTGCAGCGGCGGTTCACTCTGACCGCAATCCACGGGTGGCATAGTCGGACATTTAAACATCAAAACCACATAAATAGTTCCGCCACTGGTTTGACCACCCTGAGCCACGGAACCGGGTCGCCGCCACGAAGACTACAACCACCAGCATCCACCAAAAAGGGTCCGGCTCCGGGTGTCCCAAGGCCCAGGGGGTGCATTAGAACATTTTCATCACCTTTCACAATCACCAATGGGACAAGGCAGGGATGTCCTCTGTCCCCTCTCTTATACATCCTAGTGACGGAGCACCTGCTCTCATCAATTCGCCATAACCCCAATATTAGGTGGATTGAGGTGGGAGGCACCGAGTACAAGTGCTCTCTATTTGCTGATGATGTCCTAGTATATATCACTCAATCACATATATCCATCCATGCTGTTATGGCTGAAATAGATCACTTTGTTACATGGTCAAATTTTAAAATCAATGCAGCGAAGTCTGAGGCCCTCGATGTCTCCCTCCCCAAATCCATATAGGATTCCATCCAGTCCAACTTTCCCTTTGCCTGGCCCTCACAGGGTATCAAATACTTAGGAATTCCTATACATAGAGACCTCTCCCATCTATGTTATCTTAATTTTGGGCCCTTTATTGAACAACTCCATACAGACCACGGTTGGCAAGTTAGAACTGTAAGATTCACTACGTGAACCACTGGTGTTTTGTGGAAAAGCACAAGTACACTGTGTTCCAAATTATTATGCAAAAAGTGTTTAGGAGTGATAAGGGAAGAATTTGTTTGTTTGTCAGTTAAACTCATTGATGGTGATGTGTGTCAGGGCTCTTTATATCACTGTAAGCAATTGCAGACACCTGTGCTAATTAGTTTGGCAGGTGTGTCCAATGAAAGGCAAGACTACTTAAGAAGGCTGTCTCACATTATTAAGCAGCCTACATTTTCTGCCAAAATGGGAAAGAAAAAGGATGTGTCGGCTGCTGAGAAGCAACAAATTGTGGAGTGTTTAGGTCAAGGCATGACTACAATCAACATTGTGCGATGATCAGGATGAAGTATCTTGGCAATCAAGAAGTATGTAGCTGATTCACAGTACACACGCGTGTGCGTGCTGATAAGGGCAAATTGAGGACTCTTTCCTACAGGCAATTACGTCAGGTTAAAAGAGCAGCGGCAAAAAAGCCTTGTCATAGCAGCAGACAAGTTTTTGAAGCTGCTGGTGCCTCCAACGTCCCCCGAACAACAAGATGCAGGGTCCTTCAGAGGTTTGCAGTTGTGCATACGCCATCCTGTCGACCTCCTCTATCCACTTCACACAAGCAGAAACGGCTCCAGTGGGCCAAACATTACATGAAGACTGATTTCAAAACTATTTTGTTCACGGATGAGTGCCGTGCAGCGCTCGATGGTCCAGATGGATGGAGAGGAGGATGGCTGGTTGATGGACACCCCACGCAAATACGGCTACAGCGCCAACAAGGAGGAGGTGGAGTAATGTTTTGGGCTGGAATCATGGGGAGAGAGATTGTCGGCCCCTTTAGGATCCCTGAAGGCGCTAAAGATGAACTCCATAATGTATGTGGATTTTCTTAAACAGCACTTCCTGCCATGGTTCAAGAAGAAGAACCGTGTATTTCACAGCAAGATCATTTTTTTGCATGATAATGCACCATCTCATGCTGCACATAAAACATCTGCATCTCTGGCTGATATGGGCATAAAAGGGGACAAACTTATGGTGTGACCCCCATGCTCCCCTGACCTCTACCCCATTCAGAACCTCTGGAGCATCATCAAAAGGAGTGTCTATGATGGCGGGAGGCAGTTCACATCTAAGCAACAGCTCTGGGAGGGTATTCTGTCCTCATGCAAAACAATTGAAGCAGAAACCATCCAAAACCTGACAAATTCAATGGACAAGAGAGTTCAGAAGCTCCTTTCGAACAAGGGGTCCTATGTGCAAATGTAACATCACCTAGAATAACGTTTTGAGTTAAAAACTGTTTGATTTCAGTTTCTAATAACCTGCTAATGCTTATAATTTCAAAAATGACCATTTTTTTGGTCTTTATTAAAATGAAAAGGTTGATCGAAAAGTTTGGGGGATCTAAGAGTGTGGCAACCCAGTAGTCATGATTACTTCGAATTCTGACAATATGAGGGTCATGTTGCAGGTAGTGCAGCAAGAAGGCACTTATGTGTCTTGCGCATCTCGGAGCCCCAAAATTATTTTCCGGGCTAGATGCAGCTAAAAATTATTATTAATTTTAAATCTGGTGGAGCTTAGTATAGATGGCCTAATAGGATCAGTGCTGCACACTGCTACAAAGCCCAAATTATTTTCCAGTCAAGATACAGATAAACATGATTAGTAATTTTAAATCTGGTGGAGCTTATTATAGATGGCCTAATAGAATCAGTGCTGCACACTGCTACAAAGCCCAAATTATTTTCCAGCCATGATACAGATAAACATGATTAGTAATTTGAAAGCTTAAAACGGTTGGTAGGGTGATTTTAACCAATCATCAAGCTTTTACTCTCCCCAGGATGACATAGGGGTAAAAAAGTCGTTTCGGATCCATGATTTGTTCATCTTTATGAACGTGAGTCTGTCTACATTATCAGTGGAGAGCCGCGTGCGCTTATCTGTCAGCACACCACCAGCAGCGCTGAACACACGTTCAAACAGAACGCTGGCTGCGGGGCATGACAAGATCTCCAAGGTGTAAGTGGCTAGCTCTGGCCATTTATCCAGATTGGAAGCCCAAAAAGAGCAAGGGTCCAGTGACACAGTCATGGCTTCAATGTTTACTTGGAGATACTCCTGTACCATCGTCTCTAGGCGTTGACTATGTGTCAGACTTCTTGTCTCCTGTGGCCTTGCAAATGATGGGCTAAAAAGTGGTGAAATGATTCCGCAAAATTGATGTTACCAGCAGATACTGTGGTTCTGTTACGGTTTGAGTGCTGAACACTTGACGGTCCCACGGTTGGCAAGTTGGAACTGTGAGATTCACTACGTGCACCACTGGTGTTTTGTGGAAAAGCAAATGTAAGATTCTGCAACAGTCTCTGCTGATACTCCTGCATGCGTGCATCCCTTTCTATGGCAGGAATAATTTCTGCAAATTTACTTTTGTACCGGGGATCTAACAGTGTGGCAACCCAGTAGTCAGGATTATTTCTAATTCTCACAATTCGAGGGTCATGTTGCAGGTAGTGCAGCAAGAAGGCACTCATGTGTGTTGCGCATCCAGGAGCACCAAGTCCCTGTTGTGTTGGTGGCGAGGTAACAATCATGCTTCCTTCCTCTGTCCTCTCCCCCCAACCTCGCACAACAGAAATGTGATCAAGGTCTCCCTCATCTGATGAGTCTTCCATCAGTTCGTCCTCCACCGCTTCCTGGGCTCCTGCACCTTCCTCACTAGTTTGGCTGCTACCATGCGCCCTGGTAAAACCATCTCCCCCACCCTCACATGCCTGCCGCCTTGGTGCTGCCGACCGTCTGGACCTTGCAGATGTTAGCCCTTCCGCATACAACTCCTCCTCCTCTACTTCCTCCACCTCCTCTTGTGCCACCACCTGACTCCGAATTCTGTTTAACATGTGCTCCAGCATGTAAATCACCGGAATAGTCATGCTGATAATGGCATCGTCAGCACTAAACATCTTCGTTGCCATTTCAAAACTGTGCAGAAGGGTGCATAGGTCCCTGATCTGAGACCACTCCTCCAGCGTGATTTGCCCCACCTCTGGATCTCGTTGGCCCAGGCTATACGTCAGAACGTATTGCACCAGGGCTTGTCGGTGCTGCCACAGTCGCTGCAACATGTGCAGAGTTGAATTCCACCGGGTAGGCACATCGCATTTTAGCCGGTGAAGTGGCAGGCCCAACGACTTCTGTAGAGATGTAAGTCGCTGAGCTGCGGGATGCGAACGGCGGAAGTGAGCACACAGCGACCGTGCCCTCTGCAGAAGGCCATCTAGTCTGGGATAGTGGGCTAAAAATTGCTGGACAACCAGGTTCAACACGTGAGCCATACAAGGCACGTGTGTGACATTGCCCCGGCGAAGGGCCGCACCCAGGTTTGCAGCATTGTCGCACACGGCCTTCCCTGGTTTCAGGTCCAGTGGAGACAACCATTCATGAAATTGGTTCTCCAGAGCTGACCACAACTCCTCAGCTGTGTGACTCACATTTCCCAGACATTTCAAAGTAAAAACCGCCTGATGACGTTGAGCCCTACTGCCAGCATAGTAAGGAGGTGTGCAGGATCCCTTCTGCGCAGTTAGAAAGCTTGTGGCATGACCAGACAGGCTTTGGGTGCAGGTGGAAGACCGAGAGGAGGTTGAGGAGGCAGAAGCAGTGGAGGAACTTTGACATAAAGAGTATTGACGCACAACTCGTGGGGGCGGCAAGACTTGGACAGCAGCCCCTTGTCCTGCTCTCACCATAGTTACCCAGTGCCCAGTCAGCGACATGTAACGCCCCTGTCCATGCCTACTCGTCCAAGTGTCTGTGGTGAAATGCACCCTGTCACACACAGTTTCTCAAAGAAGCGGTGATGTTGTGTGCGACATGCTGGTGGAGCGCAGGCGCACCTTTCTTTGAGAAGTGTGCCGACTGGGCATCTGGTACTGGGGCACTACGACGGACATAAGGTCTCGAAAATCCTCTGTGTCCACCAGGCGGAAAGGCAGCATTTCTGTAGCCAAGAGCTTGCAGATGGTGAAATTCAACCTCTTAGCTTTCTCATGGCTAGGAGGAAATGGTCTTTTACTTGTCCACATCTGAGGGACCGAGGGCTGGCTATTGTGCTTAGACGGGGTTGATAAGGGTGTCCCCGGCAAACTGCCGGTCTGTGAGGAAGATGCAGGCGGACATGTTAGGTTGCCTTGATCCAAAGGTGGTGCTATCGATGTCGGACAGCGCTCAACACCAGCTGGTGTTACCACCTCCAAAGAAAATGATGACCTGCCAATCACGCTGGCTGTTGCGGGTAAAGAGGTGGCAGGTCTGCGCCCCAAAACAGGTGTGACTGCTGTCCCCCCCCCCAAGTCACAGAGGATGAAGAGGCCGCGGATGCACAAGATATGGCAGACGGTGGTTGGCCTGGCCGGCTAGGCCGCATTGTAGCACACTGAGCTTCCCACTGCAACTTATGTTCATGTCCATGTGCCGGTTCATGCATGAAGTACTCAAACTATGTATTTTTCGGCCTCTACTTAGCTTTTGCTGACAAATGTTACAGATAACACGAGTTGGGTCATCTTTATCGATCTGAAAAAATGCCCAGGCTATGCAAGGCTTAGCACCCATGCGACCTGAAGAGCCACCACGACTTGTGGTGAGAGGCAGAGTTGTGTTTGAGGATGCAGTTGTTGACTTGCTTCCAGTACTACGTCTCTGTCCAGGAAGGCGCAACCTGACCTCGTCGTCACTAGCATCTTCCTCCACCTCCTCTGCTGACCTCATCTCTTGGCTGACTGTGGGTTGACAGTAAGTGGGATCTCCAACCTCATCATCATCACCCTGTGCGTTATCACACCCGTCGTCCTCAGAGCCAACCTGTTCCTGCCCTGACAAAAAACTAAAGTTGTCGCTCCAATCAGGTATTTGAGTCTCATCATCGTCTTCCTCATTGTCTCCACCAACAGGAGTTACAGTTTGGGAATGAGGGTCTACATTATGGTCAGAACCTTCTTCGTCTGGTCCTGGATCCGACTCATAAAGATTCTGGGCATCAGTGCAGATCATTTCCTCGTCTGGATTCACAGAAGCGCTGGAGTCGACCTCTGATTCCCAGGCTATAGTATGAGTAAACAGCTCTGCAGACTCAACCATCTGTTCTACCTCATACTCAGACGGGCAGCTGGAGATTTGGGAGCTGTGAGGAAGCAAGTGCGATTGGGGTGACACCTTTGAGGACTGGAGTATTTGTGATGTTGAAGTTGATGTGGAGGAGAGCCCACTTAAAGGAGCACTTGATATCCGTTGAAGCACCTGCTGTTTTTGTGCCTCATCTGGAATTTGTAGCGATTGGCGTGGCCGTAAGAAAGGGATCTTATCACATTGTCCGCTAAAAGAAGTAGACATTTTAGTTTGGCTGGAAGATGGTCTTTCTTCTGCAGATGTTACTGTTGCTTTAACACCTACCCCACGGACACAACCTTTTTTCCCCTTCCCAACACGCCTATTCCCCTTTCCTCCAGCAGCAGGCCTTTTTCCACTCATTTTGGTGGTTAACTAATTCACAACTCTGGAGTTGTTTGCACAAAAAAACAATGGATGGGAACCGAGCAGAGCTGAGTGGCCAAACTGTGGTATTAGGCCAAAACTATTGGCTGGGTTAGATGCAGAAAAAAATTATATTCAATTTGCAACCTGATGGAGGTCAGTATAGATGGACTAATAGAACAAGTCCCACACACAGCTAGAAGCCCAAATATTTTTTCAGAGGTAGATGCAGAAAAAAATTGTATTCAGTTTGCAACCTGATGGAGGTCAGTATAGATGGACTAATAGAAGAAGTCCTACACACAGCTAGAAGCCCAAATATTTTTTCAGAGGTAGATGCAGAAAAAAAATATATTCAGTTTGCAACCTGATGGAGGTCAGTATAGATGGACTAATAGAGAAAGTCCCACACACTGCTAGAAGGCCAAATATTTTTTCAGAGCTAGATGCAGACAAAAAATTATTTTGAATTTGCAACCTGATGGAGGTCAGTATAGATGGACTAATAGATAAAGTCCCACACACTGCTAGAAGGCCAAATATTTTATCAGAGCTAGATGCAGACAAAAAATATTTTGAATTTGCAGCTTGATGGAGGTCAGTATAGATGGACTAATAGAACAAGTCCCACACACTGCTAGAAGGCCAAATATTTTTTCAGAGCTAGATGCAGATAAAAAATATTTTTAATTTGCAACCTGATGGAGGTCAGTATAGATGGACTAATAGAGAAAGTCCCACACACTGCTAGAAGGCCAAATATTTTTTCAGAGCTAGATGCATAAAAAAATTATATTCAGTTTGCAACCTGATGGAGGTCTGTATAGATGGATTAATAGAACAAGTCCCACACACAGCTAGAAGCCCAAATTTTTTTTCAGAGGTAGATGCAGAAAAAAATTATATTCAGTTTGCAGCCTGATGGAGGTCAGTATAGATGGACTAATAGAGAAAGTCCCACACACTGCTAGAAGGCCAAATATTTTTTCAGAGCTAGATGCAGACAAAAAATTATTTTGAATTTGCAGCGTGATGGAGGTCAGTATAGATGGACTAATAGAAGAAGTCCCACACACTGCTAGAAGGCCAAATATTTTTTCAGAGCTAGATGCAGAAAAAAATTATATTCAGTTTGCAACCTGATGGAGGTCAGTATAGATGGACTAATAGAACAAGTCCCACACACTGCTAGAAGCCCAAATATTTTTTCAGAGCTAGATGCAGAAAAAAATTATATTCAGTTTGCAACCTGATGGAGGTCAGTATAGATGGACTAATAGAATGATGCTATGCCCAAAAGATTTTACTTCACTAGGTGCAGTAAAAAAATTGGTATTCTATACACAGGTGGTATATCTTGCAACACAGATAGGCTACTCCACTGACTAACACACTCTGCAATAGGCCAAAAAGGATTAGCTTTGCTAGATTCAGCCAAATGCTGTGAAAAAAACTTGCACAGCACTGGCACAGACCTGCCTTGCAAAAACTGATAGGAACTGATGTAACCTAGTCCTGAAAAGGACTGCAATTACAATTAGTCTTTACTCCCACAATCTATCTATTTAAGAGCACAGACCTGCCTGATAAAAGTCGTAGGAAATGCTGTAACCTAGTCCTTAAAAGGACTGCAATCACAACTATTCCCTACTCCCAAGCTATCTGTAGATTTGTGCGAAAATTGGCTTGAAATTAACAAGGTATAGCGCACACAGCAACAGCGGTGCCGTCTAACACGCAGCTGCAGCAGTGAGAAAATGGTGGCGACGGGGAAAATGGCTTGGTCTTATAGGGCAAGGACATGTGACATACACTGCCAATGACACATGCCCTTGCTTGTGTGAAAAAAAGCACTTCGCTCCGTGTGTGCGCTGCTGATAGGCTGAGAGATTGCACCTCCCCACTGTAAATGCGGGAAAGAGAAAAAAAAATGGAGATCTTCATTATTCCTGCAGAGATCCATCCCCTGCCCCTCCCCCCACCCCGCTGTACACTCAAACTGCGTATTAACATTAATTTTCATCATTACTGAGAAAAAATCCAGTTATGATTTTGGTGCACGAACAGTTATCGAACATAACCTCGAACAGCCGAATTTTTCTCAAATCGTTCGTGTTCGCCGAACGGCTCGAACACCGCCCAAAACAGCTCGAATTTGAGATTGGCGAACAGTTCGAGTAGAACAACGCTCATCTCTACTTATAAGCCACTTTTTCTGCTCCCCTCTGTCTTATGAACTTGTCATCCACTGAATTCAAAAACAGCTTAACTCCGTCTTGCTCAGAATTGGACAGAAAGCCAGCAGAGTGAAATGTTGGGTTACGCCTGAAATTATACTCTATAGAGCAGGGAGGAGTAGTGAGGAGCAGAGTGAGAAACCAGACAGAGGGAGACACAGAAACATTGTGATGAGATTTCTAACAAGTTTTTTACATCATCCGACAGCTAGATTAACATTTACAGTTGTGGCCAAAAGTTTTGAGACTTAGTAAGAAAGGTCCCGACTCCCGACACTCACGTGTAGAATAAACTGTTTTAATCCTGCACACATATGGAAATCCAATTGAATCGATGTTTCAGCCCATCCCAGGCTTTCATCAATAATTGATTATTGATGAAACGTCTAATTATCCTCTACGAGCACCACTTTATACGGAGTGCCGACCTACCCTCTTTCTAAAAGTTTTGAGACTGACACAAATTTTGGTTTTCACAAATTTTGCTGCTTCAGTTTTTATAGCAGCAATTTGCATTAGCTCTAGATTGTTATGAAGAGTGATCAGATACTGTATATTGCAAGAAAATTGTAATGTCATTCCTTGCCATGAAAGTTAACTTAAAGGGGTTGTCCTCTACTTGGACAACCCCTTCTCATTCTTCATGTTTGGCCCAGTTAAAATAGAAACACCTATACTCACCTCCCGTGCTGTCTCCGTTCGAGCGGTATTGGCACTCACATGAGGCTGTTACATCACATGAACCCTGTGCCCAATCAGCACCAGCTTCACTGGCCCACCATCGGATGTATTGAACATCAACAAAACTCCCATTTCCATTGAATTTCAGCCCTGCCACAAAATGACCTTGTGAAGACACGGGGTCTTCCATGGGCATAATACCACTCAGACAACACAGGATGAGGGTAAAACAGCGTGGCAATACTTTATTGAATGACCAGACAATAAACATGTAGAACACCCCAGCAAATTACCCTAGATGGTGCAAAATTACACAGTCTCACCTTTCCGCTGGCCAGTCGAGAATAGATTAACTGCGACTTTGGGACTTCCAGGGCCAACTACCTCAACCAGTGGCCCCCTGCTTTTGGTGGGCCCCCACAGAAAGGAGGTAGCGGAAAGCTTAGGAAGCTGACAGTCCATTGAGGTACAAGGCCAGGAGACCCGAGGGTCCCACCGTGGCCTCTCCGAGAGTTTCCATGGGGCCAGGTTGACAGGCTGGTCCCAATCTGGCTTCTCCGAACGTCTCTATGGGTTCCAGTCAACCGAAGGGTCCCATCTGGCAACCCCAAACACCATAACAATGGGGTCAGATGACCTCATTGTCCCAACCTGGTTCCCCCAAATGTATCCATGGGTTCTCTGATGGTCAATGGAGCAGATCTGTATCGTTCCAGTCAAAGCCGTATACCCGTTAGGCTGGAAACCTGTAGAATCCAATTCTGTGTCTCTCTGGATGGAGCCAGGCTACTTATCTGCTGTCCTGAAGAGTCTGTCTGAATCTCTGCTTTTCCTTGATTCTACTTGCAGCAGGATAGCAAACTTTTTATATTTACATATGTGGCTATGGTCATCAGTCACAGGTCGGGGCAAAGGTGTAGGGATCAGGTCTCATTGTTTGAGCATTAAATCATTTTGCATAGTTGGTGCTCTTGTAAACAACTAGCTGGTTTAGTACAACATGCAATTAGCATATTAACAAACATCATTGTTCACAGATCAATAGAAGTCAACATTCAGGGTTATATAAATACTGGTCTGTCCTTCTTGACCCACTAAAGAAACACACACAAGTTCTAATATCAACACAAACACAATAGAGTATTTCTCTTGGCTTAACAAATGTGGACATCTGGCTAATTAAGATTAGAAGCAGTGTCGTCACAAACCTACTTACATAATTTCTGTGATCCTCTCGTTAGCTTAGAAGAAACTGTTAACAAGGACAAGGTAGCTGATATCAATCTGTTAAACTGATCAAATTATAAGAGCTGACTGACTGCTTTAAAAGGGGGCTGATACTTAAAATAATTGACAAAATTATTGTCTTCTGTTAACCATGGTTACCTCTAAGGAGAAACACGCGCAGTTATCATTGCTTTGCATTGAAAGGGCTTTATAGGCAAGGGCATTGCTGCTTGTAAGATTTTGGTAAAATCAACCATTTATCAGATCATCAAAATTTTCAAAAGATAGAGATATTCAATTGCAGGGAAGACAGCTTCAGGACAATTGAAAAAGTCCAGTAAGTGCCAACAGTGTCCAGCTACGGGATTGGTTTAGTACCAGTGCAGAGCTTGCATAGGAATGGCAGTGGGTGTTGCACAGCTTCTGGATACCCACAGTTGCAGTGGAAACTTCACAGAGCAGATTACATGGGATAACAAGCTTTTACTTCTCAGAACATGAGGTAAAGGAAAAAAATGCACAGTCACACAGTACTGCACCAGGAAGTAAGAACAAAACAGAAAATACAAGAGAGACTACAGTAAACAAGGAAACTTTATACAACATTGCCATCTACTGTCCGATCAGCATAAAGTCCTCCTTCACACAAACAAAGAAGTCCACAACTGTTGCATATACCAACAGCGGGGAGGTGTCAGTTTGAGATGGGCAAATATAATAGAGTGCAATCTCCAGAATACAGATTTTTTCTTTGTAATTTGCTTGGCATAACTTCAGCAAAAGTCAATTTGCCGCCCTTCTATGGCTCAGCAAGGCCAGCTGGCCGCCAGTTTGCTGAATCGCAGAAGGCTGGCAAATGGTAAAAAACAAACTCCTTATTATGGAAGATTTTAACTATCCAGACATTTAACGGAGTTTTACCAAGAACCTGTTCACACTAGGGTAGCACACAGTATCCGGCTTACAGCTTATTAGTTACTGTAGTTACTGATATTGTGCGCTACCCTAGTGTGAACAGTACCCTATACAAGCCTTTTTGTGTGCAATTCAAATACTAAGCAGTCACCCCCTCCATGAAATGGTAGGTTGTGAGTGGTTGTCTCATCAGTATTTTGCACCTGTGTAGCCGCCATCTTTATGTGGGTTTTCTGCATCCTGGTAGTTCATTTGACTTTGAAGATCTGGGCAGGTAAATATTGCTGCCCTTTTTTGCTGTGTTTTTTTCTTGAATTTTTTGGAGAATTTTAATTCTTCTTAGTATGGCTTTACTGTTTGTGTTTAGAGAGGACTTGTAAGCATGAGGACTAGTGTTGAGCGAGCACTAAAATGCTCTGGTGCTCGAAGCTCGGGTTGAGCTCGCCGTGATACTCGGGTGCTCGACCCGAGCAACGAGCCCAATGTTAGTCTATGGGAGACCCGAGCATTTTTGTGGCGGCACCCCCGGCAGTCTTTTAAAAGCCTAACAAGTGCCCAAAACGATAGTGACAGTGCTCAAATGACATGGGGACAGCATGGGGATCGCCCCAGGAAGCATTTCTGACCCCCAGGTCACTGCTGTCAACAACGTGGTCAGAGGTATTGAGCCACTTTTAAGGGCTCACAATAAAACGTTCAAAAACAAAACTGAAACTGCTTTCCTGTGAAATATGTTAAGGAAGTTCCTTTCCAGGGTAAAGACTTGTGTATAAGGTAAAATAAATAACCCAAAAAAGTAGCATTCTTTATGCGTTTTTGCACTTTTGTATTGCTTTCAACCGTGACAAATGCATTCACCGGGAAATGTCATTTTAACATTTTACAATCTTATCTGGCCATGTGCTGTGTGACACATGCATACAGTGCTGAAAAGACATGGGAACAGCATGGGGAAGACCCCTGGAAGCATCTCTGACACCCAGGTCACTGCCTAAAAGTATGCCCATCAGAAGTGATCCTTGCCGCATCAGAAGATGCAGACTTGCAACTATCCCCATGCAAGTCCTTGTCCCAGGGCAGTGTTCAATTGTACCTCCCCCATTCCTTGCAATGCAAGCGCAAATATGCAGCCTGCCACCTACCCACCCCCAGGCTGCAATACCATACTGCTAGCTTGCACTTGAAATGGGGCCTTATAGTTAGTAGGAGGCTGAAGCTGGCCACTACCTCATGGCTTCTTCGGCAGCGAGGTCTCCATACTCAGTCCCCAGCCGCCACTATTTGTCCCGGTAACCTTCCTCACACACTTTTCTTAGCCTGGCCTGCTTTAGGGCAGCATTGGACGAGCCCACCAGAGAACCAGACTCCTCCGGTGGGCCCTGGCTTCTCCATCAGGTGAGTTGAGAGTGCCAAGGTGAGGAGTATGATGATGATAGAAGTTAGCATCTGCTTTTTTTTCTTGGAATGCAAGCGCATGTATGTAGTAGCGACTAGGCCTGAGGTGACCAGCGTTTTGGCGCATATCCTACCTCCTCCAAGGATTGCTGGATGTTTTCCTGCTACTATCCCAGTTCTATGACTCCCGTTAAAACAAAGCTTCAGGTGATAAATGATGGATGAGGTAGTGGCAAAGGAGAAAGAGCAGGAGGAACAGGGACCATTCACATCAATATCAGGCCAGTCAACCACACATGTCTTGTAGGATATGTTTCTGTACCAAAAGGAGCGGTTCGGCTACACAGTTATAGGGCATACAGTGAGTGCAATGCCTACCAAAAATTTAGAGGCACTCCAATGCCGCGTGGAAGTGACATGGAGGTCAGAGGGCCTTAACTAAACAATTTTTTCCATTTATAGAAACTGGGTCTCCTGTGCACTGTTGGCCTAAGCAGTGAATGGAAGGCTTTCCAAAAATTATGAGGAACTGCAATGCCCCTTGAAACAGACGTGGATTACAGCGTACTAAAAACCTTCTACCCATTATTGGGGAGTGGGTCTTCCTTAGTGTTCGCCTATGCATTGAAAAGCAAAAGCTGATTAAAATTAGGAGGAAATGCAATGCCCGTTGGAAGAGTCATGGAGGTCGCAGTAGCTTAACAAGACGGTTTTAATGCCCCTCGGAAGAGACGTGGAGGTCGCAGTAGCTTAACAAGACGGTTTTAATGCCCCTCGGAAGAGACGTGCAGGTCGCAGTAGCTTAACAAGATGGTTTTAATGCCCCTCGGAAGAGACGTGGAGGTCGCAGTAGCTTAACAAGACGGTTTTAATGCCCCTTGGAAAAGTGGTGGAGGTCACAGTACCTTAACAAGACGGTTTTAATGCCCCTTGGAGGAGACGTGGAGGTCCCAGTAGCTTAACATGACGGTTTTAATGCCCCTTACAAGAGCCATACAGTACAGCATATTACAAACATTATTCCCATTATTGGGGAGTAGGTCTCCCATAGTCTTTGCCTATGCCTTCCAAGCAAAAGCTGCCAAAAATTAGGACGGAGAAACTTTCAATGCCCCTTACAAGAGCCATGCAGTACAGCATATTACAAACATTATTCCCATTATTGGGGAGTGGGTATCCAATAGTCTTTGCCTATGCCTTCCAAGCAAAAGCTGCCAAAAATTAGGACGGAGGAACTTGCAATGCCCCTTACAAGAACCATGCAGTACAGCATATTACAAACATTATTCCCATTATTGAGAAGTGGGTCTCCCATAGTCTTTGCCTATGCCTTCCAAGCAACAGCTGCCAAAAATTAGGACGGAGGAACTTGCAATGCCTCTTACAAGAGCCATGCAGTACAGCATATTACAAACATTATTCCCATTATTGGGGAGTGGGTCTCCCATAGTCTTTGCCTATGCCTTCCAAGCAAAAGATGACAAAAATAAGGACGGAGGAACTTTCAATAATGGCAACACGGACCACAGTCACCCTGGTGGTATAGTGGTGGTGGAGGCTGAGGATAAGGAGAAGAACATAAAACAGCCGAAATGAGGAAGCGCATACCCATGTGTGGGTGTGAAGCGGTGCATGTGAATACACCTCCCGAAATAACACAGTGGATTTGACTTAATGTTACTCTGCTGTCATTTGGTGGTGATGAGAAGTCTGGCCCAATCCAGCCCTTGTTCATTTTGATAAGGGTCAGCTTGTCAGCATTGTCAGTTGAGGCGAGTGCGCTTATCAGTTATAATTCCCCCAGCGGCACTAAAAACACGCTCCGATAACACGCTAGTGGCAGGGCAGGCCTGGACCTCCAAGGCGTGCAGAGCGAGTTCATTCCAAGTGTCCAGCTTGGATACCCAATAATTAAAAGGCACAGAGGAATCACGGAGGATGCTGGTACAGTCGGCGAGGTACTCCCTCACCATCTTTTGAAACTTTCCACTCCTTGTGAGAGTACCCCGCGCCTCAGGGTTTGTCCGAAGGGAGGGTCTGAGAAAACTGTCCCAGAATGTTGACAGTGTTCCCCTGCCTCTGCTGGATTGGAGTTGCATCTCTCTTGCATGTACGCCTTGGTTGGGCAACGAACTGTGACCTCTGCCGCTAGCGTGTTCAGATGGGACTTTTTTTAACAGTTATGCAGCAAGGGCCTTCTGGTACTGCCCCATTTTTGTAGACCTCTCCACCTCAGGAATAAGAGAGTGAAAGTTCTCCTTGTAGTGGGGGTCTACAAGTGTCACCAACTAGTAATGACTGTCACCCAACATTTTGAAAACACGAGGGTCACGGTTAAGGCAGCGTAACATATAGTCAGCCATGCGTGCCAGACTGGTAACGGGCAAGACTTCCGTGTCCTCACCAAGATGACAACTGACCATGCTCTCCTCCTCCTCCTCCCCCCTGTCCTCAGGCCACCCACGTTGAACCGACGGTATGACAGTTGTACAGGTACTACCATCTACAGCGCATGATACAAGCTCCTGTTCTTCCTCCTCCTCCTCCTCTCCCTCATTGTCCCCCAATGCACGTTGACATGAGATGAGGCTGGGCTGTGTGTGATCGACTGCTACGGCTTCTTGATCCATCTCATCATACTCTGGCTGCAATGCCTCCTCTTTAATTCTCTGCAGAGAGCGTTGCAAAAGACAGACAAGTGGAATGCTGATGCTAATGATGGCGTCATCGCCACTCACCATCTTGATGGACTCCTCAAAGTTTGTCAAGATGGTACATATGTCAGACATCCAGGTCCACTCCTGAGGTCTTATGTGTGGAGTCTGACCTGAATATCGAGAGCCTTGTTGCAGCTGGTAGTCCACAACTGCTCTCTTCTGCTCACAAATCCTTTGCAACATGTGGAGGGTAGAGTTCCAATGTGTGGGGACATCACACACCAGTCGGTGTGCCGGAAGCTGCAAACGCTGCTGCAACACAGCAATGGCGGCGGAAGCTGTAGCCGACTTGCGAAAATGAGCTGACAGGCGGCGTACTTTGACGAGCAGATCTGGCAACTCTGGGTACGATTTAAGAAACTGCTGAACCACGAGGTTAAGCACATGAGCCAGGCATGGTACGTGTGTGATCTCGCCTCGCCTCAGAGCCTCCACCAGGTTACGGCCATTGTCACACATGACCATGCCTGGATGTAGGTTCAGCGGTGTCAGCCACAGATCTGCCTGCTCTTTCACAGCTGTCCACAACTCACAAGCATTGTGAGGTTTCTCACCTAAGCTTGAGTTTCAGCACAGCCTGTTGCCGCTTGGCAGAGGCAGTACTGCAGTGCTTCCAGCTTGTAACTGATGTGGTGATATCTGAGATGGAGGCTGAACATGAGGAGGAGGATGATGCGCAGGAGCTGTACACTGTGGGGGCAACTCTGACTGACATAGGGCCTGCAATCCTCTGTGTGGAGAGGATGTGTTCCTTCCCAAGGTCCAACTGGGTCCCGGCTTCCACTATGTTTACCCAGTGTGCCGTCAGGGAGATGTACCGTCCCTGGCCACAAGCACTTGTCCACGTGTCCGTTCTCAGGTGGACTCTCCCAGTAACTGCGTTGTTGAGGGCACGGCAGATGTTTTGGGACACGTGCTTGTGTAGTGCGGGGATGGCACACCGGGCAAAATAGTGTCGGCTGGAGACCGAGTACCGAGGGACGGCCACCGCCATAAGGTTGTGGAAGGATTCCGTCTCCACCAGCCTAAAAGGCAGCATTTCCAACGCAAGCAGTCGTGAAATGTGCGAATTTAGGACTGTGGCCTGTTAGCTGCGAATTTCCGCTTTCGTTCAAAGGTCTGGGATATGGACAATTGAACGCAGCGGTGGGACATGGACGTGGACGTTGATGCTGTTTCTTGAGAAACTGCCATAACAAGTGAAGACTGAGAGGAGGGGGCATCTTTGCATGCAGTATGGACAGGGGTTTGCCTTGCACACACAACAGGGGGTTCTATTGCACGCACAACAGCGGAAGAAGCAGTGGTGACACCTGCTGACACTGGTCGTGGACCCTGGGGTACGCCCCACAAAGTCGGGTGCTTTGCTGCCATGTGCCTGATCATGCTGGTGGTGGTCAGGCTGGTAGTTTTGTCACCCCTGCTGATGCTGGCATGGCGGGTGGTACAAATGGCCTTTTTAGGGTTATCAGCAGAGCCTTTAAAAAAATTCCAGACTCTGGAAGACCTAGAGGTTGTACTGGCAAGATCCCTCGTGTTGGTGTTACGGGGAACTGTTGCCTGCCTTCTGTGTGTGGCCACCACACTGCTTCTTCCTGCCTGTTGGGGTACTCTGCCTCCCTCACCCTGTGTGTTGCTGGCCTCACTCTGCATGTCCTCCTGCCACGTTGGGTCAGTTGCTATATCATCCACCACCTCCTCCTCTTCCACTTGTGCACCACGATCCTCCTCCTCACTTCCTGGCAATTGTGTCTCGTCATCGACCACCTCATGTGACAAATTGCCAGCGTCGACTTCCTGTGGCCGTGGCTGTTCAAATATTTGGGCATCGCAACATGGGATCTCCTCTTCCACCACTTCAAGCGGAGCAGGCGAGGGGCACAAATCTGGAAATGGACCAGTGAACAGCTCTTCAGAGTGTCCAAGTGTGGGATCAGTTGCTGTCTGACGACACTCGGCATGGTGGGAGGAAGGAACATCAGGGTGAGGAGGAGTATGCGGTCGAGACTCACGGCTACTAAGATTTGATCGTGTGGAAGACAGACCGGAGGTGTTGGTGCCCAGGTAACTGGAAGTATTATCTGCTATCCAATTAATAACCTGTTCACACTGATCTGTTCACAATACTGGTGTTGTTCTGTGCTTCCCTACTATTTCGGTCAAGAAGTGGGAGCGAGAAGATGTGGCTGTTGGTTGTG
The DNA here is from genome assembly GCF_046119375.1 of Phyllobates terribilis. NCBI lineage: Eukaryota > Metazoa > Chordata > Amphibia > Anura > Dendrobatidae > Phyllobates > Phyllobates terribilis. Next base: position 94,406,623 of record NW_027362765.1, read on the forward strand.
GCACATTTTCACCTTGGCCACGGCCTGTCCTCTGCACGCACCATCACCAGAACGTCCAGTTCCACGTCCCTTGCCACGCGCCTTGCCCATTGTAAAGGAAGTAAAATAGCTTACACTCTCCCTATCAATGGAAAAAGGGTAATAAAAAGTAAATTAGAACCGTGGAAGAGGAAAACCACAGTTCTATTTCTCTGGCCTACACCCGACTCTTTTAAACAATCTGAACAATCAGGGAGAAACTATTACTGTTTTTCTTTACAGAAAAAATACCAAAAGCTGGATAATAGAGATTTTTTACTGTGGGACGGCAAAACCACAGTTATAATTTACTGGTGTATACCAGACTATTTTCAACAGATATATTGGTGTCTGAACAATCAGGAGACACTATTACTGTTTTTCTTTATGGCAAAAAATGCCAAAAGCAGGATAATACAGAGATTTGACCCGTGGAACTGCAAAACCGCAGTTCTATTTCTCAGGCCTACACCAGACTATTTTCAACAGATATATTTGTGTCTGAACAATGAGGAGACACTATTACTGTTTTTCTTTACGGCAAAAAATGCCAAAAGCAGGATAATACAGATATTTGACCCATGGAACTGCAAAACCACAGTTCTATTTCTCGGGCCTACACCAGACTATTTTCAACAGATATATTTGTGTCTGAACAATCAGGGAGACACTATTACAGTTTTTTTTTTACGGCAAAAAATGCCAAAAGCAGGATAATAGAGATATTTACAGTGGAACTGCAAAACCACAGTAATAATTTACTGGTGTATACCAGACTTTTTTAAATATATATATTTGCGGCTGAACAGTGAGCAACACACTCAAACAGTTTTTCTTTAGATACAAATGGCCCAAAAGTGGATAATACAGGATTTGAACCGTGGAACTGCAAATCCACACTTCTATTTCTCTGGCCTACACCAGACTATTTTCAACAGATATATTTGTGTCTGAACTGTCACAGACACACTTTTTTTTTTTTTGAGGGGGGGGGACACACCAAAATGTAAATAGATGGGTATTTGTACAGTGTGAAGGAGGAAAAAAAAAAGAGGATTTAATTGAAAAAAAAAGGATTTTTCCTGGCCCCCGAGACCTGGAGCCAAGTCCAGCAATTTCAGCAACAGAAGCACACAGGACTGTAATGCAGCGTTTGCTGGTATAACCACTGCGTCTCCTATACAGTCTGCCTGCCTGCCTGATGTCTGGGATGGATATTAGTCCTGAGAAGGACTGTTTGTTTGATCTGGCAGACTTTATAGACCCTACACTAACTATTTCACAGTATATATCTCTCCCTAAATCAGCAGCGCTGTCCCTACACTGTGTGATCCCAGCCGTCTGTGTCCAAGATGGCGGCGCCCGGTTTTAAATACTCGAGGTGACGCTGTGCGGCCAGCCAATCAATGTAATGCCCACAACCAACATGGCTGCGGCATTACAGTGGCTGGCTGGCAATCCCTGCATGTTCATTGGCTCTGTAAAGAGCGCCAAAAATGCAGGGCGGAGACCCAAGCTCCCGCCCGAGTAACTAGTAAATGCTCGGTGCTCGCCGAACATGCCGAGTAGCGTGATGCTCGGGCGAGTACCGAGCAGTGTCGAGCATGTTCGTTCAACACTAATGAGGACCCTTGTCATGGGTTACGAGCTTACGTATTTTGGCAAAAATATCAACTAATACCTCATATATTATATACAACCCCTGGCAAAAATTATGGAATCACCAGGCTCGGAGAATGTTCATTCAGTTGTTTAATGTTGTTGAAAAAAAGCAGATCAGAGACATGGCACAAAACTAAAGTCATTTCAAATGGCAACTTTATAGCTTTAAGAAACAATAAAAGAAATCAAGATAAAAAATGTGGTACTCAGTAACAGTAATTTTTTTCAGACCAAGCAGAGGGAAAAAATTATGGAATCACTCAATTCTGAGGAAAAAATTATGGAATCACCCTGTAAATGTTCATTTCCAAAACTAACACCTGCATCAAATTAGATCTGCTCGTTAGTCTGCATCTAAAAAGGAATGATCACACCTTGGAGAGCTGTTGCACCAAGTGGACTGACATGAATCATGGCTCCAACATGAGAGATGTCAATTGAAACAAAGGAGAGGATTATCAATGTAACGGGTCTGGGAGGCGGAACCTCTGAGCTACTATACAAGGGGGCGGTCCTTGTAAGGGAGCGGGTGGCGACCAGGGAAGACGGGCAGGAAGTCACAGCAGGTGACCGGGACAGTCTCTGAGTGAACGGGCTGGAGGTCACGGCAAGTGACCGGGGCAGTCTCTGGATGAACGGGCAGATGGTCACGGCAAGTGACCGGGGCAGTCTCTGAATGAACGGGCAGATGGTCACGGCAAGTGACCGGGGCAGTCTCTGAATGAACGGGCAGATGGTCACGGCAAGTGACCGGGGCAGTCTCTGGATGAACGGGCAGATGGTCACGGCAAGTGACCGGGGCAGTCTCTGGGTAAAGGGTTGGTACGACCTGTGGCGGCTGATGATAGACGTGAGCTCCCAGGTGAGAAGGCGAGAGTCTCTGGATGAACGGGTGGTCACAGCATGTGACGGCGGAGCCTCCAGGAAGACCAACAGACAGGCGGCAGAAGAGCGCTCCCAGGTGAGCGGGCAGAAGTCTCTGGACAGGCGGGTGGTCACAGCACGTGACGGCAGAGCCTCCAGGTAGGCTAGCAGACAGGCAGCAGATGAGCGCTCCCAGGTGAGCGGGCAGGAGTCACTGGACAGGCAGGTGGTCACAGCACGTGACGGCGGAGCCTCCAGGTAGGCTAGCAAGCAGGTAGCAGATGTGTGCTCCCAGGTGAGCAGGCAAGCTGGTCCATAGACAGACTGACAGGGGTTGGAAGGCAGACCGTCGGACCTCAGGCAAGCAGGCAGGTGGCTGGAGTGCGCTCCCAGGTGAGCGGACAGGCTGGTCCTTAGACAGACTGACAGGAGTAGTAAGGCAGACCGTCGGACCTCAGACTAGCAGGCAGGTAGCAGATAATCAGGCAGGAATAAGACAGCAAGCTGGCAGGAATCTGGCAGGTAACTGGCAACGGGACCTGAGGGCTGAAGCAGAGTAGTGAACAGTGCAACAACATTGCTCGGGCACCTCCATTTTGGAGGAGGTGCCTTATATATGGTGAAGTCCTCCGGCCATTGGCCGGGGACTCCTTAGGACGGCGCGCGCGGCCCCTTTAAGAGGGAGGGAGAGCGCGCGCGCGTGCCCTAAGCACAGTGGCCGGGAAGGAGCGCGCGCTGCCAGCAGAGCGGGAGGAGGACGCCGGGCACGGAGCAGAGAGGTGAGGGGAACAGCGTCCCTGCCTAGCAGAGGGCAGGGACGCCGGCGCTACAATCAAACTCTTAAAAGAAGGTAAATCATCACGCAATGTTGCAAAAGATGTTGGTTGTTCACAGTCAGCTGTGTCTAAAATCTGGACCAAATACAAACAACATGGGAAGGTTGTTAAAGGCAAACATACTGGTAGACCAAGGAAGACATCAAAGTGCCAAGACAGGAAACTTAAAGCAATATGTCTCCAAAACAGGAAATGCACAACAAAACAAATGAGGAACGAATGGGAGGAAACTGGAGTCAATGTCTGTGACCGAACTGTAAGAAACTGCCTAAAGGAAATGGGATTTACATACAGAAAAGCTAAACAAAAGCCATCATTAACACCTAAACATAAAAAAAACAAGATTACAATGGGCTAAGGAAAAGCAATCGTGGACTGTGGATGACTGGATGAAAGTCATATTCAGTGATGAATTACGAATCAGCATTGGGCAAGGTGATGATGCTGGAACTTTTGTTTGGTGCCGTTCCAATTTGATTTATAAAGATGACTGCATAAAGAGAACATGCAAATTTCCACAGTCATTGATGATATGGGGCTGCATGTCAGGTAAAGGCACTGGGGAGATGGCTATCATTACATCTTCAATAAATGCCAAAGTTTACATTGATATTTTGGACAGTTTTCTTATCCCATCAATTGAAAGGATGTTTGGGGATGATGACATCATTTTTCAAGATGATAATGCATCCTGCCATAGAGCAAAAACTGTGAAAACATTCCTTGAAAGAAGACACATAAGGTCAATGTCATGGCCTGCAAATAGTCCGGATCTCAATCCAATTGAAAATCTTTGGTGGAAGTTGAAGAAAATGGTCCATGACAAGGCTCCAACCTGCAAAGCTGATCTGGCAACAGCAATCAGAGAAAGTTGGAGCCAGATTGATGAAGAGTACGGTTTGTCACTCATTAAGTCCATGCCTCAGAGACTGCAAGCTGTTATTAAAGCCATAGGCGGTGCAACAAAATACTAGTGATATATTGGACTGTTCTTTTGTGTGTTTGTCTTTCATGATTCCATATTTTTTTCCTTAGAATTGAGTGATTCCAGAATTTTTTCCCTCTGCTTGGTCTGAAAAAAAATTACCCTGAGTACCAAATTATTTATCTTGATTTCTTTTAGTGTTTCTTAAAGCCCTAAAGTTGCCATTTGAAATGACTTTAGTTTTGTGCCATGGCTGTGATCTGCTTATTTTCAACAACATTAAACAACTGAATGAACATCCTCCGAGTTTGGTGATTCCATAATTTTTGCCAGGGGTTGTATATGTATTTTTGTACATTTTTATTCCAGGGTGCAGCCAGGCCCATCAGTGTGGGCATTGTAAACTGGGGTGTCTGTTCCCAGGGGGTGCACTTGGATAGTACCGGGCAGCCCGCCTAGTCTAATAGTATGGGCATAACTAATAGGCTGTAAGTCGGATACTGTGCGCTACCCTAGTGTGAACAGCACCCTATACAAGCATTTTTGTGTGCAATTTAAATACTAACCAGTCACCCCCTCCATGAAATGGTAGGTCATGAGTGGTTGTCTCATCAGTATTTTGCACCTGTGTAGCCGTCATCTTTATGTGGGTTTGCAGCATCCTAGTAGTGCATTTGGCTTTGAAGATCTGGGCAGGTAAACATTGCTGCCCTTTTTTGCTGTGTTTTTTCTTGAATTTTTGGTGGAATTTTAATTCTTCTTAGTGTGGCTTTGCTGTTTGTGTTTAGTTATCGGAAAACTAACTGCAAGCGTATGGTATATACACCTCCGGATTCCAGCACATGGAATATGTGTATATACCCGCCATCTTTATGTGGGTTTGCAGCATCCTGGTAGTGCATTTCGCTTTGAAGATCTGGGCAGGTTAACATTGCTGCCCTTTTTTGCTGCGTTTTTTCTTGAATTTTTGGGGGAATTTTAATTCTTCTTAGTGTGGCTTTGCTGTTTGTGTTTAGTTATCGGAAAACTAACTGCAAGCGTATGGTATATACACCTCCGGATTCCAACACATGGAATATGTGTATATACCCGCCATCTTTATGTGGGTTTGCAGCATCCTGGTAGTGCATTTGGCTTTGAAGATCTGGGCAGGTTAACATTGCTGCCCTTTTTTGCTGTATTTTTTCTTGAATTTTTGGGGGAATTTTAATTCTTCTTAGTGTGGCTTTGCTGTTTGTGTTTAGTTATCGGAAAACTAACTGCAAACGTATGGTATATACACCTCCGGATTCCAACACATGGAATATGTGTATATACCCTCGTATGATCACCGCTAACTCCACGATAACCCCAGACTACTCACTGCCATGAACAATCATTTATACAGGAAAACTGGACGCCTGATAGGTAGCGTATGGCTTCGAGGTGCAGTTACAGAACAAAAGGAACAGAACTATTAAATTTTATATTTAATCCAAAGGGAGGCAGTGTTTATGAAAAATAGACAAAAGATTTTACAAAGGGGATAAACAATACAGCATATACAATTATATAAACTAAAAGGAATAGACAAAAAGAAACGTATTACACCGATCACAGATATAATTCGGCCTAGCGAAGGAGAGCGCTTCATTTGAAGAAAGTCCAGGGAACGGAAATCATGCATACACCAAAATGTATCTCTCTACAGCAACCCACATCATAATTTGGCTTGATCTTTTACCAACCCCATACACTCCCCTGTGATGACCTCACATGAGCCAGGTTGTGGACTGGTCTCAGCCCTTCATGATTTTATGAAATTCCCACCTTGTGCAATAACTCCTCTTCGGATGATCGCAGAAGGTCGAGATTGACACCATATTTTCCATTGGGATTTTATCTTTTCTTGGATAGTGAACATGGCATAGCTGTTGTCACTTATCTGTCCACTGTGGATTTGTGGCTCATTTGCAGGGGTTATAGTTGTGAAAAATTATGCGTCTTCTTCCCCTGTTAGCCCCAGTGTTGAAAATGTATGTCTCATTAATATCGGATTTATACAAATTCCAATATTCTATATTTTCTGTCGGAGACATACTGTCTGATTGTTATGCACACGCCCGGGCTGAGCGGCGTGTGCGTGTGATAGTAGTGATTCCACTGGACCGTGCCGGAGAGTGAATGCCTGGAGGGGCGTGACTAAGTATTCACCCGATCCGACCAGGGTCGCACGACGGCATACGACGCCAGTGCACCAAGGAGGAACCGAGCAGAGGGACCAGGTGCTACTCCAGGACAGACCCCGGACACGGCTGTTGACCCACACAGGGGAATACAGGAACAGGCTGGTAGGCTGGCACACAGACTGGAGGGTATAGGCAGGCACGACTGGTATGCAGGCAGGCGGGTAAAGGCAAGCGCAGCTAGAGTGCAGACAGGGAGGCACTAGCAGGTAGGAACACAGGCGGGATAGGACCCAGTACACACTGGGACTCAGGAACAGGCAGGTTAGGCTGGCACAGACTGGTGGATATAAGCAAACACGGCTGGTATGCAGATGGGTGGATACAGGCGAGTATGCAGGCAGGGAGGTACTGGCCGAAAGGACGGGCTGGAGCACAGAAAGGTTAAGACCCAGTACAGACTGGGTCACAGAACCGCAGATGCGGTAGACAACCACAGCAGAGAGGGAACGCCCGAAGCGGTGGGCAAGAACAGAGCAGGACGGGGCTGCAGGAGCAGCGAGCACAAGCAGGGCAGGACAGGACTGCCGGAGCAGCGAGCACAAGCAGGGCAGGACAGGACTGCCGGAGCAGCGGGCAGAAGCAGGGCAGGACAGGACTGCCGGAGCAGCGGGCAGAAGCAGGGCAGGACAGGACTGCCGGAGCAGCGGGCAGAAGCAGGGCAGGACAGGACTGCCGGAGCAGCGGGCAGAAGCAGGGCAGGACAGGACTGCCGGAGCAGCGGGCAGAAGCAGGGCAGGACAGGACTGCCGGAGCAGCGGGCAGAAGCAGGGCAGGACAGGACTGCCGGAGCAGCGGGCAGAAGCAGGGCAGGACAGGACTGCCGGAGCAGCGGGCAGAAGCAGGGCAGGACAGGACTGCCGGAGCAGCGGGCAGAAGCAGGGCAGGACAGGACTGCCGGAGCAGCGGGCAGAAGCAGGGCAGGACAGGACTGCCGGAGCAGCGGGCAGAAGCAGGGCAGGACAGGACTGCCGGAGCAGCGGCCAGAGGAGTCAGAGCAGGCTAGGCTGAGTAGGGGGGACAGGGCTCTGTTCACACGGAACAGACAGGAAGGGAAAGGCAGAGCCAGACACCCACAGGGTACTTGCAGTGAAGTAGCGAGTGGACCACAAACTCACAAACGGGAGAACAGAGACAACAAGCAGGAGTTAGGTACGAGTTCAGACTCTGCAGAAAAAGGAAGGGAACGGACATAGAGGAAAAACAGGTAAAGGATAGGAGAGAGTTCAGACTGGAACTGAGTGTACGGAGGAGACCGACACTGCAGCGGGATACAGGAGCGGGTCTGGGAATACGGCCCCCAGAGAGGCAGGAAGAACAGGCAAGGAGCGTGTTCAGACAGGTCAGACAAGATACAGGAACAGGTCTAGGTAATCGGCCCCTAGAAGGCAGGAGGAACAGGCTAGGAGCGTGTTCAGACAGGCCTGGAAATACAGCCTCCAGGATAGGCAGACAAGAGAACACAGAACGGGACCTGGCACCTTCAGAGTGCAAGCACACACTGAAAGAAACACTTATGCTCAGGCAGGGATAGAAGGGAGCTGCTGAGCTATATACCAAGTGTCAGACAGCAATAGGCTGAGGACGCACAAGGGGTGTGACCCACAGCAGGTACAAAAAGCAGGAAGTGATCGGGCGCCGCCCTTAAGCAGCAGAGACAGACACAAACAGACAGCATGGAGAGAAGCCAGAGAGACACTCTGGACAGGAGATCAAGTGCGCTCTCTTGCACAGTGGGAGATGGACCACCATGCAAGGACGCCGCCAGGTATGTTACACTGATGAAGCTGCTCTGATTAATTTAATGTATATGCAGGGCAACAGTAGCTATTTGTAAATAGTGTGAAGTATGTGCTTTAATCCTAAACTTAAAAGGCCTTTTCCTATGGGCAAAAGGGCTTCCACTGCCCTGTTTATGTATAAACACATATGCCCTTTTTGTTGTCCAACTCTTTGAAAAGAGTTCTCCTGACTATTTTAAATCTCTTTGTCTTTCTCACAAAAGGCATCTTCTTTCAGTCATCTGGGTATCAAAAGGACTTCATGCATTTTAACTAAGATGGTTCGCATCTCTTTGTCTATTGTACAATCCTGCACCTAAGCGTGTCAGCTGCTTGTCTTACTGGAAATCTGTGTGATAAGAAAAAGGAGGGAGGGGGTGAGTGACTTCAGAGATTTTTAATATTTTCTTTGACACCTATTTTCTATGACAGGGAGCATTTGGGCAGCAGTGACCACAATATGGTAGGTTTCAATGTATTATTCAATAACACATTTCAAAAAGGAAATACAAAAACATGGAACTTTAGGAAAGTTAAATTCAATTAATTGCAGGAAGAACTTAGTCTTGTAGTCTGGGATTATGTCCTGGTAACTGGGGACAATGAACATAAATGGGGAATGTTTAAGGATATACTACTGGAATCCTGTAGAAAGTTTTTACCCTCTGGTAATAAAATGTTCAGGAATAAAAATAAACCATTATGGATAAATAGAGCAGTACATAGTATAATATGACAAAACAAAGGGCATTCCAAACCTTGAAGGCCAAGAAATCGGAAATAGCATCCAGGAGTATAAAGCTCTCAATAGGAAATGTAAAGTAGAAATCAAGTTATCAAAATTAGCTACTGAATATACAAATCGACAACAACATTAAAATAAATCCCAAAAATTGAGGGAGTTGAGCTCAGTAATTGACAGATCGTTGTATCTCATCTTCTTAGATGAGCAGATTTGGTGCCACGGGATTGGAGAATGGCTCATGTGGTACCAATATTTAAGAAAGGAAAGAAGGTGGATTCAGGCAACTAAAGTCCGGTAAGTTTGAAATCCGTGGTGTGCAAAATGTTTGAGGGCATTATAAGAGATAACCTGCAAAGTATATTGCAGAGAATAAATTAATAACTGACTTGCATGGATTCATAAAAGATAAGTCGTGTCTATCCAACATGTTGGGTTTCTGTAAGGAAGAGCAAATCTGGATGTTGGTCATGCGACTACTGTGATATATGTGGACTTTGCAAAGGCATTTGATACTGTACCACATAACAGGCTAATACTGAAGATCCAGAAGTAGGGACTATGGGAAACTATATGCAGATGGGTAAATGACTGGCTAAAAAACAGGAAACGAAGAGTCATTGTAAATGGTACATTCTCTAAATGGGATAAAGTAAGCGGTGGTGACCACAAGGATCAGTACTGTTAGCAGTGAGGGCCACAAAGATCTGTGTTAGGACCAATTATTTTTAATCCATTTATTAATCACCTTGTAGATGAGATTGAAAGTAAAGTGTCAGTCTTTGCTGATGACATCAAACTACAGTATGTGGAATAATAAAAACTGAGCTTGACTGTATAATATTACAAAACAATCTGGATAAAAAGTCTGCATGGGCAAACACTTGGCAGATGAGACTTAATGTTGTTAAAAGTAGAGTAATGCACCGGGGCAGGAGTAATCCTATTGCTACATATACATTAAATGGAAATATACTTGGGACTACAGGAGAAGGACTTGGGTATTCTGGTTACAAGTAAGCTGAGCAGCAGTACTCAATGTCAAGCAGCAGCCGCAAAAGCAAACAAGATGGTTGTGACAAAGTCACTGGCAATGTACGTGAGGGGAGATATGTGTCACGAAGATTGCTATCTTCTATGATGTGAAACCCAGAAGTTTCTCTCCAGCATGTTATGTGCTGAGAGGTTAACCCCTTAATAACATCTGACGTACTAATACGCGTCTGTGCCCTGGGACTTAAGAGCCAGACCCGTATTAGTACGTCATCGCGATCGCGCGCGCACACAGGCTGTGCGGGCGCGATAGCCGCCGGGTGTCAGCTGATTGTCACAGCTGACACCCGGTACTATGTGCAGGGAGCGGTCCTGCACCGCTCCCAGCACATTAACCCCTGCGATGCTGTGATCGAAGTTGATCGCAGCCGATCGCAGCATTGCGGGGGCAAGGGGAGGTGATCGCAGATACTCACCTCCTCTTCCGGCTTCCAGCGCTGTCTGCAAAGGCTTCCCGGGTGTTGCCATGACGACCCGATGTCGTCATGACAACATCCGGGTCACCAGACAGCAGGAAGATTGTTTGGACATGCGCAGTGCATCTCCAAACAATCTTCTCACTGTGCAGCGCTGATAGCCTGTATGACACAGGGATGGTGCTGCATTCCTGTGCCATGCAGGCGATCAGAGAAAAAAAAGTGAAAGTCCCATAGTGGGACAAAGTAATAAAGTATAAAAACTGTCAGTAAGTGAAAAAAAAAAGAAAATAAAAAATTGCAAAAATATAAAAAATAAATAAATAAAATAATCCACCAAAAATAAAAATATAATGTACCCATTAATAAATATTATTATAAAAAAAAGCAAAAAAACCAATAAAAGTACACATATTTGGCATCGCCGCGTCCGGAACAACCTGACCTATAAAACTGTCCCACTAGTTAACCCCTTCAGTGAACACGGTAAAAAAAAAAAAAAAAAAACCGAAGCAAAAAAACAATGCTTTATCACCATACCGCCAAATAAAAAATGGAATAACACGCGATCAAAAAGACGAATATAAATTAAAAATGGTACCGCTGAAAACGTCATCTCGTCCCGCAAAAACAAGCTGACATACAGCTCCATCAGCCGAAAAATAAAAAAGTTAAAGCTCTCAGAATAAAGCTATGCTAAAAAATATTTTTTTCTATAAAATTGCTTTTATTATGTAAAAGTGCAAAACATAGAAAAACGATATAAATGTGGTACCGCTGTAAACGTACTGACCCGAAGAATAAAGCTGCCTTATGACTTTTACCACACGCGGAACAGAATAAAAAAAAAAAAAAAACAATTCCTGAATTGTTGGTTTTTGTTTATTCTGCCTCCCAAAAATCGGAATAGAAAGCGATCAAAAAATGTCACGTGCCTGAAAATGGCACCAATAACAACGTCAACTCATCCCGCAAAAAACGAGCCGTCACATGACTGTCTGCCAAAATCTGGAAAAATTATAGCTCTCAAAATATGGCGATGCAAAAACTAGATTTTACAAACAATGCGTCTTTTTGTGTGTGACAGCTGTCAGTCATAAAAACCCCATATGATTCTGGTATTGCTGTAATCACACCGACCCGAAGAATAAAGTCGTCTAATCACTTATACCGCACGAGGAACGGCGTCAAAAATAAACTCTAGGGTTAGGATTGGGCTAGGGTTAGGGCTGGGTTTGGGGTTAGGGTTGTGCTAGGGTTAGGGTTGTGCTAGGGTTAGGGTTGTGCTAGGGTTAGGGTTGTGCTACGGTTAGGGTTGTGCTACGGTTAGGGTTGTGCTATGGTTAGGGTTGTGCTACGGTTAGGGCTGGGGTTGGGGTTAGGGTTGGGGTTAGGGTTGTGATGGGGTTGTGATTTTTTTCAAAAGTAAGAAAAAAGATGACGATATGGCGACTAGTGTTGAGCGCAAGTGCTCGCTACTTGAGTTTGCATCGGGTGCTCTGGTATGCATTGAGTATCGTGGGTATTTGAGTGACATGCTCGAGTCTCTGCCCCATATGCTTCGCGGCCAAAAAAACTTTCCGGGGATTGCCTGCCATGCACGAGCGATCCCCGCATGTTTTTTTTTGGGTGTCTAATAACCATGAAACATGCGGAGCAGGGACTCGAGCATGTCACTCGAGCACACGCTGTACATGGTGCATACCTGAGTACCCGATGCAAACTCAAGTAGTGAGCACTTGCGCTCAAGACTAATGACAACTTATTCAATATGATGACCTAATGTAAACAAATTCTGTGTCGTACCTCTGGGTTCAAAATGTTCACTATACACCTTAATAAAATCCTTGAGGGGTATAGTTTCCAAAATGGGGTCACTTGTGGGGGAGCTCCACTGTTTAGGCACATCACGGGCTCTCCAAACGATACGTGGTGTCCGCTAACAAATTGAATGGAAAATCGGCTCAAATTGTTAGCGGACGCCATGTTGCGTTTGGAGAGCTACTGCTTGCACAAACATTGGAGCTCCCCCACAAGTGACCCCATTTTGGAAACTAGACCCCCCAAGGCACCTATCTAGATGCATAGTGAGCACTTGGAACCCCCAGGTGCTTCACAAATTGATTCGTAAAAATGAAAAAGTGAAAAAAAAAACACTTTATCATATTTATGAATCAATTTGTGAAACACCTGGGGGTTCCAAGTGCTCACTATGCATCTAGATAGGTGCCTTGGGGGGTCTAGTTTCCAAAATGGGGTCACTTGTGGGGGAGCTCCAATGTTTGGGCACACAGGGGCTCTCCAAACACAACATGGCGTCCGCTAATTATTCAAGCAAATTTTACAATCAAAAAGTCAAATGGCGCTCCTTCCCCTCCGAGCCCTGCCGTGCGCCCAAACAGTGTTTTTTCCCCACATATTGGGTATCTGCGTGCCCAGGGGAAATTGCACAACAAATTTTGGGGTCCATTTTTTCTTGTTACCTCTGTGAAAATTAAAAAAATTGGGTCTAAAGTAACATTTTTGTGAAAAAAGTTAAATGTTCATTTTTTTCTTCCACATTCAAAAAACTCCTGTGAAGCACCTGAAGGGTTAATAAAGTTCTTGAATGTGGTTTTGAGTACCTTGAGGGGTGCAGTTTTTAGAATGGTGTCACTTTTGGGTATTTTCTGTCATAAAGACCTCTCAAAGTGACTTCAAATGTGATGTGGTCCCTAAAAAAATGGTTTTGTAAATTTTGTTGAAAAAATGAGAAATCGCTGGTCAACTCTTAACCCTTATAGCTCCCTAACAAAAAAAAATTTTGATTCCAAAATTGTGCTGATGTAAAGTAGACATGTGGGAAATGTTATTTATTAACTCTTTTGTGTGACATATCTCTCTGATTTAAGGGCATAAAAATTAAAATTTAGAAAATTGCAAAATTTTCAAAATTTTCACCAAATTTCAGTTTTTTTCACAAATAAACGCAAGTGATATCGAAGAAATTTTACCACAATCATGAAGTACAATATGTCACGAAAAAACAATCTCAGAATCAGGGGGATCCGTTGAAGCGTTCCAGAGTAATTACCTCATAAAGTGACAGTGGTCAGAATTGTAAAAATTGGCCTGGTCATTAACGTGCAAACCACCCTCGGGGCTTAAGGGGTTAATCAGCCATGACAGGGTTGAGTTTTTTGTGACTAGTTATAAGAGATGGGCGGGACGGCTACTTACCATATCTCCACGTCAAGGGTGTGGTTAAATGACCCGCTACTAATTTTTTTTTTACTGTCTGTGTGTCTGGAGGCAGGAGAGCTTCAGAGAAGATCTTATGTGAACTCTTGTGTTGTACACTGAGCGGGCGGATCCCCGATGGCATATGGACTGTGCTATACGTTATCTTTTGTTTTCCCGTTATGTCAGAAAGGCCATGTTTATTTTGTTGAACCCTGCACTGGCTTATGCCATGTTCTAATAAAAGTGCAGAATATTAACACAACAAACGTTCCTGTGTCTACCTCTGTGAGCAGCCGAGTGAGCAATCTATCACATGGTGTATAAAAAGAGAAAGAAAATCCTGCGATCCCAACTTTTATTGCCCCTTAATAAATCACATGTGATGCCATATCTAGAATATGGGATCCAGTTTTGGGCTCCACATTTTAAAAAGGATATTCAGAAGTAAGAGTCAGTTTGAAGGCGAGTAACTAGATTATTACAAGGGATGGAAGGCATCCCATATGATGAGAGGTTGGAAAAGTTGGGCTTGTTTGGCTTAGAAAAAGATGCCTCAGAGGATATCTCATTTACATAAATATACAGTACAGACCAAAATTTTGGACACACCTTTTCATTTAAAGATTTTTCTGTATTTTCATGACTATGAAAATTGTACATTCACACTGAAGGCATCAAAACTATGAATTAACACATGTGGAATTATATACTTAACAAAAAAGTGTGAAACAATTGAAATATGTCTTATATTCTAAGTTCTTCAAAGTAGCCACCTTTTGCTTTGATGACTGCTTTGCATACTCTTGGCATTCTCTTGATGAGCTTCAAGAGGTAGTCACCGGAAATGGTTTTCACTTCACAGGTGTGCCCTGTCAGGTTTAATAAGTGGGATTTCTTGCCTTATAAATGGGGTTGGGACCATCAGTTGTGTTGTGCAGAAGTCAGGTGGATACACAGCTGATAGTCCTACTGAATAGACTGTTAGAATTTGTATTATGGCAAGAAAAAAGCAGCTAAGTAAAGAAAAACGAGTGGCCATCATTACTTTAAGAAATGAAGGTCAGTCAGTCAGTCTGAAAAATTGGGCAAACTTTGAAACTCTCCCCAAGTGCAGTTGCAAAAACCATCAAGCGCTACAAAGAAACTGGCTCACATGAGGACCGCCCCAGGAAAGGAAGACCAAGAGTCACCTCTGCTTCTGAGGATAAGTTTATCCGAGTCACCAGCCTCAGAAATCAAAGGTTAACAGCAGCTCACATTAGAGACCAGGTCAATGCCACACAGAGTTCTAGCAGCAGACACATCTCTACAATAACTGTTAAGAGGAGACTTTGTGCAGCAGGCCTTCATGGTAAAATAACAGCTAGGAAACCACTGCTAAGGACAGGCAACAAGCAGAAGAGACTTGTTTGGGCTAAAGAACACAAGGAATGGACATTAGACCAGTGGAAATCTGTGCTTTGGTCTGATGAGCCCAAATTTGAGATTTTTGGTTCCAACCACCGTGTCTTTGGCGACGCAGAAAAGGTGAACAGATGGACTCTACATGCCTGGTTCCCACCGTGAAGCATGGAGGAGGAGGTGTGATGGTGTGGGGGTGCTTTGCTGGTGACACTGTTGGGGATTTATTCAAAATTGAAGGCATACTGAACCAGCATGGCTACCACAGCATCTTGCAGAGGCATTCTATTCCATCCAGTTTGCGTTTAGTTGGACCATCATTTATTTTTCAACAGGACAATCACCCCAAACACACCTCCAGGCTGTATAAGGGCTATTTGACCAAGAAGGAGAGTGATGGGGTGCTACGTCAGATGACCTGGCCTCCACAGTCACCAGACCTGAACCCAATCGAGATGGTTTGGGGTGAGCTGGACTGCAGAGTGAAGGCAAAAGGGCCAACAAGTGCTAAGCATCTCTGGGAACTCCTTCAAGATTGTTGGAAGGCCATTTCCGGTGACTACCTCTTGAAGCTCATCAAGAGAATACCAAGAGTGTGCAAAGCAGTCATCAAAGCAAAAGGTGGCTACTTTTTTCTTAGAATATAAGACATATTTTCAATTGTTTCACACTTT
Organism: Phyllobates terribilis; assembly: GCF_046119375.1. NCBI lineage: Eukaryota > Metazoa > Chordata > Amphibia > Anura > Dendrobatidae > Phyllobates > Phyllobates terribilis. The sequence continues at coordinate 94,422,442 of NW_027362765.1, forward strand.
TTTGTTAAGTATATAATTCCACATGTGTTAATTCATAGTTTTGATGCCTTCTGTGGGAATGTACAATTTTCATAGTCATGAAAATATAGAAAAATCTTTAAATGAGAAGGTGTGTCCAAACTTTTGGTGTGTACTGTATGTATAGTAAAATGCTAAAGATTTTACTTACTTTTTACATTACATGAGTGATATACAGTATATTGTAAATTCTACAATAGGTCAGAAACTGGCGAACACTCGCAGCGCACAGTGCGTGCCCTGGGGGGATTCAAAAGTTTTCATTTTAGACCGGACAGTATAGTCCTCCATACAGTATTATGGACACCACATAGTCCTCCATACAGTATTATGGGCACCACATAGTCCTCCATACAATATAATGAACCTGACATAGTCCTCCATACAGAATAATGGCCCCACATAGCTTTCCATACAATATAATGGGCCCCACATCGTCCTCCATACAGTATCATTGGCCCCACATAGTCCTCAAACAGTATAATGGCCCCCCATAGCTTTCCATACAGTATAATGGGCCACACATAGTACTCCATACAGTATTATGGGCACCACATAGTCTTACATACAGTATTATGGGCACCACATAGTCCTCCATACCATATAATGAGCCTCATATATTGCTTCATACAGAATAATGAACCACATATAATGCTCCATACAAAATGGGCCCCATATATTTCTCCATACAGTATAATGAGCCCCATATAATGCTCAATACAGAGTAACGGACCCAATATAATGCTCCCTACAGAATAATGGACTCCATATAATGCTCCATACAGAATGGGCCCCATATAATATTTCATACAGAATAATTGACCCCATATAGTGCTATATACATTATAATGAGCCCCATATATTGCTCCATACAGAATAATGGACCCCATATAATGTTCGATACAGAATAATGGACACCATATAATGCTCCATTCAGAATGAACCCCACATACACTGCTCAAAATAATAAAGGGAACACTCAAATAACCAATCCTAGATCTGAATGAATGAAATATTCTCATTGAATACTTTGTTCTGTACAAAGTTGAATGTGCTGACAACAAAATCACACAAAAATCATCAATGGAAATCAAATGTATTAACCAATGGAGGCCTGGATTTGGAGTCACCCCCAAAATTAGAGTGGAAAAACATACTACAGGCTGATCCAACTTTGATGTAATGTCCTTAAAACAAGTCAAGATGAGGCTCAGTATTGTGTGTGGCCTCCACATGCCTGTATGACCTCCCTACGAAGCCTGGGCATGCTCCTGATGAGGTTGCAGATGGTCTCCTGTGGGATCTCATCCCAGACCTGGACTATAGCATCTGGCAACTCCTGGACAGTCGGTGGTGCAACGTGACGTTGGTGGATGGAACGAGACATGATGTCCCAGATGTGCTCAATCGGATTCAGGTCTGGGGAACGGGTGGGCCGGTCCAAAGCTTCAATGCCTTCATCTTGCAGGAACTGCTGACACACTCCAGCCACATGAGGTCTGGCATTGTCTTGCATTAAGAGGAACCCAGGGCCAACCGCACCAGCATATGGTCTCACAAGGGGTCTGATGATCTCATCTCAGTACCTAATGGCATTCAGGCTACCTCTGGCGAGCACATGGCTGTGCGGCCTCCAAAGAAATGCCACCCCACACCATTACTGACCCTCTGCCAAACCGGTCATGCTGAAGGATGTTGCAGGCAGCAGATCGCTCTCCACAGCGTCTCCAGACTCTGTCACGTCTGTCACATGTGCTCAGTGTGAACCTGTTTTCATCTGTGAAGAGCACAGGGCGCCAGTGGCGACTTTGCCAATCCTGGTTTTCTGTGGCAAATGCCAAGCGTCCTGCACAGTGTTGGGCTGTGAGCACAACCCCCATCTGTGGACGTCAGGCCCTCATACCACCCTCATGGAGTCGGTTTCTAACCATTTGTGCAGACACATGCACATTTGTGGCCTGCTGGAGGTCATTTTGCAGGGCTCTGGCAGTGCTCCTCCTGTTCCTCCTTGCACAAAGGCGGAGGTAGCGGTCTGCTGCTGGGTTGTTGCCCTCCTACGGCCCCCTCCACGTCTCCTGGTGTACTGGCCTGTCTCCTGGTAGCGCCTCCAGCCTCTGGACACTACGCTGACAGACACAGAAAACCTTCTTGCCACAGCTCGCATTGATGTGCCATCCTGGATGAGCTGCACTACCTGAGCAACTTCTGTGGGTTGTAGAGTCCGTCTCATGCTACCACGAGTGTGAAAGCACAACCAACATTCAAAAGTGACCAAAACATCAGCCAGAAAGCATTGGTACTGAGATGTGGTCTGTGGTCCCCACCTACAGAACCACTCCTTTATTGAGGGTGTCTTGATAATTGCCGATAATTTCCATCTATTGTCTACTCCATTTGCACAACAGCATGTGAAATTGATTGTCAATCAGTGTTGCTTCCTAAGTGGACAGTTTGAATTCACAGAAGTTTGATTTACTTGGAGTTATTGTTAGAATCCTCCTGTTTGTTTTTTCCATCTTGTGTTTTGCGGTTGTGGCACCCCAGAGGGTCTGGTTGCCACAGTGGTAGTAATACCATGTCTGGGAGCAAAACAGGAGTTTCCTGGTCAGGAATACATTACATGCAACACCTCCTGCCCCAGACCAGAAAGGGGAGGATCCTGCCCTATATAACTGGATCTGGAGGGGGGTTAGTTCAGTCTAGTGTCAGGAGTCAAGTAGGACACGAAGGAGTAAAGAGCCAGGGACTGGAGCTTGAGTTAGCTCGTCCTGGATAGTATCTACAGAGGACCGGACACCGGAGTCCGAGGCTGTGGGGATTGCATACCCAGCAGCAGATACCGCAGGGCAGGAGATTGCAGGTCTCCTGGCCCATCAGAAGCCCGGAGGCTCAGCCACACGAAAGGACCCGTACCGCCACAGAGGAGCGAGGAATACACAAGGTCCGAGTAGCCAGCCATACGAGTGAGCGCAGCACGTTACACTCAGGGACGTGGGCTACAACACGACTATAAGCGGGATAGCCAAAGAGTATAGTCAGAACGGCAGGCCTACAACTCTACCTGGCCAGTAGGACTCTAGGATTGATCCCAGACTGACCAGGCCCTCATCACTAGCCGCTACTCCCGTTGGGGCCCATATAATTGCCAACAGTAAAGACCCTGGGACTGCACTGCAAAGACTCCGTGTTGTCATTACTGATACCTTGCACTACTACCACCATCATCCATACACGCTGCCCTGAAGCTCCACTCTTCCTGTGGGGAGTTACATCACCTTGCTGCACATACCACCAGCTTCAGCGGACTGCACCGCAGCGGCGGTTCCCAATAACCGCATTCCACAGGTGGCGTAGTTGGACTATACATAAACTACCCTAGTTTGACTGCCCTGGGTCACGGACCGGGTTGCCGCCACGGTGACTACAACCCCCAGCATCTACAGGCCCGGCTCCGGGTACCCCAGGGCCCAGCGGGTGCGTCAACTTTGGCGTAGTCGGCAGGATTACGTGCCCGCCACCACCGGGTACTGCGCGCCTTCACAGACTGTGTCGCATACTGTGGTGAAGATTTCCCGCCATTTGTCGCCGTTTTCCCACCATTGTCCGCCATTTTCGAGTCGCCGTGTGGGAAGAAGCCCCGCCCCACGCACAGACGCAGCGCCAGGTCCTGGAAGGAGCCACAGCGAACGCTGAGGTCAGAAACAAGCGACGGCAGGTCTTCAAAGGAGACCATCGCCTGCGGAACTGCGGCCTATGGAAGAAAAGAGAAGGAAGGTAGGCCACGGTTCACTAGGGGGGAGGAAGACGCCCGATATGGAGGGAACTTCAACCACCGGCACGGCCGCTGCCGCAATAATGCCATTCTCCATGCCATATATACCGGGGGCGGCGTGGTTGCCCCAGTACTCAGGAGAGTCGCACACCCTGAGTGACTTCAAGGAGAGACTAAGCAGTTTATTTAAAGTATACCCCCTGTCCGAGGAGCAGAAAGTGAGCATCCCCATAGGCCAGTTGATTGGTGCAGCCCAGAGAGAAGTAAAATCCTGGTCAGCCAGAGAAAAAGGGACTGTAAAAGAGATACTGGCCCGCCTAAAGGACACTTTTGACACCCGTACTACGGCAGAGATAAAGATGAAGTTTTATGGGTGCAAACAACGGGTGCAGGACAGTGTACGGGACTATGCTTTAAACCTGCAGGAGGCGCTGAGGGCCATCAAACAGGTAGACCCCGACAGTGTGCATGATGAAAACAGACTGTTAACCGAACAATTTATTGAGGGTTTACTGTCCAGCGCCCACCGAACCCAGCTGCGCATAATGGCTCTGCAAAACCCTTACTTGGACTTTGCTCAGTTTAAGGACAGGGCCATCCGGGTGCTACGAGAACCAACACCAGGTGGCGCTACAGCTCACCGGTGCCCAGCTATCACCTACCACCAGGAGGTGGCACCCTTTTCCCCGGAGCCTGTGGGAGCTGATGCACAGACTCTGGACAATGCCCCGTCTACAGACCTGCACCATCAGGTCCAAGAGTTAACTAAAAGTGTAGCTGCGCTAACCAAAACTGTGCAGTCTTTGCAGCTGTCTCCCAAAGGGAAGATCCAGCTGGCTTCCAGTCCGGAGGAGGTCCCGTGGCACCGACAGAAGAGGATTCCATCATCCAGAGGGAGGAACAGCGACCGCTACGACCAGGACGGACAACCCATCTGCCGCCGCTGCAACCAGCCAGGACATTATGCAAGGTACTGTCATTTAAACGAGCAAAACCTGGGGCAGAGGGCCAACCCCCAGGCATAAGACCACCAGGCCCATCTAGTTGGCGAGACAAATATGTGGGAGGACGACCAGTCCTACCTATCGTGCTGGACGGCTTTCCAATGAGCGCGTTGCTGGACACTGGGTCCCAGGTGACCACCATCCCCTACATTCTTTTCAAACGATACTGGACTGATTCGGACATTACCCGCCGTCCAGATGAACATTTAAGTATTTACGCTAGTAATGGTCAACCCGTACCTCAGGTGGAGTACAAAGAAGTGACTATAAAGGTTGGCAAAGTCGAACTGCCAGCACAAGGACTGATTATTGTCGACATTGATCGCCGAGAAAGTCATCCCATGATAACCCTAGGCACTAATGTCATTGAAAATTGTCTTGCAGAAATAATTGTCTTGTTACAGCAGGTTGCGGAAACCGCCAGTTCCAGTCAGCAGCGGGTTCTACAAAGAGAGATCAGAGCCCTGATGAAAAGACAACAGGTAGAACTGTCTGGTGGTGAAATTGGCAGTATCAGGATGAGTGACCCATTCCCTATTTGCCATGCCCCCAAGAAGTGAAATGCTGATATGGTGCCGGGCAGCAATCGGTCTCAGGGGTAGAGATTACCAGGCCCTGGTAGAGCCCGTCTACTCCGACAGTAGGCCCACCATTTTGACAGCCAGCGGGGTGGTTGATGTTCGCCATGGGAGAGTGCCAGTCCGCATCCTAAATATTGGGGAAAAAGAAGTCAATTTGCCCCAGTATGCCACCCTGGCCAAACTATTCACCGTCAGTCACAATTCTATAAAGACAGTGGAACCCTTGCCTCCATCCAAACAGGCGGAGGATAATGGCTCCAAGGGACAGATGGAGGACTGGTGTCAGAAGCTGCATGTGGGCACTGACTCCACCCCTCAACACCAAAAACAAGGAGTATACCGGGTGGTCCAAGAGTATGAAAGGGTCTTCAGTAGAGATGAGCGTTGTTCTACTCGAACTGTTCGCCAATCTCAAATTCGAGCTGTTTTGGGCGGTGTTCGAGCCGGTCGGCGAACACGAACAATTTGAGAAAAATTCGGCTGTTCGAGGTTATGTTCGATAACTGTTCGTGCACCAAAATCATAACTGGATTTTTTCTCAGTAATGATGAAAATTAATGTTAATATGCAGTTTGAGTGTACAGCGGGGCGGGGGGAGGGGCAGGGGATGGATCTCTGCAGGAATAATGAAGATCTCCATTTTTTTTTCTCTTTCCCGCATTTGCAGTGGGGAGGTGCAATCTGTCAGCCTATCAGCAGCGCACACACGGAGCGAAGTGCTTTTTTTCACACAAGCAAGGGCATGTGTGATTGGCAGTGTATGTCACATGTCCTTGCCCTATAAGACCAAGCCATTTTCCCCGTCGCCACCATTTTCTCACTGCTGCAGCTGCGTGTTAGACGGCACCGCTGTTGCTGTGTGCGCTATACCTTGTTAATTTCAAGCCAATTTTCGCACAAATATACAGATAGCTTGGGAGTAGGGAATAGTTGTGATTGCAGTCCTTTTAAGGACTAGGTTACAGCATTTCCTACGACTTTTATCAGGCAGGTCTGTGCTCTTAAATAGATAGATTGTGGGAGTAAAGACTAATTGTAATTGGAGTCCTTTTCAGGACTAGGTTACATCAGTTCCTATCAGTTTTTGCCAGGCAGGTCTGTGCCAGTGCTGTGCAAGTTTTTTTCACAGCATTTGGCTGAATCTAGCAAAGCTAATCCTTTTTGGCCTATTGCAGAGTGTGTTAGTCAGTGGAGTAGCCTATCTGTGTTGCAAGATATACCACCTGTGTATAGAATACCAATTTTTTTACTGCACCTAGTGAAGTAAAATCTTTTGGGCATAGCATCATTCTATTAGTCCATCTATACTGACCTCCATCAGGTTGCAAACTGAATATAATTTTTTTCTGCATCTAGCTCTGAAAAAATATTTGGGCTTCTAGCAGTGTGTGGGACTTGGTCTATTAGTCCATCTATACTGACCTCCATCAGGTTGCAAATTAAAAATAATTTTTTTCTTCATTTAGCTCTGAAAAAATATTTGGGCTTCTAGCAGTGTGTGGGACTTGTTCTATTAGTCCTTCTATACTGACCTCCAGCAGGTTGCAAATTGAATATAATTTTTTTCTGCATCTAGCTCTGAAAAAATATTTGGGCTTCTAGCGGTGTGTGGGACTTGGTCTATTAGTCCATCTATACTGACCTCCATCAGGTTGCAAATTAAAAATAATTTTTTTCTGCATCTAGCTCTGAAAAAATATTTGGGCTTCTAGCAGTGTGTGGGACTTGGTCTATTAGTCCATCTATACTGACCTCCATCAGGTTGCAAATTGAATAAAAAAAATTTCTGCATCTAGCTCTGAAAAAATATTTGGGCTTCTAGCGGTGTGTGGGACTTGGTCTATTAGTCCATCTATACTGACCTCCATCAGGTTGCAAATTAAAAATATTTTTTTTCTGCATCTAACCCAGCCAATAGTTTTGGCCTAATACCACAGTTTGGCCACTCAGCTCTGCTCGGTTACCATCCATTGTTTTTTTGTGCAAACAACTCCAGAGTTGTGAATTAGTTAACCACCAAAATGAGTGGAAAAAGGCCTGCTGCTGGTGGAAAGGGGAATAGGCGTGTTGGGAAGGGGAAAAAAGGTTGTGTCCGTGGGGTAGGTGCAGAAGAAAGACCATCTTCCAGCCAAACTAAAATGTCTACTTCTTTTAGCGGACAATGTGATAAGATCCCTTTCTTACGGCCACGCCAATCGCTACAAATTCCAGATGAGGCACAAAAACAGCAGGTGCTTCAACGGATATCAAGTGCTCCTTTAAGTGGGCTCTCCTCCACATCAACTTCAACATCACAAATACTCCAGTCCTCAAAGGTTTCACCCAAATCGCACTTGCTTCCTCACAGCTCCCAAATCTCCAGCTGCCCGTCTGAGTATGAGGTAGAACAGATGGTTGAGTCTGCAGAGCTGTTTACTCATACTATAGCCTGGGAATCAGAGGTCGACTCCAGCGCTTCTGTGAATCCAGACGAGGAAATGATCTGCACTGATGCCCAGAATCTTTATGAGTCGGATCCAGGACCAGACGCAGAAGGTTCTGACCATAATGTAGACCCTCATTCCCAAACTGTAACTCCTGTTGGTGGAGACAATGAGGAAGACGATGATAAGACTCAAATACCTGATTGGAGCGACAACTTTAGTTTTTTGTCAGGGCAGGAACAGGTTGGCTCTGAGGACGACGGGTGTGATAACGCACAGGGTGATGATGATGAGGTCGGAGATCCCACTTACTGTCAACCCACAGTCAGCCAAGAGATGAGGTCAGCAGAGGAGGTGGAGGAAGATGCTAGTGACGACGAGGTCAGGTTGCGCCTTCCTGGACAGAGACGTAGTACTGGAAGCACGTCAACAACTGCATCCTCAAACACAACTCTGCCTCTCACCACAAGTCGTGGTGGCTCTTCAGGTCGCATGGGTGCTAAGCCTTGCATAGCCTGGGCATTTTTTCAGATCGATAAAGATGACCCAACTCGTGTTATCTGTAACATTTGTCAGCAAAAGCTAAGTAGAGGCCGAAAAATACATAGTTTGAGTACTTCATGCATGAACCGGCACATGGACATGAAGCATAAGTTGCAGTGGGAAGCTCAGTGTGCTACAATGCGGCCTAGCCGGCCGGGCCAACCACCGTCTGCCATATCTTGTGCATCCGCGGCCTCTTCATCCTCTGTGACTTGGGGGGGGGGACAGCAGTCACACCTGTTTTGGGGCGCAGACCTGCCACCTCTTTACCCGCAACAGCCAGCGTGATTGGCAGGTCATCATTTTCTTTGGAGGTGGTAACACCAGCTGGTCTTGAGCGCTGTCCGACATCGATAGCACCACCTTTGGATCAAGGCAACCTAACATGTCCGCCTGCATCTTCCTCACAGACCGGCAGTTTGCCGGGGACACCCTTATCAACCCCGTCTAAGCACAATAGCCAGCCCTCGGTCCCTCAGATGTGGACAAGTAAAAGACCATTTCCTCCTAGCCATGAGAAAGCTAAGAGGTTGAATTTCACCATCTGCAAGCTCTTGGCTACAGAAATGCTGCCTTTCTGCCTGGTGGACACAGAGGATTTTCGAGACCTTATGTCCGTCGCAGTGCCCCAGTACCAGATGCCCAGTCGGCACTACTTCTCAAAGAAAGGTGTGCCTGCGCTCCACCAGCATGTCGCACACAACATCACCGCTTCTTTGAGAAACTCTGTGTGTGACAGGGTGCATTTCACCACAGACACTTGGACGAGTAGGCATGGACAGGGGCGTTACATGTCGCTGACTGGGCACTGGGTAACTATGGTGACAGCAGGACAAGGGGCTGCTGTCCAAGTCTTGCCGTCCCCACGAGTTGTGCGTCAATCCTCTTTATGTCATTTTTCCTCCACTGCTTCTGCCTCCTCAACCTCCTCTCGGTCTTCCACCTGCACCCAAAGCCTGTCTGGTCATGCCACAAGCTTTCTAACTGCGCAGAAGGGATCCTGCACACCTCCTTACTATGCTGGCAGTAGGGCTCAACGTCATCAGGCGGTTTTTACATTGAAATGTCTGGGAAATGTGAGTCACACAGCTGAGGAGTTGTGGTCAGCTCTGGAGAACCAATTTCATGAATGGTTGTCTCCACTGGACCTGAAACCAGGGAAGGCCGTGTGCGACAATGCTGCAAACCTGGGTGCGGCCCTTCGCCGGGGCAATGTCACACACGTGCCTTGTATGGCTCACGTGTTGAACCTGGTTGTCCAGCAATTTTTAGCCCACTATCCCAGACTAGATGGCCTTCTGCAGAGGGCACGGTCGCTGTGTGCTCACTTCCGCCGTTCGCATCCCGCAGCTCAGCGACTTACATCTCTACAGAAGTCGTTGGGCCTGCCACTTCACCGGCTAAAATGCGATGTGCCTACCCGGTGGAATTCAACTCTGCACATGTTGCAGCGACTGTGGCAGCACCGACAAGCCCTGGTGCAATACGTTCTGACGTATAGCCTGGGCCAACGAGATTCAGAGGTGGGGCAAATCACGCTGGAGGAGTGGTCTCAGATCAGGGACCTATGCACCCTTCTGCACAGTTTTGAAATGGCGACGAAGATGTTTAGTGCTGACGATGCCATTATCAGCATGACTATTCCGGTGATTTACATGCTGGAGCACATGTTAAACAGAATTCGGAGTCAGGTGGTGGCACAAGAGGAGGTGGAGGAAGTAGAGGAGGAGGAGTTGTATGCGGAAGGGCTAACATCTGCAAGGTCCAGACGGTCGGCAGCACCAGGGCGGCAGGCATGTGAGGGTGGGGGAGATGATTTTACCAGGGCGCATGGTAGCAGCCAAACTAGTGAGGAAGGTGCAGGAGCCCAGGAAGAAGTGGAGGACGAACTGATGGAAGACTCATCAGATGAGGGAGACCTTGATCACATTTCTGTTGTGCGAGGTTGGGGGGAGAGGACAGAGGAAGGAAGCATGATTGTTACCTCGCCACCAACACAACAGGGACTTGGTGCTCCTGGATGCGCAACACACATGAGTGCCTTCTTGCTGCACTACCTGCAACATGACCCTCGAATTGTGAGAATTAGAAATAATCCTGACTACTGGGTTGCCACACTGTTAGATCCCCGGTACAAAAGTAAATTTGCAGAAATTATTCCTGCCATAGAAAGGGATGCACGCATGCAGGAGTATCAGCAGAGACTGTTGCAGAATCTTACATGTGCTTTTCCACAAAATACCAGTGGTGCACGTAGTGAATCTCACAGTTCCAACTTGCCAACCGTGGTCTGTATGGAATTGTTCAATAAAGGGCCCAAAATTAAGATAACATAGATGGGAGAGGTCTCTATGAATAGGAATTCCTAAGTATTTGATACCCTGTGAGGGCCAGGCAAAGGGAAAGTTGGACTGGATGGAATCCTATATGGATTTAGGGAGGGAGACATCGAGGGCCTCAGACTTCGCTGCATTGATTTTAAAATTTTACCATGTAACAAAGTGATCTATTTCAGCCATAACAGCAGGGATGGATATATGTGATTGAGTGATATATACTAGGACATCATCAGCAAATAGAGAGCACTTGTACTCGGTGCCTCCCACCTCAATCCACCTAATATTGGGGTTATGGCGAATTGATGAGAGCAGGTGCTCCGTCACTAGGATGTATAAGAGAGGGGACAGAGGACATCCCTGCCTTGTCCCATTGGTGATTGTGAAAGGTGATGAAAATGTTCTGACGCACCCCCTGGGCCTTGGGACACCCGGAGCCTGACCCTTTTTGGTGGATGCTGGTGGTTGTAGTCTTCGTGGCGGCGATCCGGTTCCGTGGCTCAGGGCGGTCAAACCAGTGGCGGAACTATTTATGTGGTTTTGATGTTTAAATGTCCGACTACGCCACCCGTGGATTGCGGTCAGAGTGAACCGCCGCTACAGGGCAGACCGCTAAGGCTGGTGTTGTGGGTGCAGCAGAGCGTAGCATAACTCCCCACGGGAGGAGTATAGCCTCAGGGCAGTGTATGCGGAGGATGGGGGTGATGGTGCAGGGCAGCAGCAGTAACGACACGGAGTCAGTGATGCAGTTCAGGGCCTTTACTCACAGTTCTTATTATCCAGACCACGTCTGCAGGTAACGGCTGCCCATGTCGTACTGTGCTCACCAGGTGAGGGGCTCAGACAACTCCCAGATAACTTTGGAGCGCTTCACAGGACCCCCTTTGTGTGTCCTTTGTCTGGCCTTTCTTACCAACACTTCTGTCCGGCTGCCTCGGGCCTCCTCTTGGTAAACTTGGCGCCAGTTTCCCTGACCCTATGTGGTGCCTTCCTAGCGGGTGGAGCAAGGGGCTGCGCCACATAAAATGTCAGAGCCTCCGGTTTCTAGCTGAGGGTCGTTTCCTGCCTCCACTAGTTCGGGGACCGGTCTCCCCCTTTGGCCTGACCCCTCCACGCAGGTGGATTCGGGCGTGCGGTGGCGACTCGCCCGTCCGCACCCCTGGGATCCCTTCATTCCTCGTTCCTGGAGCCTTCTCCGCTCCTCTTTCTTCCTTCTCCCTCTTGCAGGCCTGGGCCTCTGTTACTAGGCCCGCCTCCGGAGCAGAGCTCATGCAGAGCCCCTGCTCCCTGCCACTTCTGCTCAGACTTCTCTGCACTGAACTAAGATGGTGCCCACCTTTTATACTCCCTTCTCAATGCACCCAGGAACTGCTTCCTCCCTGCTCCTGCACTGCAGGGTTCCCCTTCCTCAGTGTTCCCTCCCCCCACTCCAGCCAGGGACAGGGACTGTCGTGCCCATCTCAGGGGCATATTGGTCGCCCTGCCCCACGGCAATGTGGTGTAATGCATGCAGGTGTCGGGTCCTGATCCACACTCCATCCTTATCTGAGAGTGAGATATCACACCTCTGGGTGAGGTGCAATACGTCTGTAGCAACCGAGCCCTCGGTGCTACAGTTCCATTTATCTTCAGCCTAGGTGACGTATTGTGATACAGGGCCGTGATTTTGGCTATAAAAGGGTCCCCTAGACCCCTACCCCAAGCTTTTTAAGAGAATCATATATGGCGTGCCAGGAGACTCTATGGAATGCTTTCTCAGCATCCAACGAGAGTATCTACTTACAAATTTTTAACTGCATCTAGCCCAGGAAATACTTTGTGCCTAGTAGCAGTGTCTGCTAGTCAGCGGATTATCCCGGCTGTTAAGCAAGCTACACCACCTGTAGTTTGGACACTTAATTTTTTCAAAGGAAATGCTTCGGGACCACGGGATACTTAGTGAAGAGCATCAGGAGGCACCCCAAGGCATAGGGGCTGGGACTGGCACTAGGATGCCTTGCGGTGGACAGCCGAGCTCGATCCTTATAAAAGCTTTTTAACTGCAGCAGCTTTAGTGGACGCTACTGGAGCTGGAATTACGCGGCTGCTGGCATGAGACTTGCCCTCCAATAGATCCTTGTAAATGGATTTAAAGTGTATTCATTCAAATTAGAGGGACAATTTAAATTAAAAAGCTTAGAGCTGCCTCCACCACAGGGGGGCTCTCTCGACCCACCAGCGGACAGGCACCAGTATTGGGAGAGGGGGGCTGGCCGTCAGGGTTCACCGCGGCTCTGGCACAAACCCGGCGACACGGAGGTGGCACGGGCAGGAGCGGACTGGCCGTCTCGGCTTCTCACTTTTTGGATTTTAGAAGGGCATGACATGCCTATATCTGTGTCTCCCCCTCCTTTTACTCCTCCACCTCTTTTCTTTTCGCATGACTATATGTACTTGTCACTTTTCCATGTGTTAGTTGTGTCTTCTGAGCAGTTTGTCAGCTTTTGGACACCTTTGAAGGTGTTTTCTATGTGTTTCTATGTGTTTTTGTTTGCCTGCCATTGGTTTTAACGGTGTTCGAAGGTGTTCGACGAACAGTTCGACGAACAGTTCGGCGAACACACGGGTGTTCGACGAACCGAACCGAACTCGAACACTACGGGGGTGGCTCAACACTAGTCTTCAGTAAACATCCACTCGACTTCGGGCAGGTGAAGGGGGTTCAACACCATATCCCCACGGGAGACCATCCACCCATTAAAGAAAGGCACCGGCCTGTACCGCCAGCACACTACCAAATTGCCAAAGGGATGTTGCGAGAGATGAAGGAGGCTGGGGTAATAAGAGACAGTTGTAGCCCCTGTGCAGCTCCATTAGTTCTTGTAAAGAAAAAGGATGGCACAATGAGAATGTGTGTAGACTACAGGCAAATTAGCCGCATAATGCATAAAGATGCATACCCACTACCCAGGATAGAGGAGTCACTAGCTGCGTTAAAATCTGCTAATTATTTCTCTACTTTGGATCTTACTAGTGGGTATTGGCAGGTTCCTGTAGCAGAGGCGGATAAGGAAAAGACCGCATTCACCACCCCGATGGGCCTCAGCGAGTTCAACTGCATGCCATTCAGGCTCTGCAACGCCCCAGGAACCTTCCAGTGGTTGATGGAGTGCTGTCTAGGGCATAAGAATTTCGAGACAGTCCTGCTGTACCTGGATGATGTCATAGTATACTCCAAGACATATGAGGATCATCTGAAGCACCTGGCAGAAGTGTTTGAAGCCCTGGCTGGCTTTGGCCTGAAGATGAAGCCGTCAAAGTGACACCTGCTGAAGCCCAAGGTACAGTACTTAGGACATGTGGTAAGCGCTGACGGTGTAGCACCAGACCCCGACAAGATCACCGTAATCAAGGACTGGCCGAGACCTTCCACCATTAAAGAAGTGCGGCAGTTCCTCGGGTTGGTAGGCTACTACCGAAGGTTTATACCAGGCTTCACCAAGATGGCGGCACCCATGCAGGACCTCCTGATAGGCCAGTCCAGGAAGGCCAAGAACCAGAAACCACCATTCAAATGAGGCAAGCTGGAAGATGAGTCCTTCACCAGGTTGAAGATGACCCTAACCGGAGACGAGGTCCTGGCCTACCCTGATTATGGCCAACCCTTCATCCTTCACACGGACGCGAGCAACGTGGGACTAGGAGCGGTGCTGTCCCAGATCCAGTAAGGCAGAGAAAGGGTGATAGCCTACGCCAGCAGGAAGCTCTGGCCCACAGAAAGAAACCCAGAAAACTACAGCTCCTTCAAGTTGGAGTTACTTGCCATCGTCTGGGCTGTGACTGAGCGCTTCAAGCATTATCTCGCCTCCTCCAAATTCACTGTGTACACAGATAATAACCCGCTGACACACCTGGACACTGCAAAACTTGGTGCCCTGGAACAAAGATGGATGGCCCGACTGTCTAATTATGAATTCACCATCAAGTACCGGGCTGGGCACAAGAATGCAAACGCAGATGCGCTGTCCATGATGCCTAACTTGCCAGACGGGGGAGAAGACCCAGAGGAGCTGGAAGAGATAGAAATCCCCGCGTTCCACCGCCATGGGATAAAGCAGTGCTCCCATTGTGTGAAGACCAGGTGCTCTGCCAACAGAGAAGCCACGTTCAATCCATTGCCCCACCATGGATGGGCAGAAACACAAGACAGGGACCCGGCTGTTCGCCTAGTCAAAGAGTTGCTGACACAAGCTGACTCATACCCTGATTCAGATGCTCCAGAAGAGACCAAACAGCTGTGGAAAGAAAAGAGCAAGCTGTTCATCTATGAAGGGAAGCTGTGTCGAAGAACTGTTAACTCCCGGACACATGAGCTGGTCTGGCAGGTGGTAGTCCCGAGGAGAGATGCGTCTATGGTCCTGGAAGCGTACCATGATGGAGCGGGACATTTTGGATGGAAGAAGCTGGAAGTCCTGCTACGTGAACGGTTCTATTGGGTTGGCATGAGGAAAGCAGTCGAGAGGTGTTGTCGAGAATGCAAACCATGCAACCTGAGAAGAAAAAACTGTGACAGCCAGAGGGCTCCCCTGCAGCCCATCATCACCAAGCAGTCACTCAAACTGGTATCCCTGGACCATGTGAAGCTATCCCCGAGCAGGTCAGGCTATGTCTACGCGCTCACCATCGTAGACCACTACTCCCGGTTCCTGGTAGTAGTGCCAGTCAAGGACCAGACGGCTCAGACAGCAGCCAGAGCTTTCCAACAGCACTTCTGCCGCCCGCATGGTAACCCAGAACGTGTGCTAACTGACCAAGGTCCAGCCTTCGAGGCAGAAGTATTCCAGGAATTCTGCAACCTGTATGGCTGCAAGAAGATCAGGACAACGCCTTATCACCCCCAGACGAACGGGATGTGTGAAAAGATGAATCAGGTGGTGATAGACCTACTGAAGACGTTGCCCCTGGAGGAACGCAGCCTGTGGCCAGAAAAGTTGCCAGACCTGGTGGATCTCTACAACCACATCCCAGTGAATTTCACCAACTGCACACCAGCTTACCTGATGAGAGCAAGACCTGGTAAGCAGACCATCGATCTGGATATGGGAGTTCTGACACCAGAGGACGCCTCACCGGATGCGGATTGGGACACTGAGCGGCAACAGCAATACCGTAAGGTGCAAGAAAGTGTTGAAAGAAGTCTGTCCCAAGCAAGAGAAAGGCAAGAGAAGACTTACAATCAACATGCACCTGCTGCCCCCTTGTCACCGGGAGAGCAAGTCCTAAAGAGAAAAAGGCGGCTCCATAAATTGGATGACCAGTGGGAAAAAGAGCTTTACACCATTCTACCATCAAGTCATGATAACACCAAGGTGTATTTTTTATACTTTTTCCTTTTCTCTGTGCATCTTTATTTTCTGGTACTCTCCTTATTCCTATATTGCTTTATACTTAATTTATTTGTGGGCTTGATAGTGGAGCATAGATATTTTCTACTATGCTCTCTTACCAATTGATTTATCTATAACATGCCATATATATTTTAGCGATATTTGGAATTATGTACCATTGTTATTGAAGTACATTTATCTTGCACAGTTGTGTAATACATCTTTGACATATCTATTGATTATTTTTCTTTTGTTTGGGTGAATTTTTTTCCTTCTTTGTCCTGTGTATGTTTTTTATCATGTTTTTTAATAATGTCCTATGTAGTGTGCTTTGAGACTAATAAAATTTTGCATATTTTTGTACATTAGTGTCTTTATATCTATTTATTAATTGTATTTGGTGCCCTGGATTTGTCCCAATCCCCCTTGTCTTTTTCTTATGCTTGTTTGCATTCATGGGGACATTGGCACAAATACATAATTTATATTTAGTGTGGTGCTAGGTCTGCCCCTTACTTCCAACACCAAGGTGTACCTCATAAGTAAGGATGGAGGAGAAACGACAGCAACAGTTTCCAGAGACCACCTGAAGAAATGTCCCGAGCAGCTACATCATGCTGAAGAAGACCAAGATATCCCTCAACCCGCAGAGGAAGTGGAAGAAATGGTTACCACAGTACTCTGAGAATTTCCCCGGTCATGGACGCAAGTGAATAATGCCATTGTTGTGCCAGTCCTTACATTTCTCCAACCAGCCCCTCAGGAGGCTGCAGAAGTCCCAGTAGAGTTGGAAGAACCATTGGCCCCGGAGACAGAAGATTCCTCATCAGCAGACCAGGAAAATCTACCCTCTGCTAGTAGCGAGCCTGTCGTACCCACGGTAAGCCAAAGGATCCGTAGGAAGCTGCCCAACCTACCAGAGACACCTCCAAACACCTGTAGTGAGGTGAACATTGAGCCCACCACACCAGGGGTAAATACAGGGGACCAAGGTAGAACACAGACAGACAGTGTGTTACGTAGATCTACCAGAAGCACCAGAGGTCAAATCCCTGCCAACTGGAGGATTTAGATGTAGTATTTCAAATGTTGAAATGTTTTATATGTATGTACTAATTGTGTTTTTCCAGTTACCCGAAAAGGGTCCAAAGACTTTTAGGTTATGGACGGTGAATAACCAAAAACTTTACCCTGTAAATAGTTGCACCTATAAAGTGCCCCTTTGTGCCAGACCACAGAACAAAAACCCGTGGAGGTGGCTGAAGACATGGTCCAACATCCGGATCATCAATGCCCTGTAGCCACCCCAGGACCCCCGTGGAGGGTTTGGGACGGGTCCCTCAAACTACATCTTCTTCAGTGGAATGGACACCTGGTTACGGATGCTACCGTGACCTAAAAACACAATGCCTGTAAATATGTTCATGAATTGTTAGTGCTATTGTTTATTGTTACCTGTTACATTTTTGCAAAATATGCTCAGTCCCGGAGTACTGAAATTTACTAGGGGGGAATGTGGCACCCCAGAGCGTCTGGTTGCCACAGTGGTAGTAATACCATGTCTGGGAGCAAAACAGGAGTTTCCTGGTCAGGAATACATTACATGCAACACCTCCTGCCCCAGACCAGAAAGGGGAGGATCCTGCCCTATATAACTGGATCTGGAGGCGGGGTTAGTTCAGTCTAGTGTCAGGAGTCAAGTAGGACACGAAGGAGTAAAGACTGGACTGGAGCTGGAGTTAGCTCATCCTGGATAGTATCTACAGAGGACCGGACACCGGAGTCCGAGGCTGTGGGGATTGCATACACAGCAGCAGATACCGCAGGGCAGGAGATTGCAGGTCTCCTGGCCCATCAGAAGCCTGGAGGCTCAGCCACACGAAAGGACCCGTACCGCCACAGAGGAGCGAGGAATACACAAGGTCCGAGTCGCCAGCCATACGGGTGAGCGCAGCACGTTACACTCAGGGATGTGGGCTACAACACGACTATAAGCGGGATAGCCAAAGAGTATAGTCAGAACGGCAGGCCTACAACTCTACCTGGCCAGGAGAACTCTAGGATTGTTCCCAGACTGACCAGGCCCTCATCACTAGCCGCTACTCCCATTGGGGCCCATATAATTGCCAACAGTAAAGACCCTGGGACTGCACTGCAAAGACTCCGTGTTGTCATTACTGATACCTTGCACTACTACCACCATCATCCATACGCGCTGCCCTGAAGCTCCACTCTTCCTGTGGGGAGTTACATCACCTTGCTGCACATACCACCAGCTTCAGCAGACTGCTCCGCAGCGACGGTTCCCAATAAACGCATTCCACAGGTGGCGTAGTCGGACTATACATAAACTACCCTGGTTTGACCGCCCTGGGTCACGGACCGGGTCGCCACCACGGTGACTACAACCCCCAGCATCTACAGGCCCGGCTCCGGGTACCCCACGGCCTAGGGGGCGCGTCACGGTCACGTGACCATCTGCCTATATATTCCAGCTCCGCCCTTTTGGCTGTGCTGGACTTCAGTGTTGTTTGACTGTTTTGCTAGTGTCGCACCCCCGGGGGCCTTACTGTTTGGGGAACAGTATATATATATATCGCGGTGGCTGGCCCAGGGCGGACAGTGCACAAAAGGGGTAGAGATTACTAATAAAGTTCAGAGAAATTCCTGACACCACCTGTGGTGTCTGGTGAAGGTCACCAGCGCTGCAGCAGTCCTCTGAGGCAGGTGACAAGGCAGCTAAAGATGGAGCGGGCCTAAGGGCAGTGTAGATAGATAGATGGTGGAATGGTGTGCTGGGCGTTGCAGTGCGGTGAGGATCAGTGATACCGGTGAAGAAACAGACAGAGGCTGTTCGATGCAGTCGTCCAAGGTTTTACTTACAGTTCTTAGGCAAATCACAAATGCACTTTGCAGGTGAAGGCCTCCCTCGTCGCGCTGTGTTCACCGGGCAGGGGTTCAGCCCTTTCTCAGCAAATTTAGGAATGCCTTTCCCCACTTTCATATGTACCTATCTTGACCTTTTCCACACTCGGTCCTTCTCACCGTGGTCCTACGCTGCTCACTCTCATTCCCGCTCGGGCATGCTGAAGTCCTTCCTGTACGTCGGATCTGGGACCAACCTGACCCCCTGGGGTTTTGAGTGTAGCAACCGATCCCTCCTGATCACCTGGCAGGAGCGGGGCGTACGGGTGCCGTTCTGCACGTGCCGTACCCCCTGGGATCCCTTAAGTAGAATGGAGCCTGCTCCCTGCTCCCCTCCGGGGCCTCTATCCTGGGCCCTAACTTGTGGAGCAGAGCTCTGACTGAGCCTCTGCTCCCAGACTGTTCCTATGAACAGCCCTCACTAGAACTCTCTCTAGACCTAATATGGCTTCCTATTATATACTTACTGTATATGTGCTCCGTGTATCTGTTTCCTCCACCCACACCCACTATTCGTTACCCCTACCTTTGGGTTCCCCCCTACTCCAGCCAGAGATAGGGCTCAGCAGAAAACTACATTGCGTCTTGCCCCTCCGGCTGGCCTGGAGCAGTGTTGTGTTGGATGTAGGTGGTTGGGGTTCCGTGCAGCACTCCCTCCTTACCTGAGAGAAGGGAGACACCACACCTCGGGGTGAGGTGCAGTATCTCTGTGGCGACTGAACCCTCAGGGGCACCACACTAGCCAGGTGCTTCTGTGCCTATCTCTGTCAGTTTGCTTGGTCCTTCTGGGACCTCTAGTACCTTTTTGTCAGTTTATCTTTTTGTGTTCTGCAACAACCTTCTCTGTTCAGGAGGTGTCCCATTTTTGTTCCAGTCCTTAGTTCTTTTAGGGACCCCTTCCTTTATGCTATAGGATTCAGCTTAGTCTTACTGTAGGGATAGCTTTCCCCTTTCTTTCCTTAGTACTTGTTGCAGATCATAACAGTAAGTCCAGCCCAAAAACTAAAAGGAAAGAAATTCGGGGATCAGTATGGCTTCCGTCCAATATTTGGCTCAACGCTTACAGGGATTGTTTCTGGAAGTGGCCGAGCTCCAGCAACACGTGAGTAGATGTTCTGGAGCGCATTTTGTGGAACCCAAGGTAGGACTGCCTGATGTTTTTTATGGTAAACAGCAAGATTTTTTTTCCTTTAAAACTGCTTGTTTGTTATATTTTTGTTTGAGACCAAGGTCCTCTGGGAATGAATCACAGCGCATTGGTTTTATTATGTCACTTTTGCGCAATGAACCACAAGGGTGGGCCTTTTCTCTCCAACCTAATAATCCATGCTTAAGGTGGGTAGAATAATTTTTTTCTGCTATGGGTCTATTATATGACGATCCTGATCTAATCTCATCTGCTGAGGCAGAACTCAGGTATTTAAATCAGGGGTCAGGTGATGTTGAAAATTATTGCACACCCTTTAGAAGATGGGCTTCAGAAGTCAAATGGAATGATCCTGCTCTGAAATGTCTATTTCTTGCTGGTCTGAGTGATAGGGTTAAGGATTTGCTAATTGCATTCCCCACACCTGAGACTCTGCAGGATGCCATGCAATTAGCTGTTCGTGTGGATAGGAGGCTGAGATCTAGGCAGAATGAGGTAAAGACTCCTGTAATGGCAGGTCCTAGTCCCCAGAAAATCTGCTCAGACGGCGGAGAACCGATCGAGGTTGGGGCGATGTCGCTCCGCTCTCAGGAAAGAGACTTGAGGTTCGCCGAGGGATTGTGTCTTTATTGTGGTAAAGCTGACCATTTGATTAAGTTTTGTGAGCTTCGTTTAAGTAAATAAAAAAAAAAAAGGTCAGGTACGCCCGTATAGCTTGTTTACGCTCTGCAGGAGTATTTCTTTCAGGGAGTACTACTTTACAGGAAAAATTTATTGAATTTCAGGTATTTGTGGATTGTGGTTCAACACTTAATGTGATTGATAAAGGGTTTTTGGAAAAAAAACTTAAATTGAAATCCAAACCTTTGTCATCACCTATTTCTGTGATTGCAATTGATAACACTCCCTTGAAATGTATTACTCACAAGGTTGCTGCATTTCCCCTCAATGGACTTCACCAAGAAATTTTGGACTTGGTTGTCTTAAATAATTTACCCTCTCCGGTCGTTCTAGGATTGCCTTGGTAAAAACTGCACAATCCTTTGCTGGACTGGTCTACTAATATGATAAAGTCTTGGAGTCCGAAGTGCTATGATAAATGTTGTAATTGTTGCATTGCGGCTGTGGAAAAAGGGGAATTACCTGTACCTATTCAAGATTTTTGGAGGTTTTTTTCAGAGGAGGAGTCGCAAGTTTTACCTCCTCATAGGGATTATGATTGTGCCATTGAGTTTGTTCCGGGAGCTACTCTTCCCAAGAGTCGCTTGTTTAATCTGACTATCCCTGAAAGAAAGGCCTTGGAGGAGTACATACAGACTAGCCTGGCTGCTGGTCACATTAGACCTTCTAAGTCGCCTGTGGCAGTTGGATTTTTTTTTTGTTAAAAAAAAGGAAGGGGGTATACGTCCATGTCTGGATTTTCGTGAAATTAATAAGATTACTGTACACAATTCCAACCCAGTGCCGTTAATTCCTGACTTATTTAACCAGTTAGTGGGGGCCAAGTGGTTCTCTAAGATTGATCTCCGGGGGGCATACAATTTATTGCCAGTGAAGGAGGGTGATGAATGGAAAACTTCTTTTAACACTCCGGTAGGTCATTTTGAGAATCTGGTGATGCCTTTTGGTCTTACCAATGCACCTGCATTTTTTCAGAACCTTATTAATGACAGCCTGAGACCTTTGATTGGTAAGAATGTGGTTGTGTATTTAGATGACATTTTGATTTATTCGCCAGATCTGGAGTCCCATTGGCAGAGTGTACGTGAAGTTTTGCAGTTATTGAGTGATAATTCACTCTTTGCTAAGCTGGAGAAATGTGAGTTTGCTGTGCAGAAAATTAGTTTTTTGGACTACATTGTCTCCAGCGAGGGCTTTGAGATGGACCCGGTGAAGGTTCAGGCTGTGCAGGAATGGCCTAGGCCTATTGGTTTGAAATCTATACAGAGATTTTTGGGTTTTGCCAATTATTATAGGAAATTCATTAAAAATTTTTCTGTAACTGTTAAGCTTCTAACCGATCTCACCAGGAAAGGTGTGAATACGGTCCAGTGGACTACTGAGGCCATTGAAGCGTTTAAGTATCTCAAAGAGAGGTTCAGTTCTGCCCCTATCCTTATGCAGCCTGATGAGACCAAGCCTTTTTTGGTCGAGGTCGATGCTTCATCGGTGGGGGTCGGAGCAGTTTTGATCTATCTGGATCTATCTGGATGCTGCCAAGCGCTTGAATGCCCGTCAAGCTAGGTGGGGACTTTTTTTTTCTCGGTTTCATTTTTCTGTTACCTATATCCCTGGTACTAAGAATGTTAAAGCCAATGCTTTATCTCGCAGCTTCTCTCCTACAGTCGGTGCCGAGGAGGAGGAGAGCATTTTACAGAAAGGAGTTGTGGTGGCGGCATTGGACTCCGTTTTGGAGAATGGGATTCTGAAAGCTCAAGATGATGCTGCATCTAACACTCCCCATTGGAGGTTGTTCGTGCCTAGAACCTTTAGGAGAGATTTGTTTGTGGAGTGTCATGAGTCTCGGTTGGCAGGTCATCCAGGAATTTCTGAGACTAAGAGACTTATCAGTCACAGTTTTTGGTGGCCTGGATGGCAGAAAGAAGTCATCAAGTGGGTGCGTCAATATACTGTGTGCTAGGTCAAAGGCTTCACATACTCCTGCTGCGGGGTTGCTTTGCCCTCTGGAGGTTCCTAGTGCGCTTTGGACGCATCTCAAAATGGATTCTATTACTGATCTGCCTGTGTCCGAGGGTTTTACTGTCATCTGGGAGGTCGTGGACGGTTTTACTAAGATGTGTCATTTGGTTCCATTTATTAAGTTGCCCTGCGCCAAGACACTCGCTAAGGCGTTTGTTAAGGAGATTGTCAAGCTTCATGGCGTTCCCACGGATATTGTTTCTGATAGAGGACCTCAGTTTGTGGCTCGCTTTTGGCGTGCTTTTTGTGACAGGTTGGGAGTTCATTTGTCATTTTCGTCTGGGTATCATCCTGAGTCTAATGGACAGACTGAAAGAAAGAACCAGGATGTAGAACAGCTTTTGCGTTG
Source organism: Phyllobates terribilis (assembly GCF_046119375.1). NCBI lineage: Eukaryota > Metazoa > Chordata > Amphibia > Anura > Dendrobatidae > Phyllobates > Phyllobates terribilis. Next base: position 94,445,606 of record NW_027362765.1, read on the forward strand.
TTGTGTGGCGGACAATCAAGAGGTGTGGTCTGAGTTTCTGCCTCTCGCAGAATTTGCTCTTAACAATCATACATCCTCCTTTGCTGTGTTCTCCTTTTTTTTGTTGTACTGGGAGACATCCGTCTTTTGGTTCGTTCTGCAAATTGGGGTCGGCGGTCCCGGAGGAGGAGAATTTTTCCGGTGATTTGGAGAGAATTTGGACTAATGTACGTTGCAACCTTCAAGAGGCTAACAAGAAGTCCAAGAAGTATTTTGACAGGAAATGTAAGGAGGTTTTGTTTACTGTGGGTGACATGGTTTGGTTGTCCTCAAGGCACTTGCGATTGAGGATTCCCTCTAAAAAACTGGGTCCTAAGTTTGTGGATCCATTTAAAGTGCTTCAGGTTGTTAACCCGTCTGCGGTTAGGTTGGATGTCCCTACTTCCTGAAAGATTAATCCTGTGTTTCATGTTTCCTTGTTGAAAAAGGCTGATGCATCAGATAGGGATGCCACTGTCACAGTTCCTCCTGTGGTGGAAGACGGCGAATATGAAATTTCTCGTATCTTGAATTCTAGATGGCATAGAGGGAGATTACAGTATCTCGTCTCCTGGAAGGGTTTCGGTCCCGAAGATAACTCCTGGGTAAGGGCGGATGATGTCTCTGCTCCTAGGCTTGTTAGAGCTTTCCACAAGAGGTTTCCGGATAGGCCTGGGCCTGGATGATCAGGAGGATCCTCATAAAAGAAGGGGTACTGTTAGAACCCTCCTGTTTGTTTTTTCCATATTGTGTTTTGCGGTCACGTGACCATCTGCCTATATATTCCAGCTCCGCCCTTTTGGCTGTGCTGGACTTCAGTGTTGTTTGACGGTTTTGCTAGCCAGGTCCTTCCGTGCCTATCTCTATCAGTTTACTTGGTCCTTCTCGGACCTCTAGTACCTTTTTGTCAGTTTATCTTTTTGTGTTCTGCAACAACCTTCTCTGTTCAGGAGGTATCCCATTTTTGTTCCAGTCCTTAGTTCTTCCTTTATGCTATAGGTCTTCGTTCAGACTAGCCGAGGACTAAGGCGGGTCTGTTCGCAAGGAACAGGCAGCCCGCTACATTGTAGGGATTCAGCTTAGTCTTACTATGGGGATAGCTTTCCCCTTTCTTTCCTTAGTACTTGTTGCAGATCATAACAGTTATATTCTGTTGCTTAAGTGTTCCCTTTATTTTTTTGAGCAGTGTATTACTTCATACAGAGTGGGCCCTATATATTTCTCCATACAATATGGGCCCCATATAATGCTCCATACAGTATGGGCCCCATATATTGCTCCATACAGTATGGGCCAATATTTTGCTCTATACGGAATGAGCCCCATATATTGCTACATACAGTAAGGGCCTTTATAATGCTCCATACAGTATTGGCTCCATATATAGCTCCATACAGAATGGGCCCCATATTTTGCTCCATGCAGTAAGGGCCCCTAGAATGGGCCCCATATATTTCTCCATACAGTAAGGGCCCCATATAATGCTCCATACATAAAAAAAATCAAATACTCACCTCTCCTCGCTGGCCGCACGTCCTATCTCCTCAGCGTTCTCTGCCTATGTGCGCTGCTCAGAGCAGAGGGAGCGCTGTAGTGATTTTATCTCGCCCTCTGCCCTGAGATGTCACAGAGTCAGAAGTCGTGGAAGACACTGGGCAGCAGAGGAACAAGGAAAGGTAAGTATTGTGAACAATTTAAAGCACAGAGGGGGGCGGTGCCAGCGCCTACACCTGAACTGGCACCGGGCCCCCCGACTCATGGGCCCCATAGCAAGACAGTGTCCCCGACGGTAAGTGGATCTCCCCACTTGCTCAGAGCCTCAGCATTTGTCTGGGTATGCCGAGTAGTGACCCTGGCCCTGCACTTATTCCTTCTAAAGACCTTACAAAGGACCAGGGGGCACTCATTACGGGTGGAGGAACGGTGATTCCGGCAACTAAGTAGGAATGGGTTCTTTACAGTTAGAGTAGTCAGACTGTGAAATGTCCTACCATAAGAAGTAGTAATGGCAGACACTATAGAAGCTTTTAAAAATGGGCTGGATGCTTTTCTCGCAATAAATGGCATTGTGGAAATGTATAACTGGTGGAGAAAGGTTGAACTTGTCTTTTTTCAACTTATACATAACTATGTAATTATGTAAAAAAATAATGCTCACCTTACCACTCCCATCTCCAGGGGCCCCGCTGCTTAATGCCCACTATCTGGTCCTCAGGGCCTCTTCTTTCCGCTGTCATGCGCTGTATTTCTGGTGTCTTCACTCTAGAACAGGACTTCCAGCCATGACCAGGTCTTGGTGGTCACTGCACATTGTAAGGTCACACAACATGAGGTCATGATGTTGCAATGCACAGGGAGGCCCGAGGCAGAGTTGTGGCCAGAAGTTGCGCTCTAGAGTGAAAACACCGGAGATGCGATGCACAATGGCTTAAGGAAGAGTCCCTGTGTCCGAAGACAAGACAGCGGACAGTGAGCAGCAGGGCATCTGGAGCGGAGACGCATAAATTTTTTTGTGTTTTTTTTTTACATCTTATGTTTATTATGCTATGGGTTCTGGAGAGACCCAAGAGCGTAATAAATAACATTCAATTTGTGGAGAATAACATCGATGCAAATCAAATTTCCTCTTAATGTGGAAAATTTTAATTTTTTGCCAGGTCCGCTCATCTCTAATGTCAGTATATCTGCAAGCTCAGTGAGACAAAGGCTTTTGGAGGCTGGTGTCAAGAAGATGAAAAGCAACCCCAAACGTGAATGGTCTCAGGATGCTTTACTGTTGGCATCACACAAGACTCATAGAAGCGCTCACCTTTTCTTCTCCAGACAATCATTCTCCAAGATGTCCCAAACAGTCTGAAGGGGCTTCATCAGAGATAATAGCTTTACCACAATCCTCTGCAGTCCAATCTTTGTACTTCCTGCAAAGTTATTTTCTCTGATGAAGCCCCAGTCAGACTGTTTGGAACCAGGGGCGTACATAGGAATCATGGGGCCCCATAGCAGAAGTTTTGATTGGGCACCCCACCCCCCCAAAAAAAATGTAAATAATTGTCGGGGTCACAGAAGAGCAGATCTCACAACCTTCCAGCCTTTATATAGTAATTTTCCTCCTGCTGATGTCCTAGGTCCCTCTTTCATTGTCCAATAAAGTGTGATGCCAACAAAAGTGTCCCCCAAACACAGTATGATACCCACATGGTGAATTCCTCCACATGCGCAGTATAATGATCCTACTGTACCCCACCTCAACACCCAAAGTATGATGACCCCAACACAGTATTATCCCCCAACTGTGAGCCCTAGAGCTAGAGAGGATGGTAGGTAATAAGGGAGGGTGTTATACATAATAAAAGATGAAACTATATTACGAAGAACGCCTCTATACATAATAAGTGAGTACGCTATATACAAAGGGAGTATGCTATACATAATAAATGAGTACACTATATAATAAGGGAGTATGCTATACATAATAAGTGAGTACACTATATACTAAGGGAGTATGCTATACATAATACGGCTACATTCTTGCATCTGTGTGCAGTGTCGGTGTGCTGCCCTGTTTTACAGATGCATTGAGCATGTCCTATTCTAATCCTCAAAATCGGATCAGAACAGGACATTTCTGACTCTCACAGATCTCATTCTCAGAACCATGATTTTCATGGATGTGTGAATGGATCTATAAAACTCTACGAGTCCGTGGACCATCTGATAAAAAAATCTGGCAGCACATGGACATTTCACACAAATGTGAGAATGCAGCCCAAGGGATTTTACAGATAACATTATCGCTCCAAGTCACACAGTGCAGATACAGAATAATATTTACATCCAGGCACTTACCACTGACGTCTCATCTGATCAGAGTCGGTTTTTGCTGTTTCTTCTCCATCTGGCCAGACCTGCATGTCCACATCTCCCAGCCACAACTCGTCTTGTCACGATGATCTCCAGCCTTGAAAATAACAAGGTCACATATATTGTATATATACATGTGTCTCCCCCACACTGCGCCCCTGAATACCGATATGTACCCCCCATTAATATACTATTAGCCACTGAGTAATCAAAATAAAGTGATAAGCAGCACTGTGCCCCCCGTTAACTATAATCCCCACCTGCCAATAATATAAATGATTCAGTCTCTGTGACTCTAATCAATTAACTTTAAGGCTATGTGCACTCGGAAAATATACAAGCACCCCCATCATTGCTCTGTCCCTACACCCCCGTCATTGCTCTGTTCCAGCATCTCCCATCATTGCTCTCTCCCAGCACCCCCATCATTGCTCTGCCCCAGCACCTCCATCATTGCTCTCTCCCAGCACCCCCGTCATTGCTCTCTCCCAGCACCCTCGTCATTGCTCTCTCCCAGCACCCCCGTCATTGCTCTCTCCGAGTACCCCGTCATTGCTCTCTCCGAGCACCCCCATCATTGCTCTCTTCCAGCACCCCCATCATTGCCCTCTCCCCAGCACCCCCGTCATTGCTCTCTCCCAGCAACCCCGTCATTGCTCTCCCAGCACCCCCATCATTACTCTCTCCCAGCACCCCTATCATTGCTCTCTCCCAGCAACCCGTCATTGCTCTCCCCATCCCCACCATCCGTCATTGCTCTCCACAGCCCCATCACTACTCTCCCCAGCCCCACCATTGCTCTCCCCAGCCCCATCATTGCTCTCCCCAGCCCCATCAGCCCCATCATTGCTCTCCCTAGCCCCATCAGCCCCATTATTGCTCTCCCCAGCCCCATCATGGTTCTCCTCAGCCCCATCATTGCTCTCCCCAGCCCCATTATTGCTCTCCCCAGCTCCACCTTCCCCATCATTGCTCTACCCAGCCCCATCATTGCTCTCCCCAGCCCCATCATTGTTCTCCTCAGCCCCATCATTGCTCTCCCCAGCCCCATCAGCCCCATTATTGCTCTCCCCAGACCCACCATTGTTCTCTCCAGCCCCATCATTGCTCTCCCCAGCCCCATTATTGCTCTCCCCAGCCCCACCATCCCCATCATTGCTCTCCCTCACCTCCCCTCCCCAGCGTTTCAGTAGAAAAAAGCAAAAAACACTTACCTCTCTGCCTGTTCCCCCGCAGACTGCAGAATCCTTGTTGTCAGCAACTTCCTCCCTCACACAGGTCCATGCTGCATGATGATGTCATCAAGCAGCGCGTGCCTGTGTGAGGGAGGAAGTGGTGAGCTGGAAGCAGAGGACAGATCTCTGCAGCTCCGCTGCCATTCTCTCGTGTCAGCAGCGGAGCTGCAGGGATCGCTCCCTGCCTGCCACGAGAAGCTGCACCGACGGGCCCCTCGGCACAGTTGCACCAGCGGCAGTATGTCCGCCCCTGGACTGTTATGGGGCCCCCCCGACTCACGGGCCCCATAGCAGTCGCGTGGTGTGCCGCCATTGGCGGTACGCCACTATTTGGAACATCTGAAAAAATTATTGTCCTGAGAAGAAAATGTGAGCGCTACCATGAGTCCTGTGTCTGCCAACAGTAAAGCATCCGGAGACCATTCATGTGTGGGGGCTTTTCATCCACAGAGGGGGCTCACTCACAATTTTGCCTAAGAACACTGCCATGAATAAAGAATGGGATGTAATCATCCTCCAATAGAAACTTCCACATACAATCCAGGAGCAATTTAGTGATACAATGCTTTTTCCAGTATGATGGAGACCATGTCACAAAACAAAAGTGCTAACTAAATGGCTCAGTGAACAAAACATTGAAATTTTGAGTCCATGGCCAGGAAATTCCACCAGAGCTCAATCCCATTGAGAACCTGTGGTTAATACCCAAAAAGAAGGAGGACTAATTAAAACACAGTAATTGAGATAAACTCCATCCACTGATTAGACAAGAATGGGTGGTCATCAGTCAGGATTTGGCCCAGGAGCTGATATCCAGCAACCAGTGCGTAGGACAAAAGTCTTGAAAAATAAGGGTCAACACTGTAAACATTGAGTCATAAAGTTGATGTATTCGTTAATAAAAGTGTAAAACTTATGAAATGCTGATAATTGTACCCCAGTAACCATAGAAACATTATTATTACTATTATTTATTTTTAGAGCATCATTGATTGCATGGTTCTGTACATGTGAAAAGGGTTTACACACAAAATACAAATATAAATGACAGTGAACAAACTAACAATGACAGACTGGTACAGAGGGGAGAGAGCTCTTGCAGGCTTACATTCTACAGAATAATGGGGAAGTAGACAGTAGGTTGGGAGTTTGTGGCAGCTCCTGTGGTGGTGAGGTGACAGCGGTCATTACAGGCTGTTAGCTTTCTTGGAGAGATGGGTTTTCAAGTTCTGTCGGAAAGTTCAGAATGTGGTGGATAATCAAACGTGTTGGGGCACCAAATTCCAGGGGATGGGGGATACTCGGGAGAAGTCTTGGAGGCAATTAGATGAAGAACTTACAAGTGTGAAAGCAAGAAGAATGTCTTGGGAGGGCCAAGATATCGGGAGATATATGGAGGAGACAGATTATGGACGGCTTTGTTGGTCAATGTTAGTAGTTTGAACTGAATACATTGGGGAAGTGAGAGCCAATGAAGGGATTTGCAGAGCGGAGAGGCAGAGGAGTAGTGAGGAGAGAGGTGGATTAGTCTGGTAGCAGAGTTAAAGATGGACTGGTGAGGTGCAAGATTGTTAGCAGGAAGGCCACAGTAGTTGAGGTGGAAGATGATGAGGGCATGCACTAACATTTTATTAGATCTAGAGTTGAGGAACGGACGGATTCTGGAAATATTTTTGATTTAGAGGTGGCAGGAGGTGGTGAGGTCTTGGTTATTGGACTTGAAAGATAGGGCAAAGTCAAGAGTTACTCCAAGGCAGCAGACTTCCAGTACAGGGGAAAGCATGATGTCATTCGTAGTGATAGATTGGGTAGGAGAATTATGTAGGATGAAGGTAAGATGATGAGTTCTGTTTTGTGCACATTGAGGCAGTGTAATGAGAAGAAAGAGGATATAGCTGATAGACACTATGGGATTCTGGACAACAAAGAGGTGACGTCTGGGACAGAGAGGTAGACTTCAGTGTTATAAGCGTATAGTTGGTAATGGAAGCCATGGGACTTTATGAGTTGTCACAGGCCAAAGGAATAAATGGAGAAGAGTAAGGGTCCCAAGACAGAGCCTTGAGGGTCACCAACAGAGAGAGGGAGGGATGAGGAGGTAGTGTGGAAATTATAGACCCTAAACCATTGGTTAGAAATGTATGAGGAGAACCAGGAGTGGGCAAAGTCTTTGACACCAACAGAAGAGATAATCTGTAATAGGAGGGAATGGTCATCTGTGGCGAAGGCAGAGGTGAGGTTTAGAAGGAGGAGTATAGAGAATTTTCTGTCAGCGCTAACATTACTAAGTCACTAGTAATCTTGGTTAGGGCAGTTTCAGTGGAAAGGTGGTTACAGAAGCCAGATTGAAGATTGTAGAAGAGTGAGTTGGATGAAAGGTGGGAGGAAAAGTTCAATGTGGAAATGCTTTTCGAGGAGTTTGGAGACTAATGGGAGCAGTAATATAGTGCGACAGCTGGATGTAAAGACTGGGTCGAGGGTTGGATTTCTCAGAATAGGTGTGATTGTGGCATGTTTGAAAGCAGAAGGGAGGGTACCAGAAGTTAGTGATAGGTTGAAGAGATGGGTTAAGCTGAGTTAAGCAGGGTGATGAGGTTCGGGAGGTGGTGGTGTAATGGGCAAGGCGGCTTTGGCTGAGAGTTGCATCCATGTCCTGCCACGCTGCAGAAAAAGAGGGATCCTGGCTGGGTGTGTGTGTTGTTACTTTGGTGATATGCCACTGCAGACCCCATGTTGCCACTTGACAAGACAGACCAGGACCTGATGGATAAAAAATGGATGAGAGAGACCAGTGTAGGAAAAAAATTTCCTTTGCTGAACAAACCGGTAAACATATGTACATCCAGCAGCAGGCATGGCACTTTAAGAATACATCTTCTGCATATACTAGAGGTATAAGCTTGACGGTTACATGTGGGACACATTTCTGACATTGCTTGTTTCACTGAAAGAGTAGATTACTATGAGCGCCTCCATTTTAACTTCTTGTGAAGTCCACACAGGTGGGTTCATATGGCCCTTCACCACTATACTAGACTTCCAATTAATGCAGACTACCTAGATGTGGATGCACCACTGCATTCCCAAAGGTTTATAAGAATTATACTTACTGCAACTTTGTAGGAGACAGACACCCTATTCAGTCTTTGTTTAGACCCCCAGGTCTGTCTATATGTGACATGCAGAAGTAGTGCTGTTGCTTCAAAAGCATCCAGGAACTATTAGAAATAACACAAGCACAGGAGGCAGGAAGTGTTGTGCTTCAGAAGCATCCAGCAACTAGAGGGGTTAACACAGTCACAGGAGACAGGGCGTGTTTTAGCAGAGCCCCAGGGGATTGTGGGGAACTTGTTATTGTAGTCTGGCTGAAGCCGAAGAGAAAGGTAGTGTGTTATCTGTATCTGACAGAAGGCAACTGAACAGTATTCAGATCAGGAGAGAAACTAAACACAGGTCAGATAAACTCCCTGAACTAACAGTGCAGAGTATTATCAGGCAGGAAGATAAGGACTGGAAGGAATTGTGTCACAGGTATCATATCCCTCATCAAACCCCCCCCCTCCATCTCCATGCAGGATAAAGAATGCTGTGTACTATTGTGTCCTTGTGAAGGAAAAGCCTGTGGTTGTGTATACATAGAAGTGTGCTGCTAAAAGATCTAATCTGTGCTGAACTGTGCTACTGAAGAGACTGCCGTTACTGTATCTGCTTTAATAGACTGTACTGTGGTGAAGCCTGTTTCTTCAAAGAGTTAAATGGTACTGGTCGTACTTGAATAAACTCCAGTGTTAAATTGTTGAAAAAGACTCTTGTCAGATGTGTCTGGTCAGCAATCGTGTGCCTGAGAGAAGCTGTCGCCTATGGTTGCCCTTAGTAATGGTTCCCCCAGGATTCCAAAGAATTCATGAAATCCGTCTCACCTTATCTGAACTTAACCTTCTTATCTGCTATAGATAATGCTTTCTGTATGTCCACACTTGCCTGCTATGAAGAATCACTTCTGCCACCTGATACTCGATTATTTCAGAACTTGCTACCGGGATATGGTCCTCTATTTTCTCTACACACAACACCTTTAATTAATGCTGGTCTGCAAAATGCTCCTTCTCCTTTCAGTACTATCCAAAAACTAACTTACAAACAGAAACTGAGCTTCTTTACCCACCTAACTCCTCCCAATATGGCCAGTCGTAACAGTGAACCCCATCAGCAGATTAACTAAGTGCTGAAGGCCACAGAACAGATTATACAACATAAAACACAGGTCAATGCATTATATTACAATAACATATTCAGAGGAGGTGTCAACAGCTCCTCCACTCCTTTACAGTAGGATGGAATTAGGTCTGACAAAAAGACCTAAAAACACTGAAGTAGCAAAGTTTGTGAAAATCAAAATATGTGTCAGTCTTAAAACTTTTGGCTAGGACTTTATACTGTTCAGTGTTCCTATATAGTGTCCTCCCTGTTGCTGCTTCTGTCTTTGTGATAATTAAAGAATGAAGAGCAGGAATCTCTCAGGTCTTTGTGTTCTGTGTTCGGGAACCATAATAGCAGCTAGTCCCATCCCACCAGCTCAGAGTAAATTGCAAATTAAGAGATAGAGTCTGTACAGGGAAAAACAGGTGAAATGTAGGATACAAGTCACATAATGTCCGGAAATAATGATATTCCTCATATACACACAGGACAGCTTATTCTAAAAAGTTGCTTGAAAGTACAGTTAGTTACCCTTTAAAGAAATGTCTCAAGACTCTTGTAAGTAGACATTGTGGGGCCATTTTCACCCTCTTATATGGTGCTATTTTATCTACATCTGGGTTGGAACATGTGGGCCCCCAAAGAATAGAGTACCAATAGGGAGTATGATTTTTGCAAAATCAGGAGTTATATGGGGGTGAGGTCTAGCAATCTTGTATTGAGATCCTCAGGCATCACTGAGACAGATAATTGGTTTTCTTGATTGGTTTGGTTTCTATAAATATAGTAGGGGTGCATTAAAGGGGTATTCTCAAGTTTTAAAGTTATCCCAAATCCATTGGATAGGGGATAACATTCCCATCACTGGGGGTCTCACAGTTAACCACCTCAGCTATCCCGAGATACTGGGCTCTGAAGAACCTCATATGAATGGAGCTGTGGTGGATCATGCCCATTGCCACTCCATTTACTCTTAATGGGAGATAATAGAACTGCACTCAGCAGAAGGGCGCATGATCAAACCCCAGGAATTCGAAAGTAATCTCCTATCTCATGGAGAAACTTGAGAATAACCTTTTAAATATCCTTTTAAGTATTCTGCACTTATGTCCCATAACACAAAAAACAAACACCATTGAAGTCAGTAGGGCCTTTTTGCTTCTGTCTGCATCCGTTATGTAATGGATCACACAGTTGTGAACAGATCTGAAGTCTAGTGTTATAACAGAGCTGCAGCCATTGCCACAAAGCGGGTGCAGCGGTGGAGACTCGCTGGTGGACCCGGGGAAAGGTGAGAACAGGTGACATCGCAATGGCATGTCCAGTGTTCTATGTGTTGAGGGCAGCTGGAGTCTTTTTAGGGTTAGTTGATGGAGATGGAGGCTATAGATATGTGGAGCATGGCTCTTATTGTAATGGTGATTCATTTATGCTATGTTGAGAGAAAGTCTACAGACAAATGTGGATTGAATATGTTATTTCTCCTTGCTTGCTTACGTGTTTTGGCAACAGGACAGTGGACTGCATTACCACATACAGCCTATGGAGAGGAGTGGCACTGTTTTAGGAAGAAATCAGCCATTTTTCTCTCATCTGATAAAATTCTGACTCCCTGAAGCCATGTATGGAATTCAACCTCGTTGTGCCAGTCTGGACCAATAACTTTAAGAAGTAGTGGTGGAGCAGTCAGGTAATTATCTATAATATAACCAGGGATGCGTCCTTCTGTCCGAAGCCTCTATAGACTGAGCATGCTCAGAATGGCGCCTTGACGACAATATGTGCAGGGAAAGAGAGAGAGAGAGACAAATTTGTGAGTACACCCCCATAATATCTGTAACATATATACAGCAGTCAGCATAAGTGAGTACACCCCCCCTGTATTATCAGTAACATTATATATAAAGCTCTCAGCATGAGTACACCCCCTGTATTCTCAGTACGTTAAATATACAGCGCTCAGCGTGAGTACACCCCCCTGTATTCTCAGTACATTATAAACACAGCGCTCAGTGTAAGTGAGTACACCCTCTGTATTCTCAGTACGTTATACATACAGCGCTCAGCGTAAGTGAGTACACCCTCTTGTATTCTCAGTTCGTTATACATACAGCGCTCAGTGTAAGTGAGTACACCCTCTGTATTCTCAGTACGTTATACATACAGCGCTCAGCGTAAGTGAGTACACCCTCTTGTATTCTCAGTTCGTTATACATACAGCGCTCAGTGTAAGTGAGTACACCCCCCTGTATTTTCAGTTCGTTATACATATAGCGCTCAGTGTAAGTGAGTACACCCCCCTGTGTTCTCAGTACGTTATACATACAGCGCTCAGCGTAAGTGAGTACACCCCCTTTATTCTCAGTACACTATACATACAGCGATCAGCGTAAGTGAGTACACCCCTGTATTCTCAGTACATTATAAATACAACGCTCAGCGTAAGTGAGTACACCCCCTGTATTCTTAATACGTTAAATATACAGCGCTCAGCGTAAGTGAGTACACCCCCTGTATTCTCATTATGTTATACATACAGCGTTCAACGTAAGTGGGTACACCCACATGTATTCACTCAGCGTGAGTACACCCCCATGTATTCGCTCAGCGTAAATGAGTACACCCCCTGTTTTCTCAGTATGTTATACATACAGCGCTCAGCGTAAGTGAGTGCACTCCCCGTATTCTCAGTACGTTTCATATATAGTGCTCAGCGTGAGTGAGTACACCCCTGTATTCTCAGTAGGTTATAAACACAGCGCTCAGCGTGAGTACACTCCCCGTATTCTCAATACGTTATGCATACAGCACTCAGCATCAGTGAGTAAACCCCCCTGTATTCTCAGTACGTTATAAACACAGCGCTCAGCGTAAGTGAGTACACCCCCCTGTATTCTCAGTTTGTTATACATACAGCGCTCAGTGTGAGTACACCCCCCTGTATTCTCAATACATTATACATACAGCGCTCAGTGTAAGTGAGTACATACACCCCCTGTATTCTCAGTACGTTATACATACAGCGCTCAGCGTAAGTGAGTACACCCCCTTGTATTCTCAGTTCGTAATACATACAGCGCTCAGTGTAAGTGAGTACACCCCCTCTATTCTCAGTACACTATATATACAGCGCTCAGCATAAGTCAGTACCCCACTGTATTCTCAGTACATTATAAGTACAGCGCTCAGCGTAAGTGAGTACACCCCCTGTATTCTCAATACGTTAAATATACAGCGCTCAGCGTAAGTGAGTACACCATCTGTATTCTCAGTACGTTATACACACAGCACTCAGGGTAAGTGAGTACACCCCCTGGATTCTCAGTACGTTATGCATACAGCGCTCAGCATCAGTGAGTACACCCCCTGGATTCTCAGTATGTTATACATACAGCGCTCAGCGTAAGTGAATACACCCCCCTATATTCTCAGTACGTTATACATACAGCGCTCAGCGTAAGTGAGTACATCCCCCTGTATTCTCAGTACGTTACATATACAGCGCTCAGCATAAGTGAGTACACCCCCCCCTGTATTCTTAGTACGTTATACACACAGCGCTCAGCGTGAGTACACCCCCCTGTATTCTCAGTACGTTTCATATATAGTGCTCAGCGTGAGTACACCCTTTGTATTCTCAGTATGTTATACATACAGCGCTCAGCGTAAGTGAATACACCCCCCTATATTCTCAGTACGTTATACATACAGCGCTCAGCGTAAGTGAGTACACCCCCCCTGTATTCTCAGTACGTTACATATATAGTGCTCAGCGTAAGTGAGTACACCCTTTGTATTCTCAGCACGTTATACACACAGCGCTCATCGTAAGTGAGTACACCCCCCTGTATTCTCTGTACGTTACATAAATAGTGCTCAACGTGAGTACACCCCTGTATTCTCAGTACGTTATACACACAACGCTCAGCGTAATTGAGTACACCCCCCTGTATTTTCAGTATGCTACGCACACAGCGCTCAGCATAAGTGAGAACACCCTCTGTATTCTCAGTTCATTATACATACAGCGCTCAGTGTGAGTACACCCCCTGTACTATCAGTATCTTATACAAACCGCACTCAGCATAAGTGAGTACACCCCCTGTTTTCTCAGTATGGTACACATACAGCGCTCAGCGTAAGTGAGTACACCCCCCTGTATTCTTAGTACGTTATACACACAGCGCTCAGCGTGAGTACACCCCCCTGTATTCTCAGTACGTTATACACACAGCGCTCAGCGTGAGTACACCCCCCTGTATTCTCAGTACGTTTCATATATAGTGCTCAGCGTGAGTACACCCTTTGTATTCTCAGTATGTTATACATACAGCGCTCAGCGTAAGTGAGTACATCCCCCTGTATTCTCAGTACGTTACATATATACAGTCATATGAAAAAGTTTGGGCACCCCTATTAATCTTAAGCTTAATGTTTTATAAAAATTGGTGTTTTTGCAACAGCTATTTCAGTTTGATATATGTAATAACTGTTGGATACAGTAATGTTTCTGCCTTGAAATGAGGTTTATTGTACTAACAGAAAATGTGCAATCTGCATTCAAACAAAATTTGACAGGTGCATAAGTATGGGCACCTCACCAGAAAAGTGACATTAATATTTAGTAGATCCTCCTTTTGCAAAAATAACAGCCTCTAGTCGCTTCCTGTAGCTTTGAATGATTTCCTGGATCCTGGATGAAGGTATTTTTGACCATTCCTCTTTACAAAACAATTCCAGTTCAGTTAAGTTTGATGGTCGCCGAGCATGGACAGCCTCTTCAAATGATCCCACAGATGTTCAATGATATTCAGGTCTGGGGACTGGGATGGCCATTCCAGAACATTGTAATTGTTCCTCTGCATGAATGCCTGAGTAGATTTGGAGCGGTGTTTTGGATCATTGTCTTGCTGAAAGATCCATCCACTGCGTAACTTCAACTTTATCACTGATTCTTGAACACTATTGCCAAGAATCTGCTGATACTGAGTGGAATCCATGCGTCCCTCAACTTTAACAAGATTCCCAGTGCCGGCATTGACCACACAGCCCCAAAGCATGATGGAACCTCCACCAAATTTTACTGTGGGTAGCAAGTGTTTTTCTTGGAATGCTGTGTTTTTTTGCCACCATGCATAACGCCTTTTTGTATGACCAAACAACTCAATCTTGGTTTCATCAGTCCACAGGACCTTCTTCCAAAAAGAAATAGGCTTCTTCAAATGTGCTTTTGCATACCTCAGCCGACTCTGTTTGTGCGTACTTGCAGAAACGGCTTCTTTCGCATCACTCTCCCATACAGCTTCTCCTTGTGCAAAGTGCGTTGTATAGTTGACCGATGCACAGTGACACCATCTGCAGCAAGTTGATGCTGCAGCTCTCTGGAGGTGGTCTGAGGATTGTCCTTGACTGATCTCACCATTCTTCTTCTCTGCCTTTCTGATGTTTTTCTTGTCCTGACACTTCTGGCCTTAACAAGAACTGTCCCTATGTTCTTCCATTTCCTTACTATGTTCCTCACAGTGGAAACTGACAGGTTAAATCTCTGAGACAGCTTTTTGTATCCTTCCCCTGAACAACTATGTTGAATAATCTTTGTTTTCAGATCATTTGACAGTTGTTTTGAGGAGCCCATGATGCCACTCTTCAGAGGAGATTCAAACAGGAGAACAACTTGCAAGTGGCCACTTTAAGTAGCTTTTCTCATGATTGCATACACCTGGCTATAAAGTTCAAAGCTCAATGAGGTTACAAAACCAAAAAAAGTGCTTTAGTAAGTCAGTAAAAAGTAGGCAGGAGTATTTAAAACAAGAAAATGATAAGGGTGCCCATACTTATGCACCGGTCAAATTTTGTTTGAATGCAGATTGCACATTTTCTGTTAGCACAATAAACCTCATTTCAAGGCAGAAACATTACTGTGTCCAACAGTTATTACATATATCAAACTGAAATAGCTGTTGCAAAAGCACCAATTTTTATAAAACATTAAGCTTAAGATTAATAGGGGTGCCCAAACTTTTTCATATGACTGTAGTTCTCAGCGTAAGTGAGTACACCCCCCTGTATTCTTAGTAAGTTATAAACACAGCGCTCAGCGTGAGTACACCCCCTTGTATTCTCAGTTCGTAATACATACAGCGCTCAGTGTAAGTTAGTACACCCCCTGTATTCTCAGTACGTTATACATACAGCGCTCAGCGTAAGTGAGTACACCCCCTGTATTCTCAGTACGTTATGCATACAGCACTCAGCATTAGTGAGTACACCCCCTTGTATTCTCAGTTCGTAATACATACAGCGCTCAGTGTAAGTGAGTACACCCCCTGTATTCTCAATACGTTAAATATACAGCGCTCAGCGTAAGTGAGTACACCATCTGTATTCTCAGTACGTTATACACACAGCACTCAGGGTAAGTGAGTACACCCCCCCTGTATTCTCAGTACGTTACATATATAGTGCTCAGCGTAAGTGAGTACACCCTTTGTATTCTCAGCACGTTATACACACAGCGCTCATCGTAAGTGAGTACACCCCCCTGTATTCTCTGTACGTTACATATATAGTGCTCAACGTGAGTACACCCCTGTATTCTCAGTACGTTATACACACAACGCTCAGCGTAATTGAGTACACCCCCCTGTATTTTCAGTATGCTACGCACACAGCGCTCAGCATAAGTGAGAACACCCTCTGTATTCTCAGTTCATTATACATACAGCGCTCAGTGTGAGTACACCCCCTGTACTATCAGTATCTTATACAAACCGCACTCAGCGTAAGTGAGTACACCCCCTGTTTTCTCAGTATGGTACACATACAGCGCTCAGCGTAAGTGAGTACACCCCCTTTATTCTCAGTACACTATATATACAGCGCTCAGCATAAGTGGGTACACCCCTGTGTTCTCAGTATATTATAAATACAGCGCTCAGCGTAAGTGAGTACACCCCTGTATTCTCAATACGTTAAATATACAGCGCTAAGCGTAAGTAAGTACACTCCCTGTATTCTCAGTACGTTATACACACAGCACTCAGGGTAAGTGAGCACACCCCCTGGATTCTCAGTAAGTTATGCATACAGCGCTCAGCGTGAGTACAACTCTCTGTATTCTCAGTACGTTATATATACAGCACTCAGCATAAGTGAGTACACCCCCCTGTATTCTCAGTACGTTACATACATAGTGCTCAGCGTAAGTGAGAACACCCTTTGTATTCTCAGTACGTTATAGACACAGTGCTCAGCGTAAGTGAGTTCATCCCACTGTATTCTCAGTACTTTATACATACAGCGCTCAGTGTAAGTGAGTACACCCCCCTGTATTCTCAGTATGTTACATATACAGCGCTCAGCATAAGTGAGTACACCCCCTGTATTCTCAGTACGTTACATATATAGTGCTCAGGGTAAGTGAGTACACCCTTTGTATTCTCAGCACGTTATATACACAGCGCTCAGCATAAGTGAGTACACCCCCCTGTATTCGCAGTACGTTACATATATAGTGCTCAGCTTGAGTACACCCCTGTATTCTCAGTACGTTATACACACAACGCTCAGCGTAAGTGAGTACACCCCCCCTGTATTCTCAGTATGCGTAGCATACAGCGTGTAACATCCCTGGCGGCGTGCATGCATGGCTTACCACCTCCCACAATGTAAGACCGCAATCTTACCTATCAGGCCCGGCTGCACACTTTGCTCCAGTACCTGCTATTTGTATGTCTCTTGTCTGCTGGCTTAGGGCGGGGGCGCTGTTACTTCT
The DNA here is from genome assembly GCF_046119375.1 of Phyllobates terribilis. Classification (NCBI taxonomy): domain Eukaryota; kingdom Metazoa; phylum Chordata; class Amphibia; order Anura; family Dendrobatidae; genus Phyllobates; species Phyllobates terribilis. Next base: position 94,462,694 of record NW_027362765.1, read on the forward strand.
TGATTCTTAAAGCTACAGTGAGCGCAGTCCTAATGCGTCCCCAGCCTGTCAGTCACTGGATAGTTAAACCCCCTCCACCCAGTAGGAGGTGCCTGAGCAACACTTTCATTCAGTGTGTTCTGTACAACTGAGTTGCCAGGTCCAGTCCTGTATCTTGTCTGTTCTGCCACCCAGGGGGCTGTATACCCAGGCCTGTTTCCTGTATTTGAGACTTCTAGTCTGTTTCTGCCACCCTGGGGGCTGAGTTCCCAGGCTCGTTCCTGGTTCAGATCCTGTCTGAACAGTGTCCTAGTCCGTTACCTGTTTGTCTCTATGTCTGTACCTTCCCCTTTTCCTGCAGTATCTGAACCTGCACCTAACTCCAACTCGTTGTCTCTGTACTTCTGTTTGTGAGTTTTGTGTCCACTTGCTACTTCATTTCAGTGCTCAGCGTACGTGAGTACACCCCACTGTATTCTCAGAACATTATACATAGTGCGCTTAGCGTAAGTGAATATACCCCCCTGTATTCTCAGTATGTTATACATACAGCGCTCAGCGTAAGTGAGTACACCCCCTGTATTCTCAGTACGTTATACATACAGCGCTCAACGTAAGTGAATACACCCCCCTATATTCTCAGTACACAATATATACAGTGCTCAGCATAAGCGAGTACACCCACTGTATTCTCAGTATGTCATGCATACAGAGCTCAGCGTAAGTGAGTACACCCCCTGTATTCGCAGTACGTTATAAATACAGCGCTCAGCATAAGTGAGTAGACCCCCCTGTATTCGCAGTACGTTATAAATACAGCTCTCAGCGTGAGTACACCCCCCTGTATTCTCAGTACGATATACATACAGCACTCAGCGTAAGTGAGTACACCCCCCCTGTATTCTCAGTACGTTATACACACAGCACTCAGCGTAATTAAGTACACCCCCCTGTATTCTCAGTACCTTATACACACGGCGCTCAGCGTAAGTGAGTTCACCCCCCTGTATTCTCAGTACGTTATGCATATAGCGCTCAGCGTGAGTACACCACCTGTATTCTCAGTACGTTACACATACAGCGCTCAGAAAAAGTGAGTACACCCCCTTGTATTCTCAGTACGTTATGCATACAGCGCTCAGCGTGAGTACACCACCTGTATTCTCAGTACGTTACACATACAGCGCTCAGCGTGAGTATGTGGCGCCACCTGTGGTGTCTGGTGAAGGTCACCAGCGCTGAAGCAGTCCTCTGAGGCAGGTGTTAAGGCAGCTAAAGATGGTACAGCTCCCCACAGGTGGAGCGGGCCTCAGGGCAGTGTAGATAGATAGATGGTGGATGGTGCGCTGAGCTTTGTGGTGCAGGTAGAGATATAATGGTGCGGCCGGAGTAACGGACAGAGACAGGGGGTTTTGTTTCGTTACCTTTACTGGTACAGCTGTTAGATACGGTCCAGGGTACTCTAGGTGAAGGGCGCACTTTTGGACTTCTCCCCAGGGAGCAGGTATAACGCCTCCTGATCCGTGTCTGTCTCTGTGTAAGCTCTTGGCCAGTCTGCAACTGTGCCTAGCTTATGTGTCCTGTTTTTACTCCACCTGTTGCTCTGAAGTAGGACCTCCGGTTGGTAACCACTTTCCCTGGACGTTGGGGCCTTCGTGGTTCCTGGTCCTGTATGTGTCTAGCTTCAGGTTTGCCAGGGACTTGTAGTCCTCCTGGGATTCCGGTTATCCCTACTGGGTGTAAAGGGTCCCTGTAGGCTCGGACCCGGTGTCCGGTATATATACTGGGGTGTGCCTGGTATGCTCCTCTGCCCCCTTTTATCACTCCTTCCTTTTCTCCTCGCGGTCGGCCACTCTCGGGGCCCTCACTAGGCTTCAGTGCTGCTGGAGGCCTAGCTTGCCTCACACAGCAGCCTGAGTGCTGCTCTCACTCTAACCGAGCACACTGTAACACTAATCTGAGCTGCCTGACTCCACCTTCCCTTTATATATCCCTATCAGGGCTCCCTCTGCTGGTATGAGGTGGAAGGTGGAGGTGTTTGCATGTAGTGAGGGCCTCTTGTGGAGAAATCCGTCCATGCACCCTTCTGGGTTCTGTGGCACCATGCGCAGCAGGGCGCCACAAGTACAACCCCCTATAATCTCAGTACACAATACAAAGAGCGCTCAGCATAAGTAAGTACACCCCCTGTATTCTCAGTACATTATACATACAGCGCTCAGTGTAAGTGAGTACACCACCTGGATTCTCAGTACATTATACATACAGCGCTCAGCGTAAGTGAGTACACCCCCCTGTATTGTCAGTACGTTATACATACAGCGCTCAGCGTAAGTGAGTACACCCCCTATATTCTCAGTACACTATATATACAGCGCTCAGCGTAAGTGAGTACTCCCCCCTGTATTCATATAGTGCTCAGCATAAGTGAGAACACCCCCTGTATTCTCAGTTCATTATACATATAGCATTCAGTGTAAGTGAGTACACCCCCTGTATTCTCAATATGTTATACATACAGCGCTCAGCGTTAGTATACCCCTTGTATTCTCAGTACGTTATACATACAGCGTTCAGCGTAAGTGAGTATGCCCCCTTTATTCTCAGTGCACTATATATACAGAGCTCAGCATAAGTGAGTACACCCCTGTTTTCGAAGTACATTATAAATACAGCGCTCAGCGTAAGTGAGTACACCCCCTGTATTCTGAGTACGTTATACGCACAGCACTCAGGGTAAGTGAGTACACCCCTGGATTCTCAGTACGTTATGCATACAGCGCTCAGCATAACTGAGTACACCCCCCTGTATCCTCAGTACGTTATACATACAGCGCTCAGCGTAAGTGAAAACACCACCCTATATTCTCAGTACACAATATATACAGCGCTCAGCATAAGTGAGTACACTCACTGTGTTCTCAGTACGTTATGCATACAGAGCTCAGCGTAAGTGAGCACACCCCCTGGATTCTCAGTACGTTATACACACAGCGCTCAGCGTAAGTGAGTACACCCCCCCTGTATTCTCAGTACGTTATGCATACAGCGCTCAGTGTAAGTGAGTACACCCCCAGTATTCTCAGTTTTTTATACATGACAGCGGGTATCTGCGAGTCATGGGGTTCAATATAACTCACCCATAGCTAACTGACCCCCCTTTCAAATAAACACGCCACAAATTATATGTTGGATTAAATTGGCCACAGCAGCCGTTTATTAACATATAAATACAAACATTATAAACCGTATCCTAAAGGGGTGGTCCTCGAAGCCCCAAACTATTTTAAACCAAGAAACCAATTGTGTCCTTATGTCTCAGGCCAGATTGCGTATTACCTCTAGCCGCTAAGCACCAGCTCAGAGGCACCAATTCAAACAGCCTGGCCAATGAAACATGCCCAAATCACGGGTCCTCTGATCCATTCCCCATGGGATCAACCACCCGAGACCACTGAATACCATGTAGGGGGGTCCAGAACTTCCAGAGGTCCCCCCCCCACTGATCCACCATTAACCATGAACACCAACTTCGAGGATCCCCCCATGCCATGAGCGCAAATATTCTGACGCCTCAAATATTTGTGTCCCTCCACACTCTTAAACCTTTTTCTATGCCTTCTTGAATTGCCAGGCACCACATATCCGTACCAACCGCGTTCAAGTGTACCCCATCCCTCCTCCAGAACTCCCCTTCTCCCGACTCTAATTCCAAATGACGTATGGCCAAGGCCCCATTTCTCACCATGAAACGCGTCACCGCCCTATTTATTTTTACCCGGGCCCTATTGATTCCATCATTTGATCGGGCCCCTCGCCAGATTTTCCGTGGAACAATGTCTGACCAGATAACTAAAACCTTCGGAAACATTGCCCACAATCTTAGTATATCAAATTTGATATCTTTGATAAGTTCCCTACATGACCTCTTACACAGGTCATTACCACCTAAATTCCGCCAGGAGTTGACGCCAAACCATTCCCCGCTTTCCAATCCACCGAAGAATAGCTTCATCCACCAAAAATCCCAACTGACGGCCGGCTGGCCTCACCGCTGCCCGCAGTGCAGCCCAGAAAACGAAAGAATGGCCCATGATCCATACGAGTCGGGGACCCACATCTGTAAAGTCAAACAAAATATGACTCTGAGAGACAGTAACATCAAACCAGAACTTAAAACATGCTCTTCATTATACCCAAGCCGGGCGTATGTATGACCTAAACCATATGGATTCCCAACGCCCAATTTTCTTAACCAACGCGTCACCCAACCCCCTCCTGGCTGCCTCAGTGGCTGCACCAATCCTGAAAGAGTGACCGCTAAAATCTTTTGGCGAAATCCCGCCAGCTTTCAGACCCTACTTCAGCATGGCTATCAACTGAAAGCGAGACAAAAAGGAACCATCCCCTTGAACCAATAATGGTGATTTGAACCCCCCTACACCTAGCCTAAATTCACTCAAACAACGAACAGGACACATATCAGACCCAGCGACTGCGAACAATACCACTTTACACCCTTTCCTGAATTGATCGGTCTTTGAAAAGCGAATGAAAACCTCTACCCTATCCGAATATAAGTCCATGTCATCCTTCAGAAGACCCCCACTGACAAATCTTGATGGGCTAACCAACTCCCCTAAACGCAATGCCCCAAAAAAGGCCAAAGAAAAAGCTAGCCGAAATAGTTTGACTTCCCATGGAGACTTACAAACTGACCCAAGAAGTTGTCCCAGTGTTAACAATAATCTATATGATATTGGCCGCCTGCAGTCTCTCACCTTCCAGCCTTTTCGCCAACCTTTCAATGCCTGGCGGACCAAAGTTGCTTTTGTTACGTCCGGAAGACCCCTTATTTTAAAACCAAAAGCCAAGCCAGCCATACAATTATTAATTTTTGGCACCGACCAACCTTCCTCCCAGCAATGACCAACCTATAACAATAACAAGCTATCACTCTCTAAAGGATCTCGCATAGTAGCTTTCCATTCCTCCCACTGCTGCCAAGAAACCTCATATGATGACCAGGTCCTTGTAGATAATGATTGACCAATCAATCTCTTTACAGCTCGAAGGGAAGATTCCATAATTCTGGAGGGCATACCAAACCTGTCGACGATGCCTGAGGAGCCGGCAACCGGAACTGATCCCACTGCGAATGAGAAACAGCATTAACGGTTGAGATTAAAGGATCCAACCTGAACTCCGCCACTATCCACATGTTCAAAGATAAGCTAATCAGCACCAGCCGTTGCAACACTTTTACTACCAGTGGCGATGCAGCCGACAGAGAATTAATAGCCAACACTACCCCTTGGTTCTTGCAAGAAAAACAAATCTTTTTATTCTGAAAGTACTCACCCCATAGTGCCAGAGAGACCACGATGGGGAAAAGATTGATCAATGTATGATTATCCAACAGATTCCGATCACGCCATGATGCTGGCCATTTTTCCTCAAGCCAACTACCACGAAAAAGGATAGCAAAACCTTGTTTCTTTGACACATCTATGCACAATCCCAATTCACTGGCATTCACGACTGGGGCAATCCAGACCCACTTGCCGTTATAAGACTCCAAAAATTGGGCCCAAATTCCCAAATCATCCCGTAACTCCTTGCGCAACCTAATGAAGTGATGAGGTGATTTAGCTCCAGCCGTTGCTAATGATAAACGCCTACAGAATGCCCTGCCCATTGGGATAATACGACAAGCGAAATTCAATTTTCCGAGAAGAGACTGTAATTCACGCAAAGTAATTTTATGCAGTTTTTTAACTCTGGATACCAGTTCCAACAGATCAACAACCTTTTCAGCGGGAAGCCTACACTCCATTTTAACTGTGTCGATTAAAATACCGAGAAAACTCAAAGACGTCACCAGACCTACAGTCTTCTCGACAGCCAACGGCACTCCAAACTTCTTAGCCACATCCTTAACAACCCATTCAAGGAATGTACTGAATGTTTCAAGGTACGCACAGGACAGCGAGCAACCCATCGGGAGACACCGGTCTACAAAAAAGCTACCATTCCAATAGCAACCCAATAAATGCATGCTCTCCGGGTGTACTGGTAAAAGCCTAAAAGCCGCCTCTGTCAGTTTTTGCCAATAATGCCCCCTTTCCAAAAAACCGAACCCAACCAACTGCCATGTCAAAGGAAGTATAACTCACTGAACACAAATCAGGGTTAATACCATCATTCACCGACGTGCCCTTTGGAAAGGAGAGATGATGAATTAGCCTATATTTACTCAATTCCTTTTTTGGGACAATGCCTAATGGAGACACACGTAAGTTTTTTAAGGGCTTGTAGGCAAAAGGCCCAGCCATTCTCCCTTACTCCTCTTTGGTCAGACCTCATCTGGAATACTGTGTACAGTTTTGGGCACCACATTTTAAAAAAGACATAGACAAACTGGAGCAAGTTCAGAGAAGAGCGACCAGAATGGTGACTGGTCTGCAAACCATGTCCTATGAGGAACGGTTGCAGGATTTGGGAATGTTTAGCTTGCAAAAAAGAAGACTGAGAGGAGACTTAATAGCTGTCTACAAATATGTCAAGGGCTGTCACATTGTAGAAGGATCATCTTTATTCTCATTTGCACAAGGAAAGACTAGAAGCAATGGGATGAAACTAAATGGGAGGAGACACAGATTAGATATTAGAAAAAACTTTTTGACAGTTAGGGTGATTAATGAGTGGAACAGGCTGCCACGAGAGGTGGTGAGTTCCCCTTCAATGGACGTCTTCAAACAGAGGCTGGACAGACATCTGTCTGAGATGATCTAGTGAATCCTGCTTTGAGCAGGGGGTTGGACCAGATGACCCAGGAGGTCCCTTCCAACTCTACCATTCTATGATTCTATGATTCTAAGACACTTCCTTTCCTAATTTGTCCGCAACCACCTCCGGAAACTGTAACGCGGATTTAAATTTTTTTGCATGAAATTGATTCTTGCTATCAATGAACGGTATCCTAAAACCAACATCAAAACCCTCTTCTAATAGCGAGGCCGCTGCCCTGTCTGGGTATCTACTTAGAAATAGCTGCATCTCTGCCAGACGCAGAGGCGTCACCCCTTTTCTCATTGCCTTCACTGCTTCTGAATTTACCCCCTCTGAAACATCTGGATGCGCTATGGCTGCCACCGCATGAGGAGCAGTCGTGTTTAAATTTACACTTATTTCCGAACTTACAGGATCCTTCATTAAAAAGGAAACATAATCCTCTTTGAACAGCTGACGAGTGTCCCGCCGGTCCCAGACTGCTGCCGCTCCCGAGAAAGGGCTGATTAGTATGACCACTCCTGCTCGCTGCTGTTACCTTAAGCCATAGGGCAATATCCTTATGGTCCCAACGGATACTAGGATGCACCGCTTTCCTCTGACGAAATTGTTCGTCATAGCGTAACCAGCCTTGTCCCCCATACACCCTATAAGCTTCCCCGATTGCATCTAAGTAACAGAAAAGCCCCGAACAATTTTCAGGAGCTTTCTCACCTATCACATTGGCTAATATCGCAAACGCCTGCAACCAGTTCGCAAAGGTCCGCGGTATCAGGGGGTACCTTCGTTTTTCTTCATCCTCCTTCTTGGAATCATCCTTTTTAGCCCTATCTAGATTGAAGCGTTCCAATGGAAGTAAAGAGAATATGTCTACATATTCCCCTTTCCATATCTTCTCCCTGACCTCAGGCTTCAAATGAGCCCCCAGAGGCCCCTCAAAGCAAACATAAACTTCCCCTTTTGCCATATCATCTAATCTTACATTATCATCTTTATCTTTTTCACCCTCACCTCCCCCAATTTGTGTAGGTCCTGAAATGACCGTGTTAGCTTCGCCTGATAACAGATTAGCTCCCCCCTGTGCCCGTTGTATTGGAGCCCCTCAAAAGCTCCATGTTGGAGCTACCTTACCCACTCTGTCCCAGCCGAGGTGATTGAAAATTACCCAGCCATGCAGAAGTAGACGATACTATGCCCTGTGACACATTCGTCCCCGTCCCCAGTAAAACAGCTAAATCCCTTAAACCCTGCATGAGTAAACTAATGCTCCCGCTAACCCCCCCCCAGGGACGTCCTGACTATTAAATGCTAAGGATGGTAACGGGAGCCTGAAAGGAAAAGTTTGCGACGACTCACCTGGCTGCCTAGGTGCTGTGAACCCAGCAGCCGCTAATCCTGAATCCTGGAGTCGACATCCATCATCCGATCCTTGTAGGCCCCGGTGTGGCGTGGGAGTGAGACCTGAGGGGCCAGCGGCTTGCTGCCCCGCTAACGACTCTGATCCTGACCCAACATTTGTCGTTGCATAAGGCGACCAATGGCTGCAGCCAGCCTGGCTACAGCCGTGACCAGCTGTCATAACAGATAAGGGGGCTGGGCCAGCACTGTGCTGCCCGTATCTTTGAGTCACCTCTGCGTGACTGTTGTTGCTTGACCTCGCATCTACAGAGCCAGCCGCCCGCTGCATGCCTGCGGTGTTATGATTGACGGCCGCCGCGACCACATTGTGGGGGGAGCTAGCAATGTGGGCGGAGCCGGCCGGAACCTGACCGCCCGTTGTTAAATCGTCCTCGCCTGCCGGAAGATGGGCGGAGCGATCGTCACCGCTCCCGCGCTGAGAGGCCACCGGGTTAGGCCCCCGTCCTCGCGTCGTCCTTGCTGCGCTGCGCCGAGCAGGCCCCCGCAGCTGCATGTGGCCTGCTGTACCTGGCCCTGATGACTCGCCGCCTCGTGTTGTAGAGGAGGAGGCCGGCTCCTCCTCCTGACGCAGGTCCCGGTGAGTCTCTGGGTTCCTCCCAGAGCGGGAAGTACGGGTCGCGGCAGTGCGAGCCCTACTCCCGACTGGAGGGTCCTGAGAGGGGCTCCTGATACGCCGCCGGACCCTGGGGGTTTCTTCAGGGCTAAGGCGCGCCGGAGGCCTAGTCCTCCGCGGCAGTCGTGACTCAGGAGCTGATGTATTGGTACCGGCTCCTGTACCCCCAAGCAGGCATTGAACTGAAGCCTGCAGCCAATCTGCCCCGTTCAGGCCAGTAGCGTCCCGCAGCTGCTGCAGTATCCCTTCAATGGCTTCCATAATAAACAAGATGTTGCTAATGGGATGATGGCAACCTGAAATGGCTGACAAATCCCAAATGGCCGTCCCTATATACCCCACTCCTCCACCACACATGCCCCTACCCCCAAAAATACCCTCCCCTACAATATACACCAATCAGATTGAAGATAAGCACCTACCCGAACCCTAGTCACCCTTACCTAAGCAAGCCCTTCCCCCTGTATCTCGCATTAACCCTGTCATGCCAGCCTCCCTCTAAAGCCTGTGGCTGAGTACGGCCTCTCTTACAGCGTTCAGTGTAAGGGAGTACACTCCCTGGATTCTCAGTACGTTATGCATAGAGCACTCAGCGTGAGTACACCCTCCTGTATCCTCAGTATGTTATACATACAGAGCTCAGCATAAATGAGTACACCCCCCCTGTATTCTCAGTACATTATACATACAGAGCTCAGCGTAAGTGAGTACACCCCCCCTGTATTCTCAGTACATTATACATACAGCGTTCAGCGTAAGTGAGTACACCTCTCTGTATTCTCAGTATATTATATATACAGCACTCATTCTTAGTACGTTATACACACGGCGCTCAGCGTAAGTGAGTACAACCCCCAACTCAGTACACAATATATACAGCGCTCAGCATAAGTAAGTACAACCCTTGTATTCTCAGTATGTTATACATACAGGGCTCAGCGTGAGTACACCCACTGTATTCTCAGTACGTTACGTATATAGTGCTCAGCGTAAGTGAGAACACCCCTGCATTCTCAGTATGTTATACATACAGCACTCAGCGTAAGTGAGTACACCCCCCTGTATCCTCAGTACGTTATACATACAGTGCTCAGCGTAAGTGAGTATGTGGCACCCCAGGGGTCTGGTTTCCACAGTAACAAGCAATGTTATGTCTGAGAGCAGGTGGGAGGTCTCTTGGTCAGGAATCCTATGCATGCCACACCTCCTGCCCAGTCCTGGGAGGGGAAGAACTTCCCCTGTATAAACCTGGGGCTGAGGCAGGGTTAGAGAGTGGAGAGGGAGAGTTCAGCCAGGAGGGCTGACAGGGAGCTGTGGCTCCGGCTGGGCCCAGCTCCTGGGCCATGCCAGAAGTAGAGACAGAGAAGCAGCATAGGAAGAAACAACAGGAGCTCTGTGGGAGCAGTGTTACAAAGAGTCAGGGGCTGGCAGCTGCAGAGCTCGCCCTGACTGAGAAGATTTCTTACCGGACCTGGAGTCCGAGGCTGTGGGGACTAACTCCTACCCAGCAGCAGAATCCGTCAGGCAGGGGATTTCAGGTCCTCTGGCCAAGAAACCCGAAGGCACGGTCACACGCATGGGACCAGCACCGCCATCGTGGAGCGGAAGCTACTAGAAGGCCCCGAGTCACCGGCCATACGGGTGAGCACCACACGGTACACTCAGGGACGTGGGCTACTTATACTCGCTTCTAGCAAGGTAGCCAGAAGAGTATCGTTAGTTTGGGAGGCCTACAACTCCGCCTGGCCAGGGGAGATCCCATCTGCTCAAGGACTGACCAAGCCCCAACCGCTAGCCAGTACTCCGGGAGGGTCTATCTTTGTCACCAGTAAAGACCCTGAACTACACCGCATCGTCTCTGAGTGGTTCCTGCTACCCCCATCATCCACGTCGGCTGCCCTGAGGCCATACCCCTCCCGTTGGGGGTTATACCATCCACGCTGCACCATCCTTCCACCGGCCTCAGCGGTCTGCCCTGCAGCGGCAGCTCCATAGCTGCATTCAACGGGTGGCGTAGTCGTCCATCATCTACCGCTGATACAGCGCCACTTAGTCTGACTCCCTGGGCATGGACCGGATCACCGCCACGAGACTACAACCCTCAAGAGATCCGGCTCCGGGTAAGCTCCCGCGTGCGCAACGCAGCGCGACACAGGCCCAGGGGCGCGTCAAGTACACCCCTGTGTTATCAGTACGTTATACATACAGCGCTCAGCGTAAGTGAATACACCCCCCTATATTCTCAGTACACAATATATACAGCGCTCAGCATAAGCGAGTACACCCACTGTGTTCTCAGTACGTTATGCATACAGAGCTCAGCGTAAGTGAACACACCCCCTGGATTGTCAGTACGTTATACATACAGCGCTCTGTATCAGTGAGTACACCCCCTGTATTCTCAGTATGTTATACATACAGCACTCTGTATCAGTGAGTACACCCCCTGTATTCTCAGAATGTGACATATACAGCGCTCAGCGTGAGTACACCCCCCTGTATCCTCAGTACATTATACATACAGCGTACAGCGTAAGTGAATACACCACCCTATATTCTCAGTACACAATATATACAGCGCTAAGCATAAGTGAGTACACCCACTGTGTTCTCAGTATGTTATGCATACAGAGCTCAGCGTAAGGGAGCACACCCCCTGGATTGTCAGTACGTTATGCATACAGCGCTCTGTATCAGTGAGTACACCCCCTGTATTCTCAGTATGTTACATATACAGCACTCAGCGTAAGTGAGTACACCCCCCTGTATTCTCAGTATGTTATACATACAGCACTCAGCGAAAGTGAGTACACCCCCTGTATTCTTAGTACGTTATATATACAGCGTTCAGCGCAAGTGAGTACACCCCCCTGTATTCTGAGTTCGTTATACATACAGCGCTCAGTGTGAGTACACCCCCCTGTATTCTCAATATATTATACATACAGCGCTCAGCGTAAGTGAGTACATACACCCCCCTGTATTCTCAGTACGTTATACATACAGCGCTCAGCGTAAGTGAGTACACCCCCCTGTACTCTCAGTACATTATACATACAGCGCGCAGCATAAATTCGCAGACAATGTCTTTAAAAAATGGCACAGGATACTGCGGTATGCGCACGTGCTGACTCCGGCACTATTAATAAAATTAAAAATATAGCAATAAAAATGCTCGCCACCCGTGCATAGAACGGCTTCAATAGCTAGTTTCTATATATTACCATATAACTGATATGGTAAACATAAATGACGCGCCCCCTGGGCCGTGTGTGTGTGGGGACACCCGGAACCGGACCTGTTGTGGATGCTGAGGGTTGTAGTCTCCGTTGCGGCGACCCGGTCCGTTCCCAGGGTGGTCAAACCAAATGGCAGTCTATATGCTGAATGTCCGACTACGCCACCCGTGGATTGCGGTCAGAGTGAACCGCCGCTGCAGGGCAGACCGCTGAGGCTGGTGTTGTGGGTGCAGCAGAGGGTAGTATAACTCCCCACGGGAGGAATATGGCCTCAGGGCAGTAAATAGGGTTGTTGGTGGTGATGGTGCGCGGGAGCAGCAGTAACCACACGGAGTCTGTCATGCAATTCAGGGTCTTTACTCACAGTTCTTTATCCACGTTACTACAGCTGGTCATAACGTCCCACGTCGCACTGTGTTCACCAGGTGAGGGGCTCGGCCTACTCCCAGATAACTTTGGAGCGTTTCACAGGACCCCCTTTGTGTGTCCTTTCTCTGGCCTGACATACCCCGCCAGTGACCTCGCTTCTGTCCGGCTGCCTCGGGCCTTCTCTGGTAAACCTTGGTGCCGTTTCCCTGACCCTATGTGGTGCCTTCCTAGCGGGTGTAGCGAGGGGCTGCGCCACATAAAATGTCACAGCCTCCGGTTTCTAGCTGAGGGTAGTTCCCCGCCTCCACTAGCTTCGGGGACCAGTCTCCCCCTTTGGCCTGACCCCCCTACGCAGGTAGATTCGGGCGTGCGGTGGCGACTCGCTGGTCCACATCCCTGGGGTCTCTTCGCTCCTTGTTACTGGAGCCTCCTCCGCTCCTCTTCCTTCCTTCTCCTTCCTCCAGGCTCCGGCCGCTCTCTCAGGCCCGCCTGCGGAGCAGAGCTCGGCCTGAGCCTCTGCTCCCTGTCTCCTCCTCTGACTGGACTGTACTCCACTGCTCTCTCTGCACTAAGATGGTGCCCTCCTTTTATACCTCCCTCTCAATGCACCCAGGAACTTCCCTCTACCTCCCCCCTTCCTCGGTGTTCCCTCCCCCCACTCCAGCCAGGGACAGGGACTGTTGTGCTCTACTTGGAGCATATCGGTCGCCCTGCCCCCTGGAAATGTGGTGTAATGCATGCAAGTGTCGGGGTCCTGATCCACACTCTATCCTTACCTGGAAGTGAGATATCGCACATCTGGGTGAGATGCAATACCTCTGTAGCGGCCGAACCCTCGGGGCGCTACATAAACATAGGTTTACCTGGTATTACTGGGTATGTTACTTAACGGGGTCCTTCTATTACCCTGGAAATCAGCAAAAATCAGCAGATTTCAGCAGTGAGACAGCTTGCATACGCTGATGACGCGCCGTGGCATACTCGGCAGCCGGGCCTCTTATGGATGCCGGTTGGGGGAATATCACGGTGGCTGGCCCGGTCCGTGACCCAGGGTGCTCAGTAAAAAGGGGAGATTTCTATTTATATGAGGTTTTTGGAAAGTGTTCGTGACGCCACCTGTGGAATGCGGCTAAAGGGAGCTGCCGCTGCGAAGCAGTCCTCTGGAGCTGGTGTTACGGCAGCAGGGATGATGTGGCTCTCCACAAGTAGAGCTGGCTCCAGGGCAGTGTAGGTAGTGTGGGTTACGCTGGGCATTGTAGTGCAGGGAGGGAAGGATGGCGCAGATGAAAGAATAGACGGAGGCAGTGCGGTGCAGTCATCCGAGTCTTTACTCACAGGTCTTATGACAGTTCCACTGGTGCACTGTACAGGTGTACACCAGGCAGGGGTTCAGCACTTTTTCAGGCAGACTAGGAGTACCCGAAAGAACCCCACTTTCCTGTGTTCTTAGCTAGACCGTCTTCACGCTGGGTTTTTCTCCCTCCTGCCCTGCGCTTCCCACTCTCAATCCCGCTCGGGTGCTCTGAAGTCCCTTCTGTCTCGTCGGAGTTCCCGGACCTGCTTGACCCTCACGGGGATTAGAATGAGGCTTCGGCAACTGACTATAGAAGCCAGAAGCCTCCGGTTTTCCCAGCCGAGACTTGAAGTTACACGGCTGGACCAGGGGCCGGTCCCCTTCTTGCGGCCTACGATCCCTCTATCTTCTGACAGATTCAGGGTGTACGGGTGCCGTCCTGCACTCGCCGTACCCCCTGGGATCCCTTCTGTAAATCGGAGCCTACTCCTCTGCTCCCCTCCTGGGCCTCTAGGACTGGGCCCTACTTGTGGAGCAGAGCTCCTAAAGAGACTCTGCTCCCAGACTGTCCTCTCTCACTCACTCCTCTTACTCAACTGAACTGCCACCATAAGATAGCTTCCCTTTTTATACCTCACTCTATAGTGCTCCCCTAAACTACTTCCTGCATCCACACCCACTACTGGTTCCCCCTACCTTTTGGTTCCCCCCACTCCAGCCAGGGACAGGGCTCAGCAGGAAAACACATTGCATCTTGCCCTTCCAGCCGGCCTGGAGCAGTGTAGTGTTGGATGCAGGTGTTGGGGTTCCAGGCAGCACTCCTTACCTGAGAGAAGGAGACACCACACCTCTGAGTGAGGTGCAGTACCTCTGTGGCGACTGAACCCTCAGGGGCGCCACACTGACATACTGCAGCTCTACATTATTGCAATGTAGATATTCTAATAGGGATAGATTCTTTCACATATGCTGCCTACTGATGGTTTCCTTTTTTATTGTAGCTATTCCAGAAACTTTCATTGAACTGAAAAATAAGCTGGATGTGGAAAATGAGGAGACGATCAATGAAGGCATACAGGAAAAGACCAATGTTGAGGAGAAAATCAGCAAAAAGAAGAAGACGAAAGACCTTAAACGCCTTAAGAAATGGATACAAAAAAAATATAGATAAAAAGAAAGAACAAAAAAGAAGGGGAGCAGTTAATACTGTGAGGCAGTGACCGAGATTGTATATGAGGGGCGTTATATATCCCCCAGAATGTGTACAGAGACCTATTAAATTCATTGGAGTGCATTGCAGTCACAAACTCACCTGCGGCTGCAATGCAGGACTGAAGGTGAGCATTGACATGGTCAGGTTATCTGCCTAAGGCAGATTAGTAAAACCCGGCAGGGCCTTCATTTTTTGGAGGAGGTTACAGGAAGGCAGTAGGGTGGCCTCCTCCCTCCAACTAGGGTTTTCCAGTGGCTCTTGCCACAGGTCTTTTAAAAACCCTGCATTAAGGATTAGTGTTGTTCAGTTTTGGGACCTGCTAGGAGCATAGCAGGAAAGCTCAGCAGGATTGAGGGTGACTGAACCCACGCCTGGGAAGCCTCTGCACCCGTCAGGCTCTGAGCGGCCCGGCGCGGCCATTGCCCACGGCAACCATTGTGTATGGACTTTCTGTTAACCTGTGAGTTGCTGAAATAAAAGCTGTTTATGTTGGACTTGCTTGGGTCACTGCCTCAGTTACAGCAGGGTGTGAACACCGCCGCCTTACAATATCTAGTCCCCACAGTGGTCAATAACATCTATTCACGACCGCTCTACATTTCCATTTCTCATTAGGAGAAATAAATGTGTGAAAAGCATCTGACACAAAAAAAATAAAAAATTATATAATTCTTCTTCCAAAACCAAAGCATTTGCATAGTATATGATGTGTATGTATTATGGGGTTATTTACTGAGGTCTCTCCTCCCTTTCTGCATTGTTCTTTCCAGTATTTAGCAGATTTGTTGTACACAGTTTATGTGATGGACAATTTCCCTGCGCTTCTCTTGTCCCATCCTCGTGAGCACAGGAAGGTGACCCACTCCCCAGGACACACTGCTTGAGATTCGCGTCGCGTCCAGCGCTCACAATTACACACTATTTACCTAGCAGCATATGGCAGTGCGGAGCAGGTGTCTGCCTAATGAAACACTACACTTCAATTATGCATCTGGGAAGCTGCCGCACTTCTGTCCTGATTAGGAGAATGATGCCTCTTTATTTATTTATTTACCTATTTTTTATTCTAATTAACCAAATTACAACTTAATGAGACAGCAGATTTTTTGGAGGGGAGGGTTGACGGACTGGAGAGGCCACTTTGGTGCTGTGATCTGGACTCAACATTTAATGACATTGTGACCTGTTTGTGCTATAGAGAAACTGGCAGTGTCCTCATGTGCCTGGATCCTAATGCGGATGACTCGCCCCCTGGGCCGCGTGGGGAACCCGGAACCGGGCCTCTGGTGGGATGCTGGGGGTGGTAGTCTCAGTGTGGCGGCGACCCGGTCCGTGGCTCAGGGTGGTCAAATCAGTGGCAGTCTTAGTGTAATAACAAATGTCCGACTACGCCACCCGTGGATTGCGGTCAGTGGGGACCGCCGCTGCGCTGCAGGCCGCTGAGGCTGATGTTGTAAGCGCAGCCAAGTATGGTATAACTCCCCACGGGAAAAGTATTGCCTCAGGGCAGCTAGTGTGGATGATGGGAGTGATGGTGTGAGCGTCCCAGTACTAATGGTGCGGCGATGAAACACAGAGACGTGTGGTGCAGTTCAGGGTCTTTACTGATGGTATAAAGCAGACCCTCCTGGGAGTACTGGTTAGCAGTAGAGGCCTGGTCAGTCTGTGAGCAAGCAGGATCTCCCCCTGGCCAGGTGGAGTTGTAGGCCTCCCCGTCTATCTGCACTCTTTCCTGGCTACCTTGCTCTATGCGGGTAGAAGTAGCCCACATCCCTGAGTATACAGTGTGGTGCTCACCCGTATGGCCGGTGACTTGGGGCCTTCTGTTAGCCTCCGCTCCACGACGGCGGTGCTGGTCCCTTGCTTGTGACCGTGCCTCCGGGCTTCTAAGGCCAGAGGACCTGGAATCCCCTGCCGGTTGGATTCTGCTGCTGGACCTGGATGTCCCCACAGCCTCGGACTCCGTGTCCGGGTTTAGTGTCTTCAGCCAAGGCGAGCTATCTAGCTTCCAGCCTCTGGCTCTCACTCCTGCTCCTGCAGAGCTCTTGCTGTATCTTTCCCTCTCCAAGCTCTGACTGACCTAATCCCGCCCCAGACCCAGTTTATAAGGGCAGATTCCTCCCCTCCCAGGTCTGGGCGGGCAGTGTTGCATGCTTAGGGCTCCTGACCAGAGAAACCTCCCACTTACTCTCAGACATAATATTTCTATTACTGTGGCAACCAGACCCCTGGGGTGCCACACGGAACCAGGGGCCCCACCTACCATGTAAATCAGGGGTGGGATCCTCCGACCCATGGGCCATTTACGGTCCTCAATGTAATTTTCACTGGTCCCAAGGCAGATTCCTCATTTTGCCGGCCCTTTAAGTCCTCCCTATACTGCAAGCACGCACGTGCGGTGTTCAATAGTCACTACAGTTCCAATGTCTCCTATGTCATGTATATACAGCAGTCTCGGTGTCTCCTTTGGGTTGTATATGCAGCAGTTCCACTGCCTCCTATGTGATGTACTTACTGCAGTTTTGTTGCCTTCTTTGTGATGGATATGTAAGACGATGGACATACTGCCCACATTTCCCCCTGAAGACACATTGTCTCCTATGTGATGGCTATATAGCAGTCTCGGTGTCTCCTATATGATGTTTATACCGCAATCTTGGTGTCTCCTATGTGATGTATGTTCAGCAGTCTTGATGCCTCCTATGTAATGCATGCAGCAGTCTCAGTGTTTCCTATGTGATGTACAGTATATACAGCAGACTCTGTGTCTCCTATGAGATGCATATACAGTACTTTCGTGGTCTCCTATGTGATGGATACATAGCAGTTTCGGTAGCTCTCATGTAATGTATATACAGGAGTTTCGGTGTCTCATATGTGATGTATATACCGCAGTCTCAATGACTCCTACTTAATGTATACAGCAGTCTCAGTGTATCCTATGTGATGTATACAGCAGTCTCAGTGTCTCTTATGTGATGTACAGTCATATCCAAAAGTGTTGGCACCCATTAAATTGTTCCAGAAAATGAAGTATTTCTCCCAGAAAATTATTGCAATTACACATGTTTTGTTATACACATGTTCATTTCCTTTGTGTGTATTGGAACAATACAAAAAATAGAGGATAAAAAGGCAAATTGGACATCATTTTACACAAAACCCCAAAAATGGGCTAGACAAAATTTTTGTCACCTTTCCAAAATTGTGGGTAAACAACTTGGTTTGATGCATGTGATGCTCGTTCAAACTCACCTGTGCCAAAAGTAACAGGTGTGAGCATTATGAAAATCACACCTGAAACCATATAAAAAGAGAAGTTGACTTAATCTTTGCATTTTGTGTCTATGTGTACCACACTAAACATGAAGAACAGAAAGAGGAGAAAAGAACTGTCTGAGGACTTGAGAACCAAAATTGTTGAAAAATATAATCAATCTCAAGGTTACAAATCCTTCTCCAGAGATGGAGAGCATTTTATAAACCATTCAATAAGCAGTAGTAGCGCTTTTTTTCTCCTATCGTAGCGACCATGTTATTGTCAGGTGCCAAGAAGATGCAGGAGCTGCTGGTTCTGAGCAGATATCAATCAGCTCAACACTATAAGCAGGAGGTTGAATATGCACTGTAATTTGGGCTAATATATAATTTCTGGATAAAAGTGTTAAATTTTAAAGATGTGGCCAAATTTATCAAACATATTCCAACGGTTATGATAAATTTGGCTCAAAAAATGACATTGCGACTACAAGCAAAAATTACTTTCTAACTTCTCATCTTGATACGTTCCCTTCAAAGAGTAAATAAATGAAAAGATAAATTAAAACAAATCAATCAAAAATAAAACAAAATAATAAAAAAATAGCACTAGTTTAAGGACCATCATTAGCTACCAATGTATTTGGCACCTAATGAGTTAACTTTAGTTAAGTCCAAGTGGGTGTTATTAGATAGTTTTCATTGGGCGTGTACCTCTGCCTCCTCTATGATGCAAACCAATCATAAACAGGCAGCAACATAGAAGTGTAGAAAAACCTGTGATGATGTCATCTGGGTCACCTGACCTGAGTCCACAGGTCCAAAAGTTGGAGTGTGCAGCCTAAATAAACACTGAAGAAACATTACACAGTACAGAAGTGTGAAGTTAACTCCAGTTAAAGGGGTTGTCTAGGAGTTTAACATCCGTTGGCATTCAAAACTGCTCTGTTACGAAGCTGCACAGCACAGCTCCACTGACAGAATAGTGGCCGTGGCTGTGTACTGCACACCCACCCCCTATTGATTTGATTGAGGGGCAGAAGTGTGCAGTAGATAGGGGGCAGAAGTGCACAGTAGATAGGCAACAGAAGTGCGCCAACACCAGGAACGGCTGATCGGCAAGGGTGCCAGGTGTTGCACCCCCACCGATCAGACATTGATGACCTATCCTAAGGATAGGCCATCAATGTTAAAATCCCGAACAACCCTTTTAATATTTCCACACTTCTGTGCTGTGTATAGCTGCAATACTTATTTAACCTGCTAGCAGAACCTGTAGACTCAGGTCATGTGACACTGATGACATCATCACAGGTCCTTCTGCATGTCTATGTTGCTGTCTGCTTATGATTGGTCAGCATCATACAGGAGGCAGAAGGACACTAAGGAAAAACCATCTACTAACCTCCACTTGGACTTAACTAAAGTTAACTCATTAGGTGGCAAATACTTTGATTGCTAATATCTCTACAACGGAGATTAAAAAAATAACAAAGTTTTATTCGGCTTTGAAGCAAATATTACACTGTGTGTCCACATGAACATTCCTTAATACTTACCTCCTCTCCTGCCCTCATAAGAACTTTCTGATTATGGATATTTCCAGAATTTGAGTTCTCATCAGATATAATTATTCCATGACATTACCATCTATTACGTACCATGTAGTTCTCTTTTATAAACAATTATTCATTTTCCCCAGCACATTTAATGCACTTAAATTCATAAAAATGAGTTTTGTTGATAAAATGGAAAATCTGTTCCATTACAAAGTCAAATTTATTTTTCTTTAAATGTTCAGTAAAGTAGCAGAACACAACTAGAACAAAAAAGACGATTCCATTAACATAGATAGACAGATAAATGAGGTAGTTTCAGAACAAAACGAGACACTTTTTTCCCCAGAGACCAAATTCTCATGAACATATGTGACTATATTAAAGCAGCTGTCTTAGATTACAAAAATATGGCTGCTTTTTTCCAAAAACAGTGCCACACTCATCCATAGATTGTGTGGTATTGCACCCCATTTACACTGATGGGGAGGAGCAGCAATTACTGACACAACCTATGGTTCTCATCTTGGTTTTGGCTTTAAATGTATGGCTTCCACATGGATTTGCAGTATCCCTAACACTATATGGTCCAACTAGGAGTGGACACAGCTAACTGATGACTGATATGCAAAAATTGCAAGTTCTGCAGCAGTGAAGAGACTTATTATATCATTCCTGGTGGTCTAAGGAAGTGAAGGGAATCATAATATTAAGCTTGGTAGTCTAGGGAAGTGAAGGGAATCATGCTATCATCCATGGTAGTCAAGGGAAGTGAATAGAAATATGATATCCCTGGTGGTCTGGAGAAGTGAAGGGGATTTTAATAACATCCCTGGTGGTCTAGAGGAGTGAAGGTAATCATGATAACATATATAGTAGTCCGGGGAAGATGATAGATTCATGATATTATCCCTGGTGGTCTAGGGGAGAGAACGTAATCCTGATATCGTCCCTGGTGGTCTAGGGAAATGAAGGAATTCAAGATATTAGCACTTGTGATATACATAAGTAAAGGGTATAATAATAGTATCTCCGGAAGTCTAGGAAAGAGAAAGGGTTAGAGTGATTTTTCAGGACCCTTTAAATTTTAGCATTTTTGGTGGTCTTGGGCAAAAGTGTGTTAAAATCAAGGGCAGTGAAAGGATTAAAGATGTCATCCATGGTGATCTAAGAATTTATGGTATAATCTTGGCTATCTATAGAAATAAAAAAAGGTATTATTAACCTCCCTGATGGTCTAGTGCAGGGGTGAGGAACCTTTGGATATTTAGACCATCACTCAGGTGCTGTACAAAATTATAAACTTGAAATATGTCCTGCTATATTTGGTCAAACATTTAATTAACTCCTCCCTTATGTGATGGCTCTAGCTACTTCTCTTTGGTGCGACTGTGATGTTAGGTGGTATTGATGTGATGTTAGGTGGTATTGATGACGTTGCTACTTGCAACTGCTTTTCCAGATTTGCATCAGTTTGTAGGCAAGTTGAATCTTTGCAATAAACTTTGAAAAGAACTCGCAGCAGTAAGTTCTGAACACAGATGTATATTACATTGCAGGTCTCCTCACAGTGAGAAATTCATCACTGCTCATGTTAGATTTATAGATTTCAAGCAGTGGGGGGTCTGCAGTATACACATCACATAGGAAATACTGAAACTGCTTTATACATCACATATGAGACGCAGAGTACTGTATATACATCACACAGGAGATGCTCGGACTGGAGCATATACATCAGATAGGATACACTGGGGCATATACCCCACAGGAGATGCTGGGGCATATACATCACAGGAGATGCTAGGGCATATACATCACAGGAGATGCTGGGGCATATACATCACAGGAGATGCTGGGGCATATACATCACAGGAGGGGCTGTGGCTGCCTCTGCTGTTGTCGTCATCGATGGGACAGGAGTGCAGAGCACGCTGACTCCGCCCACATGGAACGTCCTGGTGCTGGCACACGTCAGGACATAAGCATTCAGTGCACACGCCACAGCGTTCAGCAGTGCGTGCAGTGTCAGTAGCAATTAAGCTTTTTACCTGCCGTTGACACTAGCTCTATGATCCTCAGCCCAAGCACTGTGAACCCCAGGAATTTGCCCAGGGGCTGGACAAAAGGACTTTTACGGTCTGCAAGCAGGAGGTTTCCCACCCCTGGTCTAGCGCAATGAAAGTGTGTTAACATCCACTATGAGCTGAGCAGTAAAGAGATTTATACCAAGATTCCTGGTCATCTGGAGGAGTTAAGAAATATTAAAAATATCCCTGGTGGTGTAGAGCAGTTTTAAAGTTAACAGCCCTGTTGGTCTAGGGCAGTGAAAGTATTAATGTTAACATCCTTTATGGGTTAAGCCAGTATAGAAATTGCAGACAACATCACTTTGGACTAGGCAAGGGGAAGTGATGCTTTTCAGACACAAAGATATGACATCAGTTACCAGTCAATCATCTCAGACAATCAGAGAATCTGTCATTGGCTGACTGGGATGACACATTGATGACGCATTATTTTATGAGAGATCTATTAAGAGTTTGAGACGGGAAAAGAGGCAAGAGATATCATAGAGAATATAGGCAAGCTACCCTATGTCTCTCGTGGGTCCTCGTCCCTGTCTGTGCCTCTGTAAACGCATTGTCTGGTTGCTCAAATGAAGGAGATGACCCCCTGCCTTATATGTTACATTGTAGATATGCCCTTGATCAATTCCTTTTTTTCTCCTAAAACTTTTTTTTTATGGAGTTTGTTTGTCTCAGCTGGTCATCTCTTTCAAAGGAGGTGGTTGTCCCCTAATGATATCGGGCCATATAGCAGTTGATTCTTCTTTTTTGCAAATATCCCCTTCTCCATTTTTGGGGACACGAAAAGGGAGTATCAACTGTTCCTTAGTCTGAGCCTTCTCTAAAAGAATTGTCTGGTTTACCAGAGGAAGCTGGATGCTTCCTTCTATGGCATAGTGGCCAACTTTTTGTAGGTCTTGTAGGAGATTCTGGATTGTGAAATTGCAATTTTTTTTGCATGGCAATACTTAACTTTTTACAAGCCATGCCCCTTCCATGCTCTTGTTTCCTACTGCCTGAATGTGCATCTCGACATCAAGACTTGTTGCTGCTTTCCAGGAGGTTCTGGGGGATTTCTGTGGCACCCAGTAGATTTATCAACTTTTTAAGAGTCCAGAAGATCTTCCCTTTTTCAAGGACCCTCAGGGATGTTCTTGAAAAGTTGACAAGTATGCCTTATACCTCGGTAGTTAGTTATCCAAATGGAGGAAGTGGAACCCCTCAGCTATCTGGTTCTCCTAACAGTTTTGTCTCTCAACTTGGTAGTGATGCTCAGAATCTTTTTGACATCCATAGTGGTTATATCCTTGATCAGATTTTGGACTCCTGAGACTCCTTTAGAGTTATTGTCTGGTTAGCTTAAAAGGAATAAGTGTGTCACCCTCAGCTGTTGTGTACCATATCAAGTAGCCTCTATATCTCCTACCACAGTAATTATATCCTTGATCAGATCTTTTTGGGGTAAGGATATTATTTGGATGTCCAAATGGAAGATTTCACCAACCCCAGTAGATCCTTTTTGCTATTCAGAAAATTATTTAAAGGGATTATTTGGTTGTCCAAATAGACACAGTGTCCATCTCAGTTAGTTGGTGCCATGGCAGTTCCTATGTTACCCTCCCAATTATGCCCTTGGTCAGATACCTTTTGGATATTTCTTTAGAGGGATTATTTGATTGATTAAACAGAGATGATGGTCCCCATGGCAGTTACTAATTTTCTGGCACAAGGTATGCCCTTGATCACATCCAGTTAAAATTATTGGAATTAAGAAACAAAAATCTAATATCTATGATCATATTTAGTGCAATATTTATGTAGACATGATAATAGATTTGTATATCTGGATAGGGCTTGTTTTGACTACTTTCTCTTCTTCCTTGTCCACTTGTTTTTAAGTATCGATAACGAACCTTCCAGGAAACATAGTTTGGACCATGGAGGGGATCAGCCTTTACAAAGGAAGCCATAGAGAAAGGCCACTAGGGACATCCTTCTCTGTAGCACAATTAATGACTGTCCAAACAGTGT
This sequence comes from Phyllobates terribilis, assembly GCF_046119375.1. Classification (NCBI taxonomy): domain Eukaryota; kingdom Metazoa; phylum Chordata; class Amphibia; order Anura; family Dendrobatidae; genus Phyllobates; species Phyllobates terribilis. Next base: position 94,486,526 of record NW_027362765.1, read on the forward strand.
TGATAGTATGGTAGTTACGTATACCCTTGATCGGATTCCAGTTAAAATGATTGGAATTCGAAAACCAAAAGGTAATACCTATGGTCAAAGTGCACCCTTTATGCAGACATGAGAGCAGATTGTAGGTTTTGGCTACTATTTTTGCATCTTGTGCATATACAGTTATATGAAAAAATTTGGGCACCCCTATTAATCTTAAGCTTATTGTTTTATAAAAATTGGTGTTTTTGCAACAGCTATTTCAGTTTGATATATGTAATAACTGTTGGACACAGTAATGTTTCTGCCTTGAAATGAGGTTTATTGTACTAACAGAAAATGTGCAATCTGCATTCAAACAAAATTTGACAGGTGCATAAGTATGGGCACCTCACCAGAAAAGTGACATTAATATTTAGTAGATCCTCCTTTTGCAAAAATAACAGCCTCTAGTCGCTTCCTGTAGCTTTTAATGAGTTCCTGGATCCTGGATGAAGGTATTTTTGACCATTCCTCTTTACAAAACAATTCCAGTTCAGTTAAGTTTGATGGTCGCCGAGCATGGACAGCCCTCTTCAAATGATCCCACAGATGTTCAATGATATTCAGGTCTGGGGACTGGGATGGCCATTCCAGAACATTGTAATTGTTCCTCTGCATGAATGCCTGAGTAGATTTGGAGTGGTGTTTTGGATCATTGTCTTGCTGAAAGATCCATCCCCTGCGTAACTTCAACTTTATCACTGATTCTTGAACATTATTGTCAAGAATCTGCTGATACTGAGTGGAATCCATGCGTCCCTCAACTTTAACAAGATTCCCGGTGCCGGCATTGGCCACATAGCCCCAAAGCATGATGGAACCTCCACCAAATTTTACTGTGGGTAGCAAGTGTTTTTCTTGGAATGCTGTGTTTTTTTGCCGCCATGCATAACGCCTTTTTGTATGACCAAACAACTCAATCTTGGTTTCATCAGTCCACAGGACCTTCTTCCAAAAAGATATTGGCTTCTCCAATTGTGCTTTTGCATACCTCAGCCGACTCTGTTTGTGGCGTGCTTGCAGAAACAGCTTCTTTCGCATCACTCTCCCATACAGCTTCTCCTTGTGCAAAGTGCATTGTATAGTTGACCGATGCACAGTCACACCATCTGCAGCAAGTTGATGCTGCAGCTCTCTGGAGGTGGTCTGAGGATTGTCCTTGACTGATCTCACCATTCTTCTTCTCTGCCTTTCTGATGTTTTTCTTGGCCTGCCACTTCTGGCCTTAACAAGAACTGTCCCTGTGTTCTTCCATTTCCTTACTATGTTCCTCACAGTGGAAACTGACAGGTTAAATCTCTGAGACAGCTTTTTGCATCCTTCCCCTGAACAACTATGTTGAATAATCTTTGTTTTCAGATCATTTGACAGTTGTTTTGAGGAGCCCATGATGCCACTCTTCAGAGGAGATTCAAACAGGAGAACAACTTGCAAATGGCCACTTTAAGTAGCTTTTCTCATGATTGCATACACCTGGCTATGAAGTTCAAAGCTCAATGAGGTTACAAAACCAAAAAAAGTGCTTTAGTAAGTCAGTAAAAAGTAGGTAGGAGTATTTAAAACAAGAAAATGATAAGGGTGCCCATACTTATGCACCTGTCAAATTTTGTTTGAATGCAGATTGCACATTTTCTGTTAGTACAATAAACCTCATTTCAAGGCAGAAACATTACTGTGTCCAACAGTTATTACATATATCAAACTGAAATAGCTGTTGCCAAAGCACCAATTTTTATAAAACATTAAGCTTAAGATTAATAGGGGTGCCCAAACTTTTTCATATAACTGTATCTTTCCAAGGTGCAGGTGCAAAACAGTCAGGCTTGGGTCCTGCTCTGTCCCCGTCTATTTTGAGTCTTGCTGACACATAGCGAGGTGAAATACTAGAGTTAAGGACCATCCTGATTGGCTATACTTTGTCACGGTGGCATCGCTTTCACGCTTTTTTGATCAAAATATTGTGAAATAAGTATGCTGTGTTATTTACATGTACTATTACTATTTATTTACTTACTTAATGGAGGGTATTTGCTCATTGTTTTTATCGCGGGTTCTATCTGTTAATGGCAACAGTGTGAATGTGCACATACACATTGCACTTATACCAACAGGTGTGCTGGCACATTTCTTTGGTTTTACCATTTCTTCGTCCTGGTCCACTTGGTTTTAAGTATATCTAATAAACCTTTCAGGAAATATGGTTTGAACCATGGATGGGATCAAACTTCAAAAATGAAGCCATAGATGAAGGCCACCAGGAACATCCTTCTACTATGTAGCAAAATTAATGGTTGTCCAAGTAGCTTTGGTGTCCCCATGGCAGTTCCTTACCCTGTTAGTTATACGTTTAATCAAAACCCTTTAAAATTAATAAAATTTGCAACAAGAAATCTTTCAATAGGCACCTTAAGCATAAACCTTCATGTAGACATGAGAGTAGAACGTATGATTTGTAGTCCTGGACCTTATTTTGACTGCCACTTTTACCTCTTTGTCCAGTTGTTTTTCAGTGTCTCAACAAAGCGTCCCAGACAACTTGGGATGTGACTATGGATGGAAGATCAAAAAGAAATAATGAGATTTTCTTTCAATGAGGAAGCCATAGAGGCAAACCACCAGAGATATCCTTCTTCTCTGTAGCACAATTAATGGTTGTCCAAGTAACTTGGGTGGCCTCCTCAGTTGTCTCCATGGCTGTTCCTATGCCCCTTACCCTGTTATGCGTTTAATCAAAACCCTTTAAAATTAGTAGAATTTGCAACCAGAAATCTTTCAATGGTCACCTTAAGCACAAACCTCCATATAGACATGAGAGTAGAACGTATGCTTTGTAGTCCTGGACCATATTTTGACTGTCAGCTTTCCCTCTTTGTCAACTTGTTTTTCAGTATCTCAACAAAACCTCCCAAACAACTTGGGATGTGACCAGGGATGGGAGATCTAAAAGAAATGAAATAATGAGATTAGCTCTCAAAGAGGAAGCCATCAAGGCAAGCCATCAGGAACATCATTTTTCTCTATAGCACATTTTATGTATTAAAGTAAAAAAAAAATAATAAAAAAGTTATTTTTCACTCTTCAAAAAGCCATTTTTTGCTTGAGTGATGAAGGCTGGCCATATGTCTCCTACTCATCTCTTGTCTCTTTACGACTACTCACGTGCCTTCTAATAAAGCGGTGAAGGTTGCTTTGCATCCCCCCCCCCATGAAGACAGGAGGGAGAGGGGGGTGACAGAGCTGGGGGCTTATTCCTGACAGAGGAGGACTGAAGTCTGTAGGAACATGAAGCTACAAACGGAAGCAAACGAACCAATTAAGGTGAAAATAAAAAGAGATGATCAGGACGGATGACGCGTCTCGTCAGAGAGAAGTCACAGAGTGAGGCAGCGGGCGTTGGAATTCAATCCGTGCTCATTAAATCCTGCATAGTGACACGCAAAGAAAGGGACGCGCCAACCGCCATCCCTTCTTCTCCAAAAACAGCCACTAACAAGCACTTAACCCTTTCTAGCCTGCTATGAAAGAGACGGCTTCCTCTCAGAAATAGCGTATGCTTCTGACTTGTTTTTCTGTGTCCGATGGGCTCTCTGACGGTGTTAATTGCGACAATTAACCTAACCTCTCAGCTGCACGGCAGTTATCACTTAATAGGAAGTCATTTCCTCATTTCCATGTTGTATATTTTAGCTGTATGCTGTGCCTCAGAGATATTCGTACAATCCAAAATGTAGGTTATACAAAGTATATGTGTATCTCCGCTAGGTTCCCCCCCTTCTATGTTAATTCAATATCACAAAAGAGACTTTAGCTCCCATTAGGCACCAGGGTTTAGGTGTGAGTGCAACTTTTTTACCCCTAACTGGTCCTACAGGATCATAAATTGTTACATTTTAAGAGTTGCCATTAGGTTTCATAAAGACGTGACCGCCCATAAACAGTGTCACACGTAATACCCCCATAATAAGTGTCAGACAAAGTACCCCCATTGATATGTCATGAAACGTGCCCATCTTTTCAGTGTCAGGCATAATTTTCTCTTTAGCTGGAGTGCTTTCTTCGGCATACCTTGAAGATCATGAAAATCTGTAAGCAGACTCTCATCTACTGTGTCTCATCTACAATCCTGCTGTCTTCTGATATAACAGATGAGCCTTTAGACTCCCTCCAGCAAAAGGAAATATGTGCAACTACTTCCTCTACACCCTCAAAACCAGTCCCCTTATGTACAGTGTCAGCCAGATTGCCCCCATGAGCAGTATCAGCTGTGTGCTCCAATAAACATTGACTGCCAGAGTAGCCAATATCAGTGCCAGCTAGAGAGTAATTAAACTTAGTGCCAAAGTTTCCCATTAAATAATGTCAACCATAATTCCTCCATAATCGGTAGCAATGCCACTATTCTAGGTGTCATACAAAGTGGCCCCACAGTGGCATGTAAAACTTTGGGCACCCCTGGTCAAAGATATTGTTATTCTGAACAATTACACAAGTTGAAAATTAAATGATCTCTAAAAGGCCTAAAGTTAAAGATAACACATTTCCTTTGTATTTTAGGCAAAAAAAATAAACATTGTAATTTTTTTACATTTTAAAAATTACAAAAAGGAAAATGGGCTGATGCAAAAGTTTGGGCACCCTTTGAGATTTGTGTGCCCAGATAACTTTGACCAATGTTCCAGACCTTAATTAGCCTTTTAGAGTTATGGCTTGTTCACTATCATCGTTAGGAAAAGCCAGATGATGCAAATTTCCCAACTTAATAAAAACCCATTCTCCTCTAACTTTGTGCCAAAAAAAGCAGCCATGAGTTCTTCTAAGCAGCTGCCTAGCACTCTGAAAATGAAAATGGTGGAGGCCCGCAAAGTAGGAGAAGGCTATAAGAAGATAGCAAAGCGTTTTCAAGTTGCCATTTCCTCAGTTTGAAATGTAATTAAGAAATGGCAGTTAACAGGAACAGTAGAGGTCAAGATAAGGTCTGAAAGATGTTACATGCACGCCGCTAGGTTCAGATAGGGGCGAGACAGGTTACATGAATTCTTTGGAATCCTGGGGGAATTGTTACTCAGGGCGACCATAGACCATGTGCTGCTGCTTTTCTAAGGCACACAGCACAGGGGTATTGACCCTCAGGCACAGACACGTAGGTTGTTTCACTTGCTGACCAGACACACTTGACAAGAGTCCTCAAACGGTAGAACAGTAGCATTTAATAAAAAGCCGCATAGCCAGTGCAAGTTAAGTCTTATGAGCAACAGGCTCCAGTGACAAACAGTACAGTTTCCTTAGCAGCACAGCAGTTCACAGTCTTCCCAGTAGTACAGGACAGCACAGTTCTAATGCAAAGGCACATCAATGAACGCAGCATTCTTTACAGCACAGTGAGATGGAGGAGTGGGGGAGGCTTTGCTGAGGAAGATGATCCCTGTGACACCATTTCTTCCAGTCCTTATCTTTCTGCCTTAAAATACTCTGCACTGTTAGTTCAGGAACCTGACCTGTGCTTAGCTTCACTCCTGACTTGAATCCTTTTCACTTGCAGGGGGGCTTCTGTGAGATACAGAACACACACACCACCTTTCTCTTCGGCTCCAGCCAGACTGTAAACAACTTCCCCACAATCCCCCTGGGGCTCTGCTAAAACACTCCCCTTCTCCTGTGACTGTGCAAACCCCTCTAGTTGCTGGATGCTTCTGGAGCACAACACTTCCTGTCTCATGTGCTTGTGTTACTTCTAATAGTTGCTGAATACTTTTAAAGCAACAGCACTACTTCTGCATGTCACACTCTTCCCTCCTTTTTGAATGTCGTCCTCAACATTCGTCTTAATTGGTCAATCTGACAAATTCTGAGACATTGGTGAAAGTTGGATAACTTTATATACAAATTGGTATTGTGAAATTGGTATAATGTTCATAAACATTGATAACAACCTAATATTTCGACCTTATTCTTGTAGGATGCCTGTAAGAAATAAACAATTAACATAATTAAACAATCAGCATCTCTTCAGCTGGAGCTTTTCGTAAGTCTTCAACCAGCTCTCTCTCTCTAGGCTTTAACAGTTCTTTGTTTCTACAAAGTCTTTTAAGGAAAAACAAAGCATGAAAACAAGTCTTTCCACCAGCCAACATCTTCCATACAGCCTCTTGTAGCATCGGCGTCTCTGCCTCCTGCCGGGCAGAGATGCCGCTCCCCTCACCGCCGCGGTCCAGGTCCGGCGTCCTCCCGCTTCCCCGCTGCTATGGCACGCACTGCGCGCAGCTTCCCGGGCGCTGTGCTTAGGGCGCGCGCGCGGGCGCTCCCTCCCTCTTAAAGAGGCTGCGCGCGCCTTCCTATAGAGTCCCCGGCCAATGGCCGGAGGACTTCCCCTATATTAGGCACCTCCTCCAATATGGAGGTGCCTGTGCAAGGTTGTTGTTCCATGTGCTAAACACTTGCTCCAGCTCTCAGGTCCCTCTGCCTGACAGTCCTGCCTGCCAGTCTTCTGTCAGTCCAGCCCGCCAACCTGTCTAACAGTTCTGTTCTCCAGTCTGTCTACAGTTGTGCACGCCAGCCTGCTTACCTGGAGCACCTGTCTGTAACCTGCCGTGCCAGCCAGTTTGCCTACCTGGAGCACCTGCCTGTTACCTGTCGTGCTCGTCAGCCAGTCTACCCAAAGCACCTGCCAGTTACCTGCCATGCCCACCTGCTCGCCTACCTGGAGCACCGGTCTGGCTATCTGCCGAACCTGCCTGCTTATCTACCCGGTCCACCCGTCAGACTTCCTGCCGCACTCATCAGCTGTAACGGTCAGTTCCTGCCATCTGACCTGTGGGAGTCACCTGCTCTCACACAAGGTTGGTCCCAGAGTGGCACCTGGTCCACCAGCCCGGTCCCTGGTTCACAGAGTTGACTGAGCCACCGTGCGACCTTGGTCAGGCCGTGTAGGCACTTAATCACGCCCCTCTGGTCCCTCCTTGCACCGAAGCACAGAGGTTCTATCACCTGGACTCGTAACACCTCTCAGTGGTGAATACCACTCAAGTGGGCTTACCTGGTCCGTAGGCAGAGATACCGGTTTCCAGTAGACAGTCCTGGGCACTTGACTTGGTTCACCAAGTGTCTCATACGTTAGAATCACGGGCCTCCTCACTTCTCGAATCGACATCCTCCTGGTGGGTTGTTCCTCAGAGACCACGGGTTCTTCGGTCACAGAAGTTTCTTCTGCCGCACTCATTTCCCGTGCTTCCTCAGATGCTCTTGGAGCTGCCTCTGTAAGTTCCTGTACTTCTCCTGAGTCGCTTGTTTTCGCACGGTCTGGTACTTCCGCTCCTTCTGAGTGTCGATCGGTCTCTTCAGTGGCCGGAGTTCGATCACCAGATTTGAACTGGACTTCATCTGAACTCCTTGGTATGAACTCTGGAGCCTCAGGACTTAGTTCACTCTCTTGAGGATGGTACTCCTTGTCGGTCCGAGAAATACAACATTATGTTCTTCTCCATCGGAACTTTCAAGGTCACTATCCACCTCCAGAGCTTCAGTCTGAGGTCGTCCCGTAGTCGATCTCGGACAATGTCGGTCTACTTCTGGGAAGTCTTGTTGTGGTGGGAGATAATCACAGGGTAGCAGTAAATTCCGATGGACTATTCTGGTTTTCTTGTCTCCCTTTTCCAATCGGATTTCATATACTGGGCTTTCCTTCTTACGACCACATACACCTTGTCTTCCCAGTACGAACGAAGTTTTCCTGGACCGCCATTCTCACACACGTTCTTGGCTAGCACTCGGCTTCCTGGTGACAATTCTGCTCCATAACATTTCCAATCATAGTACTCCTTACTCTTGCTCTGTCCTTGCGTAACCACTTTGGACGCTATGTTATATGCCTCTGCCATCCGTTCCTTCCATTTGTGAAAGTACTCCGGATACATTCTGTAAGTCTCTGACACCGGAGTATCAAACATGATGTCGATTGGTAGTCTTGGTGATCGTCCATACAATAGGAAAAAGGGTGAGTAACCCATTGCATTGCTCTTTGTACAGTTATAGGCATAGCTCTTCCAGTCTTTCTTCTCACAGCTGTTAAAGTGCGCAACATCGACAATAATGTCCGGTTAAAATGTTCCACTTGTCCATTACCCTCTGGGTGATAGGGTGTTGTGTGGGATCTCTGAATTCTACAATACTTTCCTAGCTTGGCAAAGAGCTGGGTCTCAAATTCTCTTCCTTGGTCGTGGTGTAACCTCGTAAGCAAAATCATTGAAGATCTTCTCTGCTGCTGTTCGACCTGATTTATTGGTGGTGGCATATTCTTGAGCAAATCGAGTGAAATGGTCCATCACTACCAAGGTGTATTCGTAACCACCCTTGCACGTCTCGAGATGTAGAAAGTCTATTGAGACCATCTCAAACGGATACGTAGTTTGGATGTTGCCCATAGGTGCCCGGGTTGATGTGTTGGGATGTTTATCTTTCAGACACCCACACTCCCTGGTCACGTACCTCTCAATATCTCTCTGCATGTACAGCCATAAGAAACTTTCAAGGATCAAATTTGTTGTCCTTTCCACTCCCAGGTGTCCCATGTTTTCATGGAGTTCTTTGAAGACCAACCTACGGAATACTCTGGGTAGTACCAACTGCCAGTTTTGTCCTCCTTTACGATACAGGATACCGTCTTCACAGAGGTAGAGCTTCGTCCATTCTTTAATTAAAACAGATACTGCGGGTGACTCATTGTCTCTCTCCCATTTACTTGAAAACCGATTTTGGGCCACATAAAGTGCAGTAGTATTCTACCAATTATCTGATCTTCCCATTCTGCTCTATGGATTTTCCCTTTTGGTAGTTGTTGAATAGACCGGGGGTGATCTTGTTCTCTCGCTTTTATGGTGGTTTCCACCGTAAATGGACACCACAATGGTGTGTCTTCTTCCTGATAAGCTTGTGCTGCTTGGCTAGTGCTCTCAATTGCTTCCAGACTGACTTCCTCCAAGCATTCTTGCATGAATTCCTCAGGCTCTAGTGGCATTCTTGACAATCCGTCAGCATCCGCATTGCATTTTCCTGGCCTGTACTTGATGCTGAAATTGAAGTCCGCTAGTTCAGCGACCCATCTCTGACCCGTTGCATTCAGTTTGGCTGTAGTAAGGACATAGGTCAAAGGTTGTTGTCAATGTATACCTCAAACTCTTTGCTGTAGTAGAGATAAATCGTTCACAGATAGCCCATTTCAATGCCAGGAACTCCAATTTTCCACAATGTAGATGGTAATTCTTCTTGGCTTCTGTCAACGTTCTAGAACCGTAACCGATGCCTCTCATTTTTCTATCTTGATGCTGAAACAGGGCAGCTCCCAGTCCAACTTGAGAAATGACACAATGAAGAACAAATAGTAAATTGAAATCAGGATATCCCAAGATGGGTGGTTTTACCAGGTAGTCTACTAGTTCTTCCAATACCTCTTGGTGGTCTGCTGTCCAGAGAATGGGCTGTTGGGGCGAAACAGCGTTGTTTCTTTTAAGCCCGGTCCTACCCGCGTTCTTCTTTTTCTCCATGGGTGTTGTTGTCTCTGTCATCCACCCAAGAGGAGGTATAGTGGAGCAGCAATCCAAGAGAAGTTCCGAATTTAAGTACGATAGTAGGAGAGGAATCCTAATATCTGCCTCAACTTCCCGACAGTAGAGGGCCGCTTGTCTTTTAAGGCCAGTACCGGAGCGATTTCTGCTGGGTCCATGGTATATCCTTCTCCGGACACAATTTTCCCTAGAAATCAGACTTGTCTTTTGAACAGTTCACACTTCTTTGGGGTCAACTTAACTCCGTGTTGTTGATTCTGTTGTAATACAGTGCTGGCCAAAAGTATTGGCACCCCTGCAATTCTGTCAGATAATACTCAGTTTCTTCCTGAAAATGATTGCAATCACAAATTCTTTGGTATTATTCTCTTCATTTAATTTATCTTCAATGAAAAAAACACAAAAAGAATTGTCCTAAAGCCAAATTGGATATAATTCCACACCAAATCTAAAAAAAAGAGGGTGGACAAAAGTATTGGCACCCTTTGAAAAATCATGTGATGCTTCTCTAATTCGTGTAATTAACAGCACCTGTAACTTATCTGTGACACCTAACAGGGGTTGGCAATAACTAAATCACACTTGCAGCCAGTTAACATGGATTAAAGTTGACTCAACCTCTGTCCTGTGTCCTTGTGTGTACCACATTGAGCATGGAGAAAAGAAAGAAGACCAAAGAACTGTCTGTGGACTTAAGAAACCAAATTGTGAGGAAACATAAGCAATCTCAAGGCTACAAGTCCATCTCCAAAGACCTGAATGTTCCTGTGTCTTCCGTGTGCAGTGTCATCAAGAAGTTTAAAGCCCATGGCACTGTGGCTAACCTCCCTAGATGTGGACGGCAAAGAAAAATTGACTAGAGATTTCAAAGCAAGATTGTGCGGATGGTGGATAAAGAACCTCGACTAACATACAAACAAGTTCAAGCTGCCCTGCAGTCCGAGGGTACAACAGTGTCAACCCGTACTATCCGTCGACGTCTGAATGAAAAGGGACTGTATGGTAGGATACCCAGGAAGACTCCACTTCTTACCCCGAGACATAAAAAAGCCAGGCTGGAGTTTGCCAAAACTTACCTGAGAAAGCCTAATGAGACAAAAGTAGAGCTTTTTGGGAAAAAGCATCAACATAGAGTGTACAGGAAAAAAAAAGAGGCATTCAAAGAAAAGAACACGGTCCCTACAGTCAAACATGGCGGAGGTTCCCTGATGTTTTGGGGTTGCTTTGCTGCCTCTGGCACTGGACTTCTTGACCGTGTGCATGGCATTATGAAGTCTGAAGACTACCAACAAATTTTGCAGCATAATGTAGGGCCCAGTGTGAGAAAGCTGGGTCTCCCTCAGAGGTCATGGGTCTTCCAGCAGGACAATGACCCAAAACACACTTCCAAAAGCACTATAAAATGGTTTTAGAGAAAGCACTGGAGACTTCTAAGGTGGCCAGCAATGAGTCCAGACCTAAATCCCATAGAACACCTGTTGAGAGATCTCAAAATGGCAGTTTGGAGAAGGCACCCTTCAAATATCAGGGACCTGGAGCAGTTTGCCAAAGATGAATGGTCTACAATTCCAGCAGAGCATTGTAAGACACTCATTGATGGTTATCGGAAGCGGTTGTTCGCAGTTATTTTGGCTAAAGGTTGTGCAACCAAGTATTAGGCTGAGGGTGCCAATACTTTTGTCCAGCCCTTTTTTGGAGTTTTGTGTGAAATGATCAATGATTTGATTTTTGCTTCATTCTCTTGTGTTTTTTCCTTGCAAGCAAATTAAATGAAGATAATAATACCAAAGAATTTGTGATTGCAATCATTTTCAGGAAGAAACTGAGTATTATCTGACAGAATTGCAGGGGTGCCAATACTTTTGGCCAGCACTGTACAGTCCTCACGTGTTCAACATGCTCCCGGAAGGTTTTGCTGTGTACCACATTGTCATCCAAGTACGGCTGGCAGATATTGTCCCTCAATCCTTCTAAACATGTCTCCATGCTCCTCTGGAATTCTGCTGGAGCTGAACTGAGCCCAAACGGTATGCGGATGCACTCATATAATTCCCACGGTGTGATGAATGCTGTCAAGGGTCTACTGGACTCTTCGACAAACCCTTGGTGTTATGCCTTACCCTGATCGAGGACAGAGAACCAGGTGCTTCCTGATAGGCTATCCAGCATGTCTTGGATCTTTGGTATCGGGTGTCGATTAGGTACTGACTTTCGGTTTATTTCCCGGTAATCACAACAGAGTCTCAACGTACCGCCCTTCTTCCTAACACAGACAATAGGAGAGGAATAAGATGACTTCGACTTTTGGACCAAACCTCTGTTGATGAGATCTTCTAAATATTCATTCACGATGTAATGGTTTTGGCACAGACATGTAACTTCTGGTTACTGGGGTCGTGTCTTTCAAATGCAACGATGGGATACAGCTTATATCAGTCATCTTTGGAGAACGCATTACACTCTTCTCTCAGCATCTTTTTTGCTACCGCTAGATCTTCAGCACACAAGTGTTCCAGGGGTACTGGGGGATCCCAGGACCCCGAGGAAGATTGCGCAATTTCCTCCCCTGGGTAACTCCTGTTCCTTGGTGGGGTGACTGAATTCACTGTAGACCCCTGGGATGGTCTCACACTGGCTGGATATAACGTTTTAACGGTTTCGATGTGACCTAACACAGTCTTTGGATCCAGTATAATTTCGTGTTTCATAGTATTCATCACCGGTACTGTCACTCGAGCAAACCCACCAGTAGAAATCTTAAGCACAGTTTCACCTTGAACTAGGTCTTCCGGAAGTTGGTTGGGCGCAAGCCTACCTTGACTTCTTTTAGATCCATTGTATTCTGTGCTTTCTTTACTCTATGAATCACGTTTTCAACCACGGCGTTGGGTATGGCGAGCGATGTAGCCATTCCATCCACCACCAACGCCCCTGTGTTGTGATTCGTGATGACCTCACTGATTACATTATAACCCAGGATAGGATCCTCTGCCACGTTTTGACCACTGATCACAAGACCGAAAGCTCGATGGTGTTGCTGTTCTTCATGGCCCTGAGTTGGAAAGTCACTTCCACCCAGCCTATGAAAGGGATTTCGGTCTGGTTGACGGCTTTGCCGTGGAGTTCCACTGGACCCAAGTGGCAGGTAGCTCCTTCTCCATTCTTCATTTAAAAGGCTTGCTTGGGCTCCTGTGTCCCACAGTGCTTTAACTAGGAGTTCATCTAGCTGGCACTGTATAAAGCACCTTTCACAGATTAGGCAGATGAGGCTATCTTTACTGACTGAGGAATCCTCCTCTTAGGAGTACCTTGTTTGACCTTCGCACTGGGCATTAAGTAACTGATGCCCCTGTATCCCTTGCAGCTGTTGTAGACGGGAACACACTTGGGGATAGTACTGACGCAGCCGTTTTACCTCATGCACCGTTCTGGGGTTTGGTGAGATTTGGATTTGTTTCTGGGGCCTCCTCCGTGTCGTGGTTACCAGTCGCCCCTCACTGGTAACATCCTGTCTTTTAACACAAACGACCGTGACCAATGGCATTCCTTGGCATAATGTCCTTCCTCACCACATCTTAGACAGTGGACACACACCGTACTCTGATTTGATGAACAGCACACTTCACAAGCCGGGAATCTTCTGTTTTGGAACCCACTCCTGAGTCTGAGGGATACCGGTTCTGGCCTGGAATTAATCAACTTTTTCACCTCCATCAACTCGGCTCGCAGTTCTCCTATTACTTCCGTCCAGTCAGCGCTGGCAGGCCTCTCTTTTGTTGGTGATTTAAGTTTCCTCTTGGAGGTGGCACTGGAGGGTCTATATGATGATCTTCGGACTGGCCACTGGGGGTCTCCAACTTCAGCTGACTCATTTTGGTGATTTTAGGAGCAGAGCCTTTCTTTAACTTCTGTTCGTTTTCTGACTCCAAACTAGCGGCCTCATTCATTTTTTCAATTAGGACTTCATCCAAAATGCCAGGATCTTCTAGGTACTGTTTCAGCTGCAACTTGATATCTTTGCTGATTAATCCCGTTCCCAATGATCTCAAGAACTTCTTCTGGACTAGTCCAGCATCAAACTTCTCTTCGCTTCTACATCTCTGGATGCAAACAACAGTCTATTATTCAGTGCAACTGCTCTGAACAAAAAATTTTAGGGTGATTCATTATTTTTCTGTGAGAGGTTAATAAGTCGGTGGAACAATTCTGAAGTACTCTCTTCTTTATAGTGCCCTTTTAAAATCATCTTCAGCTGTTGCAAGGTCAATTGACTTTTCATTTCTAGCATACTACGAAGGTTTAGGCCTGGGCTGATCGCTTTCACCACCCCCTCAACGATCTCATCCGGCTGGTAGCCTTTCTGTAAGCCTGCATCGATCTGGTGCAACAAGTTCCTATAAGACAGTCTCTCTTTCTGTTCACACTCTCCAATCTGTCCCAGGATCTTGAGTTCTTTCCTTATGGTGATTTGTGGTGTTAGAGAGGACTATCTCTCTGATTTATCTAACCCCAGCAGTTTAAAGGTCCTGTTTGAGTCTATCACCCGTTCAGAGGTTTTGGTTGATTCTGGCTGTTGTTAGGGCTTTGAATTATTCTTTCAATTCCTGTAGTTCAGTCTGTGGATGGAGATTCCCGCTTTTGGTAATTGGTCCCACCCCTCCATCCTCCAACTTCAACCTAGTTAGAAACTGTGTTAGTTCCAGTAGGAATGTCCCCATGATGTCTTCAGCTTCTTTCTCCCCCAGCTCATCCATTTTTGCATTAATGGCAGCTAACAGTTGCCTGCGGTCGTGTGCTTTGGAAATCTGTTCTACTGACATCTTTATATGTTCTGCTACTGTTCTCAATTCTTCACAGGTTAACTGAAGAAGCAGCTCACTAATTATGTCCATTTGTATTTCCACATCCATTGCTGCTAGTGAATTTTTCTTTAGGGCTGGTCCCCTTTAACTGGTGTAGCAGAGTTGAGTTGAGGTGCTGTGCTGCTGTGTTTTTCCAGACTCTTTTCCTCTTCTCTCTCTACACGCTAATTCCCGCTCAGTATTCCCCGTACGGGCCACCAATGTTACACGCACACCGCTAGGTTCAGATAGGGGCGAGACAGGTTACATGAATTCTTTGGAATCCTGGGGGAACTGGTACTCAGGGCGACTATAGACCATATGCTTCTGCTTCTCTCAGGCACACAGGGGTATTGACCCTCAGGCATAGACACGTAGGTTGTTTCATTTGCTGACCAGACACACTTGACAAGTCCTCATAAACGGTAGAACAGTAGCATTTAATAAGAAGCCACACAGCCAGTGCAAGTTAAGTCTTATGAGTAACAGGCTCCAGTGACAAACAATACAGTTTCCTTAGCAGCACAGCAGTTCACAGTCTTCCAGTAGTACAGGACAGCACAGTTCTAATGCAAAGGCACATCAATGAACTCAGCATTCTTTACAGACACAGTGAGATGGAGGAGTGGGGGAGGGTTTGCTGAGGGAGATGATCCCTGTGACACCATTTCTTCCAGTCCTTATCTTTCTGCCTGACAGTACTCTGCACTGTTAGTTCAGGAACTCTACCTGACGTGTGCTTAACTTCACTCCTGACTTGAATCCTTTTCACTTGCAGGGGCGCTTCTGTGAGATACAGAACACACACACCACCTTTCTCTTCGGCTCCAGCCAGACAATAAACAACTTCCCCACAATCGCCTTGGGGCTCTGCTAAAACACTCCCCTTCACCTGTGACTGTGTTAACCCCTCTAGTTGCTGGATGATTCTGGAGCACAACACTTCCTGTCTCATGTGCTTGTGTTACTTCTAATAGTTGCTGGATGCTTTTAAAGCAACAGCACGACTTCTGCATGTCACACTCTGCATCAGCCCTACTTCTGCATGTCACAAGGACCAAGTAAATTTTCAGTGAGAGATGCTCGCAGGATTGCTAGAGAGGCAAATCAGAATCCCTGTTTGACTGTAAAAGACCTTCAGAAAGATTTAGCAGACTCTGTGTGGTACATTGTTCTACTGTTCAGAGACACCTGCACAAATATGGCCTTCATGAAAGAGTCATCTGAAGAAAACCTCTCCTGAGTCCTCACCATAAAATTCAGTGTCAGAAGTATGCAAAAGAACATCTAAACAAGCCTGATGTGTTTTGGAAACAAGTCGTGTGGACCGATAAGATTAAAATAGAAGCCTTCGGCCATAATGATCAAAGGTATTGTGGAGAAAAAGGGCACAGAATATCAGGAAAAGAACATCTCGCCAACCATTAATCATGGGGGTGTATCAATCATGCTTTGGGATTGTGTTCATGTTTCATGGGTGTTACGAATCACCATTATTCTAACCCGGGAGGCGGAGTTACTACCCGTGCAGGAAATCTGCTTCCAGCAGAGGTACTCACCTGGTCCTAGACTGAGCATCAGCCGTGTTACCAGATGCCAGCTGTCCGGCAACATTGGGCCTGGGAAGGGCTCTGCCAAAAGTCCCTCTTCCATTTAATGGGAGCTGGGTGAAGAGTATTCCCGACCCTCAAGGGCTCGCCTAGCTGGGCATCTTGCACCAAGTGTGTCTGTGGCTGTGCCTTTGCTGCTCTGGTGCCAGTCTTTTGGGTCCCTCTTAAAAGCGCATAACAGAGTAAACAGCCACGTATATAAAAAATGGATCTGGTCAAGCAGCTTACTGACCAGATGCCGGGTCTTTTGGGAATGTTCAAGGATTTGGCGGGCACCGCGAACCAGCATAGCCAGACTCTGGCTCAGAGGCTTCCCCCGACACAGGCAAGTTCTAACCCCAGTTCCACAGCGGGGGTCATTTCCATAGAACCTAAAGTGCCCCTTCCTGATTTTTTGGGGGGAGATCGGAAACAGTTTAATTATTTTACGGAGGGGTGCAGATTATATTTCCAACAGTAAGTTGGAAATCTGTGGCTAGACTTCAAAATAGCAGTGTATGCGCAAGACGACTCAGGAATCTCACAGAACTGGAAAAATTTTCCAAGGAAGAATGGATGAAAAGCCCTCAAACAAAAATTGAAAGACTCTTGGCTGGCTACAAAAAGCGTTTACAAGCTGTGATCCTTGCAAAAAGGGGTGGTTCTAAGTACTAGCCATGCAGGGTGCCCAAACTTTTGCATCGGCCCATTCTCCTTTTTGTAATTTTTAAAATGTAAAAGATGAATATATATATGCCTAAAAAACAAAGGAAATGTGTCATCTTTAACTTTAGGCCTTTTGGAGATCATGTCATCTTCAACTTGCTTAACTGTTCACAATAACAGTAATTTTGACTTGAGGTGCTCAAACTTTTATAGTCAGAGTCTCTGCATTAACACTGTACTCCAGAGTTCCCCTATGAGCAGTACAGACAGGCTGCCTCCATAAGCAGTGTCAGACTGTACACTCTCATAAGCGGTGACAAAGTGTGCACTGAACAGTGCCAGCTACAGAGCCATCAAAATAGTGCCAAATTTTCCCTGTAAACAGTGTCGATAAGAGTGCTTCCAAAGAAGTTGCAGTGCCTACATTTAGGCTGTGTGCCCACTATGCATTTTTTAAGCGTTTCCGCAGCGCCAATTCCGCTGCAGAAACGCTTAACAAACGGTTGGTAGAAGGTCTGCAATGCTCCCCAATGATAATCCGCATGTGCTGTGCACATGCTGCGGAAATTTCCGCTGCTGATTATAATTGCGGAAAAATCCGCAGCACTACCAATTATTTTGCGTAATCGCGGCGTTTTCGCCGCCATTGACTTGCATTGAATCGCTTAATATACGCATGACTACATGTGCACATGAGGATATTAAGCAATTCAATGTGCGGATGGTACCCAGGTCTGGAGAAGAGGAGACTCTCATCCAGACCCGGGTACCATAGTAAAAAAAAAAGAATTTAAAATTAAAAAATACATTATACTCACCTTCTGATGGCCCCCGGTCTCCATAGTGATGCGTTCTGGCTCTCCGGCAGCTCGCGATGGTCTAAAAGGACCTGCCATGACGTCATTTAGTCATGTGACCGGTCACGCGACCGCTGACGTCAGCGGTCGCGTGACCTGTCACATGACTAAATGATGTGATGGAAGGTCCTTTTACACAACCGCGAGACACCGGGGAGAACGGACGCATCGGATAAGGAGACCGGGGGCCATCGGAAGGTGAGTATAATGTTTTTTTTTTATTTTTTACCATTTTTATCTTTTTTTTAACTAACTTGGTCACACTATATAAAATCCATGCCGGTTGCATGGATTTATATAGTGTGACCAACTTGTCAAGCACTTTCCAAGTGATGCTAAAATCGCTTGGAAAGCGCTTGACAACCCACATGCGAAATCGCATATGAAAAACGCTTCACTTACGCTTGTCCCTGGCAAGAAAAATGCATGTAAAATCCGCATGCGTTTTTTCTCCCAGGGAGATGCAGAAACGCTCAGGAAAAATCCGGAGCATTTCTGCATTGTGGGAACTTAACCTAAGGTTGTCATCCAAAATGCCACAATGAGGAGTTTTAGGCAATGGCCCCACTATCAGTATTCGGTCAGTATTTTTTCTCTGGAGTGGGAGCCAAAACCAGGAGTGGGTGATAAATGCAGAATTGGTGACTTGTTTCTATTATACCTTTTCTCTGATTGTTCCTCACCTGGTTTTGGCTCCCACTCCTGAGAAAAAATACTGACCGAATACTGACCAAATACTGATAGTGGGGCTGTGGCCTAACTATTGTAATTCAAAGTGCCTCCATAAGCAGTGCTAATTAGTGATGAGCGAGCACTAAATTGCTCGGGTACTCGTTGCTCGGGTCGAGCAAATTGGAATACTCGGGTGCTCGACCCGAGCAACGAGCCCAATGTAAGTCTATGGGAAACTCGAGCATTTTTCAGGTGGCTCCTCCCGGCGGTCTGCAGAGGGCCTAAAAATTGCCCAAATCGATGGGAACAGTGCTCAAATGACATGGGAACAGCATGGGGAAGACCCCTGGAAGCATCTCTGACTCCCAGATCACTGCTGTCAGCAACGTGGTCAGAGTATTACACCACTTTTACGGACTCACAATAAAACATACAAAAACGAAACCAAAATGGATTTTCCTGGGAAATATGTTAAGGAACATCCTTTCCAGGGTAATGACTTGTATATATGGCAAAATAAATAACCAAAAACAAAAATACTCCTCCACAACTTGGGCTATGTTCACACGTAGCGTTTTTGCACTTTTGAATTGCTTTCAACCAAGACAAATGCATTCACCAGGAAATGTAATTTTAACATTTTACAACCTTATCTGGCCATGTGGTGTGTGACACATCATCAGACACATGCATACAGTGCTGAAAAGACATGGGAACAGCATGGGGAAGACCTCTGGAAGCATCTCTGACTTCCAGGTCACTGCCTAAAAGTGTGCCCATCATAAGTGATCCTTGGCGCATGCGAAGATGCCTCCTGCCATGCAACTGTCGTTGCAGACTTGCAACAATCACCGTCCACGTCCTTGTCCCACTGCAGCGTTCAGTTGTCCCTACCCCATTCCTTGGAATGCAAGCGCAAGTATGCAGGCAGCCAGCCACCCACCCACAGGCTGCAATACTATACTGCCAAATTTTTAACAGCTGCTTGCACTTGAAATGTGGCCTATTAAGCTCGTGGAGGCAGAAACTTTTCACAACCTCATGCCGGCGGCGGCCGGGTGACCATACTTGGTCCCCAGCCGCCACTATATTTCCCGGTATCGCCTCCGCCTTTCACAAGCACGGGTCTCACAACATGACCCGTGCCCTCCCCAGTGCACTTACTGGGAAGGACCGCCTAACCACAAACACGTAGACAGGTGAATGTGGCCAGGGACGGTACGGAGCCAGTCCACAACTTTTTTTTGCTGACAGTTGTATTTAGCTCGGTGAAAGGACTGGCATAGAGGGAAACCCTATCTACCCTGCATGTCATTTCTCACAGGAAGTCCTGTAATGCAGCTTGCTGCAGAAGCAATGGCAGCCCGTCCAACATCAACTCGCCCTTGTCGGTGGTGCTTTGACACACACACACACACACATCTTTCTTTGCGCATTTAAGTTCTTGAATACAGAGTTGGACAATGGCCTGATCTGTAATGTGGTTTGAGAAATAACATGCATAAGCATGGCCGATCCACATTAAAAAAGCAGCCACAGAGTGTCCAGGAACCTTCCCCCACACTTTTCTTAGCCAGGGCTGCTTTTCGGCAGGGTTGGACGGGCCCACCAGAGAACCGGAGACTCCTCCGGCGGGCCCTGGCTTCTCCTTCAGGAGAGTTCATAGTGCCGAGGTGAGGCCATGATGATGATAGAGGCCACCATCTGCTTAGTTTTCCGTTACTTGGAATGCAAGTGCAAGTATGCAGCCAGCCACCCACCCACCCACAGGCCGCAACACTAAACTGCCAGATTTCTGGGCAGCTTTTTGCACTTGAAATATGGCCTTTTAAGCTCGTAGAGGCGGAAGCTTTTCACAACCTCATGCCGGCGGCGGCCGGGTGTCCATATTCGGTCCCCAGCCGCCACTATATTTCCCGGTATCGCCTCCGCCTTCCACAAGCACAGGTCCCACAACATTACCCGTGCCCTTCCCAGTGCACTTACTGGGAAGGACCGCCTAACCACAAACACGTGGACAGGTGAATGTGGCTAGGGACGGTACGGAGCCAGTCCACAACTTTTTTTTTATGACAGTTGTATTTAGCTTGGTGAAAGGACTGGCATAGAGGGAAACCCTATCTACCCTGCGTGTCATTTCTCACAGGAAGTCCTGTAAAGCTGCTTTCACTTGAAATGTGGCCTTTTAGGCTCGTGGAGGCGGAAGCTTTTCACAACCACATGCCTCATGCCTCGTGTCCATACTCGGTCCCCAGCCGTCACTATTTCTCCCGGTGTTGTCTCCGTCTTCTACAAGCGCGGGTCCCTGAACATTACTGCTGGTACTTTTCTGGGGGAATTTGCTTGCCTCCTACCAGCCTGGAATATTTCCAGCAAACTATGGAACAATGTCATGGTATTAGCACTGCCCCCAGTACCAGTAGCAAAGCCATCCCCAATTTCCTTCTCAGGAATTTTATTTGGTAGACTGAGTGGCTGCCCAAATACATTTTCTCACAAAGGAGCTGAAGATACAGAGGCAGCAGGTGCAAGTTTCTCCAGCCTGTTAGATATTAGAGGGTGAACGGCAGCACATTGGATCAGTGGTTAGCACTGAAGACTTGCAGCACCGGGATACTGGGTTCAAATCCCAGCAAGGACAACATCTACAAGGACTTTGTATGTTCTCCCCGTGTTTGCATGGGTTTCCTCCTCAGTAAAAAGCAGCCATAGAGTGTCCGGGAACCTTCCCACATACTTTGCTTAGCCAGGACTTCTTCTCGGCAGGGTTGGACGGTCCCATCAGAGAATCCTCTGGTGTGCCTTGGCTTCTACCTCAGGAAAGTTCATGATAGCACTAACTTTGCAGCTGCTATGGGCCTCTTGAGCGGGGGAGAAAGGTTAGCCCTCAGAATCAAATCCTCTGGTGGGCACAATGTTTTTCAATCTGAAACAGCTTCTCAGTGGGAGTAGTATTTCACCACAGCCATATTCTTTAGCTCGGTGAAAGGACTGGCATAGAGGGAAACCGTATCTACCCCGGCTGTCATTTCTTCGTCACCAGGTTCCGCCCATTGTCACACACGACTAGAGATGAGCGTTGTTCTACTCGAACTGTTCGCCAATCTCAAATTCGAGCTGTTTTGGGCGGTGTTCGAGCCGTTCGGCGAACACGAACAATTTGAGAAAAATTCGGCTGTTCGAGGTTATGTTCGATAACTGTTCGTGCACCAAAATCATAACTGGATTTTTTCTCAGTAATGATGAAAATTAATGTTAATACGCAGTTTGAGTGTACAGCGGGGTGGGGGGAGGGGCAGGGGATGGATCTCTGCAGGAACAATGAAGATCTCCATTTTTTTTTTCTCTTTCCCGCATTTACAGTGGGGAGGTGCAATCTGTCAGCCTATCAGCAGCGCACACACGGAGCGAAGTGCTTTTTTTCACACAAGCAAGGGCATGTGTCATTGGCAGTGTATGTCACATGTCCTTGCCCTATAAGACCAAGCCATTTTCCCCGTCGCCACCATTTTCTCACTGCTGCAGCTGCGTGTTAGACGGCACCGCTGTTGCTGTGTGCGCTATACCTTGTTAATTTCAAGCCAATTTTCGCACAAATCTACAGATAGCTTGGGAGTAGGGAATAGTTGTGATTGCAGTCCTTTTAAGGACTAGGTTACAGCATTTCCTACGACTTTTATCAGGCAGGTCTGTGCTCTTAAATAGATAGATTGTGGGAGTAAAGACTAATTGTAATTGCAGTCCTTTTCAGGACTAGGTTACATCAGTTCCTATCAGTTTTTGCCAGGCAGGTCTGTGCCAGTGCTGTGCAAGTTTTTTTCACAGCATTTGGCTGAATCTAGCAAAGCTAATCCTTTTTGGCCTATTGCAGAGTGTGTTAGTCAGTGGAGTAGCCTATCTGTGTTGCAAGATATATCACCTGTGTATAGAATACCAATTTTTTTACTGCACCTAGTGAAGTAAAATCTTTTGGGCATAGCATCATTCTATTAGTCCATCTATACTGACCTCCATCAGGTTGCAAATTGAATATAATTTTTTTCTGCATCTAGCTCTGAAAAAATATTGGGCTTCTAGCTGTGTGTGGGACTTGTTGTATTAGTCCATCTATACTGACCTCCATCAGGTTGCAAACTGCATATATTTTTTTCTTCATCTACCTCTGAAAAAATATTGGGCTTCTAGCTGTGTGTGGGACTTGTTCTATTAATCCATCTATACAGACCTCCATCAGGTTGCAAACTGAATATATTTTTTTCTGCATCTACCTCTGAAAAAATATTGGGCTTCTAGCTGTGTGTGGGACTTGTTGTATTAGTCCATCTATACTGACCTCCATCAGGTTGCAAACTGAATATATTTTTTTCTGCATCTACCTCTGAAAAAATATTGGGCTTCTAGCTGTGTGTGGGACTTGTTTTATTAATCCATCTATACAGACCTCCATCAGGTTGCAAACTGAATATATTTTTTTCTGCATCTACCTCTGAAAAAATATTGGGCTTCTAGCTGTGTGTGGGACTTGTTGTATTAGTCCATCTATACTGACCTCCATCAGGTTGCAAACTGAATATATTTTTTTCTGCATCTACCTCTGAAAAAATATTGGGCTTCTAGCTGTGTGTGGGACTTGTTCTATTAATCCATCTATACAGACCTCCATCAGGTTGCAAACTGAATATATTTTTTTCTGCATCTACCTCTGAAAAAATATTGGGCTTCTAGCTGTGTGTGGGACTTGTTGTATTAGTCCATCTATACTGACCTCCATCAGGTTGCAAACTGAATATATTTTTTTCTGCATCTACCTCTGAAAAAATATTGGGCTTCTAGCTGTGTGTGGGACTTGTTCTATTAATCCATCTATACAGACCTCCATCAGGTTGCAAACTGAATATATTTTTTTCTGCATCTACCTCTGAAAAAATATTGGGCTTCTAGCTGTGTGTGGGACTTGTTGTATTAGTCCATCTATACTGACCTCCATCAGGTTGCAAACTGAATATATTTTTTTCTGCATCTACCTCTGAAAAAATATTGGGCTTCTAGCTGTGTGTGGGACTTGTTCTATTAATCCATCTATACAGACCTCCATCAGGTTGCAAACTGAATATATTTTTTTCTGCATCTACCTCTGAAAAAATATTTGGCCTTCTAGCAGTGTGTGGGACTTTCTCTATTAGTCCATCTATACTGACCTCCATCAGGTTGCAAATTAAAAATAATTTTTATCTGCATCTAGCTCTGAAAAAATATTTGGCCTTCTAGCAGTGTGTGGGACTTTCTCTATTAGTCCATCTATACTGACCTCCATCAGGTTGCAAATTAAAAATAATTTTTATCTGCATCTAGCTCTGAAAAAATATTTGGCCTTCTAGCAGTGTGTGGGACTTTCTCTATTAGTCCATCTATACTGACCTCCATCAGGTTGCAAATTGAATATAATTTTTTTCTGCATCTAACCCAGCCAATAGTTTTGGCCTAATACCACAGTTTGGCCACTCAGCTCTGCTCGGTTCCCATCCATTGTTTTTTTGTGCAAACAACTCCAGAGTTGTTAATTAGTTAACCACCAAAATGAGTGGAAAAAGGCCTGCTGCTGGTGGAAAGGGGAATAGGCGTGTTGGGAAGGGGAAAAAAGGTTGTGTCCGTGGGGTAGGTGTTAAAGCAACAGTAACATCTGCAGAAGAAAGACCATCTTCCAGCCAAACTAAAATGTCTACTTCTTTTAGCGGACAATGTGATAAGATCCCTTTCTTACGGCCACGCCAATCGCTACAAATTCCAGATGAGGCACAAAAACAGCAGGTGCTTCAACGGATATCAAGTGCTCCTTTAAGTGGGCTCTCCTCCACATCAACTTCAACATCACAAATACTCCAGTCCTCAAAGGTGTCACCCCAATCGCACTTGCTTCCTCACAACTCCCAAATCTCCAGCTGCCCGTCTGAGTATGAGGTAGAACAGATGGTTGAGTCTGCAGAGCTGTTTACTCATACTATAGCCTGGGAATCAGAGGTCGACTCCAGCGCTTCTGTGAATCCAGACGAGGAAATGATCTGCACTGATGCCCAGAATCTTTATGAGTCGGATCCAGGACCAGACGCAGAAGGTTCTGACCATAATGTAGACCCTCATTCCCAAACTGTAACTCCTGTTGGTGGAGACAATGAGGAAGACGATGATAAGACTCAAATACCTGATTGGAGCGACAACTTTAGTTTTTTGTCAGGGCAGGAACAGGTTGGCTCTGAGGACGACGGGTGTGATAACGCACAGGGTGATGATGATGAGGTTGGAGATCCCACTTACTGTCAACCCACAGTCAGCCAAGAGATGAGGTCAGCAGAGGAGGTGGAGGAAGATGCTAGTGACGACGAGGTCAGGTTGCGCCTTCCTGGACAGAGACGTAGTACTGGAAGCACGTCAACAACTGCATCCTCAAACACAACTCTGCCTCTCACCACAAGTCGTGGTGGCTCTTCAGGTCGCATGGGTGCTAAGCCTTGCATAGCCTGGGCATTTTTTCAGATCGATAAAGATGACCCAACTCGTGTTATCTGTAACATTTGTCAGCAAAAGCTAAGTAGAGGCCAAAAAATACATAGTTTGAGTACTTCATGCATGAACCGGCACATGGACATGAAGCATAAGTTGCAGTGGGAAGCTCAGTGTGCTACAATGCGGCCTAGCCGGCCGGGCCAACCACCGTCTGCCATATCTTGTGCATCCGCGGCCTCTTCATCCTCTGTGACTGGGGGGACAGCAGTCACACCTGTTTTGGGGCGCAGACCTGCCACCTCTTTACCCGCAACAGCCAGCGTGATTGGCAGGTCATCATTTTCTTTGGAGGTGGTAACACCAGCTGGTGTTGAGCGCTGTCCGACATCGATAGCACCACCTTTGGATCAAGGCAACCTAACATGTCCGCCTGCATCTTCCTCACAGACCGGCAGTTTGCCGGGGACACCCTTATCAACCCCGTCTAAGCACAATAGCCAGCCCTCGGTCCCTCAGATGTGGACAAGTAAAAGACCATTTCCTCCTAGCCATGAGAAAGCTAAGAGGTTGAATTTCACCATCTGCAAGTTCTTGGCTACAGAAATGCTGCCTTTCCGCCTGGTGGACACAGAGGATTTTCGAGACCTTATGTCCGTCGCAGTGCCCCAGTACCAGATGCCCAGTCGGCACTACTTCTCAAAGAAAGGTGTGCCTGCGCTCCACCAGCATGTCGCACACAACATCACCGCTTCTTTGAGAAACTCTGTGTGTGACAGGGTGCATTTCACCACAGACACTTGGACGAGTAGGCATGGACGGGGGCGTTACATGTCGCTGACTGGGCACTGGGTAACTATGGTGACAGCAGGACAAGGGGCTGCTGTCCAAGCCTTGCCGTCCCCACGAGTTGTGCGTCAATCCTCTTTATGTCAAAGTTCCTCCACTGCTTCTGCCTCCTCAACCTCCTCTCGGTCTTCCACCTGCACCCAAAGCCTGTCTGGTCATGCCACAAGCTTTCTAACTGCGCAGAAGGGATCCTGCACACCTCCTTACTATGCTGGCAGTAGGGCTCAACGTCATCAGGCGGTTTTTACTTTGAAATGTCTGGGAAATGTGAGTCACACAGCTGAGGAGTTGTGGTCAGCTCTGGAAAACCAATTTCATGAATGGTTGTCTCCACTGGACCTGAAACCAGGGAAGGCCGTGTGCGACAATGCTGCAAACCTGGGTGCGGCCCTTCGCCGGGGCAATGTCACACACGTGCCTTGTATGGCTCACGTGTTGAACCTGGTTGTCCAGCAATTTTTAGCCCACTATCCCAGACTAGATGGCCTTCTGCAGAGGGCACGGTCGCTGTGTGCTCACTTTCGCCGTTCGCATCCCGCAGCTCAGCGACTTACATCTCTACAGAAGTCGTTGGGCCTGCCACTTCACCGGCTAAAATGCGATGTGCCTACCCGGTGGAATTCAACTCTGCACATGTTGCAGCGACTGTGGCAGCACCGACAAGCCCTGGTGCAATACGTTCTGACGTATAGCCTGGGCCAACGAGATCCAGAGGTGGGGCAAATCACGCTGGAGGAGTGGTCTCAGATCAGGGACCTATGCACCCTTCTGCACAGTTTTGAAATGGCGACGAAGATGTTTAGTGCTGACGATGCCATTATCAGCATGACTATTCCGGTGATTTACATGCTGGAGCACATGTTAAACAGAATTCGGAGTCAGGTGGTGGCACAAGAGGAGGTGGAGGAAGTAGAGGAGGAGGAGTTGTATGCGGAAGGGCTAACATCTGCAAGGTCCAGACGGTCGGCAGCACCAAGGCGGCAGGCATGTGAGGGTGGGGGAGATGGTTTTACCAGGGCGCATGGTAGCAGCCAAACTAGTGAGGAAGGTGCAGGAGCCCAGGAAGAAGTGTGACACCCCAGGGGTCTGGTTGCCACAGTGATAGAGATATTACGTCTGAGAGCAGGTGGGAGGTCTCTTGGTCAGGGATCCTATGCATGCCACACCTCCTGCCCAGTCCTGGGAGGGGAAGAACTTCCCCTATATAAACCTAGGGCTGAGGCAGGGTTAGTGAGTAGAGAAGAAGTAGAGACAGAGAAGCAGATATAGGAAAAGAACATTAGGAGCTCTGTGGGAGCAGTGCTACAAGGAGTCAGGGGCTGGCAGCTGCAGAGCTCGCCCTGACTGAGAAGTTATCACCGGACCCGGAGTCCGAGGCTGTGGGGACTAACTCCTATCCAGCAGCAGAAACCGACCGGCAGGGGACTGCTGGTCCTCTGGCCCAGAAACCCGAAGGCACGGTCACACGCGTGGGACCAGCACCGCCGTCGTGGAGCGGAAGCTACTAGAAGGCCCCGAGTCACCGGCCATACGGGTGAGCACCACACGGTACACTCAGGGACGTGGGCTACTTATACCCGCCTCTAGCAAGGTAGCCGGAAGAGTATCGTTAGTTTGGGAGGCCTACAACTCCGCCTGGCCAGGGGAGATCCCATCTGCTCAAGGACTGACCAGGCCCCAATCGCTAGCCAGTACTCCGGGACGGTCTATCTTTGTCACCAGTAAAGACCCTGAACTACACCGTACCGTCTCCGAGTGGTTCCTGCTACCCCCATCATCCACGTCGGCTGCCCTGAGGCCATACCCCTCCCGTTGGGGGTTATACTATCACGCTGCACAATCCTACCACCGGCCTCAGCGGTCTGCCCTGCAGCAGCAGCTCCTTAGCTGTACTCAACGGGTGGCGTAGTCGTCCAACATCTACCGCTAATACAGCGCCACTTAGTCTGACTCCCTGGGCACGGACCGGATCACCGCCACGAGACTACAACCCTAAAGAGATCCGGCTCCGGGTAAGCTCCCGCGTGCGCAACGCAGCGCGACACAGGCCCAGGGGCGCGTCAACTTTTGGCGTAGTCGGCAGGATTTCGTGCCCGCAACCACCGGGTACTGCGTGCCTGAAAAAGACTGTTCAAACTTACCAGTGGTGAAGATTCCCGCCATCCGTGGAGGTTTCCCGCCATCCGGCGCCATCTTCTACCTTCTTCCCGCCATCCGCGAAGTTTTCCCGCCATCCGGCGCCATCTTCTGCCTTCTTCCCGCCATCCGTGGAGTTTTCCCGCCGTTAGACGCCATCTTGAAGACGCCGCGCGGGAAGAAAAGGGGCGTGGACTCCGAAAGCGCGCGAGAACTGAAGCCCCGCCTCACATCCGGACGTTGCGTAAGGTCCTGGAAGGAGCCCAGCAGACGCCGATGTCACAAGAGCGCGACGGAAGGTCCTCAACCCTGACGATCCACTGCGGAGCCGCGGCCTACGGAAGAGGATCATCGCAAGGTAGGCCACGGTCCACTAGGGGGGAAGAAGATGTCGGATACGGAGGAGAGCTTCACTGCCTCAACCCCCGCCAGCGCCACCGCTGCTGCAGTCATGCCTTTCACCATGCCCTATATCCCGGGAGCGGCCTGGCTACCCCAGTACTCAGGGGAGTCACATACCCTGCATGACTTTAGAGAAAAGCTGGATAGCCTCTTCCAGGTGTATCCCCTCACAGAAGAGCAAAAAGTGAGCATCCTGGTGGCCCAATTAACCGGGGCAGCCCAAAGGGAGGTAAAGTCCTGGCCACCTGGGGGGAGGACTGTTGCAGGGATACTAACCCGGCTGAGGGACACCTTTGATACCCGCACCTCAGCCGAGATCAAGCTTAGATTCTACGGGTGCAAGCAGCGAGCACACGAGAGTATAAGGGACTATGCCCTGAACCTACAAGAGGCCCTGAGAGCCATTAAGCAGACAGACCCTGACGGCGTGGGAGACGAGGACAGGCTGTTGACTGAACAATTTATAGAGGGTTTATATTGCAATGCCCACCGAACTCAGTTGCGGGCAATGGCCTTACAGGACCCTCATCTGGGATTTGCACAGTTCAAGGACAGAGCCATCCGGGTGCTCCGAGAACCGGCACCAGGTGGCGTTGTGACCCACAGACGCCCCACTACCACTTACCACCAGGAGGCGGCGCCCTTGTCGGCAGGGCCTGTGGGAGCTGATGCGCAGGCTTTGAACAATGACCCGGCTACAGACCTGCACCATCAGGTCCAAGAGCTAGCTAAAAGCGTTGCCGCGCTAACCCGAACTGTGCAGTCTTTACAGGTTTCCACTCCAGGGAAGATCCAGCTGGCATCCGGACCGGAGGACATCCCGTGGCGTCGACCAAGGAGGACACCACCGGCCAGAGGAAGACCCAGCGACCGATACAACGAGGACGGACAACCCATCTGCCGCCGCTGCAATCAACCCGGACATATGGCAAGGTACTGTCCTTTAAACTGGCACAACCTGGGGTAGAGGGCCAAACCCCAGGAAAAAGATCATCAGGCCCATCGAACTGGCGCGACAAATATGTGGGAGGACGTCCAGTCTTGCCTGTGGTACTGGATGGCATCCCTATGAGTGCCCTACTGGACACCGGGTCACAGGTTACCACTATCCCGTACGTGCTCTTCAAGCAGTACTGGAATGACTTGGATATCACCCGCTACCCTGACGACGATTTGAGTATCATCGCCAGCAATGGTCAGCCCGTGCCACAGATTGGATTTAAAGAGGTGACCATTAAAATCGGTAGAGTTGAACTGGCAGCACAGGGACTGATCATTGTAGACATTGACAAACACGAGAGTCACCCAAAGATAACTCTAGGAACTAATGTAATTGAAAATTGTCTTGCAGAGGTGATTTTCCTTTTACAGCAGGTTGCCAAGAACGCCAGTTCCGGCCAGCAGCGAGTGCTCCAGAAAGAGATCCGGGCACTGATGCGACGGCAACAGCTAGAACTCTCCGGTGGTGAGATTGGTAGCGTGCGAATGTGTGACCCTTTCCCTATTGCCATGCCCCCGAAAAGTGAAATGATAATTTGGTGCCGGGCAGCTATTGGTCTGAGAGGTAGAGATTACCAGGCAATGGTAGAACCAGTTTACTCAGACAGTAGGCCCACCATTTTGACAGCACGGGGGGTGGTCAATGTACGCCATGGGAGGGTGCCCGTTCGCATAATAAATATCGGGAAGAGGGAAGTGTACCTGCCCCGGTATGCCACGCTAGCCAAATTGTATTCCATCAATAAAGATTCCATACAGTCCGTAGAACCCTTGCCTCCATCTTCCCCGGAGGAAGGTAACGGCTCTCAGAAAACAATGGAGGACTGGTGTCAGCAACTACATTTGGGTACTGACTCCACTCCCTCACACCAGAAACAGGGAGTCTATCGGGTGGTTCAAGAGTACGAGAGAGTGTTTAGTAAACACCCGTTAGACTTCGGGCGAGTCAAGGGGGTAGAACACCACATCCCCACGGGAGACCATCCTCCCATAAAAGAGAGGTATCGACCCGTACCCCCTGCACACTACCAACACGCCAAGGGGATGCTTAGAGACATGAAGGAGGCTGGGGTGATCAGGGATAGCTGTAGCCCCTGGGCAGCTCCACTAGTCTTAGTCAAAAAGAAAGACAACACCATGAGGATGTGTGTAGATTACCGGAAAATCAACCGTATCACACACAAGGATGCGTACCCCTTACCAAGGATAGAGGAGTCTTTGGCTGCTTTAAGATCTGCTAACTTCTTCTCTACCTTGGATCTCACTAGTGGGTACTGGCAGGTTCCTGTAGCAGAGGCGGACCGGGAGAAGACCGCATTCACCACCCCGATGGAACTTAGCGAGTTTACCTGCATGCCGTTCGGACTCTGCAACGCACCAGGAACCTTCCAACGATTAATGGAGTGCTGTCTGGGCCACAGAAACTTCGAGACGGTCCTGCTGTACCTGGACGATGTCATCGTATATTCCAAGACGTATGAGGACCACCTGAAACACCTGGCGAAAGTGTTCGAAGCTCTGGCAAGCTACGGCCTAAAGGTGAAACCCTCCAAGTGTCACCTCCTGAAACCAAAGGTGCAGTACCTGGGACACGTGGTGAGCGCTGATGGAGTGGCTCCCGACCCTGATAAGATCACCGCAATTAAGGAATGGCCAAGTCCCTCCAGTGTAAAGGAAGTGCGGCAGTTCCTCGGGTTGGTAGGCTATTACCGCAGATTCATCCCCGGTTTCACCAAAAAGGCAGCTCCTATGCAGGACCTCCTGATAGGCCAGTCCCGGAAGGCCAAGAACCAGAAGCCACCCTTCAGATGGGAGAAGTTAGAAGAAGAGTCCTTCCGCCAGCTGAAGATGGCCCTCACGGGGGATGAAATCCTGGCGTACCCTGATTACAGCCAGCCCTTTATCCTCTACACCGACGCAAGTAACATCGGGCTAGGAGCCGTGCTGTCCCAGATCCAGCAGGGGAAAGAACGAGTAATCGCTTACGCCAGCCGAAAACTGCGACCCACCGAGAGAAACCCTGAGAATTACAGCTCATTTAAGCTAGAGTTCCTGGCAGTGTTGTGGGCAGTCACCGAACGCTTTAAGCACTACCTTGCTTCTTCCCGGTTCACCGTGTACACGGATAACAACCCGTTGACACACCTGGACACGGCAAGACTCAGTGCCCTAGAGCAGAGATGGATGGCCCGTCTGTCCAACTACGAGTTCACAATCAAATACCGGGCAGGACGCTCCAATACCAACGCGGATGCCCTGTCCAGGATGCCAAACCTACCGGACGTAGGAGAAGATCCAGAGGGACTGGAAGAAGTCGAACTCCCCGCGTTCCACCGTCATGGGACTATCCAGTATTCCCATCGGGTAAGGAGTAAGCAAGCTGCTACGTTTAACCCCTTGCCTCACTACAACTGGGAGGAAACGCAAGACAGTGACCCTGCCGTCCGACTGGTGAAGGAGATGCTGACTCGGCCAGAGGCTCGCCTTGACCCAGACGCTCCGGAGGAAGCCAAGCAACTGTGGGCTGAGAAGAGTCGACTGTTCCTTTATAAGGGGAAGTTGTGCCGCCGAATGGTTAACTCCCGGACGCATGAACTAATCTGGCAAGTAGTGGTGCCACGAAGAGACGCAGCCGTGGTGATGGAGGCATACCACGACGGGGCTGGACACTTCGGATGGAAGAAGCTGGAGTTCCTGCTGCGCGGGCGGTTCCACTGGGTAGGCATGAGGGGAACCATCGAGAGGTGGTACAGAGACTGTGGCCCGTGCAACCTAAGAAGGAAGGACCGTGCCAGCCAGAAGACTCCCCTGCAGTCCATCGTCACCCGGCAGCCGTTGGAACTGGTAGCCTTGGATCATGTAAAACTGACCCCAAGCAGAAGTGGCTACGTCTACGCACTAACCATCGTGGATCACTACTCCCGGTTCTTGGTTGTCGTCCCCGTCAAGGACTTAACCGCTCGAACAGCAGCTAGAGCCTTCCAGCAGCATTTCTGCCGTCCACACGGGTACCCGGACCAAGTGTTGACAGACCAGGGACCTGCCTTTGAAGCGGAGGTCTTCCAAGAATTCTGCACTCTGTATGGCTGCCGGAAGATAAGGACGACACCCTATCATCCGCAAACTAATGGACTTTGTGAGAAAATGAACCAGGTGGTGATAGATCTTCTGAAAACATTGCCCCTGGAAGAACGCAGTCTGTGGCCTGAGAGGCTGCCCGACCTAGTGGACCTATACAACCACATCCCGGTAGGTTCCACCAACTGTACCCCGGCTTACCTGATGAGGGCAAGACCTGGTAAGCTACCTGTTGACCTGGAGATGGGAGTCCTGACACCCGAGGACACTTCACCAGAAGCAGACTGGGACACAGAGAGACAGCAGCAGTACCGGAAAGTACAGGAGAGCGTGGAGCGAAGTCTCTGTCAAGCTAGGGAAAGACAAGAGAAAACTTACAACCAGTATGCTCCCGCTGTTCCCCTGGTACCCGGAGAGCAGGTCTTGAAGAGGAAAAGGCGGCTCCACAAGTTGGACGACCAGTGGGAGAAGGACCCGTACATCGTACTGCCCTCAAGCCATGACAACCCAAAGGTCTGTATCATCAGTAAAGACGGAGGGGAAACCACAACCATTGTATCCCGGGATCACCTGAAGAAGTGTCCCGAACAGCTACGGAACCCTGAAGAGGAACAAGAAGACCCTCGACCCGTAGAGGAAAGGGAAGATATGGTTAGTACTGTGCTCGGAGACTTCCCTCGGTCTTGGACTCAAGTCAATGGCGCAGTTGTGGTACCCGTACTCACCTTCCTCCAACCAGCATCCCAAGCACCTACGGAGCAACAGGTAGAGCTGGAAGAACAGCCGGTCCAGGAGGCAGAAGACCCCACACCAGCAGACCAGGAGGATCAACCCTCTGCTTATAGTGAACCTGCCATGCCTCTAGTGAGCCAAAGGACCCGTGGACAGCTGCCCAGTTTACCCTTGACAGTTCCTTCACCCTGTAGTTCGGGGCTAGACAGTCAGCTCCGTAGGTCCACTAAGGCCACTAGAGGCCAGTTACCCGCACGTTGGAGGATTTGAAGTGTATAAGTTGTTTTATTTATGGTTACCTGTTTTTCTTGTTACTTGTAAATAATTATGTGTTTCTAGTTATTTTTAGGAGTCCTTGGTGGATTTACCGGGAATCCTTGTACAATTGGTTGGAGCGTAACCTAGGAATGGACTAAAGACTGTTAAGGACTCGGGGCAGGACAGACCCCTACCTGGTTACGTCTCCCTGTTTTGGTGAAATGGACACCTTGCTTTTCACCCGGTTGCGGCCACGCCGTAACCATCTTTATGTGTTTTTCTTATTGTATTATTATTGTTTATACCTTGTTATGTTTTTCTAAAAATATGTTTAGTCCCGGAGTACTAAATTTCACTAGGGGGGAATGTGACACCCCAGGGGTCTGGTTGCCACAGTGATAGAGATATTACGTCTGAGAGCAGGTGGGAGGTCTCTTGGTCAGGGATCCTATGCATGCCACACCTCCTGCCCAGTCCTGGGAGGGGAAGAACTTCCCCTATATAAACCTAGGGCTGAGGCAGGGTTAGTGAGTAGAGAAGAAGTAGAGACAGAGAAGCAGATATAGGAAAAGAACATTAGGAGCTCTGTGGGAGCAGTGCTACAAGGAGTCAGGGGCTGGCAGCTGCAGAGCTCGCCCTGACTGAGAAGTTATCACCGGACCCGGAGTCCGAGGCTGTGGGGACTAACTCCTATCCAGCAGCAGAAACCGACCGGCAGGGGATTGCAGGTCCTCTGGCCCAGAAACCCGAAGGCACGGTCACACGCGTGGGACCAGCACCGCCGTCGTGGAGCGGAAGCTACTAGAAGGCCCCGAGTCACCGGCCATACGGGTGAGCACCACACGGTACACTCAGGGACGTGGGCTACTTATACCCGCCTCTAGCAAGGTAGCCGGAAGAGTATCGTTAGTTTGGGAGGCCTACAACTCCGCCTGGCCAGGGGAGATCCCATCTGCTCAAGGACTGACCAGACCTCAATCGCTAGCCAGTACTCCGGGAGGGTCTATCTTTGTCACCAGTAAAGACCCTGAACTACACCGTACCGTCTCCGAGTGGTTCCTGCTACCCCCATCATCCAGCTGTACTCAACGGGTGGCGTAGTCGTCCAACATCTACCGCTAATACAGCGCCACTTAGTCTGACTCCCTGGGCACGGACCGGATCACCGCCACGAGACTACAACCCTAAAGAGATCCGGCTCCGGGTAAGCTCCCGCGTGCGCAACGCAGCGCGACACAGGCCCAGGGGCGCGTCAGAAGTGGAGGACGAACTGATGGAAGACTCATCAGATGAGGGAGACCTTGATCACATTTCTGTTGTGCGAGGTTGGGGGGAGAGGACAGAGGAAGGAAGCATGATTGTTACCTCGCCACCAACACAACAGGGACTTGGTGCTCCTGGATGCGCAACACACATGAGTGCCTTCTTGCTGCACTACCTGCAACATGACCCTCGAATTGTGAGAATTAGAAATAATCCTGACTACTGGGTTGCCACACTGTTAGATCCCCGGTACAAAAGTAAATTTGCAGAAATTATTCCTGCCATAGAAAGGGATGCAAGCATGCAGGAGTATCAGCAGAGACTGTTGCAGAATCTTACATGTGCTTTTCCACAAAATACCAGTGGTGCACGTAGTGAATCTCACAGTTCCAACTTGCCAACCGTGGGACCGTCAAGTGTTCAGCACTCAAACCGTAACAGAACCACAGTATCTGCTGGTAACATCGATTTTGCGGAATCATTTCACCACTTTTTTAGCCCATCCTTTGCAAGGCCACAGGAGACAAGAAGTCTGACACATAGTCAACGCCTAGAGACGATGGTACAGGAGTATCTCCAAGTAAACATTGAAGCCACGACTGTGTCACTGGACCCTTGCTCTTTTTGGGCTTCCAATCTGGATAAATGGCCGGAGCTAGCCACTTACGCCTTGGAGATCTTGTCATGCCCCGCAGCCAGCGTTCTGTCTGAACGTGTGTTCAGCGCTGCTGGTGGTGTGCTGACAGATAAGCGCACGCGGCTCTCCACTGATAATGTAGACAGACTCACGTTCATAAAGATGAACAAATCATGGATCCGAAACGACTTTTCTACCCCTGTGTCATCCTGGGGAGAGTAAAAGCTTGATGATTGGTTAAAATCACCCTACCAACCGTTTTAAGCTTTCAAATTACTAATCATGTTTATCTGTATCTTGGCTGGAAAATAATTTGGGCTTTGTAGCAGTGTGCAGCACTGATTCTATTAGGCCATCTATAATAAGCTCCACCAGATTTAAAATTACTAATCATGTTTATCTGTATCTTGACTGTAAAATAATTTGGGCTTTGTAGCAGTGTGCAGCACTGATCCTATTAGGCCATCTATACTAAAGCTTCACCAGATTTAAAATTAATAATAATTTTTAGCTGCATCTAGCCCGGAAAATAATTTTGGGGCTCCGAGATGCGCAAGACACATAAGTGCCTTCTTGCTGCACTACCTGCAGCATGACCCTCATATTGTCAGAATTCGAAGTAATCATGACTACTGGGTTGCCACACTCTTAGATCCCCCAAACTTTTCGATCAACCTTTTCATTTTAATAAAGACCAAAAAAATGGTCATTTTTGAAATTATAAGCATTAGCAGGTTGTTAGAAACTGAAATAAAACAGTTTTCAACTCAAAACTTTATTCTAGGTGATGTTACATTTTCACATAGGACCCCTTGTTCGAAAGGAGCTTCTGAACTCTCTCGTCCATTGAATTTGTCAGGTTTTGGATGGTTTCTGCTTCAATTGTTTTGCATGAGGACAGAATACCCTCCCAGAGCTGTTGCTTAGATGTGAACTGCCTCCCGCCATCATAGACACTCCTTTTAATGATGCTCCAAAGGTTCTGAATGGGGTAGAGGTCAGGGGAGCATGGGGGTCACACCATAAGTTTGTCCCCTTTTATGCCCATATCAGCCAGAGATGCAGATGTTTTATGTGCAGCATGAGATGGTGCATTATCATGCAGAAAAATGATCTTGCTGTGAAATACACGGTTCTTCTTCTTGAACCATGGCAGGAAGTGCTGTTTGAGAAAATCCACATACATTATGGAGTTCATCTTTAGCGCCTTCAGGGATCCTAAAGGGGCCGACAATCTCTCTCCCCATGATTCCAGCCCAAAACATTACTCCACCTCCTCCTTGTTGGCGCTGTAGCCGTGTTTGCGTGGGGTGTCCATCAACCAGCCATCCTCCACTCCATCCATCTGGACCATCGAGCGCTGCATGGCACTCATCCGTGAACAAAACAGTTTTGAAATCAGTCTTCATGTAATGTTTGGCCCACTGGAGCCGTTTCTGCTTGTGTGAAGTGGATAGAGGAGGTCGACAGGATGGCGTATGCACAGCTGCAAACCTCTGAAGGACCCTGCATCTTGTTGTTCGGGGGACGTTGGAGGCACCAGCAGCTTCAAAAACTTGTCTGCTGCTATGACAAGGATTTTTTGCCGCTGCTCTTTCAACCTGACGTAATTGCTTGTAGGAAAGAGTCCTCAATTTGCCCTTATCAGCACGCACACGTGTGTACTGTGAATCAGCTACATACTTCTTGATTGCCAAGACACTTCATCCTGATCATCGCACAATGTTGATTGTAGTCATGCCTTGACCTAAACACTCCACAATTTGTTGCTTCTCAGCAGCCGACACATCCTTTTTCTTTCCCATTTTGGCAGAAAATGTAGGCTGCTTAATAATGTGAGACAGCCTTCTTAAGTAGTCTTGCCTTTCATTGGACACACCTGCCAAACTAATTAGCACAGGTGTCTGCAATTGCTTACAGTGATATAAAGAGCCCTGACACACATCACCATCAATGAGTTTAACTGACAAACAAACAAATTCTTCCCTTATCACTCCTAAACACTTTTTGCATAATAATTTGGAACACAGTGTACATGTGCTTTTCCACAAAACACCAGTGGTTCACGTAGTGAATCTTACAGTTCTAACTTGCCAACCGTGGTCTGTATGGAGTTGTTCAATAAAGGGCCCAAAATTAAGATAACATAGATGGGAGAGGTCTCTATGAATAGGAATTCCTAAGTATTTGATACCCTGTGAGGGCCAGGCAAAGGGAAAGTTGGACTGGATGGAATCCTATATGGATTTGGGGAGGGAGACATCGAGGGCCTCAGACTTCGCTGCATTGATTTTAAAATTTGACCATGTAACAAAGTGATCTATTTCAGCCATAACAGCATGGATGGATATATGTGATTGAGTGATATATACTAGGACATCATCAGCAAATAGAGAGCACTTGTACTCGGTGCCTCCCACCTCAATCCACCTAATATTGGGGTTATGGCGAATTGATGAGAGCAGGTGCTCCGTCACTAGGATGTATAAGAGAGGGGACAGAGAACATCCCTGCCTTGTCCCATTGGTGATTGTGAAAGGTGATGAAAATGTTCTAACGCGCCCCCTGGGCCTTGGGACACCCGGAGCCGGACCCTTTTTGGTGGATGCTGGTGGTTGTAGTCTCCGTGGCGGCAACCCGGTTCCGTGGCTCAGGGCGGTCAAACCAGTGGCGGAACTATTTATGTGGTTTTGATGTTTAAATGTCCGACTACGCCACCCGTGGATTGCGGTCAGAGTGAACCGCCGCTCCAGGGCAGACCGCTGAGGCTGGTGTTGTGGGTGCAGCAGAGCGTAGCATAACTCCCCACAGGAGGAGTATAGCCTCAGGGCAGTGTATGCGGAGGATGGGGGTGATGGTGCAGGGCAGCAGCAGTAATGACACGGAGTCAGTGATGCAGTCCAGGGCCTTTACTCACAGTTCTTATTATCCAGACCACGTCTGCAGGTAACGGCTGCCCACGTCGTACTGTGCTCACCAGGTCAGGGGCTCAGACAACTCCCAGATAACTTTGGAGTGCTTCACAGGACCCCCTTTGTGTGTCCTTTGTCTGGCCTTTCTTACCAACCCTTCTGTCCGGCTGCCTCGGGCCTCCTCTTGGTAAACTTGGCGCCAGTTTCCCTGACCCTATGTGGTGCCTTCCTAGCGGGTGTAGCGAGGGGCTGCGCCACATAAAATGTCACAGCCTCCTGTTTCTAGCTGAGGGTCGTTTCCTGCCTCCACTAGTTTTGGGGACCGGTCTCCCCCTTTGGCCTGACCCCTCCACGCAGGTGGATTCGGGCGTGCGGTGGCGACTCACCCGTCCGCACCCCTGAGATCCCTTCGTTCCTCGTTCCTGGAGCCTTCTCCGCTCCTCTTCCTTCCTTCTCCCTCTTCCAGGCCTGGGCCTCTGTTACTAGGCCCGCCTCCGGAGCAGAGCTCATGCAGAGCCCCTGCTCCCTGCCACTTCTGCTCAGACTTCTCTGCACTGAACTAAGATGGTGCCCACCTTTTATACTCCCTTCTCAATGCACCCAGGAACTGCTTCCTCCCTGCTCCTGCACTACAGGGTTCCCCTTCCTCAGTGTTCCCTCCCCCCACTCCAGCCAGGGACAGGGACTCTCGTGCCCATCTCAGGGGCATATTGGTCGCCCTGCCCCACGGCAATGTGGTGTAATGCATGCAGGTGTCGGGTCCTGATCCACACTACATCCTTACCTGAGAGTGAGATATCACACCTCTGGGTGAGGTGCAATACCTCTGTAGCAACCGAGCCCTCAGGGTGCTACAGTTCCATTTATCTTCAGCCTAGGTGACGTATTGCGATACAGGGCCGTGATTTTGGCTATAAAAGGGTCCCCTAGACCCCTACCCCAAGCTTTTTAAGAGAATCATATATGGCGTGCCAGGAGACTCTATGGAATGCTTTCTCAGCATCCAACGAGAGTATCTAATTACAAATTTTTAACTGCATCTAGCCCAGGAAATACTTTGTGCCTAGTAGCAGGGTCTGCTAGTCAGCGGATTATCCCGGCTGTTAAGCAAGCTACACCACCTGTAGTTTGGACACTTCATTTTTTCAAAGGAAATGCTTCGGGACCACGGGATACTCAGTGAAGAGCATCAGGAGGCACCCCAAGGCATAGGGGCTCGGACTGGCAGTAGGATGCCTTGCGGTGGACAGCCGAGCTCGATCCTTATAAAAGCTTTTTAACTGCAGCAGCTTTAGTGGACGCTACTGGAGCTGGAATTACGCGTCTGCTGGCATGAGACTTGCCCTCCAATAGATCCTTGTAAATGGATTTAAAGTGTATTTATTCAAATTAGAGAGACAATTTAAATTAAAAAGCTTAGAGCTGCCTCCACCACAGGGGGGCTCGCTCGACCCTCCAGCGGACAGGCACCAGTATTGGGAGAGGGGGGCTGGCCGTCAGGGTTCACCGCGGCTCTGGCACAAACCCGGCGACACGGAGGTGGCACGGGCAGGAGCGGACTGAACGTGTCGGCTTCTCACTTTTTGGATTTTAGAAGGGCATGACATGCCTATATCTGTGTCTCCCCCTCCTTTTACTCCTCCACCTCTTTTCTTTTCGCATGACTATATGTACTTGTCACTTTTCCATGTGTTAGTTGTGTCTTCTGAGCAGTTTGTCAGCTTTTGGACACCTTTGAAGGTGTTTTCTATGTGTTTCTATGTGTTTTTGTTTGCCTGCCATTGGTTTTAACGGTGTTCGAAGGTGTTCGACGAACAGTTCGACGAACAGTTCGGCGAACACACGGGTGTTCGACGAACCGAACCGAACTCGAACACTACGGGGGTGGCTCAACACTACACACGACCATGCCTGGGTGTATGTTCAGCGGTCAGAGCCAAAGATCAGGCTGCTGTGTTACAGTTTTCAACAACTCTGCAGCGCTGGGCGGTTTGTCAATTAAGCATTAAGCATGTTATCTTCAGCACAGCCTGTTGCCGCTTGGCCAAGGCAGTGCTGCAGTGCTGTCAGCTTGTGACTGATGTGGTCATTTCGGAGATGGAGGAGGAAGTGCATGAGCTGAACAATGTGATTAAATTGTTGTTAAATTGGTGACACTGTTTTTTATACTAAAGAAAGATCCTATTGTTTTGTTTTTTTTAAGGTTTTTTTTAAGACAAATGCATTCACCGGGAAATGTCATTTTAACATTTTACAACCTTAGCTGGCAATGTGGTGTGTGACACATCATCAGACACTTCCTGTTTTATTTATGATGGAGGGACTCTGAAAGTCATGAAGCCTATTTTTATAGGGACATCAGACGGCCCTTACTATTCTTAAAAGGCAGGCAGTCGGCCCTAGCTATTGTTAGAGAGTCATCAGCCGGCTATGCTTTGTTGTTCCCAATATTAACAAGTGGGTCTCCTATACTGTTATTGCGTATCCAGTGACTGCAAGGGCTGACAAAAATTTGGACGCAACCCAATACCCCTTTGAAGAGACATAGAGGAGGGTCTCAGTAAAAAAAATGTTCCCATTATAAAGGAGCGGGTCTCCTATAAGTGGTAATGCCCATGCTCTGACTGCAAGGGTTGCCAAAATTTGGGAAAAACCCCACTAAGAATTTAAACACACAGAGCAGAGTCGGCTATACAGTTATAGGGTATGCAGTGAGTCCAATGGCTGACAATTTTAGGAAAAACCCCATTAAGAATTTAAAGACACATGGAGCAGGGCCACAGTAACAAGGTACGACATGTTCCCATTAGAAAGGAGAGAGTCTGCTATACAGTTATAGGGTATGCAGTGAGTCCAACGGCTGACCAATTTTAGTAAAACACCACTAAGAATTTAATGACACATGGAGCAGGGCCACAGTAACAAGTACGACATGTTCCCATTAGAAAGGAGAGAGTCTTCTATACAGTTATAGGGTATGCAGTGAGTCCAACGGCTGACAATTTTAGGAAAAACCCCACTAAGAATTTAAAGACACACAGAGCAGGGCCACAGTAAGAAGGTACGACATGTTCCCATTAGAAAGGAGAGAGTCTGCTATACAGTTATAGGGTATGCAGTGAGTCCAAAGGCTGACCAATTTTAGTAAAAACACCACTAAGAATTTAAAGACACATGGAGCAGGGTCACAGTAACAAGTGCGACATGTTCCCATTAGAAAGGAGAGAGTCTGCTATACAGTTATAGGGTATACAGTGAGTCCAACGGCTGCCAATTTTAGGAAAAACCCCATTAAGAATTTAAAGACACACGGAGTAGGGCCACAGTAACAAGGTACGACATGTTCCCATTAGAAAGGAGAGGGTCTGCTATACAGTTATAGGGTATGCAGTGAGTCCAACGGCTGACCAATTTTAGTAAAAACACCACTAAGAATTTAAAGACACATGGAGCAGGGCCTCAGTAACAAGTACGACATGTTCCCATTAGAAAGGAGAGAGTCTGCTATACAGTTATAGGGTATGTGTGTCACCCTGGCCTGGATGCCACAAATATAATAAAGCTGTGTCTGAGAGCAAGGGGGAGGTTCTCTGGTCAGGGGAACATTAGCATGCAATACCTCCTGTCTCAGGCCAGTAGGGGGAGCAGGCTGCCCCTATAAAAGCTGGAACTGGGGGCAGGGTTAGAGAGAACTGGACGACCTGTCTCTGGATTGAGAGGTGTCCCAGAGCAGAGAAGACAGTTGTATTGCACCCTAAGGGACATGTGGCGGTAGGAGAGCCACAAGCCAGGGACAAGAGGTGAAGTGCGCCTGTCCTGGCAGACAAAGAACCCAATTTACCAGACTTTGGCATCTGAGGCTGTGAGGACTCCACGTCCTACAGCAGATAACCAGTCCGCAGGGGACTGTATGTTCCTTGGCCTAAGAAGCCCGGAGGTTCCGCCACACAAGAAGGGACCAGCAAAGCCGTACCAGGCCGGGAATAGAAAGGGACCCAAGTTGCAGGCCATACGGGCGAGAAGACACGGTGAGCTCGGGAACGTGGGCTGTTACCCTATAAGGAGGAAATAGCCAGAAGGAGCACAGAGAGCACGGTAGGCCTACACCCTCACCCTGACCAGGGCCAATTTCTCGTTTGCTCTCAGACGTCCAGGCCCCCCCTCCTAGCTGGGCCTGTTTGTGGGTCAGTTCACCTGTTCTAGTAAAGACCCTGGACTGCAACCTGTTGTCTGTGTGCTCCTTGCTCCTCCAGCACTAACGGCGCTGGGACGCCCTACACCATCACCCCCATCTTCTACTATACTGCCCTGGGGCCACACTCTTCCCGTGGGGAGTCACACTACCCCAGCTGCATACACCATCAGCCCCAGCGGTCTGCCTTGCAGCGGCGGTTCGTACTGACCGCAATCCACGGGTGGCGTAGTCAGACATTACCAACAGCGCATGACAGACTACCACTGGTCTGACCACCCTGAGCCACGGAACCGGGTTGCCACTACTACCCCCATCGTTTCCCGATTGCCCGGCTCCGAGTGCCCCACGGCCCAGGGGGCGAGTCATATGCAGTGAGTCCAACTCCTGACCAATTTTAGTAAAAACACCACTAAGAATTTAAAGACACATGGAGCAGGGCCACAGTAACAAGTACGACATGTTCCCATTAGAAAGGAGAGAGTCTGCTATACAGTTATAGGGTATGCAGTGAGTCCAACGGCTGACAATTTTAGGAAAAACCCAACTAAGAATTTAAAGACACAGAGCAGGGCCACAGTAACAACATTCCCATTAGAAAGGAGATAGTCTCCCATAGTGTTGGCCTATGCAGTGAATGCAAGGGCTGCCAAAAATTTGGAGGCACTTCAATGCCCCTTGGAAGAGACGTGGAGGAGGGCCTCATAAAAAAATGTTCCCATTAGAAAGGAGCGGGCCTCCTATACTTGTAATGGCCATGCACTAAGTGTATGGGCTGACAAACATTTACCCCTGGGG
This sequence comes from Phyllobates terribilis, assembly GCF_046119375.1. NCBI lineage: Eukaryota > Metazoa > Chordata > Amphibia > Anura > Dendrobatidae > Phyllobates > Phyllobates terribilis. The sequence continues at coordinate 94,529,483 of NW_027362765.1, forward strand.
GGTATACATGAACATACTGTATCAAATTTTTTTTTTACGGGAATCATAAACACCCTTTAAAAAAATTAGGTGGGTGTTGCATCACGGACCACGGTCACCCTGGTGATATGGTGGTGGAGAATGAGGAGAAGGAGGAGGACAAGAGCAAATAGACAAAATCAGGAAGCGTATACCCATGTGTGGGTGTGAAAAGGTGCATGGGAATACACCTCTCAAGAAAAGACACTGGATTTGAGTTTATGTTACGCTGCTATCATTCGGTGGTGTTGAGAAGTCTGGCCCAATCCAGCCCTTGTTCATTTTTATAAGAGTCAGCCTGTCAGCATTTTCAGTTGACAGGCGGATGCGCTTATCAATTATAATTCCACCAGCGGCACTAAAAACTTGCTCTGATAAAACGCTGGCGGCAGGGCAGGCCAGGACCTCCAAGGCATAGAGAGCCAGTTCATTCCACATATCCAGCTTGGATACCCAATAATTATAAGGCACAGCGGAATCACGGAGGACGTTGGTACGGTTGGCAAGGTACTCCCTCAGCATCTTCCCAAACTTTGCACTCCTTGTGAGAGTACCCCGTGCCTCAGGGCCTGTCCGATGGAACGGTCTGAGAAAACTTCTCACAGAACATTGACAGTGTTCCCCTGCCTCTGCTGGATTGAAGTTGGGTCTCTCTCGCCTGAACTCCTTGGTTGTCCAACGAAGTGTGCCCTCTGCTGCCAGCGTTTTCAGATGGGAATTTTTTTAATAGTCACGCAACAAGGGCCTTCTGGTACAGCCCCATTTTTGTAGACCTGTCTGCCTCAGGAATAAGAGATATAAAGTTCTCCTTGTAGCGTGGGTCTAGAAGTGTCACCAACCAGTAATGGCTGTCTCCCAAAATTTTGAGAACACGACGCTCATGGGAAAGGCAGCGTAACATAAACTCAGCCATGCGTACTTGACTTCTAACAGGCAAGACTTCCTCCTCCTCCTCTCTGTCCTCTGGCCATCCTCGCTGAACAGATGGTATGACAGCTGTGCAGGTAGTACCGTCTATGGTGCATGAAACTAGCTCATGTCCTTTCTCCTCCTCCTCCTCTTGCTCATTGTGACCCAATCCACGTTGGGATGAGATGAGGCTTGGCTGTGTGTAATCTCCCTGTATGGTTCCTTGCTCCATCTCATCGTGCTCCGCCTGCAATGCATCCTCTTTGATTGTGAGCAGAGAGCGTTTCAGAAGACAGAGAATGCTGGTGATGCTAATTATGGTGTCATCGCCGCTCACCATCTTGGTGGAGTCCTCAAAGTTTTGGACTCCTGAGGTCTCATGTGTGGAGTCTGAACTGAATCTTGTTGATGCTGGTACTCAACAACTGCCCTCTTCTGCTCACAAATCCTTCCCAACATCTGCAGTGTAGAGTTCCAACGTGTGGGGACATCACACACCAGTCTGTGAGCTGGAAGCTGCAAACGCTGCTGAAACACTGCAAGGGTGGCGGAAGCTGTATCTCAATTTCTAAAATGGGCACACAGGCGGCATACTTTAACAAGCAGATCCGGCAGCTCCGGGTAGGATTTGAGAAACCGCTGACCCATGAGGTTAAGCACATGGGCAGGCATGGTACGTGTGTGAGCTCGCCTCGCCTCAGAGCCGCCACCAGGTTCCGGCCATTGTCACACACGACCATGCCTGGCTGTAGGTTCAGCGGTGTGAGCCACAGATCTGCCTGCTCTTTCAGAGCTGTCCACAACTCTTCAGCATTGTGCGGTTTTTCACCTAAGCATATTAGCTTCAGCACAGCCTGTTGCCGCTTGGCCGAGGCAGTGCTGAAGTGCTTCCAGCTTGTGACTGATGTGGTCATTTCGGAGATGGAGGCTGGAGAGGAAGAGGGGGAGGCTGAGGAGGATGATGTGCAGGAGCTGTAGACCGTGGGGGCAACCCTGATTGACCTAGGGCCTGCAATCCTTGGCATCGGGAGGACGTGTTCCGTCCCAAGGTCCGACTGGGTCCCGGCCTGTAGGTAACTGTTTTGAACAGCAAACCAGTGTCAAAAACTTTGCTGACACACTGAAAGAAATTTTTAATGGAGGCCAGAAATGGCAGTATTTTCTGACAACGTATAAGTGATCCGTGTGACGGAGAAAACAGAGTTTTAAATAGATGGCCTGTAGGTAAGTAGTTTGAACAGCATACTGCTGTGAATTGCTTCAATGACACATTGAAAACATTTTTTAATAGAGGCCAGAAATGACAGTATTTTCTGAAAACATATGTAATCCGTGTGACGAAGAAAACAGAGTTTTAAATAGCTGGATTTTTAGCGCTGTAATATGGAAAGGACCTGGCTGTATTCTGCAGTGCCAACAAGCAAATGGCGCAGAAAAATGGTGTTCTCTGGATTACTTTTTAAGCAAATTATGAGGATTAAGATGCAAAAAAAAGTATTCCTGGCCCCTGAGACCTGGGCCTTTGTCTAGAAATATCTAACAGCAGCAGAAGGCAGAACTGGAATGGAGCCTCTTGTCCTATGTGCACTGCAGTCTGTTATATACCCTGCCTGCCTGCCTATTTACACTGCCTGCCTGATATCTCTGCAGATGGATTAGTTTTTCCTCAAAAGGATTGTTTGTTAAGATGGATATGTGTAATGTACGGTTTTTCTCCCTACACTAATACACGATTAAATCTCTCCCTGACACAGCAGCAGCTCTCCCTACACTGTCTGATCCAGAGTAACTGTGACTAGCATGGCGGCGCAAGGTCTTATATACACCTGTTGACGCTGTGCGGCCAGCCAATCACTGTAATGCCCACAACCAACATGGCTACGGCATTACAGTGCATGGCAGGCAATCCCTGCATGTTCATTGGCCCTCTAAAGAGCGCCAAACATGCAGGGAGGGGACCCGAGTTCCCGCCCGAGCAACCCGGAAATACTCGCCGAGCGCCGAGCTTGTCGAGCACCATGATGCTCGGGAAAGTACCGAGTACTGGCGAGCGCATTCGCTCATCACTAGTGCTAATCAAAGTGTATTTTTTAACAGAATCGTCAGTAATGCCCCAAGTAGCAGATTGTTCCAATATGTACAGCTGTGTGCTCCCAGTAAGCATGCCCAATTAACAGTGACATATAGATGACGGGCCTCTGGATGCTGGTGGGGGATATCACGGTGGCTGGCCCAGTCCGTGACCCAGGGCGGTCAATGAAAAGGGGGGTTTTATTTATAGGGGATTTGTAAAGTGTTCGTGACGCCACCTGTGGAATGCGGCTAAAGGGAGCCGCCGCTGCGGAGCAGTCCTCTGGAGCTAGTGTTACGGCAGCAGGGATGGTGTGGCTCTCCACAGGTAGAGCTAGCTCCAGGGCAGTGTAGGTAGTGTAAGTTGCGCTGGGCGTTGTAGTGCCGGGAGGCAAGAGGGCGCAGATAAAAGAATGGACGGAGGCAGTACGGTGCAGTCATCCAAGTTTTTACTGCACTGTACGGGTGCCAGCCTCCCACGTCGCGCTGCGTTCACCAGGCAGGGGCTCAGTTCTTCCTCAGGCAGATTAGGAGCACCTGATGGAACCCCACTTTCTTGCGTTCCTAGCTAGACCGTCTTCACGCTTGGTCTTCTCCCCTCCTGCCCTGCGCTCCCCACTCTCAATCCCGCTCGGGTTCTCTGAAGTCTCCCTCCTGTCTTACTGGAGTTCCCAGACCTGCTTGACCCTCATGGAGATTAGAATAAGGCTGCGGCAACTGGTCTATGAAAGCCAGAAGGCTCCGGTTTTTCCAGCCGAGACTTGAAGTACACCACTGGTACAGGGGCCGGTCCCCTTCTTGCGGCCTACGATCCCTCTGTCTTCTGACATATTCAGGGCGCATGGGTGCCGTCCTGCACTCGCCGTACCCCCTGGTATCCCTTCTTTAGATCGGAGCCTACTCCTCTGCTCCCTACCTGGGCCTCTAGGACTGGGCCCTACTTGTGGAGCAGAGCTCCTAAAGACACTCTGCTCCCTGACTGACTGACACTCTCTTCTCCTCTCCTCTCAACTGCCACCCTAAGATGGCCTCCCCTTTTTATATCTCACTCTATAGTTCTCCCCTAAACTGCTTCCTCCACCCACACCCACTACTGGTTCCCCCTACCTTAGGGTTCCCCCCACTCCAGCCAGGGACAGGGCTCAGCAGGAAAACACATTGCATCTTGCCCTTCCAGCCGGCCTGGAGCAGTGTAGTGTGGGATGCAGATGTTGGGGTTCCAGGCAGCACTCCCTCCTTACCTGAGAGAAGGAGATACCACACCTCTGGGTGAGGTGCAGTACCTCTGTGGCGACTGAACCCTCAGGGGTGCCACATAGACATTAAAATAGTGACAAAGTTTTGTATAAACAGTGTCAAACAGAGTGCTTCCATAAGCAGTGGCTATATTAACAGTGTCATACAAATTGCTACCTTGATCAGTATCAACCATAGTATCTCCATAACTATTGTAAACCAGAGTGCCTGAGCAGTACATATGATAATTACTTACCGGTAATTTGATTTTCCAGAACCATGACAGCACCGTACAGAGAGAAAGTATCCGCCCCCAGGAACAGGAAACCTACCAAAATAAAAGGGGCGGCAGCTCTCTTCCTCACCAGTGTGTTTACAGAGAATAAGAGGTAACCGCCTTGTTAAGACATATATGCATACAGTACAACAAGTTATCAATATTCACCTTATAGTGTTTGCACAAACCAGTGATTTTTTCTTTTTTTTAAAACAGGAAGTTTTCCACCACCAAAGTAAAAGAGAAGGGAGGGAAGTAGCATGGTGCTGTCATGGTTCTGGAAAATCAAATTACCGGTAATCAATTATCATATTTACCTAACACCGTGAAAACACCATACAGAGAGATTAAAATAGATGAAATCCCTAGGACGGGACCACCGCTGAAAGAACCTTTCTCCCAAAGGAAAGATCAGACAGCCCAAGATCCAACCTGCAGTGTCTGAAGAAGGTGGTCGGAGACCCCCAGATTGTCGCTATGCAGATCTGGTCTACTGAGGCATTGGCTCTTTCTGCCCAAGAGGTAGCTATGGCCCTAGTAGAATGTGCTTTAATACCCTGAGGGGGATCACAGTCAGAAGCAGAGTAGGCTAAAATTACGGCCATTCTAACCCATCTAGCAATCATGGACTTAGTAGCTGCTTTACCCTTGTTTTCCCCCTGAAAAGAAACAAACATGGCTGAGGACTTCCTCCACTGACTCCTTATCTCAAGGTATCTAAAGATACACCTTCTCACATCTAGGGAGTGAAGTGTTATTTCCCTTTGGGTCTTTGCTTCATCACAAAATGAAGGGAGCACTATTTCCTGACTTCTGTGAAATCTAGAGCTTACTTTTGGGAAGAAAGCTGGATCTGGCCTCAATATCATCATATCTTGTAAGATATTTGTAAAAGGAGGATTGATTGAGAGAGCCTGTAACTCACTCACCTGCCTAGCAGAGGTTAGTGCCATCAGCAGTACTGTTTTTAGTGTAAGCACTTTGATGGCAGCGGATGAGATGGGTTCAAAGGGAGCCTTTGTAAGGGCATTCAGGACTAAATTAATGTCCCAGTGGGCTACCCTAGGACTGGCTATAGGCCTGGATGAAAAAGATGCTTTTATAAACCTATATATCCATTGGTAATCTGCTATTTTATGATCGAATAGTGCCCCTAGGGCTGATACCTGCACTTTTAAGGAGATAGTGGAGAGACCCCTCTCTAGACCTTTTTGAAGGAATTCTAGTATTTCCGAAATGAGGACTAGCTGACTTTGGGGAGTCATGACCCGACCGGAAAATGTAAGAAATTTATTCCAAATCTTTTCATATTTAAGACAGGTGACTTTTTTTCTGCTCAACAGGAGAGTTGAAATAAAATTTTCTGAGAAACCCCTGGCCGATAACAATTCCCTCACAAGTTCCAGGCAGTTAGGTGTAATCTGGGAACCTGAGGATGGGTCACCGGACCCTGGGATAGTAGATCTGGATTGTCGGATAGGATCCAGGGGTCCCAGACTGACAAGACACTTAGCCAAGAAAACCAGGCCCTTTTCGGCCAAAAGAGGGCAATCAGTATTACTCTGGCTTTTTCCTCGCGTATCTTCTTTAATACTATGGGAATGAAGGGAAAGCAGAAGAGCATCCACTCCGTCTGGGGACTCCCTTGGATTTAGAGAATAGAATTTTTTTCTGGCGGCAAATAAACCCAGGCCGAACAAATCTGATCGAAGACTCTTCTGTTTAGAACCCATTCTCCTTGACTGAGTGAATGGCAACTTAAATAATCAGTGATAATATTTTATGACCCCCTTAAGTGGCAGCTTGAAAGGGATAGAAGATTTTGCTCCACCATGGAGAATATTTTCTCTACCTCTAACACTAATGGGTCTGACCTGGTTCCCCCTTGGCAATTTAAATAAGCCATTGCTGTGCTGTTGATTATTGTGTTGTAGGATTACTACATCCTTCCCTATACAGTTGGCGCGCCCCCTGGGCCGTGGAGTACTCGGCAGCCGGGCCTCTGGTTGCTGGGGGATATCACGGTAGCTGGCCCGGTCCGTGACCCAGGGCGGTCAGTAAAAGCAGGGCTAATAGTTTTTAGGGGGATTTGGGAAAGTGTTTGTGACGCCACCTGTGGATTGCTGCTAAAGGGCGCCGCCGCTGCGGAGCAGTCCTCTGGAGCTGGTGTTGTGGCGCCCCTGAGGGTTCAGTCGCCACAGAGGTACTGCACCTCACCCAGTGGTGTGGTGTCCCCTTCTCTCAGGTAAGGAGGGAGTGCTGCCCGGAACCCCAACACCTGCATCCAACACTACACTGCTCCAGGCCAGCTGGAAGGGCAAGATGCAATGTGTTTCCTGCTGAGCCCAGTCCCTGGCTGGAGTGGGGGGAACCCAAAGGTAGGGGAACCAGTAGTGGGTGTGGGTGGAGGAAGTAGTTAAGGGGAGCACCATAGTAGTAGGTATATAAAGGGAAGCCATCTTTAGGGTGGCAGTTCAGCTCAGTCAGTGGGAGATCAGTTCAGAACAGAGGAGAGTGTCAGTCAGTCAGGGAGCAGAGTCTCTTTAGGAGCTCTGCTCCACAACTAGGGCCTAGTGACAGAGGCCCAGGAGGGGAGCAGGGAGTAGGCTCCGTTCTAAGAAGTGATCCTAGGGGGTACGGCGAGTGCAGGAAGGCACCCGTACGCCCTGCATCTGTCAGAAGACAGAGGGATCGTAGGCCGCAAGAAGGGGACCGGCCCCTGGCCCAGTCGTGTACTTCAAGTCTCGGCTGGAAAAACCGGAGGCTTCAGGCTTATATAGTCAGTTGCCGAAGCCGCATTCTAATCCCCAGGAGGGTCAAGCAGGTCCAGGAACTCCGATGGACAGGAGGGACTTCAGAGCACCCGAGCGGGTTGAGAGTGGGCAGCGCAGGGCAGGAGGGAGAAAGACCCAGCGTGAAGTCGGTCTAGCTAGGAACACGAGAAAGTGGGGTTCTGCCAGGTACTCCTGATCTTCCTGAGGAAGTGCTGAACCCCTGCCTGGTGAACGCAGCGCGACGTGGGAGGCTAGCACCTGTACAGTGCACCAGTGGAACCGTCATAAGGACTGTGAGTAAAAACTAGGATGACTGCACCGCACTGCCTCCGTCCATTCTTTGATCTGCGCCATCGTTCCCTCCCTGCACTACAACGCCCAGCGCAACCCACACCACCTTACACTGCCCTGGAGCTTGCTCTACCTGTGGAGAGACACACCACCCCTGCTGCCGCAACACCAGCTCCAGAGGACTGCTCCGCAGCGGCGGCTCCTTTTGGCTGCAATCCACAGGTGGCGTCACGAACATTTTCCCAAATCCCCTAAAAATATTCCCCTTTTGCACTGACCGCCCTGGGTCACGGACCGGGCCAGCCACCGTGATATCCCCCGGCAACCGGAGGCCCAGCTGACGAGTACCCCACGGCCCTGGGGGCGCGTCAGTGTTACGGCAGCAGGGATGGTTTGGCTCTCCAGAGGTAGAGCTAGCTCCAGGGCAGTATAGGGGTAGATGGTGGATGCCGGTGAGAGACGGCAGGGCGGTCCCGGAGGAAAGACGGACTCTCACACTGGGGTAAGCTTCAGTACCTTTACTGGTGATGATGCAGGCACGGTCCAGGGTACTCCGGACGAAGGGCGCACTTTTGCTTTTCGCTAAGCTTCTGGCCTGCCTGTAACTAGGCCTAGCTTGGTTACTGTCTCTCTCTCCCTTGCACCTGCTGACCTGGTGGTAGGGATTTTTCTTGGAGATAACTCTCTCTGGACGCTGGGGCCTCCGTGACTCCTAGCCCTGGTACTGTAGTCAGCGTTTGGCAAACCTGGGACCTGTAGTCCTCCAGGGGTTCTGGTGGTCCCTACTGGGTATAAAGGGTCCCTGTAGGCGCGGACCCGGTATCCGGTATATATCTCAGGGTGAGCCTGGTATGCTCCTCTGCCCCCTCGCTACTTCTTCCTTCTCTTCTCGCCTTCGGCCACACTCAGGGCCCTCACTAAGCTCCAGTGCGTGCTGTGGGCCTCAACTTGCCTCACACAGCAGCCTGCGTGCTGCTCTCTCACTGAGCACACTAAACTCCAAAACTAGAACTGAGTTGCCTGGCTCCACCCTCCCTATATATACAGTACAGACCAAAAGTTTGGACACACCTTCTCATTTAAAGATTTTTCTGTATTTTCATGACTTTGAAAATTGTACATTCACACTGAAGGCATCAAAACTATGAATTAACACATGTGGAATTATATACTTAACAAAAAAGTGTGAAACAACTGAAAATATGTCTTATATTCTAGGTTCTTCAAAGTAGCCACCTTTTGCTTTGATGACTGCTTTGCACACTCTTGGCATTCTCTTGATGAGCTTCAAGAGGTAGTCACCAGAAATGGTTTTCACTTCACAGGTGTGCCCTGTCAGTTTTAATAAGTGTGATTTCTTGCCTTATAAACGGGGTTGGGACCATCAGTTGTGTTGTGCAAAAGTCAGGTGGATACACAGCTGATAGTCCTACTGAATAGACTGTTAGAATTTGTATTATGGCAAGAAAAAAGGAGCTAAGTAAAGAAAAATGAGTGGCCATCATTACTTTAAGAAATGAAGGTCAGTCAGTCCGAAAAATTGGGAAAACATTGAAAGTGTCCCCAAGTGCAGTTGCAAAAACCATCAAGTGCTACAAAGAAACTGGCTCACATGAGGACCGCCCCAGGAAAGGAAGACCAAGAGTCACCTCTGCTTCTGAGGATAAGTTTACCCGAGTCACCAGCATCATAAATCGCAGGTTAACAGCAGCTCAGATTAGAGACCAGGTCAATGCCACACAGAGTTCTAGCAGCAGACACATCTCTTCAACAACTGTTAAGAGGAGACTTTGTGCAGCAGGCCTTCATGGTAAAATAGCTGCTAGGAAACCACTGCTAAGGACAGGCAACAAGCAGAACAGACTTGTTTGGGCTAAAGAACACAAGAAATGGACATTAGACCAGTGGAAATCTGTGCTTTGGTCTGATGAGTCCAAATTTGAGATCTTTGGTTCCAACCACCGTGTCTTTGTGCGACGCAGAAAAGGTGAACGGATGGACTCTGCATGCCTGGTTCCCACCGTGAAGCATGGAGGAGGAGGTGTGATGGTGTGGGGGTGCTTTGCTGGTGACACTGTTGGAGATTTATTCAAAATTGAAGGCATACTGAATCAGCATGGCTACCACAGCATCTTGCAGCAGCATGCCATTCCTTCCGGTTTGCGTTTAGTTGGACCATCATTTATTTTTCAACAGGACAATGATCTCAAACACACCTCCAGGCTGTGTAAGGGCTATTTGACCAAGAAGGAGAGTGATGGGGTGCTACGCCAGAAGACTTGGCCTCCACAGTCACCAGACCTGAACCCAATCGAGATGGTTTGGGGTGAGCTGGACCGCAGAGTGAAGGCAAAAGGGCCAACAAGTGCTAAGCATCTCTGGGAACTCAAGATTGTTGGAAGACCATTTCTGGGGACTACCTCTTGAAACTCATCAAGAGAATGCCAAGAGTGTGTAAAGCAGTTATCAAAGCAAAAGGTGGCTACTTTGAAGAACCTAGAATATAAGACATATTTTCAGTTGTTTCACACTTTTTTGTTAAGTATATAATTCCACATGTGTTAATTCATAGTTTTGATGCCTTCAGCGTGAATGTACAATTTTCAAAGTCATGAAAATACAGAAAAATCTTTAAATGAGAAGGTGTGTCCAAACTTTTGGTCTGTACTGTATCCCTAACGGGCTCCCTCTGCTGGTCTGAGGTGGTAGGGTGGAGGTGTGTGAATGTAGTGAGGGCCTCTTGTGGAGAAGTCCATCCATGCACCCCTCTGGGTTCTGTGGCACCAATGCGCAGCAGCGCGCCACATTCCCCCCTAGTAAAACTCAGTACTCCAGGACTGAAGCATTTTTCTCAAAACAGGTTTAAACAATAACATTTCTTCCCTTTATGGGAGGCACTTTTCTTGAATGTTACAGGTAACATTATAATACAATAATAACAATTATAAATAACATTAATTAAGTCACAGTAAGTCCTGCAACCTGGTGTCCATTTCACCCATGAAGGAACATGAGGGACCCGCCTGAAAACCCTCAACGTAGGCCCTGGGCGTGGCTACAGGGCATAGGTGATCCAGGTGTTGGACCACGTCTTCGGCCACGCCAAACGGGTTTTTGTTCCGTGGTCACTTAAGGGGCACTCCAGGGAGTGCAACTATGTACATGACAGTTTTGGGCTGCTCACAGTCCTCAGCCACTGAGTCCTTTATATATACCCTTATGGGTAACTAAATGCAATTAGAAGTGTCCGTGTCACATTAATTGTCCATTAGCAAGGCAAGATAAATAAATAAATAAATAAATAAATACATGAAATTATTACAAGAACATACCCTACGGGGTACCTATTTATTCTGTCAGTGTTTCTTTATTCACTCTCTATACCTGACAGGGGTCTGGTCTTTTGTGCTACGTGATGAACTACGTAGTACTGGGATGCGTGTAGTGTGGATGCTTGCGCTATTTTCCACTCTATCAGATCTATGTGTTGGTGGACTGCAAGACTGCCTTAACCTCTCTACGGGACTGGCAAGTACACTGGTTACTGGGCCTACTGCCCCTGCTTCTACCGGTGACTCTTCTTCCGGGGATTCTTCCTGAGCAGGCTCTTCCGGGGCACTTACGGGTCCTACTTGCAGTGGAGAGTCTTCTGGCTGTTGGTAGAAGTGTAGCACAGGTATTATTACTGCTCCATCCAGTTGAGGCCAATCTGCCGGGAAATCTCCTAAGACAGTATGGAGTACTTCTTCTTTAGGCTCCTCCGATACGGTGAGAGGCACTTCCTCCTGGGGCTTCAGCGGACTTGGGCACAACTTCAGATGGTCTCTTGATACCGTTGCAGTTGTTCTTCCTCAGTCTTTGCTAATTAGACAGGTTTTCCTATTATCGAATCTGGAATTCAGCACAGTGTAAGGTTCCCTTTCCCACTGGTCGTCAAGCTTGTGGCTTCTTCTCTTTCGTTTCAGCACAACTTCTCCAGGTGTCAAGGGTTCAGCTGGTGCACTCTTGTTGTACTGTGCTTCCTGCTTATCTCTCACCCTTCTTAGACTGTCTTCGACACAGGCCGGTACTCTCTTGTACTGCTCCTGTCGCGTCGCATCCCAGTCTTCAGTGGACATATCTGCTTCTGGCTCTACCACTCCAAGCTCCAGGTCCATGGGCAACTTTCCGGGTCTTGCTCTCATGAGGTACGCAGGAATACAATTGGTGGAACTCACAGGTATGTGATTGTAGAGATCTACCAGGTCAGGTAGTCTGTCTGGCCACTGGTTTCTTTCTTCTAGAGGTAAGGTCTTCAACAGGTCGATGACTATATTATTCATCTTTTCACATAACCCATTGGTTTGGGGGTGGTACGGGGTAGTCCGGATCTTCTTACACCCGTACAGATGGCAAAACTCTTTTAACAGCTCGGCTTCAAAGGCAGGGCCTTGATCCGTCAGCACCTTATCCGGGTATCCATGGGGCCTGCAGAAATAGGCTTGAAACGTCCTTGCTGCAGTTTCTGCCGTCAGATCCTTGACGGGGGCTACCACCAGGAACCGGGAGTAGTGATCCACTATGGTCAGGGCATACGAGTAGCCTGACCTGCTGGGTGACAGCTTGACGTGCTCCAGGGCGACGATCTACAGGGGCTGGATCATCTTGATTGACTGCAGGGGTGCCTTCTGGCTGCTGTAGTCTTTTCTTCTGAGGCTACAGGGTCCACAATTCTGGCACCACCTCTCTATGGAACTCCGCATTCCAACCCAATAAAACCGACTCTTCAGGAGGGTTTCCAGCTTCTTCCAGCCAAAGTGCCCGGCTTGATCGTGGTAGGCCTCCTACACCATCTGGATGTCCGTCCTGGGCACTACGATCTGCCATACCATCTCATGGGTCCTAGGGTTGGCACAGCTTCTCTCTATAGATGAACAGCTGGCTTTTCTCATTCCACAGTTGCTTGGCTTATGGAGAAGCGTCCTTCTCCGGGGAGGAACCTTCCTGGGTTATCAGTTCCTTGATACGGCTGACAACCAGGTCACTGTCCTGGGTCTCCTTCCAGCTGTGGTGAGGTAAAGGGTTTAGAGTCTTACCACGATACCTCCTGGAGGTGCGCTGCTCGTGGACCATCCCATTTCTATGGAAGGCAGGTAGCTCAATCTCCTCCAGGTCATCCACTTCTTCTTCAGTGTCCGACTGGTGAGGCATTCTGGATAGGGCATCGGCGTTGGCGTTCTTGTGGTCTGCCCGGTACTTGATGGTGAACTGATAGTTTGACAGACGGGCCATCCAACGCTGTTCCATGGCTCACAACTTGGCTGTCTCTAGATGTGTCAAGGGGTTGTTGTCAGTATAGGCCGTGAACTTAGTGGAGGCCAGGTAGTGCTTGAATCGTTCAGTGATGGCCCAGACCAAGGCCAGGAGCTCCATCTTGAAGGAGGTATAATTTTCTGAATTCCTTTTGGTAGGACGGAGCTTCCTGCTGGCATAGGCAATTGACTCACCCCCTGGGCCAGTGCTGTAGTGCGGCGCGCGTGCGCGTGGGGGATACCCGGAGCCGGATCCGATGGGGGTAGTAGTCTTCGTGTGGCGGTGACCCGGTCCGCGCCCAGGGTGGTCAAACTAAGTGGCGGTTATTGGTATGATGGTATTAGTGTCCGACTACGCCACCCGTTGAATGCGGTTATGAAACCGCCGCTGCAGGGCAGACCGCTGAGGCCGGTGGTATAGGTGTGCAGCAATGTTGATATAACCCCCAACGGGAGAGGTATGGCCTCAGGGCAGCGGATGTGGATGATGTTGGGAGTGATGGTGTGGATGTCCCAGCACTAACGGTGTGACAAGGAAGCACGGAAACGCGAGGGTACAGTTCAGGGCCTTTACTGATGGTACAAGGCAAATTCCCCCGGGAGTACTGGCTAGTAGTTGGGGCCTGGTTAGTCTGCGAGTAAGCCGGAGTTCCCCATGCCAGGTGGAGTTGTAGGCCTTCCCGTTAGTCTGTACCCTTCCTGGCTACCCTGCTTTCGGCGGTTACAAGTAGCCCACGTCCCTGGGTATACCGTGTGGTGCTCACCCGTATGGCTGGTGACCTGGGGCCTCCTGTTAGCCTCCGCTCTGGGATGGCGGTGCTGGTCCCTTCGTTGTGACTGAGCCTCCGGGCTTTTATGGCCAGAGGACCTGGAATCCCCTGCCGGATGGATTCTGCTGCTGGGTATATCTTAGTCCCCACAGCCTCGGACTCCTGTGTCTGGTTTTAGTACCTTCTCCCAGGGCGAGCTCTGCACAGCTCCAGCCCCTGGCGCTTCTCCTGGGCTCCTACAGAGCTCCTGATGTCTATCTGTCCCTGTTTCTGCGTGTCCAGACCAGACTCCGTCTCTGTCTGGAACTCCTCTCTCTAACCCTGCCTCAGCCCCAGTTTATATAGGGGAAGTTCTTCCCCTCCCAGGACTGGGCAGGAGGTGTGGCATGCTTAGGATTCCTGCCCAGGAGACCTCCCACCTGCTCACAGACGTAATACTGCTATTACTGTGGAAACCAGACCCCTGGGGTGCCACATTCCCCCCTAGTGAAATTTAGTACTCCCGGACTAAACATAACAGGGTATAAACAATAACAATTAAATACATGAGATGGTCACGGCGTGTCCGTAACCGGGAAGCAATAAGGGTGTCCATTTCACCAAAGAACAGGGAGCCGTAACCAGGTAGGGGTCTGTCCTGCCCCGAGTCTTTAACAGTCTTTGGTCCATTCCTGGGTTACGCTCCAAACATATTTACAACAGAGTTCCGGTTGCTCACTGTCCATAACCTGTCAGTCCATATAAAGAAATCTGCAACTGAAAAACATAATTAGCAACGGCTACAACAAAACAGGTAAACATAAAATAGTTAAAGCAACTAGCCAACTTAGATTCTCCAACGTACGGGCATCTGGCCTCTGGTAACCCTAGTGGACCTACGGAGCTCACTCACTGGTCCTGCACTACAGGGTGTAGGAGGTGTTATGGGCAAGCTGGGCAGCTTTCTGCGCACTCTTTGGCTCACTAGGGGCACGGCAGGCTCACTACTAGCAGAGGGTTGATCCTCCTGTACTGCTGGTGTGGACTCTTCTGCCTCTTGGGCCGGCTGCTCTTCCAGCTCTCCTGGTTCCTCTGTAGGCACTTGCGGGGCTGGCTGGAGAAAGGTGAGGACGGGTACCACGACAGCACCGTTTACTTGTGTCCAAGACCGGGGGAAGTCTCCGAGTACAGTCCTGATCATTTCTTCCCTTTCCTCTGCGAGTTGAGGGTTTTCTTGATCTTCTTCAGGGCTTTGCAGCTGCTCGGGACACTTCTTCAGGTGGTCTCTGGAGACAACGGCTGTGGTTTCTCCTCCATCCTTACTGATCACGCAAATCTTTGGGCTCTCATGGCTTGATGGCAGTACGGTGTACGGGTCCTTCTCCCACTGGTCGTCCAACTTGTGGAGCCGTCTTTTCCTCTTCAAGACCTGCTCTCCAGGTACCAGGGGAACAGCGGGAGCATACTGATTATAAGCCCTCTCTTGCCTTTCTCTAGCTTGAGACAGACTTCGCTCCATGCTCTCCTGCACTTTCCGATACTGCTGCTGCCGTTCTGTATCCCAGTCTGCCTCCGGCGAGGTGTCCTCGGGCGTCAGGACTCCCATTTCCAGGTCGATAGGCAGCTTACCAGGTCTCGCTCTCATTAGGTAAGCTGGGGTACAGTTGGTAGAACCTACAGGGATGTGGTTGTATAGGTCCACCAGATCAGGCAGCTTCTCAGGCCACATACTGCGTTCTTCCAGGGGCAATGTTTTCAGGAGGTCTATCACCACCTGGTTCATCTTCTCGCAGAGTCCATTGGTTTGTGGGTGATAGGGCGTTGTTCTTATCTTCGTGCAGCCATACAGATTGCAGAACTCCTGGAAGACTTCCGCTTCGAAGGCTGGCCCTTGGTCTGTCAGCACTTGGTCCGGGTACCCGTGTGGACGGCAGAAGTGCTGCTGGAAGGCTCTAGCTGCTGTTTGAGCTGTTAAGTCCTTGACCGGGACCACCACCAGGAACCGGGAGTAATGATCTACGATTGTGAGGGCGTAGACATACCCAGATCTGCTTGGAGCCAGTTTCACATGGTCCAGGGCTACCAGTTCCAGTGGCTGTCGGGTGATGATGGGCTGCAAGGGAGTCTTCTGGCTGGCACGGTCCTTCCTTCTTAGGTGGCACGGTCCACAGTCTCTGCACCACCTCTCGATGGCTCCTCTCATGCCTACCCAGTAGAACCGTTCACGCAATAAGAACTCCAGCTTCTTCCACCCGAAATGTCCTGCTCCGTTGTGGTACGCCTCCAGAATCATAGCCGCGTCTCGTCTGGGGACCACTACCTGCCAGGTCAACTCATGCGTTCGAGAGTTAACCATTCTCCGGCACAACTTCTCCCTGTAGAGGAACAGCCTACTTTTCTCCTTCCACAGTTGCTTAGTCTCCTCTGGGGCGTCTGGGTCCAGACTGGCATCGGCTTGGGTCAGCATTTCCTTCACCAGGCGGACTGCAGGATCACTGTCTTGCGTCTCCGCCCAGTTGTAGTGGGGCAAGGGATTGAATGTCGCGGAGCGCCTGTCCTTCACACGGTTGGAATACAGGGTAATCCCATGACGGTGGAACGCAGGGAGCTCAACTTCTTCCAGATCTTCTGGATCTTCCCCTACGTCCGGTAAGTTCGGCATTCTAGACAGGGCATCCGCGTTGGCATTTGAGCGTCCTGCCCGGTATTTGATGGTGAATTCAAAGTTGGACAGGCGAGCCATCCATCTCTGTTCCAGAGCACCGAGCCTTGCAGTGTCCAGGTGTGTCAACGGGTTGTTATCCGTGTACACGGTGAATTTGGAGGAGGCAAGGTAATGCTTGAAACGTTCGGTCACTGCCCACACTACTGCCAGGAACTCCAGCTTGAATGAGCTATAATTCTCAGGGTTCCTCTCGGTGGGTCGTAGCTTTCGGCTAGCGTAAGCGATTACCCGTTCTTTTCCTTGCTGGATCTGGGACAGCACGGCTCCTAGCCCGATGTTACTTGCGTCCGTGTGGAGGATAAAGGGCTGGCTGTAGTCTGGATATGCCAGGATTTCATCCCCCTGGAGGGCCATCTTCAGCTGGCAAAAGGACTCCTCTTCCAGCTTTTCCCACCTGAAGGGCGGCTTCTGGTTTTTGGCTTTTCGAGATTGACCTATCAGGAGGTCCTGCATAGGGGCTGCCATTTTGGTGAAACCGGGAATGAATCTTCGGTAGTAGCCTACCAACCCGAGGAACTGCCGCACTTCCTTTATGCTGGAGGGTCTTGGCCAGTCCTTAATCACGGTGATCTTATCAGGGTCAGGAGCCACTCCGTCAGCACTCACCACGTGTCCCAGGTATTGCACCTTTGGTTTCAGGAGATGACACTTGAAGGGTTTCACCTTTAGGCCGTAGTTTGCCAGAGCTTCGAACACTTCTGCCAGGTGTTTCAGGTGGTCCTCGTAGGTCTTGGAATAGACGATGACATCGTCCAGGTATAACAGGACCGTCTCGAAGTTCCGGTGTCCCAGACAGCATTCCATCAACCGTTGGAAGGTTCCTGGTGCGTTGCAGAGCCCGAACGGCATGCAGTTAAATTCGCTGAGACCCATCGGGGTGGTGAATGCGGTCTTCTCCCGGTCTGCCTCTGCTACAGGAACCTGCCAGTACCCGCTAGTGAGATCCAAAGTAGAGAAGAAGTTAGCAGATTTTAACGCAGCTAAGGACTCTTCTATCCTTGGTAACGGGTACGCATCTTTGTGTGTGATACGGTTGACCTTCCTGTAGTCTACACACATTCTCATAGTGTTGTCCTTCTTTTTCACTAAGACTAGTGGAGCTGCCCAGGGGCTACAGCTGTCCCTGATTACCCCAGCCTCCTTCATGTCTCTAAGCATCCCCTTGGCGTGTTGGTAGTGTGCAGGGGGTACGGGTCGGTATCTCTCCTTTATGGGAGGATGGTCTCCCGTGGGGATGTGGTGTTCTACCCCCTTTACTCGCCCGAAGTCTAACGGGTGTTTACTAAACACTCTCTCGTACTCTTGAACCACCCGATAGACTCCTCGTTTCTGGTGTGAGGGAGTGGAGTCAGTACCCAGATGTAGTTGCTGACACCAGTCCCCCACTGGTTTCTTAGAGCCGTTACCTTCCTCTGGTTGAGATGGAGGCAAGGGTTCCACGGCCTGTACAGAATTCTGGTTTATGGTGAACAATTTAGCTAGCGTGGCATACCGGGGCAGGTGTACTTCTCTCTCACCGATATTTATGATGCGAACGGGCACCCTCCCATGGCGTACATCGACCACCCCCCGTGCTGTCAAAATGGTGGGCCTACTGTCTGAGTAGACGGGTTCTACCATTGCTTGGTAGTCTCTACCTCTTAGACCAATAGCTGCCCGGCACCAAATCATCATCTCACTTTTTGGGGGCATGGCAATAGGGAACGGGTCACACATTCTCACGCTACCTATCTCACCACCAGATAGTTCCACCTGTTGCCGCTTCATCAGTGCCCGGATCTCTTTTTGGAGCACATGCTGCTGGCGTTCTTGGCAACCTGCTGTAAAATGAGAATCACCTCTGCAAGACAATTTTCAATTACATTGGTTCCCAGGGTGATTCTAGGGTGACTCTCATGACGGTCTATGTCCACTATAATCAGTCCTTGTGCCGCCAGTTCGACTTTACCGATTTTAATGGTCACCTCCTTGAATCCCACCTGCGGCACGGGCTGACCATTGCTGGCGATGATACTCAGGTCGTCGTCTGGGTAGCGGGTTATGTCCGAATCATTCCAGTACTGCTTGAAGAGCACGTACGGGATGGTGGTGACCTGTGACCCAGTGTCTAGTAGGGCACTCATAGGAATGCCATCCAGTACCACAGGCAAGATTGGACGTCCCCCTACGTATTTATCACGCCAGTTTGATGGGCCTGATGGTCTTATGCCTGGGGGTTGGCCCTCTACCCCAGGTTGTGCCCGTTTAAATGACAGTACCTTGCCACATGTCCGGGTTGATTGCAGCGGCGGCAAATAGGTCGTCCGTCCTCGTTGTATCGATCGCTGGGTCTTCCTCTGGCCGGTGGGGTCCTCCTTGGTCGG
This sequence comes from Phyllobates terribilis, assembly GCF_046119375.1. Taxonomy (NCBI): domain Eukaryota; kingdom Metazoa; phylum Chordata; class Amphibia; order Anura; family Dendrobatidae; genus Phyllobates; species Phyllobates terribilis. The sequence continues at coordinate 94,548,186 of NW_027362765.1, forward strand.
CGCCACGGGATGTCCTCCGGTCCGGATGCCAGCTCGATCTTCCCTGCAGTAGAAACCTGTAAAGACTGCACAGTTCGGGTTAGCGCGGCAACGCTCTTAGTCAGCTCTTGGACCTGATGGTGCAGGTCTGTAGCCGGGTCACTGTTTAAAGCCTGCGCATCAGCTCCCACAGGCCCTGCAGACAAGGGCGCCGTCTCCTGGTGATAAGTGATAGCAGGGCGCCTGTGGGTCACAGCGCCACCTGGTGCCGGTTCTCGGAGCACCCGGATGGCTCTGTCCTTGAACTGTGCAAAGTCCAGGTCAGGGTCCTGTAAGGCCATTGCCCGCAACTGGGTTCGGTGGGCATTGCACAGTAGACCCTCAATGAATTGTTCAGTCAACAGCTTATCTTCATTCCCCACGCTGTCAGGGTCTGCCTGCTTAATGGCTCTCAGGGCCTCTTGTAGGTTTAGAGCATAGTCTCTTATACTCTCATGTGCCCGTTGTTTGCACCCATAAAATCTTAGTTTTATTTCGGCTGAGGTGCGGGTGTCAAATGTGTCTTTCAGCCGGGTTAGTATGTCTCTGACAGTCCTCTTCCTCCCAGGTGGCCAGGACTTTACCTCCCTTTGGGCTGCCCCGATTAATTGGGCCACCAGGATGCTCACTTTTTGCGCCTCCGTGAGGGGATACACCTGGAAGAGGCTATCCAGCCTTTCTCTGAAGTCATTTAGGGTATGTGACTCCCCTGAGTACTGGGGTAGCCAGGCTGCCCCCGGGATATAGGGCATGGTGAAAGGCATGACCAAAGCAGCGGTGGCGCTGGCGGCGGCTGTGGCGGTGAAGCTCTCCTCCGTATCCGACATCCTCCTCCCCCCTAGTGGACCGTGGCCTACCTTGCGATGATCCTCTTCCGTAGGCCGCGGCTCCGCCGTGGATTGTCAGGGTTGAGGACCTTCCGTCGCGCTCCTGTGACGTCGGCGTCTGCTGGGCTCCTTCCAGGACCTTACGCAACGTCCGGACGTGAGGCGGGGCTTCAGTTCTCGCGGGCTTTCGGAGTCCACGCCCCTCTTCTTCCCGCGCGGCGCCCTCAAGATGGCGTCCAATGGCGGGAAAACTCCACGGATGGCGGGAAGAAGGCAGAAGATGGTGTCGGATGGCGGGAATCGGCTCCAGATGGCGGGAAACGACTCCGGACGGCGGGAAACTTCACCACAGGTAAGTATAAAAGTCTCTTTTTCAGGCACGCAGTACCCGGTGGTTGCGGGCACGTAATCCTGCCGACTACGCCAAAGTTGACTCACCCCCTGGGCCAGTGCTGTAGTGCGGCGCGCGTGCGCGCGGGGGATATCCGGAGCCGGATCCGATGGGGGTAGTAGTCTTCGTGTGGCGGTGACCCGGTCCGCGCCCAGGGTGGTCAAACTAAGTGGCGGTTATTGGTATGATGGTATTAGTGTCCGACTACGCCACCCGTTGAATGCGGTTATGAAACCGCCGCTGCAGGGCAGACCGCTGAGGCCGGTGGTATAGGTGTGCAGCAATGTTGATATAACCCCCAACGGGAGAGGTATGGCCTCAGGGCAGCGGATGTGGATGATGTTGGGAGTGATGGTGTGGATGTCCCAGCACTAACGGTGCGACAAGGAAGCACGGAAACGCGAGGGTACAGTTCAGGGCCTTTACTGATGGTACAAGGCAAATTCCCCCGGGAGTACTGGCTAGTAGTTGGGGCCTGGTTAGTCTGCGAGTAAGCCGGAGTTCCCCTGGCCAGGTGGAGTTGTAGGCCTTCCCGTTAGTCTGTACCCTTCCTGGCTACCCTGCTTTCGGCGGTTACAAGTAGCCCACGTCCCTGGGTATACCGTGTGGTGCTCACCCGTATGGCTGGTGACCTGGGGCCTCCTGTTAGCCTCCGCTCTGGGATGGCGGTGCTGGTCCCTTCGTTGTGACTGAGCCTCCGGGCTTTTATGGCCAGAGGACCTGGAATCCCCTGCCGGATGGATTCTGCTGCTGGGTATATCTTAGTCCCCACAGCCTCGGACTCCTGTGTCCGGTTTTAGTACCTTCTCCCAGGGCGAGCTCTGCACAGCTCCAGCCCCTGGCGCTTCTCCTGGGCTCCTACAGAGCTCCTGATGTCTATCTGTCCCTGTTTCTGCGTGTCCAGACCAGACTCCGTCTCTGTCTGGAACTCCTCTCTCTAACCCTGCCTCAGCCCCAGTTTATATAGGGGAAGTTCTTCCCCTCCCAGGACTGGGCAGGAGGTGTGGCATGCTTAGGATTCCTGCCCAGGAGACCTCCCACCTGCTCACAGACGTAATACTGCTATTACTGTGGAAACCAGACCCCTGGGGTGCCACACAATCACCTTCTCTTTGCCATACTGCTTCTGGCTTAACACAGCTCCTAGTCCCTCGTTGCTGGCATCAGTGTACAGCAGGAAAGGTTGGTTGTAGTCAGGATAGGCCAGGATTTCTTCGCCAGTTAGGATCTCTTTCATCACTGCAAAGGACTCAGCCTGCTCTTTACGCCACTGGAAGGGGGGGTTCTTGCCTCTGTGGGACTGTCCTACCAGCAGATCTTGCAAAGGCGCTACCTTCTTGGTGTAGTCCTTTACAAACCTCCGGTAATACCCGACCAGTCCCAGGAACTGACGTACCTCCTTGAGATTTTTTGGTACCGGCCATTTCTGGATGGCAGTGACCTTTTCCCGGTCTGGTGCTACTCCTTCTGGACTGACGATGTGCCCAAGGTACTGAACCTTCTGTTTGAGCAGGTGGCACTTGGACGGCTTCAATTTCATCCCATACCGGGACAACGACTCAAATACCTCCGCCAGGTGCTTCAGATGGTCCTCATACGTCTTGGAGTACACTATCACGTCATCCAGGTATAGCAGCACGGTCTCGAAGTTACGGTGTCCCAAACAGCACTCCATCAATCTCTGGAACATTCCAGGGGCATTGCAGAGTCCGAACGGCATACTGTTGAACTCGTAGAGTCCCATTGGGGTAGTGAAGGCCATTTTCTCCCGGTCCTCTTCCGCAACTGCTACTTGCCAGTACCCACTAGTGAGGTCAAGGGTAGAGAAGTAATTTGCAGACTTTAGTGCAGCCAGGAATTCCTCTATACGGGGCAAAGGGTATGCATCTTTATGTGTTAAGCGATTTACCTGTCTGTAAGCTACACACATTCTCATGCTTCCATCCTTTTTCCTGACCAGGACCATGGGAGCTGCCCAGGGGCTACAGCTATCTCTTATTACCCCAGCTTCCCTCATGTCATGCAACATTTCCTTCACTTTCTGGTAGTGTGCTGGTGGAATGGGCCTGTAACGTTCTTTGATGGGTGGATGGTCACCTGTGGGTATATGGTGTTATACCCCTTTAATCCTCCCAAAATCAAGTGGGTGTTTGCTGAATACCTGTTCGTATTCCTGGACCACCCTGTATACACCTTGTTTTTGATGGACAGGAGTGGCGTCAGTCCCAACATGGAGCTGTTGACACCAATCCTCCACCTGGGTTTCTGAGTCATTGTCCTCCACGGTGTCTGGTGGAGTCAAGGATTCCACTGTGTGTATGGCATCATCATTCACAGTATACAACCTGGCAACAGTGGCGTATCTTGGTAATCTAACTTCATCCTCCCCACAATTTAGGAGACGTATGGGTACCCTCCCATTATGTACATCAACTACCCCTCTAGCAGTTAAGAGTGTAGGTCTGTGCTCCGAGCTAATGCGCTCCACTACCGCCTGGTAGTTCTGTCCTTTGAGACCTATTGCTGCCCTACACCAAATCAGCATTTCACTCATCGGGGGAATCACAATGGGTATCGGGTCTGTCACCCGTACATTACCAATTTCACCACCTGTTAGCTTTACCTGTTGCTGGTACAGGAGGGCTCGTATCTCTCTCTGGAGCACCTTCCTCTGCCCTGGTTTGGCGGTGTCAGCAATCTGTTGGAGCAAAAACAACACTTCTCCCAAACAGTTACCGACAATATTTGTACCAAGTATCATATACAAGCTTGTATCACCAGGATTAGACTCCACTACAATCAGTCCCTGGTCCTTTAGTTCCACTCTCCCCACCTTCACTGTCACATCCTTAACCCCTACTAGGCTAAGAGGAAGGCCGTTAGAGGCATACACGGAGAGGTTCGGGGCTGGCGGCTGGAGTTCATCTACGGACCAGAATCTTTTGTAGAGGACATCAGGAATGATGGTTACCTGCGATCCAGTGTCCAGCAGGGCAGGTGTCGCGATGCCATCCAGCACAATGGAGAGGAAAGGTCTTCCTCCCATGAACCGATGGTACCAGCTTGATGGGCCTGCTTGATTTACTCCTGGGTGTCGGCCCTCGGCCCCAGGGTTTGCTCGTTTAAAGGACAGTTCCGCGCTGTGTGGCCTGCCCAGATGAACTCTCCTGGAGGGTGACGTTGGTGGTTGGTCCTCCCACGGGGTGGCGTTGTCCTCCGCCGGTGTGGCGTTGTCCTCCCTCTTCTTCTCATCCAGGGGACATCCTCAGGGCTGTCGGCGAGTAGTATCCTTCCTTCTGGCTCGGGCTCCTCCTGTAGCTGCAGGGTGCTCAGGACAGTGGCCAGGGTTTTACTTAACTGGCGCACTTCAGAGCGTAGGCTGTCCAGCTCACTAGGAGGCACTGTTTGCATCTTTGTTTCCGCCGTTACTGAAGGAGCAGTGGGTGCTGCGGGCACTGGGGTGGCCCCACCCTGGTAACGCTGGATAGCAGTATCTGATGTTTCCAGGGGCTGCAGACCCTTTATAGCCATGTCCTTAAGGGTGTCAAAGGTGGCATCTGGAAGGTCTAAGGTCCACCACCGTACAGTTCTGCTCTCCTCCTGGGACCTCAACCCCCGGATGAACTGTTCCGTCAGCATTTTATTTTCATTTTGTATGCTGGCTGGACTAACCTGTTTCAGGGCCCGCAGGGCTTCCTGTAAGCGCCAGGCGTAGTACCGGATACTGTCCTCAGGTTTCTGGACACAGTGGTAGAACCTCATCCGGAGATCTGTCTCAGTGCGGTTTTCAAACACAGTTTGCAGTCTCTTAAAGATGATGGATATTGCTTCCTGGTCTGCGGCTGGCCAGGTTTCAACTTCCCGCTCTGCGGCACCAGTCAATTGTCCCAGCACAACAGCAGCCCTCTGTTTACCAGTCAGAGAATACATGTCTAGCACACTGCATATTTTTCTCTTGAATCCGGACAGGGTGTCTGGTTTGCCATTATACTGTGGAAGCCATTTTGCTCCAGGGAGATACGGCAGGGCCATGGGTATCAACGGAGTCACGACCCCTGCTGGTGGAGCGGCCGCTCCGGCCTGTGCAGCGCCGGGCACAGGTTGGGCATCTGGAGCGTTAACCGGTGCTCCGGCGGCTTGCTGGTCGTCGGCCATGGTTGCGCCCCCCTACCTTCTTCACTTTCTTATCAGGTAGGCCGCAGCTCCGCGGGCGACGGTCTTCTTCCAGGACCTTGCATCGCTTGCGTCTGACGTCAGAGCGTCCTCTGGACTCCTTCCAGGACCTGACGCTTCCTGGTTCGACGTCAGGGGCGGAGCGTGTCCTGGGATTCGCGCGCTTCCAGCGGTTACGCCTCTCCGATTCCTGCGGTTACGCCCCTATTCTTCCCGCGCGGCGACAGGAAGATGGCGGACAATGGCGGGAAATCTTAGGAATGGCGGGAAAACTTCACCACAGTGAGTATTACAGTCTCTTAAGGCAACGGGCACGGAATCCTGTTTGTGACGCCAAGACTGATGCACCCCCTGGGCCATGGGGTATTCGGCAGCCGGGCCTCTGGTTGCTGGGGGATATCACGGTAGCTGGCCCGGTCCGTGACCCAGGGCGGTCAGTAAAATCGGGGCTAATAGTTTTTAGGGGGATTTGGGAAAGTGTTTGTGACGCCACCTGTGGATTGCGGCTAAAGGGTACCGCCGCTGCAGAGCAGTCCTCTGGAGCTGGTGTTATGGCAGCAGGGATGGTGTGGCTCTCCACAGGTAGATCTAGCTCCAGGGCAGTATAGGGGTAGATGGTGGATGCCGGTGAGAGACGGCAGGGCGGTCCCGGAGGAAAGACGGACACTCACACGGGGGTAAGCTTCAGTACTTTTACTAGTGATGATGCAGGCACGGTCCAGGGTACTCCGGACGAAGGGCGCACTTTTGGACTCTCCCCAGTGAGCGGGTATAGGGCCTCCTGATCTGCGGCTTTCCTTGCTAAGCTTCTGGCCTGCCTGGAACTAGGCCTAGCTTGGTTACTGTCTCTCTCTCCCTTGCACCTGCTGACCTGGTGGTAGGGCTTTTTCTTGGAGATGACTCTCCCTGGACGCTGGGTCCTCCGTGACTCCTAGCCCTGGTACTGTAGTCAGCGTTTGGCAAACCTGGGACCTGTAGTCCTCCAGGGGTTCTGGTGGTCCCTACTGGGTATAAAGGGTCCCTGTAGGCGCGGACCCGGTATCCGGTATATATCTCAGGGTGAGCCTGGTATGCTCCTCTGCCCCCTCGCTACTTCTTCCTTCTCCTCTCGCCTTCGGCCACACTCAGGGCCCTCACTAGGCTCCAGTGCGTGCTGTGGGCCTCAACTTGCCTCACACAGCAGCCTGCGTGCTGCTCTCTCACTGAGCACACTAAACTCCAAAACTAGAACTGAGCTGCCTGGCTCCACCCTCCCTATATATATCCCTAACGGGCTCCCTCTGCTGGTCTGAGGTGGTAGGGTGGAGGTGTGTGAATGTAGTGAGGGCCTCTTGTGGAGAAGTCCATCCATGCACCCTTCTGGGTTCTGTGGCACCAATGCGCAACAGGGCGCCACACAGTATCTTAAGGTTGCCTATAATGCTTTCCTGACTGCGGTCTGTTCTTTTAGGTTTCATGAACCTCTTTTTAAATTGGTATCCCATAGACCTTGAAACCAACCCTTCTCTAGGTGGACACCCCAACCTGTCGGGCTTGCGTTCATGGTGACTACAAATGGATTTTTTTACTGTCCATGGGACCCCCTTCAAAAGGTTTTTCGAATCTGCCCACCAATTTAGAGAATTTAGTGTCTTTGCAGACAGCTGAAATCTGTAGTCCAGTCGATCTCCTACTGAGGTCTGTATTTCCAGGATTTCCCACTGTAGTCTTCTTGTGTGGAAATGAGCCCATTGTACCGCTGGAATTGTTGCTTTCAGGGATCCTAGCAAGGACATGGCTTTTCTTACTGAGAGATGTCTTTCTTGAATATTTGCGATTTTTTTGAATCTTCTCTTGTGGGAGGAAGCAACGCTGATGAATAGCATCCAGGTTGATGCCCAGAAAAGTTTGAAGTTGAATGGGTTTGGATCTTGATTTTTCTTCATTTACTATCCAACCCAACCTTGTTAGGATGGATAGAACTTGTTTGACCGCTACAGTACAGGCTTTAGTCCCCGACTATTAAAATATCGTCTAGGTATGGCACTATTGATATGCTTTTTTAATTATATAGGATGTGATTTCTGCCACTACTTTGGTAAAAATTCTGGGCGCTAGTGACACCACAAATGGCAGGCACTAAAATTGCCGATGCAAAAGGTCGCCTTGGAACTCTACTGCCACCCTGAGATATTGTTGGTGGTCTAGGTGAATTGGGATGTGATAGTACGCATCCTTTAAGTCTATCACTGCCATGAAACAGAAGAGGTACAAAAGCTTTAGGGTATGTGCACACGATGCAGAAATGCTCAGGATTTTTTCCTGAGCGTTTCTGCATCTCTCTGGCAGGAAAAAACGCATGCGGATTGTACATGCGGTTTCCTGCCAGGGACATGCGGAAATGAAGCGGTCTTCACTTTCATTTCCGCATGCGGGTTGACAAGCGCTTCCCAAGCGATTTTAGCATCACTTGGAAAGTGCTTGTCAACTTCACACTATATAAATCCATGCAACCGGCATGGATTTATATAGTGTGTGAATGTCAAAAAATAAAAAATAAATCTATACGTTACCATCTGATGGCCCCCGGTGTCCTGCTTCATCGGTCCCGGCTGCCGGCAGTGAAGACTTTAGGACCTTCCGACGTCAGCGTCACGTGACCCGTCACATGACTCTGACGTCAGCGAAGGTCCTTCTTCATTCAACCGCGAAGTGCCCGGGAAGCCGGCAGGACGCAGCGCGGGCCGTCAGAAGGTGAGAATATATATATTTTTTATTTTATTCTTTTTTTTTTAATGGTACCTGGGTCTGGATGAGAGTTCTCTCATCCACACCCGGGTACCATCCGCACATTAGACCGCATGAAAAGCGCATCAACATATACAGTGATGCGGATTCCATGCGGTCTAATGCAAGTCAATGGCGGCAAAAGAGCAGCGTTTCCGCAAAATTAATTGACATGCTGCGGATTTTTGACCGCAGCGTTTACGCTGCGGAAAAATCCGCATCATGGGCACAGCACATGCGGATTTCCATTGGGGAACATTGCTGCCCTTCTACCATGCGTTTTTCATGCGTTTCCGCGGCGTTTACGCAACTGCAAAAACGCCGCGGAAACGCATGAAAAACGCATCGTGTGAACTCAGCCTTACTGTCGATCTCAAAGTCTTCATATTGAATTTTTCTGTTTTTATATATACGTTCAAGACTTTTAGATTTATTATTATTCTGTAGGAACCATCGTTTTTTTTTTATTAGGAATAGATTGCTGTAAAACCCTCTTCGTTTTTCCAGTTCTGGCACACTGTTTAACATGAGTTTGGGTAGCAACTTGATGATTTCTGCTTCTAATGCGATCTGCTTTGTCTTGCCTACCCGGGTCTCTATCATTCAAAGTGGGGGAACAGAAGAAAAACTTATTTTTAAGCCTCTGGAAAGAGTATCCACTACAAACTGGGTAGCGGACAGTGAGACCCACTGATGGTAAAACTTCTTTATTCTCCCCCCCACTGGTAAACTGGCGTCATTGGTGTTTGGGCCCCCCTTTGTAGGTGGCACCCTTATTAAACAGGAATCCCTCGGACTGATTCCTGTCTCTTCTCCAGGCTCGGCCCCCTCTTCCACTATACTCTCTCTGGCTTCTTCCTCTTTCCCTAGTTGTTGACCCTCGAAGGGATCTTTTATATTTTTGAGAAGGAGGGGGAAAATTTCGCTTTTTATCGGCCACTTTCTCTAATATGCTGTCCAGGATTGTCCCGAATAAAAAGTCACCTTGGAAGGGAATGGCACATAATTTCATTTTGGACTGGAAATCGGCTTACCAATTCTTAAGCCAAAGGGCTCTCTGCATGCTGAGTTTGAGAGACCACAGGCCTGGGCGACAAGTCGAACGCTGTCTACTGAAGCGTCAGCCAGGAAGTCAGTCTGGATAGTGGGGAGTGCTTCCAGGAGTTGTTCCCTAGGACATTTATTCCTTTTCTGGGACTCCAGTTCTTGTAGCCACTTCACTAGAGACCTGGCAGTGCATGTAGCTGCGATGCTGGGCTTAAAGGAACCGGCTGCTGCCTCCCATGTGCCCCTGAGGAATGTGTCAGTCTTTTTATCTAAAGGATCTTTTAGAGAACCTAGATCCTCAAAAGGAAGGGCTACTTACTTAGAAACTCTGGCAATAGCCACGTCAATTTTCGGGGATTTTTCCCACACATTTGTCAACTCATCTTCAAAAGGATGCTTCCGTTTAAGTTTGTTTGGGACTGACACCTTTCTAACTGTTTTTCTCCACTCTTTTTTTTATCAAGGAAAGTAAATTCTTGTGGACTGGGAACACTCGATGTTTGCGCTCCTCCAGGTTACTGAACATGAAATCTTGCACAGATCTATGCTCCCTCGGGGTCTCTACCCCCATGGTAGACCTAATGATTTTTAATAGTTTTGTTGTTTCTTCCAGTGGGAAGCAAGGCTGACCATATTCCCCATCAGATGAAGATGGTCCTGAGCTATCAGAGTCAATTAATTCTCCTGATTCTTCCTTTTCCTCCTCTGAGCTAATGTCTGAGGGTGTGTGCTGTATGCCTTAGGAGGTGGACAGACCCGGGTATTTCGTATTTCCTTTTTAACAGTATTTTTATCTTCGTCTTTGATTAAGGTTTTTATCTCCTGAAATAGAGACGAGGATTCTTCCATTACTGTTTTCTCTATGCAGGCCCGGCAAAACTTTTTAGAGTATGACGTTGGTAAAGTGTCCTTGCATAAGGCACATTCTTTATTTTTTGTCTTCGTCACCGTTTTCCTGGGTCTATCCTAAAATAGGTAATGAGTCAATGACACCAGTCAGTATGTGTGTGTGCAGGAGAAACACTCACCCCGTCCTAGGGCCCCGGAACTACCGCACCAGGAGCAGGTTTCGGCTCATCTCCTTCAGATACGTTTTGATTCTCCATCTTGAAGGGAATGCTTTTGGCACCAGTGAAGACGAAATCCACACCTCCGCAGGGACTGGACACCAACAAAGCAGTAGCACACTCAGCAATGTTCTGCTAAGCACACCTCACCTGCTCAGGGACCCACACTATGTGCACGCTTATATTCAGTGTGGGAGGAGCTAGGCTGCACAGGGAGTAGGGGGTGCATCTCCACATGTATCGGCGGTCTCTTCCTCCGAATCCGGAAGCAGACCGCCGTATAATCCCTGCTGACGTCATATCCGGCTTCACTATGCCCTGGAAGTAGCCCCGACACCGTTTAACAAACCAGCGCCATCTTTAACATGCGCTCCCGATGCTCTGCAAATGTTTTATGTAGAAAAATGTCTAATGGGAGCACCGTTGAGCTGTCCCTCGGAAATGGGGTGTGTGTGCTGCATGCAGCTACCTGAGCCCTGGCCCATACTCCATCCTTACCTGGGAGTGGAATATCACACCTCTGGCAGAGGTGCAATACCTCTGTAGCGACCGAGCCCTCGGGGCGCTACATTCCCCCCCCGGTAAAGCACAGCACGTCCACGGGCTGGAACAGAGCAAAAACAATTAAGTACAGGACATGCAAAACTTTTCAAAACTTTTCACATTAGAAAACGGACAACAATTCAATTCCCTTTATGGGAAACACTTTCCTCACTTGTTACACTATTATAAAACACTTTGCTAATGCCTCCGGAACTCTTTTGTCATATAAACATTATAGAAAACTTTCACAGTATTATTTAGCAGCATATAAAACTTTTTCTACATAAAACATTTGCAAGAAAAACATTTTTCAAAACACATTCTTGAACTCTGGCTGCTGGGCAACTTGTGACCAGTTGTTCAATCATCTTTTAAGTGCAAAAACTTCAGTAAACTTTTAAACGTGAGGGACTCTCTGTCCCGAGGTAGACGTTACAGTCTTGTTATAAAACCAGTAGGGGGCGCTTTAGGAAGCGCAACTATTTACAGGGGATTGGCCGTTCCCAGTCTTTGGCTGGTTGGAAAGGGGGAATAGCTGCTCTCAGTCCTCAGCCAGGTAGGGGAAGGGGGGTGGCTGTTCTCAGTCCCCAGCCAGATAAGGGATAAGGGGCAACTTTCACACAGGTAACAGTTCAATATTTGTCCCAATGGGGACCACATTTTCAAAACGGGAACAGTCCCAAAAACAGTTCTGACATTACCTAAAACACATCATAGACTACGACTGGTCTGACCACCCTGAGCCACGGGACCGGGTCGCCACTACTACTCCCAGCATTGCCTTGAAGTCCGGTCTCGAGTGCCCCAAAGCCCAGGGGGTGAGTCAGAGGCATTTTGGATGACACTGTTAATACAGGCACTGCCACTACTTGTGGAGGCATTCTGGTTTGGGGATAATCTAATTGATACTTCTCATGGGGCATTTTGAATGGCACTGCTTATGGAAGTACTCTGGTTGACACTGATTATAGGGAGACTTTGACACTATTTTAATGGATTTTTAGATGCCACTGTTAATTGGGCGCTTTGGATGTTGCTGTTTGCAGGAGCACTCAAGCTGACACTGCATATTGGGGCAATTTCTCCTGGGAGCATTCGTGATGATTCTGATAATTCAGGCACTGCTTATGTAGACTCTCTGTTTTACAATAGTTAGGGGGATACTCTGGTACTGTTCATGGGGACACTTTGGATGACACAATTAATAGGGGCAATGTGGATTGTAATAGTTATGGGGAAACTCTGATTGACACTACTCATTAGGCAATCTGTCTGGAACTGCTCATGGGGGCACTCTTGATACTGTTAAGACAAGCACTTTGACAGGCACTGCTTATGGAGGCACATTGGTTTCTAATAGAGGGAAACTGGCTGACACTGCTCATGAGTGAAATCGGTCTTTACCCTTCACCATGACAGCACCATACAGAGAGAGAGAGTATCCGCCCCCAGGAACAGGAAATATACAAAAATAAAAGGGGCGGCAGCTCTCTTCCTCCCCAGTGTGGTTTCCTGTTCCTAGAAGAGGATACCAACGAAGGAACAACAGACCTGGAGAGATTTCTTCTGGTTTCATGCTGACCTGGTAATCCTGGCAGCCCGAGGGCTGTTCCAAAAGGTGGGGGCATGCTTCCTGGAAGGATCGCTCTAACCGGAGTGCGGGACGTCGGCGGGCCACCTCTGGATTCGGAGGTTGGTGCCGAGGGGAGCGCAGCAGGGAATAGTACAACTCCCCATGGGAGGAGTGTAGCCTCAGGGCAGTGTAGAAGATGCTGGGGGTGATGGTGCAGAGAGTCCCAGTGCCGTTAGTGCTGGAGGGGCAAGGAATACACAGACAACGTACTGCAGTCCAATGGCTTTTACTCACAGTTCATATGCTCCGGGTCACTTCTGTCATGATTGTGTCGCCACGAAGATCGTCACGATTGTACAGCCTGACTTCTCGCAGCTGAGTTTTTGGTGCTTTGTGCTTCTCGGCAGTGAGGGAGTTAACTCTCTCTCTCTGTGCTAGACAAGGTCCAGCCTCGCCCAGCTGCAATCAATTCTGCAGTAGTGAGATTCCTTCATATGTCTGCTGATCTGTTAGGGAAGTTGTCGGTGAAAGCATTTCATGCAGACTAACAGAGCGGATCGTGGTATTTGGAGTTTCAGAGCTAAGTGTATTTGGAGTGTTTTTTCCCTTCCTCGCTTTATCATTTATCTCCTTTCCCGTTGGTGTTCCCTCTGTTGTTGTTGTGTAGTTTTTGTATGCAAGGTGGTTTTGGTTTTACCCTTGTACTGTCTCGTTCGTCTAAGTACTGAGTGTTGGCATATTATTACCTGTCCCCTTTTGTTGTTATCGGGGTCCTTCTCAGGACTAGATTACTTAGGTGCAGGGATCCTCAGGAGGTAGGGGTTACGCTGGCGGCCTGGACCTCTGTACCTTTAACAGTACCTCCAGGTAGAGGGATTAGTCAGGGCCCCAGCTTAGGGTCAGCTTAGGCCCCCTACCTCCAGTGCACAGAGACAGCGTGATATTTTCACCGACCACTTAGATTTTCTCCAGCTACCATGGATCCAGTAGCCGGTCTAGCTCGGCAGTTGCAGAGTTTGTCCATGGAGCTGGCGGACGTTAGGTCCAAGGTTTTGTATCCCCAGGAGCAAGCCGGACCAGAACCTAAAGTAGCTCTCCCTGACAGGTTCACTGGGGGGCGGGACAAGTTTTTTGTTTTCCGGGAGGCATGCAAGTTGTACTTTCGGCTGCGGCCTCGGTCATCGGGGAGTGAAGAACAAAGGGTGGGAATTGTCATCTCGCTCCTACAAGGGGACCCACAATCTTGGGCGTTCTCTCTTCCCCCGGGCTCCCCGGCTCTCCAGTCAGTGGATAGGTTTTTTACTGCTCTGGGTCTTGTATATGATGACCCGGATCGGATCTCCCTTGCTGAATCTAAGTTACGTAGGATCCAGCAGGGAGATCGTCTGGCGGAGGAATTCTGTTCGGAGTTCCGTAGGTGGGCCACTGACACCCAGTGGAATGACCCGGCTCTTAGGAGCCAGTTTTGTCAAGGTTTATCCGACAAATTACAGGATGTGTTGGCACAGTATGACTCTCCCGCGTCACTGGAAGCCGCTATGGCCCTTGCTATTCGCATTGACAGATGGCTTCGGGAGAGGTGCGGGATAACTCCACCCCCTGTGATGACTCCACCTCCTACAAGGTCCCCTCATATGGTGGTTCCCCTGGTCAGTCCAGAGGAGCCTATGCAATTAGGAGGGACATCATTTCGGGGGAGGGGACCGGTGGCACACCACAAGACTGGAAGGTGTTTCTTCTGCGGGAGAAAGGGACATTTTATTGGGGGGTGTCCATCCCGTCCTTTGCAGAGTAAAGAGTCGTCGGAAAACTTTTAATCCCAGGTTGTGTGGTGGACGGCAATCTGGGAGTAGGTATTTCGTCCCTAGGGTCATCTCAGTTTCTCGTACCGGCGGAGGTGGTGGTGGGTACGAGAACTGAGAAGATATCTGTTCTTTTAGATAGTGGGGCCGGGGCTAATCTGGTGGACGCTCGGTTTGCCTGGGTTCAAGGTATGCATTTGAGTGAGTTGGCTAAACCCATCCCCATATTCTCGATCGATGCCAGGCCCCTCGGTCAGGGAAGTTTTTTGCATGTTGTGCATAACGTAAAACTTCAAGTGGGGGCGATACATAAAGAACTGTTGTCTTGCTACGTGTTGGAGGGTCTTCCCACTCCTATAGTGTTGGGCCTTCCTTGGTTAACTAAGCATAACCTGGTTATTAATTGGCAATCCAGAGAGATAAACCAATGGAGTAATTTCTGTAATAAAAACTGCATGAATACGGTCGTCTGTGCTGTCACTCCTAGGGTCTTACCTCCATTTTTGGTGGACTTTGAGGATGTATTCTCGGAGAAAGGGTGTCAGGAACTACCTCCTCATCGCGAGTATGACTGTTCTGTAAAACTGCTCCCTGAGGCCAAGTTACCTAAATCTAGGTTGTATAACCTTTCTGGTCCTGAGAGGCAGGCCATGAAGGATTATATTTCTGAAAGTCTGGCTAAGGGGCATATTAGACCTTCATCTTCCCCGGTGGCCGCGGGGTTCTTCTTTGTGAAGAAGAAGGATGGAGGCCTACGCCCTTGCCTGGATTTCCGTGAACTTAATCAGATTACGGTCCGAGATCCGTACCCGCTCCCACTTATTCCCGATCTCTTTAATCAGATCGAGGGCGCCAAATGGTTCTCTAAGTTGGACCTCCAGGGAGACTGTTTGTTCCAGATCAGCTACGACAAAAGGTGATCGAGGCACACCATAACTCAGCTTTAGCAGGACACCCAGGGAGTAAAGCAACTGTGGATCTCCTCTCGCGTCGGTTTTGGTGGCCTAATTTACATAAGGAGGTGGTAACTTTTGTTGCGTCCTGTGGGGTTTGTGCGCGCTCTAAGACCCCACATACCCGTCCGTCTGGGGTCCTCTTACCTTTGAAGATCCCGGAGCGTCCTTGGACTCATCTGTCTATGGACTTTATTACGGACCTCCCGCCGTCTTCGGGTAAAACTGTCATTCTCGTTGTAGTGGACAGGTTCAGCAAGATGGCACATTTTATCGCTCTTCCTGCTCTTCCTAATGCTAAAACTCTTGCGCAGGTGTTCATTGGGGAGATTGTGAGGCTTCACGGGGTACCCTCCGATGTGGTGTCGGATCGGGGGTCTCAGTTTGTGTCCAAGTTCTGGAAGGCATTTTGTACTCGGCGGGGGATGCATTTGTCGTTCTCATCGGCTTTTCATCCCCAGACCAATGGTCAGACGGAACGTCTGAACCAGAGTTTGGAGACATATCTCCGGTGTTTTGTGTCAGAGAACCAGGAAGACTGGGCTTCTTTCTTACCTCTGGCGGAGTTTGCTCTTAATAATAGGCGGAGCGAGTCCACTGGTAAGTCCCCGTTTTTTGGGGCATATGGTTTTCACCCCCAGTTTTGTACTTTCAGTAGAGGGGGCTCTTCGGGGGTTCCTGAGGAGGAACGATTTTCGTCATCACTCGCTTCTGTATGGAGAGGGGTACTGAATAATCTGAGTACTATGGGGAACCGTTACAAACGTATGGCTGACAGGAGGAGAGTGTCTGGTCCGGACCTAAGTGTGAACGATCTGGTATGGTTGTCTACTAAGAATATTAAACTTAAGGTTCCTTCCTGGAAACTGGGTCCCAGGTTCATCGGGCCGTACAGGATCAGTTCTATAATTAATCCGGTGGCATTCCGTCTTGATCTCCCCCCTACGTTTAAAATTCACAACGTGTTCCACAGATCGTTGCTTAAGAGGTATGTGGCGCCAGTGATACCATCACCTTTACCTCCGCCTCCAGTGGTGGTCAATGGTAACTTGGAGTTCCAAGTATCGAAGATCATCGATTCACGCTTTAATCGTCGGTCCCTTCAGTACCTGGTTCATTGGAAGGGGTATGGTCCTGAGGAGAGGATGTGGGTTCCTGCGTCAGATATTAACGCAGACCGGTTAATTCGGGCCTTCCACACGACTCACCCGGATAAACCTGGCCCTGAGGGTCCGGAGGCCCCTCGTAGAAGGGGGGGTACTGTCATGGTTGTGTCGCCACGAAGATCGTCACGATTGCATAGCCTGACTTCTCGCAGCTGAGTTTTTGGTGCTTTGTGCTTCTCGGCAGTGAGGGAGTTAACTCTCTCTCTCTGTGCTAGACAAGGTCCAGCCTCGCCCAGCTGCAATCAATTCTGCAGTAGTGAGATTCCTTCATATGTCTGCTGATCTGTTAGGGAAGTTGTCGGTGAAAGCATTTCATGCAGACTAACAGAGCGGATCGTGGTATTTGGAGTTTCAGAGCTAAGTGTATTTGGAGTGGTTTTTCCCTTCCTCGCTTTATCATTTATCTCCTTTCCCGTTGGTGTTCCCTCTGTTGTTGTTGTGTAGTTTTTGTATGCAAGGTGGTTTTGGTTTTACCCTTGCACTGTCTCGTTCGTCTAAGTACTGAGTGTTGGCATATTATTACCTGTCCCCTTTTGTTGTTATCGGGGTCCTTCTCAGGACTAGATTACTTAGGTGCAGGGATCCTCAGGAGGTAGGGGTTACGCTGGCGGCCTGGACCTCTGTACCTTTAACAGTACCTCCAGGTAGAGGGATTAGTCAGGGCCCCAGCTTGGGGTCAGCTTAGGCCCCCTACCTCCAGTACACAGAGACAGCGTGACAACTTCAGTGCCAGCGGTGACCACCCAAGCCGTGCAGTGTCCACCAGGTGAGGGACTAGGTCAACCCCCAGGCACTTCAGGAGTATGGGTCAGAGCTCCTTCCTATCCTTCCTTCGGCTCATGCCCCGCCAGTGACCAAGCTTTTGTCCAGCTCCCGCGGGTCTATGCGGGCAAACGTGGGCCCCGTTTCCCGCTACCCTATATGGTATGCCTTCCTAGCAAGGTTTAGGAAGGGGTCGCACCAAATGATGGTCGCGACCTCCGGTTCTTGATTGAAGATTATTAGCTTCCACCAAATTGGGATCCGGTACCCTCTTCGTGCCTGACCCGTCACCCGATTCACGTTGGTCCTTAGGGTCCCTTCCTCCTTCTTGTTCCTGAGCCCTTCTGTTTCTTGGCCACTTCTTTCCCTTTCCTGTTCCTTCTCTTCTCCTCCGTTTCTTCTCCTCTTAGGCCCCGGCCTTTTCTCTAGGCCTGCCTCTGAGCAGAGCTCCTACAGAGCCTCTGCTCCCTGTCTTCTCTTCTCTCTGTACTTCCCCAGAACTAAGATGGTGCCCACCTTATATACCTCCCTCTAGAACATGAGCCCAGGTGACCAGCAACCAATGGGCTCCTACCTACGCTCAGGAACCGTCCCCTCCTGCTCCTACATCACCGGGTTTTCCTCCCCACTCAAGCCAGGGACAGATTCTGTCTTGCCTGCATTACTGTCTAATGGGAGCACCGTTCAGCTGTCCCTCGGAAATGGGGTGTGTGTGCTGCATGCAGCTACCTGAGCCCTGGCCCATACTCCATCCTTACCTGGGAGTGGAATATCACACCTCTGGCAGAGGTGCAATACCTCTGTAGCGACCGAGCCCTCGGGGCGCTACACCTCCATGAGCAGTGTCAGAGTATCCCCATAACTATTGTAAATCAGAATGTCTGCATCAACAGTATGATTCAGAATGCCCACTTGAGCATTACCAAATTGCCCCAACAAGCAGTATCAGCTGTGTGCTCCAATAAACAGTGGCAGCTAGAGTGCCTAATTAAGAGTGCCATCTAGAAAGCCTAAGAAAATAGTACCCCTATAAACAGTGTCAGAGTGCCTCCATATGCAGTGCCATATTTGTGTCCCTACAACATATTCAGTACTACCCTGATCAAAAAGGACAATGTTTGTCGTCTTGCGCTGATGTAAACCATATAAAATTATACAGTTTCTATCTAGTAGGCGTTTTATTTAGTTGCAGATGTAGATGGGCACAGGGGGGGCATATATTTGTCAGACTGGCAGTACAGAGCTTTTTATATGATATTAGATAGCGATCGCTCGCTGCTTAAATAATATTTTGTGTTTTAAGACGTGTTAAAACCCTTCAAGTGTGCTATTCAATCTCTTTTCTCCTTTTGTGATATGTTTCAGCAGCAGTAATGCCTAAATTATATGGGACAGGTTGCCTCAATTGATGTATAATCTCATATCTGTGCTGACAACTGCAGGATGACTACAACTACACGCACTAAATGAGGAAAATGGAAAATCACAAGACAGAAAAATGCAAATGTAAAGGGCAATTAAGTGGTGGTACGGCTTATAGAGGTTGTATGAAATCGGAAAAACATGGCTGTTATCTTTTCAGAAAAGCGCCAATCTTGTCCATAGGTGGTGCATAGTATTGCAGCTTAGGGTCAGTCGTACCAGACATACTGGGACACTAAGACACAGACTACTCAGGATACCAATTAGCAGAACACACTCTGAAGAGGATGACGGTCCACGGGAGATCAGAGATTTGAATCCTGCAGAACTTTAAATGCAGCTGTGAATGCAAATCCAGTGCAGGTTAATTACATATCAATATAAGCTGAAGTCCTCCAGTAACAGTGCCAGACTTAGTGCCTCCAGTAACATTGCCAGATAGTGTCCCTATTAATAGTTGCCCCATTAACAGTGGAAATAAAATGCCCACATTAATAGTATCCTCCAAAACGCCCCTATTGACAGTGCCAGACACAGCACCCAATGACCACTATTAGATACTGTAGATAATAATATCTACTATATAATCGGCTTATCCCGTCTGTCTGTCCATCCAGGAAATCCCACGTCGCTGATTGGTCCGGCCGCAGCCAATCAGCGATGCGGGATTTCAGAACAAGATGGCAGTCGTTAGCGGCTCATCGGCTGCGACCAATCAGCGATATTGGCGCAAAATTTAAAACACCGCTGTCCCGATTGGTCGCGGCAGAGACAAAGCGCGCGGTGGATGCTGGGTGTGACATGATGGGGGATAACCCCGCCCACAGCCCGTCATTCACCGTGGTACGCGGAACAGGAGACCCCTGGCTGCAGCCGCAAATAGTCGTGATGTAAGCGGAAGCAAGAGCCGGCTGCAGCCGGGGGAATTACGTGCTGGCTGTGCGTGGTCAGCGATGTTGTCACAAGCAGTATTGACGACATGACGTAATTACAAAATACATTGGGGGGTTAATTTAAAGTAGTGCACAACCCATTTAAATACTGCTTCGCTGATTAGTCGCTCCCGGTCGGCCGCATGCATATTCTAGAATACTCGATGTGTTAGAATCGGGCCACCATCTAGTACTTCAATATTTAGCCCCATCCTTCTATTCCATGTGAGTTTCTTATGGTGCTAATTTACGCGGTTTTGTATTGGTCCGTGTGCACAGATACAATTTTCAGTCTTCAGTGATTTGTATTGAGAAAAATCAGTTTTAACTTCATACAGCACCCAGTGGAACGCGGTACAATATTTTTCAAAAGATGGAAAACTGATCTTTAAAAGGAAGTGTCCCATTAATAGTGCCAGGAAGAGTGTTCCTATTATCAGTGCCAGGCAAGGAGTCCATATTAACAATGCCAGGCAGAGTATCTATATTAACAGTGTCAATGTCCTTATTAACAGTGCCAGGCAGAGTCCCTATTAACAATGCCAGGCAGATTGTCGCTGTTTGTGCCAGGTAGAGTGCATCTAATAACAATGCCATACAGAGTGTCCTTATTTACAATGCCAGGCACAGTATCTCTATTAAAAATGCCAGGCAGTGTCCAATTAACAGTGCCAGAAAGAGTGTCCCTATTAACAGTATCAGAGAGAGTCTCCCTATTAACACTGCCAGAAGACTGTCTCTATTAACAGTGCAATACAGATTTTCGCTACTAGCAGTGACAGTCAGTGTCTCTTTTACCATTGTCAGACAGAATGTCCCTATTAACAATGCAGTCAGTGTCCCTATTAAGATTACCAGGCATACAGTCCCTATTAAAAGTGTCATAAAGAGTCTCCTTATTTATCAGTGCCAGACATAGCATTTACTGTATATTAACAGTGCAGGCTACCATAAATAGCACCAATCATAGCGTCCTCATAAACAATGGTAGTGAAATATCCCTTCTATCAGAGTCATTCAGAGTCTCCCTTACACAGTGCACAGTCCCATTTGGGAACCCTTTTATTTTTTGCTCCTTCTGTTAGCAGCAGGAGATTGGGGCATGAGTCCCAGGAGTTAGGTGCCATGTTGCCTTAGCCAGCTGATTTAGATACAGGGATGGGAAAGGGGACAACATTTTTGACCTGGGTAAGCTTTTGCATAATTCTGGTTTTAGGTCCAAGATGGAGGCTTTCTAACTTTTGGGTACAGGGGAGTATTTGCCAGTTTTGCTATAGGACGTGGAATACCAGCAATGGCATGGCGCACTTGAGCTGTGGGGGCCTAATGCCGAACAGCACTCCCACTTCCTGACGTCTGTCCAGTTCTGTCAATAGCTGTTGTGTATGTATGGCAGAAGTTGAGTGGATTCGTTTGGGGGGGACTCATGTGCTGATCCCACTTCATGCCTAACTAATGCCAGCTGTTTTACAAAGCAGACACATGCTGGTAAATGCTGCGATTGGAGCTAGTTCTGGTTGCGGCAACTTAATCCCTTGAACAACTTGGACAAAGTCACGGGCCAACCAGTATACAGTATAATGGGCCACACAAAGTCCTCCACACAGAGTAGTGGGCCCCACATAGTCCTCCATACAGAATAATGGGCCCCACATAGTCCTCTATAAAGTATTATGGACCCCACATAGTCCTCTATACAGTATTATGGGCACTACATAGCCCTACATACAGAATAATGGCCCCACATAGTCCTCCATACAGTATTATGGGCCCCACATAGTCCTCCATACTATATTATGGGCAGTACATAGCCCTCCATACAGAATAATGTCCCCACGTAGTCCTCCAAACAGTATTAAGGGCCCTACATAGTCATCCATACAGAATAATGGACCCCACATAGTGCTCCATACAGAATAATGAGCCCCACATAGTCCTCCATACAGTATTATGGGCGCTACATAGTCCTACATACAAAAAAATGGGCCCCACATACTCCTCCATACAGTATTATGGGCGCTACATAGTCCTCGATACAGAATAATGAGCCCCACATAGTCCTCCATACAGTATTATGGGCGCTTCATAGTCCTCCATACAGAATAATGGGCCCAACATAGTCCTTCATACAGTATAATGGCCCCATATAGCCGTCCATACAGAACAATGGGCCCCACATAGTCCTCTATACAGAATAATGGGCCCCACATAGTCCTCTATACAGAATAATTGGCCCCACATAGTCCTTCATACAGTATAATGGCCTCACATAGCCCTCCATACAGAATAATAGGCCCCACATAGTCCTCCATACAGAATAATGGGCCCTACATAGTCTTCTATACCGAATAATGGGCCCAACATAGTGCTCGATACAGAATAATGGGCCTTACCTAGTCCTTCATACAGAACAATGGGCTCCACATAGTCCTCCATACAGGATTATGGGCACCACATAGTCCTCCATACAGAATAATAGGTCCCACATAGTCCTCCATACAGGATTATGGGCACCACATAGTCCTCCATACAGAATAATAGGTCCCACATAGTCCTCCATCCAGAATAATGGGCCCCACATAGTCCTTCATACAGAATAATGGGCCCCACATAGTCCTTCATACAGAATAATGGGCCCCACATAGTCCTTCATACAGAATAATGGGCCCCACATAGTCCTCCATACAGAATAATGGGCCCCACATAGTCCTCCATACAGAATAATGGGCCCCACATAGTCCTCCATACAGAATAATGGGCCCCACATAGTCCTCCATACAGTATTATGGGCGCTACATAGTCCTCCATACAGAATAATGAGCCCCACATAGTCCTCCATACAGTATTATGGGCGCTACATAGTCCTCCATACAGAATAATGGGCCCCACATAGTCCTCCATACAGAATAATGGGCCCCACATAGTCCTCCATACAGAATAATGGGCCTCACATAGTCCTCCATACAGAATAATGGGCCCCACATAGTCCTCCATACAGAATAATGGGCCCCACATAGTCCTCCATACAGTATTATGGGGGCTACATAGTCCTCCATACAGAATAATGAGCCCCACATAGTCCTCCATACAGTATTATGGGTGCTACATAGTCCTCCATACAGAATAATGGGCCCACATAGTCCTCCATACAGTATAATTGGCCCCACATAGTCCTCCATACAGTATAATGGGCCCAACATAGTCCTCCATACAGTATAATGGGCCCAACATAGTCCTCTATACAGTATAATGGGCCCCACATAGTCCTCTATACAGAATAATGGTCCCCACATAGTCCTCTATACAGAATAATTGGCCCCACATAGTCCTCCATACAGTATTATGGGGGTTACATAGTCCTCCATACAGAATAATGAGCCCCACATAGTCCTCCATACAGTATTATGGGTGCTACATAGTCCTCCATACAGAATAATGGGCCCACATAGTCCTCCATACAGTATAATGGGCCCCACATAGTTCTCCATACAGAATAATGGTGCCATATAGTCCTCCATACAGTATAATGGGCCCAACATAGTCCTCTATACAGTATAATGGGCCCCACATAGTCCTCTATACAGAATAATGGTCCCCACATAGTCCTCTATACAGAATAATTGGCCCCACATAGTCCTTCATACAGTATAATGGCCCCACATAACCCTCCATACAGAATAATGGGCCCCACATAGTCCTCCATACAGAATAATGGCCCCACATAGTCCTCTATAAAGTATTATGGACCCCACATAGTCCTCCATACAGTATTATGGGCAGTACATAGCCCTACATACAGTATTATGGGCACTACATAGCCCTACATACAGAATAATGGCCCCACATAGTCCTCCATATAGTATTATGGGCCCCACATAGTCCTCCATACAGAATAATGGCCCCACATAGTCCTCTATAAAGTATTATGGACCCCACATAGTCCTCCATACAGTATTATGGGCAGTACATAGCCCTACATACAGATTAATGGCCCCACATGGGCCTCCAAACAGTATTAAGGGCGCTACATAGTCCTCCATACAGAATAATGGGCCCCACATCGTGCTCCATACAGAATAATGGGCCCTACATAGTCCTCCATACAGTATTATGGGTGCTACATAGTCCTCCATACAGAATAATGGGCCCACATAGTCCTCCATACAGTATAATGGGCCCCACATAGTTCTCCATACAGAATAATGGCGCCACATAGTCCTCCATACAGTATAATGGGCCCAACATAGTCCTCTATACAGTATAATGGGCCCCACATAGTCCTCTATACAGAATAATGGTCCCCACATAGTCCTCTATACAGAATAATTGGCCCCACATAGTCCTTCATACAGTATAATGGCCCCACATAACCCTCCATACAGAATAATGGGCCCCACATAGTCCTCCATACAGAATAATGGCCCCACATAGTCCTCTATAAAGTATTATGGACCCCACATAGTCCTCCATACAGTATTATGGGCAGTACATAGCCCTACATACAGTATTATGGGCACTACATAGCCCTACATACAGAATAATGGCCCCACATAGTCCTCCATATAGTATTATGGGCCCCACATAGTCCTCCATACAGAATAATGGCCCCACATAGTCCTCTATAAAGTATTATGGACCCCACATAGTCCTCCATACAGTATTATGGGCAGTACATAGCCCTACATACAGATTAATGGCCCCACATGGGCCTCCAAACAGTATTAAGGGCGCTACATAGTCCTCCATACAGAATAATGGGCCCCACATCGTGCTCCATACAGAATAATGGGCCCCACATAGTCCTCTATACAGAATAATGGGCCCCACATCGTGCTCCATACAGAATAATGGGCCCCACATAGTCCTCCATACAGAATAATGGGCCCCACATCGTGCTCCATACAGAATAATGGGCCCCATATAGTACTCCAGATAGAATAATCGGCCCCACATAATGCTTCATACAGAATAATGGGTCCCACATAGTCCTCCATACAGAATAATGGGCCCCACAAAGGGGTGGTGGTTCTGATGTTGCGGGACAAATAAAACCTCCCTGCAGGGCAGAGTTTGACATGTATGCCTTAGGTTCTGTGATGAACAGAGACCATGAAATCTAAGTAGTTAGACTGAGAGGACCTTCTGTCACCCCCTTAGGGACCTCTGTGACGCGATCGTGCGTATCTGATGTATTATTTAATGGCACTCGTGTGTTCTCCATTTTGGATCTTCGCTATGGGGACTCAGATTTTTATGGATGAAACAGGCTATAGGGCCCCAATCCTACTATGTATGCCCAGCCAAGCACTAAAAGAGTAGAAACTGATGGATTATAAATGGTACTGTATTAGTGAGGAACTTGTAGATAAGCGAACTTCCGCTTTAAAACACTAAACTGAACTCCCATCCTCCCGTACATAACCCTCTACACACCAAAAAAAAAAAACCTAAATAAAATTCATCAAAATAGTTCTGAAACACTTGAAAACTGTGTGTTATTATGACAAAACACTCCAATGTTCCTGCATGTTTTCAAAGGGCCTTGTGAAGAAAAACCTCTTCATTCATTGCCTGATAATACTTGAGGCCTTAGAAAAAAAAAACTTCATTATAGGAATCAGAGAGAAACCAGGCGCAGTAGAGACGCTACAGTAGAGCTGGAAAATAACACACGATTGTTTCATCTTCTTACCGTAGGATATATGTTATAATGTGCAGAGGTCCAGCGTGTCAATCCAAGAGAAGCAACTTTGAAGTTTTATTTTCATTTCTTTCCTTTTTTTTTCTTTTTAATATCGGCGAATCATTTTGTTGCCTTGTATCTTCAAGTAAACAATGTATAACATGTCAAAGACGACAGTGGAGATCATGGTCTCGTCTCATCTGCCTGTTATGTCTTTCATGTAATTTAAAAGGGGGTGTAATTGCATTATCTGTCCTGCAGGTGGCAGTGTAGAATTAAACAAGGTGCAGGAAGTGTGTGAATTGCTTGGCAACATGCTGAAAAACATATCTGTAATTGGTGCTTTGGGCCCTCTCAAGCATTGGGGTTCGGGTGCCAATGTTACAGTATAGAGAGAAACAAGAGGAGGAAAGATACTGAAAAACAAAATCTGTAAAAGAGCCCCAACTATCATATGTCTTTTTATGTGATTGATAGAGTTTGGGCTCCCCCAAAGAACCAGGGTCTGGGAGCAACAAAACTTAGTACCTAGTGGCAAAGAAGAAATTGGTAAGTGCCCATTGTAAGGGATAACTCACTCTGGCAGCGGTTAAGGTAGGTATAGACACAAGGTAGCTTGATGCAAACAGGAAGCTTTATTGAAGTCCATAAACTTTTATCATACAGAAAATGAACCGCCTTTCTCTGGTATACAGATAGAAATAAACAGAATAGTCCATAGGGCAGTATGGCCTCACTTATTCAGATAAATACACCAAGACTGACCAGCACATTCAGGTGTTTTCACCTCTCCACACACAGACCATTGTGAAGCACATCAGCTGCCCTTTTCTATCAGCCATAGCTACTGGATTGGAGGATGGGAATGACCAGTCCCGCTCAGCTCTTCCAGTCGTTTCTAAAACCCGGATCCAAGATCCGGGCTCATTAAAAACCCTCTCAGCACTATCAGTGCTGGAACCTTCTTACCGGGTGTCACATCAACAAAGCTAGCCACCTCGGTGATACATATCTCCCATTTGGGATCTTGCCAGCTGCTTCCTTACACCATGTTAAAACTATATACAGGTTTCCCTATGATAAAGCTTTACCTTGTCTTCACAAAGAGGTTCTGCAGCATTTCAAGTGCATTACATTTCCCTTTATGTACCACATTCCATAAAATAGAACCAGTACACAGACACACCTTGGACCCAGAATAGTAGCCAGAGTTTAGCAAAAGGGAAATTAAATACATATGGGCCCCCATATTTACAACCACGGCGGTGCACCCTAATTAAAATAGAGTAATAAATACATGGAATGGTAACGCTGTTTTTGGTTGGATTTTGTGTTCTGCTATCCAAGAAAATGATAGATTTTTTTCCATAGGATGGCACATATGGAAACATTTATAAGAAAATATTACTACCGTG
Source organism: Phyllobates terribilis (assembly GCF_046119375.1). NCBI lineage: Eukaryota > Metazoa > Chordata > Amphibia > Anura > Dendrobatidae > Phyllobates > Phyllobates terribilis. The sequence continues at coordinate 94,574,726 of NW_027362765.1, forward strand.
TTATGGCTCTGTACCACTCAGAAACGAGATGGTGCCATAATACACAGCATGGATCCTATGAAGACAGCAGTGCTATAAATGGCTTAAGCTAGCCCTCTTCACCCCTGTACATAATGCCAGCTGCTAAAGAACCTCACATCAGGCATCAGCATGAAATTCTTGCTTCCTAATCAAAAGAGGTTCTGCAGCAACTTACCAAGAAAGACTTTTACTGGTGATAAAACAGAAGAAACTGACTCACCAGTGGCTGAGTACATTGAAAATAGACACATTCAATCCCTGGCGGAACATAACCTACAACGATCCTACATACATATTCACGAATGTACTGGCTTTTATGTACAGTTATCTGGAGTAGATGGGATTGGAGACAGGGGTAAGTGCAGTGGGCCGGGCAGGGGTCAGTCTGGCTGAATAGGCAGTAATAACAGCTGTCAACAGCATGAGTGACACTCAATTGTAATGACGGACATTTGGTGGAGCGCTAGTGGTGGAACGTGCTGTAGTAAAAGCAAGAGAGCGAACCTGCTAACAATCCATGTCACCATATATATGTGTTTATGCAGCAATTACCGCAGTGAAACAACATTAAAAGTAATTGTGGCAATGATGAAAAAGGTATTCTCATTACCAGCAGCCGTTATGGAAATATTTGCTAATGAGCAATCGAACATTCATTGCTCCGGGTAGATAATTCAATTATATACAGTATAGTTTGTATTTGTCCATCGAGATATACTGTAGTACTATGTACTACTATGTATTATTACTTGGGAGAGAAGATTGCAGATGGTGCCGGAGCATTTGACGTGTATTGTAATAGCCAACAGTCCAAAATTTGCTTTGACTATCATAATTTAACGGAGACGATCGCAGCAAAATCGGATTATGAACCCCGCCCAAAAACTTGTGGTTCTGCTTAGTTTGGGCTGATTCTTGGAAGGATTTTGGTTGTTTCCAATTTTGCAACAAACAATTTCAGCAGTTCCCAGTAAACCCTGCCCCAAAAACTGCGGTTCTACTTGGTTTGTGATGATTCTTGGCAGGGATTTAGGTAGAGTTGGTGCAAATTTATTTACACGTTCCATTCCATCGGCCATGACAGTGGTCTGTGGCCGCTGTACAGGAGAAGGAGTACAGACTCTTATCTTCTTTGGATCACCAAATCCATTATGAACCAATTGGGCCCATCTGCTGGCCACCTTGACAGTTCTAAATGTGTTTATCCGAGAGTGTCTGGGAGAATGGCAATCAAAGGCAGTCAATATTAGATCCTGTGAGAAGAAGGGATGACAGTGATCCTATATACATAGGGATGGATAAAGATTCAGATATTCTATAGCTAATCAAGAGAAAATATAGTAGTGACTCGTCTCAGGGGCCAGCACTCTAAATACTGGTCCTCTCAATTTTATGCATAGCTGTGTCGATTTTGACACTATATAGCGATTGGTCACACCGTCGTAGATTTACTTTTTAATATTTTCCTATACGCATTGGAACATTCAGCTAAGATGAATTCTTTTACAGAAGTCACTAATATAACATGTGAATAAATGCTGAGAAAGCACTCTCTGTGTGCATAAATCTTCACCATATGTGTCAGCAGATGGACCCCCCCTTGGTTCATAGCCGATGGAATGGGACATGTAAATAAATTTGCACCAACTCTACCTAAAACCCTGCCAAGAATCAGCCCAAACAAAGTAGAAATGCAATTTTTTGGGGCAGGGTTTTGTGGGAAATGCTGAAATAGTTTCCTTCAAAATTACAAACAACTAGTGATGAGCAAACGTGCTCGCCACTGCTCGGTGCTCGCCCGAGCATAACAGTGCACGACAAGCTCGGCGCTCGGTGAGTATTTCCAGGTAGCTCGGGAAGGGAACTCGGGTCCCCACCCTGCATGTTTGGCGCTCTTTAGAGAGCCAACGAACATGCAGGGATTGCTTGGCATGCACTGTAATACCGTAGCCATGTTGGTTGTGGGCATTACAGTGAATGGCTGGCCACACAGCGTCATCAGGTCTATATAAGACCTGGTGCCACTATGCTCATCACAGTCACTCCGGAATCAGACAGTGTAGGGAGAGGTGGTGCTGAGTTAGGGAGAGATTTGCTTGTTTATAGTTAGTATAGGTATTCCACCTGAACTAACAGTCCTTCTGAGGAGAAATTCAGCTGCATATATTCAGTGGTGATAGCAGGAGTTAGGCAGGCAGTGTATGTGGCAGACTGCAGTGCATGATACAGCACAAGAGGGTCCATTGAACGTCCTGTCTGCTGCTGCTATTCTTACATATATTTGTAGACATAGCCCCATATATCAGGGGTCAGGGCAAATTATTTTTTTTATCTTAATCCTGGTTATTTGCTTAAAAAGCAATACAGAGTACACCATTTTTCTGCTCCATTTGCTTGTTAGCACTGCAGTATACAGCCAGATCTGTTCCATATTTCAGCTATAAAAATCCAGAAATTTTAACTGAATGTGGAAAATATTGGCCTCCTTTTCTATTCTGTTGCAGTGTGTCGGTCAAGCTATTCACACTAGGTCTCTGTGAAGAATAGTATTAGTAAATTATAGGTCTTCTATTTAAAACTGTGGTTCTCTGTCAGACATATCACATATAACAGCTTTTCAAAATCAGCCATTTCTGCCTTCCATTTCCTTGCAGTGTCGGTCAAGCTATTCACACTAGGTCTCTGTGAAGAATAGTATTAGTAAATTACAGGCCTGCTATTTAAAACCGTGGTTCTCTGTCAGACATATCACATATAACAGCGTTCCAAAATCAGCCATTTCTGGCTTCCATTTTGTTGCAGTGTGTCGGTCAAGCTCAGGGGTGGACACAGACTGTAGTGGGCCCCTGTGCAAGAAATTTTTTGGGCCCCCCCCTGCCCTTCATAGGGCAACAAAGTTATGTAAACATAACCCCCCATGTGCATCTCTCACCCCCCCATGTGCAGCTCTCATCCCCCCCATGTGCAGCTCTCATCCCCCCCATGTGCAGCTCTCATCCCCCCCATGCATCTCTCATCCTCCCATGTGCATCTCATCCCCCCCTTGCAGCTCTCATCCCCCCATGTGCAGCTCTTATCCCCCCCATGCATCTCTCATCCCCCCCATGTGCAGCTCTCATCCCCCCATGCATCTCTCATCCCCCCCTGTGCATCTCTCATCCCCCCATGTGCATCTCTCATCCCCCCATGTGCATCTCTCATCCCCCCATGTGCATCTCTCATCCCCCCATGTGCATCTCTCATCCCCCCATGTGCAGCTCTCATCCCCCCCTGTGCAGCTCTCATTCTGTATGGAGCATTTTATGGGGCCAGTATTCTGTATGGAGCATTATATGAGGGCCAGTATCCTGTATGGAGCGTTATATGGGTGCCAGTATTCTGTATGGAGCGCTATATGGGGGCCAGTATCCCATATAGAATATGGGATACTGGCACCCATATAACGCTCCATACAGGATACTGGCCCCCATATAACGCTCCATACAGAATACTGGCCTCCATATAATGCTCCATACAGAATACTGGCCCCCATATAACGCTCCATACAGGATACTGGCCCCCATATAATGCTCCATACAGAATACTGGCTCCCATAAAATGCTCCATATGGAATACTGGCCCCCATATAACGCTCCATACGGAATACTGGCCCCCATATAACGCTCCATACGGAATAATGGCCCCCATATAACACTCCATACAGGACACTGGCCCCCATATAACGCTCCATACAGGATACTGGCCCCCATATAATGCTCCATACAGAATACTGGCCCCCATATAACGCTCCATGCAGGATACTGGCCCCCATATAATGCTCCATGCAGGATACTGGCCCCCATATAATGCTCCATACAGAATACTGGCCCCCATATAATGCTCCATACAGAATACTGGCCCCCATATAACGCTCCATACAGAATACTGGCCCCCATATAATGCTCCTGTGGTGAGGCCAGGGACTGGAAATTCATATTCCCAGGTATGAAGGTCTCAGCAGGAATGCTAGTCTGTCTGACTTCAAAGGACCCCAGGGGAAATGGTGTATTCCCCACAGTCAGGATATGACTTAATTACCATTACGTTACTATGCCAGCTCCAAAAGGCAATTACCAAAAGAATGCTATTGCCCAGGAGGCGTTCACTGGGAGCCTCCGTTCACACCAGGGTGACAAGCCACGAGAGAATTGAATACAGGTCAGCTAGGATATATACCTTTGTAGTGCAAACGCCTATTCCTGACAAGAGTATGGGGGAGCTAATTGAATCATGGCAATGAGGAATAGCTAATTGAACTACCTCTGAAGTCAGGGGAAGCTCCTGTGTTAGGTCAAGTACCATGCACACCTTACAATGAGAATATTGCTGGGAAATGGATTATGAAATGTCTGATAGAAGGGAAGAGGAGATTACATGTAAATCGCCTATTTTCTGCCCTGCTCAAGTTATGTATAAATGTGTCCCTCTGTGAGAGAGGAGGGGTCTTCTGTTGAGGGTCACCTGTCGCTACAGATGTGCAGAAAGACACAAGGAACTGCCCTGGACCCATGACAGCACCCTTCTTGCCGTGTCCAGAGACCTTTGATGAAAGTGTGGTATATTCACTTTTATTCCTTTTAATTTTACTGTATCGTATTACTGCTTCCTTACTGTATTTGTCTGACTACTGTATATATATATCTTGTAACCGCTTGTATATATTGTACCTAGCATCGCTCTTTTGAGTAAATTAAATCTATAAAATTTATAATCTCGCTTCACATTATCCTAAACCTGGAACTCACAGAAGTTGTGAGGAAGGATCAGGGGCACGTGGCTCCGATCGATTTGTGACAATTGGTGGCAGTGGGTGGGATTTGGATATCTGTGAACTGAGCTCGGTGCTAGTTAGATCAGACATAGTATACAGTGAAAGTGTGTGTACGATACTGTACCCTTCCTCCTCTTAGTTTTCTGTCCTATCTTTTATTTGGCTACGGTCTCTGGTGGATACCATACTGCCTCAGATGGAAAGGTTCCCAGATGAGTGCTACCAGAGGGGACGCTGAGCAGATGGAAGGTGGCAGTGTGGTGCCAGTCGCTGACCAGACTGAGGTGTCAGAGGAGGGTGGAAGTGCCCCCGACACCCACAAAAATCCTGGACATTCTGTTATGCAATCCACAGCTCCAGCTGGAGGGGCCAGTAACCCGGCCCTGGACGCTCTTATGCAGGCCTACCTCCAGGCTCTGAGAGATGAACAGCAGGAGGAGAGCCAGGCCATGCTCCACATGTGGCAAGCTGAGCGAGATGCCCAGGAAAGAAAGTGGCAAGCTGAGCGAGATGCCCAGGAAAGAAAGAAGGTGAGGCAGTACCAGCTACAGTTAGCCCAGCTGTGGAGCCGGCAGGACCCACCGGCTCAAACAGCACGGACTCCAGCAGCCCCAAAAGCTAAGCAGCGCTCAGAGGATCTGCCTGTCCTGGAATTGGACGGAGACCTGGACCTTTTCCTGAAAGGGTTTAAACAGGTGTGTCTCCAGCACCAGGTACCCAAGGCAGACTGGGCATGCACCCTGTCCACAAGGCTAAGAGGGAGAGCCCTGGACGCTTTCTCGTCTCTCCCTGCAGCCCAGCACCAGGACTATGACTTCATTAAAGCTGCGCTGCTCCTGAGGTACTGTCTCACGCCTGAGGTGTACAGAGTGAAATTCCGCAGCCTGAGGAAACGACTGACCGAGAGCCACCTAGAGACTCTGCTCCAGATGAGTGTCCAGCTTCACAGATGGGCAGAGGGAGAGATAGACAATCCCGACAAAGCAGCCTTGGATCTGTTCCTCAAGGAGCAATTCTTAAACATTTGCTCGGAGGAAGTGTAACAATATGTCCTGGACCGGAAACCCCAAGATGCCAGAACTGCTGCGGAGCTAGCGGATGAGTACGTCGCCAACCGGACGTCACGGAGACCCGTCAGCACCGGCTGGAGGGGGGGTAAGACCAATCCTGATGCGGGTAACCCTGCAGTTTCCCCTGAGACTACCCCCCGCCCGAAAACCTATGGGCCCCACTGTTACCCCTTCCAAGCCCCAGGGAGGACCCCCTCGATGTCACGCCTGCAATTAGCCGGGACATTACAGGGCGAACTGCCCTAGCCGGAAGAGGAACCCCCCTACTTTCCAAAACCCCAGCAGTGGGTCCAACAGTTTATGTGGTGGGGAGGGTTGGGCCAGGCCCAATGACAATCTCCAGCAAGTGACTGTGGGGAATAAAGTGGTTATGGGACTAAGGGACACGGGGGCCGATGTGACCCTAGTACAGCCTGAACTGGTACCCCCGGAGAGTATTATCCCTGGAAAGACGCTGACCGTCAGCGGGGTTGGTACGGAGAAGATAACTCTACCCATGACTTGTGTGCATCTGGATTGGGGTGTGGACAAGGGGCTGGTAGAGGTCGGGGTTACATTTCGTCTCCCTGCTAATGTCTTATTGGGGACTTGGGGCCTCTCACCTCTCAGTATGGGAAGAGAGCAACCCCACTGCCCCGTGGTAATGTATCTGTAAGTGATATTATACTTTGTGGTACCATACATGCTGATCCTTGTAGTGACGTGCCAGCTGATAGGAGTGCAGCTGGGGGGGGATTTAGCCCCCCTTCCTGCTCTCTCAGCTGACATGTCCAGCTCTGAACTTTTCAGTGAGAATGCTAATGTAATTCATTGTCTTGCTAATGAACTCTCTGGCTTGGCTGAGGAGCTGGTGGGGGCCTTGCCTGCCCCTCCCAACTGTCAGCTTGCACATGATCCCTCCAGCAGCTCAAAACCTAGTGAACCTGTCAAGTGTGTATCACATGTTGGGGCAACCCACAGTGACCCCACAACCCATCCAGGTGAGGGAAGGGGACCGGAACTCCCTGAGGAGACCCCGGGTATTGCTGTGGTCACCCGCAGCAGGAGGGCTCAGGAGGCAGAGGCCGCTTTGCACGCTGACTCCTCTACCCCATCACCTGGGTCTGGGACTGGGCCCACTGGTGTTAACCCACCAGCACCGTTCCCTGAAGGTTCCGGCGAGAGTGCGGCCTTCAGGTCCCTGTTAGCGGGCTCCAGTCAGGAGTTCCAGGTGGCTGTCCAAGCCGACAGCGGCCTGGAAGCCTTGAAGGAACGCGCAGGTAAGCCCCCCTTGGAGACAGACAAGGACCGCTTGTTCAGGGACCAAGGGAGGCTGTATAGGGAAACACTGCCCACAGATGGACAAGAAGGTTGGCGCGGCAAGAGGCACCTAGTGGTACCTCAGACGTACCGGGCTGAGTTGTTACGGCTCGCGCATGAGATTCCATTGGCTTGTCACCTAGGGGTCGTTAAGACCAAGGCTCGGCTAGCCCACTTGTTTTATTGGCCTAAGATGGGTACAGCAGTAGCTGCCTACTGCCGTTCGTGTGTCACCTGTCAGAGGATGGGGAAGGCGGGGCCAGGCCCTAAAGCCCCATTAATACCTTTGCCCATAATAGGTGAGCCTTTCCAGCGGATTGCTGTGGACCTCATTGGGCCGCTGCCCATTCCCAGCAGCTCCGGGAAACGCTACATACTAACGGTAGTAGACTACGCTACTAGGTACCCAGAAGCTGTCGCGCTGTCCTCCATCCGGGCAGACGTAGTGGCCAAAGCCCTGCTGGAAATCTTCACCCGTGTTGGTTTCCCCCAGGAGATGCTCATGGACCCAGGGACCCAGTTCATGTCTGACTTGATGCAGAGCCTGTGTAAGCAAACAGGGGTGCAACATCTGGTGTCCAGCCTGTTCACCCACAGACTAATGGCCTGTGTGAACGGTTCAATGGCACGTTGAAACAGATGATCCGAATGTTGGTCGAGTCCCAGGGACGCGACTGGGAGCGACACCTCCCACATCTGTTGTTTGCTTACCGGGAAGTGCCTCAAGCCTCGACGGGGTTCTCCCCCTTCGAGCTCCTGTATGGAAGACGGGTACGGGGACCGCTCGCTCTCGTGAGGGAATCCTGGGAGGAAGAAGCAGCCACCCCGGGCGTTTCAGTTGTGGAATTTGTCTTGCGATTCTATGACCGAATGCAGGCTCTGACGCAGCTGGTGCATGACAACATGGTCCAGGCCCAGGCAGAGCAGAAGCGCTGGTATGACCTGTATGCTCGGGAGAGGACATACCAGGAAGGGCAGAAAGTATGGGTCCTAGTCCCTGTGCCCCAGGACAAGCTTCAGGCAAGATGGGAGGGCCCTTATGACGTGCATCAGCAGCTCAGCAAGGTCAATTACCTGGTCACAATGGACCCGGTCCGGAACAGGCAGAAGGTCTTCCATGTCAACATGATGAAAGCGCATCATGACAGGGAAACCTGTGCCTTTCCAGTGTGCAGTCTGCCGGAGGAAGGGGAGGACCTCATGGATCTGCTCGCACATGCCCGCGCGGGAGGGTCCATGGAGGATGCCCCCATGAACATCCTTCTGTCTGAGGACCAACGGTCCCAGCTGAAGGAGGTCATGCGCCCTTTCCCTGGCCTCCTCTCGGGAAATCCCGGGTGGACAAAGCTGGCAGTCCACCGAGTGGACACGGGGAATCACGCCCCTATCCGGCGAAATGGCATATCGCGTCTCCTTGGAGGTACAGGAGCAAATGCGGAAGGAGATTGCCGAGATGCTGGAGCTGAGGGTAATCCGCCCGTCCACCAGCGCATGGGCCTCACCTGTAGTCCTCGTACCCAAAAAGGACCGGACGACCCGGTTCTGTGTGGATTACAGGGGGCGCAATGCCATTACCGCCGATGACGCGTTCCCCATGCCGCGCATCGACGATCTACTTGACCGGTTGGGCAAGGCTCAGTACTTGACCATCATGGACTTGAGCCGAGGATACTGGCAGATTCCCCTGTCCCCAGAGGCACAGGAGAAATCAGCCTTTATCACTCCTTTTGGACTGTATGAGCCCACCGTCATGCCATTTGGCATGTAGAATGCCCCCGCCACTTTCCAGCGGATGGTCAACACCTTGCTGTCAGGGTGCGAAGGGTTCGCAGCTGCGTACCTGAATGACATTGCCGTCTTCAGCCCCACTTGGGAGGAACACCTTCGGCACCTGTCAGAGGTGCTGGGGCGGATCCACCGGGCAGGCTTGACCATCAAGCCGGGAAAGTGTCAGATGGGCATGACCGAGGTCCAATACCTGGGACTCCGGATAGGTGGGGGGAAACTGAGACCAGAACCAGGGAAGGTGGATGCAATCACGATCTGGCCCACCCCAAGGACCAAGAAACAGGTTATGTCTTTCTTGGGTACGGCCGGGTACTATAAGAAGTTCGTACAGGACTATAGTGCCCTGGCCAAGCCCCTGACAGACCTCACCAAAAAGAAGCTGCCGCAAGCTGTCAACTGGACAGCGGACTGCGAGCGCTCCTTCCAGGCCTTGAAAGCTGCCCTGGCGGGGCAAAGCACCTGACTAAGTGGGCCGAACCCCAGGGTCCAGAAACAGTGTCTGTGGGTGACACCACTGCTTCTTCCGCTGTTGTGCGTGCACGCCAATCCCCTGTCCATGGCGCATGCGAAGATGCCTCCTGCCCTGCACATGTCGTTGCACACTCTCAACTAGCACCATCAGCAAGCACGTCCACGTCCTTGTCCCAGTGCAGCATTCAGTTGTCCCTACCCCAGTCCTTGGAACGCAAGCACAAATTATGCAGCCAATGCCCCACAGGCCACACTACTAAATTCACACATTTTGCGAATGCTTGCGCTCGAAACGTTGCCTTTTAGGCTTGTGGAGAAGGAAGCTTTCCGCAACCTGATGGCGGCGGTCGTCCCTCGGGTACTATTTCTCCCGGTGTGCCGTCCCCGCCTTACACGAGCACATGTCCCACAACATTAGCCATGCCCTCAACAACACAGTTACCGGGAAAGTCCACCTAACCACGGACACGTGGACAAGTGCTTGTGGGCAGGGACGGTACATCTCGCTGATGGCACACTGGGTTAATATAGTGGAAGCCAGGACCCAGTCAGACCTTGGGACAGAACACGTCCTCCCGACACCGAGGATTGCTGGCCCCCTGGTCAATCAGGGTTGCCCCCACATTCTACAGCTCCTGCACCTCCTCCTCCTCCTCTTCAGCCTCCATCTCCAAAATGAGCACATCAGTCAGAAGCTGGAAGCACTTCAGCACTGCCTCGGCCAAGCGGCAACAGTCTGTGCTGAAGTTAATATACTTAGGTGACAAATCGCACAACGCTGAAGAATTGAGGACAGCTCTGAAACAGCACGCAGATCTGTGGCTAACACTGCTGACCCTACAGCCAGGCATGGTCATGTGTGACAATGGCAGGAACCTAGTGGCGGCTCTGAGGCGAGGTGAGGTCACACACATACCATGCCTGGCCCATGTGCTTAACCTTGTGGTTCAGCGGTGTCTTAAAATCTACCCGGACCTGCTTGTCAAAATATGTCGCGTGTGTGCCCATTTTAGAAAGTCAGCTACAGCTTCCGCCGCCCTTGTCATGCTTCAGCAGCGTTTGCAGCTTCCATCTCACCGACTGGTATGCGATGTCCCCACGCGTTGGAACTCTACATTGCAGATGTTGGAAAGGATTTGTGAGTATCCCAACGTGGATTGGGTGACTATATGGAAGAGGAGGAGGAGGAAGAACAGGAGCTAGTTTTCTGTGCTATAGACGGTACTACCTGCACAGCTGTCATACCGTCTGTTCAGCGTGGATGGGCTGAGGACAGGGAGTAGGAGGATGAGGAGGAGAGCATGGTCAATCGTCCTCTTGGTGAGGACACGGAAGTCTTGCCTGTTAGCAGTCTGGCACACATGGCTGAGTTTGTTATGCTGCCTTTCCCGTGACCCTCGCGTTGTCCAAATTTTGGGTGACAGTCATTACTGGTTGGTGACATTTCTAGAGCCACGCTACAAGGAAAACTTTCTGTCTCTTATTCCCGCGCAGGATAGGCCTAACAAAATGGGTCAGTATGAGAAAGCCCTTTGTAGCATCGGCGTCTCTGCCCCCTGCCAGGCAGAGACGCCGTACCTCTCACCGCCGTGCTCCCCGCCCGGCGTCCTCCAGCGCTCCTCTTCCTGCTGCTGCCGGCGCGTGCAGCTTCCCGGGCGCGGTGCTTAGGGCGCGCGCTCCCCCCCTCTTAAAGGGGCCGCGCACGCCGCCCTAAGGAGTCACCGGCCAATTGCCGGAGGTCCTCCCACATATAAGGCACCTCCCCCAAAATGGAGGTGCCCGAGCAATAGTTGTTGCATAGTGTACTTACCTCTGCTTCAGCCCTCAGGTCCCGCTGCTAGCCTGACTACTAGTCCTGTCCGCCAGTCTGATTCCTCTCCAGCTCGACAGTCTGTATTCCGTTCAGTCCGCCACTCTGTCTATGGGCTCTGTCCGCCTCCTTACCTGGAAGCACCTGCCCGCTACCTACCGTGCCTACCTGGAGGCTCCTGCTTGTTACCTGCCGTGCCTACCTGGAGGCTCCTGCTTGTTACCTGCCGTGCCTACCTGGAGGCTCCTGCCTGTCACTTGCTGTGACCACCTGTCTGCCTACCTGGAGGCACCTGCCCCTCACTTGCCGTGACCACATGACAGCCTACCTAGAGACTCCTGCCTGTCACTTGCCGTGACCATCTGTCTGCCTACCTGGAGGCACCTGCTCGTCACTTGCCGTGACCACCTGACAACCTACCTAGAGGCTCCTGCCTGTCATCTGCCGTGACCACCTTACAGCCTACCTAGAGGCTCCCGCCTGTTGCCTGCCGTGTTTGCCAGTCCATCTACCCGGATCACTCGTCAGCCTGCCTACTGTGCCCATCTGTTATATCGGTCAGTCCCTGCCATCTCTGGGGCCCTCCTTGCACCGCAGCACAGAGGTTCCACCGCCCGGATCCGTAACAGTTTGCTCGGGCCATGGAACCCGGTGGCCTCCAAGCTCCTTCGCTCTCTGACCTGTACCAGGAGGTTTCTCGTCAGAGATCCCAACAGGAAACGATCCTGAACTTTCTGCGGAATGTCAACTCCCGCCTGGACACGCTGACTGTCCTGCCTGTGTCCGCCTCGAGTCGTGCGACTCCCGCTCCTGCAGCGCCACTGCCCACCAATACCACGGCATCCAACCCAGGTCCCCGGCTTTCTGCGCCTCCTCGTTTTGGAGGTGACCCCGTCTCATGTCGGGGCTTTCTGAACCAGTGCACTCTGCACTTTGAACTTTTGGCACATCAGTTTCCCTCCGACCGGGCCAAGGTGGCGTTCATCATGTCTCACCTCACCGGGGAAGCACTGGCATGGCTTAACCCCCTATGGGAGAGAGGGGATTCCCTGGTGTCTGATCTTCCGGCTTTCCTCTCTGCCTTCCAGAGGGTCTTCGATGAACCCGGACGTAGGATTTCTACTGCCTCCTCATTGCTCCGTCTCCGCCAAGGAAGTCTCACCGTGGCCCAGTATGCCATACGGTTTCATACCCTCGCCTCTGAGCTTACCTGGGACAACGAGGCACTAGTGTCCACCTTTTGGGAGGGCCTTTCCGGTCGGATCAAGGACGAGCTAGCCGGTCGGAACATTCCTACCACTCTGGATGACCTGGTGTCGCTAGCTACCCGGATCGACATCCGTTTCCTGGAACGTGCTAAAGAGACTACCCGGGAGAGAAGATTTCCTCGTCTTGCTCCTACTTTCCAGAGACCTGCCTCTCAATTAGCAACTCCCCGGGCACGCTCGCCGGAACCTATGCAGGTCGACCAGACAAAGATGGTCAAATCTCTCCAAGAGTCACGCCGAGCCGAGGGGAGCTGTTTCTACTGTGGCAGTAAGAAGCACTTCATCCATTCCTGCCCGGTGAAGCCGGGAAACGCCAGTGTCTAGGACTGCTCGGAGAGGTCATCCTAGGCAAAAGTAAACCCTCTCCTTCCCTGACTTTTTCTGTCTCTATCTCCTGGGGAGAGAACCGCTACTTGGAAATTGCACACCTGGATTCCGGAGCTGCTGGGAACCTCATTTCTCAGTCCCTGGTAGAGAAATATCACATTCCCACCAAACCTCTGGCTAAACCATTGGCAGTCGCCTCCGTGGATGGAAGACTCCTTCCGGTGACCATCCTGCTCGTCACAGAACCTATAACCCTGCAGGTGGGAATGCTGCACTCTGAGAGGATCTCCTTCCATGTGCTTTCCGGTCCCTCTCACTCCCTATTGCTAGGTCTACCCTGGCTTCAGAGACATGAACCCGTGCTGAATTGGCAATCCGGTGAAGTTCTCCGTTGGGGGCAGGATTGCCATAAGACCTGCCTGGTCCCGGTCCGCCCGGTTCGTCCTCCAACCACCCCGGCTAATCTACCCGGTTTACCGGCACCTTACTGGTCCTATGCAGATGTCTTCGACAAAAAGGAAGCAGAGACACTGCCACCTCATAGGCCATATGATTGCCCGATCGACCTGGTACCCGGTGCCACTCCACCCCGTGGGCGTATTTACCCGTTGTCCTTGGCCGAAACCCGGGCCATGTCGGAGTACATTGAGGAGAATCTGGCTAGGGGATTCATCCGGAAATCTACCTCCCCGGCTGGAGCCGGATTCTTCTTCGTCAAGAAGAAGAATGGCTCACTACGTCCCTGTATTGACTATAGAGGACTCAACCAAATCACGGTCAAAAACAAATACCCCCTGCCGCTCATCTCCGAGTTGTTTGACTGCCTTAAGGGCGCCAGGATATTTTCCAAGCTGGATCTACGTGGGGCGTATAACCTGGTCCGGATCCGTCAAGGAGACGAGTGGAAGACGGCATTCAATACCCGGGACGGTCACTATGAATACCGTGCGATGCCCTTCGGTCTCTGCAATGCTCCCGCCGTCTTCCAAGAATTAGTCAATGACATCTTCCGTGACCTTCTATATTCCTGCGTGGTGGTGTACCTGGAGGACTTCTTGGTCTTCTCTCCGGACCTTCCCACACACCGGAGGGATGTTCGTCAGGTCCTGCTTAGGCTCAGGCAGAATCATCTCTATGCCAAATTTGAGAAGTGCCTCTTCGAGCAGACCTCCCTTCCGTTCCTGGGCTATATTATCTCCCAGACAGGTCTATGAATGGACCCCGAGAAGCTCTCTGCCGTCTTAAAGTAGCCCCGTCCGGAGGGGTTGAAGGCGATTCAGCGATTCCTGGGCTTCGCCAACTACTACCGTCTCTTCATCCCGCACTTCTCTTCCCGGACTGCTCCCATCTCTGCGCTCACCCGTAAGGGAGAAAATCCCAAGGAATGGCCGCCCGAAGCTGAGGAGGCCTTCCTTTCCTTAAAGCAAGCCTTCTCCTCTGCCCCAGTGCTGCACCGTTCGGACTGCAACAAACAGTTCTTCCTGGAGGTTGATGCTTCCTCCTCCGGAGCCAGAGCGGTGCTCACCCAAAAATCTTCATCCGGGAGAATGGTAACCTGCGGCTTCTTCTCCAAACTCTTCTCCTCGTCTGAGCGCAACTACTCCATAGGAGACCGAGAACTGCTAGCCATCAAATTGGCGCTGGAGGAGTGGCGTTACCTGCTTGAAGGGGCTCTATACCCAGTGATCATCTATACTGATCACAAAAACCTAGCATGTCTCCAGAATGCCCAAAGACTCAATCCACGTCAGGCCCGGTGGTCTCTGTTCTTCGCTCGCTTCGACTTTATCCTACATTTCCACCCAGCGGACAAGAATGTTAAAGCTGACGCCTTGTCCCGATCCTTCCTGTCCTCCGATCTAGAGGAGAAGCCTATGCACATCATCGACCCCTCCAAAGTGATGAGTATGGCCCCCTTAGATCTGACTCGTCTCCCACCCGGTAAGATGTTTGTAGCGGTTCCAGATCGGGAGAAGATTCTTCACTGGGGTCATTCATCTAAACTAGCCGGCCATGCCGGTCTGAAGAAGACCTTCCTGCTCATTACCCGGCATTACTGGTGGCCTACCCTGCGCAAGGATGTGGTAGACTTCGTCTCGGCCTGTTCGTCTTGTGCCCGCAACAAAGTTCCCAGACATCTTCCAGCCGGTCACCTCCTGCCTCTTCCCGTACCTGCTGCCCCGTGGCAGCACATTGCTATGGACTTTATTACAGATCTCCCTGTTTCTGCCGGTTGTACAGTCATTTGGGTGGTCGCCGACCGCTTTTCTAAAATGGCCAACTTCATGCCTCTGCCTGGTCTCCCATCTGCATCGGAACTGACTAAGGACTTCATTCTTCACATCTTCCGTCTCCATGGCCTACCCCTCCACATTGTGTCGGATCGAGGGGTTCAGTTCACCTCACGCTTCTGGAGAGCTACGTGTAAGCTGCTGGATGTCACCCTGGATTTCTCCTCCACTTACCATCCACAGTCCAATGGCCAAGTGGAGCGTATCACCCAGATCCTTACCAGTTACCTCCGGCACTTTGTTAATGCTCACCATACCGATTGGGTGGAGCTCCTACCATGGGCCGAGTTCTCCTACAACAACCATGAGAGCGAATCGACTTCCAAGTCCCCGTTCTTTGTAGTCTACTGTCAACACCCCCGGATTCCGTTTCCCGTCTCCGCTTCTGTGGACAACCCTGCCGCGGAGTCTCTGGTCAGCGAATTTTCCACTATTTGGGAAAATACTAAGTCCGCACTTCTTCAGTCCTCCGAGCGGATGAAGAGACATGCTGACAAGAGATGTCTGGATCCGCCTCTATTCCGTCCGGGAGACAAGGTTTGGCTCTCCTCCAAACATGTTCGGCTCAAAATACCCTCCTATAAGTTGGGACCTCGGTTCATCGGTCCATTTGAAGTCCTCAAACAAATCAACCCAGTGGCCTACAAGTTAAAACTCCCGGCCACCTTGCGGATTCCCAACTCCTTCCACGTATCTCTCCTCAAACCAGTTGCGTTTAATTCTTTTTCTAACAATCCAGGTACTCCCCCCCTGCTCCGGTTTCCGCTGAGGACGTTTTTGAGGTAGAGAACATTCTGGCCACCAAGAGGGTAAGAGGAAAAACCTTTTTTCTGGTGGATTGGAAGGGGTTTGGCCCAGAGGAGAAAACTTGGGAACCCAGGGAGAACATTCATGCCCTGCTTCTCCTTAAAAAATTTCTTTCTGGCCTAAAAAAGAGGGGGCGTAAAGGGGGGTTACTGTAGCATCGGAGTCTCTGCCCCCTGCCAGGCAGAGACGCCGTCCCTCTCACCGCCGCGCTCCCCGCCCGGCGTCCTCCTGCGCTCCTCTTCCTGCTGCTGCCGGCACGCGCAGCTTCCCGGGCACGGTGCTTAGGGCGCGCGCGCTCCCCCCCTCTTAAAGGGGCCGCGCACGCCGCCCTAAGGAGTCCCCGGCCAATATATAATAAGGCACCTCCCCCAAAATGGAGGTGCCCGAGCAATAGTTGTTGCATAGTGTACTTACCTCTGCTTCAGCCCTCAGGTCCCGCTGCTAGCCTGACTACTAGTCCTGTCCGCCAGCCTGACTACTCTCCAGCCCGACAGTCTGTCTTCCGTTTAGTCTGCCACTCTGTCTATGGGCTCTTCCCGCCTCCTTACCTGGAAGCACCTGCCTGCTACCTACCGTGCCTACCTGGAGGCTCCTGCTTGTTACCTGCCGTGCCTACCTGGAGGCTCCTGCTTGTTACCTGCCGTGCCTACCTAGAGGCTCCTGCCTGTCACTTGCCGTGACCACCTGTCTGCCTACCTGTAGGCACCTGCCCGTCACTTGCCGTGACCACCTG
Source organism: Phyllobates terribilis (assembly GCF_046119375.1). NCBI lineage: Eukaryota > Metazoa > Chordata > Amphibia > Anura > Dendrobatidae > Phyllobates > Phyllobates terribilis. Next base: position 94,591,421 of record NW_027362765.1, read on the forward strand.
GCAACCTACCTAGAGGCTCCTGCCTGTCACCTACCGTGACCACCTGACAGCCTACCTAGAGGCTCCCGCCTGTCTCCTGCCGTGTCTGCCAGTCCATCTACCCGGATCATTCGTCAGCCTGCCTACTGTGCCCATCTGCTATATCGGTCAGTCCCTGCCATCTGTACCGTAGGAGTCACCTGCTCCCTTACAAGGTCGTCCCCAGAGTAGCACCTGGTCCCTCTGCTCGGACCCTCCCTGGTCACAGAGTCGATTGAGCCGCCGTACGACCTTGGTCGCTCCGAGTAGATACCTAGTTACGCCCCTCTGGGTCGCTCCTTGCACCGCAGCACAGAGGTTCTACCACCCGGATACGTAACACCCTTGTTATGGAATTATTTAAAAAATTCCCATCTGAAAACTATGGTGGCAGAGGTCACAGTTCTTTGGACAACCAACGAATACAGGCGAGAGAGAGACAAATGCAATCCAGCAGAGAAAGGGAAACACTGTCAAAGCTCTGGAACAGTTTTCTCAGACCCTCCCATCGCACAGGCCCTAAGGCGCGGGGTACTCTCACAAGGAGGGAAAAGTTTCGGAAGATGGTCAGGGAGTACCTTGCCGACCGTACCAACATCCTCCGTGATTCCTCTGTGCTTTATAATTATTGGTTATCCAAGCTGGACACGTGGCATGAACTGGCTCTCTACGCCTTGGAGGTCCTGGCCTGCCCTGCCACTAGCGTTTTGTCAGAGCGGGTTTTTAGTGCCGCTGGTGGAATTATAACCGATAGGCTCATCTGCCTGTCAACTGAAAATGCTGACAGGCTGACTCTTATAAAAATGAACAAGGGCTGGATTGGGCCATACTTCTCAACACCACAGAATGATAGCAGCGTAACAAAAACTCAAATATAGTGTCTTTTTTTTGGGAGGTCTAACTCTATTCCCATGCACCTCTGTCTTCACACCCAGACATGGGTATATGATTCCTGATTTTGTCTATTTGCTTTTGTCCTCCTCCTTCTCCTCTTCCTCATCCTCCACCACCATATCACCACCATATCTACCATATCACCATGCATTCACTGAAAAGGGCAAAACAGTATGGGAGACACACTTCCTAATAATGGAAACATTGTTTTCAGAAGGCCCTCCGACCTCTACGCCTCTTGCAAGGGGCATTGGAGTTCCTCCAAATTTTTGGCAGCCGTTGCATTCATTGCATAGGCAAACAGTATGGGAGACCCACTTCTAATAATGAGAGCATTTTTTTTCAGGAGGCCCTCCGACCTCTACGTCTCTTGCAAGGGGCATGGGAATTCCTCCAAATTTTTGGCTGCCGTTGCATTCACTGCATAGGCAAACAGTATGGGAGACCCACTTCCTAATGATGGGAATATTGTTTTCAGGAGACCCTCAGACCTCTACGTCTCTTGCAAGGGACATTGGAGTGCCTCCAAATTTTTGGCAGCTGTTTCAGTCACTGCATACGCAAGAACGGTATGGGAGACCCAATCCTTTTTAATGGGTACATGTCGTTACTGTGGCCCAGCTCCATGTGTCCTTAAATTGTTAGTAGGGCTTTTCCTAAATTTTGGCAGCCGTTGGACTCACTGCATATGACGCGCCCCCTGGGCCGTGGGGTACCCGGAGCCGGGCCTGTAGATGCTGGGGGTTGTAGTCACCATGGCGGTGACCCGGTTCATGACCCAGGGCAGTTAAACCAGGGTAGTTTATGTATAGTCCGACTACGCCACCTGTTGAATGCGGTTATTGGTAACCGCCACTGCGGAGCAGTCCGCTGAAGCTCGTGGTATGTGCAGCAAGGTGATGTGACTCCCCACAGGAGGAGTGTAGCTTCAGGGCAGCGTGTAAGGATGATGGTGGTGATGGTGCAAGGTGTCGCGGTGCAAGAATAATCTCAGAGTCCAAAAGATGCAGTCCCAGATCCTTTACTCACGGTTAAAGCAGTTCCAGTTACAGGGCCAGTGTAAGAGCCCACGGCGTCCTGTGCTCATGCAGTGAGGGGCTCGGACGACCCTCAGATATCTCCGGAGTATTTATCGGGACCCCCTTCTGTGTGTCCTCTCTGGCCTTCTCCCTGCACCTCACACCTAGTAGCACTCCTGTCCGGTGTCCTCGGGCCTTGGTGGGCGACGTGTGTTCCGTCCCCTGGGTCCTATGCGGCTACCATCCTAGTACACTGGTATGGACTTATGGCCTGCGGTATTTGAAATGCTGCAGCCTCCGGTTCCCTAGTTAGGCCTTGTAGTTCTTGGCTAGTTAAGGGACTGGTTCTCTTTCTCCGGCCTGACCCCCCTACCTCCTGGCAGCGGCGGGCGTACGAGTGGCTTGCTGCACGGCCCGTACCCCTGGGGTCCCTTCTCTCCTCGTCCTGGAGCCTCTCCTGCTCCCCTTTTCTCTCCTTTCTCCTTCAGGCTCAGGCCTCCTGACTAGGCCCGCCTCTGGAGCAGAGCTCGTGCAGAGCCTCTGCTCCTGTCACTTCTCCTCACAAACACCAACTCCTCCCTGAACCAAGATGGTTCCTTCCTTTTATACCTCCTACTCCAGTGCTCCCAGGATCTACATCCTCCACCCATCCACTACTTAGTTCCCCTTCTCTAAGTGGTTCCTCCCCACTCCAGCCAGGGATCAGGGACTATGCTCTCCCGTAGGAGCAATCTCGCCCTGTCCCCCGGAAATGTGGTGTAGTGGATGTAGTGTTAGGGTCCTGAGCCATACTCCTTCCTTACCTGAGAGTGAGGTACCACAGAAATGCAATAACTCTGTGGCGACCGAACCCTCAGGGGCGCCACACATACCCTATAACTTTTATAGCAGACCCTCTCCTTTCTAATGGGAACATGTCGTTACTGTGGCCCAGCTCTATATGTCTTAAATTGTTAGTAGGGTTTTTCCTAAATTTTGGCAGCCGTTGGACTCACTGCATACCCTATAACTGTATAGCAGACAATCTCCTTTCTAATGGGAACATGTCGTACTCGTTACTGTGGTCCAGCTCTATGTGTCTTTAATTTGTTATAAGGGTTTTTCCCAAATTTTGGCAGCCCTTGCAGTCACTGCATGGGCATTACCACTATAGGAGACCCACTCCTTTATAATGGGAACATTTTTTTACTGAGAACCTCCTCTATGTCTCTTCAAAGGGGTATTGGGGTGCATTTAAATTTTTGGCAGCCCTTGCAGTCACTGAATACGCAATAACAGTATAGGAGACCCACTCTTTAATAATGGGAAAAACAAAGTATAGCCGACTGCTGGCCCTTTAAGAATAGTAAGGGCCGCCTGATGGTCTTATAAACATAGTTTTTGTGACTTTCAGAGTCCCTCCTTCATAAATGAAACAGGATGTGTCTGATCATGTTGTAACATCCCTGGCGGCGTGCTGGCATGGCCTACCATCTCCCACCATGCAAGACCACCAACTTACCTATCAGTCCAGGCTGTGCACTATACTCCTTTACTTGCTGTGTGCATGTCTCTTGTCTGCTGGCTTAGGGCGGCGGCGCTGTTACTTCCTGATTCTTAAAGTTACAGTGTGCGCAGTCCTAATGCGTCCCCAGCCTATTGCTGTGAGTCACTGGATACTTAAACTTCCCCCACCCTGTGGGAGGTGCCTGAGCAACACTTTCTTTCAGTGTGTTCCTTGCAACTGAGTTGCCAGGTCCTGTCCTGTATCTTGTCTGTTTCCACCACCCTGGTGACTGATTTGCCAGGCCCGTTACCTGTAACTGTGACTTCTAGTCTATTCCTGCCACCCTGGAGGCGGAGTACCCAGGCTCGTTCCTGTATCTCGTTCCAGTGTCAGTTCCTGTCTGAACTGTGTCCTAGTCCGTTACCTGTTTGTCTCTATGTCCGATCCTTCCCTTTTCCTCCTGTGTCTGAACTAGTACCTAACTCCAACTCGTTGTCTCTATACTTCTGTTTGTGAGTTTTGTGTCCACTCGCTACTTCATTGCAAGTACCTTGTGTGTATCTGGTTCTGCTTGTTCCATTTCCCTGCCTCCGTATCTACCTTCTGTGTTCTAGCTATCTTCCTGTGTTTCCCATTCTGCTCTGCTCCGCTTTTCCTCTGTGCCTGCGGTTCTGCTCTGCTCCGCTTGTCCTCCGCGCCTGCGGTTCTGCTCTGCTCCGCTTGTCCTCCGCGCCTGCGGTTCTGCTCTGCTCCGCTTGTCCACCGCGCCTGCGGTTCTGCTCTGCTCCGCTTGTCCTCCGCGCCTGCGGTTCTGCTCTAATTGTCCTCCACACCTGCGGCTCTGCTCTGCTTGTCCACCGCACCTGCGGCTCTGCTCCTGTATCCCAGTCTGTACTGGTCCCTATCCAGCCTGTTTTCCTACCTGCCAGTACCGGCCTGTCAGTATACCAGCCGCGCCTGCCAGTACCCGCCTGTCTGCATACCAGCCGTGCCTGCCAGTATCCACCTGTCTGCATACCAGCCGTGCCTGCCAGTACCCGCCTGTCTGCATACCAGCCAAACCTGCCCGTTCCTGCATTCCCCGGTGTGGGTCAACAGCTGTGACCGGGGTCTGACCTGGAGTAGCACCTGGGCCACCTCCCACGTCCCTTCTCGGACCACAGAGTCGATTAAGCCGCAGTGTGTTCGTGGTCAGATCTGGCGAGGCCCCTAGTCATGCCCCTCCAGGCACTCCTCGGTTCGTGGCCCAGTAGGACCACTAACCACGCTCACGCCAGTCAGTCCGGGCGTGAGCATAACACAAGTCTCACACACCACATGGCCAGGTAAGGTAGTAAAATGTTAAAATGACATTTCCTGGTGAATGCAAAAACGTATCAAAAACGCTATGTGTGAACATAGCCCAAGGTGTGGAGGAGCATTTTTGTTTTTTTATATTTATTTTGCCTTACATACAAGTCATTACCCTGGAAAGGATGTTCCTTAACATATTTCCCTGGAAAATCCATTTTGGTTTCATTTTTGTATGCTTTATTGTGAGTCTGTAAAAGTGGCATAATACCTCTGACAACATTGTTGACAGCAGTGACCTGGGAGTCAGAAATGCTTTCAGGGGTCTTCCCCGTGCTGTTCCCATGTCATTTGAGCACTGTTCCCATCAAACTGGGCAATTTTTAGGCCCTCTGCAGACCGCCCATAGTGTCCCCATCATAGATCCAGCTGTAGTGCCCCCATTACAGAGTCAGCCATAGTGTCATCATTGCAAAGCCACCCATAGTGTCCCCATTATAGAACCAGCCATAGTGCCCCCATTACAGAGCCAGCAATAGTGTCATCATTGCAAAGCCACCCATAATGTCCTCATTACAGAGCCACCAATAGCATCCCCAATGTAAAGCCACCCATAGCATGCCCATTACATCGTCAGCCATAGTGTCCCCAGTCATCTACATTGTCCCCACTACAGTTTGTTCCAATAGGAGTTGGAAGACATGATGTGGGACAGAAGCACAGGTTGGCAGTACCACACATACCCATAGACTTACGCTGTGTAGGCTTAGAATACCCAAACTACAGTTTGAAAAATAATGTTTTAGAGGATCCAATGGAACTATGCATATTTTATCATTATGTAAATAAGATGAGAAATTTATTTAAGGCATAAATACACCCATCGGGCCTGTAGTGTTTATTTTTCCCTAAAAGTATAATAAAACATATGGTGAAGATTTATGCACGCGGAGAGTGTTTTCTCGGCATTTATTCATATGTTATCTTAGGGACTTCGGTAATAGAATTCATCTTGGCAGAATGTTCCAATGATTATACAGAAGTATTCGAAAGTAAATCTACGATGGTGCGACCAATCATTATATTCTCAATATGGACACAGCTGTACATAAAATTGAGTGAACAAGTATTTAGAGTGATGGCCACTGAGACCATCTATAGAGTGTCAGAATTTTCATCCATCTCTGTGTAACTATGGTAGGATCACTGTATCCCATCTTCTGACAGGATCTAATATTCTCCCAGACATTCTTGGACATACAAGTTTAGAACTGTCGAGGTGGCCAGCAGATGGATCCACTTGATTGATAACTAAGGGGTAACGTTTCTCCTTTTGGAGAGTGACACACCAGCTCTGGCACGTCATGGTAAGGAGGCTTATTCGCCGTGCAATGCTCCTCTGGGAAATTTAATATGCAAATTGCCTCTTCAGAGGAAAAGAGGACTTGTACTCTATAGCGCCACCTATTGGAAGCAGCAATCCTACAAGTCACAATCAACCCTTTAACAAGTCATGCAATATGACTTAGGATAAAAGCCAAATCAGAATCTCAATTTGCAGACACGTTGTTTCGGGCTATTGGCCCTCGTCAGTGAAAAGTATGATAACTGATTTGGTTAGGTGAGAGGCTCTGGACTGAGGTCTAAGGGGTAACATTTCTCCTTATGGAGAGTGACACACCAGCTCTGGCACGTCAAGGTAAGGAGGCTTATTCGCCATGCAATGCTCCTCTGGGAAATTTAATATGCAAATTGCCTCTTCAGAGAAAAAGAGGACTTGTACTCTATAGCACCACCTATTGGAAGCAGAAATCCTACAAGTCACAATCCTGATTTCTTTTATCCTAAGTTATATTGCACGACTCGTTAATGGGTTGATTGTGACTTGTAGGATTGCTGCTTCCAATAGTCAATTTGCATACTTGATTGATAATGGATTTGGCCATAAAAGTTGGGCAAATGTTGTGATTTTGCCCGGATTAGCCAACTATGTAGAGTGTATTTAGTTCTCTAGACTCTTTCCTGATGAAAGATTAAGAGGGAAAGATGGATTGTCCATGTTGGCTTTCAACAAGTTTGATTTTTTTGTTCCTGTGTTGGGTAAGTTGCTTCCAGAGGGGGATAAAATTGGCTTATCCAGGGATGATCAGCCATAGACTAGGAGGACCGATAACAGGTGGTGGAGAGGGTTGTTAGCCAAAGTAGCCAGATAAGTAGCAATATACAGATATTATTCTGATTAAACGTAGCCATAAACATACATTTTGGGTGGACCTTATCAATGGAGTTCTCTCCGGAGAAAACACGTTGATTTTCAATGGACCCAATGCTTTTGTCCTCTGTGCTTTTGGGGACCACTTATATTACTCTCCATAAAGAAATAAAATGGGGCTGATAGCTGTTGGCTAATCACATGTCTATGAACAGCTTGATCAAAAATCTAATTATTACCATTACGATATCATTATTTAGATTATTCCAAAATAACAGTTGAATGATCTTGACCACAAAAGTCACAGTCAACCATTGGAATGAAGTGTTTGGTCATTTGTGCTATATCGTCTGATCATGTATGGTCAGTCATCTTTCCCCAAGGGGAAAGTGTGTCAAGAAAAAATTGCATTGTCAAGGAACAACATTCCTTTGACTCCAATTGTCATGACAATTATGCAATTGACTTAAGAGTGATGGACTGCAAAACTCCACAATAACAAAAGGAACAAGCTGCCACCAACAATCATTTATACAGGCTGATTGGACACTCGTTACAGATAGAGTATTGCTTCAGGGGTGCAGTTTATAGAGCAAGAGGAACGAAGCTATCAAAAAGTAGGCAGTGCTTATAAAAATATACAAAGATGTTACAAAATGGACAAAACAATGCAGTATATACAATTACATAAAATAAAAAGGATAAACAGAAGAAATGTACTAAACCTGATGATGCAGCTTGGCTCTAGTTTCTGGTTATTCTCTCCAATATTTCTTAGCAACCTGACTGTCTCTAGATCCACTCAGGTGTTCACCTAATAGTCGCTATACCAATGAATCCTGCTTAGTTATTGGTAATGTCTGGTTACTACACACATGTTGCTAAACAACCATGCATTTTGCAATGGAATAGTCAGATAGCAGCAAATTGATCTTAATCAACTTAGTAGTTCAATTAAAGTTGGACCAGTGAAGAGACAAGGATGGTAGTGAAGAGGCATGGATGCCTTTCTCTATCTTCTATGAACCATGTTTAGGTGGAGAACCTTAGAAGGATATTAGGCATAATAGGGACAAGATAAAAGGAAAGAACCTTTGGAAGGTTCCTAAATGATGAACTTCATCTGTCATTTAAACTCTTAGGGAGGATGAACACTGGAAGTATTTGATATCATTGGCTTGTTAAAGTTAATTTATTACCAGGAATAATATATGGTTAATTCAGAGGAACATTATACTTTTGTGTTTCTAGGCTCCTTAGACATATCACCGCACATACTGATGACCCATTATCAACTCAACAATATTATTCGGCTTAGACTGCAGATTATATGAATGACGCTACTGTTATTACACATTTTTACATCTCATGTTTCCTTAGCCGGGTCATCTCTAAGCTTTTGAGTTAGACGTTCGGGATACACGTATCCTTCCCACTGTGTTTATCGTGAATCTTGAGCAGATCAAATACAGATCATGTCCCTGCATCCACCCAGCTTATTATTCTGTAGAAGAAATCACCAGATCAGAATGAATGAAAAATGCCACAAACATGGCTTTATCATACTTCAAGTCCATTTCCTTTCATATGCCACACTATTATTTCTCATAACTTTCACAATTCTATAACTTTTTTTTTAGAAACCTCACTGCCTGTGTGCAGACTTCCAATCAATAGTTAAACCCAGCATTTTGACCCTGGTGGTTCAGGAGGACCCGTATGGAACAAATCTGGATATCACCATGAGTTATCAATGTATAATCTATTGAGACACTAATACGCCAAGAAATATGTGTAATAAGGAATGCACACAAAGAGAGAGAAGCTCTCAAGACTGTTAAAGACCGGGAGACTCTCAAAGACCAGGAGACTTTCTAAGAATGGGAGACTCTCAAAGACAGGGGAACTGTCAAAGACCAGCAGACTCTCAATGACCAGGAGACTCTTAAAGACTGAAAGATTAAAAAAAAACAGGAGACTCTCAAAGTGCAGGAGACATTCAAAGACTGTGAGACTCTGAAAGACAAGGAAACTCTCAAAGACCAGCAGACTCTCAAAGACCGATAGACTCTCAAAGACTCTCTAAGACCAGGAGACTGTCAAAGACCAGGAGACTCTCAAAAAGCAGGAGACATGCAAAGACCAGGAGACTCTCAAAGACTGGGAGACTTTTAAAGAGCAGGAGAGTCTCAAAGACTGGGAGACTCTCAAAGACTTCCAGGGCTCCTGAAACGGCTGTCAACTCTCCCATGCACTAAATATTCACCCCCTCTCGTTTATCTTCATCCTAGACAACATCATTGAGACCTGTGTGAGATATACAGTACAGACTAAAAGTTTGCACACACCTTCTCATTTAAAGATTTTTCTGTATTTTCATGACTATGAAAATTGTACATTCACACTAAAGGCATCAAAACTATGCATTAACACAAGTGGAATTATATACTTAACAAGAAAAGTGTGAAACAACTGAAAATATGTCTTATATTCTAGGTTCTTCAAAGTAGCCACCTTTTGCTTTGATAACTGTTTTGCACACTCTTGGCATTCTCTTGATGAGCTTCAAGAGGTAGTCACCAGAAATGGTTTTCACTTCAAACTTGTGCCCTGTCAGGTTTAATAAGTGGGATTTCTTGCCTAATAAATGGGGTTGGGACCATCAGTTGTGTTGTGCACAAGTCAGGTGGATACAAAGCTGATAGTCCTACTGAATAGACTGTTAGCTGCTTTTTTCTTGCCATAATACAAATTCTAAGTAAAGAAAAACGAGTGGCCATCATTACTTTAAGAAATGAAGGTCAGTCAGTCCGAAAAATTGGGAAAACTTTGAAAGTGTCCCCAAGTGCAGTTGCAAAAACCATCAAGCGCTACTAAGAAACTGGCTCACATGAGGACTGCCCCAGGAAAGGAAGACCAAGAGTCACCTCTGCTTCTGAGGATAAGTTTATCCGAGTCACCAGCCTCAGTAATCGCAGGTTAACAGCAGCTCAGATTAGAGACCAGGTCAATGCCACACAGAATTCTAGCAGCAGACATATCTCTACAACAACTGTTAAGAGGAGACTTTGTGCAGCAGGTCTTCATGGTAAAATAGCTGCTAGGAAACCACTGCTAAGGACAGGCAACAAGCAGAAGAGACTTGTTTGGGCTAAAGAACACAAGGAATGGACATTAGACCAGTGGAAATCTGTGCTTTGGTCTGATGAGTCCAAATTTGAGATCTTTGGTTCCAACCACCGTGTCTTTGTGCGACGCAGAAAAGGTGAATGGATGGACTCTACATGCCTGGTTCCCACCATGAAGCATGGAGGAGGAGGTGTAATGGTGTGGGGGTGCTTTGCTGGTGACACTGTTGGGGATTTATTCAAAATTGAAGGCATACTGAACCAGCATGGCTACCACAGCATCTTGCAGCAGCATGCTATTCCATCCGGTTTGCGTTTAGTTGGACCATCATTTATTTTTCAACAGGACAATGACCCCAAACACACCTCCAGGCTGTGTAAGGGCTATTTGACCAAGAAGGAGAGTGATGGGGTGCTACGTCAGATGACCTGGCCTCCACAGTCACCAGACCTGAACCCAATCGAGATGGTTTGGGGTGAGCTGGACCGCAGAGTGAAGGCAAAAGGGCCAACAAGTGCTAAGCATCTCTGGGAACTCCTTCAAGATTGTTGGAAGACCATTTCCGGTGACTACCTCTTGAAGCTCATCAAGAGAATGCCAAGAGTGTGCAAAGCAGTCATCAAAGCAAAAGGTGGCTACTTTGAAGAACCTAGAATATAAGATATATTTTCAGTTGTTTCACACTTTTTTGTTAAGTATATAATTCCACATGTGTTAATTCATAGTTTTGATGCCTTCAGTGTGAATGTACAATTTTCATAGTCATGAAAATACAGAAAAATCTTTAAATGAGAAGGTGAGTCCAAACTTTTGGTCTGTACTGTATGAGTGGTGAGTCAGGTGTGGGGTCAAGATATATTTAGGGGTTTTTGTCTGGGGTCACTGTTAGGTGGTTTGCAATGGGATCTGTATTTGTTTAGGTGGTCTGGAGTTTCTTAAGGGAGTCTGTGGTGAGGTCTGTACATATTTTGTTGAGAGTTTTGTCTAGGGTCTTTATTAGTTTAAGTGGTACAGTGGGCTCTATGTACATTCATGGGGGTGGAGGGATGAGGGCTCTTCTCCCTTATAGTAAGGTATATAAATTAAGTACCCCACTCAGTTACTCCCAAGTCTATGATAATACATTATACAGCAATAAAGAGCCTCCTAAATAGGCGTAGTCCTAGTATATGCATTTATTTATGGGGTCTTATCCTGGTATGTATTTGTAAAGAGTCTGGTCAGGAGTTTGTGTTTCTATGGGGTCTTGTCAGGGGTCTGTATTCAATTGGGTATAATGGTAAGTATCTGTGCCCCAAAATATCTATTGAAATAAAATCTTTAGAAATGACTCATGGAAAGAGACTGTGTAGAAACAAGGTCTTTATGGGTGAGTACTTTGAAGTTGTAGGCACTCTGTGTGATGCCATATAGTGCTGCCATATAACACCATTTAATAGTTATACCTCCATGATAAAGCTTCTAATTGATCAAACAGAGGTATAGATGCCTCCTTACAACTCAGAGCTCGTACACAACTGTAATATGGCTGTGTGCATGAATCCTTTTACTATAGGAAATGATATGGCAGTATATTAGGGTTCTGCAAATTGGAGGCTAATTTGCAGATTTTACCCTACAACCAATTACTGTTTCTAGAAGAAAGCAGCCATGTTTTATTAATTCTGGACAGGACACCCCCCTTACCAATGATTTCCATTACTGAATTCTACGTAGTCATGACACTCGCTGTCCAGTATTGTGACATATGAACAATGGCCACATACAAGTGGGAAATTGCTCTAGTAAGCCCTAATGAATACCCCAGAAATATAATATCTTGTGTTTCTTTTTTCAAGTCCCTTTAATGAATGCAAGAATTATTGCCCATTGTTCCCTCTACATATTATCTCCATAGATAAAAGACAGGAGCCGATGCAAGAAGAATCTCTTCCATGATCCTAGGAGGAGGGGATGATTTGTAAGCATGTAACAGCGTCGCCTCTGACCCCACCATTCTGCACACTGCTACAAATTTCTTGTTAATTACCCAGGAGGTCTCCAGAGTTCTCAGATCAATATTTCAATGGGTAGTAAGGCTGCTTGATTTTCATGTTCTGTGTTGTTAGATCTGCTCCAATCCATGTCTCATTAGGTAAATGTATATACTATGAAAAATGCATTGTAGTTTTCCAGAATCAATGGTGGACTAATATTCAGAAAGTTCTACTCATAGAATATTCTATCTTCAAAACTTTCAATCCACAAAATGTTCTATCTTCCGTATTTTATATCCACAAAATGTTTTTTTCTTCTGAACATTTGCCTACAAAATGTTCTTTTCACAAAATGTTCTATCCTAAGTATTTTCTATGCACATAATATTCTTTTTTCAATATATTCCATCCACAGAATATTCTAGATTCAGCATGTTCTATCCACGTGATGTCCTATGTTTAGATTTTTATTTATCTACAGAATCTTCTATGTTAAAATATTCCACAGATTATTCTATGCTCAGTATTTTCCATCTAAAGACTGTTCTATTTTCAGAATATTCTATCCACATAATGTCCTAGTTTCAGAATGGTCTATCCATCTGAATTTACTATCCTCAGACAGCTCTATTTAACAATGTTTTGCCTTCAGAATATTTTATCCATAAAATGTTATTTCCATAGAATGCTCTATTTTCAGAATTTCCTATCCACAAAATGCTCTATCTTTACAATGTTCTATCTTCTGAGTATTCTATCCACAGAATGTGCTATCTTCAGTATGCTCTATCCACGTAATGTTCTAGTTTCAGAATGTTTTATCCACAGAATATTCAATCTTCATGATTTACTATCCACAGAATGTTCAATATTCATAATTTACTACACGCAGAATGCTTTACCTATAGAATCTTCTATCTTTGGATTATTCTTTTCACACAATTTTCCAGTATCAGAATGTTCTATACACAAAAAGTTCTATCTTTAGAATGTCATATCCACAGAATATTCTGTTTTCAAGATTTACTATCCACAGAATGTTCTACCTTCAGAATGCTGTATCCTCAGAATACTCTATTTTCAGAATTTTCTGTCCTTAGATTTTTCAATCTTCACAATTTTCTATCCTCAGAATTCTCTACCGTCAGAATATTCTATCTATGAGGTATCCTTTCCACATAATATTCCATGTTCAGAATATTCTACGTATACTATACAAATAAAACTTCCACACAATGCCCTTGGAATTCTCCAACAATGTTCATACAATACTGGCATTCAGCACAAAAATAATACCTCCATATAGTATATAAATTATACTATCATATAATGCTCATACAATACTGCCATTTAATTCCATATATATAGTTACACAATTACATACAGTTGAAACCAGAAGTTTACATACACTATATAAAAAGATGCATGTTTTTCTCAATATCTCACATGAAATCAGAATAAACCTTTCCCGTTTTAGGTCAATTAGGATTACCATTATTTTTAATATTTGCCTAATGCCAGAATAATGAGAGAGAGAGACTGTTTTAAGGCATGCCTATGCCTTTAAACAATTCTGGACTGTCCATATGTTAATGTCATGTGTTTGGATAGTTTTTTTGGCAACATCTGAGTTAATTAGAGACACACCTGTGGATGTATTTTAATACACACCTAAAACACCCTGCTTCTTTGTGTAGCATCATGGGAAAAGTCTAAAGAAATCAGCCAAGATATCAGGAAGAGAATTGTGGACTTGCACAAGTCTGGCTCATCCTTGGGTACAATTTCAAGATTCCTAAAGGTGCCTCGTTTATCTGTACAAACAGTTATATACAAGTACAAACAAGATGGGAATGTCCAGCCATCATACCGCTCAGGAAGGAGACGTGTTCTGTGTCCCAGAGATGAATGTGCTTTGGTCCAACATGTGCATATCAACCCAAGGACAATAGCAAAAGACCTTGTGAAGATGATGGGAGAAGCTGCTAAGATTGTGTCAATATACACAGTGAAACGAGTACTGTATCAACATGGGCTGAAAGTCCACTCTGCCAGGAAGAAGCCATTACTCCAAAAGAAGCATAAACATGCCAGATTAATGTATGCAAATGCACACAGGAACAAAGACCTTAATTTTTGGAGACATGTCCTGTGGTCTGATGAAACTAAAATTGAACTTTTTGGGTATAATGACCATCGTTACGTTTGGAGGAAAAAGGGAGAAGCTTGGAAGCCTAAGAACACCATCCCAACTGTGAAACACTGGGGTGGCAGCATAATGTTGTGGGGTTGTTTTGCTGCAGAAGGGACTGGTGCACTTCACAAAATAGATGGCATTTCAAGACATCAGCCAGGAAGTTAAATCTTGAGCGGAAATGGGTCTTCCAATTGGACAATGACTCAAGCATGGGTGTACCCACCGTGGGGCAGGGGGGGGGCAGCTGCCCCCCCCTAGAAGCAGGCACGCAAGCCGCACACCAGGGCCGGCGTCAGCACCCGGCGCACCCGGGCAAATGCCGGGGTCCTGAGCAAGTGGGGGGGCCCCTCACCGTCAGCGCCCGCTTGCTCAGGGCCCCGGCACCCGGCACAATACTTACCCCTCCCCGTGCCTCCGCAGCTGCTCCTGCATCCTCCGCAGCTGCTGCACTGTGACGTCTCAGGTCAGAGGGCGCGGTGACGTCTTTACACCGCGCTCTCTGAGCAGTCACAGCGCAGAGTGGGATGAGGCCGGCGACGCTGGAGTCCGGAGCAGCGGCAGCAGGTGAGATGTGAGGTGAGTATTTGATTTTTTTTTTGTATTATATGGAGGCCTGTGGCAATATAAGGGAGGGAGGTTAGGTGGGGGGGTGTGCCATCCTGCATGGGGCATTATAAGGGGGGGGGTGACATCCTGCGTGGGGCATTATAAGGGGGGGTGACATCCTGCGTGGGGCATTATAAGGGGGTGGGGTGACATCCTGTATGGGGCATTATAAGGGAGGGGGTGTGTGTGAAATCCTGCATGGGGCATTATAAGGGAGGGGGGGTGACATCCTGCATGGGGCATTATAAGGAAGGGGGGGTGTCATCCTGCATGGGGCATTATAAGGTGGGGTTACATCCTACATGGGGCATTATATGGGGGGGAACAGCCTGCGTGGGGCATTATGTGGGGGGAACAGCCTGCGTGGGGCATTATGTGGGGGGGAACAGCCTGCATGAGGCATTATGTGTGGGGAACAGCCTGCATGGAGCATTATATGGGGGCCAGTATTCTGTATGGAGCGTTATATGGGGGCCAGTATTCTGTATGGAGCGTTATATGGGAGCCAGTATTCTGTATGGAGCGTTATATGGGGGCCAGTATCCTGCATTGAGCGTTATATGGGGGCCAGTATCCTGCATTGAGTGTTATATGGGTGCCAGTATCCTGCATGGAGCGTTATATGGAGGCCAGTATCCTGTATGGAGTGTTATATGGGGGCCAGTATTCCGTATGGAGCGTTATATGGGGGCCAGTATCCTGTATGGAGTGTTATATGGGGGCCAGTATTCCGTATGGAGCGTTATATGAGGGCCAGTATTCTGTATGGAGCATTTTATGGGGGCCAGTATTCTGTATGGAGCATTACATGGGGGCCAGTATCCTGTATAGAGAGTTATATAGGGGCCAGTATATAATATTCTATCTTCAGTATGTTTTATCCCAGATTTTTCTATGTTCAGAAAGCTTTATTCAATGAATGTTCCATTTTCAGAATGTTCTACCTTCAGAAACTTACATCAACAAAATATTCTGTTTAGAAAATATTCTTTCTTGAGATTGATCTCTCTTTAGATTGCTGTCTTTTGAATCCTCTATCTTGGGATTGTTTTTCTTTAGCATGCTCTCTCTTTAGAATGCTCTCCCTTTAGAATGCTCTCTCTTAGAATGCTTTATTTAGATTGCTCTATCTTTAGAATGCTCTCTCTTTAAAATGATTTATCTTTAGAGTGTCTATCTTCTGCTCTATAATGTTGATCTGGAATTTGAGGCTTCTGTCCATGGTACTGAAGACACCATAGCAGTTGGTATCTGTATTATTACTGTGGGAATTCTGGATAAATTGCACTTTGCCAGAATTATGGTCATATATGATAGTAATATACACAGATTACAATATTACAATGTAGATGGTTAGGCAGTGATCTTCCAGCACAAGACTGAGGCATAATGACTCTGCAATTGTTTGCTTTTTCATTGGAAGTTTGATATCAAAACATTGAAGTGTAGTCAGTAGGATACAGGCAAGCAAAGTCTTCTCATAGGAGCCCCGCAGCTCTTACTTGCTCTGAGACAAGAGATGTGATAAAGTGAAAAAGTGCCTTTGTGGTGCCTCTTTTGTACTAGTGCCACATGATAAAATTCTGTCTTCCTGTAGCCGCCACAAGGGGGGAGCTCAATACAAACACATATTTACTGTGATGCTAGCTAGTCACTTCTCATGAACAAGCCATGAGACTAAGGAGTTAAGGAGTCCGGGGTCAAATACCAGGAGAGTACGTCAAAGACAATGGGGCGAGACAAACAAATAGTTAAATGGCAAAGTCCGAGGTCAGACATCAAAGATTAAAGTATGTCAAAGGCAAAGGGGCACTACAAACGAATAGTCAAAAGGCAAACTCTGAGGTCAGGCAACAAAGATCAGAATAGCAGAACATAAGGAACACACACCACCGAGCAAAGCAACAACTGGCAATGGTCTGACCATTGTCAGCTAACTAAATAACCAATCACCCAAGAAAGGTGACACCTGGAGAAAACTCAGCAGGTCCAGATTGATTGGGCTGCTGGACAATCCTTAATTTGCATGGGGATAGCCCGGCATGCCCCTGCCTTTGATTGGGTGGCTGGGCTATCCTATTCAGAAAACTGACAGCCCAGCATGTCCCTGAATCATGTCATGTCCAACTCACATCAAAGTACATCACTTATAGTAATTAATGTTGAGCGAGCATGCTCGACACAGCTCGGTACTCGCCTGAGCATCTCACTACTCGGGATGTTCAGTGAGCACCAAGCATTTCCGAGTTACTCGGGCGGGAGCTCGGGTCTCCGCCCTGCATGTTTGGCGCTCTTTACAGAGCCAATGAACATGCAGGGATTGCCAGCCAGTCACTGTAATGCCGCAGCCATGTTGTTTGTGGGCATTACAGTGATTGGCTGGCCGCACAGCGTCACCTCGAGTATTTAAAACCAGGCGCCGCCATCTTGGACACAGTCGCTCCGGATCAGACAGTGTAGGGTCAGTGCTGCAGAGCTAGGGAGAGATTTATACTGCGAAAAAGTTAGTGTAGGGTCTCTAAAGCCTGCCAAATCAAACAAACAGTCCTTCTCAGAACTAATATCCATCCCAGATACCAGGCAGGCAGGCTTTATAGGAGACGCAGTGGTTATACCAACAAACACTGCATTACAGTCCTGTGTGCTCCTGCTGGTCAAATTTCTAGACTTAGCCCCAGGTCTCAGGAAATTATTTTTTTTTTCTTCTAAATACTGTTTTGTTTTTTCCTCAGTCAGACTGTACAAATACCCGTCTTATTAACCTTTTGGTATTCCCCCCCCCCCCCCTCAAAAAAAATAAAATTGAGTGTGTCTGTGAGTGTTCAGACACAAATATATCTGTTTAAAAGAGTCTGGTGTAGGCCCGAGAACTAGAACTGTGTTTTTCCTCTTCCACGGTTCAAATCTGGGTGTTGTCAACCTGCTTGCCTTTTTTCCATAAAAAAAAAACAATTTGAGTGTGTCGCTGACTGTTCAGACACCAATATATCTATTTTAACAAGTCTGGTATACACCAGGAAATTATAACTGTGGTTTTGCAGTTCCACAGTACAAATCTCTGTATTATACACTTTTTTGTGTTTTTTGCATAAAAAAAAAACATTTTCAGTGTCTCGCTGACTGTTCAGACACCAATATATCTATTTTAACAAGTCTGGTATACACCAGGAAATTATAACTGTGGTTTTGCAGTTCCACGGTTCAAATCTCCTTTATATTACCCTTTTGCCATTGATAGTGCGAGTGTAAGCTATTTTACTTCATTTACAATGGGCAAGGCGCGTGGCAAGGGACATGGAACTGGACATTCTGGTGATGGTGCGTGCAGAGGATGGGGCCGTGGCCAAAGTGAAAATGTGCCACAACCAACAGCCACATCTTCTCACTCCCAGTTCTTGACCGAATTACTAGGGAAGCACACAACAGCACCACTATTGCGAACTGATCAGTGTAAACAAGTTATTAATTGGATAGCAGATAATACTTCCAGTCACCTGGGCACCACCACCTCCGGTCTGTCTTCCACACGGTCAAGTGTTAGTAGCCATGAGTCTCGACTGCATAGTCCTCCTCACCCTGATGCTCCTTCCTCCCACCATGCCGAGAGTCGTCAGACAGCAACTGATCCCACAGTTGGACACTCTTAAGAGCTGTTCACTGGTCCATTTCCATATTTGTGCCCCTCGCCTGCTCCGCTTGAAGTGGTGGAAGAGGAGATCCCATGTAGCGATGACCAAATATTTGAACAGCCACGGCCACAGGAAGGCGATGCTGGCAATTTGTCACAAGAGGTGGACGTTGACGAGACACAATTTCCACGAAGTGATGAGGAGGACCGTGGTGCGGAAGTGGAAGAGGAGGAGGTGGTGGATGATCTAGTAACTGACCCAACATGGCAGGAGGACACGCAGAGCGAGGCCAGCAGCACACAGGGGGAGGGAGGCAGAGTACCCCAACAGGCAGGAAGAAGCTGTGTGGTGGCCGCAGACAGAAGGCGGGCAACCGTTCCCCGTAACACCAACACGAGGGACGTTGCCAGTACAACCGGTAGGTCTTCCAGAGTCTGGAATTTTTTTAAAGACTCTGCTGATAACCCCAAAAAGGCCATTTGTACCACCTGCCAGGCCAGCATCAGCAGGGGTGACAAAACTATCAGCCTGACCACCACCAGCATGATCAGGCACATGTCAGCAAAGCACCCAACTTTGTGGGGCGAACCCCAGGGTCCACGACCAGTGTCAGCGGGTGTCACCACTGCTTCTTCCGCTGTTGTGCATGTAAGAGAACCCCCTGTTGTGCGTGCAAGGCAATCCCCGGTCCTTACTGCATGCAAAGATGCCCCCTCCTCTCAGTCTTCACTTGTTATGGCAGTTTCTCAAGAAACAGCATCAACGTCCACGTCCACATCCCACCACAGCGTTCAATTGTCCATATCCCAGACCTTTGAATGAAAGCGCAAATTCGCAGCCAACGCCCCACAGGCCACAGTCCTAAATTCGCACATTTCACGACTGCTTGTTTTGGAAATGCTGCCTTTTAGGCTGGTGGAGACGGAATCCTTCGCAACCTTATAGCGATGGCCGTCCCTCGGTACTCGGTCCCCAGCCGACACTATTTTGCCCGGTGTGCCATCACTACACAAGCACGTGTCCCAAAACATCTGCCATGTCCTCAACAACGCAGTTACTGGGAGAGTCCATCTGACAACGGACACGTGGACAAGTGCTTGTGGCCAGGGACGGTACATCTCCCTGACGGCACACTGGGTAAACATAGTGGAAGCCGGGACCCAGTCGGACCTTGGGACGGAACACATCCTCCCCACACTGAGGATTGAGGGCCCTATGTCAGTCAGAGTTGCCCCCACAGTGTACAGCTCCTGCGCATCATCCTCCTCCTCCTCCTCCTCATGTTCAGCCTCCATCTCAGATATCACCACATCAGCTACAAGCTGGAAGCACTGCAGTACTGCCTCAGCCAAGCGGCAACAGGCTGTGCTGAAACTCATAAGCTTAGGTAATAAACCTCACACTGCTTGTGAGTTGTGGACAGCTGTGAAAGAGCATACAGATCTGTGGCTGAGACCGCTGAACCTACATCGAGGCATGGTCATGTGTGACAATGGCAGTAACCTGGTGGCGGGTATGAGGCGAGGCGAGATCACACAAGTACCATGCCTGGCTCATGTGCTTAACCTCGTGGTTCAGCGGTTTCTTAAATCGTACCCCAAGTTGCCAGATGTGTTCGTCAAAGTACGCCGCCTGTCAGCTCATTTTCAGAAGTCGGCTACAGCTTCCGCCACCCTTGCTGTGTTGCAGCAGCGTTTGCAGCTTCCGGCACACCGACTGGTGTGTGATGTCCCCACACGTTGGAACTCTATCCTCCACATGTTGCAAAGGATTTGTGAGCAGAAGAGCAGTTATGGAGTACCAGCTGCAACAAGGCGATATTCAGGTCAGACTCCACACATAAGACCTCAGGAGTGGACCTGGATGTCTGACATATGTACCATCCTGACAAACTTTGAGGAGTCCACCAAGATGGTGAGTGGCGATGACGCCATCATTAGCGTCAGCATCCCACTTGTCTGTCTTTTGCAATGCTCTCTGCAGAGAATTAAAGAGGAGGCATTGCAGTCAGAGTATGATGAGATGGATCAAGAAGCCCTGGCGGGCGATTACACACAGCCCAGCCTCATCTCATCCCAACGTGCATTGGGGGACAATGAGGGAGAGGAGGAGGAGGAAGAAAAGGAGCTGGTATCATGCGCTGTAGACGGTAGTACCTGTACAACTGTCATACCGTCGGTTCAGCGTGGGTGGCCTGAGGAGGAGGAGGAGGAGAGCATGGTCAGTCGTCATCTTGGTGAGGACACAGAAGTCTTGCCCGTTACCAGTCTGGCACGCATGGCTGACTTTATGTTACGCTGCCTTAACCGTGACCCTCGCGTTGTCAAAATGTTGGGTGACAGTAATTACTGGTTGGTGACACTTTTAGACCCCTGCTACAAGGAGAACTTTCACTCTCTTATTCCTGAGGTGGAGAGGTCTACAAAAATGGGGCAGTACCAGAATGCCCTTGCTGCAGAACTGTTAAAAAAATTCCCATCTGAACACGCTAGCGGCAAAGGTCACAGTTCATTGACCAACCAAGGCGTACAGGCAAGAGAGACGCAACGCCAATCCAGCAGAGGCAGGGGAACACTGTCAACATTCTGGGACAGTTTTCTGAGACCCGCCCAGCTTACAGGCCCTGAGGCGCGGGGTACTCTCACAAGGAGTGAAAGTTTGAAAAGATGATGAGGGAGTACCTTGCCGACCGTACCAGCGTCCTCCGTGATTCCTCTGTGCATTTTAATTATTGGGTATCCAAGCTGGACACTTGGAATGGACTCGCTCTGTTCGCCTTGGAGGTCCTGGCCTGCCCTGCCGCTAGCGTGTTATCGTAGCGTGTTTTTAGTGCCGCTGGGGGAATTATAACTGATAAGCGCACTCGCCTGTCAACTGACAATGCTGACAAGCTGATCCTCATCAAAATGAACAAGGGCTGGATTGGGTCAGACTTCTCATCACCACCAAATGACAGCAAAGTAGCATAAAGTCAAATGCACTGTGTTGTTTCGGGAGGTGTATTCCCATGCACCGCTTCACACCCACACATGGGTATACGCTTCCTCATTTCAGCTGTTTTTTGCTCTTCTCCTTATCCTCAGCCTCCACCACCACTATACCACCAGGGTGACCGTGGTCCGTGTTGCCAGTATTGCAAGTTCCTCCGTCCTAATTTTTGGCAGCTTTTGCTTGGAAGGCATAGGCAAAGACTATGCGAGACCCACTCCCCAATAATGAAAATAATGTTTTAACATGCTGTACTGCATGGCTCTTGTAAGGGGCATTAAAACCGTCTTGTTAAGCTACTGCGACCTCCACCACTCTTCCAAGGGGCATTGATATTGTCTTTTTATTCCACTGCGACCTCCACCACTCTTCCAAGGGGCATTAAAACCGTCTTGTTAAGCTACTGTGACCTCCACGTCTCTTCCACGGGGCATTGATATTGTCTTTTTATTCCACTGTGACCTCCACCACACCTCCAAGGGGACAATAAAACCGTCTTGTTAAGCTACTGTGACCTCCACGTCTCTTCCAAGGGGCATTAAAACCATCTTGTTAAGCTACTGAGACCGCGACGTCTCTTCCAAGGGGCATTAAAACCGTCTTGTTAAGCTACTGTGACCTCCACGTCTCTTCCAAGGGGCATTAAAACCATCTTGTTAAGCTACTGAGACCGCCACGTCTCTTCCAAGGGGCATTAAAACCGTCTTGTTAAGCTACTGCGACCTCCACCACTCTTCCAAGGGGCATTGATATTGTCTTTTTATTCCACTGCGACCTCCACCACTCTTCCAAGGGGCATTAAAACCGTCTTGTTAAGCTACTGTGACCTCACGTCTCTTCCACGGGGCATTGATATTGTCTTTTTATTCCACTGTGACCTCCACCACACCTCCAAGGGGCAATAAAACCGTCTTGTTAAGCTACTGTGACCTCCACGTCTCTTCCAAGGGGCATTAAAACCATCTTGTTAAGCTACTGAGACCGCCACGTCTCTTCCAAGGGGCATTAAAACCGTCTTGTTAAGCTACTGCGACCTCCACCACTCTTCCAAGGGGCATTGATATTGTCTTTTTATTCCACTGCGACCTCCACCACTCTTCCAAGGGGCATTAAAACCGTCTTGTTAAGCTACTGTTACCTCCACGTCTCTTCCAGGGTCATTAAAACCGTCTTTTTAAGCTACTGCGACCTCCACCACTCTTCCAAGGGGCATTAAAACCATCTTGTTAAGCTACTGCGACCTCCGCCTGTTAGAACCTTGCTGTTAGGTTTTTTTTCCTTTGCTGGTCACATGACCTTGTTGGCCTATTTAATCCTGCTCCGCCCTTCTGGCTTTGCTGGACTTCATTGTATATCTACTTTCTAGCTAGCCTGTGCTCTGTGTCTTGCTCTGTTAGTTTGCTTGGTCTACTGACCTCTATGTTCTATATGTTTTGTTTGTTCGTCTGTCTGCTACTATTTCTGTTAGGAGGTGTCCCATATTCCTCCCAGTCCTTAGTACTTGTAGGGATTCCTCCCCCACATCTATAGGTCTCCGTACAGACTAGCTTAGGATTTTAGCAGGTCTGATCGCAGGATCAGGTCCCCTGTTACATCGTAGGGATTCAGCTGAGTTCTATCGTAGGGACAGATCTCCTCTCTTTCCTTAGCTCTGGTAGCAGAACATAACAGTAAGTCCAGCCTGCAAATTCTCTAAGGAAAGATTTTTTTTTGTTCCATCATGGTGTCGGTTCAGGATTTGGCTAAACACCTGCAGGGACTCTCTCTGGAAGTGGCCGAGCTCCGTCAGCACGTAAGTAACTGTCCTGGAGCATATTTCTTGGAGCCTAAGGTATGTTTGCCGGATTTATTTTTTGGTGAACATCGAGAATTTTTTTCATTTAAAAATGCTTGCTTATTGTATTTTCGTTTGAGACCCAAGTCCTCTGGGGATGAATCCCAGCGCGTAGGGTTCATAATGTCACTTTTGCGCAAAGAGCCTCAGGAGTGGGCCTTTTCTTTGCAACCTAGTGATACATGCTTCAGATCAGTGGATAGTTTTTTTTCTGCTTTAGGACTATTACATGATGATCCTGACCGTGTGGCATCAGCTGAGACTGAGTTGAGACGTTTAAAGCAAGGATCAGGTAATGTGGAAAAATATTGTACTCATTTTCGTCGTTGGTCCACTCAAACAGGGTGGAACGATTCTGCTCTGAAAAGTCTATTTCTTGCTGGGCTCAGTGAAAGGGTTAAAGACCTGCTAATTGCTTATCCTACACCTGAGGATTTGCAACAGGCTATGCAATTAGCTATACGGGTGGATAGAAGACTGCGTGCTAGGGTTAATGAGAGCAAATCCTCTGCTATGTCAGTTTCTGGTTATGATAATGTGTGTACTAACAGTGGTGAACCGATGGAGATTGGATCGGTGGCACCTCGCTCTCAAGAAAAAGACCGTCGTTTTTCGGAAGGCTTGTGTTTCTATTGCGGAAAATCTGGTCATTTGATTAAAGGCTGTGAGCTTCGTATGAAGAAAGAAAAAAAATGGTCAGTCACGCCCGTATTGCCTGTTTAAATTCCAAGGGTATATTTTTAGCTGCTTCCACGATTGCTCAGGAAAAATTAATGGAATTTCGGGTGTTTGTTGATTGCGGGTCTACACTAAATGTAATTGATGGGGGATTTGTGGAAAAACTCAATTTAAAACCTGAACCTTTATCATCCCCCATTGCTGTGGTTTCTGTGGATGGCTCCCCTTTGAAGAATATTACTCTCAAGGTCAGTGAATTTCCTCTCACTATTAATGGTGTTCACCATGAGAAATTGGATTTGGTAGTGTTGAATAACTTGCCTTCTCCAGTAATATTGGGTTTGCCCTGGTTAAAATTTCACAATCCTGTACTGGATTGGTCTACCAGTGAAATTAAATCCTGGAGCCATAAATGTTATGACAAGTGTTGTAACGGGCGTATTGCAGCTTTGGATAGGGGAGAATTGCCTGTTCCTATTCAGGATTTTTGGAGAGTTTTTTCTGAGAAAGAATCGCAGGTTTTGCCTCCCCATAGAGACTATGATTGCTCTATTGAATTTGTCCCTGGAGCGACTCTTCCTAAAAGTCGTTTATTTAACCTTACTATTCCTGAGAGGAAGGCTTTGGAGGAATACATACAGACAAGTTTGGCCGCCGGTCACATTAGGCCCTCTAAGTCTCCTGTGGCGGTTGGATTTTTTTTTGTAAAAAAAAAGGACGGCGGTTTACGTCCTTGTCTAGATTTTCGTGAGATTAACAAAATTACGGTACGCAATCCTTACCCACTGCCATTGATTCCTGATCTGTTTAACCAGTTATTGGGGGCCAAGTGGTTCTCTAAAATTGACCTTAAGGGGGCATACAATCTGTTGCGCATGAAGGAGGGTGATGAATGGAAGACTGCTTTTAACACTCCTGTGGGTCATTTTGAGAATCTGGTTATGCCTTTTGGTCTTACTAATGCTCCTGCATTTTTTCAGAATCTGATTAATGACATCCTTAGACCTTTGATCGGTAAAAATGTGGTTGTGTATTTGGATGACATTTTGATTTATTCGCCAGATCTGGAGTCTCATTGGCGGAGCGTGCGTGAGGTATTACAGTTATTAATGGACAATTCGCTTTTTGCTAAGCTGGAGAAATGTGAGTTCGCTGTACAGAGAATTAGTTTTTTGGGCTACATTATCTCCAGCAAAGGTTTTGAGATGGATCCGGTTAAGGTTCAGGCTGTGCAGGAATGGCCTAGGCCTATTGGTTTGAAATCGATACAGAGGTTTTTGGGTTTCGCCAATTACTATAGAAAATTCATAAAAAATTTTTCTAGTATTGTCAAACCTCTGACTGATCTCACCAGGAAAGGTGCTGATGCGGTTCAGTGGTCTTCTGAGGCCATTGAAGCTTTTGTGTATCTCAAGGAGAGGTTCACCTCTGCTCCCATCCTTATGCAGCCTGATGTTACTAGGCCGTTTTTGGTTGAGGTTGATGCTTCCTCTGTGGGGGTTGGCGCAGGATTGTCTCAGGATAACGGGGATGGATTACATCCCTGTGCCTTTTTTTCAAAAAAATTTTCGGAGACTGAATTGAATTACGATATTGGTAATCGGGAATTATTGGCTATTAAACTCGCATTTGAACACTGGCGCCACTTCTTGGAAGGTGCGGAATTTCCCGTTCAGGTTCTTACGGATCATAAAAATCTGATATATCTTGATGCTGCCAAGCGCCTGAATGCCCGTCAGGCTAGGTGGGCACTGTTTTTCTCGCGGTTTAATTTCTCCGTTACTTACATCCCTGGTACTAAGAATGTTAAGGCGGATGCCTTGTCTCGCAGTTTTTCTCCCATAGTCGGTGCTGAGAAAGAGGAAAACATTTTACAAGAAGGTGTTGTGATAGCTGCTTTAGACTCCGTTTTGGAAGATGAGATTCTTAAAGCTCAGGAGAATGCCCCATTTAACACTCCTCATGGGAGGTTGTTTGTGCCTGGGACCTTTAGGAGAGATTTGTTTGTTGAGTGTCACGAATCTCGGTTGGCAGGTCATCCCGGAATCTATGAGACCAAGAGACTGGTGGGTCGCAGTTTTTGGTGGCCTGGATGGCAGAAGGAAGTCATTAAGTGGGTGCGCCAATGTACTATATGTGCTAGATCTAAGTCCTCACATACTCCTGCTGCGGGGTTGCTTTGTCCTTTGGAGGTCCCCAGTGCTCCTTGGACACATTTGGCTATGGACTTTATAACTGACCTTCCCCCCTCTGAGGGTTTTACTGTCATCTGGGTGGTCGTGGACCGTTTTAGCAAGATGTGTCACTTGGTTCCCTTCGTCAAACTGCCCTGCGCTAAAACTCTCGCTAAGGCCTTTGTCAAGGAAATTGTCAGACTTCATGGCGTTCCTACTGACATTGTTTCTGATAGGGGTCCTCAGTTCGTGGCTCGTTTTTGGCGTGCCTTTTGTGACAGGTTGGGAATTCATTTGTCGTTTTCGTCCGGATATCATCCTGAATCTAATGGCCAGACAGAAAGGAAAAACCAGGATGTTGAGCAGTTCTTGCGTTGTTTTGTGGCAGACAATCAAGAGGGGTGGTCTGAGTTTCTGCCACTTGCCGAATTTGCTCTGAACAATCATACATCTTCTTCTGCTGGTTGTTCGCCTTTTTTTTGTTGTTCTGGGAGACATCCGTCGTTTGGGTCGTTCTCCAAGTTGGGATCTGCCGTGCCTGAGGAGGAGAATTTTTCCGGTGATTTGGAAAGAGTTTGGACGGATGTGCGTGGTAATCTTCAGGAGGCCAACAGAAAATCTAAAGACTACTTTGATAGGAAACGACAGGAGGTTTTGTTCGCTGTTGGTGACATGGTTTGGTTGTCCTCTAGGAATCTGCGGTTGAGGATTCCTTCTAAGAAATTGGGTCCCAAGTTTGTAGGGCCCTTTAAGGTGCTTCAGGTTGTCAACCAATCTGCTGTTAGGTTGGAGGTTCCTACCTCCTGGAGAATTAATCCGGTCTTTCATGTCTCTCTGTTAAAAAAAGCTGTTGTGTCGGATGGTGACGCCTCTGCCTCTGTTCCTCCGGTGGTGGAGGACGGGGAATATGAAATTTCTCGCATCCTTGACTCTAGACGGTATAGAGGTAGTTTGCAGTATCTTGTGGCCTGGAAAGGTTTCGGACCCGAGGATAACTCTTGGGTGAGGTCAGATGATGTTTCCGCGTCCAGACTTATCAGAGCGTTTCACAGGAGATTTCCTGATAAGCCTGGTCCTAGGGGATCCGGAGGATCCTCTTAGAAGGGGGGGTACTGTTAGAACCTTGCTGTTAGGTTTTTTTTCCTTTGCTGGTCACATGACCTTGTTGGCCTATTTAATCCTGCTCCGCCCTTCTGGCTTTGCTGGACTTCATTGTATATCTACTTTCTAGCTAGCCTGTGCTCTGTGTCTTGCTCTGTTAGTTTGCTTGGTCTACGGACCTCTATGTTCTATATGTTTTGTTTGTTCGTCTGTCTGCTACTATTTCTGTTAGGAGGTGTCCCATATTCCTCCCAGTCCTTAGTACTTGTAGGGATTCCTCCCCCACATCTATAGGTCTCCGTACAGACTAGCTTAGGATTTTAGCAGGTCTGATCGCAGGATCAGGTCCCCTGTTACATCGTAGGGATTCAGCTGAGTTCTATCGTAGGGACAGATCTCCTCTCTTTCCTTAGCTCTGGTAGCAGAACATAACACCGCCACTCTTCCAAGGGGCATTAAAATGGTCTTCTTAAGCTACTGTGACCTCCACGTCTCTTCCAAGGGGCATTAAAACCATCTTGTTAAGCTACTGCGAACTCCACCACTCTTCCAAGGGGCATTGATATTGTCTTTTTATTCCATTGTGACCTCCACGTCTCTTCCAAGGGGCATTAAAACCATCTTGTTAAGCTACTGTGACCTCCATGTCTCTTCAAAGGGGCATTAAAACCGTCTTGTTAAGCTACTGCGACCTCCATCACTCATCCAAGGGGCATTAAAACTGTCTTGTTAAGCTACTGCGACCTTCACCACTCTTCCAAGGGGTATTGATATTGTCTTTTTATTCCACTGCGACCTCCACCACTCTTCCAAGGGGCATTAAAACCATCTTGTTATGCTACTGTGACCTCCGCGTCTCTTCCACGGGGCATTTATATTGTCTTTTTATTCCACTGCGACCTCCACCACTCTTCCAAGGGGCATTAAAACCGTCTTGTTAAGCTACTGTGACCTCCACGTCTCTTCCAGGGTCATTAAAACCGTCTTGTTAAGCTACTGCGACCTCCACCACTCTTTCAAGGGGCATTAAAACCATCTTGTTAAGCTACTGCGACCTCCGCCACTCTTCCAAGGGGCATTAAAATGGTCTTCTTAAGCTACTGTGACCTCCACGTCTCTTCCAAGGGGCATTAAAACCGTCTTGTTAAGCAACTGCGAACTCCACCACTCTTCCAAGGGGCATTGATATTGTCTTTTTATTCCATTGTGACCTCCACGTCTCTTCCAAGGGGCATTAAAACCATCTTGCTAAGCTACTGTGACCTCCATGTCTCTTCAAAGGGGCATTAAAACCATCTTGTTAAGCTACTGCGACCTCCATCACTCGTCCAAGGGGCATTAAAACCGTCTTGTTAAGCTACTGTGACCTCCACGTCTCTTCCAAGGGGCATTAAAACCGTCTTGTTAAGCTACTGCGACCTCCACCACTCTTCCAAGGGGCATTAAAACCGACTTGTTAAGCCACTATGACCTACACGTCTCTTCCATGGGGCATTGATATTGTCTTTTTATTCCACTGCGACATCCACCAGTCTTCCAAGGTGCATTAAAAATGTCTTGTTAAGCTACTGTGACCTCCACGTCTCTTCCAAGGGGCATTAAAACAGTCTTGTTAAGCTACTGTGATCTCCATGTCTCTTCCAAGGGGCATTAAAACCATCTTGTTAAGCTACTGCGACCTCCACCACTCTTCCAAGGGGCACTGATATTGTCCTTTTATTCCACTGTGACCTCCACGTCTCTTCCAAGGGGCATTAAAACTGTCTTGTTAAGCTACTGTGACCTCCACGTCTCGTCCAAGGGGCATTAAAACCGTCTTGTTAAGCTACTGCGACCTCCACCACTCTTCCAAGTGGCATTAAAACTGTCTTGTTAAGCTACTGTGACCTCCACCACTCTTCCAAGGGGCATTGATATTGTCTTTTTATTCCACTGCGACCTCCACCACTCTTCCAAGGGGCATTAATACCGACTTGTTAAGCCACTATGACCTACACGTCTCTTCCATGGGGCATTGATATTGCCTTTTTATTCCACTGCGATCTCCACCAGTCTTCCAAGGTGCATTAAAAACATCTTGTTAAGCTACTGTGACCTCCACGTCTCTTCCAAGGGGCATTAAAACCGTCTTGTTAAGCTACTGTGACCTCCACATCTCTTCCAAGGGGCATTAAAACCATTTTGTTAAGCTACTGTGACCTCCACGTCTCTTCCAAGGGGCATTAAAACCGTCTTGTTAAGCTACTGCGACCTCCACCACTCGTCCAAGGGGCATTAAAATGGTCTTGTTAACCTACTGCGACCTCCACCACACTTCCAAGGGGCATGGATATTGTCTTTTTATTCCACTGTGACCTCCACGTCTCTTCCAAGGGGCATTAAAACCATCTTGTTAAGCTACTGCGACCTCCAGCACTCTTCCAAGGGGCATTAAAACCATCTTGTTAAGCTACTGTGACCTCCACGTCTCCTCCAAGGGGCATTAAAACTGTCTTGTTAAGCTACTGCGACCTCCACCACTCGTCCAAGGGGCATTAAAACTGTCTTGTTAAGCTACTGCGACCTCCACCACTCTTCCAAGAGGCATTGATATCGTCTTTTTATTCCACTGTGACCTCCACGTCTCTTCCAAGGGGCATTAAAACCATCTTGTTAAGCTACTGTGACCTCCATGTCTCTTCCACGGGGCATTGATATTGTCTTTTTGTTCCACTGTAACCTCCACCACTCTTCCAAGGGGCATTAAAACAATCTTGTTAAGCTACTGTAACCTCCACGTCTCTTCCAAGGGGCATTAAAACCGTCTTGTTAAACCACTCTGACCTCCACGTCTCTTCCAAGGGGCATTAAAACCGTCTTGTTAAACCACTCTGACCTCCACGTCTCTTCCAAGGGGCATTAAAACCGTCTTGTTAAACCACTCTGAACTCCACAGCTCTTCCAAGGGGCATTGAAATGTTGTTTTTAATTACCTCTAGCCTCCTTGACTCTTCCAACGGGCATTGCATTTCCTCCTAATTTTAGTCAGCTTTTGTTTTTCAATGCATAGGCGAACACTAAGGGAGACCCACTCCCCAATAATGGGTAGAAGGTTTTTAGTACGCTGTAATCCACGTCTGTTTCAAGGGGTATTGCTGTTCCTCATAATTTTTGGAAAGCCTTCCATTCACTGCTTAGGCCAACAGTGTACAGGAGACCCAGTTGCTATAAATGGAAAAAACGGTTTAGTTAAGGCTCTCTGACCTCCATGTCACTTCCAAGAGGCATTTGAGTGCCTCGAAATTTTTGGTAGGCTTTGCACTCACTGTATGCCCTATAACTGTGTAGCCGAACTGCTCCTTTTGGTACAGAAACATATCCTACAAGACATGTGTGGTTGACTGGCCTGATATTGATGTGAATGGTCCCTGTTCCTCCTGCTCTTTCTCCTTTGCCACCACCTCATCCATCATTCATCACCTGAAGCTTTGTTTTAACGGGAGTCATAGAACTGGGATAGTAGCAGGAAAACATCCATCCAGCAATCCTCGGAGGAGGTAGGATATGCGCCGAAACGCTGACCACCTCAGGCCTAGCCGCTACTACATACATGCGCTTGCATTCCAAGGAACAGAAAGCTAAGGAGATGGATGGCCTCATGATCATGAATAATTTACTTGTTGTGTAGGAGGCCGACCACTGCTGCTGTCTACCTTCTGAACTTTGTGTTGAAGCCTGATTGACCCAGGACCCGCAATCCTCTATGTCTGGAGGACGTGTTGCATCCCAGTGTCCAACTGTGTCCTGGCTTCCACAATATTAACCCAGTGTGAAGGCGTCAGTGAGATGGACCATCCCTGGCCACATTCACTTGTCCACGTGTTTGTGGTTAGGCTGTCCTTCAAATAGGGGCGGCTGGGGACCGTTTATGGTCACCCGGCCGCCCCCAGGCGGCTGGGGACCGTGTGTGGGCACCCGGCCGCGGGGCGGCTGGGGACCGAGTATGGGCACCCGGCCGCCGGGGACTGAGTATGGATACCAGGCCGCCGACGCAGCCATGACATGGTGGCCATATTCCGCCTCCGCATGCCTAAAAGGCCCAATTTCAAGTGCAAGCAAGCAGTATGGTATTGCAGCCTGGGAGTGGGTGGGTGGCAGGCTGCATACTTGCGCTTGCATTGCAAGGAATGGGGGAGGTACAATTGAACACTGCCCTGGGACAAGGACTTGCACGGGGATAGTTGCAAGTCTGCATCTTCTGATGCAGTAAGGATCACTTCTGATGGGCACACTTTTAGGCAGTGACCTGGGTGTCAGAGATGCTTCCAGGGGTCTTCCCCATGCTGTTCCCATGTATTTTCAGCACTGTATGCATGTGTCACACAGCACATGGCCAGATAAGGTTGTAAAATGTTAAAATGACATTTCCCGGTGAATGCATTTGTCACGGTTGAAAGCAATTCAAAAGTGCAAAAACGCATAAAAAATGGTACTTGTGAAAATAGTCCAAGGCGTGGAGGAGTATTTTTTTGGGGGGTTATTTATTTTACCTTATACACAAGTCTTTACTCTGGAAAGGATGTTCCTTAACATATTTCACAGGAAAGCAGTTTCAGTTTCGTTTTTGAACGTTTTATTGTGAGCCCGTAAAAGTGGCTTAATACCTCTGACGACGTTGTTGACAGCAGTGACCTGGGGGTGAGAAATGCTTCCTGGGGCGATCCCCTTGCTGTCCCCATGTTATTTGAGCACTGTCACTATCGTTTTGGGCACTTTTTAGGCTTTCTACAGACTGCCGGGGGTGCCGCCGCAAAAATGCTCGGGTCTCCCATAGACTAACATTGGGCTCGTTGCTCAGGTCGAGCACCCGAATATCACGGTGAGCTCGGCCCGAGCTTCGAGCACCCGAGCATTTTAGTGCTCGCTCAACACTAATAGTAATCCATAATAAAATATTAAAATATTAGTTATTAAAGGGGTTGTCCATCTTTGGGGACAATTATCTGAGAATCCGTCAATGAGCTTGTCCAATATGAAAGTTTGAAAATCTTTTATCTTCCTTTTTTCTTTAGCTCTTCTCAGCTGATTACAGACCAGACCAATGTTGAATATGCAGGTAAACAAAGAGCCTGCAAAATGTTTAATGAAACCGAGTTAAAAAATGATTTCTAGTCACAAATACATGCATTTTAAAAAAAAGTTGTTTCCAGAAGTGCACAACCCCTTTAATCAAGTAAAAAAGATAAGTTTTTGCCCTGTACCAACTGGGTATGACAGATGCATCAAAAGTTTTGTGAGCGTTCAAGCTCATTAATTTTTGCCATTTAAATGCCAGTTATCTTGTACCTGCAGAAATGTGATCACTGATGCGGGGTCTCCCCTAAAGTCAACATATTCTGACAGTTAACCCTTAATTAGATAAGAGTGAGATTTAAATATTTGCTATTAGTACTGACGTGCTGGGCGGTAAGATGCTAATGTAGCACCCTGAGGATTCGGCTGCTACAGGGGTATTGCACCTCGACCCAGAGGTGTGGTATTCCACTCCCGGGTAAGGATGGAGTGTGGGACTGAGCTTAGTAGGCTGCATGCACTACATACATCCCATTTCCGGGGGACAGAACTACGGTACTCCCACCAAGTATATGTGCAGGTACGACAGCGTCTGTCCCTGGCTGGAGTGGGAGGGGGGTGGAACATCCCAGTAGTGTAGGGGCAGATAGGGGGAGTACTCTGGGTAAAGCTAGGAGCTCATTGGGTGCTAGTCACCTGGGCTCACACATAGAGGGAGTATATATGGTGGGCACCATCTTAGGACAGGGTCTTTTTAGCCTGAGGAGCAGAGCAGAGGAGTTCAGCCAGGAGGGCTGACAGGGAGCTGTGGCTCCGGCTGGGCCCAGCTCCAGGGCCAAGCCTGCAGTGAAGAGAGAGAGGAGGAAGAAAGGCCCAGAGAAGCAGAGTCAGAAGGAACCCTAAGAACCCAGAATCAGACCAAAAAGGGTGAAGGGTTGGCGGACACGGGTACCGGAACCCGAACTGGTGGAGGCCACTTATCCTCAGCCAGGAACCGGAGGTCGTGGTCAAGATTTGCCACGACCCTCACCAAATCCACCAGAAAGGCACACCAAGCATAGGGTCAGGGAACCCAGAGGAGGTTTGACCACTAAGAGACCCGAGGGAGCCGGCCAAAGGTGGATCCCTGGTGGGAATGGCCAGGGACAGAGAGGGAGAAGGGAGCTCAGGACCACGCTCTAGAACTGCCTGGGGGTTAGCCGAGTCCAGGACCTGGTGGACGCAGCACGGCTCGGGTGGTCACTCAAGGCCAGAGTGACTGAGAGAACAACCGTGAGTAAAAACCCTGAAACTGCACCTCAAGTCTCTGACTCTCCTTTCTACAACATAACTACATCCATCATCCACACCTGCTGCCCTGAGGCCATACCCCTCCCGTTGGGGGTTATACCATCACTGCTGCACATATACCACCGGCCTCAGCGGACTGCTCTGCAGCGGCGGCTTCAAAGCCGCACTCAACGGGTGGCGTAGTCGATCAAATTAACATCTACTGCCATAGACTGCCACTTAGTTTGACACCCTGGGCACGGACCGGGTCACCGCCACAAGGACTACTACCCCTACCCAGATCCGGCTCCGGGTATCCCCTGAACATGGCCCAGGGGGCGCGTCAACTTTTGGCGTAGTCGGCAGGATCACGTGCCCGCAACCATCGGGTACTGCGTGCCTGAAGAAAAGTTCGCATTTACCTCAAAAAGAAGTCTCCCGCCGGTTCCGGAGGGTCCCCGCCATCGGACGCCATCTCGGATCGGTTCCCGCCATTTGCCCGTCATCTGCAGTCTTTTCCCGCCATCTGCAGTGTTTCCCGCCACTGGGAAGCGATTCCCGCCATCTAAGAAGATTTCCCGCCCTGGCAGAGCGGACGCCATTATGGGCGTGTCAGAGGGTGGTAAGAGACGACCTCCCATCGTGGGCCAGGACCAAGAATGGCGCCAAAAACGAAGACCGCCCCCACCAGCAGAGACTGCAATGATTGAGATGTCCATCAGCGTGGGGGGTCTGCCCCTGGAACTGACAATCACCAAGTTGCCCGAGGACCGCCCTCAATGGGGGCGGAGACAGAACAAAAGAGAGAAGATGGGAGCAGCTTGGAGAAGTCTGGAGGAGCCGTACCCGGAGATGGAGGGAGAGGCAGGCAGCACCGACCCTGTGGTCAGGAGCCTGATGCAAGCTACCACTCCACAAGACCTGGTGGAGATCCTGGCACAGCTTCTCCGAGACCGGGAGCGTGCACAGACCGCGCTGGAGGGCCTCGCACGGAGGATGGCCCAAGTGCAGCGAGAAACGCTGACGGAGTGGAGCAGGGAGATGGCCCAGCAGGCTGGAACCCGCCAGCGAAGCACACCACCCGCAACGAGGAGCACGCCTGCCCCTGAAGAGGATGCAGAAGGGACGGAGGCCGGAGACGACGCCGCAGAGGGAGCTGAAGAGACGGAGGCAAGTAAAGGGGACGTTACTACCCCGAGCCCAGCCACCGTAAGCCTACCCCCGCTCCCCGTCGCAGAGCCCGAAGTCCCACTGATCGTGCCCGTTGCCGCACCGCCACCGCTCCA
The DNA here is from genome assembly GCF_046119375.1 of Phyllobates terribilis. NCBI lineage: Eukaryota > Metazoa > Chordata > Amphibia > Anura > Dendrobatidae > Phyllobates > Phyllobates terribilis. The sequence continues at coordinate 94,626,259 of NW_027362765.1, forward strand.
GACTAGGCCCCAAGCAGGAGCCGCGACCACGCCCCCTGTGACGTCACGCGCCTCAACCCTGAGCGCGGCCAAGCAGGAGACGCCACCGGCCTGGTCGCAAGGCCGAGTGCCCCCGGGCGCCGCCGTCTTCACGGCGCCCTTTACCTTCAGGGTACCCCAAACCTGGTCGCAAGGCCTAGTGGTCCCGGGCGCCGCTGCCACCACCGCGCCCTCAACTTCCACTGTGCCGCACCTGGGTGAAGACTTGTTTGCCCAGCACACTTGCCCGGACGGGTCTGAAGGGTACACGGAGGAAGGAGCTGGAGGACATCGCCACTGATGTACAGTAGGAGCACTGTAAATAGTTACCCGTGAAGGTACAATAACTGTTACCATTATAGTCCCCGTTGGGACCAGTGAACTGTTCCAGTGTGTCCCATCTCCCCACAGGCTGAGGACTGTGAGCAGCCATCCCCTTTCCCCACTGGCCGAGGACTGAGAGCGGCCATATCCCTTGTAAATAGTTGCGCTTCCTAAAGTGCCCCCTACCGGTTTTATAGGAAACTGTTTTTTCTACCAGAGACTGTGGCACTTACCTGGTCACAATTTGCACAAGTGGCCAGAGGTCAAAAATGTTTTATATGAAAAGTTTTATTATGATGAAAGAGTTAATATTATTTTATGATGTGTCCGTAACATTTTAAAAGAGAAGTACCTCCCATAAAGGGATGATTGAAGGTTACTGTTTATATATTTTATATGTAGTGCACTTTAAAAAGCTTGTATGTTTTATGTTTTTGCTCTTTTACAGCCAGAGGACGTGCTGTGGTTTAACAGGGGGGAATGTAGCACCCTGAGGATTCGGCTGCTACAGGGGTATTGCACCTCGACCCAGAGGTGTGGTATTCCACTCCCGGGTAAGGATGGAGTGTGGGACTGAGCTTAGTAGGCTGCATGCACTACATACATCCCATTTCCGGGGGACAGAACTACGGTACTCCCACCAAGTATATGTGCAGGTACGACAGCGTCTGTCCCTGGCTGGAGTGGGAGGGGGGTGGAACATCCCAGTAGTGTAGGGGCAGATAGGGGGAGTACTCTGGGTAAAGCTAGGAGCTCATTGGGTGCTAGTCACCTGGGCTCACACATAGAGGGAGTATATATGGTGGGCACCATCTTAGGACAGGGTCTTTTTAGCCTGAGGAGCAGAGCAGAGGAGTTCAGCCAGGAGGGCTGACAGGGAGCTGTGGCTCCGGCTGGGCCCAGCTCCAGGGCCAAGCCTGCAGTGAAGAGAGAGAGGAGGAAGAAAGGCCCAGAGAAGCAGAGTCAGAAGGAACCCTAAGAACCCAGAATCAGACCAAAAAGGGTGAAGGGTTGGCGGACACGGGTACCGGAACCCGAACTGGTGGAGGCCACTTATCCTCAGCCAGGAACCGGAGGTCGTGGTCAAGATTTGCCACGACCCTCACCAAATCCACCAGAAAGGCACACCAAGCATAGGGTCAGGGAACCCAGAGGAGGTTTGACCACTAAGAGACCCGAGGGAGCCGGCCAAAGGTGGATCCCTGGTGGGAATGGCCAGGGACAGAGAGGGAGAAGGGAGCTCAGGACCACGCTCTAGAACTGCCTGGGGGTTAGCCGAGTCCAGGACCTGGTGGACGCAGCACGGCTCGGGTGGTCACTCAAGGCCAGAGTGACTGAGAGAACAACCGTGAGTAAAAACCCTGAAACTGCACCTCAAGTCTCTGACTCTCCTTTCTACAACATAACTACATCCATCATCCACACCTGCTGCCCTGAGGCCATACCCCTCCCGTTGGGGGTTATACCATCACTGCTGCACATATACCACCGGCCTCAGCGGACTGCTCTGCAGCGGCGGCTTCAAAGCCGCACTCAACGGGTGGCGTAGTCGATCAAATTAACATCTACTGCCATAGACTGCCACTTAGTTTGACACCCTGGGCACGGACCGGGTCACCGCCACAAGGACTACTACCCCTACCCAGATCCGGCTCCGGGTATCCCCTGAACATGGCCCAGGGGGCGCGTCAACTTTTGGCGTAGTCGGCAGGATCACGTGCCCGCAACCATCGGGTACTGCGTGCCTGAAGAAAAGTTCGCATTTACCTCAAAAAGAAGTCTCCCGCCGGTTCCGGAGGGTCCCCGCCATCGGACGCCATCTCGGATCGGTTCCCGCCATTTGCCCGTCATCTGCAGTCTTTTCCCGCCATCTGCAGTGTTTCCCGCCACTGGGAAGCGATTCCCGCCATCTAAGAAGATTTCCCGCCCTGGCAGAGCGGACGCCATTATGGGCGTGTCAGAGGGTGGTAAGAGACGACCTCCCATCGTGGGCCAGGACCAAGAATGGCGCCAAAAACGAAGACCGCCCCCACCAGCAGAGACTGCAATGATTGAGATGTCCATCAGCGTGGGGGGTCTGCCCCTGGAACTGACAATCACCAAGTTGCCCGAGGACCGCCCTCAATGGGGGCGGAGACAGAACAAAAGAGAGAAGATGGGAGCAGCTTGGAGAAGTCTGGAGGAGCCGTACCCGGAGATGGAGGGAGAGGCAGGCAGCACCGACCCTGTGGTCAGGAGCCTGATGCAAGCTACCACTCCACAAGACCTGGTGGAGATCCTGGCACAGCTTCTCCGAGACCGGGAGCGTGCACAGACCGCGCTGGAGGGCCTCGCACGGAGGATGGCCCAAGTGCAGCGAGAAACGCTGACGGAGTGGAGCAGGGAGATGGCCCAGCAGGCTGGAACCCGCCAGCGAAGCACACCACCCGCAACGAGGAGCACGCCTGCCCCTGAAGAGGATGCAGAAGGGACGGAGGCCGGAGACGACGCCGCAGAGGGAGCTGAAGAGACGGAGGCAAGTAAAGGGGACGTTACTACCCCGAGCCCAGCCACCGTAAGCCTACCCCCGCTCCCCGTCGCAGAGCCCGAAGTCCCACTGATCGTGCCCGTTGCCGCACCGCCACCGCTCCAGACTAGGCCCCAAGCAGGAGCCGCGACCACGCCCCCTGTGACGTCACGCGCCTCAACCCTGAGCGCGGCCAAGCAGGAGACGCCACCGGCCTGGTCGCAAGGCCGAGTGCCCCCGGGCGCCGCCGTCTTCACGGCGCCCTTTACCTTCAGGGTACCCCAAACCTGGTCGCAAGGCCTAGTGGTCCCGGGCGCCGCTGCCACCACCGCGCCCTCAACTTCCACTGTGCCGCACCTGGGTGAAGACTTGTTTGCCCAGCACACTTGCCCGGACGGGTCTGAAGGGTACACGGAGGAAGGAGCTGGAGGACATCGCCACTGATGTACAGTAGGAGCACTGTAAATAGTTACCCGTGAAGGTACAATAACTGTTACCATTATAGTCCCCGTTGGGACCAGTGAACTGTTCCAGTGTGTCCCATCTCCCCACAGGCTGAGGACTGTGAGCAGCCATCCCCTTTCCCCACTGGCCGAGGACTGAGAGCGGCCATATCCCTTGTAAATAGTTGCGCTTCCTAAAGTGCCCCCTACCGGTTTTATAGGAAACTGTTTTTTCTACCAGAGACTGTGGCACTTACCTGGTCACAATTTGCACAAGTGGCCAGAGGTCAAAAATGTTTTATATGAAAAGTTTTATTATGATGAAAGAGTTAATATTATTTTATGATGTGTCCGTAACATTTTAAAAGAGAAGTACCTCCCATAAAGGGATGATTGAAGGTTACTGTTTATATATTTTATATGTAGTGCACTTTAAAAAGCTTGTATGTTTTATGTTTTTGCTCTTTTACAGCCAGAGGACGTGCTGTGGTTTAACAGGGGGGAATGTAGCACCCTGAGGATTCGGCTGCTACAGGGGTATTGCACCTCGACCCAGAGGTGTGGTATTCCACTCCCGGGTAAGGATGGAGTGTGGGACTGAGCTTAGTAGGCTGCATGCACTACATACATCCCATTTCCGGGGGACAGAACTACGGTACTCCCACCAAGTATATGTGCAGGTACGACAGCGTCTGTCCCTGGCTGGAGTGGGAGGGGGGTGGAACATCCCAGTAGTGTAGGGGCAGATAGGGGGAGTACTCTGGGTAAAGCTAGGAGCTCATTGGGTGCTAGTCACCTGGGCTCACACATAGAGGGAGTATATATGGTGGGCACCATCTTAGGACAGGGTCTTTTTAGCCTGAGGAGCAGAGCAGAGGAGTTCAGCCAGGAGGGCTGACAGGGAGCTGTGGCTCCGGCTGGGCCCAGCTCCAGGGCCAAGCCTGCAGTGAAGAGAGAGAGGAGGAAGAAAGGCCCAGAGAAGCAGAGTCAGAAGGAACCCTAAGAACCCAGAATCAGACCAAAAAGGGTGAAGGGTTGGCGGACACGGGTACCGGAACCCGAACTGGTGGAGGCCACTTATCCTCAGCCAGGAACCGGAGGTCGTGGTCAAGATTTGCCACGACCCTCACCAAATCCACCAGAAAGGCACACCAAGCATAGGGTCAGGGAACCCAGAGGAGGTTTGACCACTAAGAGACCCGAGGGAGCCGGCCAAAGGTGGATCCCTGGTGGGAATGGCCAGGGACAGAGAGGGAGAAGGGAGCTCAGGACCACGCTCTAGAACTGCCTGGGGGTTAGCCGAGTCCAGGACCTGGTGGACGCAGCACGGCTCGGGTGGTCACTCAAGGCCAGAGTGACTGAGAGAACAACCGTGAGTAAAAACCCTGAAACTGCACCTCAAGTCTCTGACTCTCCTTTCTACAACATAACTACACCCATCATCCACACCTGCTGCCCTGAGGCCATACCCCTCCCGTTGGGGGTTATACCATCACTGCTGCACATATACCACCGGCCTCAGCGGACTGCTCTGCAGCGGCGGCTTCAAAGCCGCACTCAACGGGTGGCGTAGTCGATCAAATTAACATCTACTGCCATAGACTGCCACTTAGTTTGACACCCTGGGCACGGACCGGGTCACCGCCACAAGGACTACTACCCCTACCCAGATCCGGCTCCGGGTATCCCCTGAACATGGCCCAGGGGGCGCGTCACTAACATCGGCTTCTGGCAATCCAGAAAATTTGCTAATCTGGAACTAAGCAATGCGGAATATCACGAGATCAGATGTAGAAAACTAATTAGAAAATACCTGGTTTATAGAATATGGAGATAATGGCTTCCTCTCATCACAGCAATGGCGTAAATTACCGATGTTAGCCAGGTGCAGATAGACGCAGAAATTATAGCATGCGACAATGTGAACTAGCTGGAAAGAAGGAATTAAATTTTAGGGAGAGACTCCTAGATAATAGAGGTGTGGTATTGCTCGTCTAGTAATTAGCTCCAGGACGGATTACTCCACATGTCGAGAATGGGACTGCAGCCTATAGCTTTCTAATCATCGCAGGAGGATGGCAGAGCATCATTGGGAGACATTCATTACCAGTAGCCACAACGGCCACCGAGCGGCAAATATCAAAGTGTAGAAGAGAAAAAATAATTGTTTCAACATGTTCATGCAGAATCCTTTCATTGGGATTCAATAAAACTGGATTCCTACTGTTAACTACCACTAACGGTAGATACATGAGTGGGCATGGCAATGTATGGGCCTATAGCAGCCACTTTTAGAAAATTTTAGATAGATAAATATGCAGATACTACAAGATTGATAGCAACAAATGTAGTTGGAATGAAGGACTTATCACGGAGTGTCAAGATGCAAAGCTCAAATTTGGGACTTCTACTCAACACAAAGAAGACAAAGATAATAACTACTGCCAGGTACAATTGAGAAGGACGGCAACGAACTGGAAGTTGTGATGGATTTCAACCTACTCGGATCAATTATCACTCAAGATGCAGCGACGACACCGGAAGTCAATAGGAGAATCACTATGGGTAAATCAACAATGAAGTCACTGGATAAGATCTTCAAAATCGAGGAACATTTCACTGGTGACGACTAACAAAGACATGGCTCGTAGATCATTTGGTCTTTTCTGTAGTAACATTTGGATGCAAAATCTGAATGATAAAGAAACAACACAGAAGAAGAATCAATGCCTTCAAAATGGAGAATGATGTTATCAATACCATGGCTGGTAAGAAGATCAAACAATTCAATTTTGGAACAAACCAAGCCAGGCATATCGCTCAGAGCAAGGATCACCAAGATACAACTTGCCTACTTTGGACACATCATACGAAGAGAGCAATCACTGGAGAAGGACATCATAGTCAGAAGAAGAACAAGGAATCAAGATACCTGTGGAGAAAACCCTGGTGGACCTATCTAGGCTTGCACAAGAGCCATCTCCATACAGACCATTGAACCATCAAGTCACCATGGCTTGATTGAGCCAAAGGCCATTAAATAATAATAGCTAGAATGATAAGAAAAATAAAAACTGGAGGCAGGATATCAAATGAGTGCTCAAAAGTTGATTATTTATTTATTAGCCCATTGTGTTGACAATCAACCTGGTTAAAAGTTAAAAGTAGGGCCACTAATGCTAACATATTGCACCATCACACACAAACATTTAGGTTGTATTTATACTGTAGGTGCTTATTGCAGACCATTAAACGAGCGTGGACTATATTGAAGTTGCTTGGCGCTTGTTTACCAGCCTCTTTACACAGGCTGATGAAGAATAATGGGGGCAGAGCGATCACTAATAGATCATTCTATGCTCATATAGTATCATGTTATCAGCAGCATATCTGCAGTTTACACGGGGCGATGTGCTGCCGAGAGCAATGATTTTTATTCCGGTTTAAACAATCCAATTACCTGGTGTAAGGCAGCACTAGTCATCATAATGGGGAATACTCGCTTTGCTGCGACAATCAATGCACACGTGCAATGTCTTTCCGTTTATAAACAATGCTCAGCAGTTTATTACTTCATAAACCACAAGTCCACACAGTTCATCTTAGTCCGCCACCGGCATGTTTACACACATAAACACAATGTTCATGAGCCAAGTGGCACACCGGTCCACTAGCTCCAGGTTACAGCTTACGGCAAGGTAAAAATAGCAATGTTCATATCACAATGTCCATATAGCACAGGGTATTACCTTTGCCGGGTTTAGCTGTCTCAGTCCATTACGCTTGCCACCACTGTGGCTTTGTGGCTTCCCAGGTAGGGGTCTCTAGCCGTCGTCCCCTCGTAGGCTACTGGTATGTCTTCCACACTTGACATCCAGCCTGCGCCTTTCAGGGTTCCTCAACAAGCCGGCTCTCCCTCAAAGGCCACTGACATCCACGCACCGGATCCAGGCTTGGCCTTTCAGGCTGCCAGGCTTCACTCTCGGCCTCACTAGGCCTCTCACAAACGGTGTCCCACACACATGGAGCACAGGCCTCACACCGAACACACCTGTCTCAAATTAAGCAGGGTTTATATATGCTGTGCACAGACAGCCACATACTGACAGGACCTTGCTGATGTCACAGTCATGTGATCAGTCAGCTGTGTGTATAGGTCCTGTGCGCTGTCCCAGTCATGTGTACAGAGCTTTACTGTGCATACAGGACCTGTGTGATGTCACAGTCATGTGACCAGTCAGTTAAAGGGGAAGGTACATGGTCTGGTAAACACATCCTGGACCATTTACAGTAATGCTAGCAAGCTGCTGCATTACATATCCCCCCCCCCTGTTCAAACTTGTGGGGTTGAACACATAATATACACAATAACATTATAACCCCCAGCTCACATAGAGACCATGAACTTTACAATTGTGCTACTCAGCCCCTGGAACCTTAGACAACGACATTAGCCCATTCCTTAAGGCCCTACCATTTGTCACTGTCACTGACTTTGTCAGGTCACCTTTCCGGGTCGTAACCTTGCCAGGTCTCCCCCGCTCCCAGCGGTCAGTCATAATCTTGTCAGACCTCCCCCGCTCCCAGCGGTCAGTCATACAGCGGTGTGACTCACATGCCCTGGTATCTAAGGTCCGGTTCGACTCCGTACTGTCCCGTCCTCTATGGGGTCGTTTGTATGGGCTGCTCAAACCTGAGTTACTGGAGGTCTCACTACCTCTAAACCCACGCCCACTACTCTCAGGACATCTTGAAAGGTCCCTAACTCCAGCTGTAGCAGTTCTGTTATTTAGGGGGCCCTTTCTCTGTCGGGTCTCACTATTTCTAGACGGCTTCCATCTTCTGCTGCTCAGATGATACTGTCTATCTACTCGCAGTCTAGCGAGATTCAATTGTTCTACCTCCTGCAGGTAGGTCACTCGGTACTCAATCAGCATGCGTATATATTCTAGGCTTTCTTCTGTTCCTACAGAGGAGAAGGACACCATGCCGTCTTCGTCTGGTATCCAGTCCTGATGATCACGGGGACTGCTTACTTTCACCACACCAGACTTCTTGACCATCATCTGCATGGCTCGACCGCTTCTCCCAAAGAGCTTTCTCACCAGAACATGAGGCACCCGGATGACCTCTTCACGCATACTGTGAGCTTTCCTCATCAGTTCCAGTTGTCTAACGGCTTGTTCCGTCTTCAACTGGAGAAACCGCTTCGTGCGAATACATCGCCAATGCATATCACTTAGGATCGCCACCCTCTTCACTGTGACTTCGGTCATGGACAGAACCACCAGCTGTTTAGCTTCGGAGGTCAAGTACACCTTACAGGCTCCCACAGCCTTCTTAAACTCTTCATGCACGGACTCACGGGTGCATTTTTCCCTCAAATCCTCGGGTACATCTACGAGGCATTTGTACCAAGACGTTTCGGTCTCACCAGTGGTTTCCAGACGATCAACCAGCTCAGGGTTCAGGGACAACTGACTTTCAGCTTCTTCCCCCTGTATGCTTACCCTGAGCTGACTCACAGCTACAAATTCACGAATTTTCGTCTCGACCACTTCCACTTCATATTTATCTTCTGTTACTCAGCTCTTAGCTCTCCTCAGGTCCACCTTCTCATGGTACAAGGGAGTGAGTACAACGTGTTTGCCCTTTTCCTTCTCCAAGGAGGCCTCGCTCACCGAGTGATACTTTGTCAGGCGACTTTTGAGCCCGGAAGCCTCTTCCTCTTGTTCCGTCACTCGCCTCTCAGCAGCCCGTCTATGAAGCTCTTCCTGCTTCAACTGCTCTTTTAACAGTAGAGTTCTCTCAGACCTCTCTTGCTTCAAATGGGCCTGAAGCAATTCCTTGAGCTCCCTGATCTCTAGCAAGCTGCTGCATTACACTGGTGAATGAGCAGCATTTTGCTCAGTCGTTAAGCAATTGCTGACATGTTTACACCTATGAACTCTCATCTGTGTTATCAGTATTTATAAATGTGGATACTACACAAACACACACACTATATGTCATACGACCACTGTATGTTACACACACACACTATGTTACACACAGAGACATGTATATAAGCATACATATATAAATATATATGTACAGAGCACATACATACTCGTATGTATACACAAAGCACTTCCACATATATGTACAGTGGAGAGAAAAAGTATTTGCCCCCTACCTGATTTCTTATTCTTTTGCATGTCTGTCACACTTAAATTTTTCAGACCACAAAACAAATGACTGCATGATGTGTAGCTTTTGAAGATCTTTTGGTCTACTTCACTTTGTAAGACAGGTCCTATTTAAGTGATTTCTTGATTGAGAACAGGTGTGGCAGTAATCAGGCCTGTGTGTAACTAGGAAAATTGAACTCGGCTTCTCAAAGATGTGATAAACCACAGTTAATTTGTTTTGTGATCTGAAACATTTAAGTGTGACAAACATGCAAAAGAATAAGAAATCAGGAAGGGGTCAAACACTTTTTCACACCACTGTATACACAGAGCACATACATATATATATATGTACAGAGCACACATATATGTATGTACAGAGCACATACATACACATATTTACACACAAAGCACATACATACACATATATATACATATACAGAGCACATACTTATATATAGGTACAGATCACATACATACACGTATTTATACACAGAGCATATACACATATGTATACATAGAGCACATACATATACACTGTGTGCAGAATTATTAGGCAAATGAGTATTTTGATCACATGATACTATTTATACATGTTGTCCTACTCCAAGCTGCATAGGCTTGAGAGCCAAATACCAATTAAGTAAATCTGGTGATGTGCATCTCTGTAATGAGGAGAGGTGTTGACTAATGACATCAACACCCTATATAAGGTGTGCTTAATTATTCGGCAACTTCCTTTCCTTTGGCAAAATGGGTCAGAAGAGAGATTTGACAGGCTCTGAAAAGTCCAAAATTGTGAGATGTCTTGCAGAGGTATGCAGCAGTCTTGAAATTTCCAAACTTTTGAAGCGTGATCACCGAACAATCAAGCGTTTCATGGCAAATGGCCAACAGAAGCGTGTTGGCCAAAAAAGGCGCAAAATAACTGCCCATGAATTGAGGAAAATCAAGCGTGGAGCTGCCAAGATGCCATTTACCACCAGTTTTGCCATATTTCAGAGCTGCAACGTTACTGGAGTATCAAAAAGCACAAGGTGTGCGATACTCAGGGACATGGCCAATGTAAGGAAGGCTGAAAAACTACCACCGTTGAACAAGAAACATAACATAAAACGTCAAGAATGGGTCAAAAAATATCTTAAGACTGATTTTTCAAAGGTTTTATGGACCGATGAAATGAGAGTGACTCTTGATGGGCCAGATGGATGGGCCAGAGGCTGGATCAGTAAAGGGCAGAGAGCTCCACTCCGACTCAGACGCCAGCAAGGTGGAGGTAGGGTACTGGTATGGGCTGGTATCATCAAAGATGAACTTGTGAGACCTTTCTGGGTTGAGGATGGAGTTAAGTTCAACTCCCAGACCTACTGCTAGTTTCTGGAAGACAACTTCTTCAAGCAGTGGTACAGGAAGAAGTCGGTATCATTCAAGAAAAACATGATTGATTTTCATGCAGGACAAAGCTCCATCACATGCATCCAATTACTCCACAGCGTGGCTGGCCAGTAAAGGTCTAAAAGAAGAAAAAATAATGACATGACCCCCTTGTTCACCTGATCTGAACTCCACAGAGAACCTGTGGTCCATCATAAAATGTGAGATCTACAGGGAGGGAAAACAGTACACCTCTCGGAACAGTGTCTGGGAGGCTGAGGTGGCTGCTGCACGCAATGTTGATCGATAACAGATCAAGCAACTGACAGAATCTATGGATGGAAGGCTGTTGAGTGTCATCATAAAGAAAGGTGGCTATATTGATCACTAATTTTTTTGGGTTTTTGTTTTTGCATGTCAGAAATGTTTATTTCTAAATTTTGTGCACTGATATTGGTTTACCTGGTGAAAATAAACAAGTGAGATGGGATTATATTTGGTTTTTATTAAGTTGCCTAATAATTCTGCACAGTAATAGTTACCTGCACAAACAGATATCCTCCTAGGATAGCCATATCTAAAAAAAAAAACACCTCAACTTCCAAAAATATTAAGCTTGGATATTTATGAGTCTTTTGGGTTGATTGAGAACATAGTTGTTGATCAATAGTAAAAATAGTCCTCTAAAATACAACTTTACTAATAATTCAGCACACAGTGTATATGTATAGGGCACATACACATATGTATATACAGATTTCACTGAACCATATCCACTATTATTGAATGGCCATGCCCACAATTTACTGTTTAGCCGAGCAACTTCCAACAACCCAGTTCCGTATGCCATCTTTCTTTCTGGGCCCTTAACCTGTTGTACAATCGGCATACTCTCCTCTGCCTTTACTTTCAGAGACTGAGAACCTGCCCAGACCTTGCCCTGCTCACACAGCTGAGGGGTCTGTTACAATGCTCTAGTCTAGTCAGTCCTCACAGTAACAGCACAATCTTCTTTAAGGTTATGTTCACACATCATGGTTTTTCAGTGTTTTTTGCTGCAGATTTTTATGCAAATTTTCAGCTGCCTTTTGCAGCACCAGCAAAGTGTATGAGAAACCAGAATTCTCTGTTCACACATCTTGTTTTTTTTTTGTTCAGGATTTTGTGCCTTGCATGTTTTGTTGGAAAATAGAGCATGTCACTTCTTTCAGCGTTTTTTCACCCATAGAAAGTAATGAGTGGTGAAAAAAACGCTGAAAAAACGTATCAAAAACACACCAAAATTTATTTGTGTTTTTTTCAGCGTTTTTGATGCCAAAATAGAATGGGGTTCTTTTTTCACAGAACTTTATGTACATGCATAAAAAGAGACGGAAGGACAGTGAAAAAAATGCTGAAAAAATGCACCAAAAACGCATAAAAAAAGCACTAAAACTGCAAGAAAAATCCTGAACAAAATGCCCTTGAAGATCATGTTTTGCTGCAGAAATCTGAAGACAAAAAAACATTATGTGTGAAAATAACCTTAGGGTCATAAGTTTTTACCTCCACTGAATGTACAAACCAGAAGCTTTTTGCAGACCCATTGATGTCAATGGCTTTGCTGAAAGCTCCATGTCCCTTTTTATTTAGCCGTTGAATACTTCAGAGGTGAAATTTTAGTGAGTTACTTCCAATCTCGCAGACGTGCACTTAATGAGTGTCTCTGCGTCATACTCCGGCCTCGTGGAACCGCTGCGGATTTCCTGTCTGTTTGTCAATAATGCAACTAAGAAGCTAATTAACAAATCTATTGCAGACACTGGACACACGCAGAAGGCCGGTCACTGTAATGATATGGCGGTGGCACAGCGCCAAGCTCTCGTCTCACCCCGCATAGCGTAGCAAAACCTGACTATAATGGTGTGCTAGCTTGTAGACAAGATAGTCGTACATTACTAGTGCAACTGTAATACATGAGAGAATAGATTATTTCTTGGCCGTCAGCATTATAGACAGTCTCCCATTACCTGCTGTAGGACTCTCTTAGTACTTGAGAGCATAGATCCTGCACAGTCACATATCATGGCAGACTGTACAGTAGACTGTCTCTCCATAGCCACTGGGCTCTCTTAGTCTACAACACAGACTGCCATCAAACTGTGTATGATCTATGCCTTCATGTACTGTCTCTTTAGCCTCTTCCAGACAGGCACTTTTAGAATCCACGCTTTCATGTACTAGGAGAGTCCTGCTGGGAATAAGAGACACATTGCCAAGAAACGACAGATTACAAAAGAGCAGTGTAAACTTTAAACATTTTGCTTTTTTGGGGGAGAGAGTTCAAAAGACCAATTTAACATTCTAATATAGCTTTACTACATGAATGGCTCCTTGGAGTTGCTCTCCTCCTCTATTACCTGAATTGCTCTCTGCAGTTGCTCTCCTCCCTTACAATATGAATTGTTCTCTGCTGATCATCTTTTTCCCTATAACCTGCATTCCTTGTTGCAGCTGTTCTTCCTTATTACATGAATTGCTTCCTTCATCTTCTCTCTTCCCTATTATCTGAATTGGCCCTGCAGTTGCCCTCTTTACCAGTTATCTAATTTGCTCCTTGCCTCTGCTCTCCTCCCCTAATGACTAAATTTCTCCTTGCAGCTGTTATTTCCTAATACCGGAATTGCTTTATGAAGATGCTCTCTTCCACTTTTAGCTAGACTACTTCTTGCAGCTCCTTTTCAGCCCAGTGACCTGTAACCTGAAATGCTCCCTGCAGTTGCTCTCCCATATTACCCATATTGCTCCCTGCAGCTGCTCTTCTTCATATGGCTCCCTGCAGCAGTTCTCCCTTGATATCTATATTGCTCCATGCAGCTGCTCTCCCCTATTGCCTATTTTTCTACCTGCTGCAGCTTTCTCTATTACCTATAGTGCATCCTGCAGCAGCTCTCCCCTAATACTTGAATGGCTCTCTGCAGTAGCTCTCCGCTATTACCTGAATTGCTTCCTGTATCAGCTCTCCCCTATTACTTATTTTACTTCCTGCAGCAGCTTTCCTCTATTACATGAATGGCTTTCTGCAACAGCTTTCCCCTATTGCCTGAATGGCTTCCTTAAGCAGCTCTCCCCTATTACCTATATTGCTCCCTACAGCTGCTCTCCCCTATTACCTATGTTGCTCCCTACAGCTGCTCTCCCCTATTACCTATATTGCTCCTTACAGCTGCTCTCCCATATTACCTATATAGCACCCTGCTGCAGCTTTCCCTGTTACATGAATGGCTCCCTGCAGCAGCTCTCCTCTATTATCTATATTGCTCCCTGCAGCAGATCTCAACTATTACCTATATTGATCTATTCCAGTTCAGGTCTCTTGATTTTTTCAGTCTAATGTGTACAAGCACATATAAGGGTGTGGTCGCCCTTTCTTTGAGCTGGAAAGCTTATTCATCTTGGTCCCCATGTCTCTGTGTCCACTGTTTAGGTTCAGTCTCTCTGCCCTTATCCACATGTACGTCACTTGACAATCGGTAAGGTTTTAAATATTAGAGTTAGGACTGTCCCATAAGGGTCGCCGTGATGAGGCGGAATGGCTTTCGCATTATTTTGATCAAAATAATGTTAACTAAATACCCTTTATTATTTTCATGCACTATTGCGATTTATTTATTAACTGCAGGGTATTTGTGTATTGTATTTCTGTCTTTGTTTTTTTTCTATATTGGTCCTTGCAGCAGCTCTCCCCTATTACCTATATTGCTCCTTGCAGCAGCTCTCCCAAATTACAGGTGCATCTTACTAAATTAGAATATCATCAAAAAGTTAAGTTATTTCAGTTCTTCACTACAAAAAGTGAAACTCATATATTATATAGAGTCATTACAGAGTGATCAATTTCAAGTGTTTATTTCTGTTAATGTTGATGATTATGGCTTACAGCCAATGAAAACAGAAAACTCATTATCTCAGTAAATTAAAATAATTAACAAAAAACACATGCAAAGGCTTCCTAAGAATTTAAAAAATGTCCCTTAGTCTGTTTCAGTAGGCTCGACAATCATGGGGAAGACTGCTGACTTGACAGATGTCCAGAAGGCAGTCATTGACACACTCCACAAGGTCCCAGAGTTCCAATTTTCATTTGGAAATCAAGGTCCCAGAGTCTGGAGGAAGAGTGGAGAGGCACAATCCAAGCTGCTTGAGGTCTAGTGTGAAGTTTCCACAATCAGTGATGGTTTGGGGAGCCATGTCATCTGCTGGTGTAGGTCCACTGTGTTTTATCAAGACCAAAGTCAGCGCAGCCGTCTACCAGGAAATTTTAGAGCACTTCATGCTTCCCTCTGCCGACAAGCTTTTTGGAGATGGAAATTTCATTCTCCAGCAGGACTTGGCACCTGTCCATATTGCCAAAAGTACCAATACCTGGTTTACAAACAACAGTATCACTGTGCTTGATTGGCCAGCAAACTCGCCTGACCTTAACCCCATAGAGAATCTATGGGGTATTATCAAGAGGAAGATGAGAGACACCAGACCCAACAATGCAGACGAGCTGAAGGGTGCTATCAAAGCAACCTGGGCTTCCATAACACCTCAGCAGTGCCACAGGCTGATCGCCTCCATGCCACGTCACATTGATGCAGTAATTGATGCAAAAGGAGCCCCGACCAAGTATTGAGTGCATTTACTGAACATACATTTCAAGTTGTAGTTATAAAGTATTCTAATTTACTGAGATAATGACTTTTGTGTTTTCATTGGCTGTAAGCCATAATCATCAACATTAACAGAAATAAACACTTGAAATAGATCACTCTGTTTGTATTGACTCCTTATAATATGAGTTTCACTTTTTGTATTAAAGAACAGAAATAAATTAACTTTTTGATGATATTCTAATTTAGTAAGATGCACCTGTACCTATATTGCACCCTGATGCAGCTTTCCCCATTACATGAATGGCTCCCTGCAGCAGTTCTCCTCTATTACCTATATTGGTCCCTGCAGCAGCTCTCCCATATTACCTATATTGCTCCCTGCAACAACGCTCTCCAATACATGAATGACTCCCTGCAGCAGCTCTCCCCATTTACCTGAATGGCTCCCTCCAGGAGCTCTCCCCTATTATCTGAATGGCTCCCTGAAACAGCTTTCCCCTATTACCTACATTGCTCCCTGCAACAGGTCTCTCTTACCTACATTGTTTTTGGTATGATTACCTTTGTACATTATGTCCTCATTCTTCAGATGTTTTGTAAAAATGAAGGGTGGGCCCTTAGAGTCATTCCCTCTGGGGCCATAGAACCTAGTCTCATACTGGTCATGTGTACCCATACACTCATATCATTTATTATATCCCCACTGTGCCTAATCCACTTTGATTACAATTATCAGGACAGGACAGAAAATAATAATCTCATACTTTTCACCTATAGACACATCCGCCGCATTGATCGCACGTAATCACACAAGGGAGAGTCAATGCTCGCCACACGTCTGACCGGTAAAATTTTATTCAGTTCACATTAATGTCAAATCCCATTAAAATTCAGCTCCTTCTTTACACTGGAAAGTGTCAAAATAACCACAAAATTGTTATTTCACTCCATTTACAGCTAATCATTGCAGCAGAAGCAGAGTGACATTTTCCTTTTGATGTCTGTTTTAAGCCCAATATAGCTTTGGCGCAGATGTTAAGTAATTGACACGGTCTACGCTTGTAAGTCATTTTTTAAAAAGCCATTTTTGAAGCATTTGTGACACACGCGGAGTCTTGCCGATGTCACTAATTCAGAGCCTGCTGAGAGTGTTGTGTGTCTAATTGTGTCAGCGGCTTTTTATTTAATGCCGAGATGTAAACTGCAAAGTCAAACATCCTGGGGAAAATTCTGAAAATTCAGGAACCCTTAAGGTGAATTTGCGGCATTGAAGAGGATCAGACTTCTATGAATCTTGGAGCATATTTTATGCCATTCCTCTAATATTCCTCCTGGAAATGTAAGAATAAATTGACAATTCATCTACCACTGTCTACAGTGCACATGCCTACACATCAATCAATGCCGACAGTGTCGGAATGCAGCCAATTTCCATTTTTGCCTTTTAGTTTTTTCCTCCTTTTCTTCCAAGAGCCTTAATTTTTTTAAATTTTTTTCCGTTGACATAGCCATAAGAAATAGTTCTAGTTTTATTTTTATAGCATCATTCATTTTACTATAAGAATGGTGGACTGTACTATTGTGTTCCTGCCCCTGAAGTCACCAATCGCATTACAGTATAGTGTGAACACGTTTATGCGTCTTTTATGTATATGGTAAAGGTGTTTAGTGTACAGTATAGGACATAAGGTATATAGTGATTATAGAGTAATATATTTAATGTATAAAGTGTAATAAGTGATATAACATAGTTAAAGTTTGGGACTAGCCCACAGTGGGAGGGACAAGCCCCAGTAAAGGGACTGTTTCCTGTTAGGAGTCTAACAGGTAAGTACAGTAACCAAGGTCAAGTTCAAGGGCAGTGGGCCACTAGTGTCAGCAAGAATCTATTATTTATGGCAGTGGGAGGCCTTACTGGAATCACTTGAGGACATTCCTGCAATGTCCAGAGCTCAAGGCTTGGTACAGGCACAATGGAGAGTGCCTTATCTTCTGGCATACAGGAGACAATGGACTTGGAACCACGTGAAGGGAGGGTAACGGATCCCGTGTGTATTGCGGGACTGGACTGGAAATCCCTGGGGCTGAAGGAACCAATAAACGTAGGTATAGTACAGGAGGAACGGATAGTAATGCCGAAAACGTACTGTATTAAGGAAACAAGAAACAAGGAGTGTTGTGGCCAGTACTGAGTGATACATTCTGATGAACTTGAACTGTCCAGCAAACTTTTGGTTGTTAAAACAAACTGGGTGTCCCTTGACCTATGTGCTGCGGCTCTGGAAGTTGGAGGCCTGGAGAAGATGAAGGCTTGAGGCCTAAAAGTGAGCGTGATGCACCCCACACATGACTGCACATTGGGACTGGGACATAACTGTCCTGTAAAGTGCCAGGGCGTTATGGAGCAGCAGCTCGTCCACGGCTACCGCCCTCTGACACTTTACATTACCGTATCATGTACTGAAAAACAGGAAGAAAAATTCCAAGTGAGATGAAACGGTCAAAAAATTGCAATTCCGGCATTGTTTTATGGGGTTTTGTTTTAACGATGTTTCTTTGTCCGGTAAAAATGATCTGGTGACATAATTTTCCAGGTCAGTATGATTATGGGGATTATGATTTACAAAGTTTTTTTTTTTTTTTAATGTTTCAGTGGCTTAAAATATTCTTTACTTTGGTAAAATTGGTTTGTCTTGCCATCTTCTGAGTCCAGCATCTTTTTTTATTTTTTCGTCCATGGCGCTGTGTTGGGGCTTGTTTTTTTGTGTTCCGATCGGTAGTTTTTATTGATGCCATTTTGGGATACCTTATTTACAGTACATATTGAATTTTTTGAGGGAGGTGAGGCAATTGAAAAACAGCAATTCTGGCATTTCATTTTTTTATTTAAGGTATTTAACGTATGGGTTAAATAATTTTATATTATGAATCACATTTGTTTTTTAGTTTTTTATTATTGGATGGGGAATGCTTCTCACTAAATTAGAATATCATCAAAAAGTTAATTTATTTCAGTTCTTCAATACAAAAAGTGAAACTTATATATTATATAGAGTCATTACATGGTGATCTATTTCATGTGTTTATTTCTGTTAATATTGATGATTATGGCTTACAGCCAATGAAAACACAAAAGTCATTATCTCAGTAAATTAGAATACTTTCTAACAACAGCTTGAAAAATGCTTTTAAAATCTGAAATGTTGGCCTACTGAAGTGTATGTTCAGTAAATGCACTCAATACTTGGTCGGGGCTTCTTTTGCATCAATTACTGCATCAATGCGGCGTGGCATGGAGGCGATCAGCCTGTGGCACTGCTGAGGTGTTATGGAAGCCCAGGTTGCTTTGATAGCAGCATTCAGCTCGTCTTCATTGTTAGGTCTGGTGTCTCTCATCTTCCTCTTGACAATACTCCATAGATTCTCTATGGGGTTAAGGTCAGGCGAGTTTGCTGGCCAATCAAGCACAGTGATACTGTTGTTTGTAAACCAGGTATTGGTACTTTTGGCAGTGTGGACAGGTGCCAAGTCCTGCTGGAGAATGAAATTTCCATCTCCAAAAAGCTTGTCGGCAGAGGGAAGCATGAAGTGCTCTAAAATTTCCAGGTAGATGGCTGCACTGACTTTGGTCTTGATAAAACACAGTGGAGCTACACCAGCAGATGACATGGCTCCTCAAACCATCACTGATTGTGGAAACTTCACACTAGACCTCAAGCAGCTTGGATTGTGGCCTCTCCAATCTTCCTCTAGACTCTGGGACCTTGATTTCCAAATGAAAATTGGAACTCTGGGACCTTGTGGAGTGTGTCAATGACTGCCTTCTGGACATCTGTCAAGTCAGCATTCTTCCCCATGATTGTGGAGCCTACTGAAACAGACTAAGGGACCCTTTTAAACGCTTAGGAAGCTTTTGCAGGTGTTTTTTGTTAATTATTTTAATTTACTGAGATAATGAGTTTTGTGTTTTCATTGGCTGTAAGCCATAATCATTAACATTAACAGAAGTAAACACTTGAAATAGATCACTCTGTTTGTAATGACTCTATGTAATACATGAGTTTCACTTTTTGTATTAAAGAACTGAAATAAATTAACTTTTTGATGATATTCTAATTTAGTGAGATGCATTCCCCATCCAATAATAAAAGACTAAAAAATAAATGTGATTCATAATATAAAATTATTTAACCCATACGTTAAAAACCTTCTAAAAAAGCGCAGCCTATGTCTGGAATTCATGGGAGCACAAAAAAATCAGTGAAGGAGGCTCTCAGAGAACAGATGATCGACTAGGATACCCCCACTTGTCAGAGACTGACAGTGGTACTTCATTTCTGATCACTGCTACTTGAGGCAGGTGTTGGATGTGTAACACAGCTGGTACCTGCCCTGTGAGACTCAGCTCCTGAGCCCACTCCTTACACCTCCACCCTCTCCATGTCGTACTAGTATGTCATGGAGCAGAAAGGGGGTTAAAAAGGAATTAGTTATGCCCAGTTGTCAATTTTTTACGCCCGTCCTACACAGACCAGGACTTTGCAGTTCTCGATGCTAGAACAGACCATGATGAACATCAATGAGGTCACATTGCAATCCACAAATTGCTTCAGCCACAATACGCAAATCTTAAGAAGTACAACAGGACTGGAATCCTCGCGACTTGCCTGTCACAATTGCGGCAACTTCTGGACCACAATGTAAGCACCTTCACTTTAATTATGTTGCCATGCTGCATCACAATACTGGTCGTCTTTGGCTGAGTGTTAAGTACTTGTCTTGGCTCCAGGACCGAGTTCTGCTCCCTTCTCCTATGACCTTCTCACTTTGCTATGTTCCATGTCAGATTTCGCAAGTTGCCCAGCGAACATCAGTGACATTATCACCCTTTGTGTGTCTGTGTTTTGAGCAAACTGTGTGTCCAGTTACCATGTGCTTTGGCTTTTGCCATCATCCAGTTCTTTCTGCTGCAATCATCTCTGCAAACTCCTGTGATTTCTATAACCTGCATGTCTTTCCTGGCTTAGACCTGCTGCCAATCACTCTTCTACCGGAAGCATGTTATATGGACTTGTTCACACTTCAAATGCTCCTGCATTAGAGTGTATTTTTGGTATCTACTCTAGAAAAAAAGTTTGACTCTTCATTTCTGCTGTCAGCAGCTATCCATTGATTGCTGTTTAACCCTTTATCTGCTGTAGGCATATTGAACTCTACTCTAGTTCACACTACAAAGGTTGCTATAATTCCTGGGCTGACGTTACATCTTCAGTTCCTATGTGTATTTACACCCCTGGCTCTGTGTCTTCTGGTGTGTACTGTTCTGATTGTCTGTCTGTGTCCAGCTTTCCCTGTTGACTTAGTCTTGGCTGTTCCATGTTCCTTACGGCAAGTCCTGCACCTCTATGCCATTCCCACTGATCCATATGTACACCCTGATCTGTGACTTAATGAGCCCTAACATTATGTGTCATGGCAAAAAATGCAGTGCAGCCCCCCGACCTTACATTTCCAGAAGTAATAACAGAGGCATGATACAGTCTTTACTTTGAAAATATTCTACAAAATTGTTATAAGACAAGTATTGTACTGGAGTGT
Organism: Phyllobates terribilis; assembly: GCF_046119375.1. Lineage (NCBI taxonomy): Eukaryota > Metazoa > Chordata > Amphibia > Anura > Dendrobatidae > Phyllobates > Phyllobates terribilis. The sequence goes on from NW_027362765.1 coordinate 94,647,332, forward strand.
CACTTGGGCCCACCAGATGAGATAATTCTGAAATCCATATGTAGATATGACAGTTCAGCGCAACAGAGACACAGAAGGGATAAGGGGCTCATCCAGTGGGCTATGAGTGTGTCTCTGTATGTGTACCAGCAAATTCTGAACTGTGGACAAATATGTGGGTCTCATTATAGTTAGATCTTTCATTAACGTAAGGAGTGAAAACTTAAGCGGGTGGAAACCTAAAAGGCTAGAAGGTTCGCTGAAGCAGACAAGTGACAAAACACAGCCCATGGTCACTCCGAATGCTCCTTTTGCTGTCACATGGACAATCCTACACTCTTGTAGATGAAAAGGAGGAGAGAGAAAGTGGGGAATGTACTGTGTGTATATTTGTGTTGATTGGAGAACCAAAAGTCATGGGTTTAAGATTCCAAAATGATTGATAATAGTTACTGTTTCCTATTCTTATTTCCAGTATGGAGATCAGCTCTAGAGTACAAAATGCTGAAGTATAAATTGAAGGAAGAAGAACTTTTATGAGAGACATAGATACACTATACTATGTCATCAAGGTCTAAAACCACATCTTCGAGGGTTTTCAGGTCAACTAATATCATCTTAATTATGTTTGAACACATCCATTGGGGCTACCACTTATGAAGCCATAGTCCACGATGGCTAGAGTAATGTGTTTTGTTTTTTTTGTCTACAGTATGTGGTATTGATGAGTTAGTTTAAGCAAAATTGCAATTATCAATCACCCTCTGTACTTAACGCAACTTGTCAGGAAAAGTTTTTTTGTGGGATAGATAGGCGAGATCACTGGTGGACACAGACAGAATAGGGCCTCTGTGCAAGAACAGTCCTTTACAATCCAATAGCTCATCATAGTGCACAATTCCACCTGTTTTGGAGGAGGAAATGGGCCCTCTTACTTCTTAGATCCATGTGCTCTTGCAGGTTGCACCAATAATAAGTTCGCCCCTGGGTGAGATTCCCGAGAAGTCTTGGAGGAAATCCAAAAAGTAAGACTTTCTTTGACCATATTTGTGCCAGGCTGATAAATTTTCTTCTTTTTTTTTGCCATGGGGAACCCTTATAAACAATTCGCCTATCCCTCTATCCTTACTGTAATAGTATCTAATAGTGTTGGGTATTTGGTGTCTTCACCCGCTTACCAGCTTTTTAGGAACCTTACACTGTAATCTATGACATAGTAAAAGACCACTTTGAATGGAATTTCCCATTGTGTTATTGGGCATCTCCCATGTAGAGGGAACCCCTTTATTAGGTCCATATATCCTGAAATATAAAGTTGAGGTCTTCAAATAAATACTTGAATTTAGAAAACCAGGTTTCTACTTACAACCAATCATTTAGGTTCCCTGCCATGTTAGGCTCAGACATATTTGCCTACAAATTTTAAATTGTGTAAAACTGGACAAAAATATCTCAATTGTGCCATGTTGGGAGTGGGAGGTGGGAGTGGGAGGTGGGGGGGGTGTAAAAGGCTGTTTGTTTAGTTTTGAGTACCACTATTTGTACATCTGCAAAGATCTATAGAGGCATATAAACGAAATCTGATTAAGGGGGCCCCTTGGCCATTACACAGAGGCATCTGATAAAGGTCACCTAAAATCTCCTGGAAGACAATTAGTGTGACCATCCTGAATATAAATATTAAAGTATATTTGTCACCAGATTTCTCAATAAATACTACATGTATTATTAAATAGATCCCATAGACCTGATGTGGCAGGTGTACTTTGAAAATCCATGACATAAAGGCTGGATAATCCCCAACTAAGTCAGGGAAACTTACCTAAACCCTTTTATAGCTATTCTGGCATGGATTTTCAAAGCAAATACACCAGGCTCATCAGGTTAAAAAAAGATCTATTCATTAATCTGGTGACCAATCTGCTTTAATTATACAGCAGTATCACTTAGACATGGCATAACATTGTTATTAGATCATTTTACACACAATGTTATATAGTCATTATAGCTTGGTATTTCAGTGCTGCATTGTTGGTTTGTGTGATGTTGATATTTAGGCAATTTATAGTACATGGCTTCCAATGATTATGGAGGATGAAGAATTGTATAGCATAATTTTTTAGTCGACTGAATGAAGATCTCATTAGGCCACTATTAAGTAGGCACCATACTGGTGCTAACCATTAGGCACAGTATAGTATGATTATTTAAAAGCACTATATGACTGTATACGGCATATACAAGCGTCTATAGAAGGCACCACACATCATTATCCATTATCAAGTTTTGTTGCCTTTCAATTTAGGAACTTTGTTTTGTAATATAGAACATGTTTGAATTAAGAATAAAATACTATTAAAGAAAGCAAGAAAATACTAATAGGAGGAAGGCAACAACGAAACCTTAACATCACTCAGTACTTGATGTGAGATGGATAAGACAACAATAAAGAGAAAGTGTTATGTGGAATGTCATTTACAGGAAATGTGTGAAGAAGAATAAAGGGTGGTTCATAGTCAAAGACTGCAGAAAAGATCATGTATAATGAGAAATGAGTAAAGGTCTTGTTATTTAGCAGGAAGAAGGTCATTTGTCACTTAGTGAAGATCTGCTGGAATTGAGTGATCTCTGGGAAAAATTGACTGATGAGGGTCCTGGAAGAGCAAAAGCCAATTACAAAGGTCAACGTGTGTGAGAAGGTAAGTACTCACTCCTAATGTGAAGGCCAAAATCAACTGCGAAGTACATGGACAATATAGACAGTCCTCTTCTCGTGTTATAGATTAGGACTGTTTGACTTAAAATGTTGAACATTAAAAATGTAATATGTGGTGTAGAACAAAGAATAGACAAGTGAGTGTGAAACCAGAGGAGGGGCAAAAGACAAAAGAAGTAGGAAACCAAAGAAGGTATAAGGGATAGACATATGAAACCAGAGAAGGTACAAAGGATGGAAGAAATATAAAACCAGAGAAGGTATGAGGGACAGAACAAGTATGAAACCAGAGAAGGTATGAGGGATAGATGAAGCATGAAACCAGAGAAGGTACGAGGGATAGATGAAGTATGAAACTAGAGAAGGAACGAGGGACAAGGCAAGTATGAAACCAGAGAAGGTATGACAGATAGATGAAGTATGAAACCAGAAAAGGTACGAGAGATAGATGTATGAAACCAAAGAAGGTATGAGAGATAGATGTATGAAACCAAAGAAGGTACAAAGGATGGATGAAATATAAAACCAGAGAATGTATGAGGGACAGAACAAGTATGAAACCTGAGAAGGTATGAGGGATAGATGAAGTATGAAACCAGTAAATGTATGAGGTATGGATGAAGTATGAAACTATAGAAGGTACAGACAGACATATGAAACCAGAGAGGGTACAAAGATTGGAAAAAGTATGAAACCAGAGAAGATATGAGGGACAGACGCATGAAACAAAACCAGCGAAGGTACAAAGGATGGAAGTCGTAAGAAAATAGAGAAGGTACGAGGGACAGGACAAGTATGAAACCAGAGGAGGTGTGAGGGATAGATGAAGTATGAAACTAGAAAAGGTACAAGGGATAGACGTATGAAACCAGAGAAGGTATGAGGGACAGACATATGAAACCAGAGAAGGTACAAAGAAAGGAAGAAGTATGAAACCAGAGAAGGTATGAGGGGAAAACGTATGAAACGAAACTAGCGAAGGTACAAAGGATGGGAGAAGTATGAAACTAGAGAAGGTGCCAGGCACAGAACAAGTATGAAACCTGAGAAGGTGCAAGGGATAGATGAAGTATGAAACCAAAGGGGGTATGAGAAATAGACGTATTAAACCAGAAAAGGTACAAAGGATGGGAGAAGTATGAAGCCAGGTAAGCTAAGAAGGATAAATTATGTATGAAACCAGAGAAGGTACGAGGGATAGACATATGAAACCAGAGTTGATTCTACAAAACTGTAAATCCATGAGGAAGCTCTATCTAGGAGGGACTATAGATATGTCTATCCATTCAGATGGTGTTCTGTACCAATATAACATTAATTTTACCTTCAATGCCTTAGTCTCATGGCTCAAAAGTTCAGGCAATGGACATTTTTATGAACCTCTCTTTTCATTTCCAAAAAGTTCTCAAAGGTTCGGTGGACTCTCTCAGTCGTTTCTTTTATATGATGAAATAACAACCTGAAACTGATGCATTGCCATATCTGAGGTCTGTATGGCCATGTAGGGTTTAGTGTATTCATATTACGTCTCCTACAAGCCTATTGCCAAGGTCAATGGCATTTGAAATTTTCTAAATCTTTCAATTTTTAAAGTTCAACGGTCTTTCAGCGTTAATAATTGGGTACATTTCGGTTTACTCAAGCCTTTCGGGTTCTACAAGCTGCAATATCCTAAGTGGAGTAAATTACATGAAATGAAATAAAAGGAAGTATTGCTCCGCTGTATAGAGAGAAGGCAAGTGAGCAGAGAGTACAAGGACCATGTCACGGAGAGGCTTAAATGGTTTATTTAAACACCTTGTAAAGACTTTGCCTGAAACGTTATTATAGCCACTTTATGGCAAAAAAGAACTAATAAAGAAAGGTTCTGCCAGAGTCGGAGGAGAGACATTTGATTGAATTGAACTAAGAACTGTGTTATTTGTTGCTATGCTACTTGATTTTTTTGTGTTTAATAGTTGTTTTATCAGTGTTAGACCTTATAAATGAAATCTTAGAGCTTTTTATACTTTGGCTTTTTATTCTATAGTATTTATGCTTAGAAGTGTTGTCTGTCTTTGACTTATGTCTTTGCTAGCATACATTTTTCGATGCGCTCTTTTGGATATATTACTATAGTAATATAATAAGGTTAAAAGGAGTCTGTAAGGAGCATTATGGCTAATAAATGAAAAACAGTGCTGGGTCAAAGACTAAAACACATGTGGAAACTTACTTAAGTTAATATTGTTGAGAAAATTAATTATGATCATTATGCAGAGCCTAAGGTCCCAATTCATTAAAGCTTTTATGCTAGAAAAACGGGCATAAAAGGCCTTGAAAATTTGCAATTTTGTTTTGCGATCTGCGCAATGAAGTGGGTAGAGTTTGGGCAAGATAGGGGCGTCATTGGGCGTGGCGATCAAATCCGTGGCGATCAAATCAAATCCGGCTTTCTTAATGCTACATGCTTACCACGGAAGTGCATGCAACTTTGCACCTTGCCTGATTCATTAAGAAGCATTCATTATGAGTCAGGAACCTCACACTCCATCCCTCAAGACCAGTCTTGAAGTCTTAGGTCCACAGAAGATCCAAGGGGTAAACTTTTTCCATAAGGAGAGACCCTGTACTCCACTTTTTACAAATAAACCTTGTACAGCTGCTCTCTCTTGGCCTCGATTGATGGCTCTACCCTTCAGCTATATTATGGATGTCACCACTGAAATTTCGCGCACGTACCAAGATTTTCCAGCGCATGTGCAATTCTCTTACTTCTGTCAGCAGCGGCCTCACTGATCACATGGAATTGTGATGCTCAACCACCATTTCATCCACCTTCACATTCACTAATGGAAGCCAATGGAGTGGTTGTTGCACATGCGCACCACTGCTCCATTCACACCGGAGACTTTGGGATCCCTGTTTTCAAGAGTAGTGGTGTTCACTAGAGTTGAAGATCCAACATTTATACTTTCATCACTTCTCCTGCAATAACTGTATTTTGGGAAATCCAGCTTTCTCTGATCTGATTGTTGTCTCGGCTTGGCAGCACACACAGTGCAGAATATTAAGGATTACGTGGTCTCCATGCTCGATAATGTTGGTAAGGGTGTAGTTAGTATGCTAAACGATCATCAACCTGGATGTTGAGTGGCAACAACTACAGAGCACGGTCACAGAACTGACTTTACCCAGTGGAAGGAAAACCAAACTACAATTCCTAAGAAATCCCAATAATTCTGGAAAACTAATGAAATGTTCATAATGCAATCTCCTGATCTATAATTGAATGTGGCAGCGAGAGGCAGCTCTGCTGTAAGCAAAGATGAACCAGAACAAAGACTTTTTGGGTTGAACTGTGTATGTTTGTGGAGAGCTCATTAGACTAAATGTACCTCTTACAAAAGGCAGCATTCTGATAGACCCTGGCAACCGCCGCTTCCACATCCTCAGCAAACACAAAAGAGCACAACACGGTCATGGCAGGCGGCAATAAAGCCGAGCTCTGCTGCTTTGTACCTGATGTCATGAACAACAACAAGCTAAACAGATCTATCGAGAGTTCTGCTCTCGCCCTTCGCTAAATGTCTTAAACTAATGCAAAAATTCCATGGGAATGGTATTAAAAGGGTCATAGGCAACAGTTAACTTAGACATGAAAGAACTGGCAGGAAAGTCACATATCGAGCTATCCGGACTGTAAATTAACCAGACAAAAGATTAAAAACAATGGCTGGAGTCCGATAAAAACCTTGATAGCAGTAATCTGAGGCTACAAAATGGATCTGCCTTGTGTTAACAGCGCCACTTATGTCTCAAGGTTTGTTTGTGGTATTGCAGTATTAAAATTGATTTGCAATTCCAGTTCAGGCCATCGATAATAATCGCTGTCTCTGATAAGAAGTGTGTCTAATCTCAGACTATAGACATTTTTAGCTGCAAGTGGGTCCTCTCTTGCTGTAGGAGGTATCCTGCTTCTCTCGGCTCCTCCTGCTTCTTTGAGCCCCTCCTGCTTCTCTCAGCCCCTCCTGTTTCTCTCGGCCCTACCTGTTCTAACACTCTTACTGAGACTCTCATAGATTATACCGACACTGCATCAACACAGTCAACCAGCCACAGAGAGATTAACCCAATCACTGCCCTGGCCCATCAGGGATGTTAACATTAACCACTTTACTACCCTGGACAATCAGGGGGTGCTACCATTAACCATTTCACTTCCAGACCCAATCAAAGATTTTATATTCAACCTCTTCATTTTAATAGGAAATTTACTACCCTGGGGCATCAGGGATATTTCAATTTAAACCTAACTACCCTAAATATCAGGGGATGTAAAAAAAAATAAAAAATCACTGCCATGGCCCACAATGAATGCTATCATTAACCACTTCACTGCTTTAGTCCACCTGCATTGTTACCATTAATCACTTCACCCTAACCCACCAGGTATTTTATCATTTCATTAGCCGCTAACTCATAAGGTATATTGAAATTAATACCTAACTACCCTAAACACCCAGGGATGTAACATTTAAAGAAATCACTGCCATGGCTCACAAGTGATGTTATCATTAAGTACTTCACTGCTTTAGTCCACCCGCATTGTTACCATTAACCACTTCATCCTAACCCACTAGGGATGTTATCATTACATTAGGCACCCGGGCCCATCAGGTTTATTACCATTAACCTGGACAACCAGGGATGTTTCCATTAAAGGGAACCTGTCATCAGGTTCTTATACCCAAACCAAATGCCATCTATATAAAGGCACTGTAATGCCGATTATAGATTCCTTACCTTTATTTTAGAAATCAGGATTTACATTTTAAAGTATTGTTGAATTGTGATGCAAATTAGCCACACATGCAGGGGGGTTGGGACTGGAGTTACAGCTCTGCTGCCTTTCTTCCCTATTCCCCGCCTGCCTCCTGTCAGTGATTGACAGGTTACTCTCCTTTCAGTTATCCGTCTCTCCTGCCCGAGATCTAGTGCAAGTGACGCGCCCCCTGGGCCGAGTGTGCGCGTGTGTGGGATACCCGGAGCCAGGTCTCTGGGGGTTGTAGTCTCCGTGGCGGCGACCCGGTCCAGTGGCTCAGGGTGGTCAAACCAGTGGCAGTCTTTATAGGGTTTTTGTGGTTTAATGTCCGACTACGCCACCCGTGGATTGCGGTCAGGGTGTACCGCCGCTGCGAGACAGTCCGCTGAGGCTGGTGTGGTGTGCGCAGCTAAAGATGGGATAACTCCCCACGGGAAGAGTATGGCCTCAAGGCAGGGAATGTGGATGATGGGAGTGATGGTGCACGGGCGTCCCAGTACTAGTAGTGCTGTATGCGGTGAGAAAGCAGGAACGACTCAGAGTCTTTGCAGTGCAGTTCAGGGTCTTTACTGATGATATTAAGGCAGACCCTCCCGGGAGTACTGGCTAGCATAAAGGGCCTGGTCAGTCTGCGAGCAAGCAGGAGTTCCCCTGGCCAGGTGGAGTTGTAGGCCTCCCTGTCTATCTGCACTCTTCCTGGCTACCTTGCTGTAAGCGAGTGGAAGTAGCCCACGTCCCTGAGTATACCGTGTGGTGCTCACCCATATGACTTGGGGCCTTCTGATAGCCTCCGCTCCTCGATGGCGGTGCTGGTCCCTTCCTTGTGACTGAGCCTCCGGGCTTCTATGGCCAGAGCACCTGGAATCCCCTGCCGGCTGGGTTCTGCTGCTGGACTTAGAGGTTCCCACAGCCTCGGACTCCGTTGTCCGGTAGTTGGATTCTTCTGCCAGGGCGAGCTCTGCTCAGCTCCAGCCCCTGGTCTTCGGCTCCTGCTCCTACAGACCTCCTGCTGTAACTCTCCCTGTGTCTGGAACTGTCTCCAGGCTCTGACTGACTAATCCCGCCCCAGACCCAGTTTATAAGGGCAGATTCCTCCCCTCCCAGGTCTGGGCAGGAAGTGTTGCATGCTTAAGGGCTCCTGACCAGAGAAACCTCCCACTTGCTCTCAGAATTAATATTTCTATTACTGTGGTAACCAGACCCCTGGGGTGCCACATTCCCCCCTAGTAAATTTTAGTACTCCGGGACTAAACACATTTTTAAGAAAACACAAATACAGGGTATAAACAATAATACAACAATATATATACAAGAAGCTTTAGTCTTTAGAGGTCACGGCGTGTCCGTAACCGGGTGTCCATATCACCCAACAAGGTGAAGTCTTGGCACAGAGTAGGGGACCTGTCCAAAGCAAACCCCAAGCGTTGGCCCTGGGCGTGGCTGCAAGGCTGAGACTAGCTACTTTGGGCCACAAGGAGGCCACGCCAGACAGGTTTTCTCTTCCGCGGCCATCTTCGCAAGAGGCACCAAGGTGCAACTATCTACAATGTAGTTCCGGTTACTCAGCGTCCATAATCTGTCAGTCCAAATAAACTTGAAGGGTAACTAGAGAAACATAATTAGTAACCAGGTAACAAAAACATAAACCTTTTTCAACATTGGCAATTTACAAGCAAATTCACATTACATTTTAGATTCTCCAGCGAGCGGGCATCTGTCCTCTAGTGCTCCTGGTGGACCTACGTAACCCACTATCTGGTTCTGCGCTACAGGGTGTAGAAGGTGTTGCGGGTAGGCCTGGCAGCTTTCTGCATACTCTTTGGCTTACTAGGGGCACGGCAGGCTCACTACTAGCAGAGGGTTGATTCTCCTGGGCTGCTGGTATGGATTCTTCTGCCTCTTGGGCCGGCTGCTCTTCTGACACTACCTGTTCTTCTGTAGGCCCCTGAGGGGCTGGCTGGAGAAAGGTGAGGACGGGTACCGCGACTGCGCTGTTGATTTGAGTCCAGGACCGGGGAAAGTCTCCGAGTACGGTACTGATCATTTCTTCCCTTTCCTCTGCGGGTTGAGGGTTCTCTTGATCTTCGTCAGGGCTTTGCAGCTGCTCGGGACACTTTTTCAGGTGGTCTCTGGAGACAATGGTTGTGGTTTCTCCTCCATCCTTACTGATTATACAGACTTTTGGATTATCATGGCTTGAGAGGAGTACTGTGTGCGGGTCCTCCTCCCACTGGTCGTCCAACTTGTGGAGCCGCCTCTTTCTCTTAAAGACCTGCTCTCCAGGTACCAGGGGAAGAGCGGGAGCATGCTGGTTATAAGTCTTCTCTTGCCTTTCTCTTGCTTGAGACAGACTCCGCTCGACGCTCTCCTGTACTTTCCGATACTGCTACTGCCGTTCTGTATCCCAGTCTGCCTCTGGCGAGGTGTCCTCAGGTGTCAGGACTCCCATATCCAGGTCAATAGGCAGCTTACCAGGTCTTGCTCTCATTCGGTAAGCCGGGGTACAGTTGGTGGAACCTACGGGGATGTGATTATACAAGTCCACCAGATCAGGCAGTTTTTCAGGCCACAGACTGCGTTCTTCCAGGGGCAACGTTTTTAGCAAGTCTATCACCACCTGGTTCATTTTCTCACATAGTCCGTTGGTCTGAGGGTGATAGGGCGTTGTTCTTATCTTCCTGCAGCCATACAGATTGCAGAACTCTTGGAAGACCTCCGCTTCGAAGGCTGGTCCTTGGTCCGTCAGCACTTGCTCCGGATACCTGTGTGGACGGCAGAAGTGCTGCTGGAAGGCTCTAGCTGCTGTTTGAGCCGTTAAGTCCTTGACAGGGACCACCACCAGGAACCGGGAGTAGTGATCTACGATGGTGAGGATGTAGACGTACCCAGATTTGCTTGGAGCCAGTTTCACATGGTCCAGGGCTACCAGTTCCAGTGGCTGTCTGGTGATGATGGGCTGCAGGGGAGTCTTCTGGCTGGCGCAGTCCTTCCTTCTTAGGTTGCACGGGCCACAGTCTCTACACCACCTCTCGATGGCTCCTCTCATGCCTACCCAGTAGAACCGTCCACGCAACAGGAACTCCAGCTTCTTCCATCCGAAGTGTCCTGCTCCGTCATGGTATGCCTCCAGAACCATAGCCGCGTCTCGTCTTGGGACCACTACCTGCCAGGTCAGCTCATGTGTTCTAGAGTTGACCATTCTCCGGCACAGCTTCTCCTTGTAAAGAAACAGTCTACTTTTCTCCTTCCACAGTTGCTTGGTCTCCTCCGGAGCGTCTGGGTCAAGACGGGCATCAGCCTGTGTCAGCATTTCCTTCACCAGACGGACTGCGGGATCACTGTCCTGTGTCTCCGCCCAGCTGTAGAGGGGTAAGGGATTGAACATGGCAGAGCGCCTGTCCCTTACACGGTGGGAATACAGGGTAATCCCATGACGGTGGAACGCAGGGAGTTCGACTTCTTCCAGTTCTTCTGGATCTTCCCCTACGTCCGGTAAGTTTGGCATTCTGGACAGGGCATCCGCATTGGCATTTGAGCGTCCCGCCCGGTATTTGATGGTGAATTCATAGTTGGACAGGCGGGCCATCCATCTCTGCTCCAGGGCACCAAGTCTTGCAGTGTCCAGGTGTGTCAACGGGTTGTTATCCGTGTACACGGTGAACTTGGAAGAGGCAAGGTAATGCTTGAAACATTCAGTCACTGCCCACACCACTGCCAGGAACTCTAGCTTGAATGAGCTATAATTCTCAGGGTTTCTCTCTGTGGGCCGTAATTTTCGGCTGGCGTAAGCGATTACCCGTTCTTTCCCCTGCTGGATCTGGGACAGTACGGCTCCTAGCCCGATGTTGCTCGCGTCCGTGTGGAGGATAAAGGGCTGGCTGTAGTCAGGGCACGCCAGGATTTCATCCCCCTTGAGGGCCATCTTCAGCTAGTGGAAGGACTGCTCTTCCAGCTTTTCCCACCTGAAGGGCGGCTTCTGGTTTTTGGCCTTCCTGGATTGACCTATCAGGAGGTTCTGCATAGGAGCTGCCATTTTGGTGAAACCGGGAATGAATCTTCGTTAGTAGCCTACCAACCCGAGAAACTGCCGCACTTCCTTTATGCTGGAGGGTCTTGGCCAGTCTTTTATCACGGTGATCTTATCTGGGTCGGGAGCCACTCCGTCAGCACTCACCACGTGTCCCAGGTACTGCACCTTTGGTTTCAGCAGGTGACACTTGGATGGTTTCACCTTTAGGCCGTAGCTTGCCAGGGCATCAAACACTTCTACCAGGTGTTTCAAATGGTCCTCGTAGGTTTTGGAATAAACGATGACATCGTCCAGGTATAACAGGACCGTCTCGAAATTCCGGTGTCCCAGACAGCATTCCATCAACCGCTGGAAGGTTCCTGGTGCATTGCAGAGCCCGAACAGCATACAGTTGAATTCGCTGAGACCCATCGGGGTGGTGAATGCAGTCTTCTCCTTATCTGCCTCTGCTACAGGAACCTGCCAGTACCCGCTAGTAAGATCCAAAGTGGAGAAGAAGTTAGCAGATTTTAATGCAGCTAAAGATTCTTCTATTCTAGGTAACGGGTACGCATCTTTGTGTGTGATACGGTTAACCTTTCTGTAGTCTACACACATTCTCATTGTGTTGTCCTTCTTTTTCACTAGAACTAGTGGAGCTGCCCAGGGGCTACAGCCGTCCCTGATTACCCCAGCCTCCTTCATGTCCCGCAACATCCCCTTCGCAAGCTGATAGTGTGCAGGGGGTACAGGTCGGTATCTTTCCTTTATGGGTGGATGGTCTCCTGTGGGGATGTGATGCTCTACCCCCTTTACTCGCCCGAAGTCTAGCGGGTGTTTACTAAAGACTCTTTCATACTCCTGAACCACCCGGTAGACTCCCTGTTTTTGGTGTGAGGGAGTGGAGTCAGTACCCAAATGCAGTTGCTGACACCAGTCCTCCATTTGTTTCTTAGAGCCGTTACCTTCCTCTGGTTGAGATGGAGGCAAGAGTTCTATGGCCTTTACAGAATTTTGGTTTATGGTGAACAATTTGGCTAGCGTGGCATACCGGGTCAGGTGTACTTCTCTCTCCCCGATATTTACGATGCGGACAGGTACCCTCCCATGGCGTACATCAACTACTCCCCGTGCTGTCAAAATGGTGGGCCTATTGTCTGAGTAGACGGGTTCGACCATTGCTTGGTAGTCTCTACCTCTTAGACCAATAGCTGCCCGGCACCATATCATCATCCCACTTTTCGGGGGCATGGCAATAGGGAACGGGTCACACAAACTCACGCTACCAATCTCACCACCAGATAAATCTACCTGTTGCCGTTTCATCAGTGCCCGGATCTCTTTTTGGAGGACACGCTGCTGGCTGGAACTGGCGTTCTTGGCAACCTGCTGTAAAATGAGAATCACCTCTGCAAGACAATTTTCAATCACGTTAGTTCCCAAGGTTATTCTAGGGTGACTCTCATGACGGTCAATGTCCACAATAATCAGTCCTTGTGCCGCCAGTTCGACCTTACCGACCTTAATGGTCACCTCTTTGAACCCCACCTGCGGCACGGGCTGACCATTGCTGGCGATGATACTCAGGTCGTCATCTGGGTAGCGGGTTATGTCCGAGTCATTCCAGTACCGCTTAAAGAGCACGTACGGGATTGTAGTCACTTGTGACCCAGTGTCTAGTAGGGCACTCATAGGAATGCCATCCAGTACCACAGGCAAGACCGGACGTCCCCCTACGTATTTATCACGCCAGTTCGATGGGCCTGATGATCTTATGCCTGGGGGTTGGCCCTCTGGCCCAGGTTGTGCCCGTTTAAATGACAGTACCTTGCCATATGTCCGGGTTGATTGCAGCGGCGGCAGATGGGTTGTCCATCCTCGTTGTTTCTGTCGCTGGGTCTTCCTCTGGACGATGGGATCCTCCTCTGTCGGTGCCATGGGACGTCCTCCGGACTGGTGGCCAGCTTGATCCTTCCTGGAGGAGAGACCTGTAAAGACTGCACAGTTCGGGTTAGCGCGGCTACGCTTTTAGTTAACTCTTGGACCTGATGGTGCAGGTCTGTAGCCGGGTTGTTGTCCAAAGCCTGCAGGCTCTGCAGACAAGGGCGCCGCCTCTTGATGATAGGTAATAGCAGGGCGCCGGTGGGTTACAGCGCTACCCGGTGCCGGTTCTCGGAGCACCCGGATGGCCCTGTCCTTGAACTTTGCAAAGTCTAAACCAGGGTTCTGCAAGGCCATTGCACGCAACTGGGTTCGGTGGGTGTTGGACAGCAGACCCTCAATGAATTGCTCAGTTAACAGTTCATCTGCATTCGGCACACTGTCAGGGCCTGCCTGTTTAATGGCTCCCAGGGCCTCTTGCAAACTCAAAGCATAGTCTCTTATACTGTCTTGGGCCCGCTGCTTGCACCCATAAAATCTCATTTTGATCTCGGCTGAGGTGCGGGTATGAAAAGTGTCCTTCAGACGGGCTAAGATCTCCTTCACAGTCTCCTTGTCCCTGACTGACCAGGACTTTACTTCGCGTTGGGCTGCACCGGTTAGCTGGCCTATCAATATGCTCACTTTCTGGCCCTCCATCAGGGGGTATACCTTAAATAGGCTGTACAGTCTCTCTTTAAAGTCGCTTAGGGTATGCGACTCCCCTGAGTATTGGGGCAGCCAGACCGCTCCGGGGATGTAAGGCATTGTAAATGGCATTACTGCGGCAGTGGCTGCGCTGGTGGTAGAGGGTCTCTCCGTGTCCGTCATCTTCCTCCCCCGTAGTTAAGTGTGGCCTACCTCCCGACGATCCTCTTCTGTAGGCGGTGGCTCCGCTGGTGCTGCTCCGGACGAAGACCTTGCGTCGCGTCCTGGTGATGTCAGCGTCGCTCTCTCTCCCTTCCAGGACCTTGCGCAGCGTCGGTGCGTGGGGCGGAGCTTCGGGTCTCGCGCGCTTTCGGCGTCCACGCCCCTCTTCTTCCCGCGCGGCGTCCGATGGCGGGAAAACGACTGCGGATGGCGGGAAAACAGCTGCGGATGGCGGGAAACTTCTGAAGATGGCGGGAACCTTCACCACGGCAGGTATGACAGTCTTTTGAAGGCACGCAGTACCCGGTGGTTGCGGGCAAGAAATCCTGCCGACTACGCCAAAGTTGACGCGCCCCCTGGGCCGAGTGTGCGCGTGTGTGGGATACCCGGAGCCGGGTCTCTGGGGGTTGTAGTCTCCGTGGCGGCGACCCGGTCCCGTGGCTCAGGGTGGTCAAGCCAGTGGCAGTCTTTATAGGGTTTTTGTGGTTTAATGTCCGACTACGCCACCCGTGGATTGCGGTCAGGGTGTACCGCCACTGTGAGACAGTCCGCTGAGGCTGGTGTGGTGTGCGCAGCTAAAGATGGGATAACTCCTCACAGGAAGAGTATGGCCTCAGGGCAGGGAATGTGAATGATGGGAGTGATGGTGCACGGGTGTCCCAGTACTAGTAGTGCTGTATGCGGTGAGAAAGCAGGAACGACTCAGAGTCTTTGCAGTGCAGTTCAGGGTCTTTACTGATGATATTAAGGCAGACCCTCCCGGGAGTACTGGCTAGGATAAGGGGCCTGGTCAGTCTGCGAGCAAGCAGGAGTTCCCCTGGCCAGGTGGAGTTGTAGGTCTCCCCGTCTATCTGCACTCTTCCTGGCTACCTTGCTGTAAGCGAGTGGAAGTAGCCCACGTCCCTGAGTATACCGTGTGGTGCTCACCCGTATGGCTGGTGACTTGGAGCCTTCTGATAGCCACCGCTCCTCGATGGCGGTGCTGGTCCCTTCCTTGTGACTGAGCCTCCAGGCTTCTATGGCCAGAGGACCTGGAATCCCCTACCGGCTGGGTTCTGCTGCTGGACTTAGAGGTTCCCACAGCCTCCGACTCCGTTGTCCGGTAGTTGGATTCTTCTGCCAGGGCGAGCTCTGCTCAGCTCCAGCCCCTGGTCTTTGGCTCCTGCCCCTACAGAGCTCCTGCTGTAACTCTCCCTGTGTCTGGAACTGTCTCCAGGCTCTGACTGACTAATCCCGCCCCAGACACAGTTTATAAGGGCAGATTCCTCCCCTCCCAGGTCTGGGCAGGAAGTGTTGCATGCTTAAGGGCTCCTGACCAGAGAAACCTCCCACTTGCTGTCAGACATAATATTTCTATTACTGTGGTAACCAGACCCCTGGGGTGCCACACAAGCACCCTCATTGCCCGGGGCAGTGCATAAACAGAAAGGTTCTGATAAGAAGGCTGTTAGTGTCAGTCGCCAGCAGTAGTCTGCAGATTGCGTCGGACACTGACCATCTTCTTCACTCCTATATCTGATTGCAACAGCTGGATTTTCTTAGATGCCATTGTGAACATCGATCTTAGCTTCTAAGTGGTTTGTCATCCTGATGCTTTATTTAATAGCAGCTAAGGGGGCTCAATTTTGACCTTCGCTATGGGACCACCAGATTTCTATCTTTGTCCGTGCCCTGAGATATCAGGGACGGTGTGGGTGCCCTGTAAATCCCTGACAATCTCACTAGCTAGTACGTACTGTGATGCCTTGTACTGTAATACAGGTTTGCTCTTTGCCCAGCTTTTTTTTCTTATTATTACCTGTCAACCTTTCTTCTCGTTTCTGCTGCTGCTTGCCATAAATAACTTTGGACAGCTATTCTGGGAGCCATGATTGCCTGGATTGCCAGTACACATGCTCATGTTATGGATTGAAATAAACTGATAGGAGGGGGAAGTTAACTTCCTGTTTATGAACAAAGTCTTAAAGGGATTGTCCATCACTAAGGTATCATCAATTCAGCTAAGTTCTCAATTGAGCAGAGCAAGTGGTGCACAAATTTATAACAATTCTATGGATGAAATAGAATGTCCAGAAGTCTCCATATATTCTGCTTCAGTCTTACAGATGACTCGCCCCCTGGGCCGTGGGGTACTCAAGACTGGGTCTCTAGGTTGCGCGGTGCTGATGGGTGTAGTAGTGGCAACCCGGTCCCATGCTCAGGGTATGAAGCTGAAATGGTGGCAGTCTCTTTATATATATATATATATATATATATATATATATATTCATGTGAAAGTCCGACTACGCCACCCGTGCATTGCGGTCAGGGATAACCGCCGCTGCAGGACAGACCACTGGGGCTGGTGAGCAGCACAGGAATGGTATAACTCCCCAGGGGAGGAGTGTAGCCCCAGGGCAGTGTAGGTGGATGTTGGGGGTGACAGTTACGGCCGCGATGGTCAGAATGCAGAGTCTGCTTAAACAGTTCAGGGTCTTTATTATAACAGATGGTAATGACCCAACAACAGTACCGCCCAGAAGGGGGCCTGGATGTCTGAGAACACTCGGGAAGCCCCTCTGGTCAGGGTGAGGGTGTAGGCCTACCGTGCTCTCTATGTTCTTTCTGACTATTCCCCTCTTAGTGGTAAAATAGCCCACGTCCTTGAGCGTGTCGTGTATTCTCACCCGTATGGCTTGCAACTTGGGCTCCTTTTAACTCTGGCCTCTCTTGGCTTTGCTGGTCCCTTCTGTTGTGGCGGAGCCTCTGGGCTTTTTAGGCCAAAGGACATGAAATCCCTCGCAGATTGGTTCTCTGCTGCTGGACTTAGAGTCTTTACAGCCTCGGACCCCAATGTCCGGTAGGTAATTCTCCCTTTCTGCCAGGACAGGCTCTCAGCGCCGTATGTCCCTGGCTAGCAGTTCCTCCACTGCCTCACGACCTCCTCAGCCTGCTGCTGACCCTTACTCTCTGGGCCTAGACTCCGTCACGGTCTCAGGTCTCCCTGGTCTCTCTAACCCTGCCCCCAGTTCCAGCTTTTATAGGGCAGCCTGCTCCCCCTACTGACCTGGGACAGGACATGCTGCATGCTAATTGTCCTTAACCAGGGAACCTCCCTCCTGCTCTCAGACACAGCCTTTATTATTTGTGACATCCAGGCCTGGGGTGACACACAGACATGTCAGTGATTGGCTGCAGTGGTGACGCTTTGCTCGCTACTGTGAACAGTGATTGGGTGCAGCGTTCATATACCTGTCCATAACAGAAGAGAAAGCTCGGAGACCGGTGGTGGACTGGAGAAGGTTAGAGAGAGGCAAGGGATTGGAAGGTTCGTTTTGTAGATAGCATTTTTTATTTTTAGACCGCACTGGAAAAGTGGTGCGCACAACACCTTTAAAAGTGTTCAGCACTAAAAAAAAAACAGGGTCCACTTTTTGCCAATGCCACCCTTTTGCATAAGCTTTTTCTGGTATTGCAGCACATCCCTTATAAATGAATAGGACTGAGCTGAAATAAGATGGACAAGAAAGGTACTGTGTTTAGGGAAAACATATCTTCAAATAGTCTCTTCAGAGACGAAGAGCACTGGAGCTGTAATGCCATGTTTTGAGGGTAGCAATACTAAAAGTCATATCTACCCTTTAATGAGCCTTGCCACATGACTTAGGATAAGAAACCAAACCAGACACTCCACTATAGACTTGTGTTTTGGGGATTTTGACTCTCATCTGTGCAAAAAAGGAGAACTAATTTGGCTGGGTGAGAGGCCTCTGACAGGGGGTCTAAGATGTAAGATTTCTCCTTATGGAAAGTGCCAATTGGGTGTAAGGAGACTTATAGGCCATTCAATGTTCCACTTAGATTTTACATATGCAACTAGCCTCTTTAGAGAGGAAGAGATCACACAGAATCTCTAATGCCACCTATTATAAGTAGCAATCCTAAAAGTCCATATCGATCCATTAAAAGGTCTTGCCACATGAGTTAGGATAAGGCCACGGCTCACTATCAGTACTTGGTCAGTATTGAGTCAGTATTTTTTCTCAAGAGTGGGAGCCAAAACCAGGCGAGGAACAATCAGAGAAAAGGTATAATAGAAACAAGTCACCAATTCTGCATTTATCACCCACTCCTGGATTTAGCTCCCACTCCTGAGAAAAAATACTGGCTGAATACTGACCAAATACTGATAGTGGGGCCATGGCCTAAGAAGCCAAATCAGACCCCCCCATTTGCAGTCACATGTTTCAGGGTGTTTGCCTCTCATCAGTATAAAGCAAAACTCTGAGGCCTCTGACATGGATATAAGGGGGAAAGTTTCCAATACTACAGACAGCCCGAGGACTACGGTGGCATTGTGTTCAATTCTAATTATAGCCAACTCCTTTAACAAATATAATTTCAACTACTGTGCGACATGTCTGTGACGCGCCCCCTGGGCCATGGGGTACTCGGTGCCGGGCCGGTCGTTGCTAGGGGAGATGTCACAGTAGCGGTGACCCGGTCCGTGACCCAGGGCGGTCAATCAAAAGGGGAATATTTACAGGGGATTTATAGTTCTTTATATAAAGTTCGTGACGCCACCTGTGGTATGCGGATATGTGGAGCCGCCGCTGCAGTGCAGAACCTCTGGAGCTGATGTAAATGCAGCAGGTTTGGTTTAGCTCTCCACAGGTAGAGCTTGGCTCCAGGGCTGGGTAGATATTGTAAATGTTGCTGGGCGTTGTAGTGCAGTGTAGTGCAGGGGGTGATGGCGCAGCAGTAATTCACAGAGACAGTGGGGTGCAGTCCTCAGAGTTTACTCACAGTTGTTAAGTTCCTCAGGTTGCACTGTACAGGTTACAGCCTCCTACGTCGCGCTGCATTCACCAGGCAGGGGTTCAGCAATCTCTCAGGTAATTCCAGAGCACTTAACGGGACCCCTTTCTGTGTGCCTTTCTCAGTCGTCTTCCTGCGCTGGCTCTCACCCTCCTGCCCTGTGCCTCACAATCAGTGTCCCAAGCCGGTAGCCTCGGGTCTTGTTGGGCGACCTGCAGTCCCCTGGACTCTCTGTGGCCACCTTTTTGGTGATGTAATTGTGGCTGTGGCAACTGCACCTTGCAAGTATAGCAGCCTCCGGTTTCTAGCTGAGCCTTGTAGTTCTCCACTAGTTTAGGGGCCGGTCCCCTCTGCGGCTTGATCCTTCCACACCTGGTAGATTCGGGCGTACGGGTGGCCTCCAGCACTGCCCGTACCCCTAGGATCCCCTCGTTCCTCCTGGAGCCTACCTTCCTGCTCCTCTCTCTCTCTCTCTCCCCCTCTTCTGGGCCCCTCTCACTAGGCCCACTCTGGAGCAGAGCTCGTGCAGAACCCCTGCTCCCCTCACTTTCCTCCTCCAACTGACCACACTCTCTCAAGATGGCTCCTCATTTTATACAACTCCTTCACAAGTGCTCCCCTGATCTGTTTCCTCCACCCACACCCACTACATGGTTCCCCCCTCACTTGGTTACCCTCCACTCCAGCCAGGCACCAGGGACTGTGCTCTCCCTTAGTAGCAATCTCGCCCTGCCCTACCGAAGTGGATGTGTTGGATACAGGTGTTAGGGTCCCGGGCAGCACTCTATCCTTACCTGAGAGTGGGATACCACACCTCTGGGTGAGATACAGTACCTCTGTGGAGACTGAACCCTCAGGGGCGCCACATCTGCATTTCACTCAGTGAGGATTTTGGTGCTGAGAACCCACTGATTGCTAAAACGAAGAGATAGAAGCGCTTAGCTGGACACCATGTCTATTAATTTCTGATGAGGTCTTAACGGGGAGTGGAATGAGTGGAGTATGGGTTTATACAAAGTCTGATGACTTTTTATAAATCTGCACACTCAATTCGCTCTGCAGTGAGAACTGATCAGAAGTGATCAACTGAGCGCTCGTTCCCGTTTGCATCAGCTATCATTGGCGGTGAAAACATCTGATGTGTCACTAAAGGCGTTTTACATATGGCTCTATTGTTGGGGGTTGATGAGTTGTTGATCATTTTTGGGTGAGTCCCATTGCAAGAGTTAAAGGGGTTGTCCCCTTTCAGAAAAGTGCCCTTAGTAATTAAAAAAAAATTGTGCTTTACTTACCCTATGTGGTTCCAACGCTTAGTCTTGGAGGCTTCTCTTGTCTTCAGTGCTGATGTCACGTCGCAACTGAGCTCCACCCAAGCATGCGGTACAAGCCGCTCAGAGCCGCTGATCTCACTGATTGGCTGCTGTGACAGCGCAGCAGCCAATCAGTGATCTTAGGGGCCCTAAGTGGCTCCTGTCATGTACTTCACCAGAGCTGCAGCTCTGCGGACGTGAGATGAGTTAGTAGAAGCCACCAAGACTCAGCACTGGACACAGGAAGAGTAAGTGAAACACAATGTGTTTTTTTTTCTACTACGGGCACTTATAGGAAAAACTTTCTGAAACTTTATGACTTTAGATAGTTTTCCCCTTTAAAGAGAACTTGTCACCAGAATTTACCAATATAAACTAAAGCCACCACCTTTAACTGCTCTACTAGTGCAGTCCATCAACCTGAATCTAAGCCCCCAACTGCCCTGCATATGCCCAAAAATACTTTTAAGGGCGCAGTTAGACGGCCGTATAACATGGACGACGATCGACTCGCAGTACACAGACTTTCGGGCTGCTCTCCTGGCCCAAGCGTGTCCGAGCATTGCAATGCAATCATCTTCAGTGTTGAACGGTCGTCTGACTGCGTCCTTATACTTCTGGTATTTGGCGCGCTCTGGTCTGAGGGGGCGTCTTTTTTTTCTTTTCTCAGCGCCTCCTCAATCCCTGCAGCTGCCGTCCTCCTGGCTTGATTGATGTGGATGACGTGTCCTAGTGTTTCATCCACAGTTCTCTGCAAACCTTGCGCCTGCACAATTAAAGTGCAGACCTGCGCTGGCGCACCACGTGCGGAGAAAAGACCTAAAATGCAACATCACCTATTAACCAGAGCTGAAGTTGTCACCTGTGACTGCACATTACAGAACCTTAGTTAGGCAGTGCAAAGTGCTTCAACTGCGCAGGCGCAAGATTGGCAGTCAACTATTGATGACGTCATGAACATTACTCAAGCCAGAAGGACGGCACCTGAAGGGATTGAGAAAGTCTATTGCACCAGAAATATAAAATGTATTTTTTTGGCATATGCAGGTAGAGTTGGGGCTTAGATACAGGTCGATGGACTGCAGCAATAGAGCAGTTAATGGTAGTGGCTTTAGTTTATATTCGGAAAACCAGACGATAGGTTCCCTTTAAGAAATGGCAAGGGTGAACTGATATTCTTCATTATCCATGAAGTTGAGTACATTCTGCTTATAAATGCGGAAACCCCGAAGTATCAATCATTGTCCGCGTTATTGTACTTGCTTTTAGCGTGTAATCTTCTCTCCTCTTTGCGGAGCGCATGTTATAAGTTAATACAGTAACTGCCGATGACATTTGCTTGTTAAACGTCCATCTGCTCCTCTTCGAAGGACTCGGGAACCTGCGGTTATCTGGCATGGCGTATGTGCATGGTGAACAATGACACAGATCGCTCATAAATCTTTATAGCACCTGCTGTGTGGATCAATCTTTTATATATGCAGCCGCTGTGAAAAACCAAGTCACGGCAGAAAATTTATAACTCCTTCCTCACTCCAGCCATCTGCGGACAGGACACTAG
Source organism: Phyllobates terribilis (assembly GCF_046119375.1). NCBI lineage: Eukaryota > Metazoa > Chordata > Amphibia > Anura > Dendrobatidae > Phyllobates > Phyllobates terribilis. The sequence continues at coordinate 94,669,298 of NW_027362765.1, forward strand.
GAATAAAAGTGTAAGGTTATTACAATGCGGTGGTGGACACATCTGGTCTTGTTTAATCTATAAACTGAGCCACCGGTGCACAAATGTTTATTTTTGCTTATGGTTATGGAATTGTGCAAGCAAGTAAACAAATGGGTGTTGCAGTTGAGGAGTTCAAGAGGACCTGTCACTAGGTCAAAAGTGTCTTGTTTTTGCCTTTATTTTATTTCTGTTGCTCCCCTGAGATTGCCATTTTTTATTTTTTTTTTTAAATCCATTATACGGGTCCAGAGATTTGGGCCTTTTTTATTTAGTGCTGATTTTTATAATCTTTATAAGGAGGCGTGGCTCACAGGATAATTATGCAGAGTAACATAAAGACACGCCCCAGAGGATCCTGTAGACCACGCCTCCTTGAAAAGAACGTAATAATTGGCCCATATTTCTGGAACTGTATGTACAAATATATGAAGGGACAGTACAGAGATCTTTCTAATTATCTTTTTACATCATCGTCTAACGATGACAAGGGGGCATTCTCTACGTCTAGAGGAATGAAAATTTTATCATCATAATAAACAGCAGCTATTTATTGTATGAGCATTGAGACTATGGATTCTTTATTGCACGAGTAGTGAGATTATGGATTCTTTACTGCACAAGCAGCGACACTATGTATTTTTCCCTCTGCGAGTAGTGAGATTTTGGATTCTTTACTGTACAAGCATTGAGTGTCACGGGTGTGTAAGAAGTGACAGACAGTCACCCTGCAGTTGGTTGCAGGAGATTTCAGACACCCTCTTAGAGGCTGTGTCTAGGACTCAGCGGCTACCTTCCTCTGGCTAAGTATCACTCTGCAGTGTTCCAGAGGGAGGTGTCAGCGATATTCATTACTCCTTGTGAAGGTTTGAGCAAGAGCAGTACTTCTTCCTCTCTGGTGTTGAGGACGTGTGCGCAGTTCTCTGGAGTCATCTAAAGCTTAGCTATTCCCCTTTGTTTGTCCCCCCGCTTGTATTTATGTTGCGTACAAAACATGGAGTTATAATGCCGCACTTTTGTTGTTGGTAAATGTGAATCCACCTCATATAATGACACTTCAATCGGTCAAAATCTGCAGCGGAGACTAGCGTGTCCGCTACAGAAGTTGACATGCTGCGGGTGAGTTTGGGTACATGGCCACGGTCAGGAGCCGCTGCAGGTTTGACGCTGCGTGTTTATACAGCGTCAAACCCGCAGCGTCCAGATGTTACAGCATAGTGGATGGGATCTCTAGAAATCCCATGTTCACTATGCGTGCATCAGAGGCTGCGAATAACCCGCGGACACTGATATGCGGCGCGTCTTTCAGGACAGCAGCATGTCAAACTCTCTTGTGGAGTCGCTTGTCTTAGCAAAAGAAATTTGACCACTATAATGTATAGAATGCGGTAAATCCGCATGGTTCAGTGAACACATGTCGATTTACCTGCATTCAATAGAATGCAACATTTTGGACGCAGCAAAAATTGGCATCCAAAGCGGTGCTACGTCTGAATTATGGGCACTAAGCCTAAAATTAAAAAAAAAATTGGCTTGGGCTCCCGCCTCATTTTTATAACCAGCAGAGGGAAAGCCGACCACTGGGGGATGATATTATTAGCCGCGGAAGGGGCCATTAGCCAACAATTTTCCATGGCTATTAATAACAGCCAACAGCTGTTTGTTTAGCCTTTACTGGCTAGATCACAGGGGGACCCCAGAAAAAAATTGATGTGGGGTCCCCCTATAAAATTGAGCCAGCAAAGGCTAAACTAGACAGCTGCGGGCTGATATTAATAGCCATGGAAGGGGCCATGAATATTTGTCCCTCCGCGGCTATTAATATCACCACTCAGCAGTCCCAGAAATGGCACATCCATAAGATGCACCAAATCTGGCGCTTAGCCTCGCTATTCCACACTGCCCTGTAGCGGTGGCAGGGGTAATGGGGTTGGGGTTCACGTCAGCCTTGTATAGGCGGCTGACGAGAAACCCAGGTTAGTAATGGAGGGCGTCAATAAGACGCCCCCATTACTAACTGCGTGGTAAAATGGTCGCCATTTTAAAACACCATGAAATAAAACACACATGGTTCTACAATTTTTTTTTATTACATGCCTCTGCAAAGCCCTCGATCTCCTGAAAAAAACTTAAAAAAACAAACAACAGCAAACACGATCACGACTGTCCCACGACGATCCGGATAATTTCTACAGCTGTGACATCAGCAATCACTGATGTCACAGCTGTAGAATACAGCAATGTATACTGACAGGGGTGTAAAATCACCCCCTGTCAGTATACAGTGCTGCAGGGGGTCACTGGAGTTCATCAGCTGAAGATCAGCTGATGAGCCCTGGTGAGCTAGAGACCGTGGGAAACTTCTTGTGACCATCGCGTGACCATCAGGTGATCAGTGACGTCACCGCAGGTCTTGAAAGTACACTGCGGGGCACGAGCCCGCGCCCAGCAGTGTACAGAGAGCCGCCGAAGAGACGACATCGCAGAGGACGACACCGGGGGCCGCCGGACAGGTGAGTATGAAGTTTTTTTTTAATATTTACTTTTTTATTCCTTTTTAACTGCCGCTGGCGCGCGGGCTGGGAGGAGCAGGCTGCTGCTTCTCCCATCCACGTTGCTCTCACTGTTATCAGCCAGAGCAGCGATCGGATGAGAGAAGTACCAGCTGCGGCGCGATTCCGGTGCGATTTTGCGCCTATTGATTTACATTGAAACACACTAAATCTGCATGTATAAATATTATACTTGCGAGTTTGCTGCGATTCAATGCAAGTCAATGGGCGCGATTCTCTACTGCAAAAACAGTGAGACTATGGATTCTTTACAGCACAAGCTGCGACACTATGTATTTTTCACTCTGAGAGTAGTGAGACTTTGGATTCTTTACTGTACAAGCATTGAGACTATGGATTCTTTACTGCAAAAGCAGCAAGACCATGGATTCTCTACCCTACGAGTAGTAAGACTATGGATTATTTAATGTAAGAGCAGTGAGACTATGGAATCTTTACTTTACAAGCAATGAGACTATGGAATCTTTACTGCACAAACAGTGAGACTATGGATTCTTTATTGTACAAGTAGTGATACAATGAATTCTTCACTGTACAAGCAGTGAGACTATGAATTATTTACTGCACAAGCAGCGATGGATTCTTCACTCTGCGAGTAGTGAAACTTTGGATTCTGTACTGCACGAGTTTTGAGACTATGGATTCTTTACTGCAAAAGCAGTGAGATTATGGATTCTTTACTGCACAAGCAGCAAGACTATGGATTCTCTACCCTACAAGTAGTAAGACTATTAATTCTTTACTGTACGAGCAGTGAGACTATAGAATCTTTACTGCATAAGCAGTGAGACTATGGATTCTTTACTGTACAAGCAGTGAGACCGTGGATTCTTTATTATATGAGCATTAAGCATATGACTCTCTTCTACATTATGTTGTAATGCTCGGTTCACTAAACAAGTTCAAGGAGGACCTATTCTTGAGAAATGTATTACAGGTGATAAGTACTAATTTTCTGTGATGAGATCCAGGGAATTAGTCTGATTACCATATTTGCCTAACATGGGGCAATTAGGTTTTGCCTTATGGGTTTTTTGTCTCCTTTGGAAAAAAACATTAGGATTAAAGGTTGAATTTGACTGATTTGCGTCTTCTTTCAACCTTAAAACTATAAAACTACCAGACCCACTTTGTGACACAGTTCGTAGGGCTCTTCCTGCAAATTCGAGACTGCATGGAAGTATCATAAGACCAACTTTTTAGCAAGATCCTGAAAAAAATGCTAGATTTTTTAAACTAATGCCCTGCATCTTTTTAGAGGGCATAGTTATCCATTCTGCAGGGAAAATAGCTATAGGGTACAGAGTTAGCAGTTAGAGCCAACCCCTGAGGTCTGAGGGAGCCCATAGACCTCTATGCTACATAAACACACAAGTATTAAAAATGGCACTTTGTAGGTGGGCAGCTGGTTACACATTTTGCATCGGGGTCCATACATACCCCTCCAATTGAGCAATGTCATTACTAAATTGACTCTCTAAATTAAATTTTCCTTTGAATGTTCCTTTAAAAGAAAAATACACCTCCACACTAGGATTTTAATGGCAGTTACCCATTCCTACTCAAAAATGCAGATATTTTTTTTCCGGCACTTGTATAACAAAAATGTTTTTCTGGCTCCTAAACTATTAATTATTGTGTGCTGTACGCCCACTCCTCTTTGTACTGTTGTATTACATTCTGGCATATCTCAACATCTTATTTAAATAAGGTTATCAAACATGACAACAAGCTTTAGTGACTTTGCATTGCTGATTCCAGAACTTGGATGTTGCTGAGTCACGCTCGCACAATTGGCAGGGAATAATTGGAGAGTCGCCAGCCCCATTTGGAAGTTGGCAGCACCCGCTGCCCTTTTGTTTAGGTGCCCATGCGAGGAGCGTGTTTAGCATGCAGCAGAATCAGCATCGGGGCTTTCATCAGGATGATTGGTGCTCTGCTCTACAGCTGGACGTATCCCCCCCCTTCTTTCCTATCCTAGCGCTTGTCTTTATTATAAACGCTCTCCTCTTGATTACCATAACAATAAGGCACCGTGCCAGCCAGACTGACGGGAGACTTCTGTCAAGGTCATTCTCTCCTATGTCGGTGTTGATGAAGAAGCAAGGTCTTATTTTTTGAATATTCTTCATCAAATGACTGTTAGCAGCATTGGTATTTTTTAATTTAAACATTTTTCTAAATGATTTGGCCATTTTGGAAAACATCTAATTGACACAGGTCAAGCATTAATTGAACTCCACATCTTGGTCTTTCATGCAGCTCCTCAATTGCATCTTGCAAAAGGTGGAAGAAGCACTTCAAGTGCCTTGTTTAATATGTTGTTTCGCGGACTGATAGATGCCCCTTTTCAGAAAGGATATGTTAAAGAAGTGTTTATAGAAAAATCATAGATAAAACACCAGTGAATTCCATAGTGTAATGAGGAGAAATCACTATACACTCTTATGTCATATCTTGGTTCTTACTTTACCTTTCCTCTTGTGGCTGCTTACCACTGAACCCCTTGTCCTAAGCCAAGGTGTGTCACGTTCATGTTTACATTTGGCGTAGGCGGTATATTGGGAAGAGAAGATGGAAAGGTTACCCCCATCCTCTGGGACATTGTAAACCAAATTGAGGAAACACCTTGATGAGAAAAGTGGCAGAGGAATAGGCAATAAAGCACTTGTTAAAAATGTGGAGAGTACACAGGCTAATAGGACACAAACCCTTTAAGAAGAACTGTTTGGGGGACAAAAGGGCACAAACATAGAGCAGTGTCACCTGGTAATGATAGTGAGAGGCGCGTGCGCTCACCTGGCTGGGTTGTGTGAAGGCACATCACTTGTAGACGAGTGTAACTGTTGCTGCAGCCTTGTGGCTGAAGGAGAAAAACTTCTTCCAGATGAATAATAGTAGAGGAGGACGATGCCACGCTGAAGGGGCTGCACTGCGGTAAATGAGAAGCCTCTTGTGTTCCAAAATAGTTCTTTATTGTCCCAACAAGTTTCAGGTCCGAACCGGCACCTTTCTCAAGATAAAACAACAAATATGATATGAAATATGATTTTTGCTTTTTTTATCTTGAGAAAGGCACCGAAATGTGTCGGTACAATAAAGAACCATTTTGAAACACAAAAGGCTTCTCATTTACCACAGTGCAGCCCATCCAATGTGATATTGTCCTCTTCTACTAAACCCTTTAAGATGACTGACCAGATCGGTTATAGTGTCAGGAAGTGCCACACAGTGTGCAGAGAGGTGACAGCCTGGTGCTGAGGACGGGTAAGGTGAGAAAGTGGGGGAGATTGTAAGCATGTGGGTGCTGCTACGTGTATTCCGATAATTTTATGTGGAGAGACTATAGAAAAGAGCAAGGAAGGGCACAAGAAAGGAAGAAATCCCATGTTAATATATAAACCAGAATCTAGGTGTTATACTTGTTACTGGAGACTTTGCCTTGTAAGAAACCGTTCAAGTGGTTTGCCTCTTCATGAGAAACAATTTGCGTGATGTGCAATGAGTAACAACCAACATGTATATGTGGCGCCTGTGTCTATAGCACCACAAAATGCCTGCATGAGTAATATAATTCATATGTATTGCCAGCAATGGTGAGGGATAAGTTCTCTGCTGTTTTCATTACATACACATATTGTTACCCAATCCATTACTGGAGGACTGTACACTTTTGTCGAAACCAGGAAGTTGTGCACGATCCCTTAGAGAGGGGAGGAGGTACTTGAGTTGTAGCTGTAGTGTGAGGAAAGCAGCATCATGGAGTTCTCTTTGCAAGGGAGAGAAGTGCACTCTCTGCATGTATAAGCTGCACAAGGCAGGGTCCAGTCCCTAGAGCACAGAGATGTCCAGAGTCTGTGCTAAACTGTGAGTCTGCTCGGTCTTCATATAACGAGCAGTGAAGTGTTTACCCGGGAGCTCAGCAACCGCATAGAGTCAAAGACACTACTGCAAGAGAAGGTGAGTGTTCTGACAGGATTCATGTTGCCTGCTCACTGGAAGGGATCACAGATCCAGTAACTGTTCACCTTGGACCCCTGGGGATCCAAGGATTCGTCTATGTAACGGGTCCGGGAGGCGGACTGTAACGGGTCCGGGAGGCGGAACCTCTGAGCTACTATACAAGGGGGCGGCCCTTGTAAGGGAGCGGGTGGCAGTCTCTGGGTGAACGGACAGGGAGTTACGGCAAGTGATCAGGGCAGTCTCTGGGTAAGGGGTAGGTACGACCTGTGATGGCAGAGCCTCCGGGTAGGCTAGCAGGCAGGTGGTAGATGTGTGCTCCCAGGTGAGCAAGCGAGAGTCTCTGGAATAGCAGGTGGTCACGGCACGTGACGGCGGAACCTCCGGGCTGGCAGGCAGGTAGGTAACGGAGAAGCGCTCCCAGGTGAGCGGGCAAGAGTCTCTGGAATAGCTGATGGTCACCGCACGTGACAACGGGACCTCCGGGCTGGCAAGCAGGCAGGTAACGGAGATGCGCTCCCAGATGAGCGGGCAAGAGTCTGGAGTAGCTGGTGGTCACAGCACGTGACAACGGAGCCTCCGGGCTGGCAAGCAGGCAGATAACGGAGAAGCGCTCCCAGGTGAGCGGGCAAGCTGGTCCATAGACAGACTGACCGGAGTAGTAAGGCAGACCGTCGGACCTCAGGCAAGCAGGCAGGTAGCTGATGTGCGCTCCCAGGTGAGCGGGCAAGTTGGTCCTTAGACAGACTGACCGGAGTTGTAAGGCAGACCGTCGGACCTCAGACTGGCAGACAGGTAACAAGTATTCAGGCAGGAATCAGGCAGGTAACTGGCAGGTACTGGCAGGTAACTAGCAGGAAACTGGCAGGAAACTGGCAACGGGACCTGAGGGCTGAAGCACAGGTGAGACACAGGTGCAAACAACATTGCTCGGGCACCTCCATTTTGGAGGAGGTGCCTTATATATGATGAAGTCCTCCGGCCATTGGCCGGGGACTCTTTAGGGCGGCGCGCGCGGCCCCTTTAAGAGGAGGGGAGCGCGCGCGCGCGCGCCCTAAGCACAGGGGCCGGGAAGGAGCGCGCGCTGAGAACAGAGCAGGAGGAGGACGCCGGGACGGAGCGCTGACAGCAGAGCGGGGGGAGGAGGCCGGGCACGGAGCAGAGCGGTGAGAGGAGCAGCGTCCCTGCCTAGCAGAGGGCAGGGACGCCGGCACTACAGTACCCCCCCCTTTAGGCCCCCCCTTTTTTAGGCCAGACAGAAATTTAGCTAGGATGAGAGGGGCATGGATGTTCTCCCGGGGCTCCCACGTTCTCTCCTCAGGACCAAACCCCTTCCAATCTACCAGAAAAAAGGTCTTTCCTCTTACCCTTTTGGTGGCAAGAATGTTCTCTACCTCAAACTCGTCCTCAGCAGAAACCGGAGCAGGAGGCGTACCTGTAGACTTGGAAAAAGAGTTAAGTACCACAGGTTTGAGGAGAGACACATGGAAGGAGTTAGGGATCCGTAAGTTGGCCGGGAGTTTCAATTTATAGGCCACCGGGTTGATCTGACTGATGACCTCCAGTGGGCCGATGAACCGAGGCCCTAACTTATAGGAAGGGATCTTGAGCCGGACATATTTGGACGAGAGCCAGACTTTATCCCCAGGGCGGAATTGAGGAGGGTCCAGACGTTTTTTGTCAGCGTGTCTTTTCATACGCTCGGATGACAGAAGGAGTGCGGACCGGGTACTCTCCCATATGGAGGAAAATTTGTTAACAAGAGATTCCGCAGCCGGATTGTCCGCCGAGGTGGAGACGGGAAACGGGATCCGAGGATGCTGACCGTAGACTACAAAAAACGGGGATTTGGAGGAAGACTCGCTCTCGTGATTGTTGTACGAGAATTCGGCCCATGGCAGGAGATCCACCCAGTCAGAATGGTGGGCATTAACGAAGTGCCGAAGGTAACTGGTCAGGTTCTGATTGATCCGCTCCACTTGACCATTAGACTGTGGGTGGTAAGCGGAGGAGAAGTCCAGGGTGACGTCCAGCAATTTACAAGTGGCTCTCCAGAAACGGGAAGTGAACTGTACCCCACGATCCGACACGATGTGACGGGGCAGGCCATGAAGACGGAAGATGTGGCGGATAAAGTCTTTAGCCAGCTCGGGTGCAGACGGAAGACCTGGCAGTGGAATGAAGTGAGCCATCTTGGAGAAGCGGTCAGCGACCACCCAAATGACCGTACAACCGGCAGAGACGGGCAGATCAGTAATGAAGTCCATCGCTATATGCTGCCAGGGGGCAGCAGGTACTGGCAGAGGTAGGAGGCGGCCGGCCGGCAGGTGTCTCGGAACTTTGTTGCGGGCGCAGGACACACAGGCAGAAACAAAGTCTATTACATCCTTGTGCAGGTTAGGCCACCAGTAGTGCCGGGTAATAAGCTGGAGGGTCTTTTTCTGACCGGCGTGGCCAGCTAGTTTGGACGAATGACCCCAGTGTAGAATCTTCTCCCGATCAGGTACTGGTACGAACGTCTTACCAGGAGGAAGACGATTTAGACTCACGGGAGCCACCTGCATTACTCTGGCGGGATCGATGATATGTTTCGGATCCTCCTCGAGATCAGACACCAGAAAGGATCGAGACAAGGCATCCGCCTTGACGTTTTTGTCAGCCGGGCGAAAATGAAGGACAAAATCAAAACGAGCAAAAAACAAGGACCACCGGGCTTGGCGCGGGTTAAGTCTCTGGGCATGCTGGAGGTAAGCCAAGTTCTTGTGGTCAGTGTAAATTATTACCGGGTGAAGAGCCCCCTCGAGCAGGTAACGCCACTCCTCCAATGCCAGTTTGATGGCCAATAACTCTCGGTCTCCTATGGAATAGTTGCGCTCAGAGGAGGAGAAGAGTTTAGAGAAGAAGCCACAAGTTACCATCCTCCCGGAAGATGATTTTTGAGTAAGTACCGCTCCGGCTCCAGAGGAGGAGGCGTCAACTTCCAGGAAGAACTGCTTGTTGCCATCTGGGCGATGCAGCACCGGGGCGGAAGAGAAGGCCTGTTTAAGGGAAAGAAAGGCCTCCTCTGCTTCGGGTGGCCACTCTTTGGGATTAGTACCTTTACGGGTGAGCGCAGAAATTGGGGCCGTCCGGGAAGAGAAGTGTGGTATGAAGAGGCGGTAGTAGTTGGCGAAGCCCAGGAAACGCTGAATGGCCTTCAACCCCTCCGGTCGGGGCCATTTCTCGATGGCAGACAGTTTCTCAGGATCCATTTGAAGGCCGGTCTGAGAGATAATGTAGCCCAGAAACGGAAGCGAGGTCTGCTCAAAGAGGCACTTCTCAAATTTAGCGTAGAGATGGTTCTGCCTTAGCCTGAGCAGGACCTGACGAACGTCCCTCCGGTGAGTCTGGAGATCCGGAGAGAAGACCAAGATGTCGTCCAGGTACACCACTACGCAGGAGTAGAGAAGGTCCCGGAAGATGTCATTGACCAACTCTTGAAAGACGGCAGGAGCGTTACAGAGACCAAAGGGCATTACCAGGTATTCATAGTGGCCGTCCCGGGTGTTGAATGCCGTCTTCCATTCATCCCCCTGACGAATACGAACCAGGTTGTACGCCCCACGAAGGTCCAGTTTGGTGAAGATCCTAGCCCCCCTCAGACGATCAAATAATTCTGGAATGAGCGGAAGGGGGTACTTATTCTTCACCGTGATCAGGTTTAGGCCTCTATAGTCTATACAGGGACGGAGAGAGCCGTCCTTCTTTTTGACGAAAAAGAAGCCTGCTCCCGCCGGGGAGGTAGATTTCCGGATGAATCCTCTGGCCAGATTCTCCTCAATATATTCGGACATTGACCGGGTCTCAGCAGCGGATAAAGGATAGATACGCCCACGGGGAGGAGTAGTACCGGGTAGCAGATCGATGGGACAGTCGTATGGTCTATGTGGTGGTAATGTCTCTGCCTCCTTTTTATTAAAGACATCTGCATAAGACCAATAAGGAATCGGAAGTCCAGGTAGATTAGCTGGGGTAGGAGAGGGACGGACGGGATGGACGGGAACCAGGCAGGTTTTATGACAGTCTTGTCCCCAGCGAAGGACCTCTCCGGTTTGCCAGTCTAGCACGGGTGCATGTCTCTGGAGCCAGGGCAGACCTAGCAAGAGGGCGTGAGAGAGTCCAGGCAGAACATGAAAGGAGATACTTTCAGAATGCAGCATTCCCACCTGCAGGGTAATGGATTCGGTGATGAGTTGAATGGGGCGAGGTAAGAGGCCCCCATCCACGGCAGCGACAGACAAGGGTACAGCCAGAGGTTTGGTGGGGATGCGGTATTTCTCAACCAGGGACTGTGAAATAAGGTTCCCGGCTGCTCCAGAGTCAAGTTGGGCTAGTTCGAAATAACGGTTCTCCCCGTAGATGATCGAAACTGACAACAGCAGGGATGGAGAGGATTTATTCTTGTCTAGGTGGACCTCTCTGAGCGAACCTAGACACAGGCGTTTCCCGACCTCTTCGGGCAGGCACGGATCCGGTGCTCCTTACTGCCACAGTAGAAGCAGCTCCCCTCGGCACGGCGTGAGTCCTGACGGGTTTTGACCATCTTGGTCTGGTCGACCTGCATAGGCTCAGGAGAGTGTACCTGGGGAGAGATGGAGGGAATGACGGGTTTCTGGAAAGTAGGAGCTAAACGTGGAATCCTTCTCTCACGGGTGACCTCTTTGGCACGCTCCTGAAACCGTAGGTCAATTCGGGTGGCAAGAGTTATTAAGTCATCGAGAGTGGTAGGAATGTCCCGACCGGCAAGTTCATCTTTAATACGGCCGGACAGACCCTCCCAGAAGACGGAAACCAGAGCGTCGTTATCCCAGGCCAGCTCCGAGGCAAGGGTACGAAACCGTATGGCATATTGGCCCACGGTGAGACTCCCCTGACGGAGGCGTAGCAACGATGATGCAGATGAGGTCTTCCGTCCGGGTTCGTCGAAGACTTTCCGGAAAGCCGTGAGAAAAGCAGGCAAGTTGGACACCAGGGGGTCTCCTCTCTCCCATAGAGGATTCAGCCAGGCCAGGGCCTCCCCGGTGAGATGGGACATGATGAAGGCAATTTTGGCCCGGTCGGAGTTAAACTGGTAGGACAAAAGTTCAAAATGCAGGGTGCACTGATTCAAGAAGCCCCGAGCCTGGACGGGGTCGCCTCCGAAGCGAGGAGGTGCAGAAAGCCGGGGTCCGGGGTAGGATACCATAGTATTAGTGAGCAGCGGAGCCGCCGGATTGCAAGATATGGCACTGGCGGAGGTTGTTGGTGGATCAGACAGAGTGTTCAGGCGAGTATTAACATTCCGCAGGTGACCCAGGATGGCCTCCTGTTGGGACCTCTGACGGGACAGTTCAAGAGCGAGGTCCGAGAGCGAGGGAGCTTGGGTGCCACCGGGTTCCATGGCCCGAGCAAACTGTAACGGGTCCGGGAGGCGGACTGTAACGGGTCCGGGAGGCGGAACCTCTGAGCTACTATACAAGGGGGCGGCCCTTGTAAGGGAGCGGGTGGCAGTCTCTGGGTGAACGGACAGGGAGTTACGGCAAGTGATCAGGGCAGTCTCTGGGTAAGGGGTAGGTACGACCTGTGATGGCAGAGCCTCCGGGTAGGCTAGCAGGCAGGTGGTAGATGTGTGCTCCCAGGTGAGCAAGCGAGAGTCTCTGGAATAGCAGGTGGTCACGGCACGTGACGGCGGAACCTCCGGGCTGGCAGGCAGGTAGGTAACGGAGAAGCGCTCCCAGGTGAGCGGGCAAGAGTCTCTGGAATAGCTGATGGTCACCGCACGTGACAACGGGACCTCCGGGCTGGCAAGCAGGCAGGTAACGGAGATGCGCTCCCAGATGAGCGGGCAAGAGTCTGGAGTAGCTGGTGGTCACAGCACGTGACAACGGAGCCTCCGGGCTGGCAAGCAGGCAGATAACGGAGAAGCGCTCCCAGGTGAGCGGGCAAGCTGGTCCATAGACAGACTGACCGGAGTAGTAAGGCAGACCGTCGGACCTCAGGCAAGCAGGCAGGTAGCTGATGTGCGCTCCCAGGTGAGCGGGCAAGTTGGTCCTTAGACAGACTGACCGGAGTTGTAAGGCAGACCGTCGGACCTCAGACTGGCAGACAGGTAACAAGTATTCAGGCAGGAATCAGGCAGGTAACTGGCAGGTACTGGCAGGTAACTAGCAGGAAACTGGCAGGAAACTGGCAACGGGACCTGAGGGCTGAAGCACAGGTGAGACACAGGTGCAAACAACATTGCTCGGGCACCTCCATTTTGGAGGAGGTGCCTTATATATGATGAAGTCCTCCGGCCATTGGCCGGGGACTCTTTAGGGCGGCGCGCGCGGCCCCTTTAAGAGGAGGGGAGCGCGCGCGCGCGCGCCCTAAGCACAGGGGCCGGGAAGGAGCGCGCGCTGAGAACAGAGCAGGAGGAGGACGCCGGGACGGAGCGCTGACAGCAGAGCGGGGGGAGGAGGCCGGGCACGGAGCAGAGCGGTGAGAGGAGCAGCGTCCCTGCCTAGCAGAGGGCAGGGACGCCGGCACTACAGTCTACCAGAGGTATAATTAGCAGCAGGAAGGCTACACAACCTCACAGCAGAGAACCTGAACCCTCACCATGCAGGTCTGACCAAAACCCTGTTTGTGAACTGTATAAAAGCTTCTGGAACTGTTTGCAGAACTTCAGTAAAAGGTACAAACTGGTTATTACCCTGTCTAAAGCTAATTATTTCCCTGCTGTGTTATTCCTGCTCCAACTCCCCTGGGAGCCAGCCCTGGTTGGGAATGGTTAATCATCTGGCACTGCTCATCACCACCTAACTCCCAGGATCTTCATCAGTGCCTGGCCATACCAGGCCGAACATCCCAACTGGCATCACAAACCCTTTTTATTATTTTATTATTAACCCCCACAATTGATAAAATAGTCGCAGCAAATGCCCAAGATGGTGCAAAATTACACAGTCTCACCCTTCCGCTGGTTCGCCGGGAATAGATCAGCTGCGACTTTGAGACTTCCAGGGCCAACTACCTCAACCCATGGCCCCCCGCTTTTGGCGGGCACCCACAGAGAGGAGATAGCGGAAAGCTTTGGAAGCTGACCCGAGGGTCCCTCCCTGGCCTCTCCGAACAACTCAGTGGGTTCCAGGTGACCTCATTGTCCCACCTTGGCTTTCTCTGAGTGTCTCCATGGATTCCAGGTGACCAGATGGTCTCAACCTGGCAACCCCAAATAACATATCCATGGAGCCAGGTGACCTCATTGTCCCAACCAGGTTTCCCCAAATGTATCTGACGCGCCCCCTGGGCCAGTGTTGTTTGGGGGATACCCGGAGCCGGATCAGATGGGGGTTGTAGTCTCCGAGTGGCGGTGACCCGGTCCGTGCCCAGGGTGTCAAGCTCAGTGTGTGGCAGTCCTACAGATGTTGCTGGATGTTCTTTAATGTCGACTACGCCACCCGTTGATTTGCGGTCACTACGGCCGCCGCTGCAGCAGGGTCCGCTGAGGCTGGTGGTGTGTGTGCAGCTCAGGTAGTATAACCCCCAACGGGAGGGGTATAGCCTCAGGGGGTCAGTTGCAGAGGATGGTGGTTGTGGAGGTGCAGTGAGAGTGGTAATAAGACTCCGAGTCGGCTTGTGCAGTTCAGGGTTTTACTTACTGCTTTTGTGTTGGTCACTCCGGCCTTGAGTGACCACCCGAGCCGTGCTGCGTCCACCAGGTCCTGGACTCGGCCAACCCCCAGGTGATTCTGGAGCGTGGTCCTGAGCTCCCTTTCTGACTTGTCCTTCTCTCTGGCCTTCCCCACCAGGGATCCACCTAAGTCCGGCTCCCTCGGGCCTCTTGTTGGTAAACCCTTGTCTCTGGGTTCCCTGACCCTATTCTTGGTGTGCCTTCTGGGTGGATTTAGTGGGTGGTCGTGGCAGATCCTGCCCACGACCTCCGGTCTCTGGCTAAGGATTAGGGCCCTCCACCAGCTTGGGATCCGGTACCCTTGTGCCAACTCTTCACCCTCTGGTCTAATTTTGGGTTCTTGGAGTTCCCTCTTCTCCCCCTCTGGGTCCTTCCTTCTCCTCTCTCTCTCTCTTGGCCTTGGAGCTGGCTGAGCTGCTCTGCTTCTCTGACTCAACTCTGACAGACTGACCCTGATCTAAGATGGTTCCCACCTTATATACTCCCTCTATGTGTGAGCTCAGGTGACCAGCACCCAATGAGCTCCTAGCATTACCCAGACTGCTCCCCCTATCTGCCCCTACACTACTGGGATGTTCCACCCCCCTCCCACTCCAGCCAGGGACAGACACTGTCGTACCTGCACATTTTTCTAGTGGGAGTACCATTGGTCTGTCCCCCGGAAATGGGATGTATGTAGTGCATGCAGCCTACTGAGCTCAGTTCCACACTCCATCCTTACCCGGGAGTGGAATACCACACCTCTGGCTTGAGGCGTAATACCCCTGTAGCAGCCGAATCCTCAGGGTGCTACATTCCCCCCTGGTAAATCACAGCACGTCCTCGGGCTGTAAGATATAAAAACATCCAAAACATACAATTTTTTTTTCATAAACATAAACATATAAAACATCACATAAAACTTTTCATAAAAACCCTTCATAAATAACGTCCTTGTAAACACTCTTGCTCCTCCGGCCACGGTGCAACTTGTGACCGGGAAAAGCGCGACAGTCTCTTTAAGAAAAACAACAGTTTACTATAAAACCGGTAGGGGGCGCCTTAGGAAGCGCAACTATATACAAGGGGAATATGGCCGCTCTCAGTCCTCGGCCAGGTAATGGGAATAGGGACACACGGGTTAACAGTTCACTCTTGTCCCAACGGGGACTTATTTAAAGCAGCAACAGTTCACTGTACCCCGATGGGTAACTATTTACAGTCTCTTTACCGTACTTTAACGACGGCGTCCTCCTGCTCCTTCTTTGGATTTAGACCCGTCCGGGTCCTCCTGCTCCTCCTCACACCGCAGCTCCTCCTCCGTCAGGCGATGTACATGGAGGGCGTAGGGTCCTTTGGCACACTTGTGCCGGGTGAAGGTGACCTCGTCCCCTACGTACAGGTCACGACCTCTGTGTCCCTCCGGCAGATGGCTTTCTACGTCTCTGCGTGTGACAAAGACGTCGCGGGGGGTATGATGGTCTTTTATGAAGCCCCACCCATGCTGCAGGTTGAATTTAATCACAGTCCCGGTGGTACGGGGACCATGAGCTGCACGGGGGTTCCTCCTGGTCCGGCTCTTCTGCTCCGCGCTCCTTATCTGTGCTTGCTGTTCCCGGACCCGCCTCTCTCTCCGCTCCTTCTCGAAGACCTCGAGCTGCTGGCGGCAGCACTCTGTACTCTCCGCTGCGGCCGCCCGAGTCTCCTGAGTGAACCCCATGAGGTCTCCTCCGGTGGGGTCCCACTCAAACTGTGCCTCCTCTAGCGGGGGCTGGGTCCTCCTGACGGGCTTCGGAACCGGAATCAGGGGTTCATCTAGGGGTCTTTCTTTCCGGAGTCGGGGATGGTGAAACTCCGGTGGCCATATGAAGGGCTGCCCATCCGGGCACGTATGCTGGGCGAACAGGTCCTCACCCAGGTGCGGTACTTTAGGTGTTATGGGCGCTGTGGTGGTAGCGGCGCCCGGGTTGACCAGGCCTTGCGACCAGGCTTGGGGCACGCTAAAGGAAAAGGGCACCGTAAGAACGGCGGCGCCCGTGGTTACTCGGCCCTGCGACCAGGCTGGTAGCTCCGCGGAAGTAGGGGGCGCTGTTGGAATGGCGGCGCCCGGGTGTACTAGGCCTTGCGACCAGGCTGATGGTATTTCCTGCTTTGCCGCGCTCAGGGTCGAAGCGCGTGACGTCACAGGGGTCGCGGCCGCGGTTTCCGGTTGAGGCCTAGTCTGCGGCGGTGACGATGCAGCGACGGGCACGGCAGGGGGAATTTCGGTCTCTGCGACGGGGAGCTGGGGCAGGTACACGGTTTCCCGGCTCGGGGTAGAGACGTCCCCTTTACCTGCCTCCGTCCGTTCGGCTCCCTTCTCGGCGCCGTCTCCGGCCTTGAGTCCTCCTGCACCATCCTCAGAGGCGGTCTGTCTCCTCGTCTCGGGTGGCGTGCTCCGCTGACGGGTTTTGGTCCGCTGGGCCATCTCTCGGCTCCACTCCGCCAACGTCTCTCGCTGCACCCGGGCCATCCTCCGTGCGAGGCCCTCCAGCGCAGTCTGTGCACACTCCCGGTCTCGGGGGAGCTGTGCCAGGACCTCCACTAGGCCTAGTGGGGTTGTGGCTTGTAGCAGGCTCCTGACCACTGGGTCGGTGCTGCCTGACTCTCCCTCCATCTCCGGGTAGGCTCTCTCTGGACTCCTCTCCAGACTTCTTGTCTCCGGGTGCGCTCTCTCCAGACTGCTCCAGGCGACACCCATCTTTGCTCTCTTGTTCTGTCCCCGCCCACATTGAGGGTGGTCCCGGGGCAACTTTGTGATTGTCAGTTCCAGGGGCAGTTCTCTCACGCTGATGGACACTTCCAGCATCACAGTCTCTGTTGGTGGGCGCGGTTTCCGCTTTTGGCGCCATTCTTCGACCTGGCCCACGATGGGAGGTGGCCTTTTGCCACCCTCTGGCACGCCCATAATGGCGTCCGCTCTTCCAAGGCGGGAAACCTTTGGAAATGGCGGGAATCGTCTCCCAGTGGCGGGAAACTCCATGGATGGCGGGAAAAAGCTGCAAATGGCGGACAACCGGCGGGAAACGACCTGTGATGGGGTCCGTTGGCGGGGACCCTCCGGAACCGGCGGGAGACTTCTTTTTAAGGTAACGGTGAACTTTTCTTCAGGCACGCAGTACCCGGTTGTTGCGGGCACGTAATCCTGCCGACTACGCCAAAGTTGACGCGCCCCCTGGGCCAGTGTTGTTTGGGGGATACCCGGAGCCGGATCAGATGGGGGTTGTAGTCTCCGAGTGGCGGTGACCCGGTCCGTGCCCAGGGTGTCAAGCTCAGTGTGTGGCAGTCCTACAGATGTTGCTGGATGTTCTTTAATGTCGACTACGCCACCCGTTGATTTGCGGTCACTACGGCCGCCGCTGCAGCAGGGTCCGCTGAGGCTGGTGGTGTGTGTGCAGCTCAGGTAGTATAACCCCCAACGGGAGGGGTATAGCCTCAGGGGGTCAGTTGCAGAGGATGGTGGTTGTGGAGGTGCAGTGAGAGTGGTAATAAGACTCCGAGTCGGCTTGTGCAGTTCAGGGTTTTACTTACTGCTTTTGTGTTGGTCACTCCGGCCTTGAGTGACCACCCGAGCCGTGCTGCGTCCACCAGGTCCTGGACTCGGCCAACCCCCAGGTGATTCTGGAGCGTGGTCCTGAGCTCCCTTTCTGACTTGTCCTTCTCTCTGGCCTTCCCCACCAGGGATCCACCTAAGTCCGGCTCCCTCGGGCCTCTTGTTGGTAAACCCTTGTCTCTGGGTTCCCTGACCCTATTCTTGGTGTGCCTTCCGGGTGGATTTAGTGGGTGGTCGTGGCAGATCCTGCCCACGACCTCCGGTCTCTGGCTAAGGATTAGGGCCCTCCACCAGCTTGGGATCCGGTACCCTTGTGCCAACTCTTCACCCTCTGGTCTAATTTTGGGTTCTTGGAGTTCCCTCTTCTCCCCCTCTGGGTCCTTCCTTCTCCTCTCTCTCTCTCTTGGCCTTGGAGCTGGCTGAGCTGCTCTGCTTCTCTGACTCAACTCTGACAGACTGACCCTGATCTAAGATGGTACCCACCTTATATACTCCCTCTATGTGTGAGCTCAGGTGACCAGCACCCAATGAGCTCCTAGCATTACCCAGACTGCTCCCCCTATCTGCCCCTACACTACTGGGATGTTCCACCCCCCTCCCACTCCAGCCAGGGACAGACACTGTCGTACCTGCACATTTTTCTAGTGGGAGTACCATTGGTCTGTCCCCCGGAAATGGGATGTATGTAGTGCATGCAGCCTACTGAGCTCAGTTCCACACTCCATCCTTACCCGGGAGTGGAATACCACACCTCTGGCTTGAGGCGTAATACCCCTGTAGCAGCCGAATCCTCAGGGTGCTACATATCCATGGGTTCTCTGATGGTCAATGGAGCAGATCTGTATCCTTCCAGCCGGGGCCGTGTACCCTTAGGCTGGAATCCTGTAGAATCCAAATCTGTTTCTTTCTGGTTGAAGCAATGCTACCAAGCTGCTGTTTTGAAGAGTCTCTCTGAACTCTCTCTGTAAAAGTCACCCTGCTACAGAGGCATATGTCCCTTAAATAGTTCACAATTGTCTTTTCAAGCACACATCCACAGGTCAAAGAGGGAAGGTGCAGGGCTCATGTCTCATTGTTTGAGCATTTAATGAACGTGCATAGTTTGTTCTCCTGTTTTGTGAGTCAACAAGCCACAAGGTCCACACAATGGTTAATCAGCATATTTAGCAAACATTCATTGTTCCCGGACCAAGAGAAGTCAACATTCACGTTTATACAAATACTAGTCTGTCCTTCTTGACCCGCCAAAGATAAACACATACATTCAAAAGTCAACAAAAACACAATAGTGTATTTCTCTTGGCCTAACAAATCTAGACGTCTGGCAAATTAAGATTAGAAGCTGTGTCGTCACAGTTGGATTTCACCACTATTGAACCATACCCCAGAAGAAGCCGACCTGGTGAAACTCGAGTTGGGCTTTTCATGTTATATGTTATGCTGATGTTTTTTTATCTCTTGTAAGTAGAATAAAAGAACTTGCGCTTTATAATTCCTATCTGTTGGTGCTTCACTATTGTCAACTTCTACCTTTTTCATTTTTACGGAATGAGGGAAAGGCTTGCTGAATCTTACTTGAATGATATCTCTGCATTGAATAACTGTTTGGAAGATAAGAACAATAGCTGTAGCATTTCATCTGATCTGGATTGTCTGAGCTAAGTCCCATCTCTGTGTGTGTCTTATTCACTTATATGCTGTAAATTGGATTTGGAGAGATTTGTGTCCTACTCTAAAGGGACTGCTACATCTGAGACTGCGATTAATAACTTTTTTTTAAATTATTATAAGGTCACATGTCCTTTTGGATTTATGCAGCCTATTGAATTGTACCAGTATTGTAATGAGCTATACTGTATATATTTAGAGACTTATTGATCCATTTTACCCTAGTCCTTGCTGCACAACACCTCTTATAGGTGGTTCCCATTGAATATCTGCCATCGAATCCCTCCCTACCAAGCATTGCCAAGTTTACAATCTAATGTTACTTGTTAGCATTCACTTAGTGAGGTGGAACACAAAGTCATAACAGTAGGGACACATGGACCCAGGTTCTTGGCACAGCAGGCTGGAAGACACATAAAACAGCAAGGATTTTGACATATCAGAAGCCATGTAATTAACAGGGCAGAAGAAGAGGAAAAAGGCAGGTCTGAAGCAGCACACATATTAAGGTAGCGGAATGACTGCAGAATGCAACGTAATGTGAACAGATTCTAATAACAGTTTGTGATACTTACATCAAATGATGGGTTAATCAGCCAATCTGATGGTTTGAATAAATCACAGGAGTTTGCAAAGATGATTATAAAGTTGAATGAATAATCTCTGAATATCACTTTGTGATTCTTACTAGAAAAGATGGATTAACCTGAAGGTAGCATGTGGAGGGTTAACCAGCAGGTCAGAGAGTTTGTAGAAATCACAGGAGTTTTCAAAGATGAATGCAAGAGAAGATGGTGGCAAACTCCAAAAGAACAGCAACTGAACACATTACTGTGCAATTCTCAGATACAGGGGTGTATCTAAGTGGAACATAAAATGACTTGGGAGAAGATATTGCTGAAGAACGCAACATAAGACCCAATGTGGAGCCCAGTAAAATGCCAGCGGCCATAAGGGATGAGAGCAGAGCTCAGCCCTGAAAGCGAGACAGGTATATAACATTACTGTTGTGCACCAATGTCAACTGGCAACTACAAAGATTTGTACACTTTATTTTTCATTTTTCCTTTCTGATTCTCATTCATAACTACTATATATGTCGATCATAGGTACCTGACATGAGAAGAAGCTGGCACCCATATAAAGCGGACTCTAATCTAGAAACTTAAAGCAGAAGCGGTAAACAATCAGTTATTCAATTGTTCCATAACTTGAACCAGGGTCAAGAACTAGGGTTGATAAGGTAATTTTATCTTCTACAACATGGGTCCTTCAACCAATATTGCACTGGGGACTACTTCTTAGGGATGGACAGCTATGCCAAAGTTGACTGCAACTCTTGTAACTTCCACTATGTTCTTGCAAATTTGAAGGAAATAGTTTAACTTTGCTCTTTAAGCATTCAGTTCTATTACACCAGACATTTCACAGGTATGTACAGGATTTTCTACTCTAATTGCTGGAAAAGGCAGGTTGGCAGAATTTTCTGGCACAGAACAGGAACAGTTGGCATCACCCTTTTGGCACCATAATCTGTACATATGAAAGCCACTAATCACCTGAACGCCATCCCAGAGTAGACTGAAGCGGCACTCCTTTACATCTTTCCTAGTCTCAATGCTGCTGAAGACAAGATTGGTTATTGTACTGGTCAGGACTATCTGTAACTGGGAAAGATGGGCCAGGAATTAAGTTATCTGCTCAGTGTCTTGGTGCCATCACAATGCACTTGTGGATTTACATAAGAAAGGATTAAAGTATGAGCGGTAGAGAACCTGAAGAGAGATCATATCCAGGTATGCTTCCCTGTAGCTCTTCTGCATTTACAGGACGTCATAAAGGCAGAATCCAGGGAGAAAGGTGAATAAATGTGAAGTCATTATATACTGTACAGAGTGATGTCATTATTTATGGCATGATGTCAATATATACAGTATGAGGTCACTGTATAGAGGAGTGTGATGTTAATATAAACAATGAAACATCATTATATCCATTGGCATGATGTCACTGTATGTAGTATGATTTCATAATTTATCGCACAAAAACATTGTGATGTCATTATTTATGAAGTGATGTCATTATAGGGGGGGTGACGTCTCTATAAACAGGAGTATTATTAAATATTATATACATGGATGTGATGTCACCTTATGAAGTCTGATATCATTTATAGTATGATGATGTCACTATACATTGTGAAGTCATTATTTACAATGCGATGCTATTATATACCACGTGATGTCATTACACACCTGAGTTTGATGTCATTATATACAGCGTGATGTCATTACATACCCGATGGTGATGTCATTATATACAGTATATGTTTATGGCGTTTTGGTGTCTCTACAGTCATGGCCAAAAGTTTTGAGAATGACACCAATATTATATTTTCACATGATCTGCTGGCCTCTGGTTTTTATTAGTGTTTGTCTGATGTTTATATCACATACAGAAATATAATTGCAATCATATTATGAGTACCAATAGGTTATATTGACAGTTAGAATGAGTTAATGCGGCAAGTCAATATTTGCAGTGTTGCCCCTTCTTCGTCAAGACCTCTGTAATTCTCCCTGGCATGCTCTCAATCAACTTTTGGACCAAATCCTGACTGATAGCAGTCCATTCTTGCATAATCAATGCTTGCATTTTGCCAGAATTTGTTGGTTTTTGTTTGTCCACCCGTCTCTTGATGATTGACCACAAGTTCTCAATGGGATTAAGATCTGGGGAGTTTCCAGGCCATGGACCCAAAATCTCTATGTTTTGTTCCATGAGCCATTTTGTTATCACCTTTGCTTTATGGCAAGGTGCTCCATCATGCTGGAACAGGCATTTTTGGGCGCCAAACTGCTCTTGGACGGTTGGGAGAAGTTGCTCTTGGAGGACATTCTGGTACCATTCTTTATTCATGGCTGTGTTTTTAGGCAAGACTGTGAGTGAGCCGATTCCCTTGGCTGAGAAGCAACCCCACACATGAATGGTTTCAGGATGCTTTACAGTTGGCATGAGACAAGACTGGCGGTAGCGCTCACCTCTTCTTCTCCGAATAAGATGTTTTCTAGATGTCCCAAACAAAATCGAAAAGGGGATTCATCAGAGAAAATGACTTTGCCCCAGTCCTCAGCAGTCCACTCCCTGTACCTTTTGCAGAATATCAGTCGGTCCCTGATGTTTTTTCTGGAGAGAAGTGGCTTCTTTGCTGCCCTCCTTGAAACCAGCCCTTGCTCAAAGAGTCTCCGCCTCACAGTGCTTGCAGAAGCACTCACACCAGCCTGCTGCCATTCCTGAGCAAGCTCGGCACTGCTGGTAGTCCGATCCCGCAGCTGAAACAGTTTTAAGATACGGTCCTGGCGCTTGCTGGTCTTTCTTGGGCGCCCTGGAGCCTTTTTGACAACAATGGAAGCTCTCTCCTTGAAGTTCTTGATGATGCGATAGATTGTTGACTGAGGTGCAATCTTTGTAGCTGCGATACTCTTCCCTGTAAGGCCATTTTTGTGCAGTGCAATGATGGCTGCACATGTTTCTTTAGAGATAACCATGGTTAACTGAAGAGAAACAATGATACCCAGAACCAGCCTCCTTTTAAAGTGTCCAGTGATGTCATTCTTACTTAATCATGACTGATTGATCGCCAGCCCTGTCCTCATCAACACCTACACCTGTGTTAATGGATCAATCACTAAAACGATGTTAGCTGCTCCTTTTAAGGCAGGACTGCAATGATGTTGAAATGTGTTTTGGGGCTTAAAGTTCATTTTCTGGGCAAATATTGACTTTGCAAGTACAGTAATTGCTGTTAAGCTAATCACTCTTTGACATTCAGGAGTATATGCAAATTGCCATTACAAAAAATGAAGCAGTAAACTTTGGAAAAATTACTATTTGTCTCATTCTCAATACTTTTGGCCATGACTGTACATACAGGAGTGTGATATCGAAACATACAATGAATTAGCATTAAATATATGGGTGTGATGATACTAAATACAGAGTGATGTCATATATGGTGCGATGTCATTATATAGGGTGTGGTGTCTTTATAAATAGGGGTGTAACATCATTATGTACAGCGTGATGTAATTTTTTACAGGAGTGTGATGGCATTACATACATACTGTACATGGGTATGATATCACTATATACAATGTGATGTTATCATGTACAGTCTCATGTCATTATTTACAATGTGATGTGAGTATATACAGTGTGATGCCATTATATGCTACATGATGACATTATATGCTGTATGATGCCATTATATACATGGGTTTGATGTAATTATATACAGTGTGATGTAATTATAAAAAGGGTTTGATGTTACTATATACAGTGTAAGGCCACGGCCCCACTATCAGTATTTGGTCAGTATTCAGTAAGTATTTTTTCTCAGGAGTGGGAGCCAAAACCAGGTGAGGAACAATCCGAGAAAAGTTATAATAGAAACAAGTCACCAATTCTGCATTTATCACCCACTCCTGGCTTTGGCTCCCACTCCTGAGAAAAAATACTGACCAAATACTGATAATGGGGCCGTGGCCTAACATTGTAGATGGTGTGATGTAGTAAGTAGCAGGCTATGACCTCACAGTCTTGCTATATTATTAAAATTGCTTCTATTGTAGCTGAGGAAGGGTGTTCGGCCCTAGCTGAATAGTTGTATTATCGCCATTGTGGCCTCTATCAAGTCAAGATGGGACAAACCAATAGCGGATTTTGAGGAACTATCATTAAATAAGGTTCCCTGAAGATCTTGACAAAATTAATGAGGCCCAGGATCGGATAGCAAAAATTTAATTTGTTCAGTCAGCTTATATCCAAATAGAAAACCAGGAGGGCACTGCCAATGCTGACTCCTTATTAACGAAAATCCGCTCATTATTATTCCGGCTCATTAGTGATTCACAGACATTAACTGCAGAATTTCATTAAGGAAAATGATGTAGCACTTAATTACCATCCTCCGTAGACTGGTTAACCACAGATTGTTAACTGTCTGTTAACTTTATGTCAATGGTCAGTTATTATCTGTAATAGATAATTTAGCCTAGGTCAAGTTATATTTACAAGGGCTGCAAGTAATAATTGTTACTATAATACTAGCATATTCTTCTCCATTGGAGGAGGGGGCGCTATTACAGATTTAGCATAGGGCCCTAGTTGCTTCAAGTTACATTAGGAGTAGACAGTGAAAACTTATCAACTTTACCCATGTAGTGACTTGGTAATCTTCACCTTTCAGATTTCACTGACTGCTTTGAAAACAGTCTAAATGGATAACTGTATTATGCGCTTTGCAGAGGGACCCCGCTACACTGGCACCAAACCAGCAAAGGCGCAGCCGCAGATGCACTTAACACAAGCTGCCCAGCTAGTTGAGCCCTTGACGGCTGGGAATACTCTTCACCCAGCTCCCAGTAAATAGAAGGGGGACTTTGGCAGAGCACTTCCCAGGTTCACTGTTGCCGGACAGCTGGCATCTGATGACGCGGTCTGTGCCTAGTCAAGAACCAGGTGAGCACCTCTGTAAAAACCCCATGAAGTGTAACCAGAAGCGAAAATGAGAAAACCCCAGAAAACATAGCAACACTAATGCTAACACCACTAACCACCACATCACATAGAGGCTGCAATAAACAGCAAAGGACTGAGCAGGGAGCAGAATTAAATAGCCCGCCTAATGATCAGGTGTTGAAAACCTCTCAATCATCCCCAGACAGCCCCTCCATGCTAGCTTAAACAGCAGAATGGACAACATACCACAACTGCATAGTGCCAGACACCGCAGCTTCCTGCATTGCCTGGCAACCGGAGAAATCAGTGAGAGACACGGCATCCCACTACCTCACACATCCTACAACAACAGAATGCGATGCTTCATAAGATTGGGACAGTCTCCATGGCCATGTAGTAGCACTATAGCGGTGTCCAAAGAACACCGCAAAGTAGGATTCAAGTGCGGCACAGCAGATGATAAGACTGAAGCAAAACTCTGACTGAACAAACAGTGCACAACAAGTTTCACAAAGTATTCTGAGATAATCCTCTATCTGGCTTTCCGCTAGTCGGGCCATGTTGCTACAGCATCCTAGCTACAGAAAACGACGCTAAACCCTAACAAAGTTCACATCGATGGGTCACTTACGATTGCGCATATCAGGCACACACGGCGGCCGCCGCTTGTTCCTGGTGTGAAAGAGCCGAATGAATTCACTTGAGTCTTTTCCTTGCATAGGGGATCTCTTACTTCCAGCCGACAGGCAAACTTTGCTTCACTCTCACAGAAATGGCTGACATGTTGTGTTGTGTGTTATTTCAGGTCCTCAGTCTCCAGGGAAAATGTTCTTCAAAAAAAAGGATGAATTCCTCTACTCTTTGACACAGTCCCAAACAACAAATCTTACTATAGTCCGTAATCTTCTCTTTCCATAGATTAACAGTGTCTTCTTTATAGTCTCTGCTGATCAGGGAACCGGCTGGTGTCTCCCTGTTACCTCATATGCAAATTGCCTCTTCAGAGAAAAGGACTTGAACTCTATAGTGCCACCTATTGGAATCAGCAATCCTACAAGTCACAATCAACCCTTTAACGAGTCGTGCAATATGACTTAGGATAAAAGCCAAATCAGAATCTCAATTTGCAGACAGTGTTTCAAACTGTTGGCCCTCGTCAGTGCAAAGTATGAGAACTGATTTGGATAGATGAGTGGCTCTGGACTGAGGTCTAAGGGGTAACGTTTCTCCTTGTGGAGAGTGACATACTGGCTCTGGCATATCAAGAAAAGGAGGCTTATTCGCCGTGCAATGCTTCTCTGGGAAATTGAATATGAAAATTGCCTCTTCAGAGAAAAAAAGGACTTGAACTCTATAGCGCTCATATAGCCACTCGCCTCGCTGTATAGCTCTGAGAGAAATAAAGGCTTCATACAGTGGTATACATCACAGAACCACTTTCATCACAATATACAGTTATCTGAAAAAGTTTGGGCACCCCTATTAATCTTAAGCTTAATGTTTTATAAAAATTGGTGTTTTTGCAACAGCTATTTCAGTTTGATATATGTAATAACTGTTGGACACAGTAATGTTTCTGCTTTGAAATGAGGTTTATTCTACTAACAGAAAATGTGCAATCTGCATTCAAACAAAATTTGACAGGTGCATAAGTATGGGCACCGTTATCATTTTCTTGTTTTAAATACTCCTACCTACTTTTTACTGACTTACTAAAGCACTATTTTTTGGTTTTGTAACCTCATTGAGCTTTGAACTTCATAGCCAGGTGTATGCAATCATGAGAAAAGCTACTTAAAGTGGCCACTTGCAAGTTGTTCTCCTGTTTGAATCTCCTCTGAAGAGTGGCATCATGGGCTCCTCAAAACAACTGTCAAATGATCTGAAAACAAAGATTATTCAACATACAGTACAGACCAAAAGTTTGGACACACCTTCTCATTTAAAGATTTTTCTGTATTTTCATGACTATGAAAATTGTACATTCACACTGAAGGCATCAAAACTATGAATTAACACATGTGGAATTATATACTTAATGAAAAAGTGTGAAACAACTGAAAATATGTCTTATATTCTAGGTTCTTCAAAATAGCCACCTTTTGCTTTGATGACTGCTTTGCACACTCTTGGCATTCTCTTGATGAGCTTCAAGAGGTAGTCACCAGAAATGGTTTTCACTTCACAGGTGTGCCCTGTCAGGTTTAATAAGTGGGATTTCTTGCCTTATAAATGGGGTTGGGACCATCAGTTGTGTTGTGCAGAAGTCTGGTGGATACACAGCTGATAGTCCTACTGGATAGACTGTTAGAATTTGTATTATGGCAAGAAAAAAGCAGCTAAGTAAAGAAAAACGAGTGGCCATCATTACTTTAAGAAATGAAGGTCAGTCAGTGCGAAAAATTGGGAAAACTTTGAAAGTGTCTCCAAGTGCAGTTGCAAAAACCATCAAGTGCTACAAAGAAACTGGCTCACATGAAGACCGCCCCAGGAAAGGAAGACCATGAGTCACCTCTGCTTCTGAGGATAAGTTTATCCGAGTCACCAGCCTCAGAAATCACAGGTCAACAGCAGCTCAGATTAGAGACCAGGTCAATGCCACACAGAGTTCTAGCAGCAGACACATCTCTTCAGCAACTGTTAAGAGGAGACTTTGTGCAGCAGGCCTTCATGGTAAAATAGCTGCTAGGAAACCACTGCTAAGGACAGGCAACAAGCAGAAGAGACTTGTTTGGGCTAAAGAACACAAGGAATGTACAGTGGAAATATGTGCTTTGGTCTCATGAGTCCTAATTTGAGATCTTTGGTTCCAACCACCGTGTCTTTGTGCAACGCAGAAAAGGTGAACGGATGGACTCTACATGCCTGGTTCCCACCGTGAGGCATGGAGGAGGAGGTGTGATGGTGTGGGGGTTCTTTGCTGGTGACACTGTTGGCGATTTATTCAAAATTGAAGGCATACTGAACCAGCATGGCTACCACAGCATCTTGCAGCGGCATGCTATTTCATCCGGTTTGCGTTTAGTTGGACCATCATTTATTTTTCAACAGGACAATGACCTAACACACCTCCAGGCTGTGTAAGGGCTATTTGACCAAGAAGGAGAGTGATGGGGTGCTACGCCAGATGACTTGGCCTCCACAGTCACCAGACCTGAACCCAATCGAGATGGTTTGGGGTGAGCTGGAATGCAGAGTGAAGGCAAAAGGGCCAACAAGTGTTAAGCATCTCTGGGAACTCCTTCAAGATTGTTGGAAGACCATTTCTGGTGACTACCTCTTGAAGCTCATCAAGAGAATGCCAAGAGTGTGCAAAGCAGTCATCAAATCAAAAGGTGGCTACTTTGAAGAACCTAGAATATAAGACATATTTTCAGTTGTTTCACACTTTTTTGTTAAGTTTATAATTCCACATGTGTTAATTCATAGTTTTGATGCCTTCCGTGTGAATGTACAATTTTCATAGTCAAGAAAATACAGAAAAATCTTTAAATGAGAAGGTGTCTCCAAACTTTTGGTCTGTACTGTAGTTGTTCAGGGGAAGGATACAAAAAGCTGTCTCAGAGATTTAACCTGTCAGTTTCCACTGTGAGGAACATAGTAAGGACATGGAAGAACACAGGGACAGTTCTTGTTAAGGCCAGAAGTGGCAGGCCAAGAAAAACATCAGAAAGGCAGAGAAGAAGAATGGTGAGATCAGTCAAGGACAATCCTCAGACCACCTCCAGAGAGCTGCAGCATCAACTTGCTGCAGATGGTGTCACTGTGCATCGGTGAACTATACAACGCACTTTGCACAAGGAGAAGCTGTATGGGAGAGTGATGCGAAAGAAGCCGTTTCTGCAAGCACGCCACAAACAGAGTCGGCTGAGGTATGCAAAAGCACATTTGGAGAAGCCAATTTCTTTTTGGAAGACTGATGAAACCAAGATTGAGTTGTTTGGTAATACAAAAAGGCGTTATGCATGGCGGCAAAAAAACACAGCATTCCAAGAAAAACACTTGCTACCCACAGTAAAAATTGGTGGGGGTTCCATCATGCTTTGGGGCTGTGTTGCCAATGCCGGTACCGGGAATCTTGTTAAAGTTGAGGGACGCATGGATTCCACTCAGTATCAGCAGATTCTTGACAATAATGTTCAAGAATCAGTGATAAAGTTGAAGTTACGCAGTGGATGGATCTTTCAGCAAGACAATGATCCAAAACACCGCTCCAAATCTACTCAGGCATTCATGCAGAGGAACAATTACAATGTTCTGGAATGGCCATCCCAGTCCCCAGACCTGAATATCATTGAACATCTGTGGGATCATTTGAAGAGGGCTGTCCATGCTCGGCGACCATCAAACTTTACTGAACAGGAATTGTTTTGTAAAGAGGAATGGTCAAAAATACCTTCATCCAGGATCCAGGAACTCATTAAAAGCTACAGGAAGCGACTAGAGGCTGTTATTTTTGCAAAAGGAGGATCTACTAAATATTAATGTCACTTTTCTGGTGAGGTGCCCATACTTATGCATCTGTCAAATTTTGTTTGAATGCAGATTGCACATTTTCTGTTAGTACAATAAGCCTCATTTCAAGGCAGAAACATTACTGTGTCCAACAGTTATTACATATATCAAGCTGAAATAGCTGTTGCAAAAACACCAATTTTTATAAAACATTAAGCTTAAGATTAATAGGGGTGCTCAAACTTTTTCATATAACTGTATATGAGTGGACCAAATAAACTGATAAGCATTGTAACTTTCTGGTGGAATCCCTGCATTAGGCCTACTGGATCTCTGGAGATCTTGACTGTGCTCCATAGGCATAACGGCCGTGTGACTGTCCTCTTCAACAAAACCTTCGGCTGGAGCAGTGATTTCCTCCTCTTCGCGAGCTGGCAATGCATCCGTGTCGGGAATGTCAACTCCCACTAACTGGGGACCTTCTGCGGACTCAGGAATGGTCCACCAGTCTTCAACAAAGTCACTGTCAGGGAAAACCGGTCTTGGTGAAGGAGCAGGAGGAGTAACTCTTGGGACAGGTGTAGGATCCTCAGAGCAGCATGGTCGTAACATATTCCTATGTAGAGTTCTCCAACCAGACTCCTCATTTTCACCTTGCACTTCGTACACTGGACCGTTGGGATACATTCTCTTGATCACTTTGTATGGTTGTACCGAACAACTTCCGCTCAGCCTCCCTTTGGGGCGTTTTTCCCGCACCAGCTTCGGTCTCCAGGCTGGAGCGAAACTTCCTGATTTGGGGGTTGATCGCTGTGCACCTTTTCTTTTAACCGCCGGCCTGCTAGCCGGCGGATAGTCTGAAGTCGTTGCCGATGCTCTTTCACCCAGGAGGTGGAAGATCATTCAAATAGCTCCTCTGGCTGTTCCAGAGTTAGCTCGATGATTTCCCGGCCGGCTCTACCAAACAGTAGCGTGTATGGGGTATAATCTGTGGTGGTGTGGACCCGATTGTTATAGGTCCAGACTAGTTTGGGTACGTAGTCAGGCCAATGTGTATTCTTGTCTTCGTCTAATGTCCTCAACATTTGAAGCAGAGCTTGATTAAAGCGCCCACAAGCCCTATTCCCTTGGGGGTGATATGGGGTTGTTCGGGTCCTTTCAATGCCGTACAGTCGGTACAGTTCCTACATCACTTTACCCTGAAAACACGCTCCTTGGTCTGAATGAATACGCTTCGGACACCCATAGACCTGGATGAAATCCTGACAGATGGCTCACGCAGCAGACTCAGCCATCTGGTCCCGAGTGGGGGTGACCAACGCAAACTTGGAGAAGTGGTCGGTTATTACCAGGCAGTACTGTGGGCCTCTAGTCGATTGTCCCACAAGGAAGTAATCTGTCATCAAAACTTCAAGTGGCTCTTTGGTCTATCACACGTATCACGGACTTCGTTTCGAGATCTAGGGCAGCTCTTTCTTCCTTGTCTGGCCATTTTCCTTGGATTACCCAGCTTTTCACTTGCTGCAATCCTCCATCCTCATCTTGGACCCGACCCATTCTTCGTTAGTCCTTCCCAGTGACTTGGGTAGAGGTTGAGCCTCCCAACTTGACTGTGCCGCTATTGCGATGGGTGTGAATTTGTGGAAATTTAAGATCTCCTCTTCTTCTAGGTGTGCATCACAGTCTTACCCCAGAGTCTCGAAGGTTACGCTTGACAATCCATCCACATTGGTATTCTCCGTGGCAGAGCGGCAGCAAATCGAGAAGTCAAATTTTGCAAGACGGGCAACCCAACGCTGCTCCATGGCCCCCAGCTTGTCAGTGTCCAGATGGGCCAATGGCTTCTTATCCATTCGTACTTGAATCTTGGCTCCCGTTAGGTAATCAGAATTTCTCCGTCATGGCCCATACTAGGGCGAGGAGTTCCAGACGGAAGGAGCTGTAGTTGTGGGGGTTCCGCTCCGTATCCCTGAAGGACATACTGGCATAGGCGATGACTCTTTCATGCCCGTCTTGAATCTGTGAGAGGACTGCTCCTAGTCCATGAAGACTGCCATCCGTGTATTAGAGGAACGGCCGGTCAAAATCTGCGTAGGCTAAGATGGGGGCTGATGTTAGGGTGTCTTTCAGTGTCTGGAAGGCCTCCTCCTGTTTCTGTTCCCAGAGTATACCCTGGTTTCTTGGTCCCATAACAGTCACTCTCAGCAACTCGTGCAGCGTTGCCCACTATTTTTGCATAGTCTTTGATGAACCACCAGTAGTACCCGGTCAATCCAAGGAAGGACTTTAACTCCCGTAAGGTTCTAGATGAGGTTCTAGATGCTGGCCATAGTTGTATCGCACCAACTTTAGCTTGGGAAGGCAAGACTTCATCCTGAGACACCTTGCGGCCCAGGTACTCAATCTCTTTCTTGAAAAGATTACACTTCTTCGGCTTTATCTTCAGGCCATGGGTCCGCAATCATCCAAGCACCTGCCCGAGTCCATCCAGATGTTCTTGAAAAGTAGCAGAGTAAACGATGATCTCATTCAGGTATATCAAAGTAGCTTCAAAGTTTAGGTCACCCAAACACTTCTCCATCAACCGCTGGAACATCCCCGGTGCGTTGAATAATCCAAACGGCATTCTATTACATTCAAACAGCCCCATGGGGACTATGAACGCTGTCTTTGCCTTCTCTTTTTCTGCCACCAGTACTTGCCAGTACCCGCTAGCCAAATCCAGAGTAGAGAAGTACTTCTCTTTTCCCAGGGCTGTCAAAGACTCTTCGATACAGGGCAGGGGGTATGAATCTCGCATAGTGCTTGCGTTCAACCGCCTGTAGTCCACGCAGAAATGAAGGGTCCTGGCCTTCCTCTTGACAAGCACAACTAGTGCTGCCCATGGGCTTTGACCACTCTGCACCACTCCTGAATCCAGCATCTGTTTCAGCAGGGACTTCACCTCTTGGTACAGCTTAAGGGGTATCTGTCGATATCTTTCTCGAATTGGAGGAGTGTCCTCTGTCGGTATCTCAATGGTGATGGCGTCCGTGCAGCCAAAGTCGTCAGTGTGACGGACGAATGTAGCCTGATTCTCCCACAGCATTGCTTCCACTGCCTGTATCTGATCCGAATTGAGGGCTTTCACGTCCACCCCCATCTGAGTAAGGAGGGTTCACCCATTCCATTCTGGAGTCGGTGCCCCCTTCTCTTCGGCTGTGACAGCCAGAGTCCAGACTGCATCATCTACTGGGGCAAGGGTTATTTCTCTCGGACTTAACACTTAACTTCGATGTAGGTACAGCCGAGCCAGCTCCACTCTAGAGGGTAAATGGACTTCTCTCTGCCCCATATTCACAACTCGGATGGGTACTCTACCTTCTCGGACCACTGCCATTGTCCAGGCCACCAGGACATTCTGGTCTATTTCACCTAGGCCCGCTGGTTCAATAGCCACATCCATACCTTCAAGGTTGCGGAAAGTCCCAAAGGGCAGTGGGAGAATGGTCTCCTGACTAGGAGGGAGGGTGAGGGATGCCCTTCGTGGCACTCGGATAATTACCACAGACTGGTGTATCGGGATGCTCTTCTGAGTCCCACAAATGCGGTTCAGCCGTTGAAACGCTTTCTGAGACGGCTTATGCGGGGTGGCCTGTTTCCAGTAGCCAGGCCCGCGTTTAATGAACATGGTCTGGTCTAACTCCCGCAGAATATTCATACCCATTATCACCGGTACATCTTCTTTGAATGGTTCAGGGACCAACAGAATACCTTTCCTTCCCACATCTTGTCCACATAACCGCACGTTCATCCACATGACCCCCGTGACTGGGATCAGTTGCTGATTAGCCGCCGCCACCTGAATTAACGTCTCCCACTCTGGCTTGGCCATCGCCTGGAAGTAGCGATTGAAGTATGACTTGGGCATAGTCGTTACCTGTGATCCAGTATCCACCAAACAGTCCACTGGGATTCCTTTGAACTCAGCTCCCAGGATGGGACAGCCTGCAACCAGATGTTCAGAATTGTGCTGGGTGGTTTTTCCTTCTACCCTCCCTGCAGTACGCAAGGGCTGGAAGTTTTACGGTGGCGCTGGACATGCCTGCAAGTCACTCTGACACTCTATAGCGAAGTGTCTTTCACTTCCACATCCCCAGCACTATGCAACCTGACGTCCCTCTCTTCAGCCGCGTGTGGGAGGTGCCCTTGACATCCAACCGGCTGGCTGCAGTGAAGGACGCTGGGGCCTCAAGTAGAGTGGCCCAGGCCGGGAGACCGCTGATGGATGATATTGAGGACCTTGGAAACACGGCCAAGCCACAGACGTTGTAGGCGGGGGACCGTAAGGGTTCAACGGACCAGTGTAGTGAGGTCTAGGTTCAGGGGCCCGAGGGAAGGGCCGATAAGGATCTGCTAGACCTGGATATGTTATCTCAACGGCGGAGCTGGCTCCCATCATCTTTTCGATAGAAGAAATCAATCAATAGAAGAATTTTGGCCAGAAATGCCCCGCACTAGCCATTTCACCATATATCTCTTCCAGAAACTTCCCCATCTCTT
This sequence comes from Phyllobates terribilis, assembly GCF_046119375.1. NCBI lineage: Eukaryota > Metazoa > Chordata > Amphibia > Anura > Dendrobatidae > Phyllobates > Phyllobates terribilis. Next base: position 94,703,298 of record NW_027362765.1, read on the forward strand.
CTAAGGTGCTACGTGTGGTTTCCGGTTGCAAGAAAATATTTCTGCTCACCTCACCCTCCAGGGCGGCCAGAGCAATTTCAACTTGTAGTTTTGTGCTGACATTATAAATCTTGGCAGCGCTCTGCAATCTGGTGGCCCAGTCTGTCAGGGGTATATTCTGGCCATCAAATTTGGGCAGAACACTAAACAACGTGCTCATAAGGTGGGCCCTTGCAGGGGTTCCACCATTATCTGCGGTACTCACATTAGCCACATTTCTGTCGGCCATCTCTGAAACCGTACCCTGCTCGCAGCCCCACTTGTAGCGGTGTCCAAGGAGCACCGCAAGGCAGAATTCAAGTACTGCTCAGCAGACGAGAAAACTGAAACAAAACTCCAACTTTATTATATTCAAAGGAATTTTATGCCGGGAGATGAGAATATCATTATTTACAATAACAATATTACCAACATGAACATAGGAAGATATAAATGGAGCGAGTCACAAACTATGCTCCAGCTATGGCAATGAAAGCTCAGAACAAACAGTGCACAACAAGTTTCACAAACTACTCTGAGCTAATTCTCTATCTGGCTTTCCACTAGTCGGGCCACGCTGCTACAGCATCCTAGCTACAGAAAACTACTAGTGATGGGCAAGCACTAAAATGGCGGGTGCTTGGTGCTCGGGTCGAGCAAATTGGAATACTCGGGTGCTCGACCCGAGCAACGAGCCCAATGTAAGTCTATGGGAAACTCAACCATTTTTCAGGCGACTCCTCCCGGTGGTCTGCAGAGGGCCTAAAAATTGACCAAATCGATGGGAACAGTGCTCAAATGACATGGGAACTGCATGGGAAGACGAGACCCCTGGAAGCATTTCTGACTCCCACGTCACTGCTGTCAACAACGTTGTCAGAGGTATTACGCCACTTTTACGGACTTACAATAAAACATTCAAAAACGAAACCAAAATGGATTTTCCTGGGAAATATGTTAAGGAACATCCTTTCCAGGGTAATGACTTGTATATAAGGCAAAATAAATATACAAAAACAAAAATACTTCTCCACACCTTGGGCTTTGTTCACACATAGCGTTCTTGATGCGTTTTTACACTTTTGCATTGCTTTCAACCTAGACAAATGCATTCACTGGGAAATGTCATTTTAACATTTTACAACCTTATCTGGCCATGTGGTGTGTGACACATCATCAGGCACATCCTGTTTCATTTATGATCGAGGGACTCTGAAAGTAACAAAGCCTATTTTTATAGGTGCTCTCACTATTCTTAAAGGGCCAGCAATCGGCCCTCGCTATTGTTAGAGAGCCATCAGCCGGCTATGCTTTGTTGTTCCCATTATTAACGAGTGGGTCTCCTATACTGTTATTGTGTATGCAGTGACTGCAAGGGCACTCCAATGACCCTTGGAAGAGACGTAGAGGTCGGAGAGCCTCCTAAAAACAACGTTCCCATTATTAGGAAGTGGATCTCCAATAGTGTTTGCCTATGCAGTGAATGCAAAAGCTGCCAAAAAGTTGTAGGCACTCCAATGCCACTTGGAAGAGTCGTAGAGGTCGGAGAACCTCCTAAAAACAATGTTCCCATTATTAGGACATGGGTCTCCCATACTGTTTGCCTATGCAGTGAATACAAAAGCTGCCAAAAATTTGGAGGCACTCCAATGCCCCTTGGAAGAGACATAGAGGTCGGAGAGCCTCCTAAAAACAATGTTCATATTATTAGGAAGTGGGTCTCCCATTGTGTTTGCCTATGCAGTGAATGCAAAAGCTGCCAAAAATTTGGAGGCACTCCAATGGCCCTTGAAAGAGACGTAGAGGTCAGAGAGCCTCCTAAAAACAATATTCCCATCATTAGGAAGTGGGTCTCCCATAGTGTTTGCCTATGCAGTGAATGCAAAAGCTGCCAAAAATTTGGATTAACTCCAATGCCCCTTACAAGACACGTAGAGGAGGTGATATGGTGGTGAATGATATGGTGATTGAGGATGAGAAGAAGGAGGAGGACGAGCAAATAGACAAAATCAGGAAGCGTATACCCATGTCTGGGTGTGAAGACAGAGGTGCATGGGAATAGAATTAGACCTCCCAAACAAAGACACTGTTTTTGAGTTTAAGCTACGCTGCTATCATTCGGTGGTGTTGAGAAGTCTGGCCCTATCCAGCCCTTGTTCATTTTTATAAGAGTCAGTCTGTCAGCATTTTCAGTTGACAGGCAGATGCGCCTATCGGTTATAATTCCTCCGGCGGCACTAAAAACCCACTCTGATAAAACGCTAGCGGCAGGGCAGGCCAGGACCTCCAAGGCGTACAGAGCCAGTTCATTCCACGTGTCCAGCTTGGATACCCAGTAATTATAAGGCACAGAGGAATCACGGAGGATGTTGGTACGGTCAGCAAGGTACTCCCTCACCATTTTCCCAAACTTTGCACTCCTTATGAGAGTACCACGCGCCTCAGGGCCTGTAAGATGGGAGAGTCTGAGAAAACTGTCCCAGAACTTTGACAGTGTTCCAGTGCCTCTGCTGGATTGGCGTTGTCTCTCTCGCCTGTACTCCTTGGTTGTCCAACGAACTGTGACCTCTGCTGCCAGCGTTTTCAGATGGGAATTTTTTTAATAATTCCACAACAAGTAATTCAGGTACTGCCCCATTTTAGTAGAGCTGTCCGCCTCGGGAATAAGAGATAGAAAGTTCTCCTTGTAGCGTGGGTCAAGAAGTGTCACCAACCAGTAATTACTGTCACTCAAAATTTGGAGAACGCGAGGGTCACGGGAAAGGCAGCATAACATAAACTCAGCCATGCATGCCAGACTGCTTACAGGCAAGACTTCCGTGTCCTCACCAAGAGGACGACTGACCATGCTCTCCTCCTCCTCCCTGCCCTCAGGCCATCCACGCTGAACAGACAGTATGACAGTTGTGCAGGAACTACCATCTATAGCGCATGAAACTAGCTCATCCTCCTCCTCCTCTTCCTCATTGTCACCCAATCCACGTTGGGATGAGATGAGGCTGGGTTGTGTGTAATCACCCTGCATGATTCCTTGCTCCATCTCATTGTGCTGTGCCTGCAATGCATCCTCTTTGATTGTGAGCAGAGAGCATTTCAGAAGACAGAGAAGCGGGATGGTGATGCTAATTTTGGCATCATCGCCGCTCACCATCTTGGTGGAGTTCTCAAAGTTTTGGAGGATGGTACATATGTCTGACATCCATGTCCACTCCTGAGGTCTTATGTGTAGAGTCTGAACTGAATACCGACGGCCTTGTTGATGCTGGTAATCAATAACTGCCCTCTTCTGCTCACAAATCCTTCCTAACGTCTGCAATGTAGAGTTCCAACGCATGGGGACATCACACACCAGTCGGTGAGCCGGAAGCTGCAAACGCTGCTGAAACACGACAAGGGCAGCGGAAGCTGTAGGTTCACTTTCTAAAATGGGTACACAGGTGGCATACTTTGACAAGCAGATGCAGCAGCTCCGTGTAGGTTTTGAGAAACCGCTGAACCACGAGGTTAAGCATATGGCCAGGCATGGTACATGTGTGAGCTCGCCTCAGAGCCGCCACCAGGTTCCGGCCATTGTCACACACGACCATGCCTGGCTGTAGGTTCAGCGGTGTGAGCCACAGATCCACCTGCTCTTTCAGAGCTGTCCACAACTCTTCAGCGTTGTGTGGTTTGTCACCTAAGCATATTAGCTTCAGCATAGCCTGTTGCCGCTTGGACGAGGCAGTGCTGCAGTGCTTCCAGCTTGCGACTGATGTGGCCATTTCAGAGATGTATGCTGAAGAGGAGGAGGTGCAGGAGCTGTAGAATGTGGGGGGCTACCCTGATTGACCCAGGGCCCACAATCCTCGGACATTGGGAGGACATGTTCAGTTCCAAGGTCTGACTGGGTCCCAGCTTCCACTATGTTAACCCAGTGTACCGTCAGCGAGATGTTCCGTCCCTGCCCACAAGCACTTGTCCACGTGTCCGTGGTTAGGTTTCCCAGAATCTGCATTGTTGAGGGCACGGCTAATGTTGTGGACATGTGCTCGTGTAATGCGGGGATGGCACACCGGGAGAAATAGTATGGCACACCGGGAGAAATAGTGGCGACTGGGTACCGAGTAACGAGGGACGGCCGTCGCCATCAGGTTGTGGAAAGCTTCCGTCTCCACGATCCTAAAAGGCAACATTTCGAGCGCAAGCAATTTCGAAATGTGTGAATTTAGTAGTGTGGCCTGTAATGCGTCGGCTGCGTATTTTCGCTTGCGTTCCAAGGACTGGGGTAGAGACAACTGAACGCTGCACTGGGACAAGGACATGGATGTGCTTGCTAGTGGTGCTAGTTGAGAGTGTGCAACGACAGGTGCAGGGCAAGAGGCATCTTCGCATGCACCATGAACAGAGGATTGGTGTGCACGCACAACAGCAGAAGAAGCAGTGGTGCCACCCGCAGACATTGTTCTTGGACCCTGGGGATCAGCCCACTTAGTTGGGTGCTTTGCTGCCATGTGCCTGATCATGCTGGTGGTGGTCAGGCTGGTAGTTTTGCTACCCCTGCTGATGCTGACCTGGCAAGTGGTGCAAATGGCCTTTTTGGGGTTATCGGCAGAGTCTTTAAAAAACAACCAGACTCGGGAAGACCTAACAGTTGTACTGGCAACTTCCGTCGTGTTGATGTTTCAGGGAACGGTTGCCCGCCTTCTGTCTGCGGCCACCACACTGCTTCTTCCTGCCTGTTATGGTGTTAAGCCTCCCTCCCACTGTGTTCTGCTGTGCTCGCTCTGTATGTCCCCCTGCCAGGTTGGGTCAGTTACTATATCATCCACCACCTCGTCTTCCACTTCCGCTCCATGGTCCTCCTCCTGACTTTCTGGCAATTGTGTCTCATCATCATCCACCTCTTGTGACAGTTTCCCACCGTCGCCTTCGTGTGACCGTGGCTGCTTAAATATTTGGGCATCGCTACATGCGATCTCCTCTTGCCCTGCTTCAAGTGGACCGGTTGAGAGGCCCGAATCTATAAATAGAAAAGTGAACAGCTCTTCGGAGTGTCCAAGTGTAGGATCAGTTGTCTCCGGGCACTTGGCATGGCGGGAGGAAGGAGGATCAGGGTGAGGAATATGCGGTCCAGACTCACGGTTACTGAGACTTGACCGTGTGGAAGACAGGGTGGTGGTGGCTGAGTGACTGGAAGCATTACCTGCTATGCAACCAATAACCTTTTCACACTGCTCTGTGTTCAATAGTGGTGTTCAGTGGTCCCCTAGTAATTGGGACAGGAAAGTCAAGCGAGAAGATGTGGGTGTTTGTTGTGGCACAATTTCAGCTAGCCCGCAGCCTCTGCCTCTGCATGTACAATCATCACCATCACGTCCACTTCCCCGTCCCTTGCCACGCGCCTTGCCCATTTTAAATGGAGGACAATATTTTCCACGTTCACTTCAAATGGCTGGATTTGAACCGCAGTGATATGTGATAGGTGTGATGGAAAACCACAGTTTTAAATAGCTGGCCTGTAGGTAACTATTTTGTACAGCAACCTCGTGTCAACTTCATTGACACACTGCAACAAAATTTCAATGGAGGCCAGAAATGGCAGAATTTTCAGCGCACTTATATGTGATCCATGTGACGGACAAACCACAGTTTTAAATAGCTGGCCTGTAGGTAACTATTTTTAACAGCGACCTCGGGTCAATAACTTCGCTGACACACTGCAAAAAAATTTCAATGGAGGCCAGAAATGGCAGAAGTTTCAGCGAACTTATATGTGATCCGTGTGGTGGACAAACCACAGTTTTAAATAGATGGATTTTTAGCGCTGTAATATGAAAAGGATCTGGCTGTATTCTGCAGTGCCAACAAGCAAACGGAGCAGAAAAACAGTGTTCTCTGAATTGCTTTTCATCAGGATAAGATCCAAAAAAAATTATTCCTGGCCCCTGATACCTTTGGCTATTTCTAGAAATATCTGTAAAAGCACCAGCAGACAGAACTGGAATGGACCCTCTTGCTATATGCACTGCAGTCTGCCACATACACTGCCTGCCTGCCTAGCACTGATCTATGCAGCTGGATTAGGCCTTAGAAGGACTGTTAGTTGAGATGGATATGTGAATAATATATGGTGGTATACCTACACTAACTAAGAAACAAGCAAATCTCTCCCTAGCTCAGCAACACCTCTCCCTACACTGCCTGATTCCGGAGTAGACTGTGATGGCACCCGGTCTGATATAGACCTGATGACGCTGTGCGACCAGCCAATCACTGTAATGCCACAACCCACATGGCTGCGGCATTACAGTGTGTGGCAGACAATCCCTAAGACAATCTAAAGAGCGCCAAACATGCAGGGAGGGGACCCGAGCTCCAGCCGAGCAACCCCAGAAATACTCGGCGAGCGCCGAGCATCTCGAGCAGTGAGATGCTCGGGTGAGCACCGAACAGTAGCGAGCATGCTCTCTCATCACTAAAAACCACACTAAACCCTAACACAGTACACATCGATGGGTCACTCATGATTGCGCAGATCAGGTACAGATGGCGGAGGCCGCTTGTTCATGGTGTGAAAGAGCCAGATTAATTCACTTGAGTCTTTTCCTTGTATACGGGACCTCTTTTTTCCAGTCGGCAGGCAAACTTTGCTTCACTCCCACAGAAATGGCTGACATGCTGTGTTGTGTGTTATCTCAGGTCCTCAGTCTCCAAGGAAAATGTTCTTCAAAAAAAAAGGATGCATTTCTCTACTCCTTGACACAGTCCCAAACAACAAATCTTACTATAGTCCGTAATCTTCTCTTTCCATAGATTAACAGTGTCTTCTTTAAAGTCTCTGCTGATCAGGGAACCTGCCGGCATCTCCCTGTTACCTCAAACACACACACATCCACATGAGGGCTCTACTTCCTGGTTCTTCTTTCTCTCTCAGCACACTCCAACAACAGCAGGGGGAGGCGACTAGTCCAACAGCAAGACTCAGAGGGGAGCATGATGCCTTAAAGTCATAGTGTATTCAATGTCTGGTAAGGGCCAAGGGAGGTTCTGGGCTATTAACCCCTTCCTGTCGTGCGCTGTACATATACTGCTCTGTGGGAGCTGCGTTCCCGTAAAGAGCAGTATATGTATGGCGCAGTGATCGCGTGTGGTCACGCTGACAGCTACCGCCATCACATGTGGGTGTCAACTCTATGTGAGAGCTGACACCCTGCAGCACCACTCACGATCGGTGCTAGCACCGATCGCGGGCATTTAACCCCTGTGATGCTGCTGTCAATAGTGACAGTGACATCATGGGGCATCGCAGAGGGAGTGGGCTCCCTCTGTGATTCCACCAACACAACGCGATGCGATCGCATTGTGTTGATGGTCTCCATGGTGACCCCGGGTCCCAAGATCGCCGCGGGATCCTTCAGGAGCCTTCAGGAAGGTGGTTGTGTCAGCTCCTGCTCAGAGAACTTACTGCCTGTCAGATGCACTGCAGAGTATCAGATTGCTGATCTGACTGTGTAAACTTGATGTTCCATCCTGGGACAATGTGAAAAAGTAAAAAAAAAGTTAATAAAAATTGTAAAAATATTTTAAAAAAAAAATCACAAAAAAGAACAAAAAAAAAGGAAAAAATATTGATCCAATAAATACATTTATCTGTTTAAAAAAAAAAAAGTACACAAGTATAAGGCAAAAAACGATGCTTTATCATGATACTGCGAACAAAAAGTTTAATAAAACGTGATCAAAGAGACGTATGTAAATAAAAATGGTACCACTGAAAACATAATTTTGTCCCGCAAAAAAGAAGCCACCATACTGCCCCATCAGTGGAAAAATAAAAAAAATACAGCTCTCAGAATAAAGCAATGCAAAAATAATTTTCTTTTCTATAATATAGTTTTTATTGTGTAAAAGCGGCAAAACATAAAAAAAACTATATAAATGTAGTATCGCTGTAATCGTACTGACTCAAAGAATAGAGCTGCCTTATAAATTTTACCACTCGTGGAATGGCATAAAAAAAGTCCCAAAAAAACAATTCCTGAATTGCTGGGTTTTGTTCATTCTGCCTCCCAAAAAACAAAATAGAAAGAGATCAAAAAATGTCATTTGCCCAAAAATGGTACTAATAAAAACGTCAACTCGTTCCGCAAAAAACAAGCCATCACATGACTGTCGGCAGAAATATGGAAAAATTATAGCTATCAAAATATGGTGGAACAAAAACTTGTTTTTACAATAAAAAGTGTCTTTTAGTGTGTGACAGCGGCCAATCATAAAAACCCGATATAAAACTGGTATCGCTGTAATCGCACCGACACCAAAAATAAAGTCGTCTAATCACTTATACCTCTGCATCATTATAGTGAATGGATCCCTCGAGATAGGGTTAGGGTTGGGATTAGGGTTAGGGTTGTGTTAGGGTTAGGATTAGGGTTAGGGTTGTGTTTTATTAGGGTTGTGCTAAATTTAGTATTAGGTTTACGGTTAGGATTCAGATTAGGGTTGTGTTAGGTGTAGGGTTGTGCTGGGGTTGGGATTTTTTGAAAAGTAAAGAAAAAAAAAATGATGATGATATGGTGACTAGTGTTGAGCACAAGTGCTCCTACTTGAGTTTGCATTGGGTGCTCGAGTATGTACAGAGTGTTGCAGGTCCTTGAGTGACATGCTTGAGTCCCCGCCCCATATGTTTCGCGGCTGTTATACAGCCAAAAAACACACGAGGGGATTGCCTGCCATACACGAGAAATGCCCGCATGTTTTTTTTTGGGTGTCTAACGACAGTGAAACATGAGGGGCGGGGACTCAAGCATGTCACTCGAGCATTCGCAATACTTGGTGCATACCCGACTACACAATGCAAACTCAAGTAGCGAGAACTTGCGCTCAAGACTATTGACAACATATTCAATATGATGACCTAATGTTATCAAATTCTGTGTCAAACCTCTGGGTTCAAAATATTCACGATACCCCTTGATAAAATCCTTGGGGGGTATAGTTTCCAAAATGGAGTCACTAGTGGGGGGTTTCCACTGTTTAGGCACATCAGGGGCTCTTCAAACGCGACATGGCGTCCGCTAATTATTCCAGCAAATTTTACATTCAAAAAGTCAAAGTCAAATGGCCCTCCTTTAGTTCCGAGCCCAGCCGTGCACCGAAACAGTAGTTTCCATATTGGGTATCTGCATACTCAGGAGAAATTGCACAACAAATGGCATGATGCAATTTTTCCTGTTACCCTAGTGAAAATGCAAAATTTGGGGCTAAAAGATAATTTTTGTGGAAAAAGTTAGATTTTTTTTATTTTCATGGCTCTACGTTATAAGCACCTGGGGGTTCAAGGTGCTCACCAGACATCTAGATAAGTTCCCTGAGGGGTCTAGTTTCCAAAATGGAGTCACTTGTGGGGGTTTCCACTAATTATGCTGATGTAAAGTAGACATGTGGGAAATGTTATTTATGAACTATTTTGTGTGATATGACTCTCTGATTTAAGGGCATTAAGATTAAAAGTTTGAAAATTGCAAAATTTTCACAATTTTCACCAAATTTCTGATTTTTTCACAAATAAACATAAATCATATCAAATAAATTTTAACACTATCATGAAGTACAATATGTCACGAAAAAACATTCTCAGAATAACCACAATCCATTGAAGCGTTCCAAAGTTATTACCTCATAAATTGACACTGGTCAGAATTTAAAAAAATTGGCCTGGTCAGGAAGGTGAAAACAGGCTTCGGGTGAAGGGTTTAAAGGACTGATGCAAAGTCTTGTAGGATATCATTTCCTTCAGGTCATCACATCATCCAATGCCCAGGAAACCCAGTAAAGAAATTATCCTTGCTGATGAAGAGACAAGCTCCTTATCCATCCTGGCATGTGTAAGTGAAGTCATTCTGTGTTCCTGAGGTCTACTACTGGCACCATTTTCAGCACCTACAAACAGCCCGTGGTTTGCTGCTAAGCTTTGTTTCCAGAGCCTTCAACCGGCCTGTGATCTAAATTCTTCCAAACATTTGGTTGAAGCCTCCTACCAGCATGTGATCTTGTATTCCCAGTCTTCAGTCTAGTGTCTCCAACCAACCATTTGTCAGCCTCAATGTCCACTGCCTCCCTCTAGCCTTTGCTGTGCTGCCAGTCTCTATAGCAAGTGCTGTCAATGGGCCTGTGGTCTCAGTGTTTCCATCCAGCTTGTGGTCCAAGCTTCCTACCAGCATGTAGTCTTGAGTGCCCAACCAGTCGGCAGTACAATTTCTCCAACCAACCCATGGCTTACTGCCATCCTTTCAAGTGCTTTGAACCAGCCTGCTTATATTAAACTTGTGGTTCACAGCCTTCTACTAGATGGTGGTCATGGGATGTCTCCAACCAGCCTATGATCCAGTGCCTTTAACCAGCTAGTGATCACAGAGTGATTCCATCGAACTTGTTATCTAAGCCTGTTTCCACTCCGTGGTCTTGTGTTTCCAACCAGTCTTCAGTCTAGTGTGTCCAACAAGTTATTGGTTTGCTGTCAGCCTCTATGTCCACCTCCTCCAACCAGCCTTTACTTTTCTGCCACCCTCTATATCCACTGCTTCTAATCAGCCTGTGGTCTCAGTGTTTCCATCCAACTTGTGGTCCAAGCCACCTATCAGCATGTAGTCTTGTGTCCCGAACCAGTGAGCAGTCCAATGTCTCCAACCAGCTGATGGCTAGCTATTCGCCTTTCCAGTATTTCCATCCAGCCTGCTTATATCCAACTTGAGGTCCACAGTCTCCTACCAGATTTTGTTCAAGTGGCTCCAACCAGCCTCTGTATCCAATTACTCCAACCAGCCTGTGGTCCTAGAGTATTTCCATTGAACTTGTATGTTCAAGCCTCCTACCAGCTTGTAGTCTGGTATCTTCAACAATTCTGGAATTTAGTGCCTCAAACTAATCTGTAGTTTGCCGCTAGCCTCTACAGTATATCCAGCATCTCCAACCAACTAATGGTCCTATTGCTTACATCCAACTTGTAGTTGAAGCCTCCTACCAGCCTGGGATCTTTCATCTACAAGCAATTTATAGCCCAGGGTCACTAACTAGCCTTAGATTTGCTGTCAACCTCTATGTTCAGTGCTTGATCTTGATCACAGTGCTTACATCCAGCTTGATCACAGTGCTTACATCTGGCTTATGTTCCAAGCCTCCAACGAGATTGTGGTCTATTGCCTCCAACCAGCCTCCCAGCCTCCTACCAGCCTGGAGTCTGGTGTTTGCAGCCTTGATGGGTACTTTGCTCTTTACCATCCTGTGGTCCAGAGTTTGCTGCTTATCCATATATAAGCAATGACCAAGACAGCAGCTATATTATACAGTATGTATTGGTCTTTAATCCTGAAACTAGCTCTTTTTCCAGTATTTTTCCAGTCTTTTACCCTTTTACCAGGGGTTTGGACAAGTGCCCCCAACCAATGTGTGACATAATGAAAGCTTGCAAGCTCATCATTGTATTGACATCACAGAGTCCAATTCTTTATCATAATATCACCATTTATATGGGTCTAATATTTAATGGAAATCCTGAATTACACAGGATTTGGCCCCCTGCTCCACTGAAGTCCCTCCCAGATGTAACATCCCTTTTGGCTGCTAAAAGCAAAAGAAAATGATGAGTGCCGTGCAGGTGTATTCTGTCCTAGATCAGGCTTCTGACAGCTGAATTGCTTTCCTGGTAGTAGATTTAGGGCCTGAATTTTCATTCCAAAATAGCTGCAAGGTACTAAAACAAGGCCAGAGGGAGGTTAACCCCTTATCTGCTGCAACTTATATGCATCCGTGTGCATGAGAATCCCAGAAAATCAGTATTGCCCCATTGGCACATAGCGAGAGTTTAGAAGTCTTGTAAAAGTCTAATAGTTGGCAAAGTTTCCAGATGATCAGACATTGATGGTCATACAGATACATGGACAGATCATGATAAGAGGAGGGTAAGCCAAAATATCACCATGTAAAGATCCTCCTTCATCAAAGGCACACCCTTGTTCTCCTCTACCTCTTCATCTTCCTTCATGGTTGATGTCATTTCATGTGTCATGAACCTGGAAATAATGTGGCTTAATAACAGTGTGCAATTAACACCATTCACTGTCCAAATAGTACCCACACAATACTTTAATTTAATGCTTAAATAATACTACTACCATACAATGTTACATATTAGTTGATGGTTCTAGAGTTAATTTTAATCTACAGTGGTAAAGAATGTAATTGTGCTAATACTTAGTGGTCTAGGGTGAATAAGAAAAAGTCAATGATATTGAAAACAATTATGGTTAATATCATTGCTGGTAATTTAGGGCAATAAAGTGGGACTCAGAAAATCAAAGGTCTGGGTAATTGCCCAGTAGCCTCCTCTAAATACTAGCCCTGTGACGCTCACAGCCCTCCCTGGGAAATGGGGTTACTCGGAGCCGGGTTGGTGTAAGGGGGGAATGCAGTCGTGGCCCGGACCCGGTCAGTGCCCAGGGCGGTCACATAAAAAGATTTAATGGGCTTTCAGGGTTGAGTGGTATTTTCCGACTACGCCACCTACGGTTTTCGGTGATAGACACCAGTGCTGCTTCAGTCCACTGAGGCCGGTGTTAAAGGGGCAGCTTAGATGGGACTGCTCCCCGCAGGCGGAGCAGGCCTCAGGGCAGTGTGATGAGGAGTGGTGGGTGCAGTGCCACGCAGGAAATAACAGGCTAAAGCGGGGTGTGAAGTCATCCAGGGTTTTTACTCACATTCAGATGAACTTTAGCCGCAAAGCTTCCCTCTGCTCCTCGCGGTGTACTGCGGCCATCGGGAAGGGGGTCCAGAACTTTCCAGGTAGATCAGGAGCACCTGTCGAGACCCCTCTGGTGTGTGTTCCTCTCCTTGGTGAGTTCTCCCACTAAGTCTTCTCCTGACTGTATGTGTGGTTAGAACTAGGTATAAGCCCGGGTCCCACTGGATAAACGCCGGTAGAAAGGTACAGGTGGCGTATGCCGCTCCGTCCGTATCCCTCCTGGGATCCACTAAGCCTCCAGGCTTTTCTGACTGAGAAGTGAAGTAACAAAGTCAGATATTGGGGGCCGGTCACCACTCTTGCAGCAGGAGTCCCTCTGACTAGGCCAGAGTAAGAAATACAGGTGGCATATGCCGCTCCGTCCGTATCCCCCTGGGATCCTTTTGCCTGTGGAGCTTGTCTCCTCTGCTCCCCTCCAGGCCTTCTTAGGTCAGGACCTTGACCGGGTAGAGGCAGTGGTTAACTCTGACCCGCTCCTTGCCTCAAGGCCAGAGAACGAGGACCGTGTATCTTCGGTAGGATGAGGCCTATTAATGAACTCTGGTGGGTGACCACAATCAGAGACGGAGACCACAATCACTGATGAAGATCACAATCAAAGACCTTGAACCTAAGATGGCTGTAGATTAAATATGAATTAGTAAGTGTACCCTAAAAGTGTGTCCTCCACCCTCACCCACTACATGGTTCCCCCTATCTTTGGTCCCCCCCCCCATCTGCTATATCCCGGGCCGGGGCAGCACCCTGGTGCATTTAGGCCCCCTACAGGACAGGAGTGGTGTAGTGTTGAGTGGTGAAGTAGGGTCCTGAGAAGTGCTCCATCCTTACCCGGAAGAGGAGATACCACACCTCAAGCTGAGGTGCAGTACCCCTGTGGCGACTGAACCCTCAGGGGCGCCACAGCCCTACTTGTCAACTCTCCTGGAATGTCTGTGTAGCTCCTGAAAAAAGGGAAGACCTTCAAGATGCCCCAAAAAACTGCTAAATCCCAGGGATTGCAAAGCCTCCTAAATCCCTCCTGAAAGCAGTACTTCCTGAAGGAATCTGGAACAACAACAATATTGTCAGTCATCAGTTGGAGCCCCAGTGTTTAAACCCTCCCAAGAGTCGTGAAAGTGGCATGAAGGCGATATGGTCTCAAAAGAAGGTGTCGACATGGGAGGGAACTGTGCGTGGCAAGAAGAGACAAGTATGCCAACTTGAAGTACCTTGAAGCTTCAATGCTGGAGCTGAGCAAAAATATTTGACGCCTCCCCTGGGTCATGGGGTACTCGGTGCCAGGCCGGACTTTGCTTGGGGAGATGTCACAGTGGCAGTGACCCGGTCCGTGACCCAAGGCGGTCAGTAAAAGGGGAATTTTGCAGGGGATTTATAGTTTTTATATCCTGTTCGTGACGCCAAGTTGACGCGCCCCCTGGGCCGTGGGATACTCGGTGCCGGGCCGGTCATTACTAGGGGAGATGTCACACTGGCGGTGACCCGGTCCGTGACCCAGGGCGGTCAGTAAAAAGGGGAATTTTATAGTTTTTATGTATGCAATTCGTGAAGCCACCTGTGGTATGCGGCTATAGGTAGCCGCCGCTGCAGTGCAGGTCCTCTGAAGCTGGTATTTAATGCAGCAGAGTTGGTTTGGCTCTCCACAGGTAGAGCTTAGCTCCAGGGCAGTGTAGAAATGTTGTAGATGTTATAGGTGATGCTGGGCGTTGTAGTGCAGGAGTGATGGCGCAGTTAATAATCAGTCCACAAATCAATGGCGGTTTCCTCTTATGTTTACTTGCGGTGGTTAGGCAGATCGGGACACGGGTGCTGGCTAGAAGTGGAAGTCCGGGCAGCCTGGAAGCAAGTAAGGAATCCACCTCGCCAGGTGGAGTTGTAGGCCTTCCCTTTTACACTAAACTCTCTGGCCCTGCTGCTTGTAGCTGTGCTGTGGCCCTCGTCCCTGAGTACAACGTCCTTGTGCTCACCTGTATGGCAGGCAGCTCGGGCCTTGCTGATGCATTGCTCCCACATGGCGGTGCTGGGCCCTGCGGTGCTGAGCCTCCGGGCGTCTGGTGGGGCCAGGAGAACTGCAGTCTCCTGCCCTCCAGTTTCTGCTGCTGCGCCTTCGGTGCCCCACAACCTCGGACTCTGGTGTCTGGTTCTTCCGTGCTCCTATCCTCAGGGGTGAACTGCCACGCAGCTCCACTCCCTAGGTCTTTCCTCTTCAACGTCCTGACTTCAACTAATGTCTGTGACGCGCCCCCTGGGCCGTGGGCTACCCGGAGCCGGGCATGTAGATGCTGGGGGTTGTAGTCACCGTGGCGGCGACCCGGTCCATGACCCAGGGCGGTCAAACCAAGGGTAGTCTATGTGTAATGGTGTTTAATGTCCGACTACGCCACCTGTGGAATGCGGTCAATAGGAACCGCCGCTGAGGAACAGTCCTCTGAAGCTGGTGGTATAGCAGCTAAGGTAGTGTAACTCCCCACAGGAAGAGTGTAGCTCCAGGGCAGCGTGTATAGATGATGGTGGTTATGGTGCAGGTAGTCAGTAATAACACGGAGTAAGATAGTGCAGTCCCAGGGTCTTTACTCACGATTATAGCAGTTCCAGTTACAGGCGCCAGTGCAAGGCCCACGGCGTCCTGTGTTCACGCAGTGAGGAGTTCAGCCGAACCTCAGGTAACTCCGGAGCATTTTACAGGACCCCCTTCTGTGTGTCCTCTCTCTGGCCTGCTCCCTGCACCTCACATACAGTGGCACTTCTATCCGGTATCCTCGGGCCTTGGTGGGCGACGTGTGTTCCGTCCCCTGGGTCCTATGCGGCTACCTTCTTAGTGTACTGGTGTGGACTTGTGGCCTGCGGTACTTGAAGTGCTGCAGCCTCCGGTTTCCTAGTTGGGCCTTGTAGCTCCATGCTAGTTGACCGGTTCCCTTTTTCTGGCCTGACCCCCCTTCTATGCTAGTAGTGGCGGGTGTACGGGTGGCGTGCTGCACGGCCCGTACCCCTGGGGTCCCTTCTGTTCCTGAAGCCTTCCTGCTCCCACTCCTCTCAGGCTCAGGCCTCCTGACTAGGCCCGCCTGTGGAGCAGAGCTCATACAGAGCCCCTGCTCCCTGTCTTCACCTCAGTCCGTCTGGACTGGAACTCTCTGTCGGGACTCCCTTGATCTAAGATGGCTCCCATACTTATACTCCTACTCCAGTGCTCCACGTCCTCCACCCATCCACTACATAGTTCCCCCTTTCTAAGTGGTTCCTCCCCACTCCAGCCAGGGACCAGGGACTGTGCTCTCCCGTAGGAGCAATCTTGCCCTGTCCCCTGGAAATGTGGTGTAGTGAATGTAGTGTTAGGGTCCTGAGCCATACTCCTTCCTTACCTGAGAGTGAGGTACCACATCTCTGGATGAGATGCAATAACTCTGTGGCGACCGAACCCTCAGGGGTGCCATATCTGTTCTCCTCACACTAACTAACCCCGCCTCCAGATCCAGTTGCTAAGGGGAGGAGCTCCCCTTGCTGGTCTGGAGCCAGAAACGTGTTGCATGTTAGTATACCTGACTAGGGGACCCCTGCTTGCTTCCAGGCATGGCATCACCTCTTGTGAGGGAGGCAATGCCATTGTGGCAACCGGACACCTGGGGTGCCACATATTCACACGGCCCTGGTCTGTGGGCCACATCGTTAGTCCATGGCTGTCCTGCAAACCTCCTCCTACCTGCCGGCATTCCCGGCACCTCTTCTGATTAGAAGGCACAGTGCTACGGTCATGTGTATGACAACAATAGCGTTGTATCAGGCCTATTAATCAGAAGACGTACCAATCAGGTAGCAGGGCGAAGAAGGTTTGCTGGGATCTGTTCCAGTGGCCAAGGTGGACACTGGACCAGAGTCCTGTGATTTTTTTGCTCAACTCTACCCAATAAAATTGTTTTTACCTGTTCTCCTAACTACCAAGTGCTGGTCATATTACTAATGTGCTTCAGAGGGGTTTTTAAAAACCCCATATGCTCCAGATCCAGGTTGCGAACCTTCTATAGCTACATCACTAAGTCTTCTGAATAATATAATATTCCAAATCCAATTCCCACCACATCCAACAGGATCAACCCACTCATCTCCCGATTATGTAATCATTCCAATAATGGCAAATAACTGGTCTAAGATGGTCAGAAATAAAGCAAAGATACATGCGAATGGGCGGATAATGAGATTAGAAAGAGAAAAGAGCAATCCGACATGAGATAAGTGCTCTTAAAAGCCCAGAACGTTGCTCTTACGTTGGTGGTCTAAGAGCTCCATGAACAATGCCACCATATCTGTTAGCAGCAAGTAAGGTGTTCAGTGAGGTTGATCATGTCTTTTCGATGAAAAGTGCACCCACCAATATCTCCAACATCATATTCCATGCTTTTTAGCTACACTTGGTGAAGGTCATCAGTAATGACTCTATACACCGCCATCTACTTCAACAATGAGCAGATAGAGCATTTCTCAAAGTAACTACGAAGCTGCTGAGAAAAAGCAAGAAAAAAATACATTTTTTTGATATAGAGAAGTTATTGTGCTTCAAGGTCGTTCTACGTACAAGAAAAATCCTATGCTTTTTTCTTTTCTGGTCCTTGCAGTACAGCGAGAGCAACCAGAGACGTTCACATTACCCGCCCTTGATTGATTGACATTCCCGCCACAAGGCTGGCACTGCAATCACTGCACAGGAGAAATGGAGAGAGGACGGCTGGCAGCTGGTAGGAGCCTGCCTCATTCAATCACCAAACAGATGGGGAGTTGACATGCACATGTCCATGCATTTCGGTTGCTGATAACGCCCTCCTGTGTTTTTATCGTTAACTGTCTTACTGCCTAAAGGCTATGCTCGACTGTTCTTTTGTGCCATCGGAGTAAAAATCAATAATCTCCAAAAATGACAATATTTTACAACGATCTGCAATTGAAATCTGCTTTTATTTACACTGAAGTAAAGGCAGATAAATGCAGCTTTATTAGACAAGCGATGGGGAAATTGAATGGGAGGGACGTGGGCACTTTGGCAAAATTAGCATTGGCATATCCTGCAGCGATCTTCTACAAGTTGTCAGAGCCAGTTTCATTTTATTAGGATCAAAGCGGCTACGGAGGAATTTGAGAGAAGGCCGATATGGATACCAATGCTAATAGGTATTGTTTCTACTGAGAATTTTACATTAGGGAATGAATGGCTTTGCGGCTCGATGCAACCCGCTTTTTTGTTAAAAAATCCTGACATGTAATTTCAACAATTAATACTAAACAACCCAGTAAATTGCCATCTAAGCAATTCACTTTTTTTTTTTAAGGAACACTCCAGGCAAAACTAATACACTTGTGTATGTTATGCTGCGTGCGTAATGTTGTTTCTTTAGAGGTTACCCAGAAAATGGGAAGCAATACTCTTCTGGGTCACCGGGTAATGATGATGTAGATGGCTGTGTTAATAAGTTTTCTTGAGTTTTAGCTGCAGAAAGGAGGTACGGCAGTCAGCCTGAGTCTGCAAAAAACGTAGGAGAGTTATATGTGGTTGCACAGAGGTGCTATGCCACTATGGTGCACAGAGGAGCATTTGGCATCTGTAGTTCGTTCCACTTAGACGTCATGTGGTGTGCTGGAAGCTGGTCCAGCTTTGGATATTTGGAAACGTGGTAGACTAGGGGCCAGAGCAGTTTGTCTGTTGGGGATTAGAAAAAGGATGGAAGCCAAGAGTGGTGACGAGCGGCCTATGGTGCGTTGAGGTATCGAGGGTCATCCAGAGTGTTTGAACAAAGCTCCAGAAGGAAGCCTATGACTGCTTTATTGGACTAGGGATTTTGTCAATTAAGGAGGATGGTATACAGGGCTTCGTGTATTGTGTCACTAAACCTGGATAGGCTGAGTATACTCTCCCCCTGGGTGACGTTTGCTCTTGGGGAAGTCTAATGAGACTGCAGAGAAAATATCAGCCATGAGGAACCCAAGGATGGGTGTACAATTCTGAGCTGGAACTTGGGAGAGGCTGTAGTTGTGTCAAGTCCAGCTCTGTGGGACCTGTCTCATGGACCTGGTTCCTTAAACCTTGAGATTTGACCTTGGTGGTTGAGTGATGACATAAGACTGAAGAAGAGTTGTCTCAAAATCAGATAGAGTGACAGGAGTTCTAGAGGCCTGGGAAAAGAGGAACATGACAACTAAAGAGTAGATTCTGTGTGAGGTAGAACAGGGCTCATGATGACAGGGTTGGGGTTATGAGAGATCAGGTCCTTGTTGTAAAAAAAGGTTTTAGAGAACAAAACCTGGACTAGAAGGAATATCTACCAGTAATTTGGTAGGAAGAGAATTAGCAGTTGAGGACTGTGTGAAGTAACACAGTTCTGGGGTGTAACTCCTTGTGAAGTGATCATGGACTTGAAGTTGAGGGTTACACCATTGTTCAGTGTTATATGTTTGCATCAGTGGGACCTTCTGTGTATTGAAACCGCTAAGATTTTGTACCTCATCTGAGTGTTATACCCATCAAGGTAATTGCACTTCTTAAAGTGACTGCAACCACTAAGCTTTCTGTGACATTGTATGTGAAAAAGTATTAATTAAGCTTGAACTGCATGAATTGACATTGGAAAAAATCTGCAAGAAGCAAAATGAACATAAACCATGCTGTAAATAAGTAAAAAGCAAAAGTGCATTTAAGTAAAATTGGGTTCTTAGTAACACTGCTTTTGATCAAAAATAGCATGAAAGCTATCCCACTACGGCAAGGTGAACCCATTCGTGATATACCTACTCTGTCTAATATTAAAAACCTTACCATGTGTCAAAGTTGACCTCAGTGTGTGAATAAGGTGTTACGGATCCGGGTGGTGGAACCTCTGTGCTGAGATGCAAAGAAGGACCAGAGGGGCGTAACTAAGTGCCAACTCGGACCCACCCTGGTCACACGGTGGCTTAGTCGACTCCATGAACCAAGGAGGGACCGGGCAGGTGAACCAGGTGCCACTCTGGGACCGACCTTGTGTGAGAGCAGGTGACTCCCACGGGTCAGGTGGCTGAGGCTGACAGCGGACGAGCACGGCAGGTAGCCTGACGGGTGATCCGGGTAGGCAAGCAGGCGGGCACGGCAGGTAGCCAGACAGGTGATCTGGGTAGGCAAGCCAGCGGGCACGGCAGGTAGACAGGCTGGCGGGCACGGCTGATAGACAGGCAGGCAGGCACGGCTGATAGACAGGCTGGCGGGTACGGCTGATAGACAGGCAGGCGGGCACGGCTGATAGACAGGCTGGCAGGCACGGCTGATAGACAGGCAGGTGGGCACGACTGACAGACAGACTGGCGGGCACTGGAACCTGACGGCTGAGGAGAGTGTTAGCACACAAACAACAACCTTGCACAGGCACCTCCATATTGGAGGAGGTGCTTTAAACAGGAGTAGTCCTCCGGCCATTGGCCGGGGACTCTTTAGGACGGCACGCGCGGCCCCTTTAAGAAGGAGGGAGCGCGCACGCTAAGAACAGTGCCCGGGAAGTTGTGCGCCGCGCGCAACTGCAGCAGAGAGGCTGGAGGACGCCGGACCAGGCCCGCAGCGGTGAGGGGAACGGCGTCTCTGCCCAGCAGGAGGCTGAGACGCTGATGCTACAGTACCCCCCCCCCCCCATTACACCACCTCTTCTTTAGGCCCGCAAGAAATTTCTCTAGAATACGAGGGGCATGAATGTTCTCCCTGGGCTCCCAATACCTCTCCTATTGACCAAACCCCTTCCAATCAACAAGAAAGAAAGTTTTTCCTCTTACCCTCTTGATGGCCAAAATGTTTTCTACCTCAAAGACGTCCTCCGCGGAGACTGGAACTGGAGTGGTACCTGGATCATCAGAGAAAGAATTAAGGACAACTGGTTTGAGGAGAGACACGTGAAAGGAGTTTGGGGATTCGTCGGGAGGCTGGGCGTTTCAGCTTGTAAGCCACTGGATTAATTTGGTTCAGAATCTCGAACGGACTGATGAACCGCTGACCCAACTTGTAAGATGGTATCTTGAGGTGGACATATTTGGAGGAAAGCCAGACCTTATCTCCTGGACGGAATTGAGGCGGATCCAGACGTATCTTATCCGCATGCTTCTTCATCCACTCGGAGGACTGAAGAAGCGCAGATCTGGAGTCTTCCCAAATCGCAGAAAATTCACTGACGAGAGACTCCGCGGCAGGATTGTCCACTGAAGAGGAGACGGGATAGAGAGTTGGCTTTAATGTTCTTGTCTGCCGGGCGTTAATGGAGAGTGAAGCAGAATCGAGCGAAAAACAAAGACCACCTGGCCTGACGCGGGTTTAGTCTTTGGGCGGTCTGCAAATAAGCGAGGTTTTTATGGTCAGTGTAGATGACCACCGAGTGCAGAGCCCCCTCCAGCAAGTAGCGCCACTCCTCCAGTGCTAATTTGATGGCCAGCAGTTCTCGATCCCCTATGGAGTAATTGCGCTCGGATGGAGAGAAGAGTTTGGAAAAGAAGCCGCAGGTCACTATTTGCCCGGATGAGGAGTTCTGGGTAAGTACTGCTCCTGCTCTGGAGGAAGAGGCATCAACCTCCAGGAAGAACTGTTTATTGCAATCCGGACAGTGAAGCATAGTAGCGGAGGAGAAGGCTTTTTTTAGAGATATAAAGGCATTCTCTGCCTCGGAAGGCCACTCCCTGGGATTTGCTCCCTTACGGGTAAGAGCAGAGATGGGTGCTGTCCGGGAGGAGAAATGAGGAATGAAGAGGGGGTAATAGTTGGCGAATCCCAGAAACCACTGAATAGCCTTCAAGCCCTCCGGTCGGGGCCACCTTAAGACAGCAGACACCTTCTCGGGATCCATCCGCAGTCCGGTCTCAGAGATGATATACCCCAGAAACGGCAGGGAGGTCTGCTCAAGGAGAAATTTCTCGAACTTAGTATACAGGCGATTCTTCCGGAGCCTCAGTAGGACCTGACGAACATCCCTCCGGTGAGAGGGCAGATCAGGGGAGAACACCAAGATATCGTCCAGGTACACCACCACGCAGGAATGCAGGAGATCTCGAAAGATATTGTTTACTAACTCCTGAAAGATGGCTGGAGCATTACAGAGACCGAAGGGCATCACGCGGTACTCGTAGTGACCATCATGAGTGTTGAATGCCGTCTTCCATTCATCTCCCTGGCGAATCCGGACCAGATTGTACGCCCCACGCAGGTCGAGCTTAGTGAAGATCTTAGCGCCTTTTAGGCGGTCAAACAGCTCCGAGATGAGAGGCAGGGGGTACTTATTCTTGATGGTAATCTGGTTTAGGCCCCTATAGTCGATACAAGGATGAAGAGAGCAGCCCGGGTCTCGGCCAGCGACAAGAGGTAGATTCACCCGCGAGGAGGTGAAGCACCAGGTATTAGGTCGATGGGGCAATCATACGGCCTATGAGGTGGTAGTGTCTCTGCTTCTTTTTTATCGAAGACGTCCGCATAGGACCAGTAGGGTTCTGGCAGGCCAGGAAGGTTAGCCGGAGAAGACGGGGGTCGAGCAGGACGAACTGGAACCAGAGAGGTCTTATGGAATTCCTGACCCCAAAGGAGCACCTCACCCGAGCTTCAATTCAGGACTGGCTCATGTCTCTGTAACCAAGGCAGGCCAAGCAAGAGGGGATGAGAGAGACCGGACAGTATGTAAAAGGAGATCTTCTCCGAGTGCAGCATTCCCACCTGAAGAGTTACCGGCTCAGTAGCCAACAACATGGTTTCAGGAAGAAGCTTTCCATCCACAGAGGAAACCGCTAAAGGATCCGCCAGACGTATAGTAGGAATCTGCAAAAACGCTCCACAACGGCCTGTTGGATGAGATTCCCAGCGGCTCCGGAATCCAGATGGGCGGTCTCGAAGAAGCGGGTCTCACCACTGGTAACGGAAACGGACAGAGTCAAGGGCGGAGAGGAAGAACCCTTGCCTAGGACGACCTCGCCGAGTGGTCCTAGATTCTGGAGTTTTCCGGTCTCACCGGGCAAAAGTGGATCTGATGCTCTATATTGCCACAATAGACGCAACTCCCCTCGGCACGACGGGTCTCCTGGCGGGACTTGACCATCTTAACTTGATCAATTTGCATGGGCTCCGGAGAGACACCCGGGGAAGTGCAGGTTGCGAGACTGGACTTTGGAAGACGGGAGCGAGGCGCGGAGATTTCCTTTCACGGGTCATCTCAGTGCATTCCAGAGAACGGATGTCAATCCAGGTAGTTAATGACACCAGGTCGTCCAGGGAGGGAGGTATGTCACGACCGGCTAGCTCATACTTGATCCGTCTGGAAAGGCCCTCCCAAAAGGTGGACACCAGGGCCTCATTGTTCCAGGCAAGTTCGGATGCAAGAGTTCGGAAACGCACGGCATACTGCCCCACAGAGAGACTCGCTTGGCGAAGTCGAAGTAGTGAGGAGGCAGTAGAAGATTTTCACCCAGGCTCATTGAACACCTTCTGGAAAGCCAAGAGGAAAGCCTGGAGATTGGACACCAGGGGATCCCCTCTCTCCCACAGAGGGTTAAGCCACGCCAACGCCTCTCCAGTGAGGTGAGACATGATGAATGCCACCTTGGCCCGGTCGGAGGTGAACTGGTGTGCCAGGAGTTCAAAGTGCAGCACTGATTTATGAAGCCCTGACATAGGACAGGGTCACCAGCAAAATGTGGAGGCGCAGAAAGCTGGGTCCAAAGCTGGGTGCCACAGCGCCACTGGGTTGAGGTGCCACCGGAGCGGGTGCCGCTCGGTTAGAGGCGGACACAGTCGGGGTGGACAGCGCATCCAGGCGGGAGTTGACTGTCCGCAGATAGGACACGATAGTATCCTGTTGGGATCTCTGGCGAGAGACCTCTTGGTACAAGTCTGAGAGCGAAGGAGCCTGGGAGCCACTGGATTCCATGGCCTGTACAAACTGTTACGGATCCGGGTGGTGGAACCTCTGTGCTGCGATGCAAGGAGGGACCAGAGGGGTGTAACTAAGTGCCAACTCGGACCGACCCTGGTCACACGGCGGCTTAGTCGACTCCGTGAACCAAGAAGGGACCGGGTAGGTAAACCAGGTGCCACTCTGGGACCGACCTTGTGTGAGAGCAGGTGACTCCCACGGGTCAGGTGGCTGAGGTTGACAGGTACAGCGGATGAGCACGGCAGGTAGCCAGACAGGTGATCCGGGTAGGCAAGCCGGAGGGCACGGCTGATAAGACAGGCTGGCGGGCACAGCTGATAGACAGGCTGGCGGGCACGGCTGATAGGCAGGCGGGCACGGCTGATAGACAGGCAGGTGGGCACGGCTGACAGACAGACTGGTGGGCACTGGAACCTGAGGGCAGAGGAGAGTGTTAGCACACAAACAACAATCTTGCACAGGCATCTCCATATTGGAGGAGGTGCTTTAAATAGGAGTGGTCCTCCGGCCATTGGCTGGGGACTCTTTAGGACGGGGTGTACGGCCCCTTTAAGAGGGAGGGAGCGCGCGCGTGCCCTAAGCACAGTGCCCGGGAAGCTGCGCTCTGTGCGCGCAACAGCAGCAGCAGAGAGGCTGGAGGACTCCAGACCGGGACCGCGGCGGTGAGGGGAACGGCGTCTCTGCCCGGCAGGAGGCAGAGATGCCGACGCTACATAAGGGCAGACAAAGGACCGTGTCCCGTACTGTGAACACCAGCCTAGGGAAGCCTTAAATGTATTATCCAGCTCTAGGAAGAG
This sequence comes from Phyllobates terribilis, assembly GCF_046119375.1. Lineage (NCBI taxonomy): Eukaryota > Metazoa > Chordata > Amphibia > Anura > Dendrobatidae > Phyllobates > Phyllobates terribilis. The sequence continues at coordinate 94,727,792 of NW_027362765.1, forward strand.
AGACCACTCCCTGGCTTGCACAGAATGCAAAAAAATACAAAGAAGAAACACAAAATTTGAGCTTGGTTTAAGTTGGTTTACATGCAGCACATAAACGCATGTTCATAATAGCCATAAATCAGAAAAAAACCTACAAGAAGGAAAATTAACATAAACCCTGCTGTAAATAAATAAATAAATAAATAAAAAGCAAAAGGGCATTTAAATAAAATAGGGTTCTTAGAAACACTTCTTTTGATCAAAAATAGCATGAAAGCTATCCCACCACGGCAAGTTAAACCCATTCGGGTTAGTCCTACTATGTCTAAGTTGACCTCAGTGTGTGAATAATGGCAGACAAAGGACCAGGTCCCGAACTGTGGACACCAGCCTAGGGAAGCCTTAAATGTATTATCCAGCTGCATGTATACCAACTTAAACCAAGTTCAAATTTTGTGTATTTTCTATGAATTGACATTGATCTAGGATTGCTTTCTTAGACACGTATGTAAGAGGAAGCAGTGATACCCCTGAAAGCCCTTGCAGGATGTGACATTAGTAGGGAGAGACTGGTATCTGCTGGCCATGTGAAATCAAGTTTAACCAATTTGTACTGGAAGATTTGCACGGGGAGTGACTTTGTATGCTGGACTTGATCAGGTGACCCGAATGAGAGACTTACTTATTATAAAAGCCCTGCTCGCCGAACCGCAGGCAGATTTGGCCCCGGAAAAGAGAGCAGAGCAGACCCGCTTCAGGGATGCTGCCGAGGCCAGCATGACAGGCCTCAGCGGGAAGTCTATGCCACCAAGGTGCTGGTCACCTCTTGGCAAGGCCCGGATTCCGCTCAGGAGGACTCTGAGTTCCGCCTGTGCTGGTCAGGACCAGGATCCGCACCCTGTGACGGTCAAGCCTCAGAGGCTAGACGTATCCTGTCAATAGGCCAAGGCCTAGTCCATTCCGCCCAAGCCAAAGAGACTTCCGCCGACGGCCAAGTCAAGAAGATCCGCAAGGAGACTGCGACAGAAGAGTCATGCATGCGATTGCAGAGGGACAGCGCGAATGAGCAGGGCAGTCACTTCCAGCTATAACCTACAGTACTGAAGTCGGTTGGGACTAGGACAACAGGTTGGGAGGGGATCGGTTGGTGCGTGGGAGGCTCAACATGCTTTAATAGACTATGTCAGGGAGAGACTTGCGGCCTAGAGGGAAAATCCGGTGACACCCGCTAGAGCCAGAGCAGCAGAAAAAACTTATGTGGTGACTCCCACAAATGGATGCACCACCTTTGCTAAGGAAACATTAACGTTATATTGTGAAAGACTTTGTTACGCTCACGCCCGGACTGACTGGCGTGAGCGTGGTTAGTGGTCCCACTGGGCCACGAACCGAGGAGTGCCTGGAGGGGCGTGACTAGGGGCCTCGCCAGATCCGACCACGAACACACGGCGGCTTAATCGACTCCGTGGTCTGAGGAGGGAAGTGGGAGGTGGCCCAGGTGCTACTCCAGGTCAGACCCTGGTCACAGCTGTTTACCCACACCGGGGAATTCAGGAACGGGCAGGCACGGACATAGAGACAAACAGGTAACACGCTAGGACACAGTTCAGACAGGAACTGAACCTGGAACAAGATGCAGGAACGAGCCTGGGAACTCAGCCCCCAGGGTGGCGGAAACAGACTAGAAGTCACAGATACAGGTAATGGGCCGGGGTATACAGCCCCCAGGGCGGCGGAACAGACTAGAAGTCACAGATACAGGTAACAGGCCTGGGTATACAGCCCCCAGGGTGGCTGAAACAGACAAGATACAGGACAGGACCTGGCAACTCAATTGCACAGAACACACTGAAAGAAAGTGTTGCTCAGGCACCTCCTACTGGGTGGAGGGGGTTTAAGTATCCAGTGACTCACAGCAATAGGCTGGGGACGCATTAGGAGTGCACACACTGTAACTTTAAGAATCAGGCAGTAACCGCGCCGCCACCCTAAGCAATCAGACAAGAGACATGCACACAGCAATTACTGGAGCAAAGTGTGCAACCTGGACTGATAGGTAAGTTGGCGATCTTGCATGGTGGGAGATGGTAAGCCATGGCAGCACGCCGCCAGGGATGTTACAGTACCTCCCCCCTTTACGCCCCCTCTTCTTCAAGCCTGCAAGATTTTCTGCAGAGAATTTGGAGGCCGATCCTTCTCTTCAAGAAGATTACCTCTTCTGTCCACTAGAGGGAATGAGACTGGTCTCACCATCTTGGTGACTAGGATGCTTCCTCCCATCAAGCCATCCTCAGCATCAGATGAAGTGGGCGAAGTACCAGGAATGGGACACAGGAAAGTCTCTCTCCATTTGTTATTATCGGGTAGCACCCCAAAGGATTCACGGGACAACTGGAAATCCTCCACGGGGTTGGAGGGGTGCAGAGACTCGGGGGTAACCACCGCCTTGACGTACACTTTGCCAAGCTTACTGGATGAAGTGGGTGAAGTACCGGGTACAGGGTGTAGGAAAGTCTCTCTCCATTTGTTATCAGGTAGCACCACGGAGGATTCAGGAGACAACTAGAGGTCCTCCGCCTGGTTGGAGGGGTGCAGAGACTTGGAGGTAGCCACTGCCTTGATGGACTTATTGCCAGATTTATTAGAGATGGAGGATCCTTGCTTTGGGACCATCTTCAGTCTGGTTTCTGAGATGACACGTCTGCGAGGCGGGGCGGTACCAGAAGCCAGATCATTGGTACAATGGTGCGGTTTCGCTCTGCTCTGCTTATCCACCGCACCTGCGGTTTCGCACTGCTATGCTTGTCCACCGCACCTGCGGTTTCGCTCTGCTCTGCTTGTTCACCACACCTGCGGTTTCGCTCTGCTTGTCTACCGCACCTGCGATTTTGCTCTGCTCTGCTTGTCCACCGCACCTGCTGTTTCGCTCTGCTCTGCTTGTCCACCGTACCTGCGGTTTCGCCCTGCTCTGCTTGTCCACCGCACCTGCGGTTTCGCTCTGCTCTGCTTGTCCACCGCACCTGCCTGAATTACTCCTACATTTCACACTATGGAATGTCTATGTGGAGGGTTGCTTCCAATACTCTCACAGAGGACCAGGAAGCTGAGATATTAGGAGCTGTTTGACATAGTCTTCTCTTATGAAGATAATTATGGTTTACCAGTAGCTCTGATGACACTATGTTATGCCTAGAGCAGTGCCTCAATTTGTTTGTACCAGTTAAAAGGATTTAAAGGGAATCTGTCAGTAGGATCAACCCCACTTAAGCCGATGTCTTATTCCCAAGAAATCCACTTTTTTCTTAAAATGTAAATGAGCTGTTAAGATCTATGGGCCATCTATGGGACATAGATCTTCCTGAGCATCTGTCTCAAGAGCTTATTTTAAATGAAAGGGGGAGATACCAGTGTGAAACATGTAATGACTGACAGTCTGCTCTCCTGATCTACATGTTTCACACTGGTTACTCCCCCCTTTCATATCAAATAAGCTCTGGAGGCAGATTCTCAGGGAGATCTATGTCTGGCACATAGATCTTAACAGCTTATTTACATATCAAGAAGAATGTGGATTACTCTGGAATAAAACATCAAATAGCAGATGTCAAGGTATATATTTTTTCAAATTTCTGTAACCTAAATGTCCGTATAGATGACTAAGGAGGATTGAACCTACTGACATATTCCTTTTAAAGAACTCAAAAAAGCTAACCGAAACAATTTCCTGGTCTGTTTCCAAAATGTTTAGACCCTGTAGAGCAGCTCTTTTGGTGAACAAAACTTTCTCTCTCAAATAATGCATACATTTTATATTTTTCAGCTTCAGGAGTTAAGAAATGTCTAGTTTTTGTACTTTTTTGCTTCTTTTTTATTTGCGCCTTTTTTAAAAGTCTATATCAGATATATTCGCTTATTTATTTTTCTTTTACGCTGATCATTGCAGGTGGGGTTTTAGATTTCCAGATGTTTGGAGCCAATTCATGAATTGCAACTTTTTAAAAGTTGCAAAATTATTTTGAAAATCTACGCTAGTCCCACCACCCTCTCCTAGAGTGATTCTATTTACACCTAAAAAAAATGTGCAAATTTTTCTGTTAGCGAAACATGATCTTTTTTGCACTAAAAAGTCACTAAAAAAAAACTAAAGACAAGAATAAAAAACTTTTTTTATTTTTAAATTCATAAACCATGTGCAACATTTTGGAAGAACCTAATGCAAAAAAAATATTGTGGTTTGAGGACAATCACACCAAGAGTTTACATACCTTAGCGGAAGATCATGTAGGTGCTATGAGGCTTTGGGAAATAGTAAGTCCAGCCCTGTTTGGTTCTATCGCTTTACTATTGGAACCGCCCACTGGACTCCTAAGCTCAGAATGAGCAGAACTTTAAATTAATAAATAAATGACTAGTTTTTCAGCTCCGTTTGTTCAATATTTTACTACCCACACAATGGATTTAATTATAAATATTACTGGTTCTCTTTAAGATAGAGTCAAGCAATTTGACCTCTGTGAATATCTGGTCACAGATCTATTTTTCCACTGGAATATTCTATGGACCTGTTATATTCATCCCTATTGCTGGTTACAATAGCTACTTCGGCCATCAAGGACGTTCCCTCATTGGAGTTGTAAATAAAAGCTTTCTGACGCTTTCTGATTTCAGATGATTATCAACTCTGGTCCAAGAACAATACAAAGTCAGTGACAAAGTAATGAATGTGAATTGAATATTATTTTGTATATAAAAGACATAACCCTGGCCAGACAGTAAAGCATGGAAGTAATGGAATCCATGCATACCATAAAGACCTTCATTCAGAACATATATAGAATCAATAAATTTTGCATGTTGATTAAATTAACCCCGTAGTTCTTATTAATAATCTATTGGATTTCTAAGAAAAACGCAAGGAAAATAGGCCATTAAGTGCACATCAAGGATTCTTTCATTTAAAGGGAAATCCACCTAATTTGTTAGCAGGTATTATTTGGGCTTTATAGACCTATAAATATTTAGTAAATCATGTGGGCATCAGTTATTTGGTAGAGAAAACCTTATTTCTATGCAAATTTGCTTCATTCAAATTCACTGTCTGTATTCATTTGTATGAAACAATATCAGTGTATAAAGAATTGAAATTATACCAAGAGATAAAAAATATTGCGGTTCCCCTAGTGGCCAAATTGTGATTTATCAATAATCATTTTGAATAATAGAAAATAAAAAATAAAATAAAATAAGACAAAGATGCATTTTTTATCCCATCCAAACCATAATGAAACCTGGTGGACTCTATTTGGGTCAATGGGATCTCTGGAGTATCAATGTTAATATGCTACTATGATATCCTTGTACGTTGGGTCCAGCCGATGAGGCAAGTGTGAACAGGGCCTAAACTATGTCTTAAATGCCCACTGTACTTTCAGACAACTTAATTTTAATGTATAAATAGACAATCTGTAAATCACGCAAAAAAATAATTTGTTTGTGTTGGTCACACTTCTGTGTGACCTTCTATCCACTGTCTGCTAAATGAAATCCATTTTTAACAGCAAAGATGCTATGATGGATTACCTGAAGTGGGAGTTTTTGTCTTTCGGAAAGGAAGTGGGTGAGGACCTTTATGTCTTTACAGGAAGTGAGGATGGGTCCTTTTTTCTATAGGAAGTGGGGACAGGTCCTTGTCTCTACAGGATGTGGGGACGGGTCCTTGTCTCTACAGGGAGTGGGAACGGGTCCTTGTCTTTACAGGCAGAGGGGATGGGTCCTTGTCTCTACAGGAAGTGGGGACAGGTCCTTGTCTCTACAGGAGGTGGGGACAGGTCTTTGTCTCTCTGCTCTCCTGTCTATCAAACTGTATACAAAAGTTTAGGACAATCAAGCCAAGGGACAGTGCCAGGTGCTATACAGTGGCATGTAAATGTTGGGCACCCTTTGTTAAAATTATTGTTATTGTGAATAGTTAAGCAAGTTGAAGATGAAATTATCTCTAAAAGGCCTAAAGATAAAGATGACACATTTCCTTTCTACTTTAGGAAAAAATATATATATATATTATTACTGGAGAGGCAAATCAGAACTCCCACTTGACTGCAAAAGACCTTCAGAAAGATTTTGCAGATTCTAGAGTTATGGTACATTGTTCTACTGTTCAGGGACACCTGCACAAATATAGCCTTCATGGAAGAGTCATCAGAAGAAAACCTCTCCTGTGTCCTCACCATAAAATTCAGCGTCAGAAGTATGCAAAAGAACATCTAAACAAGCCTGATGCATTTTGGAAACAAGTCCTGTGGACAGATGAGGTTAAAATAAAACTCTTTGGCCAATGATCAAAGGTATATCTGAAGAAAAAAGTGCACAGAATTTCAGTAAAAAAAACATCTCGGCAACCATTAAGCATGGGGGTGGGTCAATCATGCTTTGGGGTTGTGTTGCAGCCAAAGGCATTGGGAACATTTCACGGGTAGAAGGAAGAATGGATTCAATGAAATTTCAACAAATTATTGATGCAAACTGTCAGGGATTCTACAGGGAAGACACCGGGGAGATCACGCAATATCTCGCTGTTGCCGTCACTCTGTCAGGATTTCGTCAGGGATCCGCGAGCACACAGTCCCCACTACTCACTACGCATGTATCGGCAAGCGACCAGTGAGCATATGACGTCACACCTCCAGTTTCCAACGCATGGAATATGTGTATACGCCCCCCGTACGTTCAAGGTCAGCTTCACTATAGCCCAATTATTAATATTGTTCTTTACCACCACCGTCCAGTTTGAAATATAATACAGGCCTGTGTTCTGGTAGCGTATATGGCTTCGGAGGAGGGAACGATTACAGAGCAAAAGAAACAAGACTATTAAATTGTATGTTTAATCCAAAAGGGAGGCAGTGTTATGAAAAATATGCAAGATTTTACAAAAGGGGACAATTACAATACATATGGAGTTACACAAAATAGTAAGGATTAAAGCAGAAACTTACTCTATACAGTTCGCAGGGACGAATCAGCGTAGGTGGAGGAGGGGCTCCCTGATTTGAGCGATATCGAACCCACCTGGCAAAGAACATAGATAAATCTTCAGTTGGCTCTTTTATGCCTAAGGGGAGATCTACCCACACACTGCCCGTGCTGACATCACAGGGGCTGTTCTCCAGCCTGCACATTTTATTTACGATACCTGGTTTTTGGGACAACTTATCGCTGGTTGATCCCAGATGCCCAAAAGTAACACCATATTTTCTATTATGATTTTACCTTCATTTAGAGACCACTCATGGCGTAGTTGCAACCTGCTATCCTTGGCTGACCCTGCCACTAAAAATATAGGTCTCGTTATTATCGAAATTATGGAACTCACAATATTCCATATTCCATATCAGTGCCGGCCTGACTATAGATTTCCTTTTGAAGCTCGGGAGTACATTTTCCTCATCTTACTGTAAATTATCGCAAGCCTGTGTCTAATCATCCCCTGCTTCTGCCAGGGAGAAGGACCCTCACCTTTTAATTAGGTTGTAGCACTTCTTGGCTACCATTTGTTTACAGGGCACTTCTCAGGCATGTTTTAATTGCATACAGACAGAGCTCTCCGCTCTCTTTTTGTGACAAATGGTGGATAAGGGAGGGGTGAAGAGGGGCTTGGGAGAAAGACTTCTTAATATCTATGACAGGGGGAGAAAGAATAATTTCAATATTTCTCAATATTTCCCTGACACAAACATAACACCATCTGTAAAAAAGTTGAAGTTGGAAAGCGGATGGCTTCTACAAATGGATAAGGATCCTAAACACACATCAAAATCCACAAAAAACTACCTCAAAAGGCGCACCCTGAAGGTTTTACAATGCCCTCCCAGTCCACTGATCTGAACATCATTGAAAATCTGTGGCTAGACCTTAAAATAGTAGTGCATGCAAGATGACCCAGTAATCTCACAGAACTGGAAGAATTTTTCAAGGAAGAATGTATGAAAATCTCTCAAACAAGAATTGAAATACTCTTGACTGGCTATAAAAAGCATTTATAAGCGGTGATACTTTCAAAAGAGTGTGCTACTAGGTACTAACCATGCAGGATGCCCAAACTTTTGCATCTGCCCATTTTCCTTTTTGTAATTTTTAAAATGTAAAAGATGTATATATATATATTTTGTTTTGCCTATAATACAAATGAAATGTGTCATCTTAAACTTTAGTCCTTTTAGAGATCATTTCATCTTCAACTTGCTTAACTGTTCACAATAACAGTAATTTTGACCAGGGGTGCCCAAACTTTTACATGCCACTGTATATGTTGGGAATTGAAGAAAAGAAAGCTCCAGCCCCTATAGTGTCGGAAGAATGCGGATGAAGATGAACTGAAATTTGTGACAGATTCTGGAAATACAGTATCAGTCAAAAGTTTGGACCCACCTGTTCATGAAATAGTTTCCTTGCTCTTGGAATATGCACATTGTAGATTCAGACTGAAGTCTGCAAAACCACAAAGGAACACATGTAAAAAAGGAGTAAGGCTATGTGCCCACGATGCAGAAATGCTCCAGATTGTTCCTGAGCGTTTCTGCATCTCCCCTGGCAGAAAAAAAGCATTCGGATTGTACATGCATTTTTCCTGCCTGGGACAAGCGGATGTGAAGCGTTCTTCATTTGCATTTCCGCATGCGGGTTGACAAGCACTTTCCAGGCGATTTTAGCATCACTTGGAAAGTGCTTGTCAACTTGGCCACACTATATAAATCCATGCAAAAGGCATGGATTTATATACTGTGACCCCAAAGAATGGTTAAAAATAAAAAAAAATAAATCTATACTTACCTTCCGATGGCCCCCGGAGTCTTGCTTCCCCGTCCCGGCAGATCGCGGTACACTGAAGGACCTGCCGACGTCAGCATCGCGTGACCCGTCACATGACTATGACGTCAGCGCAGGTCCTCCAGTTCATCGCGATCTGCCGGCATGGGAGGACGAGCACACCGGGGGCTGCCAGAAGGTAAGTATATATTTATTTTTTATTTTATTTGTTTTTTTTTTACAGTTTCTATGGTACCCGGGTCCGGAGGAGAGTCTCCTCTCCTCTAGACCTGGGTACCATCCGCACATTGAACGCATGTATTCCGCATGTGCCTAGACCTGGGTACCATCCGCACATTGAACGCATGTATTCCGCATGTGCTTATCTAGTGAAGCGGAATAAATGCGTTCTAATGCAAGTCAATGGCGGCGAAAACGCAGCGCTTCCGCAAAATAATTGATAGTGCTGCGTTTTTTTCCGCAATGCTAATCCGCAGCGGAAATTTCCGCAGCATGTGCACAGCACATGCGGCTTATCATTGAGGAACATGGCAGACCTTCTACCATGCGTTTTTTAAGCGTTTCTGCAGCGCTTTTGCCGCTGCGGAAACGCTTAAAAAACGCATCGTGAGCACACAACCTAAAGAAACACATGTGATATAAACCAGAATATGTGCTACAACTCAGATTCCTCACAGTCCTCTTGATGTCAGCTTTACATTCCTTTGGCATTCTCTGTGCAGCTTCATTAGGTCTTCAACTGGAATGGCTTCCAACTTTTCTTGAACATTCCAAAAAGAACTAAGCAATTTTTTGCTGCTTTATGATTGTGGAGGCCATGTCATCTGACATAGCAACCTCCAGCCTTCTCCTTTTGGGTCACTTAGCCCTTACAAAGACTGGAGGTGTTTTGGGCCATTGTCCTGTTGCAACACAAATGATGGTCCCACTAAGTGAAAATTAGATGAGATGTCATATCATTGGAGAATGCTATGATATCCTTGCTGGGTAAGTGTGTGTGAGTTTGGAATAAATCACAAACAATGATAGTAACATCCATCTGACCGATATTAAGTTAGAGGTGTTAGAATGGCCTTACAGTGATGTGAGTGAATGCGTTATGTTGTTATATCTCCCATAACAATTGGATCGATGCAAACCCAAATATTCATCACTTACCATTGGCTCCAGAAAGTCTGAGATAACTCTTTTGAGGAGAGCAAGCTCTTGCCTCGAAAGTGTTCTACTCTTCCTCTGAGTATACTAATCCTAGCATTTTTGGCTGATTATCATCAGATTCCTTGTTGTAATTACATGTTCATGAAAGGAGACCCTACTTCAATGGAGGCTGAAGTGTCAGCTCTTTCTCACTTCCCCAGTTATAATTAGTTTCCCCCTTCCTCAGTTACACTTAATCCCATATGTTGAATGTGAAGATGATATGTCTCCTCTCCAGAGATGTCTTTTTGGATTTTACAATTTTTATTTACGACACAAATGAACTCTTTATAACACATATCTGTTCATTGGAAGCCATTCCAGATGACTACCACATGAAGCTGCTTGAGGGAAAGCCAATTTGGTATAAAGCTGTCAACCTAGTAAATGGGTAGTAAGACAATTGGGAGCGGAAAAGTTCTGAAGTCTTTCCTTTGGAGTTGACTCTGTCGCACCCCTTCTTCAGTGACCTCTTTGCCCACTTATACTTTACTCACTCTATATGTTTCTGCATTTCTATGCCATGACATTGAGGTATTGCTATGGGCTCCTATAAACTACTGTATCTAGAATTTTGTTCTCCACAAACACATAGCACTGATTCTCAGAACTTTTTGGAGACTACTTCGAACTGAGACCTCTTTGTCCACCTTTTCTGATCCGATAAGTTCTTTCATCCCCACTCCATGACATAAAGATCTTGGTCTAAGAAATTTAAAAAACCTGGCACCGCAAATCATTTTTTTTGCATGCTATTGTCAAGTTTGAGACATGACGGCCATAAAACAAGTTCTCTTCTCATTCATTACATGTAAATTATTTATCCATGTGCACAATTTTGTAAATTTCTTTTCCCTTCTGAATCCATCCTTCTAATTTTTATAAATTGCCCAGCAGATATTTTCCTAGTTATCTCGCTTCAGCGCTCTCTTTCAGGGATGTAGTTTAGTTGGCGTCCCAGCATCTGTTGTGTTGATCAAACATCCTGTCACTTGAGCTATTGCTTTATCGACTTGTTTTTCAGAGATGAGACGGTAAATGATATATACTGTTTTGACTCTTCTCCATTTTAGTTTATCATATCATGACAAAAACTGGCATAGCGCAAATGCAAAAGAATGATGGACACTGTTGATAAGTACAGTTGTTTTTCAGGGTTGTCCAACAAGGGGTCTGCACCAGATGCCACGGGAGGGCAATTCTTTAGTCATATGTTGCACAACAGCTATTCTCAGACAAGTTGTGTGACCAAAAACATCTGTGCAACTTGTATGCAACTATTTTTTAGTTGCTTTCGTGGCATAAAAAGATGCGTAAACCACATCGCAAACAAGTCATATGCAGGCCATGTGAAGTCTATGACAAATGAGTCCTGTGTGCTGTGTGATTAATGACTGAAAATCCAGCGCATTTGGAAACAAATGTGACTTTATAAGGGAGCTTGGGCTATTATTGTGTTATAAGGGGGATTTGCAGAATTATTACTTTACAAGGGCGAAGTCAGGAAGTTATAATCATCAAAGACACACAGGGGACTTCTACTATTTCTCCGTATATACTGTGGCTTGTGACCATCTTTCAGAGCTGAATATGGCTCTCTAGGTAAAAAAGGTTAGGAACCCCTGCCCTAGACTAATAGATACTGGCTCAACATCTAATATGAGAAGTATGAGAGGCTCAATATGTGACAGGATTACATTATGCATTTTGGCCTTTAAAAGCTATAGGGCAGTGAGTCATGTTGTGGCCAAAGGCGTTACAATGTCAACCAGGGAAGGCGGTCAATCTCATAAAACGCCAACATTGAGTGCATTGAGCTGTAGGTTGGATTGCTGCTAAAGCGAAAAAAAAAAACAACTCTTTAAATCTTCTTCCTTAGCGAGTGTGAACGGAGTGTAAGTGCAAATGGAAGTAAGTGTGATTCAGTGACTTTGGATTCAGGGAGTTTGAAAGGGAGGAATTTGGACTAAATTGCTGTCTGTATTTTATTAATTCTTTACATTTATTTTTACGTAACATTTCTGTCTACTGCAATCCCCATTAGGAAATGAGCTCCATTATTGACAATGCTATCCAGTGTACATCTTGCCACATGTATGCAATCCTTGAACAGCCGGTCAGGGGTGCATACTGCTGTGCGATATGTGAGCACGTTGTGCGTTTGGAAGCCCAGGTACTGGATCTAAATGAGCATCTGGCAACACTGAGATCCATAGACAATATGGAAAGGAGTCTGCTGCTCACTGAGCAGCTGCTCACTGGGGTAGATGTGGGAGAGGGTGGTAGTATGGAGTTGCAGGACAGTGTGGCAGCTAGCTGAGTGCCAGTTAGAAGGGGGGGTAGAGGGAAGAGTGCCAGGGAGGCTAGTCCTGATCTGGCACACCCCAATAAGTTTGCAAAGTTGGCAGATGAGGGGGGTGTCAGTACAGGGGTAGCACTGCTGCAGCAATGCATGTCCTCTGAAAGCCGGAGGAGTGTCAGCTCCAGTAAGGGGGGAAATAGGAGAGAAGGGCAGGCCAGGCAGGTGCTGGTAGTGGGGGACTGAATTATTAGGGGAACAGATAGGGCAATCTGTCACAAAGACAGGGATCATCGAACAGTGTGCTGCCTACCAGGTGCTCGAGTCCGGCACATCGCTGATCGGGTTGACAGATTACTGGGAGGGGCTGGTGAGGACCCAGCGGTCATGGTGCACATTGGCACAAATGACAAAGTCAGAGGTAGGTGGAAGGTCCTTAAAGATGATTTCAGGGAATTAGGTTGCAAGCTTAACGCAAGGACCTCCAAGGTGGTATTCTCTGAAATACTGCATGTACCACTTGCCACGCCAGAGAGGCAATGGGAGATTAGTGGAAGTGTCTCAGGAATTGGTGTAGGAAGGAGGGGTTTGGGTTCCTGGAGAACTGGGCCGACTTCTCAGTTGGCTACAGGTTCTACGCTAGGGACGGGCTGCACCTCAATGGGGAGGGTGCAGCTGTTCTGGGGGAGAAAATGGCTAGAAAGTTGGAGGAGTGTTTAAACTAGGGATTGGGGGGGAGGGTATTCATTTTATAGGTGGGGAAGATAGTGCAGAGAGTGACCTAGGCACAAATAAAGAAATTGGGGGTGGGGTTAGAACAGTCAATATAGTAAGAAGGAATAGAGGTACAGAGAGATGCATAAAATGCATGTACACTAATGCCAGAAGCCTCACCAACAAAATGGAAGAATTAGAATTAATTTTGTCGGAAAATAATTATGACATGGTGGGGATATCTGAGACATGGCTGGATGAGAGCCATGACTGGACAGTTAATTTACAGGGCTATAGTCTGTTCAGAAATGACCATACAAACAAGCGAGGGGGAGGGGTGTGTTTATACGTAAAATCATCCTTAAAACACATCTTGCTTGAGAATATATGTGAAACTAATGAAAATGTAGAGTCCCTGTGGGTGGAGATAAGGGGAGGGGGAAAAATAATAAATTACTGATAGGGGTTTGTTATATGTCTCCAAAAATAATGGAAGCAGTGGAGAATATCCTCATAAAGCAAATAGATGAAGCTGCGACTCAAGGAGAAGTCATTATTATGGGGGACTTCATCTACCCTGAAATACATTGGGGAACAGAAACCTGTAGTTCCAGCAAAGGTAATAGGTTTTTGACAGCTATGAGAGACAATTACCTTTCACAACTGGTTCAGGAGCCAACAAGAAGGGGGGCACTGCTAGACCTAATATTAACCAACAGGCCAGACCGCATATCAAATATACGAGTTGGGGGTCACTTGGGTAATAGTGATCACAAAATAATAAGCTTTCATGTACCCTTTAATAAGATGTGTAGTAGAGGGGTTACAAGGACACTAAACTTCAGGAAGGCAAATTTCCAATGGTTGAGAGATGATCTTAGTGCAATAAACTGGGACGATATCCTGAGACATAAAACTACACAAAGCAAATGGGAGAGATTTATTAGCATCCTGAATAGGACCTGTGCACAATATATACCCTATGGGAATAAACATGCTAGAAATAGGAGGAAACCACTATGGCTAAATAGAGCTGTAAGCGGCGCAATAAGTGACAAAAAGAATGCATTTAGAGAGCTAAAGCAAGTAGGTAGTGATGAGGCATTAAATAAAGACAGAAAATTAAATAGATTCTGTAAAAACCAAATCAAGGCAGCAAAGATTGAGACAGAGAGACTCATTCCCAGAGAAAGTAAAAATAATCCCAAAATATTCTTTAACTACATAAATAGTAAGAAACTAAAAATGATAGTGTTGGCCCCCTTAAAAATAGTCTGGGTGAAATGGTGGATGAGGATGAGGAAAAAGCCAATATGCTAAATGATTTTTTTTCAACAGTATTTACACAAGAAAATTGCATGACAAAAAACATGATTAGTGATAACAAAAATTCTCCATTAAATGTCACTTGCTTAACCCAGCTGGAAGTACGGCGGCGTCTAAAAATGACTAAAGTTGACAAATACCCGGGCCCGGATGGGATACACCCGCGATTACTGCAGGAATTAAGTAGCGTCATAGATAGACCATTATTTTTAATCTTTAAAGATTCCATAATTACAGGGTCTGTACCACAGGACTGGCATATAGCAAATGTGGTGCCAATATTCAAAAAGGGGACAAAAACCGAACTTGGAAATTATAGGCCAGTAAGCTTAACCTCTACTGTGGGTAAATTCCTGGAGGGTTTCCTAAGAGATGCTATACTAGAGTATCTGAAGAAGAATAACCTCATGACCCAATATCAACATGGGTTTACGAGGGACCGTTGCTGTAAAACTAATCTAATCAGCTTTTATGAAGATGTACGTTCCGGACTGGACCAAGGAAATGCAGTGGATGTTGTGTATATGGACTTTTCAAAAGCTTTTGATACGGTTCCACACAAAAGGTTGATACATAAAATGAGAACAATGGGGATAGGGTAAAATATATGTATGTGGGTTAAGAACTGGCTCAGTGATAGGAAACAAAGGGTGGTTATTAATGGAACACACTCAGACTGGGTCACAGTTAACAGTGGGGTACCACAGGGGTCAGTATTGGGCCCGCTTCTTTTTAACATATTTATTAATGACCTTGTAGGGGGCATACAGAGTAGTATTTCAATATTTGCAGATGACACTAAACTCTGCAGGGTAATCAATACAGAGGAGGACAATTTTATACTACAGGAGGATCTATGTAAACTAGAAGCTTGGGCTGATAAATGGCAAATGAGCTTTAATGGGGATAAATGTAAGGTATTGCACTTGGGCAGAGGAAATAAAATGTATAATTATATGCTTAAAACACTGTAAAGAACTGGGAAAAACTGTCACTGAAAATGACCTGGGTGTATTGGTGGACAACAAGATCACGTTTGGTGGCCAGTGTCAGGCAGCTGCTGCAAAGGCAAATAAAATAATGGGATGCATTAAAAGAGGCAGAGATGCTCATGAGGAGAACATAATTTTACCTCTATACAAGTCACTAGTGCGACCACACTTAGAATACTGTGTACAGTTCTTGTCTCCGGTGTATAAGAAAGACATAGCTGAACTAGAGAGGGTGCAGAGAAGAGCGACCAAGGTTATTAGAGGACTGGGGGGTCTGCAATACCAAGACAGGTTATTACACTAGGGCTTATTTAGTTTGGAAAAACGAAGGCTTAGGGGTAATCTTATTACTGTGTACAAATATATGAGGGGACAGTACAAAGACCTTTCTACTGATCTTTTTACCCTGAGGCCTGAGACGGGGACAAGGGGGCATCTTCTACGTCTGGAGGAAAGAAGGTTTAATCATAATCACAGACGCAGATTCTTTACTGTAAGAGCAGTGAGACTATGGAACTCTCTGCCGCATGATGTTGTAATGAGTGATTCACTACTAAAATTTAAGAGGGGCAATAGATGCCTTTCTTGAAAAGTATAATATTGCAGGTTATTTATACTAGATTCCTTGATAGGGCGTTGATCCAGGGAACTAGTCTGATTGCTGTATGGAGTCAGGAAGGAATTTTTTTCCCCAATGTGGAGCTTAGTGTTTGCCACATGGTTTTTTTTTTTACTTCCTCTGGATCAACATGTTAGGCTATGAGTTGAACTAGATGGACTTAGTCTTCCTTCAACCTTAAAAACTATGTTACTATATGCTGTTGACAGTAGACATCACTGTCTACCACTAGTTCTCACTAGTCTTTCGATCCAATTTCCGAATCTCATGGACACATTGGTTCAAATTTAACTGCTAAAATTGACTATGGGATTGACGACTGCCTATGAAGGGGCTGAAACTGGAAGGGTCTTAGATCAGTGTTCCTCAACTCCAGTCCTCAAGGCCCACCAACAGGTCATGTTTTCAGGATTTCCTTAGTATTGCACAGGTGATAATTACATCACCTGCCCAGGCAATAATTCCATCACCTGTGCAATACTAAGGAAATCCTGAAAGCATGACCTGTTGGTGGGCCTTGAGGACTGGAGTTGAGGAACACTGTCTTAGATGACCTTAGTGTTCTGGTGATAACCTGACTGCTGGATCATATTAATGGATTGGGGAGACCATTTCATGTACAAAATGACAGTCTATAGTAAAGTGTACACCCTTGATACTTATAATGACTTGATCTCGGCCACTTATAAAACATTGGGTGGCCACTTATTCATCAGGAGAGCTACTAAAGCATCAAATACTTTTTTGTACAGAAGGTCTTGTAAGTAGTAAACCCACAGAATTAACGAATTAACAGATTAACATCCACAGTATTGTGGACCCATGGAAGTAATGAATGGATGGAGAGACGGGCAAGGGGTTATTCGTAGTACCAAGACAAACTTGGTTACATCCTTCCTCAAGTATATTTGGTCTAATATCCTGCCTCATTAGCTTTGCCTAATATCTGTCGTCACTTGTTAGGACTAATACTCTGTTGGCACAGAGACCCTCATTGAAATACACAGAATATTCTCAGATTCATGTCTCATTCAGAGCTTTGGCACCATGCTCTTAGCTTCGAATGAAAAGTGCATGGATAATGGATGGGGAATCTTAGGATATTAGCACTTACAAATGATTGTTGCATTTTCCTAAATGTCATTTCTTTTTCCGTGCTATTGTCTGTACACAATGAGCATGTTTATGGCTCTGCCGCTCTCACTGCTCATACAAAATAGCCTCATTTCTCCAGCCTGCCAAACAGACAACTCCCTTTGTATAGTTCTCATAGAGTGAGGTGCGGAGGGATAGGAAGTATAGAGCAAAAGAAAAACAAAACAGCAAAATAAAGGCAAATACACAAAGGGTGGGGAAAAAAAGTATTGAAGAAGACTGTCAAGAGTAGACCTGCCGGATAGGAGCACTAAACCCTGTACATTCGCATGGAGCGAATCTTAAAAACTAGGAGGACAATGAATGCTACAAAAAAAAGTCTGTTTAACAGTTTATGTCTCAAAGCTTATCAGACATAACAGTAAAAGAAACAATATAAAGAGACTAATGAGAAAATAATAAAAAAAAAACTTTGAAGAAGTTGTTAAAAAATGGTTGGAAAATGGTTCAGGGGGAACAAATTTTTATGATGTTTTTCATTGCCACCAGCCTAAAATTTTGACCAAAGAATTGTATTTGAGATGATTATTGGATTAAAGCTCTTTATGCAATGGGTCAGGACAGTTCACAAAATTATGCTCTGGTTTGGGCATCTATAGATCTGAAGCTCATTCATATCATCTACCTTTACATTTTACTTTTAAAGGGATATTTTAGCCCAAAACATTCACTGGATAGACCATAAATGTTACACCATGGAGGTCGGTAGACCAGTGAACTTCCCTAATTATAAGGCAATGACAAGGAGAACTTTGAATTGAGTGGTAGACGAGCATGTGTGCCATTGCTCCAATCAAAGTCTACAGCACTGGTGAAAACATCAGAGAGGTGATCATTTTTAATCTGAAAACACAATTTCATGTACCCTGAAATTTAATAAAGAGGGGTCTCTTTTTAAGATCCCCATCTATCGGCCATAGTAGAGAAAGGTTATAAAGAGCATCTCTCGCTCTAAAGGACTTTGCCTGTCCTTCATTATGCAGACAAACCACTGATTTAAATGGATATTTTGTAATGCATTTATAGGACTTGTCACTTGATCCAAAAAATTGAGTTAAATAAATACCTTTTAAAAATCCACAAGCTCCCCTGATTCTGCTGCTCTTTTCCGTTTTGCACTACATAGATCCATTGCAGAGATATTCACATTTGTTTAATCTGTAGTCCAATATGGGAAATCTCTGCTTGTAGTCCAACTTGGTATTTCTTCAGAGTCTTCTCTGGGGGTGTGCGCTTTCACCCCTCCTTCCCAGACGCTGCTAATCACAGCTCAGCAGCTGATAATTATCTAGGAGTCTGCAATGGAGCGAAGCAGCATAAAACAGAAAAGAGAGGCAGAAAAAGGGGAGCTCAGGGATTTTTACAAGGTATTTAACTAAAATTGTTTGAGCAAGTAAAAGGTCCTCTTTAATTTCTTTTGTAGTGGCGCTGCAGGGAGACAGAGCACTTACTGCGGGGTTTAACCACAGACTACAGCTGGTCGCTGTGTGTCCCAGCAGGGGAGCAAAGACCTCCAAAAACTGATACATCTACCATCAACCATAGCACATGCATTTTTTAGAGGTCAATCCCTGGAAAAGTCAGTGCCAACACTGCTGGAAAGGCGCTGGCCCTGGGGATGAGTATAAGTGTTGTTATTTTACTGGGTGAAAACATAGGCATTAAGAAGTGGTTGTTCGAGTAGTGGGCAACCCCTTTAACAAGTCATATGATGTTCATCTGGAGAAGAAAAATTGAGGAGCATCTCTTTGGGGGCAACCAAAAAAAATAATGGAACAGAGAAAGATGCAGGGGAAAAGGAGAAGACGAAAAGATAGACTTCCAGAGCAAAGAGTCTTCCTAGAAAGAAAGGAATTTTTTTAACGGTCCTAGTTGAAAAAGGTAGCCCAACTGAGGGGACAAAACGTAACCTAGATATGGTCATGTTTTTAGTTTGAAACGCTACAGAATTTCAAAACATTATTGCTTTCTTAAAAACAGCACCATGCTGTCATTTCTTGTTGTCATTTATTCTAATCCTGGATGAACCCTTTAAGAAGGTGTTATTTTCATGCTTTTAGGACACCTATTAAGAAGAAAGAAAGGAATACTTTGTAGGATATCATGGAAAATCCAGTCACGGTTAGCAAGGGAGGCTTCTCAGAGGTCCTGTCTGATGTTACCACCAATGATGGGTTTGATTATCTCCATAATTAATCATCTCTGAATTGTACAGAATATCCACAATTTTTACCCAGATTGAAAATATTCATTGGTTTAAAACATCTGATAGTCTGTCATGACATTTTATTGGAGACACAAGTGAGATGTAATTTATTTCCAGATCTCATTTTCCCTCCGACTAGGAATATTGTTCTATCGAGCAGTGTTTTCATGCAGAGAAAAATGTTTCACCCATCTCTGGATGCACAAAGCGCACAAAGGAGATAAAGGCCTCCACATTATCACCCAAACAATGAGCATGAAACCAGTTATAAAAAAAATCTCAACTGAAAGACATGTTCATGTTTCATTCAAATAGGTAAATTATAGCCTCCGTCTACAATTTTAGTCTTGCTTTCAGAAGGATGTCCTTCAGAAGATGGTACACCGACATGTCTAAAGAAGAATTTCTATGGCTAAGAAAAAATATGTGTTGGTCTGGCTATAGTAAGATGACGACAAAAGACCTACATATGAATTAAAAATTGTAGGATCATAGAGACTATCTATCTGAGTTCTGCTCCAAAAACGTCCGATGGTAGATGGTTTCACAAGGAGTTCTGGAAAGTCACATAAAAACCAGGTCATCTATTGTCTACTATGGCTGGACACCATTGCGGAAACCATATGGCCCTCATCTTTTACTCTTAGGGCTCATAAACATATCAGAGCTGTAATAGGACTCTCATATAGACCTCTACTATACCTTTATATGCCACTGATTCTACGTGAAGTTTCCCACAGAGTTGTGTCTTGGAGCAGAAACTAAGTGGAAACTTGAAGTTTTTGAGGAGGATTGGAGAGTTTCTTCTCCGTTTCTGCTCCAAAAACTTTGTGCACATTCAAAAACTCAAAATAATACATTTTTGAAGAAGGAATTGCATCAGGAAATTCTTCCATTTGGGGGAATGTGAACACAACATTTTTATTTGAAAGAGTACAGCGAGAGCGCCTCAAAAAATGAACATAATGCACAGCAGTGTAAAAACAACATTGCTGTGCACATGTGTGGCACCCCAGGGGGTCTGGTTGCCACAGTGGTAGTAATACCATGTCTGGGAGCAAAACAGGAGTTTCCTGGTCAGGGAACACACTACATGCAACACCTCCTGCTCCAGACCAGAAAAGGGGAGGATCCTGCCCTATATAACTGGATCTGGAGGCGGGGTTAGCCAGTTCAGTTTAGTCAGAGACAGGGCTGTAGTCGAGTTGAGGACACTAAGGAGCAAGGAGCTGAGGACTGGAGCTTGCAGAGCTCGTCCTAGCCGGAGTAGATACAGAGAACCGGACTCCGGAGTCCGAGGCTGTGGGACCCTTCAAGCCCAGCAGCAGATACCGCAGGGCAGGAGATTGCAGGTCTCCTGGCCCAGAGAAACACGGAGGCTCAGCCACACGAAAGGACCAGTACCGCCACAGAGGAGCGAGGAATACACGGGATCCGAGTCGCCAGCCATACGGGTGAGCACAGCACGTCACACTCAGGGGCGTGGACTACAACACGACTATAAGCGGGATAGCCAAAAGAGTACAGTCAGAACGGCAGTCCTACAACTCCACCTGGCCAGGGGAATTCTAGGATTGCTCCCAGACTGACCAGGCCCTCATCCCTAGAAAGTACTCCCGTTGAGGCCTATATAATTACCACCAGTAAAGACCCCAGGACTGCACTGCAAAGACTCTGTGTTGTTAGCGCTGATCCAGGCACTATCACCACCATCATCCACTTATGCTGCCCTGAAGCTACACTCTACCTGTGGGGAGTTACATCACCCTGCTGCGCACACCACCAGCTTCAGCGGACTGCCCCGCAGTGGCGGTTCCTAATAACCGCATTCCACAGGTGGCGTATTCGGACTATACACTTAGACTACCCTGGTTTGACCTCCCTGGGTCACGGACCGGGTCGCCGCCACGGTGACTACAACCCCCAGTGTCTACAAGGCCCAGCTCCGGGTGCCCCCACGGCCAAGGGGGCGCGTCAACTTTGGCGTAGTCAGGAGGATTACGTGCCCGCTACCACCAGGTACTGCGCACCTTTGCAGACTGTGTCGCATACCGTGGTGAAGTTTTCCCAACATCTGCTGCCGTTTTACCGCCATCGTCCGCCATTTTTCGGGTCGCCGCGCGGGAAGATGAGGGGTGGAACCACTGGAAACACGCGAAGTCTAAAGCCCCGCCCCGCGCGCTGACGCAACGCCAGGTCCTGGAAGGAGCCCCAGCGAGCGCTGACGTCAGACGCGTGCGACGCCAGGTCCTACAAGGAGACCATCGCCTGCGGAACTGCGGCCTACGGAGGAAAAGAGAAGGAAGGTAGGCCACGGTTCACTAGGGGGGAGGAAGACGCCGGATATGGAGGGAACTTCCACCGCCAGCGCGGCCGCTGCCGCAGTGATGCCATTCACAATGCCCTATATCCCGGGAGCGGCGTGGCTACCCCAGTACTCAGGAGAGTCGCACACCCTGAGTGACTTCAAAGAGAGACTAAGCAGCCTGTTTAAGGTATATCCCCTCTCCGAGGAGCAGAAAGTGAGCATCCTTATAGGCCAGTTGATTGATGAAGCCCAGAGAGAGGTAAAATCCTGGTCAGCCAGAGAAAAAGGGACTTTAAAGGAGATACTGGCCCGCCTAAAGGACACTTTTGACACCCGCACCACCGCAGAGATAAAAATGAAGTTCTATGGGTGCAAACAACGGGCACAGGACAGTGTACGGAACTATGCTTTAAACCTGCAGGAGGTGCTGAGGGCTATCAAACAGGTAGACCCTGACAGTGTGCGAGATGAAAACAGACTGTTAACCGAACAATTTATTGAGGGTTTACTATCCAGCGCCCACCGAACCCAGCTGCGCATAATGGCTCTGCAAAACCTTGACTTGGACTTTGCTCAGTTTAAGTACAGGGCCATTCGGGTGCTACGGGAACCAGCACCAGGTGGCGCTACAGCTCACCGGCGCCCAGCTATCACCTTCCACCAGGAGGTGGCACCCTTTTCCTCGGAGCCTGTAGGAGCTGATGCGCAGACTCTGGACAATGCCCCGTCTACAGACCTGCACCATCAGGTCCAAGAGTTAACCAAAAGTGTAGCTGCGCTAACCAAAACTGTACAGTCCTTGCAGGTGTCTCCCAAAGGAAAGATCCAGCTGGCTTCCAGTCCAGAGGACGTCCCGTGGCGCAGACAGAAGAGGATTCCACCATCCAGAGGGAGGAACAGCGACCGCTACGACCAGGACAGACAACCCATCTGCCGCCGCTGCTACCAGCCAGGACGTTATGCAAGGTACTGTCATGTAAACGAGCAAGACCACCAGGCCCATCAATCTGGCGAGACAAATATGTGGGAGGACGACCGGTCCTACCTGTCGCGCTGGACGGCTTTCCAATGAGCGCGTTGCTGGACACTGGATCCCAGGTGACCACTATCCCCTACATTCTTTTCAAAAGGTACTGGACTGACTCTGACATCACCCGCCGTCCAGACGAACATTTGAGCATTTATGCCACCAATGGTCAACCCGTGCCTCAGGTGGGGTTCAAAGAAGTGACCATAAAGGTTGGCAAAGTCGAACTGCCAGCACAAGGACTGATTATTGTCGACATTGATCGCTGAGAAAGTCATCCTATGATAACTTTAGGCACTAATGTCATTGAAAATTGTCTTGCAGAGATAATTGTCTTATTGCAGCAGGTTGCGGAAACCGCCAGTTCCAGCCAGCAGCGGGTTCTACAGAGGGAGATCCGAGCCCTGATGAAAAGACAGCAGGTAGAACTGTCTGGTGGTGAAATTGGTAGTGTTAGGATGAGTGACCCATTCCCAATCGCAATGCCCCCAAAAAGTGAAATGATGATATGGTGCCGGGCAGCTATTGGTCTAAGGGGTAGAGATTACCAGGCCTTGGTAGAGCCGTCTACTCTGACAGTAGACCCACCATTTTGACAGCCCGGGGGGGGTTGATGTCCGCCATGGGAGGGTACCCGTCCGCATCCTAAACATTGGGGAGAGAGAAGTCCATTTGCCCCGGTATGCCACCCTAGCCAAACTGTTCACTGTCAACCAGAATTCTATAAAGACAGTGGAACCCTTGCCTCTGTAGCGCTGGCGTCCCTGCCCTCTGCTAGGCAGGGACGCTGCTCCCCTCACCGCTCTGCTCCGTGCCCGGCGTCCTCTTCCCGCTCTGCTGTCAGCGCGCGCTCCTTCCCGGCGTCCTCCTCCCGCTCTGCTCTCAGCGCGCGCTCCTTCCCGGCCCCTGTGCTTAAGGCGCGCGCGCGCGCGCTCCCCTCCTCTTAAAGGGGCCGCGCGCGCCGTCCTAAGGAGTCCCCGGCCAATGGCCGGAGGACTTCATCATATATAAGGCACCTCCTCCAAAATGGAGGTGCCCGAGCAATGTTGTTTGCACCTGTGTCTCACCTGTGCTTCAGCCCTCAGGTCCCGCTGCCAGTTACCTGCCAGTTTCCTGCCAGTTACCTGCCTGATTCCTGCCTGAATACTTGTTACCTGTCTGCCAGTCTGAGGTCCGACGGTCTGCCTTACTACTCCTGTCAGTCTGTCTAAAGGACCAGCCTGCCCGCTCACCTGGGAGCGCACATCAGCTACCTGCCTGCTTTCCTGAGGTCCGACGGTCTGCCTTACAACTCCGGTCAGTCTGTCTATGGACCAGCTTGCCCGCTCACCTGGGAGCGCTTCTCCGTTACCTGCCTGCTTGCCAGCCCGGAGGCTCTGTTGTCACGTGCTGTGACCACCAGCTATTCCAGACTCTTGCCCGCTCACCTGGGAGCGCTTCTCCGTTACCTGCCTGCTTGCCTGCCCGGAGGCTCCGTTGTCACGTGCTGTGACCATCAGCTACTTCAGACTCTTGTCCGCTCACCTGGGAACGCTCCTCCGTTACCTGCCTGCTTGCCAACCCGGAGGTTCCGCCGTCACGTGCCGTGACCACCTGCTATTCCAGAGACTCTCGCTTGCTCACCTGGGAGCACACATCTACCATCTGCCTGCTAGCCTACCCGGAGGCTCTGCCATCACAGGTCGTACCTACCCTTTACCCAGAGACTGCCCTGATCACTTGCCGTATCTCCCTGTCCGTTCATCCAGAGACTGCCACCCGCTCCCTTACAAGGGCCGCCCCCTTGTATAGTAGCTCAGAGGTTCCGCCTCCCAGACCCGTTACAGCCTTCATCCCAACAGGCGGAGGATAACGGCTCCAAGGGACAAATGGAGGACTGGTGTCAGAAGCTGCATGTGGGCACTGACTCCACCCCTCCACACCAGGTGGTACAGGAATACGAAAGGGTCTTCAGTAAACATCCACTTGACTTCGGGCAGGTAAAAGGGGTTCAACACCATATCCCCACGGGAGACCATCCACCCATTAAAGAAAGGTATCGGCCTGTACCCCCTGCACACTACCAAAATGCCAAAGGGATGTTGCGAAAAAATGAAGGAGGCTGGGGTAATAAGAGACAGTTGTATCCCCTGGGCAGCTCCATTAGTTCTTGTAAAGAAAAAGGATGGCACTATGAGAATGTGTGTAGACTACAGGAAAATCAACCGCATAACACACAAAGATGCATACCCGCTACCCAGGATAGAGGAGTCACTAGCTGCGTTAAAATCTGCTAACTATTTCTCTACTTTGGATCTTACTAGTGGGTATTGGCAGGTTCCTGTAGCAGAGGCGGATAAGGAGAAGACCGCATTCACCACCCCGATGGGCCTCAGTGAGTTCAACTGCATGCCATTCGGGCTCTGCAATGCCCCAGGAATCTTCCAGCGGTTGATGGAGTGCTGTCTGGGACATAAGAATTTCGAGACGGTTCTGCTGTACCTGGATGACGTCATTGTATACTCCCAGACGTATGAGGCCCATCTGAAGCACCTGGCGGAAGTGTTTGATGCTTTGGCTGGCTTTGGTCTAAAGGTGAAGCCCTCAAAAGGTCATCTGCTGAAGCCCAAGGTACAGTACCTTGGGCACGTGGTGAGCGCTGATGGTGTAGCTCCAGACCCCGATAAAATCACAGTAATCAAGGACTGGCCAAGACCCTCCACCGTCAAGGAAGTGCGGCAGTTCCTCGGGTTGGTAGGCTACTATCGAAGATTTATTCCAGGCTTCACCAAGATGGCAGCACCCATGCAGGACCTCCTAATAGGCCAGTCCAGGAAGGCCAAAAACCAGAAGCCGCCGTTCAGATGGGACAAGCTGGAAGATGAGTCCTTCCACCAGCTGAAAATGGCCCTCACGGGGGACGAGATCCTGGCTTACCCTGATTATGGCCAGCCCTTCATCCTCCACATGGACGCGAGCAACGTGGGACTGGGAGTGGTGCTGTCCCAGATCCAGCAGGGCAGAGAGCGGGTAATCGCTTATGCCAGCCGGAAGCTCCGGCCCACAGAAAGGAACCCTGAAAATTACAGCTCCTTCAAGCTCGAGTTCCTCGCAGTGGTATGGGCAGTGACAGAGCGCTTTAAGCATTACCTCGCCTCTTCCAAGTTCACCGTATTCACAGAGAACAACCCGCTGACACACCTGGACACTGCGAAACTTGGTGCCCTGGAGCAGAGATGGATGGCCCGACTTTCCAATTATGAATTCACCATCAAGTACCGGGCTGGGCGCAAGAATGCCAACGCAGATGCACTATCCAGGATGCCTAACTTGCCAGATGGGGGAGAAGACCCAGGAGAACTGGAAGAGATAGAAATCCCCGCTTTCCACCGTCATGGGATAACTCAGTGCTCCCACTGTGTGAAAGACAGGTACTCTGCCACCAAAGAGGTCACGTTCAATCCCTTGCCCCACCACGGATGGGCAGAAACACAAGACAGTGACCCAGCCGTCCACCTAGTCAAAGAGTTGCTGACACAAGCCGACTCATACCCTGACCCAGATGCTCCAGAGGAGACCAAACAGCTGTGGAAAGAGAAGAGTAAGCTGTTCATCTATGAAGGGAAGCTGTGTCGAAGAACTGTCAACTCCCGGACGCACGAGCTGGTCTGGCAGGTGGTAGTCCCGAGGCAGGACGCGTCTATGGTCTTGGAAGCGTATCACGACGGAGCAGGACACTTCGGATGGAAAAAGCTGGAAGTCCTGCTGCGGGAACGGTTCTATTGGGTTGACATGAGAGCAATCGAGAGGTGGTGCCGAGACTGCGGATCGTGCAACCTGAGAAGGAAAGACCGTGTCAGCCAGAGGGCTCCCCTGCAGCCCATCATCACCAAGCAGCCACTCGAACTGGTAGCCCTGGACCTTGTGAAATTGTCCCCAAGCAGGTCAGGCTATGTCTACGCTCTCACCATCGTAGACCACTACTCCCGGTTCTTGGTAGTAGTGCCAGTCAAGGACCAAATGGCTCAGACAGCAGCCAGAGCTTTCCAGCAGCACTTCTGCCACCCGCATGGTTACCGAGAACGTGTGCTAACTGACCAAGGTTTGGCCTTCGAAGCGGAAGTATTCCAGGAGTTCTGCAACCTGTATGGCTGCAAGAAGATCAGGACAATGCCTTATCACCCCCAGACCAACGGGATGTGTGAAAAGATGAACCAGGTGGTGATAGACCTACTGAAGACATTGCCCCTGGAGGAACGCAGTCTATGGCCAGAAAAGTTGCCAGACCTGGTGGACCTCTACAATCATATCCCAGTGAATTCCACCAACTGCACACTAGCGTACCTGATGCGAGCGAGAACTGGTAAGCTGCCCATCGACCTAGATATGGGAGTTCTGACGCCAGAGGACGCCTCACCAGATGCGGATTGGGACACTGAGCGGCAACAGCAATACCATAAGGTACAGGAGAGTGTTGAAAGAAGTCTGTCTAAGCAAGAGAAAGGCAAGAGAGGACTTACAATCAACATGCACCTGCTGTTCCCCTGTCACCTGGAGAGCAAGTTCTAAAGAGAAAGAGGCGACTCCACAAGTTGGATGACCAGTGGGAAAGAGAGCCGTACACCATTTTACCATCAAACCATGATAACACCAAGGTGTGCCTCATAAGTAAGGACGGAGGTGAGACAACAGCAACAGTTTCCAGGGACCACCTGAAGAAATGTCCCGAGCAGCTACAGCATGCTGAAGAAGGCCAAGATATCCCTCAACCCGCAGAGGAAGTGGAAGAAATGGTCAGCACAGTACTCGGAGAATTTCCCCGGTCATGGACAAAAGTAAATAATGCAATAGTTGTGCCGGTCCTTACTTTTCTCCAACCAGCCCCTCAGGAAGCTGTAGAAGTCCCAGTAGAGTTGGAAGAACCATTGGCCTCGGAGACAGAAGATTCCTCATCAGCAGCCCAGGAGAATCTATCCTCTGCTAGTAGCGAGTCTGTCAAACCCACGGTAAGCCAAAGGATCCGTAGGAAGCTGCCCAACCTACCAGTGACACCTCAAAATACCAGTAGTGCAGGTCACACAGTGCCTACTACACCAGGGGTAGGGAAAAGGGACCAGAGCGGAACACAGACAGACAGCGTGTTACGCTGGTCTACCAGAAGCACCAGAGGTCAAATTCCTGCTCGTTGGAGAATTTAAGTGTAATGTATAACTGTAATGTTGAAATGTTTTATGTGTGCATTTAACCTGTCTTTCCAGTTACCCGACAGGTTTCAGAGACTTTTAGGTTATGGACAATGAATAACCAAAAACTTTGCCTGTAAATAGTTGCACCTGGAAAGTGCCCCTTTTTGTGCCAGACCACAGAACAAAAACCCGTGGAAGTGGCTGAAGACGTGGTCCAACATCCGGATCATCAATGCCCTGTAGCCACCCCAGGGCCTCCGTGGAGGGTTTGGGACGGGTCCCTCAAACTACATCTTCGGTGAAATGGACAACTGGTTGCGGATGATACCGTGACCTATAGAGACTCTAATGATTGTAAATATGTTAATGTATTGTTATCTGTTATATTTTTGCAAAATATGTTCAGTCCCGGAGTAATGAAATTTACTAGGGGGGAATGTGGCACCCCAGGGGGTCTGGTTGCCACAGTGGTAGTAATACCATGTCTGGGAGCAAAACAGGAGTTTCCTGGTCAGGGAACACACTACATGCAACACCTCCTGCTCCAGACCAGAAAAGGGGAGGATCCTGCCCTATATAACTGGATCTGGGGGCGGGGTTAGCCAGTTCAGTTTAGTCAGAGACAGGGCTGTAGTCGAGTTGAGGACACTAAGGAGCAAGGAGCTGAGGACTGGAGCTTGCAGAGCTCGTCCTAGCCGGAGTAGATACAGAGAACCGGACACCGGAGTCCGAGGCTGTGGGGATTGTATATCCAGCAGTAGATACCGCAGGGCAGGAGATTGCAGGTCTCCTGGCCCACAGAAGCCCGGAGGCTCAGCCACACGAAAGGACCAGTACCGCCACAGAGGAGCGAGGAATACACGGGATCCGAGTCGCCAGCCATACGGGTGAGCACAGCACGTCACACTCAGGGACGTGGGCTACAACACGACTATAAGCGGGATAGCCAAAAGAGTACAGTCAGAACGGCAGGCCTACAACTCCACCTGGCCAGGGGAATTCTAGGATTGCTCCCAGACTGACCAGGCCCTCATCCCTAGCAAGTACTCCCGTTGAGGCCTATATAATTACCACCAGTAAAGACCCCAGGACCGCAATGCAAAGACTCTGTGTTGTTATTACTGATCCAGGCACTATCACCACCATCATCCACTTATGCTGCCCTGAAGCTACACTTTACCTGTGGGGAGTTACATCACCCTGCTGCGCACACCACCAGCTTCAGCGGACTGCTCCGCAGCGGCGGTTCCTAATAACCGCATTCCACAGGTGGCGTAGTCGGACTATACACTTAGACTACCCTGGTTTCATCGCCCTGGGTCACGGACCGGGTCGCCGCCACGGTCACTACAAACCCCAGTGTCTACAAGGCCCGGCTCCGGGTGCCCCCACGGCCAAGGTGTCGCGTCACATGTTCCGTCTCATGTCACATCTTTTAAAGGGAATCTTTCCACAGTTTTTTGCTATGGGATAAAAAAGCAGCATAATGTTGTGGCAGAGACACTGATTCCAGCGATGTATCACCTACTGGGCTGTGTTTTGCAGCTTCAATAAAATCAGTGTTTTATCAGCAGGAGATTATCACTACAGGACTAGTTGTCTCATGCCTCTTGGTCCAACCCCGAACTACCACTGATTAGCCGCTTTCTGTCAATGCACAGTGTATACAGAAAGCAGTCAATCAGTGGTGTGAGCGGGGTTATACAGAGCTCAGCCTTCAGCGCTCTGCTAGATCTGCAGGAGAGAAAATTGTGAATCTATCACAACTACTGCATCCAGCAAACTAAGTGACACATCGAAGGAATCAAGGTCTTGGTCCCTACATAATACTGCCGTAAGATTACAAAGCAAAAACCCGATGCATTTAAAAGTGATTCTTCTATTCATTTCCTAACAGAAGCCGTCCGCTCTCTATACTTCACAGTATAGCATAAAAGACTCCAGCAAAGGTGCTTCGCCTGAGAAAACTTGACGGCTGCACCCATTTCTAAAACACCTCAGTGCACATAGCCTGAGGGAGTTTTAGGAGTTTTACTTTACCTGAAGTGTTTTCCTGAAGCAGTTTTGAAGCATTTTGAAAGAGTTTTTTTCCTGAAGCGTTCTTTACATCCCTTTAATGCCTAGTTTGGAGAGGTTTCCTACAGGATTCTCTTCAAAGAAGTGGCATGCAATTTTTTTTCACCAGGTATTTTTCTAAACTGCTTTAGGAAAAGAAAAAGAAAAAAAACTCCACAGCAAAGTGGATTTTCCACAGGAAAGAATTTGAAGAGGTTTCCGAGAGTTTTTGAAG
This sequence comes from Phyllobates terribilis, assembly GCF_046119375.1. Lineage (NCBI taxonomy): Eukaryota > Metazoa > Chordata > Amphibia > Anura > Dendrobatidae > Phyllobates > Phyllobates terribilis. Next base: position 94,757,895 of record NW_027362765.1, read on the forward strand.
CAGTTTTTGTAACTCAGCGTGAATATAGGGGGCATGACATCCAAAACAGCGGTCTACACATGGGTCTCTGGTTTGACTTATTTGGCTTAGTCTTCTGTTCCTATAGATTTTTTTCCCATAAATCATTGCTCGTAAATAATTGTTCATACACCAGTTGTGACTCATTGATGAAAACCAGAAATCATTCCCTGATCTGGAAACATATAAAAGGTCTGGCTCCATATGGATTGTTCCATGTTGCATTGAACTTCATATGTACAAAGGTCTAGAGGCGTAGCTAGGGGTTCAGTTCAGGGGAGGCCAAACATCTGAGTGGGCTCCTAACTGGTAACCCTGATTACAACTACAGTGGTGCCCCCTAATAATGGGTACAGGTGAGCCTCAGCAGAGGCTGCTACTGAAAATAAATGTCTATACTAAGACCAGGACTGATATTACTTCTGAATTCTGAATTCTTACAGCGCAATCACTGCACACTTTTAGGATTCTCTCTTGCCGGTGGCAAGAGTGGACGGCCACGTTAGCACAAGTTTGTAATCTGTATACTTATGGCCATTTTCCGACTAGATGTGTCCTGCTTGCTCAATTTTCATTGAGTCAGGCCACGCATGTTTACTCGGCACGTGACCACATGTATACAAATCGCCGACTTGCAGTTTTATGACCTCCCACTCTCACTGCCAGGTACCAGAGAATCCTGACGGTGTGCAGTGCGCGCTGTGAGAATTCAGAAGTCTGCAGTCACATAGAATGACTGCAGACTCATCACAAACTTGGACAACCCCCTTAATGCTCCTAATATAAAAAATAAGTAACCCTTAACTTGTCAGACAGTACAACACTTTATTAACATAGTCATGTATCATGTAATCTTTGCACGCTAATGCTTTGCATGCTGATGTAGTTAACAGTAGCATAGCTCCTTGTGGGCCCCTCTGAGTGCGGGGCACAGGGCGACCGCACTTTCTGCCTCTCGGCATCTATGCTATTGCAAAGGACTAATAAAGCATTGTTTTTGTGCCCCCTACCACCACTCTCCATATTAAAGAACTATATGGAATTTGCTCAATGCTATAGGGTGGTCCATTATAGGGTGGTTCTGATACCATCTAAAATGGATTGTCTAAAGTAGGCATTTAGTAAGTCAACATTTTCTGAAGTGAACTCAAGACAATCCTTTTAACCTATTATCTATTAACCTTTCATATTTTTGGAAAGGCCAATTTTTACACAGATCTGTGATTTAGAATCATGGAATGTTAGAGTTGGAAGAGACCTCCAGGGTGATCTGGTCCAACCCCCTGCTCAATGCAAGATTCACTAAACCATCTCAGACAGATGTCTGTCCAGTCTGTTTGAAGACTTCCATTGAAGGAGAACTTTCCACCTCTCGTGACAGCCTATTTCACTCATTAATCACCCTCACTGTCAAATTTTTTTTTCTAATATCTAATCTTTATCTTCTCCCTTTCAGTTTCATTCCATTGCTTCTCGTGTTTCCATGTACAAATGAAATTATTCCTCTACACTGTGACATACCTTCAGATATTTGTACACAGCTATTAAGTCTCCTCTAATCCTTCTTTTTTGCAAGCTAAACATCCCCAGATCCTTTAACCGTTCCTTGAAGGACATACTTTTCCATCCGCTCACCATCCTAGTAGCTCTTCTCTGAACTTGCACCAGTTTTTCAATGTCTTTTTTAAAATATGGTGCCCAGAACTGTACACAATATTCCAGATGAGGTTTGACCAAGGAGGAGTAGAGGGGGATAATTACTTCATGTGATCTAGACTATGCTTCTCTTAATACATCCCAGAACATGTTTGCTTTTTTGCTGCTGCATCACACTGTTGACTCATGTGCAGTCTGTGATCTATTAATATACCCAAGTCTTTTTCACACTTGCGGTTGCTGAGCTCCAGGGTCGGACTGGCCTGGCGGGATAGCGGGAAAATTCCCGGTGGGCCCTGATGAGAGAGTGAGAAAATTCGTAGCATGGGCCTTTAAAAGTGCAGGCCCTTTAAAAGCGCAGCTGAAGCAAATGTAGCATCGCGTGCGGCGCACATACTATTCAGTGGTGACAGCAGGTGACGTGCATGCTCACATGACAGGAGGACGTGTTCTTGGTGGGCGGTGACACACACCATACTCTGCTTTCCCGCTGGTGGCTGGCAGTGGTGTGGTGTCAGGTGACACACCGACGCCGCGCTCTGCTCTTCCTGCTCCCTGGTCGGCTTCGGATACGCCGACGCTACGCTTTGCTCTCCAGTCCCGGCTCCTGCTCCTTTGGCATTGGCCTTGTAACATCGGCTCCTGTCCGGGAATGTAACACCGCACTGGCATCGCACACCGCCCTCTTCTCTCCTGCTCTCTTGGCCTTTTAACGTTGGCTCCTGGGCTGAGTATGTGGTGAACTGCACTCTGCTCTCTCACCGTCACCCTGGAAACAAGGCTGCAGGCCTGGCTACAGCTCTCCCTGCGTCAACTTCAAGTCAAGTGCAATATCCACGTATTTCTTGGTGAGTGTTCCCAGCATTGGCCATCATGCATATATGGGGGGCAGTCTGGACACATAGGGCCTAGGATGGATACATGGAGGTGAGGTGGGGGGGCAGGCTGGACACATGGGGACCTGGATGGACACATGTGGATGAGGGGGAGCAAGCTGGACACATGGCGACCTGGATGGATACATGGGGCTGAGGGGGAGCAGGCTGGACACATGGGGCCTAGGATGGATATATGGAGGTGAGGGGGAGCAGGCTGGACCCATGGGGACCTGGATGGACACATGGGGGTGAGGGGGGCAGGCTGGACACATGGGGACCTGGATGGATACATGGGGGTGAGGGAGTCTGGCTGGACACATGGGGACCTGGATGGATACATGGGGCTGAGGGGGAGCAGGTTGGACACATGAGGACCTGGATGGATACATGGGGGTGTGGGGGGTCTGGCTGGACACATGGGGACCTGGATGGATACATGGGGCTGAGGGGGAGCAGGCATGACACATGGGGCCTAGGATGGATATATGGAGGTGAGGGGGGCAGGCTGGACACATGGGGACCTGGATGGATACATGGAGGTGAGGGGGGGCAGGCTGGATACATGGGGACCTGGATGGACAAATGGAGGTGAGTGGGAGGCAGACTGGACACATGGGGACCAGGATGGACACATGGGGGTGAAGGGGGCAAGCTGGACACATGGGGACCTGGATGGATACATGGGGGTGAGGGGGGACAGCCTGGACACATGGGGACCTGGATGGACATATGTGGGTGAGGGGGGTAGGCTGGACACATGGGGACCTAGATGGACACATGGGGGTGAGGGGGGTCAGGCTGGACACATGGGGACCTGGATGGATACATGGGGGTGATGGGGGGCGGGCTGGACACATGTGGACCTGGATGGATACATGGAGGTGAGGGGGGGCGGGCTGGATACATGTGGACCTGGATGGATACATGGGGGTGAGGGGGGGGCGGGATGGACACATGTGGACCTGGATGGATACATGGGAGGGGGCAGGCTAGACACATCAAGGCCAGGATGGATATATGGGGGGCTGGCTGGACATATGGAGGCCAGGATGGCGATATGTGGGGGCAGGCTGGACACATGGAGGCCAGGACGGACACATAGGGGGCCAAGATGGATATATGGGAGGGGGCAGGCTGGACACATCGGGGTCTAGGATGGATATATGGGAGGGGGCAAGCTGGACACATGGGGGGCTGGGATGATATATGGGAAGGTGCAAGCTGGACACGGGGGGCTAGGATGGATACATGGGGGGCTAGGATGTATATATGGGGGGCAGGCTGGACACAAGGGAGGCTAGGATGGATATATGGGGGCAGGCTGGAAACATGGAGGCCAGGACGGACACATAGGGGGCCAAGATGGATATATGGAGGGGCCAGGCTGGACACATGGAGGCCAGGACAGATATATGAGGGGGCAGGTTGGACACATGGATGCTAGGATGAATATATGGGGGGGGCAGGCTGGACACATGGAGGCCAGGATGAATATATGGGGGGGCAGGCTGGACACATGGAGGTCAGGATGGATATAAGGGAGGGGCAGGCTGTACACATGGAAGCCAGGATGGATATATGGTGGGGCAGGCTGGATTCAGATGGGCCAGGATAAATATGTGGAGGGGCCAGGCTGGACATATGGAGGCCAGAAGGGATATATGGGGGGGTGTCAGGATGAATATATGGGGGGCCAGGCTGGACAAGGGACTTAATTACTGTTTGGGGGCCAGATTGAGGAACTTTATTAGTTTATAGTGGCGAGTGGGGAACATTATTACGTTAGAGTCCAATTAGGGACATTATTACTTCTGTAATATAATTTACTTTTAGGAAACTTTTTTTCATGGGAGGGGACAAAAGGGGGGTCCTGTTACTGTGCAGGGCGGCGTACTGGTGTAGTGTAGAAGTCCGGGGAAAAGTGGTGCTCTAAAAGAGATCAGTTATTGATAACTGTGTGTTATTTTCTGCAGAGATGATTCCTGGCTGGAAGAAGTGATGGTGGACTGTGCCAGATGAAATAGAAAAGCGAAGATGAAGAACTTCACCTAGAGACATCACTGGTGAGTCAGTGTATTACATGTTCACTTACACTGTATAGTATATACATGTCCTGTGTATGTCACCGGTGACCACTGTAATACCTATACACTATATACAGAGCTCCTGTGTATAATGTCACCCGTGATCACTGTATTACCTGTACACTATATACAGAGCTCCCGTGTATAATGTCACTGGTGATCACTGTATTACCTATACACTGACACTATATACAGAGCTCATGTGTATAGTGACAGTGTTGTTAGTATTGTGGTTTGTATTCATGATCAGTATTGTATTATTTGGTCACTATGTGGTGGTAGTTTGTGATCTGGTCATGGTGTGGCAGTATTTGTTCCTTGTATGTGGTATTGTTTGGTCACTTTGTGGTGGTAATATGTGGTCTGGTCATGGTGTGGCGATATTTGTCCCTTTTGTATGTGGTATTATTAGTGTTGGTATAGTGGATTATGTTGTGTATGGCGGTCATTTGTTCTCGCTGATATTAACTAGGAAAAGATTTTTTTCCATAAGGCCACGGCCCCACTATTAGTATTTGGTCAGTATTTTTTCCTCAGGAGTGGGAGCCAAAACCAGGAGTGGGTGATAAATGCAGAATTGGTGACTTGTTTCTATTATACCTTTTCTCTGATTGTTCCTCACCTAGTTTTGGCTCCCACTCCTGAGAAAAAATACTGACCAAATACTGATAGTGGGGCCGTGTCCTTAGAGACTACATACTTGGACCAGAGCGTCAGAGATGCACTTACATGGGTTCTCCGGTGAAAACAATTAATCACCTCTCCACAGGATAAGTGATAACTTATTGATTGGTGGGGGTCTGATTGCTGGGACCTGCACTGATCGGCAGAATGTGGAGCTTTTCTCCCCATTAGACTGGAGCTCATGTGCGACTCGACCACTGATCCATTCATTCCCTCAGTGGCTGTGAGCGCTGTTCTTTTTTGGAAGCCCCCAAGAAAATGAATGGAACTGCGGTCAGACGTCCCACCTGTCGCTGCATTTTAAAATGGGAATAAGTGTCCTGTCAGGGATAAAACTTCCCCATTCTTCCAATCGGTGCGGTTTCTAATGTTTGGACCCAAACGATCAATAAGTGATCACTGATCCTGTGGAGTCCATGGATCGGTGATAACTTGTTTTAACCAAAGAAGCTCTTTAATGCAAACTACAGTAATTGTACATCCCAGTTATGGTGGTGCACAGTAGATGTCCAGGAGCCGCCAGTCAATGCTCCACTATAACGGGGATAGCGGATAACAGATATTTGCATATTGCTGTAGGTGGGCCCCTAGAGTAAATTCCCCCTGTGGGCCCCAGACACCCCAGTCCGACAATGCTTAGCTCTATTCCTCCCATTGTGTAGATGCAATTTTCATTTTTCTTGCCCAGTTGTAGAATCTTGCACTTCTCCCTGAAAAATACCATTCTTTTAGTCGCTGCTCATTGTTCAAGCTTATCTAGATACTTCTGAATCCTTTCTCTGTCTTCTCTAGTGTTAGCTATTTTTCCTAGCTTTGCATCTACATCATTTATAAAAATGTTGAACAAGACCGGGGCCAGAACAGAGCCTTCCGGTACCCCTCTTGAAACACTCTTTCAATTGGATGTACAACCATTTATTTCCATTTGAAACAATAAAACAGGTTGTTCACCTTTTAGAAGGTTTTTAAGGAAGGTCATCTCTGCCTACAACCTTACAAAAATGCTTCTTGCTCACAGTGTCACTGAATCTTGGAGCAATAAATCAAAACTCTTTTGAATTGTCTTATGTAAATGGATGGGAACAACCTAAGTAGATGCAGAGCAGTAAAGTCAATCCTCTCCAAATGAAGATCATCTCTTTGAGAAGAACCACTTTAATTCCATCTTCTTTGGAGGCAGGGACAGGACTAGAGATTGTGGTGCTCCAAAGAAAAGTTATTGAGACAAATGGATTCTGGAGGCATGCCCCTGGAAGAAAGAGTAACCAAAAAATTGTTGAATCTTCCAAATATGGTGCAATCACATGGAGGATATTCCACAAAGGATTAATACTCGCAGGTTTATTAAAAAATCATAAAACCATGAATACACATAAGGGACATGGATATACAAAAAAGGGGAGGGAGAAGTTCATGAACCAACTGGTGGATCCCCTTCTTTGTTGGGTCAATCCAACTAAACATTGATTGTCTGTAGTTTGCCAATAGATTCAGAAATGCTTTTTGGAAAATTAGAAAAGAGTGCTATGAAGGGTCATTTCAATAAAGCAAAAAAATGAAAGACTCACCTTGACCGGTAAACTACAGTGCGAGAGTAACACTATTGGTGGTTGTATGGAGTGCAGCCATTGTCTCCTCGATTCCCAAGAATTCGGTAGCCAGTGTTACCAGGGATATATAGCACCAAACAAAATTTAATGAGGCCAATCTGATGGGAAAAATGGGAAACTTCCTCACAGGAGCAACATGACCATCAGCCTCAAATATGGTCAAGTTGCATCTGCAAGCAAGTTCCCCATTTGAGTCTATCAGATTGGTCTCATCATAATTTGTTTAACATCAAAACAGGAGGAGAAGCAAGCCACTTCCTTCATTACAGATGTTCATACTTGCCTTAATTGAACGCCTCAAATATTGGGAAGAGTTGTCAAATCTCATGGGTATGTATAATTTAGTTAAAATATTACTTCTCGGAATCTTAGGTCACTTCCGAAAAGTTGCTAAGAAAGTTCCTTTTTTCCAGTTTTGGAGGAATACCAAGGGCCTTCTGGTATTATGCTCAATGAGCCTTGTGTTAATTTTGGATATCTTGCTTCAAAATTATCTTCCTTATTAGGTCAGATGAGATGGCTGTGAAGCCTGTGGGAACAAAGTTAGCTTCTGTCAGTCTTAAGGTTATTAGTCCTGGTAATGAACCTGGAGACCTGCTCACATTGCATATTATTCTCTCCTCTGTTCTTAGTTAAAAGAGATTAGATTGATCCTTTTGCATTGTAACTGGTTGAACAAAGAAGAGTAATATGTGAGCGGAGTAACCCTTTTATTATCTGCAGTGATGGAGCAGCTACGGGAGAGGATTACTAATCTCTGCTCCTATGTTCTGTGACAAATTGACATACAGACGGATGGGATCTATGGACAATACTGCTCATCCGTCTGTAAAATGACATAGTGGCTGTGTCAATAGCATGGCGGTACAGCCAATAGAAATCAATCTTTGACACCGCTACAAATCAGTGGAGCAAGGTCCCAAATCCATTCCTCCCCATGCCGTAGAACGTACGGTGGCAGAGATATATTCTACGACACCCTCTGGCTAATAGCAAATGGCAAACTTAAAAATATCATGTGCTGGTAATAAAAATAAAACATGCAATTACATGTCAGGTGCAAAAAATTGTGTCTCGCAGCATAAAATACTGCTATACCATGGGAATGAGCCATGTAAATGACCTCTATGATGTTTATAATGTGAAAGAAGTATGATAAGAGGAAACAATATTACACATTGTCATAGACTTTACTACACGATGAGTGACAGATATAATAGTGGTTGTGAAATACTGATGCTATATGTTGGCAAAATTCCACATGGTTGGCTAAATAATAGTGCTATACAGTGTAAATACAACAGTACAATGAAAATGTAATAAACTGTACAGTGCTTAAGTAGCAGAGCCATGATACAGTCCTAAAATAATACTACCATAGAGTGATCAAAGAATACTGCGATGCCGCATTCAAATAATACCGCCATAGTGTGTACAAATACAACCACCATACTGTGCTCAAATAATACCACCATACTAAGCTCAAATAATACCACCATACTGTGCTCAAATAATACCACCATACTGTGCTCAAATAAAAGTGCAATACAGTACTCAATTAATTCCACCAAACAGTGCTCAAATAATGGTTATAGGAAGTTTCGCCCCCAGCAATTTGCCCCCAGCAGTTCGCCCCCAGGTACATTTCGCCCCCGCACATTTCGCCCCCAGGAAGATTCGCCCCCGCACATTTCGCCCCCGCACGTTTCGCCCCCGGACTGGGGCGAACTGGGGGCGATATGTGCGGGGGTGAAATGTGCGGGGGCAAAACATCCTGGGGGCCAAATGCTGGGGACGAAATGTGCAGGGGCGAAATGTACCCGGGGGCGAATTACTGCGGGGCGAACTGCTGGGGGCGAAACATCCAATTCCCACTATTTTATTATTAGGACTGGAACTGCTGGAGCAAACTAAAACCATCCAGTAATATTTAGACTATATGGCTGTATTATATGAACACTCAATTGTAATAAGATGTACCGTAGGAACTGTATGGCAGTATTATGTTGGCTTTTATGGAAGTATTATTTTAAAACTGCATATTATTTAGGGACATTTATTATGTTGGAAATGTATAGCAGTTTAATGTGAGAGCTTTAAAGGAATATTATTTAGATAACACAATACCACTATATATGACCTTTATGGTGGAATTATAAGTCTTATACAGAATAGTAGTGTGTTGGAACTACAGTGGGTACGGAAAGTATTCAGACCCCTTTAAATTTTTCACTCTTTGTTTCATTGCAGCCATTTGGTAAATTCTAAAAAGTTCATTTTTTTTCTCATTAAAGTACACTCTGCACCCCACCTTGAAAAAAAAAATGTAGAAATTTTTGCAAATTTATTAAAAAAGAAAAACTGAAATATCACATGGTCATAAGTATTCAGACCCTTTGCTCAGTATTGAATAGAAGCACCCTTTTGAGCTAGTACAGCCATGAGTCTTCTTGGGAATGATGCAACAAGTTTTTCACACCTGGATTTGGGATCCTCTGCCATTCTTCCTTGCAGATCCTCTCCAGTTCCATCATGTTGGATGGTGAATGTTGGTGGACAGCCATTTTCAGGTCTCTCCAGAGATGCTCAATTGGGTTTAGGTCAGGGCTCTGGCGGGGCCAGTCAAGAATGGTCACAGAGTTGTTCTGAAGCCACTCCTTTGTTATTTTGTTATTTGAACTTTTTAGAATTTACCAAATGGCTGCAATGAAACAATGAGTGAAAAATTTTAAGGGGTCTGAATACTTTCCGTACCCACTGTATATGGCATTATTATGTGAGATATTTAATTCCTTGGAACCTAAATATAGTTTGGTCACTGTATGGTCATATTAGAGATGTATATGACAGTATTATGGTAGAACAATATGACTTACTTTATGCAATATGTTTATGGGAGTATCATTTAGATTTTACATATTAATTAGTCTTTATATGGTGTTATTATAAGGGCTGATTATGTCTTGTATCAATATGGCAGTATTATGTGAGATCTTTATGGGAAAATGACTAAGATACTTCATATTGGTCGCTGCATGGTGGTATTATAAAGGTTGTATATGGCAGTATTGTCTTAGAACATTATGGCAGTATTTTATGGATTTTTTTAGGGGAGTATTATTTGGGTTCTGAATATACTTTGGACACTATTTGGCGATATTATGAAGGACACACATGGGGATAAGACACACTACTGCTGTGCAACTTGTGCTTGAGGAAAGGATGATAGTCCTGTATTGCTAGGTATTATGAGGGAAGCATACAGTAGTCATCTTTTAACTATAGGACGATAATATGTTGCCTAAAATGTAAAATAAATAAATAAAAAAATACTATTTTTTTGGTCCTGGCCACTGTAAGGGGCAAGCATGTGTTCACTATACAATAACAATGTTCCCCTATGTGACCCCCATACAATAATAATGTCCTCTTATGTGATCCATATACTGTACGTTAATAATGTTCCCCCCATGTGACCCACATACAATATAATGTCTATTTGGTCCCCATACTGCAATAATGTTTTCCTATGTGGCCCACATAAAATATAATGCCCCCTATTTGACCCCCATACAATAATAATTTCCTCTTATGTGGCCCATATACATTAATAATGTCCCCCACGTGACCCACATACAGTATAATGTCCCTCTATTTGACCCCCATACAATAATAATGTTCCTCTATGTGGCCCCCATACATTAATAATGTCCTCTTATGTGAATGCAAGGGCTGCCAAAAATTTGAAAGCATCCCAATACCCCTTTGAAGAGACATAGAGATGGGCCTCAGTTAAAAAAATGTTCACATTATTAGGAAGTGGGTCTCCTATACTCGTATTGTGTAGCATCGGCGTCTCTGCCCCCTGTCAGGCAGAGACGCCGTCCTTCTCACCTCCTCGTCCTCCAGTGCTCCTCTTCCTGCTGCTGCCGGCGCACGCAGCTTCCTGGGCACTGCGCTTAGGGCGCGCTCCCTCTCTCTTAAAGGGGCCGCGCGCGCTGTCCTAAGGAGTCCCCGGCCAATTGCCGGAGGACCTCCCATATATAAGGCACCTCCTCCAAAATGGAGGTGCCTGAGCAAAAGTTGTTGCACAGTGTTTCTTACCTCTGCTTCAGCCCTCAGGTCCCGCTGCTAGCCTGACTATCAGTCCTGCCTGTTACCTGCTGTGCCTGCCAGCTCACTCACCTGGGAGCACTTGCCTGTTGCCTGCCTGTTACCTGCCGTGCCTGCCAGCCCGCTCACCTGGGAGCACTCACCTGTTGCCTGCCTGTTACCTGCCGTGCCTGCGCGCCCACTCACCTGGGAGCACTTGCCTGTGACCTGCCTGTTACCTGCCGTGCCTACCCGGAGGCTCCTGCCGTCACTTGCCGTGACCACCTGCCAGCCCACCTAGAGACTCCTGCCGTCACTTGCCGTGACCACCTGCCAGCCCACCTAGAGACTCCTGCCATCACTGCCGTGTCTACCTGATAGCCTACCTGGAGGCTTCTGCTCGCCAGCCTGCCTGCTGTGCCTACCTGCTATTCTGGTCAGTAACTGCCATCTGTACCGTGGGAGTCACCTGCTTCCTTACGAGGTCGTCCCCAGAGTAGCACCTGGTCCCTGTGCTCAGTCCCTCCCTGGTCACGGAGTCATTAGCCGCCGTACGACCAGGGTCGGTCCGAGTTGATACTTAGTTACGCCCCTCTGGGTCCCTCCTTGCACCGTAGCACAGAGGTTCCACCTCCCGGACCCGTAACAGTTTGCTCGGGCCATGGAACCCGGTGGCCCCCAGGCCCCTTCGCTTGCTGACCTGTACCAGGAGATTTCTCGTCAGAGATCCCAACAGGAAACCATCCTGACCTACCTGCGGTCTGTCAACACTCGCCTGGACACGCTGTCTGTACCACCTGTGTCCGCCCCAAGTCGAGCAACACCCGCTCCGGCAGCGCCGCTGCCCACCAATACCACGGCATCCAACCCAGGGCCCCGGCTTTCTGCACCTCCTCGTTTTGGAGGTGACCCCGCTCTAGCGTGGGGTTTCATAAACCAGTGCACCCTGCACTTTGAACTCTTGGCACATCAGTTCATCTCCGACCGGGCCAAGGTGGCATTCATCATGTCCCATCTCACTGGGGAAGCACTGGCATGGCTAAATCCCCTGTGGGAGAGAGGGGACCCCCTGGTGTCCGACCTATCGTCTTTCCTCGCTGCTTTCCGGAAAGTCTTCGATGAGCCAGGACGAAAATCCTCTTCAGCCTCCTCTCTGCTACGTCTCCGCCAAGGGAGTCTCACCGTGGGCCAATATGCCATACGGTTCCATACCCTCGCTTCTGAGCTTGCCTGGGATAACGAGGCTCTGGTGTCCGTCTTCTGGGAGGGTCTTTCCGGTCAGATTAAGGACGAGTTAGCCGGTCGGGACATTCCTACCACCCTGGATGACCTGGTGTCATTAGCTACCCGGATTGACATCCAGTTCCAAGAACGTACCAAAGAGACTACCCGTGAGAGAAAGTATCCTCGCCTTGCTCCTACTTTCCAGAGACCTGCCTCTCAACCAGTCACTCCCCGGGTGCACTCGCCCAAACCTATGCAGATCGACCAGACCAAGATGGTCAAATCTCGCCAAGAGTCACGCCGAGCCGAGGGGAGCTGTTTCTATTGTGGCAGTAAGGAGCACTTCATCCGTTCCTGCCCGGAGAAGCTGGGAAACTCCAGTGTCTAGGACCGCTCGGAGAGGTCGTCCTAGGCAAAAGTAAGCCCTCTCTGTCCCTGAATTTGTCTGTCTCTGTAACATACCTGGCGGCATCCTTGCATAGTGGTCCATCTCCCACTGTGCAAGAGCGCGCACTTGATCTCCAGTCCAGAATGTCTCTCTGGCTTCCCTCCATGCTGTCTGTTTGTGTCTGTTTCTGCTGCTTAAGGGCGGCGCCCGATCACTTCCTGTTTCTTGTACCTGCTGCAGGCACACCCCTTGTGCGTCCTCAGTCTATTGCTGTCTGTCACCTGGTATTTAACCCAGCTGCTCCAATCAATCCCTGCCTGAGCATTGTGTTTCATTTAGTGTGCTCTTGCACTCTGAATGTGCCAGGACCCTTCTGTGTTCTCTTGTCTGCCTATCCTGGAGGCTGTATTTCCAGGCCTGTCTGAACACGCTCCTAGCCTGTTCCTCCTGCCCTCTAGGGGCTGCATTCCTAGACCCGCTCCTGTATCCAGTCTGTCCTGTCTGAACACGCTCCTAGCCTGTTCCTCCCGCCTTCTAGGGGCCGATTACCTAGACCCTCCCCTGTATCTTGTATGTCCTGTCTGAACACGCTCCTAGCCTGTTCCTCCCGCCTTCTAGGGGCTGCTACCTAGACCCGCTCCTGTATCTTGCTACTGTGTCTGTTCTTGTCTGTATTCTCTTCTAGCCTGTTTCCCGTGTTTCTCTATGTCCGTACCTTTCCTTTTTCTGCAGAGTCTGAACTCGTACCTAACTCCTGCTCGTTTTCACTGTACTCCCGTTTGTGAGTTTGTGGTCCACTCGCTACTTCACTGCAAGTACCCTGTGGGTATCTGGTTCTGCCTTTCCCTTCCTGTCTGTTCCGTGTGAACAGAGCCCTGTCCCCCCTGCTCTGCCTTTGCTCACCGCTCCGGCGGTTCTAGCCTGCCGTGCCTTTGCTCACCGCTTCGGCGGTTCTAGCCTGCTCTGCCTTTGCTCACCGCTCCGGCGGTTCTAGCCTGCACTGCCTTTGCTCACCGCTCCGGCGGTTCTAGCCTGCTCTGCCTTTGCTCACCGCTCCGGCGGTTCTAGCCTGCTCTGCCTTTGCTCACTGCTCCGGCAGTCTCGCTCTGCTCTGACTCCTTGCTCACTGCTCCGGCAGTCTCGCTCAGCTCTGACCCTTTGCTCACCTCTCCAGGTGGCCTTCTCCTGCTCTACTCTTGCTCACCGCTCCAGGCGGCCTTGTCCTGCTCTACTCTTGCTCACCGCTCCAGGAGGCATTGTCCTGCTCTACTCTTGCTCACTGCTCCACTCTTGCTCACTGCTCCAGGCGGCCTCGTCCTGCTCTACCCTTGCACCGCTCCAGGCGGTCTCGTCCTGCCCTGCTCTCGCTCACCTCTCTGGGCGGCATCACTCTGCTGTGTTTGTCCGCCACATCTGTGGTTCTGTTCCTGAGTCCCAGTGTGTACTGGGTCCTATCCCGCCTGTGTTCCTACCTGCTAGTGCCTCCCTGTCTGCACTCTAGTCGTGCTTGCCTGTACCCCCCTGCCTGCATACCCGCCTGCCTGCATACCAGTCGTGCTTGCCTATTCCCACCAGTCTGTGTGCCAGCCTAACCAGTCTGTTCCTGTATTTCCCTGTGTTGGTCAACAGCCGTGTCCGGGGTCTGTCCTGGAGTAGCACCTGGTCCCTCTGCTCTGTTCCTCCTTGGTGCACTGGCGTCGTATGCCCTCGTGCGACCCTGGTCGGATCGGGTGAATACCTAGTTACGCCCCTCCAGGCATTCACTCTCCGGCACGGTCCAGTGGAATCACACGCACACGCCGCTCAGCCCGGGCGTGTGCATTATAGCATGCTCAGGCCATGGTTCCCGTTGAGCCCCACGGCCTTCGCTCTCTGAGACGTTTTCCAGCGAATACATGCATTAAAAATAAATAAATAATTTTTTTTTTTCCTTAGCTGAGTTCCAGGCGAATTACGCACCCGTCCAGATGGATCTATCAGCTCTCGTTCCTGCGGATCCGCCACGTTACTATGGGGATCCAAGACAGAGTCGTGCATTTGTGGAGCAATGAATGCTACACTTCAAGTTCTACCCTCTATGTTTTCCCACAGATCGGACTAAGGTGGGATTCATGATGTCTTACCTAGCGGGTGATGCCTTGAATTGGATCACCCCCCTATGGGACGCACAGGATCCTATCGTCCTGGACATAATGGCCTTCCTGGTGGCCTTTCTAATGGTCTTCGATGATCCTAACCCGGAGGCTCCTGCTGAAGCTTCACTTCCCAATATCCCGGAGCAGCCCCGATGGGTAATGTGTGTGGGTAGCGCAATAGTCCTCCAGACCAATGAGACTTCTGCCCACCCAGAATCCTCACAGGGTGACTACGCTCTCCGGAATACTTCTCCCAACCTCAAGAGGCAGTCCAGACGTGCTAGACGTAGAGGCAAGCCGTCACGCCAGGGTCTGTCCTCCCTCAGACCTCCTGACCCCAACCTTGAAGTCCCTACTGAAGCTTCATTTCCCTGTATCCCGGAGAAGCCCCAACGGGTAATGTACGTGGGTAGTGCACCAGTTCTCCTGCCCGAAGAGACTGCTGCCCACCCAGAATCCACACTGGAGGACCCCCTGTTGCCTCCTGAATCCCCCAGGATACCACTTGATGACAATTGGAGAGAGACTTCCCTATACTCTGCATGTGATACCTCGCCCGCTTCGTCCAGTGAGTCCGACCTAGTGTTCCCCAAAGCAGAGGTTACCCCCGAGTCTCTACACCCCTCCGATCAGGCGGAGGATCTCCAGTTGTCTCCTGAACCCTTCGGGGTGCTACCTGGTAGCGAATGGACAGAGACTTTCCTATACTCAGCACCTGATACCTCGGCTGCTTCATCCAGTGAGTCCGACCTAGTGTACTCCGAAGTAGAGGTTACCCATGAGTCTCTTCACCCCTCCGACCTGGCGGAGGACCTCCAGTTGTCTCCTGAGCCCTTCGGGGTGCTACCTGGTAGCGAAAGGACAGAGACTCTCCTATACTCTGTACCTGATACCTTGCTCGCTTCGTCCAGTGAGTTAAACCTAGTGTACTCCAAAGCAGAGGTTACCCATGAGTCTCTACACCCCTCCGACCAGGCGGAGGACCTCCAGCTGTCTCCAGAACCCTTCGGGGTGCCACCTGGTGGTGAATGGACAGAGACTCTCCTATACTCTGTACCTGATACCTCGCTCACTTCGTCCAGTGAGTCCAACCTAGCGTACTCCGAAGCAGAGGTTATTCCCGAGTCTCTACACCCCTCCGACCAGGCGGAGGACCTCCAGTTGTCTCCAGAACCCTTCGGGGTGCCACCTGGTGGTGAATGGACAGAGACTTTCCTATACTCGGCACCCGATACCTCGCCTGCTTCGTCCAGTGAGTCTGACCTAGTGTACTCTGAAGCAGATGTTTTTCCCGAGCCTCTTCACTCTTCTGACCCGGCGGAGGACCTCCAGTTGTTTCCTGAATCCTCCGGGGTACCACCAGATAACAAAGAGACAGTGACTTTTCCTCACCCTGTACCTGATAACCCGTCTATTTCTTCCTGTGAGTTTGACAAGATGTACCTCGAAGCAGAGATTACCCCCAAGACTCTGCTCCCCTCCAACCCGGTGAAGGACTTCCAGTTGTCTCCTGTACCCTCTGGGGTGCCACCTGAAAATATATGGAGAGAGACTTCCTTGTGTGCTGTTTCTGGTACTCCACCCATTTCGTCTGTTGCTGAGGATGGCTGGATAGGAGGTAGCATCCTAGCTACCCAGAGACCAGTTTTTCCGGTGGACAGTGGAAGTGATCTCCTTGAAGTGAAGGATTGGCCCTCGAATTCCCTGCGGAACATTCTGGCAGGCCTGAAGAAGAGGGGGCGTAAGGGGGGGGGTACTGTAACATACCTGGCGGCATCCTTGCATAGTGGTCCATCTCCCACTGTGCAAGAGCGCGCACTTGATCTCCAGTCCAGAATGTCTCTCTGGCTTCCCTCCATGCTGTCTGTTTGTGTCTGTTTCTGCTGCTTAAGGGCGGCGCCCGATCACTTCCTGTTTCTTGTACCTGCTGCAGGTACACCCCTTGTGCGTCCTCAGCCTATTGCTGTCTGCCACCTGGTATTTAACCCAGCTGCTCCAATCAATCCCTGCCTGAGCATTGTGTTTCATTTAGTGTGCTCTTGCACTCTGAATGTGCCAGGTCCCTTCTGTGTTCTCTTGTCTGCCTATCCTGGAGGCTGTATTTCCAGGCCTGTCTGAACACGCTCCTAGCCTGTTCCTCCTGCCCTCTAGGGGCTGCATTCCTAGACCCGCTCCTGTATCCAGTCTGTCCTGTCTGAACACGCTCCTAGCCTGTTCCTCCCGCCTTCTAGGGGCCGATTACCTAGACCCGCTCCTGTATCTTGTATGTCCTGTCTGAACACGCTCCTAGCCTGTTCCTCCCGCCTTCTAGGGGCTGCTACCTAGACCCACTCCTGTATCTTGCTACTGTGTCTGTTCTTGTCTGTATTCCCTTCTAGCCTGTTTCCCGTATTTCTCTATGTCCGTACCTTTCCTTTTTCTGCAGAGTCTGAACTCGTACCTAACTCCTGCTCGTTTTCACTATACTCCCGTTTGTGAGTTTGTGGTCCACTCGCTACTTCACTGCAAGTACCCTGTGGGTATCTGGTTCTGCCTTTCCCTTCCTGTCTGTTCCGTGTGAACAGAGCCCTGTCCCCCCTGCTCTGCCTTTGCTCACCGCTCCGGCGGTTCTAGCCTGCCCTGCCTTTGCTCACCGCTTCGGCGGTTCTAGCCTGCTCTGCCTTTGCTCACCGCTCCGGCGGTTCTAGCCTGCTCTGCCTTTGCTCACCGCTCCGGCGGTTCTAGCCTGCTCTGCCTTTTCTCACCGCTCCGGCTGTTCTAGCCTGCTCTGCCTTTGCTCACCGCTCCGGCGGTTCTAGCCTGCTCTGCCTTTGCTCACCGCTCCGGCGGTTCTAGCCTGCTCTGCCTTTGCTCACCGCTCCGGCGGTTCTAGCCTGCTCTGCCTTTGCTCACCGCTCCGGCGGTTCTAGCCTGCTCTGCCTTTGCTCACCGCTCCGGCGGTTCTAGCCTGCTCTGCCTTTGCTCACCGCTTCGGCGGTTCTAGCCTGCTCTGCCTTTGCTCACCGCTCCGGCGGTTCTAGCCTGCTCTGCCTTTGCTCACCACTCCGGCGGTTCTAGCCTGCTCTGCTTTTGCTCACTGCTCCGGCAGTCTCGCTCTGCTCTGACCCTTTGCTCACCTCTCCAGGCGGCCTTGTCCTGCTCTACTCTTGCTCACCGCTCCAGGCGGCCTTGTCCTGCTCTACTCTTGCTCACCGCTCCAGGAGGCATTGTCCTGCTCTACTCTTGCTCACTGCTCCAGGCGGCCTCGTCCTGCTCTACTCTTGCACCGCTCCAGGCGGTCTCGTCCTGCCCTGCTCTCGCTCACCTCTCTGGGCGGCCTCACTCTGCTGTGTTTGTCCGCCACATCTGTGGTTCTGTTCCTGAGTCCCAGTGTGTACTGGGTCCTATCCCGCCTGTGTTCCTACCTGCTAGTGCCTCCCTGTCTGCACTCTAGCCGTGCTTGCCTGTACCCCCCTGCCTGCATACCCGCTTGCCTGCATACCAGTCGTGCCTGCCTATTCCCACCAGTCTGTGTGCCAGCCTAACCAGTCTGTTCCTGTATTCCCCTGTGTGGGTCAACAGCCGTGTCTGGGGTCTGTCCTGGAGTAGCACCTGGTCCCTCTGCTCGGTTTCTCCTTGGTGCACTGGCGTCGTATGCCGTCGTGCGACCCTGGTCGGATCGGGTGAATACCTAGTTACGCCCCTCCAGGCATTCACTCTCCGGCACGGTCCAGTGGAATCACACGCACACGCCGCTCAGCCCGGGCGCGTGCATTACAGTCTCTATCTCCTGGGGAGAGAACCGTCACTTTCAAATTGCTCACCTGGATTCTGGAGCTGCTGGAAGCCTCATTTCCCAGTCCCTGGTAGAGAGATACCGGATTCCCACCAAACCTCTGGCTGAACCATTGTCAGTCGCCTCCGTGGATGGAAGACTCCTTCCGGAGACCATCCTGCTCGTCACTGAACCCATAACCCTGCAGGTGGGAATGCAGCACTCTGAGAAGATCTCCTTCCATGTGCTGTACGGACTCTCTCACTCCCTATTGCTAGGTCTACCCTGGCTCCAGACACATGAACCCATGCTGAATTGGCAATCCGGTGAAGTACTCCGGTGGGGTCAGGATTGCCATAGGACCTGCCTGGCTCCGGTTCGCCTGGCTCGTCCTCCACCTACCCCGGTTAATTTACCCAGTCTACCGGCACCTTACTGGTCCTATGCAGATGTCTTCGGTAAAAAGGAAGCAGAGACACTGCCACCTCATAGGCCATATGATTTCCCAAACGAACTGGTACCCGGTGCCACTCCATCCCGTGGGCGTATTTACCCGTTGTCGTCGGCCGAAACCCGGGCCATGTCGGAGTACATCGAGGAGAATCTGGCCAGGGGATTCATCCGGAAATCTACCTCCCCGGCTGGAGCCGGATTCTTCTTCGTCAAGAAGAAAGATGGTTCATTACGCCCCTGTATTGACTATAGAGGACTCAACCAAATCACGGTAAAGAACAAATACCCCCTGCAGCTCATCTCCGAGTTGTTTGACCATCTTAAGGGAGCTAGGATCTTAACCAAGCTAGATCTAAGTGGGGCGTATAACCTGGTCTGAATCCGTCAAGGAGACGAGTGGAAGACGGCATTCAATACCCGGGACGGTCACTATGAATACCGTGTGATGCCCTTCGGTCTCTGCAATGCTCCTGCCATCTTCCAAGAATTGGTCAACGACATCTTCCGTGATCTTCTTTACTCTTGCGTGGTGTTGTACCTGGACGATATCTTGGTCTTCTCTCCGGATCTTCCAACACACCGGAGGGATGTTCGTCAGGTCCTGCTTAGGCTCAGGCAGAATCACCTCTATGCAAAATTCGAGAAGTGCCTCTTCGAGCAGACCTCTCTTCTTTTCCTGGGCTATATTATCTCCCAGACAGGCCTGCGAATGGATCCTGAGAAGCTTTCTGCTGTCCTAAAGTGGCCCCGTCCGGAGGGGTTGAAGTCGATTCAGCGATTTCTGGGCTTCGCCAACTACTATCGTCTCTTCATCCCGCACTTCTCTTCCCGGACTGCTCCCATATCTGCGCTCACCCGTAAGGGAGCAAATCCCAAGGAATGGTCGCCCGAAGCTGAGGAGGCCTTCCTTTCCTTAAAGCAAGCCTTCTCCTCTGCCCCAGTGCTGCACCGTCCGGACTGCAACAAACAGTTCTACCTGGAGGTTGATGCTTCCTCCTCCGGAGCGGTGCTCACCCAAAAGTCCTCTTCCGGGAGAATGGTAACCTGCAGCTTCTTCTCCAAACTCTTCTCCTCGTCTGAGCGCAACTACTCTATAGGAGATTGAGAACTGTTAGCCATTAAATTGGTGCTGGAGGAGTGGCGTTACCTGGTTGAAGGGGCTCTATACCCGGTGATCATCTATACGGATCACAAAAACCTGGCATATCTCCAGAATGCCCAAAGACTCAATCCGCTTCAGGCCCGGTGGTCTTTGTTCTTCGCCCGCTTCGACTCCGTCCTACACTTCCGCTCGGCGGACAAGAATATCAAAGCCGACGCCTTGTCCCGATCCTTCCTGTCCTCCGATCAAGAGGAGGAGCCTATGCACATCATCGACCCCTCCAAAGTGATGAATGTGGCCCCCTTGGATCTGACTCGTCTTCCACCCGGTAAGACGTTTGTAGCGGTACCAGATCGTGAGAAGGTTCTTCACTGGGGTCATTCATCTAAACTAGCCGGCCATGCTGGACAAAAGAAAACCTTCCTACTCATTACCCGGTATTACTGGTGGCCTATCCTGCGCAAGGATGTGGTAGACTTTGTCTCGGCCTGTTCGTCCTGTGCCCGCAACAAAGTTCCCAGACATCTTCCAGCCGGTCACCTCCTGTCTCTTCCCGTACCTGCTGCCCCGTGGCAGCACATTGCCATGGACTTTATTACTGATCTCCCTGTTTCTGCCGGTTGTACAGTAATTTGGGTGGTCGCCGACCTCTTCTCTAAGATGGCCCACTTCATCCCTCTGCCTGGTCTCCCGTCTGCATCGGAGCTGGCCAAGGATTTCTTCCATCATATCTGCCGTCTCCATGGCCTATCCCTCAACAATGTGGCGGATCGAGGGGTTCAGTTCACCTCACATTTCTGGAGAGCTACTGGATGTCACCCTGGATTTTTCCTCTGCCTACCATCCACAGTCCAATGGCCAAGTGGAGCGTATCAACCAAATCCTTACCAGCTACCTCCGGCACTTTGTTAACGCTCACCATACCGATTGGGTGGAGCTCCTACCATGGGCCGAGTTCTCCTACAACAACCATGAAAGCGAATCTACTTCTAATTCCCGGTTCTTCGTGGTCTACGGTCAACTTCCCCGGATTCCGTTTCCCATCTCCGCTTCTGTGGACAACCCTGCCGCGGAGGCTCTTGTCAGCGAATTCTCCACCATTTGGGAAAATACTAGGTCCGCACTTTTTCAGTCCTCCGAGCGGATGAAGAAACATGCTGACAAGAGACGTCTGGATCCGCCTCAATTCCGCCCGGGAGATAAAGTCTGGCTCTCTTCCAAACATGTCCGACTCAAAATATCCTCCTACAAGTTGGGTCCTCGGTTCATCGGTCCATTTGAAGTTCTCAAACAAATCAACCCAGTGGTCTACAAGTTAAAACTCCCGGCCACCTTACGGATTCCCAACTCCTTCCATGTATCTCTCCTCAAACCAGTTGTGTTTAATTCTTTTTCCAACAATCCAGGTACTCCCCCTGCTCCGGTTTCCGCTGAGGACGTTTTTGAGGTAGAGAACATTCTGGCCACCAAGAGGGTAAGAGGAAAAACCTTTTTTTCTGGTGGATTGGAAGGGGTTTGGCCCAGAGGAGAGAACTTGGGAACCCAGGGAGAACATTCATGCCCCGCTTCTCCTTGAAAAAAAATTTTCTGGCTTAAAAAAGAGGGGGCGTAAAGGGGGGGGGTACTGTAGCATCGGCGTCTCTGCCCCCTGCCAAAATGGAGGTGCCCGAGCAAAAGTTGTTGCACAGTGTTTCTTACCTGTGCTTCAGCCCTCAGGTCCCGCTGCTAGCCTGACTATCAGTCCTGCCTGTTACCTGCCTGTTACCTGCCGTGCCTGCCAGCCCGCTCACCTGGGAGCACTTGCCTGTTGCCTGCCTGTTACCTGCCGTGCCTGCCAGCCCGCTCACCTTGGAGCACTTACCTGTTGCCTGCCTGTTACCTGCCGTGCCTGCCAGCCCGCTCACCTGGGAGCACTTGCCTGTGACCTGCCTGTTACCCGCTTGTTACCTGCTGTGCCTACCCGGAGGCTCCTGCCGTCACTTGCCGTGACCACCTGCCAGCCCACCTAGAGACCCTGCCGTCACTTGCCGTGACCACCTGCCAGCCCACCTAGAGACTCCTGCCATCACTTGCCGTGTCTACCTGATAGCCTACCTGGAGGCTTCTGCTCGCCAGCCTGCCTGCTGTGCCTACCTGCTATTCCGGTCAGTCCCTGCCATCTGTACCATGGGAGTCACCTGCTCCCTTACAAGGTCGTCCCCAGAGTAGCACCTCGTCCCTCTGCTCGGTCCCTCCCTGGTCACGGAGTCGTTAGCCGCCGTACGACCAGGGTCGATCCGAGTTGATACTTAGTTAGGCCCCTCCTTGCACCGTAGCACAGAGGTTCCACCTCCCGGACCCGTAACATATTGCCTATGCAGTGAATGCAAGGGCTGCCAAAAATGTGGACGCATCCCAATACCCCTTTGAAGAGACATAGAGGAAGGCCTCAGTAAAAAAAAAAATTCCCATTATAAAGGAGTGGGTCTCCTATACTGGTATTACCTATGCAGTGAATGCAAGGGCTGCCAAAAATGTGGACGCATCCCAATACCCCTTTGAAGAGACATAGAGAAGGGCCTCAGTAAAAAAAAAATGTTCCCATTATTAAGGAGTTGGTCTCCTATAGTGGTAATGCCCATGCAGTAAATGCAAGGGCTGCCAAAAAATTGGACACACTCCAATACCCCTTTGAAGAGATGTAGAGAAGGTCCTCATTCAAAAAATTGTTGCCATTGTTAAGGAGTGGCTCTCCTATACTGGTAATGCCCATGCACTAAGTGAGACTTGACTGTATGGAAGACAGGGTGGTGGTGGTGCCAAAAGACAGGGTGGTGCCAAACTGACTGGAAGCATTATCTGCTATCCAACCAACAAAGTTTTGACACTGCTCTGGGTTCAGTAGTGGTGTGCTGCAGTCCCCTAGTAATTGGGACAGGAAGGTAGGGCAAGATGATGTGGGTGCTTGTTGTGGCACAATATCAGCTTGCCCATGGCCTCGGCCTCTGCATGCGCCATCACCATCACGTCCACTTCCCCGTCCCTTGCCATGCACCTTGCCCATTTTAAATGGAGTAAAATATTTTACACGTTACCTACTAATTTCTGGATTTGTATTGCAGAAATATCTGATACGTCTGACGGACGCCCACGGCTTTAAACACCGACCTTGTAGTTTACTATTATTGGTCAGCGACCACGTGTGAATAGCTTCACTACCACACAGCTGCCAAACTGTAAATGGAGTATATCTTGCACGTCCCCTACAAATTGTTGGATTTGTATCACAGTAATATCTGATACGTCTGACGGACGCCCACGATTTTAAGCACCGGCCTTGTAGTTACTATTATTGGTCAGCAACCACGTGTGAATAGCTTCACTACCACACTGCTGCCAAACTGTAAATTGAGTATAATATCTTGCACATCCCCTACAAATTGCTGGATTTGTATTGCAGTAATATCTGATACGTCTGATGGACACCCACGGTTTTAAGCACCGTGCTTGTAGTTAATTAATATTGCTCAGCGACAATGTGTGAATAGGTTCACCAACACACTTTTGCTAAACTTTAAATGGAGTAGAATATTTCACACGTCTCCTATAAATTTCTGGATTTGTACCGCAGTAATATCTAATAAGTCTGACGGACGCCCATGGTTTTAAGCACTGCCCTTCTAGTTTAGTATTGCTCAGCGACCACATGTGAGTAGGTTCACCAACACAATTTTGCAGTAATATAGGATCACATCTGATGATGGAAAAGATCTGGCTGTATTCTGCAGTGCTAACAAGCAAACGGACTAGTAAAATGTTGGTCTGTATTGCTTTTTAAGGAAATAATCAGGATTAAGAGCAAAAAAACTAATTAGCCCTGATATCTAGTCCAATGGATATCTGCAGACAGAACATGCAATGGACCCTATTGTGCTGTATAGTGTCCACAATCTCTGCCTGCCTAACTCTATCTGCTATCACCAGTAATATATGCAGCTGGATTAGTCCTCAGAAGGACTGTTAGTTGAGATGGATATATATATATACTTGTGGAATACCTATACCTAACTATTAAATCCCCAATTCTGTCCCTCACTCAGCATCAGCTCTCCCTACTCTGCCTGTTTCTGGGGTACACTGTGACGAGCATAAGATCACCAGGTCTGATATAAACCCGATGACACTATGCGGCCAGCCAATCACTGTAATGCCAGAACCAAGATGGCTACAGCATTACAATGAGTGGCAGGCAATCCCTGCATGTTCATTGGCTGTCTAAAGAGCGCCAAATATGCAGGGTCAGTACCCAAGCTCCCGCCCGAGCATCCCAGAAATACTCGAGGAGCGTTGAGCATCTCGAGCAGTGAGATGCTCGGGCGAGTACCAAGCAGTTTCGAGCACGCTCGCTCATCACTAGCAGCCATGTTTACTCTGCAAATGTAGAAATTGCTTCTAAAGTTTTGGTGGTAGGCTGAGCCTAGGTGTGGCCAAAGATCGCTGTGTGTTGCTGCTATACTGCAGTGCAATACAAGTGAATGGGGCGGCGTTGTTACCCCTTGGGTAAAGTACTGCAACCTCGACAAGAACATCGCAAAAAAATCCAACCAGGTCTGATTTTTTGCGACTTGCTTATCGTGGTCAGGGTACTGTAAGAGTCGCAACATATAGTGATCTCTGGCAGTAGCGGCCAAAAAAGTCACCTTGTAGCCCCAGCCATATAATTAAAATTACAATAACTTCTCCAATCTGAAGCTGGATCTAGTTGCTTATGGATATGAATTACAACCTTCCATATTTGCAACAGTGGTAACATCAAATATATTTTATTTTCCTTCTTCTCTATTTTGCTATTTTTCCAACCTGATTGTTCAGTTGCCAATAGAGTCCATTGTTGGCGCCTGAAGTGGATCTGTTGAATGAATTTGGCTTTGGCAGAGGGCGTGATGCCAGCAGGGGGCAGAAAAACAGCTGAGTTGAAACCTACATCGCATTGGATTATGAATGTGTTTATGAGACGGCATACAGGATGAAAATGCACATTACCCGCCTTGGTACATAAAAAAAAACTAAACATTATATAAAATAGAACATAGAGAAAGTAGCTACCGTACTATTTCACACCCATGCTGTGATAGTTAGAGTTGTTGTTTTTTTTTGTTAGATATTTCACAATAGCAGCTCGGTAATAAAGTGGAAAAGTATGAACAGATGAGATATCTGCTGCCTATTCATCTGACCAAACCTTTTATGATTGCCAATAGGTGCTGGGACTAGTAAGCATCCTTCACAACGAGGCTTGGTGGTCTACGCACAACCTAAGAAGATTCAGAACAGACCAGTCGATCCTCTCCAAATGAAGACCAGCTCTTTGAGAAGAACCACTTTAATACCATCATCTTTGGAGGCAGGGACGTGACTAGAATCTGAAAATTTATGCATGCCCCAAAAAGAAGATTTTCAAGATAGAGAGTTTGGGCAAACTCATATTATTATCTAATAATTGATCCTCTTCTGTACCATGCATATGCCCTCAATGATACCTAACTATGGCCATGGAAATCATGTGCCAAGATCCTGGGCCAAGTGGTGGATCCTCTTCTTTGTTGGGCCAGTCCAACTAAACATCGATAGTCTGCAGTTTGCCAATAGGTTCAGCAATGCATATATTTCCTTTAAAACCAAAACTTTAAAGCATCCTCCACATTTTTCCTCAGATTCTACAGTAACAGTACATCACTTTTGTCCCACAGTGACAGTGTCCCCAAAAATAAAATACTTTATAGTAGTGATGTTCCCCTATGTGTTTTCTAAACAGTAGTAATGCTTTGTGCCGCTTTTGTGCCCAAATGCTTATTATGGCCCAATAATGTCATTATTTGTGGCTCCAATATGATATTAGTATTTTCCTTTGTGGACCATACATTAACAACATCACCTATGTGGCCCTCATACATTAATAAAGTTCCACTATGTCGCCCCAATGAGGTAATTGTCACAATGCTGTTGTATGACAACCCGGAACCAGGGGCTCCTACCCTGTCCCTAACACTAGGGGCACCCTATCTATCCCTGTTCCCCAGGTTACTTCAGATGGCGAAGACGCTGGGGCCACGTACCTTGCTGTTCTCCTGAATCAGCCCTTATATGTCCCCTCCCCCATCCAGGGAAGTGGGGAGGAATAGTGTATTTAAATACACCAACCAGACAAACAAGGAAAGGACATACAGGGATAAAATAAAATACCAAACACAAGAAAAATGCACTCACAGACAACAGAAGGAAACACCTAAGGGATGAGGAAGGTAAACAAAAATTGAAGAGGAAGGGAATATGTACACAACCAAAATTCCAAGCAACAGTCACAGAACAATTGTCCCTTAACGCCTCTACCGAACACTGAATCCTCCACTCCTCACCAGGCAGTAAAAGACTTAACACTGGCAATGTAGATTGCCAGAGCAGAGACTATATGGGAGAGTGGAGCGGCTGATACTGTTCAGCTGAGAACTTCCAAAAAGGAAGTTACAGAGACTCAAAACTGAGTAGATTAACGCCTGCACTGCTGAAAGAAACTAGCATCATTTAATATGAGGGAGAAGTGCCTCTACTCAATGCAGGAGTACGTGAACTCAGACACTGCGGTCTTCTGGTTCCTCTCTGTCGCAGTAAACCCATGACAATAATACTGTCCACTTATGTGACCCGCATAAATTAGTAATGTCCCTTTATATATTCCCCATACAATAACAATGTTTACCTATGTAGACATTAATAATGTCCTCTTAAGTGGCCTCTATACATTAATAATGTCCCCCTATTTAACGACATACAATATAATGTCCCCCTGTGTAGCTGTCATACAATAAAAATGTTTCACTATGTGGCTGTGCCCCCCATGTAGTAATATCGCCCCACATTTGGTCCCCATAAATTAATAATGTCCTCCTATTTGGCTTCCATGAAATGGTAATGTCCCCTCATGTGGCTCCCATACATTAATAATGTTTCCCTTTGTGCCCCCCATCTAGAAGTAATGCCGCAGTTTGCAAGAAACTACAATAAAAAAAAACATCAATTAAATCTTTCATCTGTCCCTGCCACCATGCTGAGTTGCTCTGTCTTCATCCTTCTCCCGGCACAAGCAGTGCCACCAGCAAAGTGACACTGGTGTGCTCTGCAGCTGTGGACCTTTGATAAGCCTGTAGCTGTAGACTAACTTCCAGACACTATCTGCTCCACAATAGCTTTCAACTGGAGGTTCATTCAAGGATTCACCTACAGTTGAAAAAACCCTGCCCTTATGGAACCCGCTCCTCCCCAGGACCAATCGGGGGTTGCACTCTCGGTGCCCGCGATTGTTTTGCCCCTGCTTCCAAGGGATACATTGCAAAAAATAATATGTAATTGGACTTGTGACCAAAATCAGATAAGCCAAAAAATTGGAAACTTGCTCACAAGCGCAACTTAGCCATTAGCCTCAAATGTGGTCAAATTGTGCCTGCCTGTAAGTTTCCTATTTTTTAGCTTATCTGATTTTGTCAAATCAGCCTAATTACATTTTATATCAAACCAAAACAGGAGGAGAAGCTAGCTACTTCTTTCCTTACTGATATCCATACTTGCCTTCTCTGAATGCCTTGAAAATGGGCGAGACTTTTCAAATTTCACAGGTGTTGCCAAATCCTTCCTATACCTTCTTAGAAAAAGCAACACTTCCTGAGAGGTTTCTTAGGGAAGGAGGCTTTTGAGAGGAGGAGGCAGCATAGCTGTATGCTACTACCTCTCCTGACATTTTCAGAGCTTGCTGATGCCATCATTGAACTTCAAAACCACTTAATTCTACACCATTCATGCCAAGTTTTTCAGTTTGATCTCCGGAACAAAATGGATTTTGGCTTGAGTAGCTATCCTCTTTTCCGGACCAGACTTCCCCCCACACCTAATCACAGTTGACCACATTTAGGTCAAGCCCTCGAATGTCCACTAGCGTGCAGCCGAAACCTCCAGAGATTTCGGCGGACTTTGTAGGCACACCGAATACTTACCAAACCCACCAAGAGCTTGAGACATCTTCCTTTTCTCAGAATCCTCCCGAAAATTCTGGGAGGTTTCCAGGAAAAGTTGGCGAGTATGTTCTAACCCATACATGTCAAACTCTGGCCCGTGGGCCAAGTTTGACCCCCAAGGTGGTTTTACTTGGTCCGTGACACCAGAAGCACCACCCCTATGTGGGGCCATTATTCTGTATGGAAGACTATGTGGTGCCCATAATACTGTATGGAGGATTATGTGGGGCCCATTATTCTGTATGGTGAACTTTGTGGGGTCCATTATACAGTATACTGGTTGGCCCAAGACTTTCTCCAAGTTTTTCATATTGGCCCTCTGTATGTTTGAGTTTGACATCCCTGTTCTAACCCAAGATTCATGCAGGTACAAATTTTATCAAATGTGGCCCTGGTACAGATTTGCATTGGAGTCCAAAAGGCTCACATTACACCCCAGTAAGGGAAAGACAGTCCCTCTTAATCAAAACCTAACTTCCAATACCGGCAGGAGACTGTTCCATATTAATGCCTTCCTCCTATGTCATTTATGACTCGGAGGCAAAGACTGTATCAATCAATTAGTGACTCGTCGTAGTTCCTTCAGACTCGTATAAAAACCTTCCAGAGCTCCCGATGACGAATGCTTTTATAAGATTCTTTTCCGGAGCAGATATTTCTTTTATATTTAAAAAAAAAAAAGTCAGTGCCCCCCTTGGACTTGCAGAGGTGAAGATTTTACAAATGACAACCTTATTCCTTCTGCATACCCCAGCCTCTGGAAACTGCTCTCTGCATCTTCACTTGACAGCAGTGCTCAATCTTTTAGGGCTCCACTTGCTTGGGTTATATTCCTCCGGGGCCTGGGAATGGCCCTGCCAATAAACCTGTGCTCTTTTTATTGTTATTGATGCAGTTAAGGCATCTTGGGCCGGGCGTGCAGGCGAGTGTGGACGGCAGACGCTCGTGATAAAGTGCATGAGATGGGTTTTTATCTCCCGCACAAAGAAGCCTAGGTGCTTTTTATTTTTTACTAAACGTGACAAGCCAAATGGGGTTATCACTTACGAACCATGTTAGGTAATCGCTCAGGTATCTATTGGTCCTGATCGAGGGTTCTGATCACACTTCATTTTTCTACGCAAATATATTGTTAGGACTGATCTACAAAAGGGATTGTACTGGATTAGGAAAAACCTGTCTGCTTTCTTTCATAAACAGCGCCACCCCTGCTCACAGATTGTGTATGGCATTGCAGCTCAGGCAAATTTACTCTAATCCCTTCCTAAAATAGTAGGTAATAGTACATCAGATGTCACGTGCAGGTGCAAGGAGCATGCTCAGGAGGTGCTGCTGGTTAACTAATTAAATGCTTCTGTCAATCTCTGAGAGCAGCATATAAATTGCTCCCCAGGATGGTATTGCAGGGAGCCGATGGTCTTCTTGGTGATCAGTCATTTTACTGTTTATAGTGCAATACTGAGGTATTGCAGGATATAGTAAAAGCAAAGATGATCGTAGGTTCAAGACCCCAATGGAGGCTAAAAAAGAAAATAGAAAATAATGAAAAAAAAAATTAAAAGAAATATATAAAAGTTTAAATCACCTCCTTTTCTTAATCAACACTTTTTTAAAGAATTAACATTTTTAGTATCACCATTCCATAAAAGGCCAATCTATCAAAACATAAAATTATTTAACCTGTATGGTAAGAAAAAAAAATGAAACTCCAGAATTGTTGTTTTTCTGTCGCCACACCTCCTCACAAAAATTGCAATAAAAAGCGATCACAACATCATATCTATCCCAAAATTGCATCAATGAAGACTACAGCTCAGCAAACAACAAACAAGCTCTTGCACAGCTCCATGGACAGAAAAATAAAAAAGTTACACGTCTCAGAAAATCTAATTCTTTTTTTGTTTGCAAAGTTCAGAATTATTTTTAACTAATTAAATATAAGAAAAACCTTGTTTGCTTGCGTAATAATCAAACCGTCCTGAAGAATTAAGTGGCCAGATGATTTTTATCGCTCAATCAATGCTGTAGAAAAAAAAAACCTTAACATGAAGAATGTTGGAATTGTGTTGTTTTTTTTTCACCATTTTACCACATTTGGGATTTTTTCCCACTTTTCTGTAGAGTATATGGTCTAATGAATGTTGCCATTCAAAACTATAACTCGTCTGGGTTAAAAAGCAGACCTTTCTCTCTAATCCTGAACAACTTCTTTAAGACTTCACATTGTAGGATAGTCTCAGACTGAAGATGACCACATGACGTCTCTAGAACCTGTAGATTTGTGTGGAATCTACTGACCATTCCTTGTCTCTCCCAATGTCCCATCAGTGAAAGTTAATATCCCATCTGATTGGTGGGGGGTCAACTGCTGGGTGCTCCAGCCGAGAACAGGACTCTGAAATGCCCTATAGGAATTGAGTGGTGGCCATGCACTGCGGTAAAGTGGTCCAAGAGTCTCATTAAAAAAAAATCATTCTAGATATAGTCCCATCCCCTGATGATGCCACATCTGTGGTGAAACATTACGTTTCAGGACTTGTTAGTGAGGGTTCTTGTTGGGTTATCCCAAATTGTAAATAATTGTTATATATAACCCTCCCAAACCCTTACAAGATCTCTACAATTTGCACATTGATATTAAAAAAAAAAATCCAAAACATTTAAAAAAAATTATGTTTACTTGTCTCCCAACAAAAAAGGTTACCTTATTGTTCCAAGGGCTATCAGGGGCATAACTAGAGTTCTATGGGTAACAGGACAACTTTTGAACTTGGGCCCTTTGTCTCCTGCTTTCTTGGATGTCCCATTACTACTGCAAGGGTCTGTATATGGTCTTTATCCCTAAAAAAAATACACAATAA
The DNA here is from genome assembly GCF_046119375.1 of Phyllobates terribilis. Taxonomy (NCBI): domain Eukaryota; kingdom Metazoa; phylum Chordata; class Amphibia; order Anura; family Dendrobatidae; genus Phyllobates; species Phyllobates terribilis. The sequence goes on from NW_027362765.1 coordinate 94,788,879, forward strand.
AAATGTCTTTTGTGCCTTCATATAGTAATAACTCCCACCTTGTGACTACTGTATATATTAATAAAGCTCCGTTCGTTCCTCCATGTCCTAATAATGTCATCTTTGTAGTTCCATATCCTAACAATGCTCCTTTGTGCCTCTACGTATTAGTAATACCCCTTTTGTGTCTCCATAGTTTAATAATGCCCCTTTTGTGTCTCCAAATTTTTATGATTGCCCCTTTTCTACCCCCCATGTATTAACCCCTTTCGGACCCAAGGCGTACTAATACGTATCTGTGCCCTGGGACTTATGGACCAGATACGTATTAGTACGCCCTATCTTTAAAGCGGCACCGCGACCGAAGTCGCGGTGCTAAAATTAAAATTCCGGTGCCATCTTACCTCAGGGTAGATGGCGCCGGCATCTCGGGGGGTGGCGCCGCCCCCCCGCACCCACGATCGCTGTGATTGGCTGTTCAATTCTGAACAGCCAATCACAGCATTTCTCACTGTTTCCGGCAATCAGATTGCCAGAAACAGTGATGTGCAGCCTAGGATCGGTGCTTCTAAGAGCACCGATCCTAGGCTGTTGCCTAGTAACCCCAGCCCTCTCCCCAAACTGCTAGGATCGGTGCGATCGCCGATCAAATCGATCGCACCGATCACAGCGGGACCGCGCGGTAACAGGGCGGTCACCGGCTTGTGACCTGCCTGTCACCTCCCCATGACCCCCTGTGAAGTCATACAAGCCCCCAGCCAGCTCTGATTGGAGCGATCGATGATGATATCGATCGCTCCAATCAGAGTACATGAACACAGGTGACACGGCGGTCACAGGGCGGTGACCGGCTTGTGACCTGCCTGTCACCTCCCTGTAACCCCCTGTGGTGCGTGCCCAGGCCCCAGCCATCTCTGATTGGTGTGATCGATGTCATCATCAATCACACCAATCAGAGTACCTGACAGGGTGGTGACCGGCCTGTGACCTGTCTGTCACCACCCTGTGACCGCCCTGCAGATCCTCACACTTGGTGAGGATTTCTACAGAGCGGTACCGTCTGATCACTCTGTGCTGGGCCTTGTAGTTCCACAACCTTTTGTGACACTACAAGACCTCTCTCCTACCGGCTCCAGTCGCTGCTTCTGCTCTGGCATCCCTCTGCGCTCTCCAGGTTCCTGGATCTCTTGCTCCGGCATCCTGCTGAACTTTTCAGGCTGCTGGCTGAGCTTCAGCGTCTGGCTGCTGTCCAGGGTCCTGGATCTCCTGCTCCTGTCTCCTGGGTTGTCGGTCTCCAGCTCCTTATCCTGCGGATCCTGCTCCTGAGCCTGCTGAAAGAAGAACAGAGAAGACTTTGGTAAGTGCATCTCTGTTCGCCCCTCATCCACCCCCCCCCCACCTCCTCCCCCCCCCCCTCCTTTTTGCCAATTTTTTTTTTTCGTGCGTCCTGCAGCGGCCGAGCGCTGAGCAGTGTCTACGTCACTGATCAACGTCCGTGCTCGCTGCCTTTCACGACTTTTCTTTTTTTCTTTTCACGACTTTTCTTTTTTCTTTTCCGTGTTCGCTGTTTTCATGACTTTTCTTTTTTTCTTTTCCGTGTTCGCTGTTTTCACGACTTTTCTTTTTTTCTTTTCCATGTTCGCTGTTTTTACGACTTTTCTTTTTTTCTTTTCCGTGTTCGCTGTTTTCATGACTTTTCTTTTTTTCTTTTCTGTGTTCGCTGTTTTCACGACTTTTCTTTTTTTCTTTCTCTTCTTTTTCTTGTCCCTGTCAATTCCCCCCCACCTTTGCACCACATCCGCGCACACACCTAGCAGCTGCCGAGAGTTGATTGGTGACATAGTTCACCGATCCGCACTCGTGCTCGCTGTTTGAACCACCCACGGTAGTTCTTTTTTTTCTCTTTTTTTTTCAGGAAAAAAAAGTTCACACCTTGCACACTGACACACACACACACTCTAAATAAATTACTGACACACACGCACCACATACACGGGAAAAAAAAAATGGCCGGCTCATCCCAAACTCGCTATTTAGCGGAGGAGGCATACTCTTTTGTTGCCTCCGACACTGAGACCGACAGCAAGGGCGAGGATCCCACATTTCTTTGCTATTCTGACGCCTCATCGTCCTCCTCTTCCTACTCTTCTTCCTCCTCTTCTTCCTCAGGTTCTCCTGGACCGCCCCGCAGTCGTCGCAGGAGAGAAGATGTTCCAGCACCCCCCAATACTGACCCCATATGGACCTCGCCCCCCGAAAATTTTGAGCCATTGATTCCTGATTTCGTGGCGGAATCAGGAATCAAGTTTGACACCACCGGCCTCACAGAAATAGACTTTTTCAAAGTCTTTTTCTCTGAGGATTTTATAAACCTCATGGTGGGCCAAACTAATGTGTACGCTCATCAATTTTTGGAACAAAACCCCTCTTCAACAGTTTCTGACTGGTCTCCTGTAGACGCAGAAGAAATGATGAAGTTTTGGGGCTTGGTCCTTCATATGGGGATCCTGAAAAAAACAGAGATTCGGCAATACTGGAGTGTTGACGTTTTGTATAACACTCCAGTGTTCCGAATGGTGATGATTCGGAAACGTTTTGAGGCCATCCACAAGTTCTTGCATTACAACGATAATGCAAGGTGTCCTGCACGCGATGACCCGAACTTTGATCGTCTTTTCAAAGTTCGGCCGGCCATCGAGCACTTCAACAACAAGTTTGGTGAAGTGTACGTGCCCCAAAGGGACATCTGCGTGGATGAGTCCTTAATTGCTTTCAAGGGGCGGCTTGGATTCCGGCAGTACCTGGCAAGTAAAAGGTCCAGGTACAGGATCAAGCTGTATAAACTTTGTGAGAGTACCTCAGGGTACACTCACAAGTTTAGAGTTTATGAAGGGAAGGACTCCCGGATTGAACCCTCTGAATGCCCCCCTGTTCTGGGAGTGAGTGGGAAAATTGTGTGGGACTTGGTGCACCCACTGCTGGATAAAGGTTATCACCTGTACGTGGATAACTTTTATACAAGTATCCCACTCTTCAAGTCCCTCTCTGCGCGACATACCGCAGCTTGCGGTACTGTCCGCAAAAATCAGAAAGGCCTCCCAAAGACGCTAATTGGGCAGCTGCTCAGAAGGGGTGAGAGCAGAGCCAAATGTAGCGACCACCTGTTGGTGGTCAAGTACAAGGACAAGAGGGATGTCCTTCTCTTGACCACCATACATGGTGATGGCAGCACCCTCAGCACTGTAAGAGGTTCCACTACACAGGTCGCCAAACCAGACTGTGTAGTGGGGTACAACAAGTACATGGGGGGAGTTGATCTCTCCGATCAAGTCCTCCAGCCGTACAGTGCTTTGAGAAAGGCCAAGGTATGGTATAAGAAGCTGGCCGTGCACATTGTTCAGATAGCAATGCACAACGCTTTCCTTCTGTCTCAATGTGCAGGCCAGACTTCTGCGTCGTATCTTCACTTTCATGAGACAGTTATCAAGGCCCTGATATTTGGCAGTGGTGGCGGAGCGGGTCCCACTACTTCTGGAACTGAAGGACCTCGAATTGTACCGGGCCAGCATTTCCCGGGGCAGATCCCTCACAGCGGAAAAAAGGGTAAGTCACAAAAGAAGTGCCGAGTGTGCTACCGAAGAGGAATACTCAAGGACACCATTTACCAATGTGACACCTGCCCCGACAAACCTAGCCTCTGCATGAAAGACTGCTTCAGAAGATACCATACCTCCATGGACTATTGAATTAATTTCTGATGTATGAGAACCCGACGAACACTACACAGCTGACGTAGTGTTCGTCAGGTTGTCATACTTCAGTTGTGTAGTGTTTGTCAGGTTGTAATACACAACTGGCATATAACACTACATAATAAAATTGAAAAATCAGGAATCCGTTCCAAAAAGGGGGCACTTGTGGGGGAGCTCCAATGTTTGGGCACACAGGGACTCTCCAAACGCAACATGGTTCCAATCTGTTAGCGGACACCATGTCGCGTTTGGAGAGCCCCGGTGTGCCTAAACGTTGGGGCTCCCCCACAATTGACCCCATTTTGGAAACTAGACCCCCCAAGGCACCTATCTAGATACATAGTGAGCACTTGGAACCCCAGGTGCTTCACAAATTAATCCGTAAAAATGAAAAAGTGTGTTTTTTTCCACTTTTTCATTTTTACGAATCAATTTGTCAAGCACGTGGGGGTTCCAAGTGCTCACTATGCATCTAGATAGGTGCCTTGGGGGGTCTAGTTTCCAAAATGGGGTCACTTGTGGGGGAGCTCTAATGTTTGGGCACACAGGGACTCTACAAATGCAACATGGTGTCCACTAACAAATTGAATGGAAAATCGGCTCAAATTGTTAGCGGACACCATGTTCCGTTTGGAGAGCCCCTGTGTGCCCAAACATTGGAGCTTCCCCACAAGTGACCCCATTTTGGAAACTAGACCCCCCAAGGCACCTATCTAGATGCATAGTGGGCACTTGGAACCCCCAGGGGCTTCACAAATTGATTCGTAAAAATGAAAAAGTGAAAAAAAAAAAACTTTTTCATTTTTCTGAATCAATTTGTGAAACACCTGGGGGTTCCAAGTGCTCACTATGCATCTAGATAGGTGCCTTGGGGGATCTAGTTTCCAAAATGGGGTCGCTTGTGGGGGAGCTCCAATGTTTGGGCACACAGGGGCTCTCCAAATGCAACATGGTGTCCGCTAACAATTTGAGCCGATTTTCCATTCAATTTGTTAGCGGACACCATGTTGCATTTGGAGAGTCCCTGTGTGCCCAAACATTGGAGCTCTCCCACAAGTGACCCCATTTTGGAAACTAGACCCCCCAAGGCCCCCCAAGCCTGGCGGGGTATCGGGGAAATCCCCAGTGGGCCCTTGCTGTTGGGGAGAGAGGGAGAAGAAGAATAATAAAGAAAAAAAAAAGTTGCGGTTTTTAGGTGCATAAGCCCTTTAAAAGCAAGGCAGAATATATGCAGGGGCGCGCGCACGCAGCGTTCATTACCTGAACTGCCGCGTCGCACATCTCAATGAAACTGACGATTGTACGTCTGACGTCATCATGTATGACGTCACTGTCATGCGTCGGCTGCGACTGACTCACTCACGTCAGCCGCCGGCCTCTGCTAGGTCGGCGCCCATTTTAACATGAGTGTGCCGGATCTAAGCAGAGGACACCGCACGGCGCTCGGAGCGCAGGAAGTTAAGCGGAATTTTTTTTTGTATGCATGGATGCGGCATGGGATGGGGGCCAGGATGGATATAGGGGAAGGGGGCCAGGATGTGTGGCGCCCCTGAGGGTTCGGTCGCCATAGAGGTATTGCATCTCACCCAGAGGTGTGGTATCTCACTCTCAGGTAAGTAAGGAGTATGGCTCAGGACCCTAACACTACATCCACTACACCACATTTCCGGGGGACAGGGCGACAATGCTCCTAAGGGAGAGCACAACTGTCCCTGATCCCTGGCTGGAGTGGGGAGGAACCACTTAGAGAGGGGGAACTAAGTAGTGGATGGGTGGAGGATGTAGATCCTGGGAGCACTGGAGTAGGAGGTATAAAAAGAAGGAACCATTTTGGTTCAGAGGGAGAGTCAGTTAGTGAGTAGTGGTGAGGAGAGGTGTCAGGAGCAGAGGCTCTGTATGAGCTCTGCTCCACAGGCAGGCCTAGTCAAGAGGCCTGAGCCTGAAGGAGAGGAAAGAGGGAGCAGGAAGGCTCCAGGAAAGGAACCGAAGGGACCCCCAGGGGTACGGGCCGTGCAGCTGCCACCCGTACGCCCGCCGCTGCCAGGAGGTAGGGGGGGTCAGGCCAGAAGAAAGGGAACCGGATCCCTCAACCAGCAGAGACTACAGGGCTCAACTGGGAACCGGAGGCTGCAGCACTTTAAGTCAGCAGGCCGCCCACACCAGCCATCAGGAAGGTAGCCACATAGGGCCAGGGGACGGAACACACGTCGCCCGTCAAGGCCCGAGGACACTGGACAGAGGTGCCGCTAGGTGTGAGGTACAAGGAGAGAGGCCAGAGAAAGGTACACAGAACAGGGTCCTGAAAAGTGCTCTGGAGATACCTGAGGGTGGACTGAGCCCCTCACTGAGTACGCACAGCACGACGTGGGAAGTTATGATCTGCAGTGTAACTTGGAAACTGATAACCGTGAGTAAAGACCCTGGGACAGCATCACCTTGTCTCCGTGTTTCTTACCGCGCCAGCACTCACTGCACTGGGACGCCCTGCACAACCAGCATCATTCACCTGCGCTGCCCTGAAGCTTCACTCTTCCTGTGGGGAGTTATACTACACTTGCTGCACATATCACCAGCTTCAGTGGACTGCTCCGCAGCAGCGGTTCTCCATAAACGCAATCCACAGGTGGCGTAGTCGGACTATATAAACCTATACACATAGACTGCCACTGGTTTGACCGCCCTGGGTCACGGACCGAGTCGCCGCCACGGTGACTACAACCCCCAGCATCTACAAGGCCCGGCTCCGGGTATCCCCACGGCTCAGGGGGCGCGTCAGATGCACATATGGGGGGCAGGACAAGGGACATATGAGGGCCAGGATGGATATATGGGGGGAGGGAGCCAGGATGCACACATAGGAGCCAGGATGGATACATGATACGTAAAATTTTCTCTGTTTTTGTTGTTGTTTTTTTAGATGCATCGGAAAAATAGGAAAACAAATTTTTCCTAAAGTCTACATACCCTATTTCCAATTTTGTGGATTTCTCTCGTCGGTTGTTGAATACCAATGTCATTTTGATCACTGACTAGATAGGCAGCGTACCTGCCATCTGTAGCCTCCCTCCTAACAGCATTTTCTCATGCAGTGAAGATGCTGATGCCTTTAACCGCAGAAACATATTATTCTGGTAAATCAATAAACACTGAGCACGATTCTATAGGAAACTGGGAAATTATTAAGTTTCCTACAATAGTAAGATGTCAGTGTGCTCAAGGTCACATACAGCGAAGAGAAGCAAATGCTGAGGATTTAATGTAAGAAGGAATCACTCTTACATCTTGGAGACTCCATCCTCAGGGGTGCAGCGCCAGCAGCACTGCGGGGTGAGGGCACCTCAGGGGCTTGTCTCCTACCTACCATCTTTATATTGATCAAATGGCAATATTATGTAAGCATTATAGACATTTATGTATGCCTTATTATTTGGTCACAGGATGGCGGTATTATTTGAGCAATTCATAGTTTGTTAGTCACTGTATTACGATATTATTGGAGCATTATATGGTGTTTGTTGCCGCATCGCGGTTTTATTTGAGGACTCTATGAGGTTTTTAGTCACTTTAAGGCAGTATTATTTGAGCACTAGATAATGTTGTTTGTCACTATATGGCAGTATTATTTGAGGACTATATAGTGTTGTTAATCATTGTACGGTGATATTATTTGAGCACCATATGGTGTATTTATTAATTTTATAGAGGTGTTATTTGAGCACTATAGTGCTGTTAGTCACTATATGCCAGTATTATTTGAGCACTCTACGGTGTATTTATTCACTTAATAGTGGTGTTATTTAAGTTCTATGTTCTGTTATTATTCACTATAATGCAGATTATTTGAGCACTTTATAGTGTTGTTAGTAACTGTAAGGTGGTATAGTATTATTTGAGCACCGCATGGTGTTTTTATCCACTTTATGGCAGTATTATTTGAGATCCATATAGTTTTGTTAGTCACTATATGGTGGTATTGCATCATTTGATCACCCTCAGGTGTTTTTATTCACTTTATGGCGGTATTATTTGGGCACTTGACAGTGTTAGACACTGTATAGTATCATTTGAGCACTTGACAGTGTTGTTAGTGGTACTTGAGTTGTTTGTTACTGTATGGTGGCATTATTTGAGCAATATATAGTGTTTTTATCTACTTTATGGTGGTATTATTTGAGCAATATATAGCGTTTTTATCCATTTTATAGTGGTATTATTTGAGCACTATATAGTGTTGTTAGTCACTGTATACTGGCATTATTAGAACACTTGACAGTGTTGTTTGTCACTGTATGGTGGTATTATTTCAGCACTGTATAGTGTTTCAGTCACTGTTTTGTGGTATTACTTGAGCACCCTATGGTGTTATTAGTCACTATATGGTTGTATTATTTGAACAGTCTATGGTGCTGTTAGTCACTCTATGGTAGTATTATTTGAGCACCCAGTGGCACTTCATGGAACAATACTTTACATCCACATGCTCTATTAGGGTTTATGAATGTCAAAGAGCAGGTCTCTCACTTGGGGTCCCATTAGCTAGTAATGGTAGTCAATTTATTCAGTCAAATATCTCCTCCCTGGGGCTCTTACTGCCCTCTTCACCCCCAACAAGAAGCTTTTTCTTCACATGCCAGTTTAAAATGTCCAGAGACCGTTCTGATTCTCATACTTTGTAACCTGTCATCTACTCTTTCAGTGGGCAGAGCTGCTTTATCTTTCAGCATTCTGGCAGAACAATAGGTGCTGGAAGTTCTTTTCCCTCACTTTCCAGCATACATTGCTCCTGTCATTGTCCAATGGCTTGTCTGCCTAGAACTGAAAGTTTGTCTCTCTGTTCAGCCTGTATGTAGTTTTACAGACATGAGAGTAGGAGCAGAGAAGCAGCGAAATGGCCGGACTTCCTGACGAGAGAAAAACACCCGCCCTGACTTACGGGACTCTGTCTCTGCTTACCAATTGCTAGAGACAGATTACACCTTACAACAGGCTGTAGACAGCAAGAAGGGAGACACCTAGTAGCTGGCAGTTTGCAGTTATTTTTCTGGGGTAAGATAATATTTTTAAAGAATATGATTTACGTATTGTCTATTTATCACATTATCTATGAAATTATTACCTAGCTTGTAAAAAAGCATGATTTTGCTAACCTCATCTCCCACAAGTTAAAACTGCATTTGGTGCCAGACTAGTATGTCCATGAATTATCCAAATTCTCATGCAACTTGCCATCCGCTTTTTTTTTCATCCCCTCTTTATCAGCATTCTAACAGCACTATAGGTTTAGTGACAGACTTTCCCTCATTTCACAGAATGCATTGCTCAAATGAGATCATGTTGTCTGAAAGCACAGGGACTAGAGAAAGGGACTAGGAATGATTCACAAGCCCCTGATCCAGTGACCACATCGATAGTCCGCCAGGCCTACTAATCATAAGGATGTCAGCTCAGCAGGTAGGATTAAGTTCGAAGGGCCAGGAAGAGCCACTGGGCCAGGATCTTGTGAACTTTTTGGTCAACTCTAACTGGGACCATTCAAAGTCAAATCCTAATATCATGAGTTATTCTGTTGTTGACATGTTAAAGGGGTTATCCGGGTCTTTAACACTGACGGTTTATCCTTAGGATAGGTCATCAATGTTTGATCAGAAGGGATGCAACACCCAGCATCCCCGCTGATCAGCTGCTCCTGGTGTCCGTGGGGCTGGAACTGCTCAGTTGTGGAGCTGCACAGCTCCATCGATGGAATAGTGGCCACGGTCAGGTACTGCACATCCACCCCTTATTGATTTGAATAGGTGGCAGATGTGCAGTTCCCTTCTGCGACCGCTATACAGTCGATAGAGCTGTTCTGTATAGCTCCGCAACAGAGCTGTTCTGGCTGTCAGTGGGGGTGCCAGGTGTCGCACCCCCACCGATCAGACATTGATGGCCTATCCTAAAGATATCCTAACAATAGGTCATCAGTGTTAAAGTCCGGGACAAACCCTTTAAGGTCCTGAGAGCGATTCATTCATTCATTCATCTAGCCAAGTTCAGCACCATGGTGTGAACAGCTCCATCTGGCCATATTTCCTCCTTTACCAGGGCCTGCCGCTGCTTAATGTTACCGCAGCTCCACTGTATAGGTATATAAAAGCCACTCAGCAAAGCATTCTCTGTGTATCAGCACAGAAAAACAACAGAATTCTGAGCGCAGCTCTGGATGTGGCATGTAGCAGGATCACAACAATGTGTCCTAACATTGATAGGAGCCTTTTACGTTTTGCAGGTACAGCCATCAGACAGACCCCCAGGGGGACATTTAAAAACGTTGCCTTTGTTGGAAAAAGAAAGAACTCAATTAAGTGTTCATTCACATTGCCACATAATGAGGCTGCATTAAGAAAAAACTTCCAGACGTGTCTTAAATAATGTACAGATGGAGGAAAGCGCTGCAATTTTGACTCATTGGCTTACAATTACCTTCAAGGATTTCAATTCTTAAGACGATAATACCCCTCCTCCAGTCCAGTTCTGAAAAGGCTATAGGGCACCAGCACCCCGCCACACATACGGTTGTAGCTTTGCCTGGTACTACAATTCAGTCTATTTCACTTTAAAGTGGTTGTCCAAGATACAGCTCCGGATATGTGGCGGAATGTTATATTTAATGGTTCTGCGGCGTTAAGTTTTGTAATTTATATCGGTGGGAGTTTCCAGGATGCCGACAGTTTATTGACAGTGTTATTACTGGATATTTTGGGGGATGAAGGGAATCCCAATACTGAAGAGAAGATGAGAGCACAGGAGGATGAAAACGAAAGATTTATAGCTTCTCCTAACAAGAGACTCTCAGAAATACGGCTGCATTAAAATGACTCCTTTTAAAATGATGTCTCTGACTTGCTGTAAATTATAGATCAGTCAATTCTGCCTAGGAAAGGTATTAAAAGGGGTGGGCGATTACTGGAGATTGAGGTATGGACACTGAGAGAATAAGTAATAGTGTGCACACTCCGCCATAACTCATGGCTCTATTGAGTTCTCCTCCGTGATAAACTCTCAGTGCCTAAAGGTTGTGGATGGCTTGGCAGAGTCTTTTTTTAACGGCTTTAGGCTCGATCTCAAGCCATGGCAACTTAATTGATGAACGCTCTGTAGGAAGACGTATCTTGTGTAAGCCTAGATAGGTCCACGAGGGTCTTCTCAGCCGTTATCTTGATTGTATCAAGCCATTGGGTTGCTGGTCTTCCTCTACGCCTTGTTCCTTCTATTCTTCCGTCCATGATGTCCTTCTCCAGTGTTTTCTCTCTTCGTATGATGTATCCAAAGTAGGCAAGTAGTAGCTTGGTGATCCTTGCTTCGAGTGGCATGTCTTGATTTGTTCCAAAATTGATTTGTTCCAAAATCCATGGGATTGATAACATCCTTCTCCAGCACCACATTTCAAAGGCATTGATTCTTTGGGTTTGTATAAAAATTTGGTGGGGATCCCCAATCCATTCCTGTTCTTGGACCCCACCTGAGTTCAGTTTGTCAAGATCGTATCCGCAAAAAACGAGAGTAATGGATTCTTTAAATAATGTATAACTGGGGTTTCCCTAACAGCCAAATAAACAACATGTAGAATGTCAGGATATAAAGGTTTATAATTCTGAGCTACTGGCTCCCCAAAATTTCATGAAGACCTCTCCACCATTTCTTGGATGGATTGGATCTCTGCACAGTCACCATTTTATTTCCTGAGTGATGGGGTCCCAGAGGAGAGCAGTCCAAATACTGCCCAGTGGCATTATTAGAGAATGTTGGGTGGATTGGAAGAGAAGGTGGTGAAGGTCTCCAAAATCCTCAAGGTGGAGAAGGTCCTATGCCTATAATTCGGCTCTAGTATACAAAAATGGAGTTGGTCTAGGCAATGTATGAAAATGCAGCTGGCTTGATGACAATTTTCTTCTAGCCATTGGCGTCTTGTTATTAACTCTTATAGATAGCCTTCAGAAGGCCTCAGCATCATGACTGCTACATGACAGAAGAACCCACCTATTCCTGCTGTCAAATTGCTTTGTGCTCATTTCAGTTGGCCATGATTCTATATTAAGGCTATGGACAGACTATATCCCAGTGGGCAAGTGATGTTGATGGCCGAATTCTCACCAATGAAAATAATGGGGGTCAAATGTCCTCCTTGTAAATTGAGCATAAGTGATAATTAGTGACTACTCTTCCATCACACACCTACATTGGAGTGGTGGTCACCCATGCCATCAACCACTCCATTCAGTCCAATTTCAAGATTTTTGGACCACTGTTTGAAATGGCTGGGTATCCGAAGTGTTCGAACATAGGGGCTGTATAGTGATGCAAAGGACATACAGACAACAGAAGTAGCCAAGGGGACCCCGGAGAGAAGGGATCCAAACCCACTCTATGGTTGTTTCTATGTTAAAGGTGTCCACCTTTGGTGACAATATCTTTTTCTACTTAAATGCATGGATTTGGGGCTAAAAATCATTTGAGTTTCATTAAAAATTTTGCAAGTGTACCTTCTATAGCCTTCTCTATTGCACTGTCTATTGCTGGCTGCAGAATGAGTTAACTGGAATCTGTCAGTGAGCACATTCAGATTGAATGACAGGATATTTTTTAACTCTTTTATCTGCCAGCTGATTTATGACTTCATCAAAGTTGAATGTGCAGCAAAACAAAAAGCCTAAAAACGTCAAACCCTGCAAAATATTTAACGAAACCCAATTGCAAAAATTATTTTCAGACCCAAATACATGGATTTAAGAAAATCAAACATTGACCCCAAAGGCGGTCAACCACTTTAATGAGTGGCTAGGGAATAGAAAATGTACTTGAGTCTTAATTATGAGTTAGAGGAACCAAGATCTTCCGTCTTGGATGATTCGGAGTGTGATAGTGTCAAGCAGCTCCTGAAAGGCGCCTCATTTTTATTGTTGTTAAAAGGGAACTAAATCTCGATTAACCAAGGGTTAAATGCCATGTAACTAAACTGACATAAGAGGGCAAAGACCACCTCTATGGCATATTGAAAAAAAACAGACGACTTCAGTATGAAAAATAGCAACAATAAACATAAAATGCGATCATCCGGTCTCGTATCCGCGATTAACCTCTGGCTATGTTTGGTCTCCAGCCTTTTACTGTATTCAGGTTAGAGCTAAGTTCATCACCAACAGCTTGGGATTCCCTGACTGCGTTACCTCGCAGCTTCACAGGCTGAATCTATGGCTCTGAGCACAATTCACAGAGCTAAGAAAAATGGATTTGACATTTTTATCTAAAACAAACAAAAAAAAATTCATAGTTTGGGGGCAGACCGGCGATAAAAAGCAAAACTTGGAATGAGTATGGAAAAGGAGAACAAAACCGCAAAAGACTCTCATCATTTGGGAGGCTCCGAACTCCTGATTTTAAGGGATTACTAAAAATTTTTTTTACAAAACTTTCAAAAAGAAAATGAGAGAATTAAGAAATTAGAACATTTATAATACTGGAGTCTTCCTATGTGGTCCTTTGACATTGTGTTCAGGAAGCATCTACTATCACTCTGTCCCCTATAGTTCACTAAATATGCCATCTTGTAATAAGGGGCAGGACCACCAGAGTGGAACCAGTTGTTAAAGATTTTGTCCACAATTAGGAAACATGGCTCCCTTCCTTCAAAAACAGAACACGCAGGTTGTGGTTGGTAGTACAGCTGGGCTCCATAAAAAGTGAACAGGATAGAGCTGAAGTAACACAACCCCTTTAATGAGTGGCTCTCCACTGTTGCTCATATAGGGAAGACCGCATAATCTCCATGTTCCATTTTAGGGTTTATGGGGTGTTTTCTTAAAACACATTTTTTCTGATCCACCCCCATACCTATGCACAGTCAGTTCATCTTAAAGGGGTTGTCCAGGCTTGGGGTCCAAGTTTGCAGTCACTGTTTGTGTCAGTCAATAACTATTCCTTCTAATACGCTCAGACATTTTAGCGCCGCGCTTGACCGATGGCTTTTCTTCTTAATTCTCCCATATATTTGGACACTCAATTTGTTGGACAGCTATTCTTCCAAGAAATATGCACGCTCAGTTTAGCAGACAGTTATTACTCCATATCCCCCCATACATATGCGTGCTTGGTTTGGCAGACAGCTGCTACTACTGATCCTCCCTTAGATATACACATTCTATTAAGCCGCTAGCTATTATTCCTGATCAGCCATACATATGCACGCTCGGTTCAGAGAATCAATGGATAGCTGTTCCTCTTAATCCCCCATATATACAGTATGGATGCTGAGTTCCATGGACAGTTATTACTCCATATCCCCCCATACATATGCGCACTTGGGTTGGCGAACAGCTGTTTCTACTGATCCCCCCCAAAGATATACACACTATGTTAAGCCGCTAGCTATTATTCCTGATTCCCCATACATATGCACGCTCGGTACGGAGAATCAATGGATAGCTGTTCCTCCTAATTCCCCCATACATACAGTATGGATGCTGTGTTCCATGGACAGTTATTACTCCATATCCCCCCATACATACAGTATGCGCGCTTGGTTTGACGGACAGCTCTTCCTATTGATCCTCCCATAGATATACACACTGTGGTATGCTGCTAGTTATTCCTCCTAATCCCCCATACATATGCATGCTCAGTTCGATGAATCAGTGGATAGCAATTCCCTCTGATCCCCCCATATATATGCAGCCATTTATCCTGATTCCACCCACACATATGCATGCTCAGTTCAGCTGACAGCGATTCCTCCTGAACCCCCAATATATGCATGCTCCGTTTGGCGGATACCTGATCCCAACATACATATAGTATGCACGCTCAGTTTAGCGGTCCGTGTATGTGTTTTTAATTGGAAGAGGAGAGTAGGAAGCTGCTTTTAAGGTGTAAGTAGGTCCCCTTATCTTCTGGGCCCCTGTACAGTTCCACAGGGTGCACACGGTAGCAACACCCTATGTTGGGGCAAGAGGGTCAGTGCATCACAAAAGTGGTGCCAATAGGTAGTTGGGGGTAACTATACTGAGTTTTTAGCTTTGCCCTGGAGCGATTCCTAAAACTCAATGCAATAATTGGCCATTTAACTAAGAGCCATGGTCGTTTTACAAAACAAATGTGAAGAGTTTGGTCGAGCTTCATTATTAACATGGACAAGCCCTTTGGTGACATCCCATCTAGACGTCCATTGCATTCTTTCTCTTAAGATTTATCTGCTTGTCGCTCACACGGCCGCTCGCCTCTCAATCACTCGGAGTGAAGAGAACACTTTCATTTCGTACCTAATTAAACATCACCCTCTGGCTGCATACACTTAACCCACCGCTGCCTCTCCATTATTTATCAGCCATAGAGAGGGAAACCGTTAACCGGGTAAGAGTGCAAAGACGAGAGGAAATGAGGCTGCGGGGCAGAGGGGTGCTAATATTTATGAAATGGAAACATGACTAATTAATAAGTCTCTATCTGACTGTCTCTGCCTCCGTACAGGCAGACGGAGGCTAAAAGGCATATTTGCACTTCATACCGCCATATGGTGCACATAAAACCTAGCACATAGTGATTGATTGTGCTTCACATGCACAGGCAGTGAGGCAGGAACAGTCATTTTCTGGAGGAGCAATCTTCGTATAGTCTTCAGTGTAAACAGCGCCACACCTGTCCACAGGTTGTAGGTGGTATTGCAGCTCAGTTCAATGGAGTTGAGTTGCAATACCAGACACAATTAATGCACCATTTTGGTGCTGTTTTTGCAAGAAAATATTTTTCTACTCATTTAATGCGGTCCAAACTACGATATACTGCCTAACTGATTCATTCACTTCAATGGCGTTGAGCTGCAATACTAGATACAACCTGTATAAAAGTATAGCACTGGTTTTTGGAAGAAAGTCATGTTTTTCTAATCCTTTAATGCAGCCTAAACTGTATAAAAGTAGGGTATACTACCTAACCATTCCATTCACTTCAAATGGAGTTGAACTGCAATACCAGACACAACCAGTGAACAGGGGTGGTGCTGTTTTAGAAAGAAAGTCATGTTATTCTAATCATTTTAATTCAGCCTGAGCTGTAGAAATGTACCTAGCTGTTACTGATGCCTTGCACAGCCCTTTATCAAGCATTTTTTAAATCTACAGTTGAAACCAGAAGTTTACATACACTATATAAAAAGATACATATGCATGTTTTTCTCAATATCTGACATGAAATCAGAATAAACCTTTCCCGTTTTAGGTCAATTAGGTTTACCAAAATTTTTAATATTTGCCAAATGCCAGAATAATGAGAGAGAGAGAATGTTTAAGGCATTTTTATTACTTACTGCAAAGTCAAAAGTTTGAATACCCTAAGATTACTATGCCTTTAAACAATTCTGGACTGTCCATATGATGATGTCATGTGTTTGGAAGCATCTGATAGGTTTTTTGGCAACATCTGAGTTAATTATGGACACACCTGTGGATGTATCTTAACCCTAGAATGCATACCTGGGGCCTCGCAGGCCCGCCCTGTTAATTGTTTTCTATTTTCTGCAAGATTTCTTTAGTTAGAATTTTGAAACTCTAGGTATTCCTCAGGTATATAGTTGTTTGTCATTTCCAGTTGGTCATTTATTTATTATTTACACACGGGCCTAAAAGGCCCCAGGTATGTGAAAGTGTAGATTTTTATGGTCATGCGTTCTAGGGTTAATGCACACCTGAAACACACTGCTTCTTTTATGTAGGATCATGGGAAAGTCTAAAGAAATCAGCCAAGATATCAGGAAGAGAATTGTGGACTTGCACAAGTCTGGCTCATCCTTGGGTACAATTTCAAGATACCTGAAGGTGCCTTCATCTGTACAAACAATTATACGCAAGCAGTGCTGCCACCAGGAATTTCTGGGCCCCATACAGGCAAAATTTTCAGGCCCCCTTGAGACTCCGCCCAGGCTACACCCCAACTCTGCCTCCACCTCAGCTCCAACTCCATATCTCAAAACTTCCACAGTCTCACCCCTCACTCTTGGAAAAAGTCCATTTCTGCACCACGTCCTCACCAATCACACATTAACAGTTCCCATCAAACACCAGATCACACACATAGCCATCAGCTTTTGTTTTGGCCAACAGATTTTTGAAGCCGCCACCACAACAACTAGACTCTTCTGGCCGGGTCCTACTCTACTCTAACCTATAAAACATTTGTTAAAATATCCAATACTCGCTTTAAGTATATTTTTATTTATTTTTCTTTAAGAGAATGTGTCACGTATATTTTTTTAAATGACCAATAATACCACATACAAGGAACGAATACTGCCACACCATGACCAGACCACATATTACCACCACATAGTAACCAAATAATACCACATACAAGGAACAAATACCGCAGCCACACCATGACTAGACCACATATTACCGCAACATAGTAACCAAATAATACGAGTTACAAGGAACAAATACCGCCACACCATGACCAGAGCACATGTTACCGCAACATTATAACCAAATAATACTACATACAAGGGACAAATACTGTCACACCATGACCAGATCACATATTACCACCACATAGTGACTGAATAATACCCCATAATACTAACATTACCATAAGTGCCAATATACACAGGAACTCTGTATATAGTGTCAGTGTACAGGTAATACAGGGAACACCGGTGACATTATACACAGGAGCTCTGTATATAGTATATAGTGTACAGGTAATACAGGGATCACCAGTGACATTATACACAGGAGCTCTGTGTATAGTATATAGTGTGCAGGTAATACAGTGAACACCAGTGATATTATACACAGGAGCTCTGTATAAAGTGTATAGTGTAGGTGAACAGGTAACACACTGCCTCACCAGTGACGTCTCTAGTAGAAGTCCTTCATCTTTGCTTTTCTTTTTCATTCAATGCAGACCGCCATCACTTCTTCCAGCCAGGACTTGTCTCTGCCTAAAATAACACAGTTATCTTGAGCACATTCCCCACTTTTTCCCCTTCTCAGTTGCATACAGACGTTCGCCCACCATTAATATATCATTAGTTATTATGCAACCCACCATTCCAAATATAAATTGTAATCCACTACTGCACCCCCACTAACTATAAATAGCCACTTTTCCCCACTTAATATATAAATTAGTTAGCACCCATACTCTTTCCACCAATTCAGTCACACTCCTGCAACCTCAACGCCCCCACTCTGTACTTCATCATTTGCAGTCCCCCTCACGTCATCATTTGCAGTCCCCCTCTCAATTCATCATTTGCAGTACCTTGTCCCCCCCACTCCATCATTTGCAGCCTCTCGTCCCCCCACTCCATCATTTGCAGTCCCTCGTTTCCCCTCACACTCCATCATTTCCAGTTCCTTGCCCCCCCTCACTCCATAACTTGCAGCTCCTTGCCCCCCCTCACTCCATCATTTGCAGCCCCCCTCACTCCATCATTTGCAGCCCTCCCTTACACCATTACTTGCAGCCCCCCCTCACTCCATCATTTGCAGCCCTCTCCCCTCACTCCATCATTTGCAGCCCCCCCTTACACCATTACTTGCAGTCCCCCCTAACTCCATCATTTGCAGCCCCCTCCCCTCACTCCATCATTTGCAGTTCCTCGCTCCCCTCACTCCATCATTTGCAGCCCCCCCTTACACCATCATCTGCAGCCCCCCCTCACTCCATAATTTGCAGCCTCCCCTCTCCATAATTTGCAGCCCCCCCTCACTCCATCATTTGCAGCCCCCCTCACTCCATCATTTGCAGCCTCCTCCCCTCGCTCCATCATTTGCAGTTCCTCGCCCCCCTCACTCTATAATTTGCAGCCCCCTTTACACCATCATCTGCAGCCCCCTTCACTCCATAATTTGCAGCCCCCCCTCACTTCATAACTTGCAGCCCTCCTCATTCCATGACTTGCAGTCCCCCATCACTCCATGACTTCCATCCCCCCTCACTCCATGACTTGCAGTCCCTCTCCCTCACGTATTTAATTCATTTAAGAAATAAAAAGGGAAAAAAAAAAGGTTGATCATACTTACCATCACCTGCAGGAGCAGCTCGGCTTCTGCTGTCCTGGCAACGCTCTAGGTGCTTTCCCGGAGCTTCGAAACCGCTCAGCTCCAGCTCCCTCATACTTCTCCAAACTTTTGGTCAGGTGAACCGTCACCTGACCAAAAGTCAGGAGAAGTATGAAGGAGCAGGAGCTGCGAGCTCTGGGAAAGCACACACCACGTTATTACACCATGGGGCCCGATGAGCAGAAGCACAAGAGAGGGGGCCCTTTGTACTGCTTATCACCGGGCCTCATACAGCAGTAAGGGCAGTAATGCCCTGATGCCGGCCATTTACGCAAGTACAAAGAAGATGGAAATGTCCAGCCATCATACCGCTCAGGAAGGAAACGGATTCTGTGTCCCAGAGATGAACGTGCTTTAGTCCGACATGTGCATATCAACCCAAGGACAAAAGCAAAAGACCTTGTGAAAATGATGGCGGAAGCTGGTAAGATTGTGTCAATATCCACAGTGAAACGAGTACCGTATCAACATGGACTGAAAGGCCACTCAGATTAATGTTTGCAAATACACACAGGAACTGTAGTCTGATGAAACTAAAATTGAACTTTTTGGGCATAATGACCATCGTTACGTTTAGAGGAAAAAGGAAAAAGCTTAGAAGCCTACGAACACCATCTCAACTGTGAAACACGGGGGGTGTCAGCATCATGTTGTGGGGTTGTTTTGCTGCAGGAGGGACTAGTGCACTTCACAAAATAGATGGCATCATGAGAAAATAAGATTATGTGGCAATACTGAAGCAACATCTCAAGACATCAGCCAGGAAGTTAAAGCTTGGGCGAAAATGGGTCTTCCAAATGGACAATGACTCGAAGCATACTGTCAAAATGGTAACAGAGTAGCTTAAGGATAACAAAGTCAATGTTTTGGAGTGGCCATCACAAAGCCCTGATCTCAATCCTATTGACAATTTATGGGCAAAGCTGAAAAGGCAGGTGCAAGCAAGTGACCTACAAACCTGGATCAGTTACACCAGTTTTGTCAGGAGGAATGGGCCTAAATTCCGACCAACTATTGTGAGAAGCTCATGGAAGGATATCCCAAATGTTTGACCCAAGTCATTCAGTTTAAGGGCAATGGTACCAAATACTAATGAAATGTATGTAAACTTTTGACTTTTTGTAAGTAATAAAAATGCCTTAAAACATTCTCTCTCATTATTCTAGCATTTGGCAAATATTAAAAATTATGGTAATCCTAATTGACCTAAAACGGGAAAGGTTTATTCTGATTTCATGTTAGGTATTGAGAAAAACATGGATATGTGTCTTTTTACAGTATATAGTGTATGCAAACTTCTGGTTTTAACTGTATAAATCCCAGGGGTGTAAATGTAGGGAGCATGCAGGACATGTGTGGGGTGCCCACAAGCCACTCTGCCTCATCGAGGGTGTCTAGATTGAGCATTAGGACAGAGCATTAGGACAGCAAAATAGGATCTAATATGAAAACAGTACACCACATTGGGAGCAGAGGTTGCAGTCACACCCAGGACCTGGATCCTAAGGGGGTCTAAAAAGAAGACCAATATTATTAAAAGACCCATGACAGTTGAGGACCTTGTTGAAGATTTTGCATTGTGGACCATAAGCTTCACGTTACGCCACTGAATGCATATAATGTTTTACCACTGTATATGCCCACTTCCAACAGGGACTTGTAGACCCCCAAACAAAGGTGTAATTTGGAGCTCCGGCCACCCATTTCAAAACCTATAACAGGCCCCGTTCCAACTGCCTCCCACACATAATACTGGGGGCTTCTTAGGGGCCTTTGAGCTCCATTGAGCACCAAGGACAGGAAAGACTGATAGCTCAAAACCCCCTTATGCAATGTTGTAGTTGCCAAATTCATTACGTTTGGAGGAAAGATGATTCTGACATCCAGGAAAGGATTCTTTACAGTTAGAGCAGTCAGACTGCGGAAACCCGACCGCAAGAGGTAATAATGGCAGACACTATATCAGCATTTAAAAAAAGGGCAGTATGCCCTGGTGCAAAATATGGCCTGGGCCTCCACCTGCATGTTGGTCACGTGTATAGGCCCTTGTAATGTTCTACTGTAGAACCTATAAAGATATACTTGTTCGCCCCCCATGTAATAATGTTCCCTCTCATGGCTCCTTCCTGTAATAATCTCCCCCATCCTGGCTCCTTCCTGTAATAATGTAACACATCCTGGGCCCCTTCAAGTAATAATGTCCCTGTTTTGGGACCTTCCAGTAATAATGTCCCTGTTCTGGGCCCTTCCAGTAATAATGTCCCCCATCCTGGGCCCTTCCAGTAATAATCCCCCCCCCCCCATCCTGGGCCCCATGTTATAACAATGTCTCCCATTATGGGCTTCTTTCTGGTATATTGTTCCCCATTATGTAATAATGTCCCCTGTCTTAGGCCCTTTATTTAATAATGCCCCCGATCCTGGGCCCCTTCCTAAATTATGTCCTCCATCCTGGTCAACTTCAAGTAATAATGTCCCATTCTTGCCTCTTCCAGTAATAATGCCCCCCATCTTATAACAATGTCCCCTATCCTGGTACTGTGCCATCCATCCTGCGGTCCTTCCTGGTATAATGCCCCCCTCCTAAACCCCTTCCTGGTTTAATGACCCTATCCTGAGCCCCTTCCTGGTATAATGACGCTATCCTGAGCCCATTCCTGGTATAATGTCTCCATCCTGGGCCCTTCCTGGTATAATGCCCCCCATCCTTGGCCCCTTCCTGGTAAAATCCCCCCCATTGTAGGCCCCTTCCTTTGTTCTCCAGCACATTTTAAAAATAAACTATTATTCTTAGCTTCCACAACGTGTGGCATCCTCCTCTATAGCCGGCACAGGAGCCGACAGCTGGCTTCGGTGTGCCGGCACGGGCTGCGCATGACGTCACTATCATGTGATGAGCAAGCCGATGTCAGCTGCCGGCCACTGACTGGCCGGCAGTGTGTATTGCAGTGCAAGGAGCCGGCGGGTCCCTGCCCCGCAATATATTTCAGCTGAATGCGTGCGTTTGAAGATGCAGATCCAGGTGAAATTGATGTCAGCGGACCCCCCTCCTGCACAGGCCCGGTATAGTCGCACCCTCTGCAACTGCTATCGTTACGACTCTGCCCGGACGCTTTTTTCTATCTAATCTAGCGGAAAGGTTGAACCTGATGGATGTGTCTTTTTTCAACCTGTGGGAACTATACAGCTATTTTTTTTTATTCTGATGTTGTAGAATTTTCCAATGTGATGTAATTAGTCACTGCAACGGCGGTCACATAATCGGAACACATTATCTAGAATGTTCTTTCCTGGGTGCGAAATGGGTTAAACCAGCCTTTCTGCTTCCTCTACTGTTCCGATGCGTCCCTATAAGGGCCCTTTTTAGCTATTCTCTATAAATCAGCGACGTCTCTGTGGGATAAAAGCATGACGTCGCTCGCGGCCCTGCAGGCTGCAATTTTCAATCAGCCACGTCTAAGCCAGAGTGAAAAATAAAACAGCCCGGGCCTCCCGGGGGAGCCTCGCACTCAGCTTTGGGGGTCTGACGAGGAGATTGATGCCTTATTTCTTTCTCTGCTGACTGGCGTGTACCAGGCAGCACTTTAATCTCGCACCGAACATGAGTGTTCAATGGTGGAATGAAAAACATGAATCACCTGGACGAAGGTGACAGTAAATCTGGAATTAAGTGGAAGTACAACAGAGGAACGACCCCCGAATCCTTATAACCTGCCATACATTCTAACTGTGCGCTGCTTATTCATAACAGCCAAGGCGTAAAGTCAATCTCCCAGACTCCAGTGCAAAATTTATAACAAGGCCCCCATATACTAAGTGCCATTTATGTGGTAGAGAGTCCCTCCTTAGGCATCAAGAGCTAAGAATAACTGGTACTTCTGCACCCTATAGCTACGAACCTGGACAAAAGCCAGTTAAATGAAATCTGTCAGCATCAACCCCCTAAACCATATATATGGACATACAGGCCTTTGAAAGGTAAATCCATTGACACCTTTATACCTTTTATTTGTTGCAGCATTCCCGAGAAATCATTACTTTAATTCATATGGAATAAATTATTAAGTGCTCTGGGTGTGACAGAGCACTTCCCGAGCCTCTGCCTTCTAAGGTTGTTTCTCCGCCCAGCCCCAGCCTCTTTAGCTTAATTGATAGCTCACTGACTGTGTGATGTCAGACGCCTGGCAAGGAAATCAGACAATGAACTATCAATCAAGCTAAAGAGGCTGGCACAATCTGGAGAGATAGTGGCCTAGGAAGTGCTCGGTCACTCCCAGAGCATTTAATGCCTCGTTTACATGTAGATTAAAATGCTGCTTTCTTGGAAGTGCAGCAACAGATAGAAGGTATAAAAGGTGTAGATGATTTTTGCTTTCAAAGACCTGCATGCCCATGTATGCTGTTTTGGAGTGTTGATCTTACTGACAGATTTCTTTAGGATCCAGTATATACTAGGTAGTAATGCAGATGAAGCAGTTACCCCTAGCATTGATGCGAGAGAGAACTCAAAGCTTCATAAAAAAAAGAGTATTATAAATGACACGTAGTATGTGGGGACCCTGCTACAAATTTTGCATAGAGCTTTCAAGCATTTATTGGTAATCTGTTGCAATTGAGCAAATTCATCAAGACTGGCTTTTCTTAGACTGGTCTTAAATAAAATCTGGCGGAGTAAGATGTGAAAAGTTCATTAAGAAACAGACGCTGATTAATTAATTTTTGTGTCTCCTTTATGTTTCCTGAACCTGAAAGCTTCTCCAGCTATGAACTGAAGTAGAATTTACTCCACTTTCTGGTGTAATTATGATGAATCTGTAGGGCCACGCTTGTCCTGCCCCCTCTCCTATGCTCAATGCTCTTTTTAGAAAAGTGGCGAGGCCAATATAACAATACCAAATGTCCCAAAATTTTAGAACAATTTTGAAAAAAAAAATTTAAATTCTGTAATAGAAAACTGGTATGAATTTTTCCATATAGGAGAAACAATGATTATTCAGAAAATATCATCTTTAACTATGTACTTAGCAATATTACTCCACAGTGAGCCCACAAAAAGTATGTGCACTGAGAAACTAAGGCGTCCGCGCAATTAAATGAGCATGCTTAGTTCTATTATATGAGTTTGCTTAGGAGTCCTTTCTGTTATATGCACATTCCTAAGAGTACTCTTTCATGTGCGTATGCTTAGGAGTTCTCTCTATTATGTGTGTACGCATTGGAGTCCTCCCTATTATGTCTGTATGCTTAGGAGTCCTCTCTATTGTGTGTGTGTATGCTTAGGAGTCCTCTCTATTATGTATGTATGCTTAGGAGTTCTCTCTATTGTGTGTGAGTATGCTTAGGAGTCCTCTCTATTGTGTGTGTGTATGCTTAGGAGTCCTCTCTATTGTGTGTGTGTATGCTTATGAGTCCTCTCTATTATGTGTGTATGCTTAGGAGTCCTCTCTATTATGTGTGTTTGCTTAGGAATCTATTATGTCTGTCCTCTCTCTAATGTGAGCATTCTTAGGAGTCCTTCCTAATATATGCACATTCTAAAGAGTACGCTATAATGTGCGTATGCTTAGGAGTCCTCTCTATTATAGGCATATGATTAGAAGTCCTCTCTGTTATGAGAGCATGCTTAGGAGTCATCTCTATTATGTGAGCATGCTTAGTTCTCTCTATTATATGAGTTTGCTTAGAAGTCCTTTCTATTATGTGCACATTCATAAGAGTACTCTATCATGTGCGTATGCTTAGGAGTGCTCTCTATTATATGCGTATGCTTAGGAGTCCTCTCTATTATATGCATATGCTTAGGAGTCCTCGCTATTATGTATATATGCTTAGGAGTCCTCTCCATTATGTGTGTATGCTTAGGTGTCCTCTCTACTATGTGTGTATGATTAGGAGTCCTCTCTATTATGTGTGTCCGCTTAGGAGTCCTCTCTATTATGTGTGTCCGCTTAGGAGTCCTCTCTATTATGTGAGCATGCTTAGGAGCCCTTCCTATTATATGCACATTCTTAAGAGTACTCTATCATATGTGCATGCTTAGGAGTCCTCTCTATTATATGCATATGCTTAGGAGTCCTCTCTATTATGTGAGCATGCTTAGTTCTCTCTATTATATGAGTTTGCTTAGGAGTCTTTTCTATTATATGTGTATGCTTAAGAGTCCTCTCTATTATGTGAGCATGCTTAGGAGTCCTCTGTATTATGTGAGCATACTTAGGATTCCTCTCTATTATGTGTGCAAACTTAGGAGTCCTCTTTATTATGTGAGCATGCTTATGAGTCTTCTCTATTGTGTGAGCATACTTAAGAGTACTCTATATTATGTGTATGCTTAGGAGTCATCTAGATTTTGAGCACATGATTAGGAGATATTTCTATTTTGTGCATATGCTTAGTCTTCTCTATTATGTGTGCTTACTTAAAAGTCCTATTATGTGTACATGCTTAGGAGCCTTTTCTATTATGTGCATATTCTTAGGAGTCCTCTCTATAATGTGGGCATGCTTACGAGACCTTTTATGTGCATATGCATAGGAGTCCTCTCTATAATGTGGGTATTCTTAAGAGTCCTCTCTATCATGTGTGTATGCTTAGGAGTCCTTTCTATTATATGCGTATGCTTAGGAGCTCTCTCTATTATGTGAGCATGTTTAGGAGTCCTCTCTATTATGTGTGCAAGCTTAGGAGTCCTCTCTATCATGTGAGCATGCTTAGTTCTCTCTGTAACACCCCTTTAGGGCTACCACGGTACACGGGGTGTTATGGGGAGTCTCACCTCTCTAAGGCGCAGTGCCTCCACCCGAATCTTGATTGGAGCTCTCTCTCTGGGACTGCAGAAGGACGGTTATCTTCTGCCAGGGGCTGATTCGGGAAGCTCCTGCCACAGCTCAGTACACACTCACAGGGAACAGGAGTAAAACCGTTTAACAGGTTTATTGCTATGCAGCAGAATTGAGGTGGGTTTAAAGGAATAACATACAATACAAGTAACAGTGCTCTATAAAAGTCATATACACATCACAATCTACTTCTACTCTGACCCTGCAAATATAACGTAGCAGATTTTCCCTTTTTGTATTAACTCAGTCCAAACGTTGGGGCCCAGTTGCCACGGATGTTGGCGCGCAAATAAGAACCGTTGATGCACTTAGATCAATATTAATGTCAATAGTCTGGGTTGTAGTGTACTCACTGTAAATAGCGCTGGTAGAACCACTCACTGTGTGTCTCAAATGGTCGGATGGTTCTCTGGACACCAGCTGGGGGCTGCAGGATTCAGGCCTTTATACGGTGGGAGTGGCGGTAGAACTCTCCGAGTCCTTGATGTAACTTGCTTCAGAGGGTGACAAGACCGCGCTCTCTCCAGCAGCGCGGGTATCTCAGAGGGGGCCACCACACTCGGCAGCGTAGAGGAATGCAGATCCACAACTCTCCGTCCCTCACAGCAAGCTGCCACGTTCTTTTTTCTCTGAACTTTCACTTTCACTTCCTGTCCAGCTCCCTCCCCCAAGTCACTCCTCATCCAATCCACTCTCTCTCCTTCTATCCTTCCGGGCTGTGTCATCTGACGGAAACAAGGGTCCCTGGGAATTGTAGTCCACTGCAGCTCAGGGGAAAAATGGTTAATGTCTGTAGGTCCCTGTTTAACAGCAGCTGCAAAGCTCTTATTAGTGTTTGTAAGTTCCAATATACCAGTAGCTGCCCTGACAATTCCCTGTGCAGGTGTTACATTCTCCCCCTGGTGAGTCATTGAAAGTGTCCCATCACAACATGAGGACTCACCACCTTAAACATGAATGGGGGTTAAGGCATCCTGACTAACACCAAATTTGCATGCACACAAACCACCACCTGGACACATGGGAGATACCGGGAAATAAGGCCAAATAGAGTTTTAATTAGGGTGTATCAGCCTGGGGACCTCAGTGGTATGTCCCATTCTATCATAGGTCAGCATCATGGGTGGCCTAGTGTCCCGTTTGGGACAAATGTGTACCGAGGGGGTCCCCTCCTCAGCCCCCGACTCTTGTCTCTCAAGAACGGGCTCCTCCAGATGGATCTCTTCATTCAATAAATGTCCCTCTTCTGAACTTTCCTCCAATTGTGGGCAGAGCGCACTCGCCTCCTGACAAATGTCCTTTTTTTCGTGTTTCCACTTCAGGAGTCTGGTTTACAGGGTCCGCGCCTATGGGGCATGGGTCCTCGGTCCATCTATAGTTCCATTGACCGTCGGGTCCCCATTCATCCCCAGACTCGCTGTCACATCCTCCTGAGGCAACCCCAGGCTGGGGTGGTTGTTTACACCTACGACTTCTCCTATTGCACGGAAGGGTTGTATGACTTCCTTGGCTTGGCAATGGTGGTAAAGGGATGTTTTTTTCCCACAGGCAACAGATGGTGTCAATGATAGGTTTTGACAGCTCTGCTCCCCTTTCTCGGGCTTCACTCTGTAGGCCGGGACACCGGGCAGCTTCTCCATCACCACATAAGGGTCAGGACACCACCGATCAGCAAGCTTGTGCTTCCTGGGAAGGCCCAGAAGTTGGATAAGGACTCTATCTCCAGGCAGTAAAACTTGTTCTTGAACTCTACAGTCATAGCAAGTCTTATTGCGCTTCCCTGACCAACCAGAGGCCTGCTCTGCCAATCTGTAAGCTTTTTTCAAATCTTCTTGTAGCTGGGACACATATTTTAAGTAGGTCTTCCCATAAGAACTGTCAAAGGATGTCCCCAAACTAATATCCACTGGTAGCTGGGCTTTTATTCCAAACAATAAGGAAATAAGGGGAGTATCCAGTTGACTCATTTGTGGTGCAGTTGTAGGCATGAACCAACTGACTCACATGCCTGCTCCAGTGTCCCTTCTTCCTGGGATCCAAAGTGCCTAACATGTTCACAAGGGTACGGTTGAACCTCTCAGGTTGAGGGTCCCCTTGGGGGTGATATGGCGTGGTTCTGGATTTCTTGATCCCACAGATAGCACATAGCTCCTTGATTAGTCTACTTTCAAAATCTCTTCCTTGATCTGTATGGATGCTGGCTGGCAGCCCGTAATGTACGAAGAACTTCTCCCATAGTGTTTTTGCCACAGTAATTGCCCTTTGATCTTTAGTGGGTTAGGCTTGGGCATATTGGCTGAAATGGTCAGTGACCACTAACACATTACTGACATTGCTTTCATCAGGCTCGATGGAGAGGAAATCAATGCACACTAGCTCAAGTGGGCCATCACTGGTAATGTTCACAAGGGGGGCTGTTCTCAAAGGCAAGGTTTTTCTCAACACACTGTCACGGGTGTGTCGCAACGAAGATCGTCACGATTACACAGCCTGACTTCTCGCAGCTGAGTTTTTGGTGTTTTGTGTTTTTCGGCAGTGAGGGAGTTAACTCTCTCTCTCTGTGCTAGACGAGGTCCAGCCTCGCCCAGCTGCAATCAATGCTGCAGTAGTGGGACTCCTTCAAATGCCTGCCAGTCTGTTAGGGAAGTGTCGGTGAAAGCATTTCATACAGACAAACAGAGCGGATCGTGGTATTTTGGAGTTCTGAGCTAAGTGTATTTGGTGTGGTTTTTCCCTTCCTCGCTTTATCATTTATCTCCTTTCCTGTTGGTGTTCCCTCTGTAGTTGTGGTGTAGTTTTTGTATGCAAGGTGGTTTTTGGTTTGACCCTTGTACTGTCTCGTTCGTCTAAGTACTGAGTGTTGGCATATTATTTCCTGTCCCCTATTGTTGTGATCGGGGTTCTTCTCAGGACTAGATTACTGAGGTGCAGGGATCCTCAGGAGGTAGGGGTTACGCTGGCGGCCTGGACCTCTGTACCTTTAACAGTACCTCCAGGTAGAGGGATTAGTCAGGGCCCCAGCTTAGGGTCAGCTTAGGCCCCTGACCTCCTGTACGCAGAGTCAGTGTGACATTTTCACCGACCCACTAAGATTCTCTCCAGCTACCATGGATCCAGTAGCCAGTCTAGCTCGGCAGTTGCAGAGTTTGTCCATGGAGCTGGCGGATGTTAGGTCCAAGGTTTTGTATCCCCAGGAGCAAGCCGGACCAGAACCTAAAGTAGCTCTCCCTGACAGGTTCACTGGGGGGCGGGACAAGTTTATTGTTTTCCGGGAGGCATGCAAGTTGTACTTTCGGCTGCGGCCTCGATCGTCGGGGAGTGAAGAACAAAGGGTGGGAATTGTCATCTCGCTCCTACAAGGGGACCCACAATCTTGGGCGTTCTCTCTTCCCCCAGGCTCCCCGGCTCTCCAGTCAGTGGATAGGTTTTTTGCAGCTCTGGGTCTCGTATATGATGACCCGGATCGGATCTCCCTTGCTGAATCTAAGTTACGTAGGATCCAGCAGGGAGATCGTCCGGCGGAGGAATTCTGTTCGGAGTTCCGTAGGTGGGCCACGGACACCCAGTGGAATGACCCGGCTCTTAGGAGCCAGTTTTGTCAAGGTTTATCCGACAAATTAAAGGATGTGTTGGCTCATTATGACCCTCCCGCGTCACTGGAAGCCGCTATGGCCCTTGCTATTCGCATTGACAGACAGCTTCGGGAGAGGTGCGGGGCAACTCCGCCCCCTGTGATGACTCCACCTTCTACAAGGGTTCCTTATATGGAGGGTCCCCTGGTCAGTCCAGAGGAGTCTATGCAATTAGGAGGGACATCATTTCGGGGGAGGGGACCGGTGGTGCGCCATAAGACAGGAAGGTGTTTCTTCTGCGGGAGAAAGGGACATTTTATTGGGGACTGTCCATCCGGTCCCTTGCAGAGTGAAGAGTCGTCGGAAAACTGTTGATCCCAGGTTGTGTGGTGGACGGCAATCTGGGAGTAGGTATTTCGTCCCTAGGTTCATCTCAGTTTCTCGTACCGGCGGAGGTGGTGGTGGGTACGAGAACTGAGAGGATATCTGTTCTTCTGGATAGTGGGGCCGGGGCTAATCTGGTGGACGCTCGGTTTGCCCGGGTTCAAGGTATGCGATTGAGTGAGTTGGCTAAACCCATCCCCATATTCTCGATCGATGCCAGGCCCCTCGGTCAGGGAAGTTTTTTGCAAGCTGTGCATAACGTAAAACTTCAAGTGGGGGCGATACATAAAGAACTGTTGTCTTGCTACGTGTTGGAGGGTCTTCCCACTCCTATAGTGTTGGGCCTTCCTTGGTTAACTAAGCATAACCCGGTTATTAATTGGCAATCTAGAGAGATAAGCCAATGGAGTAAATTCTGTAATAAAAACTGCATGAATATGGTCATCGGTGCGGTTACTCCTAGGGTCTTACCTCCATTTCTGGCGGACTTTGAGGATGTATTCTCGGAGAAAGGGTGTCAGGAACTACCTCCTCATCGCGAGTATGACTGTTCTGTAAAACTGCTCCCTGAGGCCAAGTTACCTAAAGCTAGGTTGTATAACCTTTCTGGTCCTGAGAGGCAGGCCATGAAGGATTATATTTCTGAAAGTCTGGCTAAGGGGCATATTAGACCTTCATCTTCACCGGTGGCCACGGGGTTCTTCTTTGTGAAGAAGAAAGATGGAGGCCTACGCCCTTGCCTGGATTTCCGTGAACTTAATCGGATTACGGTCCGAGATCTGTATCCGCTCCCACTTATTCCCGATCTCTTTAATCAGATCGTGGGCGCCAAATGGTTCTCTAAGTTGGATCTCAGGGGGGCGTACAATCTGATTAGGATGAAGGAGGGGGATGAGTGGAAGACGGCGTTTAACACTACGGAGGGGCATTATGAGAACCTTGTCATGCCATTCGGTCTGACTAATGCCCCGGCGGTGTTCCAACACTTTGTTAATGACATTTTTCGCCGCCTGGTGGGACAGTTTGTTGTCATATATCTGGATGATATCTTAATTTATTCGCCGGATCTGGTGTCTCATCAGGAGCACGTTAGGCAGGTGTTACAGATCTTGCGGGATAATAAACTGTATGCCAAATGGGAAAAGTGTGTGTTCGCCGTACAGGAACTCCAGTTTTTAGGCTTCCTGGTTTCAGCGTCCGGTTTTCGTATGGACCCTGGGAAAGTGTGGGCAGTTCTTGAGTGGGATCTGCCAGAGAATCTTAAGGCACTACAACGTTTCCTGGAGTTTGCTAATTATTACCGGAAGTTCATTCGTAATTTCTCGTCCATGGTTAAACCTCTCACAGACATGACAAAAAAGGGGACGGATTTTTCTAGGTGGTCTGACAAGGCTTGTCAAGCTTTCTCCTCCTTGAAAAAATGTTTTGCCTCGGCACCCATACTCATTCAACCTGATGCGTCACAGCCATTCATTGTAGAGGTAGACGCTTCTGAGGTAGTGGTGGGAGCAGTATTGTCACAAAGTTCGTCCCCTGGTAAGTGGCATCCGTGCGCCTTTTTCTCTAAAAAATTGTCGTCCGCTGAGAGGAATTACGATGTCGGCAATAGGGAACTCTTGGCCATTAAGTTAGCTTTTGAGGAGTGGCGCCATTTTTTAGAGGGGGCAGTCCATCCGGTCACCGTCATCACCGATCACAAGAACCTGCTATATCTGGAGTCCGCAAAACGTCTGAATCCCAGACAAGCTAGGTGGTCATTGTTTTTTACCAGGTTTAATTTTGTCGTTACATATCGTCCTGGGTCAAAAAATGTAAAGGCGGATACCTTATCTCGTAGTTTCCCTGGGGCCGGGAATACGGACGACCCGGTTCCTATCCTTCAGGAGGGGGTGGTGGTTTCGGCAGTATGCTCTGAGCTTGAGGAGGAGGTATTGGAGGCTCAGGGGGACGCCCCTGTTGGACCTCCAGGGAGACTGTTTGTTCCAGATCAGTTGCGACAAAAGGTGATCGAGGCACACCATAACTCAGTTTTTGCAGGACACCCGGGGAGTAAAGCAACGGTGGATCTCCTCTCGCGTCGGTTTTGGTGGCCTAACTTACATAGGGAGATGGTAACTTTTGTCGCGTCCTGTGGGGTTTGTGCGCACTCTAAGACCTCACATACCCGTCCGTCTGGGGCGCTCTTACCTTTGAAGATCCCGGAGCGTCCTTGGACTCATCTGTCTATGGACTTTATTACGGACCTCCAGCCGTCTTCGGGTAAAACGGTCATACTCGTTGTAGTGGACAGGTTCAGCAAGATGGCACATTTTATCGCTCTTCCTGCTCTTCCTAATGCTAAAACTCTTGCGCAGGTGTTCATTGGGGAGATTGTGAGGCTTCACGGGGTACCCTCCGATGTGGTGTCAGATCGGGGGTCTCAGTTTGTGTCCAAATTCTGGAAGGCATTTTGTACACGGCGGGGGATGCATTTATCATTCTCATCGGCTTTTCATCCTCAGACCAATGGTCAGACGGAACGTATGAACCAGAGCTTGGAGACATATCTCCGGTGTTTTGTGTCAGAGAACCAGGAGGACTGGGCTTCTTTCTTACCTCTGGCAGAGTTTGCTCTTAATAATAGGCGGAGCGAGTCCACTGGTAAGTCTCCGTTTTTTGGGGCATATGGTTTTCACCCCCAGTTTTGTACTTTCAGTAGGGGGGGCTCTTCGGGGGTTCCTGAGGAGGAACGATTTTCCTCATCACTCGCTTCAGTATGGAGAGGGGTGCTGAAGAATCTGAATACTATGGGGAACCGATACAAACGTATGGCTGATAGGAGGAGAGTGTCTGGTCCGGAACTAAGTGTGAACGATCGGGTATGGTTGTCTACCAGGAATATAAAACTTAAGGTTCCCTCCTGGAAACTGGGTCCCAGGTTCATCGGGCCGTACAGGATCAGTTCTATAATTAATCCGGTGGCATTCCGTCTTGACCTCCCCCCTACGTTTAAAATTCACAACGTGTTCCACAGATCGTTGCTTGAAGAGGTATGTGGCGCCGGTGATACCGTCACCTTTACCTCCCCCTCCAGTGGTGGTCAATGGTAACTTGGAGTTCCAGGTATCGAGGGTCATAGATTCACGCTTTAATCGCCGGTCCCTTCAGTACCTGGTTCATTGGAAGGGGTATGGTCCTGAGGAGAGGATGTGGGTTCCTGCGTCGGATATTAACGCAGACCGATTAGTTCGGGCCTTCGACACGACTCACCCGGATAAACCTGGCCCTGAGGGTCCGGAGGCCCCTCGTAGAAGGGGGGGGTACTGTCACGGGTGTGTCGCCACGAAGATCGTCACGATTACACAGCCTGACTTCTCGCAGCTGAGTTTTTGGTGTTTTGTGTTTTTCGGCAGTGAGGGAGTTAACTCTCTCTCTCTGTGCTAGACGAGGTCCAGCCTCGCCCAGCTGCAATCAATGCTGCAGTAGTGGGACTCCTTCAAATGCCTGCCAGTCTGTTAGGGAAGTGTCGGTGAAAGCATTTCATACAGACAAACAGAGCGGATCGTGGTATTTTGGAGTTCTGAGCTAAGTGTATTTGGTGTGGTTTTTCCCTTCCTCGCTTTATCATTTATCTCCTTTCCTGTTGGTGTTCCCTCTGTAGTTGTGTAGTTTTTGTATGCAAGGTGGTTTTTGGTTTGACCCTTGTACTGTCTCGTTCGTCTAAGTACTGAGTGTTGGCATATTATTTCCTGTCCCCTATTGTTGTGATCGGGGTTCTTCTCAGGACTAGATTACTGAGGTGCAGGGATCCTCAGGAGGTAGGGGTTACGCTGGCGGCCTGGACCTCTGTACCTTTAACAGTACCTCCAGGTAGAGGGATTAGTCAGGGCCCCAGCTTAGGGTGAGCTTAGGCCCCTGACCTCCTGTACGCAGAGTCAGTGTGACACACACACCGGGAGCATGATTTGCAGTATTCTTCAATATCCGCTTCCATCCGACGCCAGTAAAATCGATCGGCCACAAGACTCGTGGTCTTTTCGATGCCAAGATGTCCATGATCATCATGCAGGGACTTCATGATCATCCTCCAAAATCGGTGAGTAACACCAGCTGTCTGCGGACTCCTGTCTTCTGGCGCTTTGCCTCCCGGTATAGTAGTCCATTTCTTACTGCTAGAGACTCTAGCTGCCGAGTCAGCAGGACAGACTCCTTTGTTCTTAATGCATTCTTTTCGGGTCTCCAGCCCCTCTTAACCCACCATCGGACTACCCCCACCGACCGATCCTCCTGCTGCGCCTTTCTGACTTGATTACGTGTCAGTTGAGGGAGAGAGTCTGGGGTTACATTTGTCACTCGGCAGTACAACAACGGGAGCGCTTCACTGGATACTCCTAAGAATTTAGCACAGCACTGCATAGGGAGGGCATTAGCTTGATGTCTATGGCACAGAGTCTTCACCTCAGGGGCAGGGACTTCTATCCATCCTCCTTCTTCTTCCTCATTAAAGGGCTCCCTAGGCAGGCAAGAGAGTGTGTCTGCATCAATGTTACTGATCCCTGATCGATATTTTAAGCTGAAATCGTGCAAAGAGAGTGCGGCAAGACACCGGTACCCCGCGGCATCCAGTTTTGCTGTGGTTCTCACGTAGGTTAATGGATTGTTGTCGGTATGAACCACGAAGTGTACCCCATAGAGGTAGTCATGCAGCGTGTCCACTACAGCCAATTTCAAAGCCAGAAACTCCAGTTTGTGAGCTAGGTAGTTGCGTTCACTGGGAGTCAATCCTCGACTAATGTAGTAAACGGGATGCAGACAGCCATCATGGTCCTGATAGAGAATCCCTCCTAGTCCGTCGAGAGAAGCATCTACATGTAACATATATGGTTTACTGGGGTCTGCATGGGCCAACACTGGAGTTGGGTCAAACATGACTTCAGTTTCTCGAATGCCTCATCGCATATAGGTGTCCATCTTTTCCCAAAAAGTTAATTAACTCGGAAGTAGATTCTCTTTCCTGACCTTGAGGAGTGGGCTGTCCTCCCGGAAGGGGGATACCCCTGGGTAAGGGCAGTTAACGACTTCGCAATCCGAGAGTACTGGGGTACAAATCTTCAGTAATATCCACAAAATCCTAAAAAGGACCTAAGCTCCCTCAGTTTGGTGGGCTTAGGCCAGTTTACAACAGCCTCCACTTTGGCCGGGTCGGTGGAAATTCCTTCTCTGCTGACTATGTGCCCCACATATTTCACAGTCGTCTGGCAAATCCGGCACTTGTCAAGGGACTTCAACCCAGCCTCCTTCAACCGATCCAGCACCTTGAACAACCACTGGTTGTGTTCTTCCAGAGTCTTCCCAAAAACAATAAGATCATCTAGATAAACCAGGACCTCACGTAAGTGCATGTCCCCCACTGCTTTGTCCATACATCTCTGAAAAGTGGCCGGAGCACCTGTCAGTCCTTGAGGAAGTCTCTGAAACTCGAAGAACCCAATGGGGCAGATAAAAGCGGTCTTCTCTTGATCTTCTTTTGACATGGGTATCTGATAGTAGCCACTCCGGAGATCTAACACAGAAAACCATTGGCTCCCTTGCAGGAAATCCAAAGCTTCATCGATTCGGGGCACAGTGTACTGTCAGGGACCGTACGTTTGTTCAAGGTACGATAATCCACACACATCCGAATAGCTCCATTTTTTTTTTCAAGCTATCACGATGGAGGAAGCATAGGGGCTACTAGACTCTATGATGACTCCTGTGTCTAACATACCGCGTAGATGCTGCCTGACATCTTCGATATCCGCCGGGGCCAATCTTCGGGATCTCTTTCGGAAAGGCTTTTGATCCTTCAACGGAACTTCTTGGGCGAGACCATGTCCCATTCGCCTAAAGAGAAAACTGCCCCCGCATCATCATGCCATCGATGACTAGCCCCCTCTCTTCTCCTTTCAGCTCACTTCCTTCAAAACAAGGGTCAAAGCTTTCAGGCTGTAGTTCCCTCCTCCGTTCTCACATAGGCTTCCAGACAGACTGGGTGGATGGATAGGGTCTGCGAGTAATTTTCTCCCCCAACTTCCCGACACCACTGAGCTAACGTACGGAAGATGTTGGCATTTGTTCCCACTATGACAGGTGTTGGTCTCTCATCTGCCTCTGCCTCCGGGCAGATTAGCGCTATGATGGGTATCTCTTTATCCACTCCAACAACAGTCTTTGGGAATCGTAGTGTCATGGACACATACCCTCTGTAGGGGTAGCTGTGCTCACTCAGTCCCTACACCACGAGTCCAGACAACGGTTTCAGAGACATGTTGGATAAATATCTCTTATACCATCCTTCAAAGATGATGGACACTTGAGACCCGCTATCCAGCAATACTGTACAAGGTTGACCATTGATATATGCGGGGACATGTGGGGCTGGTCCCACTAAACCTTCAGGCAGTGTTTTCGATGAGGCACTATTGGATGGGGCGGTAGAGTAGGTCTTAGTTGCTGATGGGGACTCAGTATGGGGTTCTACTGGCCCCCTTTCCCGTTTCCCGACTGCCTCTGAGTATGATGGGGAAAATGTGAAGAGTTCTTTGAGTTCCACCTCTTCGGACACTGACGAGCTATATGGCCTGGACTCCTACAGACAAAGCACCCTTCTGGTTTCCTACTCTCTACTCTACAGAGGTCATCATTCTCGCTTCCTGAAGCCAGGGTTTGCTTCTAAGGCTACCTCCACAGCACTTTGTAGCCGCTGTATTGTCTTGGTCTGGGCACTTAACAATTGTGTAATCTGCTCCCCCTGTTTCTCGATGACTTTCAACAATTCCATCTCTCGGCAGTCGGCTGCTGGCTTCAGGGCAACAGTAGTCACCCGAGGGGATGACTTCTCTCTTGTGACCAAAATAACCTCCTCCTTGCGAACTTCCTTAAGCAACTCATGAAAAGAACCAGGAATCTTCTCTCTATCACAAGACCTCATCCGCTGGGCAATTGGATCATGAGTGAGAGCTCCTCTGAGTACTTGTTCCAGACGACACTGATCAACTTCTTTAGGGCTGACTCCACCTTTAGATACTATTCTATGAACCAGCTTATCTAGTCGGTATAGATAGTTGGACATCTTCTCATCTGGCTGTTGGTAGGTGGTACGGAGTTTATAGAGTAGATCAGTAGCATGTTCAGGGGATCCAAAAGCAACTTCTAAAGCACTCATATAATCTTGATAAGTTGCTAGTGGCTTGCTCCGCCAAGCAGCCTGCACCACTTCCATAGCAGTACCCTTCAAACTTTCTACTATTCTCTGCTTCTTTACGGCATCAGTGCACTGCCACTCTTCTAAGCACAGTAAAGTGACATCCCTCCAAGTATCATATCCTTCTTCTCCAGCAGGGGTGGGGAGGGCACCCGAGAAAGTTCTTAGATGACGGTAGTTCCCTTCTGGCTGCATCTTTGCAAACTGACTGACTAACTTTTTCATAGCTGTCATAAGCACATCAGCAGGGGCCGCTGTCTCTTAAGGACTGGCTGTAAGTGGAGTAGAGGGCGGACATATACTAGTCTTTCCAGGCTGAGTGGTTGATTCCTGTTGCCAGGTCTCAACTTCGGACTCAGTAGGCCAAGTGATCGTCCATTGTCGACAATACTCTGGGGACATGGCTACCATGGATGGGAAGTATTCTTTCCTCAAGATCTGCCTGGTTGAGATCAGGGCTGTGGGTAACTATCCCCCCTTTTCCTTCCTGTGGTCGACCACTTTAGGGTGGGCAAGTTCAGTGAGTCGGTTAACTATTTTCAGTATCTCTTCATCAGACGCATCACAGAGCTCACCACTCACGGCAAAGCTTTGTTTAGCTGTAACATCCATCTCCTCACACCACAAATACACCTCTTGCTCTGTTAAAGTCTCCATAGTAAATACTCCTGTGTTAGTTCTGGATCTCAGCAGTGCCTCCACTGTAAAACCCCTTTAGGGCTAACACGGTACACTGGGTGTTATGGGGGGGGGTCTCACCTCTCTAAGGCGCAGTGCCTCCACCCGAATCTTGATTGGAGTTCTCTCTTTGGGACTGCAGAAGGACGGTTATCTTCTGCCAGGGGCTGATTCGGGAAGCCCCTGCCACAGCTCAGTACACACTCACAGGGAACAGGAGTAAAACCGTTTAACGGGTTTATTGCTATGCAGCAGAATTGAGGTGGGTTTAAAGGAATAACATACAATACAAGTGACAGTGCTCTATAAAAGTCATATACACATCACAATCTACTTCTACTCTTACCCTGCAAATATAACGTAGCAGGTTTTCCCTTTCTGTATTAACTCAGTCCAAACGTTGGGGCCCAGTTGCTGCGGATGTTGGCGCACAAATGAGAACCGTTGGTGCACTTAGATGAATATTAATGTCAATAGTCTGGGTTGTAGTGTACTCACTGTAAATAACGCTGGTAGAACCACAAGTCTCAGAAGGGCACTCACTGTGTGTCTCTGGACACCAGCTGGGGGCTGCTGGAGTCAGGCCTTTATACGGTGGGAGTGCCGGTAGAACTCTCCGAGTCCTTGATGTAACTTGCTTCAGAGGGTGACAAGACCGCGCTCTCTCCAGCAGCGCGGGTATCTCAGAGGGGGCCGCCACACTCGGCAGCATAGAGGAATGCAGATCCACACCGCTCCGTCCCTCACACCAAGCTGCCATGTTCTTTTTTCTCTGAACTTTCACTTCCTGCCCAGCTCCCTCCCCCAAGTCACTCCTCATCCAATCCACTCTCTCTCCTTCTATCCTTCCAGGCTGTTTCATCTGACTGAAACAATGTTCCCTGGGAATTGTAGTCCACTGCAGCTCAGGGGAAAAATGGTTAATGTCTGTAGGTCCCTGTTTAACAGCAGCTGCAAAGCTCTTCTTAGTGCCTGTAAGTTCCAGTATACCAGTAGCTGCCCTGACAATTCCCTGTGCAGGTGTTACATCTCTATTATATGAGTTTGCTTAGGAGTCCTTTCTATTATATGCATATGCTTAGGAGTCCTCTCTATTATGCGAGCATGCTTAGGTGTCCTCTCTATTATGTGTGCAAGCTTATGAGTCCTCTCTGTTATGTGAGCATGCTTAGGAGTCCTCTCTATTATGTGAGTGTAGCACCCCGAGGGCTCGGCTGCTACAGGGGTATTGCACCTCAAACCAGAGGTGTGATATTCCACTCCCGGGTAAGGATGGAGTGTGGACCAGGACTCGTTTAGCTGCATGCACCACACACACCCCATTTCCGAGGGACAGGTCAACGGTGCTCCCACGAGACAGGAGTGCAGGCACGACAGCATCTGTCCCTGTCTGGAGTGGGGAGGGGAAGGAAAACCCAGTGGTGTAGGAGCAGATAGGGGTGGGTCTCTGGGCAAAGGTAGGAGCCCATTGGTTGCTAGTCACCTGGGCTCACACATAAGGGAGGTATATAAGGTGGGCACCATCTTAGGACAGGGTCCAGTTCAGTGCAGTCTGTGAGGAGAGCAGACAGGGAGCAGCAGCTCAGGCTGGGTGCTGCTCCAGAGGCAGGCCTAGAGAAGAGGCCGGAGCCTGAGAGGAGAAGGAGAAGTAGGAACTGGAACTGGAACAGAAAGGAGCTAAGGGAACTGGAACACAGAGAAAGGCCCAGAAACACGAAGGTAGAAGGAACCCCAAAGGCCCAGGAGATTGCGGGTGAAGGGTTGGCAGAGCAGGGTACCGGAACCCAAATTGGTGGAGGCAACAGATTCCTCAACCAAAGACCGGAGGTCGTCACCACATCTTGGTGCGACCCCCCACTACATCCACCAGGAAAGCATACCGCATAGGGTCAGGGAAACCGGAGATAGGTTTCGCCAACAGAAGGCCCGAGGGAGCTGGACAAAGGTGGGTCACTGGTGGGGATGGCCAGAGAAAGGAAAGGAAGGGAGCCCTGTGCCACGCTCTGGAATTGCCTGGGAGTTGGTCGAGCCCCTTGCCTGGTGGACGCAGCACGGCTTGGGCAGTCATCGCCTGCAGGATTGACACGAATAACAACTGTGAGTAAAGCATTGGAAACTGCAGCCCCACGTCTCTGTGTTTCATCGCCGCACCAGCACCATCAGTACTGGGACGCTCACACCATCACTCCCATCATCTCCACACTAACTGCCCTGAGGCTATACTCCTCCCGTGGGGAGTCATCCCATACTTGGCTGCGCATACAACATCAGCCTCAGCGGTCTGCAGCGCAGCGGCGGTCCCCACTGACCGCAATCCACGGGTGGCGTAGTCGGACATTTGTTATCACACTCAGACTGCCACAGGTTTGACCGCCCTGGGCACGGACCGGGTCAACGCCACGGAGACTACATCCCACCAGAGACCCGGTTCCGGGTATCCCCTTCACAGCACAGGCCCAGGGGGCGCGTCAACTTTTGGCGTAGTCGGCAGGATCTTTACCAACCCGCCACAAGCGGGTATTGCGTGCCTGAAGAAGATTGTGCATGTACCTTGAAAAGGAGTCTCCCGCCATTTCCAGAAGTTTCCCGCCATCCGGAGCCGATTCCCGCCATCAGACGCTATCTTGGACCATTTTCCGCCATCTTCATCCGCCTTTCCCGCCCTGGCAGAGCGGACGCCATTATGTGCGCACCAAAAGACAGCAGGAAGCCACCTCCCATCGTGGGCCAGGTCCTAGAATGGCGCCAAAGAAGGTGCCCGCCCCCACCAGACATGAATGCAGCAGTGGAGATGTCCATCAGTGTGGGGGGGCTGCCCCTAAGGGTGATTGTCAGCAGATGCCCCCAAGACCACCCCCCATGGGGGCGGATAGGAAAGAAAACTGTGGGGTCGGGTGCGGCCTGGATGAGTCTGGACCTGCTGCACCCTGAGATGGAGGGAGCAGCGAACCCCACCAGCACCCTGGCCCGCAGCCTGCTGCAAGCTGAGCTACCCTGCAGCCTGACAGAGTTGCTAGCCCAGCTGCCCAGGGACTCGGACTGTGCGCGCGCAGCGCTGGAAGATTTGAACAGACGGATGGTCTGGGCGCAGCGGGATGTGTTTGCCGGGTGGAGAGAGGAGATGGCCCGGCAGCACGAAGGCAGCCAGCGGAGGACCCCGCCGGGACCGGGCAGCGTGCTTACCACTGGGCGCGGAGAAGAGTGACCGGCAGCTGCAGACGACGCCGCGGAGGAGGCCACGGAGACCGAGGCAGGTAATGGGGACGCCATCACCCCAAGCCCTGGGAACACCAGCCTGCCCTTACCCTCCACTGCGGGACCCGAAGCCCCGGGGACCGTACCTGACATCATGCCTCCACCGCCGCCAGCTAGGCCTCAGGCTGCAAACGTCACTGTCACGCCCCGCCCCGTGCTGTACCCTCTGAACCCAGGCGCCGTAAAGCGGGAGACGTCACAGGCCGGGACGCAAGGCCCAGCACACCCGGGCGCCGCTGCCTCACCAGCGCCCCCTACCTTGGCGGTGCCACCCCCGGGCGCAACCAACAAATGACCACAGGCCTGGTCGCAAGGCCGAGTGCCCCTGGGCGCTGTCACCTGCCCGAAGCCCGTGGTGCCACCCCTGAGTGCGGACCTCTATGCACAACATACCAGCCCGGACGGGCTGCCCTTCGAG
This sequence comes from Phyllobates terribilis, assembly GCF_046119375.1. Classification (NCBI taxonomy): domain Eukaryota; kingdom Metazoa; phylum Chordata; class Amphibia; order Anura; family Dendrobatidae; genus Phyllobates; species Phyllobates terribilis. Next base: position 94,830,070 of record NW_027362765.1, read on the forward strand.
TGGCCACCGGAGTTCGTTAACCCCCGTCTCCGAAGAGAACAACCCCTGAGCGAGCCTCTGATCCCGGCTCCGGAGCCCGCTAACATCGCTCCACCCCCGCTGGAGGATGCCCAGTTGGCATGGGATCCCACCGGCGAGAATCTCATGGGGTTCATCCAGGAGACCCGGGCGGAAGCAGCCCATCGCCTGGACTGCTGCCATCAACAGCTGGCCACCTATGAAAGGGAGCGGCAGCAGAGGCGCATCAGGGAGGAGCAACTCCAAGCCCGGAGCGTGGAGCAGAAGAGGAGGGCCCGTCAGGACTCCCAAGCCATCCGCGGTCCCCGAGCCACCGGGACCGTGGTAAAGTTCCAGCTAGAGCATGGCTGGGGCTTCATCAGAGACCCGGAGGCTGACACCGATGTCTTCGTCACCAGGAGAGACGTGGAAAGCCACTTGCCAGAGGGACATCACGGCCGTGACCTGTACCCCGGCGACGTGGTCACCTACACCCGGCACAAGGGCGCAAAGGGACTGTGCGCCCTCCATGTCCACCGTCTAACGGAGGAGGAACTGCGGTACCGCCCAGACATGGACTACCCTGAGGGCCCGGACGGGTCTGAAGATTACGAGGAAGGAGCATCAGGAGGACCCCGTTACTGAATGAACAGTAAAATTAACTGTATATAGTTACCCATCTGGGTATAAGAACTGTTGCCAAAGTTGCCCTTATAACCATTACCAGACTGAGGACTGTGAGCAGCCATTCCCCTATCCCCACTGGCCGAGGACTGAGAGCGGCCAATCCCTTGTAAATAGTTGCTCTTCTTAAAGCGCCCCCTACTGGTTTTATACAAAAAAAACCCGCAACGTCTACCTCAAGATTAACTGGACTGTTGCACCTTTACCTGGTCGCAAGTTGCACAGCGGCCAGAACTCAAGAATGTGTTTGTGGAAGAATGTTTTACTTGACAATGTTTTCTACTGAAAAAGTTCGATATGCTGCTAAAATAGAAGTGCCAAAGTTTATATAGTGTTTTATAAAAGAGTTCTGGTGGCATTAGCAAAATGTTTTAGAATGATTATACCAGTAACGTTGAAAAGAAAAGAGTACCTCCCATAAAGGGATGAGTTTTTGGTTAATGTCTTATATACGAATGCATTCTAAAATTTTTGTGTGTTTTAAATTGTTTTGCTCTTTTCCAGCCCGAGGACGTGCTGTGATTTACCAGGTGGGAATGTAGCACCCCGAGGGCTCGGCTGCTACAGGGCTATTGCACCTCAAACCAGAGGTGTGGTATTCCACTCCCGGGTAAGGATGGAGTGTGGACCAGGACTCATTTAGCAGCATGCACCACACACACCCCATTTCTGAGGGACAGGTCAACGGTGCTCCCACGAGACAGGAGTGCAGGCACGACAGCATCTGTCCCTGTCTGGAGTGGGGAGGGGAAGGAAAACCCAGTGGTGTAGGAGCAGATAGGGGTGGGTCTCTGGGCAAAGGTAGGAGCCCATTGGTTGCTAGTCACCTGGGCTCACACATAAGGGAGGTATATAAGGTGGGCACCATCTTAGGACAGGGTCCAGTTCAGTGAAGTCTGTGAGGAGAGCAGACAGGGAGCAGCAGCTCAGGCCGGGTGCTGCTCCAGAGGCAGGCCTAGAGAAGAGGCCGGAGCCTGAGAGGAGAAGGAGAAGTAGGAACTGGAACTGGAACAGAAAGGAGATAAGGGAACTGGAACACAGAGAAAGGCCCAGAGACACGAAGGTAGAAGGAACCCCAAAGGCCCAGGAGATTGCGGGTGAAGGGTTGGCAGAGCAGGGTACCGGAACCCAAATTGGTGGAGGCAACAGACTCCTCAGCCAAAGACCGGAGGTCGTCACCACATCTTGGTGCGACCCCCCACTACATCCACCAGGAAAGCATACCGCATAGGGTCAGGGAAACCGGAGATAGGTTTCGCCAAGAGAAGGCCCGAGGAAGCTGGACAAAGGTGGGTCACTGGTGGGGACGGCCAGAGAAAGGAAAAAGTCAAGGTGTTGGAGTGGCCTAGTCAGTCTCCTGACCTTAACCCAATTGAAAACTTGTGGAAGGAGCTCAAGAATAAAGTCCACATGAGACACCCAAAGAACCTAGATAACTTGGAGAAGATCTGCATGGAGGAGTGGGCCAAGATAACTCCACAGACCTGTGCCGGCCTGATCAGGTCTTATAAAAGACGATTATTAGCTGTAATTGCAAACAAGGGTTATTTCTCAAAATATTAAACATAGGGGTTGTATAATAATTGACCCACACTTTTATGTTTAAAATTTAATAAAATTCAACTGAGCAACATAAGTTTTTGGTTTGTAAGATTTATGCTTCTGTTCATAAATCCTACTCTCGTTTGCAGTTTGAAGGCTCTAACTTATTTGCATCTTATCAAAGCAGCTAAATCTGCAGGGGGTTGAATACTACTTGTAGGCACTGTATGTGCAAATTCCTAAGAATCCTCTCTATTGTGTGTATGCTTAGGAGTCCTCTCTATTATGTGGGTATGCTTAGAAGTTCTTTTTATTATGTGTATATGCTTAGGAATCCTCTCTGTTATGTGTATGCTTAGGAGTAGAGATGAGCGGTGTTCGACTCGAACTGTTCGCCAATCTCAAATTCGAGCTGTTTTGGGCGGTGTTCGAGCCGTTCGAGCCGTTCGGCGAACACAAACGATTTGAACAAAAATTCGGCTGTTCGAGGTTATGTTCGATAACTGTTCGTGCACCAAAATCATAACTGGATTTTTTCTCAGTAATGCTGAAAATTAATGTTAATACGCAGTTTGAGTGTACAGTGGGGCGGGGGGAGGGGCAGGGGATGGATCTCTGCAGAAATAATGAAGATCTCCATTTTTTTTTCTCTTTCCCGCATTTACAGTGGGGAGGTGCAATCTGTCAGCCTATCAGCAGCGAACACACGGAGCGAACTGCTTTTTTTCACACAAGCAAGGGCATGTGTCATTGGCAGTGTATGTCACATGTCCTTGCCCTATAAGACCCAGCCATTTTCCCCGTCGCCACCATTTTCTCACTGCTGCAGCTGCGTGTTAGACGGCACCGCTGTTGCTGTGTGCGCTATACTTTGTTAATTTCAAGTCAATTTTTGCACAAATCTACAGATAGCTTGGGAGTAGGGAATAGTTGTGATTGCAGTCCTTTTAAGGACTAGGTTACATAATTTCCTACGACTTTTATCAGGCAGGTCTGTGCTCTTAAATAGATAGGTTGGGAGTAAAGACTAATTGTAATTGCAGTCCTTTTCAGTTCCTATCACTTTTTGCCAGGCAGGTCTGTGCCAGTGCCAGTTTTTTTTCACAGCATTTGGCTAAATCTAGCAAAGCAAATCCTTTTTGGCCTCTTGCAGTGTGTGTTAGTCAGTGGAGTAGCCTATCTGTGTTGCAAGCTACATCACCTGTGTATAGAATACAATTTTTTTTACTGCACCTAGTGAAGTAAAACCTTTTGGGCATAGCATCATTCTATTAGTCCATCTATACTAACCTCCACCAGGTTGCAAATTCAATCTAATTTTTTTCTGCATCTAGCTCTGAAAAAATATTTTGGCTTGTAGCAGTGTGTGGAACTTGTTCTATTAGTCCATCTATACTAACCTCCACCAGGTTGCAAATTCAATCTAATTTTTTTCTGCATCTAGCTCTGAAAAAATATTTCGGCTTGTAGCAGTGTGTGGGACTTGTTCTATTAGTCCATCTATACTAACCTCCACCAGGTTGCAAATTCAATCTAATTTTTTTCTGCATCTAGCTCTGAAAAAATATTTCGGCTTGTAGCAGTGTGTGGGACTTGTTCTATTAGTCCATCTATACTAACCTTCACCAGGTTGCAAATTCAATCTAATTTTTTTCTGCATCTAGTTCTGAAAAAATATTTCGGCTGTCCATCTATACTAACCTCCACCAGGTTGCAAATTCAATCTAATTTTTTTCTGCATCTAGCTCTGAAAAAATATTTCGGCTTGTAGCAGTGTGTGGGACTTGTTCTATTAGTCCATCTATACTAACCTCCACCAGGTTGCAAATTCAATATAATTTTTTTCTGCATCTAACCCAGCCAATACTTTTGGGCTAATGCCACAGTTTGGCCACTCAGCTCTACTCGGTTCCCATCCATTGTTTTTTGTGCAAACAACTCCAGAGTTGTCAATTAGTTAACCACCAAAATGAGTGGAAAAAGGCCTGCTGCTGGTGGAAAGGGGGAATAGGCGTGTTGGGAAGGGAAAAAAAGGTTGTGTCCGTGGGTAGGTGTTAAAGCAACAGTAACATCTGCAGAAGAAAGACCATCTTCCAGCCAAACTAAGATGTCTACTTCTTTTAGCGGACAATGTGATAAGATCCCTTTCTTATGGCCACGCCAATCGCTACAAATTCCAGATGAGGCACAAAAACAGCAGGAGCTTCAACGGATATCAAGTGCACCTTTTAGTGGGCTCTCCTCCACCTCAACTTCAACATCACAAATACTCCAGTCCTCAGAGGTGTCACCCCAATCGCACTTGCTTCCTCACAGCTCCCAAGTCTCCAGCTGCCCGTCTGAGTATGGGGTAGAACAGATGGTTGAGTCTGCAATGCTGTTTACCCATACTATAGCCTGGGAATCAGAGGTCGGCTCCAGAGCTTCTGTGAATCCAAACGAGGAAATGATCTGCACTGATGCCCAGAATCTTTATGAGTCGGATCCAGGACCAGACGCAGAAGGTTCTGACTATAATGTAGACCCTCGTTCCCAAACTGTAACTCCTGTTGGTGGAAACAATGAGGAAGACGATGATGAGACTCAAATACCTGATTGGAGCGACAACTTTAGTTTTTTGTCAGGGCAGGAACAGGTTGGCTCTGAGGACGACGGGTGTGATAACACACAGGGTGATGATGACGAGGTTGGAGATCCCACTTACTGTCTACCCACAGTCAGCCAAGGCATGAGGTCAGCAGAAGAGGTGGAGGAGGAAGCTAGTGACGACGAGGTCAGGTTGGGGCTTCCTGGACAGAGACGTAGTACTGGAAGCACGTCAACAACTGCATCCTCAAACACAACTCTCCCTCTGACCACAAGTCGTGGTGGCTCTTCAGGTCACATGGGTGCTAAGCCTTGCATAGCCTGGGCATTTTTTCAGATCGATAAAGATGACCCAACTCGTGTTATCTGTAACATTTGTCAGCAAAAACTAAGTAGAGGCCAAAAAATACATAGTTTGAGTACTTCATGCATGAACTGGCACATGGATATGAAGCATAAGTTGCAGTGGGAAGCTCACTGTGCTACAATGCGGCCTAGCCAGCCGGGCCAACCACCGTCTGCCATATCTTGTGCATCCGCGGCCTCTTCATCCTCTGTGACTGGGGGGACAGCAGTCACACCTATTTTGGGACGCAGACCTGCCACCTCTTTACCCGCAACAGCCAGCGTGATTGGCAGGTCATCATTTTCTTTGGAGGTGGAAACACCAGCTGGTGTTCAGCGCTGTCCGACATAGATAGCACCACCTTTGGATCAAGGCAACCTAACATGTCCGCCTGCATCTTCCTCACAGACCGGCAGTTTGCCGGGGACACCGTTCTCAACCCCGTCTAAGCACAACAGCCAGCCCTCGGTCCCTCAGATGTGGACAAGTAAAAGACCATTTCCTCCTAGCCATGAGAAAGCTAAGAGGTTGCATTTCACCATCTGCAAGCTCTTGGCTACAGAAATGCTGCCTTTCCGCCTGGTGGACACAGAGGATTTTCGAGACCTTATGTCCGTCGCAGTGCCCCAGTACCAGATGCCCAGTCGGCACTACTTCTCAAAGAAAGGTGTGCCTGCGCTCCACCAGCATGTCGCACACAACATCACCGCTTCTTTGAGAAACTCTGTGTGTGACAGGGTGCATTTCACCACAGACACTTGGACAAGTAGGCATGGACAGGGGCGTTACATGTCGCTGACTGGGCACTGGATAACTATGGTGACAGCAGGACAAGGGGCTGCTGTCCAAGTCTTGCCGTTCCCACGAGTTGTGCGTCAGTCCTCTTTATCTCGAAGTTCCTCCACTGCTTCTGCCTCCTCAACCTCCTCTCGGTCCTCCACCTGCACCCAAAGCCTGTCTGGTCATGCCACAAGCTTTCTAACTGAGCAGAAGGGATCCTGCACACCTCCTTACTATGCTGGCAGCAGGGCTCAACGTCATCAGGCAGTTTTTACTTTGAAATGTCTGGGAAATGTGAGTCACACAGCTGAGGAGTTGTGGTCAGCTCTGGAGAACCAGTTTCATGAATGGTTGTCTCCACTGGACCTGAAACCAGGGAAGGCCGTGTGCGACAATGCTGCAAACCTGGGTGCAGCCCTTCGCCGGGGCAATGTCACACACGTGCCTTGTATGGCTCACATGTTGAACCTGAATTTTTAGCCCACTATCCCGGACTAGATGGCCTTCTGCAGAGGGCACGGTCGCTGTGTGCTCACTTCCGCCGTTCGCATCCCGCAACTCTGCACATGTTGCAGCGACTGTGGCAGCACCGACAAGCCCTGGTGCAATATGTTGTGACGTATAGCCTGGGCCAACGAGATCCAGAGGTGGGGCAAATCACGCTGGAGGAGTGGTCTCAGATCAGGGACCTATGCACCCTTCTACACAGTTTTGAAATGGCGACGAAGATGTTTAGTGCTGACGATGCCATTATCAGCATGACTATTCCGGTGATTTACATGCTGGAGCACATGTTAAACAGAATTCGGAGTCAGGTGGTGGCACAAGAGGAGGTGGAGGAAGTAGAGGAGGAGGAGTTGTATGCGGAAGGGCTAACATCTGCAAGGTCTATACGATCGGCAGCACCAAGGCGGCAGGCATGTGAGGGTGGGGGAGATGGTTTTACCAGGGCGCATGGTAGCAGCCAAACTAGTGAGGAAGGTGCAGGAGCCCAGGAAGAAGTGGAGGACGAACTGATGGAAGACTCATCAGATGAGGGAGACCTTGATCACATTTCTGTTGTGCGAGGTTGGGGGGAGAGGGCAGAGGAAGAAAGCATGATTGTTACCTCGCCACCAACACAACAGGGACTTGGTGCTCCTGGATGCGCAAGACACATGAGTGCCTTCTTGCTGCACTACCTGCAACATGACCCTCGAATTGTCAGAATTAGAAATAATCCTGACTACTGGGTTGCCACACTGTTAGATCCCCGGTACAAAAGTAAATTTGCAGAAATTATTCCTGCCATAGAAAGAGATGCACGGATGCAGGAGTATCAGCAGAGACTGTTGCAGAATCTTACATGTGCTTTTCCCCAAAACACTAGTGGTGCACGTAGTGAATCTCACAGTTCCAACTTGCCAACCCTGGGACCGTCGAGTGTTCAGCACTCAAAACGTAACAGAAACACAGTATTTGCTGGTAACATCAATTTTGCGGAATCATTTCACCACTTTTTTAGCCCATCCTTTGCAAGGCCACAGGAGACAAGAAGTCTGACACATAGTCAACGCCTAGAGACGATGGTACAGGAGTATATCCAAGTAAACATTGAAGCCATGACTGTGTCACTGGACCCTTGCTCTTTTTGGGCTTCCAATCTGGATAAATGGCCGGAGCTCGACACTTACGCCTTGGAGATCTTGTCATGCCCCGCAGCCAGCGTTCTGTCTGAACTTGTGTTCAGCACTGCTGGTGGTGTGCAGACAGATAAGCGCACGTGGCTCTCCACTGATAATGTAGGCTGACTCACGTTCATAAAGATGAACAAATCATGGATCCGAAACGACTTTTCTACCCCTGTGTCATCCTGGGGAGAGTAAAAGCTTGATGATTGGTTAAAATCACCTCACCAACCATTTTAAGCTTTCAAATTACTAATCATGTTTATCTGTATCTTGGCTGGAAAATAATTTGGGCCTTGTAGCAGTGTGCAGTACTGATTCTATTAGGCCATCTATACTAAACTCCACCAGATTTAAAATTACTAATCATGTTTATCTGTATCTTGGCTGGAAAATAATTTGGGCCTTGTAGCAGTTTGCAGTACTGATTATATTAGGCCATCTATACTAAGCTCCACCAGCTTTCAAATTAATAATAATTTTTAGCTGCATCTAGCCCGGAAAATAATTTTGGGGCTCCTAGATGCGCAAGACACATGAGTGCCTTCTTGCTGCACTACCTGCAACATGACCCTCAGATTGTCAGAATTCGAAATAATCCTGACTACTGGGTTGCCACACTCTTAGATCCCCCACACTCTTCGATCAACCTTTTCATTTTAATAAAGAACAAAAAAATGGTCATTTTTGAAATTATAAGCATTAGCAGGTTATTACAAACTGAAATCAAACAGTTTTCAACTCAAAACTTTATTCTAGGTGATGTTACATTTGCACATAGGACCCCTTGTTCGAAAGGAGCTTCTGAACTCTCTCGTCCATTGAATTTGTCAGGTTTTGGATGGTTTCTGCTTTAATTGTTTTGCATGAGGACAGAATACCCTTCCAGAGCTGTTGCTTAGATGTGAACTGCCTCCCGCCATCATAGACACTCCTTTTGATGATGCTCCAGAGGTTCTGAATGGGGTAGAGGTCAGGGGAGCATGGGGGTCACACCATAAGTTTGTCCCCTTTTATGCCCATATCAGCCAGTGATGCAGATGTGTTATGTGCAGCATGAGACGGTGCATTATCATGCATGAAAATGATCTTGCTGCGGAATACACGGTTCTTCTTCTTGAACCATGGCAGGAAGTGCTGTTTGAGAAACTCCACATACATTATGGAGTTCATCTTTACCCCTTCAGGGATCCTAAAGGGGCCGACAATCTCTCTCCACATGATTCCAGCCCAAAACATTACTCCACCTCCTCCTTGTTGGCGCCGTAGCCGTGTTTGCATGGGGTGTCCATCAACCATCCATCCTCCACTCCATCCATCTGGACCATCAAGCGTTGCACGGCACTCATCGGTGAACAAAACAGTTTTGAAGTCAGTCTTCATGTATTGTTTGGCCCACTGGAGCCATTTCTGCTTGTGTGCAGTGGATAGAGGAGGTCGACAGGATGGCTTACGCACAGCTGTAAACCTCTGAAGGACTCTGCATCTTGTTGTTCGGGGGACGTTGGAGGCACCAGCAGCTTCAAAAACTTGTCTGCTGCTATGACAAGGCTTTTTTGCCACTGCTCTTTTAACCTGACGTAATTGCCTGTAGGAAAGAGTCCTCAATTTTCCCTTATCAGCACGCACACGTGTGTACTGTGAATCAGCTACATACTTCTTGATTGTGCGAAGATCAGGATGAAGTGTCTTGTTAATGTTGATTGTAGTCATGCCTTGACCTAAACACTCCACAATTTGGTGCTTTTCAGCAGCCGACACATCCTTTTTCTTTCCCATTTTGGCAGAAAATGTAGGCTGCTTAATAATGTGGGACAGCCTTCTTAAGTAGTCTTGCCTTTTATTGGACACACCTGCCAAACTAATTAGCACAGGTGTCTGCAATTGCTTACAGTGATATAAAGAGCCCTGACACACATCACCATCAATGAGTTTAACTGACAAACAAAAAAATTCTTACCTTATCACTCCTAAACACTTTTTGCATAATAATTTGGAACACAGTGTGCATGTGCTTTTCCACAAAACACCAGTGGTTCACGTAGTGAATCTTACAGTTCTAACTTGCCATGGAGTTGTTCAATAAAGGGCCCAAAATTAAGGTAACATAGACGGGAGAGGTCTCTATGAATACGAATTCCTAAGTATTTGATACCCTGTGAGGGCCAGGCAAAGGGAAAGTTGGACTGGATGGAATCCTGTATGGATTTGGGGAGTGATCTATTTCAGCCATAACAGCAGGGATGGATATATGTGATTGAGTGATATATACTAGGACATCATCAGCAAATGCAGAGCACTTGTACTCGGTGCCTCCCACCTCAATCCACCTAATATTGGGGTTATGGCGAATTGATGAGAGCAGGTGCTCCGTCACTAGGATGTATAAGAGAGGGGACAGAGGACATCCCTGCCTTGTCCCATTGGTGATTATGAAAGGTGATGAAAATGTTCCATTTATCTTCAGCCTAGGTGACGTATTGCGATACAGGGCCGTGATTTTGGCTATAAAAGGGTCCTCTAGACCCCTACCCCAAGCTTTTTAAGAGAATAATATATGGCGTGCCAGGAGACTCTATGAAATGCTTTCTCAGCATCCAACGAGAGTATCTAATTACAAATTTTTAACTGCATCTAGCCCAGGAAATACTTTGTGGCTAGTAGCAGTGTCTGCTAGTCAGCGGATTATCCCAGCTGTTAAGCAAGCTACACCACCTGTAGTTTGGACACTTAATTTTTTCAAAGGAAATGCTTCGGGACCTCGGGATACTCAGTGAAGAGCATCGGGGAGGCACCCCAAGGCACAGGGGCTGGGACTGGCGGTAGGACGCCTTGCGGTGGACCGCCAAGCTCGATCCTTATAAAAGCTTTTTAACTGCAGCAGCTTTAGTAGACACTACTGGAGCTGGAATTACGCGGCTGCTGGCATGAGACTTGCCCTCCAATAGATCCTTGTAAAAGGATTTAAAGTGTACTCATTCAAATTAGAGAGACAATTTAAATTAAAAAGATTAGACCTGCCTCCACCGCAGGGGGGCTCGCTCGACCCACCAGCGGACAGGCACCAGTATTGGGAGAGGGGGGCTGGCCGTCAGGGTCCACCGCGGCTCTGGCACAAACCCGGCGACACGGAGGTCGCAGGGGCAGGAACGGACTGGCCGTGTTGGCTTCGCACTTTTTTGGTTTTAGAAGGGCATGACATGCCTATATCTGTGTCTCCCCCTCCTTTTACTCCTCCACCTCTTTTCTTTTCGCATGTATATATGTACTTGTCACTTTTCCATGTGTTAGTTGTGTCTTCTGAGCAGTTTGTCAGCTTTTGGACACCTTTGAAGGTGTTTTCTATGTGTTTCTATGTGTTTTTGTTTGCCTGCCATTGGTTTTAACGGTGTTCGAAGGTGTTCGACGAACAGTTTGACGAACAGTTCGACGAACATACGGGTGTTCGACGAACCGAACCAAACTCGAACACTACGGGGGTGGCTCAATACTACTTAGGAGTCCTCTCTATTGTGTGTATGCATAGGAGTCCTCTCTATTATGTGTGTATGCTTAGGAGTCCTCTCTATTGTGTGTATGCTTAGGAGTCCTCTCTATTGTGTGTATGCCTAGGAATCCTCTCTATTATGTGTCTATACTTAGGAGTCCTCTCTATTGTGTGTATACTTTGGAGTCCTCTCTATAATGTGGGTATGCTTAGAAGTTCTTTTTATTATGTGCATATGCTTAGGAATCCTCTCTGTTGTGTGTATGCTTAGGAGTCCTCTCTATTGTGTGTATGCCTAGGAGTCCTCTCTATTATGTGCATATGCTTAGGAGTCCTCTCTATTATGTGTGTATGCTTAGGAGTCCTTTCTATTATGTGGGTATGCTTAGGAGTTCTTTCTATTATGTGCATATGCTTAGGCGTCCTCTCTATTGTGTGTAAGCTTAGGAGTCCTCTCTATTGTGTGTATGCCTATGAATCCTCTCTATAATGTGGTTATGCTTAGGCTAAGGAGTCATCTCTATTGTGAGCACATGATTAGGGGTTCTCTCTATTATGTGCAAATTCATAAGAGTCCTCTCTATTGTGTGCATGCTTAGCAGTCCTCTCTATTGTGTGTATGCTTAGGACTCCTCTCTATTGTGTGTATGCATAGGAGTTCTCTGTATTATATGTGCATGCCTAGGAGTCCTCTCTATTATGTGTGTATGCTTAGTCTTCTCTATTATGTGTGTATGCATAGGAGTCCTCTCTTTTATGTGTGTATGCTTAGGAGACCTCTCAATTATGTGTATGCCTAGGAATCCTCTCTATTATGTGTGTATTCTTAGGAGTCCTCTCTATAATGTGGGTATGCTTAGTATGAGGAGTCATCTCTATTGCGAGCACATGATTAGGAGTTCTCTCTATTATGTGCAAATTCTTAAGAATCCTCTCTATTGTGTGTATGCTTAGGAGTCCTCTCTATTATGTGTGTACAGTACAGAACAAAAGTATGGACACACCTTCTCATTTAAAGATTTTTCTGTATTTTCCTGACTATGAAAATTGTTCATTCATACTGAAGGCATCAAAACTATGAATTAACACATGTGGAATTATATACTTATCAAAAAAGTGTGAAACAACTGAAAATATGCCTTATATTCTAGGTTCTTCAAAGTAGCCACCTTTTGCTTGGCATTCTCTTGATGAGCTTCAAGAGGTAGTCACCGGAAATGGTTTTCACTTCACAGGTGTGCCCTGTCAGGTTTAATAAGTGGGATTTCTTGCCTTATAAATGGGGTTGGGACCATCAGTTGTGTTGTGCAGAAGTTAGGTGGATACATAGCTGATAGTCCTACTGAATAGACTGTTAGAATTTGTATTATGGCAAGAAAAAAGCAGCTAAGTAAAGAAAAACGAGTGGCCATCGTTACTTTAAGAAATGAAGGTCAGTCAGTCCGAAAAATTGGGCAGACTTTGAAAGTGTCCCCAAGTGCAGTTGCAAAAACTATCAAGCGCTACAAAGAAACTGGCTCACATGAGGACTGCCCCCGGAAAGGAAGACCAAGAGTCACCTCTGCTTCTGAGGATAAGTTTATCCGAGTCACCAGCCTCAGAAATTGCAGGTTAACAGCAGCTCAGATTAGAGACCAGGTCAATGCCACACAGAGTTCAAGCAGTAGAAACATCTCTTCAACAACTGTTAAGAGGAGACTGTGCAGCAGGCCTTCATGGTAAAATAGCTGCTAGGAAACCACTGCTAAGGACAGGCAACAAGCATAAGAGACTTGTTTGGGCTAAAGAACACAAGGAATGGACATTAGACTAGTGGAAATCTGTGCTTTGGTCTGATGAGTCCAAATTTGAGATCTTTGGTTCCAACCACCGTGTCTTTGTTAAACACAGAAAAGGTGAACTGATGGACTCTACATGCCTGGTTCCCACCGTGAAGCATGGATGAGGAGGTGTGATGGTGTGGGGGTGCTTTGCTGGTGACACTGTTGGGGATTTATTCAAAATTGAAGGCATACTGAACCAGCATGGCTACCACAGCATCTTGCAGCGGCATGCTATTCTATCCGGTTTGCGTTTAGTTGGAACTACCATTCATTTTTCAACAGGACAATGACCCCAAACACACCTCCAGGCTGTGTAAGGGCTATTTGACCAAGAGGGAGAGTGATGGGGTGCTACGCCAGATGACCTGGTCTCCACAGTCACCAGACCTGAACCCAATCGAGATGGTTTGGGGTGAGCTGGACCGCAGAGTGAAGGCAAAAGGGCCAACAAGTGCTAAGCATCTCTGGGAACTCCTTCGAGATTGTTGGAAGACCATTTCCGGTGACTACCTCTTGAAGCTCATCAAGAGAATGTAAGTATATAATTCCACATGAAGAGGGTTGCATTGACAATCCAACACAATGGGCAGCACTTCGTACACATTTTATAAGTGGTCATAAACTTGAAAAAACTCATGAAATAATAAAGTTACGTCAAAACCAAGCACACCATTGTTTTTCTTATGAAATTCTCAATAAGTTTGATGTGTCACATGACCCTCTTCCCATTGAAAAAAATAAAGTTGGATCCAAAATGGCCAACTTCAAAATGGCCGCCATGGTCACCACCCATGTGGAAAAGTTTCCCCCCTCCCATATACTAATATGCCACAAATAGGAAGTTCATATCACCAACCATTCCCATTTAATTTAGGTATATCCATATAAATGGCCCACCCTGTACTTAGGAGTCCTCTCTATAATGTGCACATGCTTAGGAGTCCTTTCTATTATGCGCATATACTTAGGAGTCGTCTCTATAATGTGGTATGCTTAGGATGAGGAGTCATCTCTATTGTGAGCACATGATTGGGAGTTCTCTCTTATGTGCAAATTGATAAGAATCCTCTCTATTGTGTGTATGCTTAGGAGTCCTCTCTATTGTATGTATGCCTAGGAGTCCTCTCTATTGTGTGTGCGTATGCTTAGGAGTCCTCTTTATTATGTGTGTATGCTTAGAAGTCCTCTCTATTATGTGCGTATGCTTAATCCTCTCTACTATGTGTGTGTGCTTAGGAGTCCTCTCTATTATGTGTGCAAGCTTAGGAGTCCTCTTTATTTTGTGTGCATGCTTCAAAGTCATCTACAGTATATTATGTGTCAATGCTTAAGAGTCTTCTTTTATTTGCACATGCTCAGGAGTCCTCCGTATGCATTTACATACACCGCATGGACCTTTTGCAGGCTGACCAATAAGGATTGCTTGTAAGTACGGAGATAAAAATTACTTATTCTGCATCTGCAATGTTTCACCTTTGCAGCTATCATTGCAGTATGTTGGGGTAAAACACAGCGACAACTTTCACAGACCTTCTGTAGGATGCTATGGTGAGCTAAGAACATGCTGAATCCTTGTAGTTCCATACACATGGAATATAGGACCTTTATACCATTGAGGAATCTTCTTTCCACTCACCACCTGCCCCAATTAAAAACCTAAAGAGAGTTATAGCGTTTATCAATTTCCGCTCATGAGGTGCTAGTGACTTGGTGTTTAATGGCCATAATTCAGGTGTCATGCATGGCCGGGAAGGTATGCAGATGCCAGATCAGGAGTGCCTCTCACCTGTGGAAATAAGAGGTGCTGGATAATCCCTTTAACCAATCCAAAACGTGCAGATACGACTCGTAGGTATTGGCACAGTGTATGTACGCTGATATAGCGTTTCCTGATACTGTGCAGATTTGGGTTTCCTGACGCTTTTGAAGACCCATAGTGTCTTTCTGTAATCCAAAAGAAGTTTTCCTGTAAATCTCCTTGCCGCAATCTGGGAGAAGGACAGAGTAGGTTACAGGCTGGGACCACAGAGCTGTCACTGCTGCAGGACATATCAGCAGAATGTTCTTTTTTCAGCTGACCTTCACCCTGTGCGGACGTGGTATGTGTGAGCCTCCTGGCGACAGTGGCTCCTTCCCAGTGACATTTTTGTGAGCGTAGATTGCACACATGCTGAGTGGTCACATGCTTCTTGACCTTACCTGGACTTTCGAAAGAAAAGCTTGGGAATTTCAATCGTAACATAAATTATTTTGGGCGAATGTCTCCTGAACCGTTGAGAAATTTTGCTACTGAATACGTGGTGGTAATAAAATAGCATCCTTGTACATTTTAGATATTACTTGGTATTTGGTGAGTGGTTTCCAACCTGTGGCTCCATCATCCCGGGATGTTCCATGATTGGAGGTTTTAGCTTTGCAACAGAAGACTTCCGTATTAGTAAATTGCTCATGTATTATGCAGGCGAAGGGCGAGTGCAGACTGCCGTAGATTCTCTCGTCCGAGAAAATCGGGTCAAGTATGCAAATTACACTCTGATCAGAGATTGATGTAACGGGTCTGGGAGGTGGAACCTCTGAGCAACGATACAAAGGGGCAGTCCTTGTAAGGAAGCGGGTGGCTCCCAGGGTAGGCGGGCAGGTAGTCACGGCAAGTGACGGGGACAGTCTCTGGGTAGAAGGGCAGGAGGTCACGGCAAGTGACGGGGACAGTCTCTTGACAGGCGGGTGGTCACGGCAAGCGACGGCTAAGCCTCCAGATAGGCTAGCAGGCGGGTAGCAGGTGGACGCTCCCAGGTGAGCGGGCAAGAGTCTCTGGACAGGCAGGTGGTCACAGCAAGTGATGGCTAAGCCTCCAGGAAGACTAGCAGGCAGGTAGCAGGTGGAGGCTCCCAGGTGAGCGAGCAAGAGTCTCTGGACAGGCAGGTGGTCACAGCAGGTGACGGCAGAGCCTCCAGGTAGGCTAGCAGGCAGGTAGCAGGCGGATGCTCCCAGGTGAGCGGGTAAGAGTCTCTGGACAGGCAGGTGGTCACAGCAGGTGACGGCAGAGCCTCCAGGTAGGCTAGCAGGCAGGTAGCAGGCGGATGCTCCCAGGTGAGCGGGTAAGAGTCTCTGGACAGGCAGGTGGTCACAGCACGTGACGGCAGAGCCTCCAGGTAGGCTAGCAGGCAGGTAGCAGGCGGATGCTCCCAGGTGAGCAGGTAAGAGTCTCTGGACAGGTAGGTGGTCACAGCACGTGACGGCAGAGCCTCCAGGTAGGCTAGCAGGCAGGTAGCAGATGAGCGCTCCCAGGTAAGCGGGCAATCAGATCCATAGACAGACTGGCAGGGCTGGTAGGCAGACTGTCGGACGACAGGAATGCAAGTAGATAGACAAGTATCAGGCAGGTATCAAGCAGGAATCTGGCAGGTAACTGGCAGGTATCTGGTATCGGGACCTGAGGGCTGAAGCAGAGTGATAGGCTATGCAACAACATTGCTCGGGCACCTCCATTTTGGAGGAGGTGCCTTATATATGGTGAGGTCCTCCGGCCATTAGCCGGGGACTCCTTAGGACGGCGCGCGCGGCCCCTTTAAGAGAGGGGGAGCGCGCGCCCTAAGCACAGTGGCCGGGAAGCAGCGCTCGCTGCCAGCAGAGCGGGAGGAAGATGCCGGGCACGGAGCGGAGAGGTGAGGGGAACAGCGTCCCTGCCTAACAGGAGGCAGGGACGCCGACACTACAGTACCCCCCCCCCCCCTTTAGGCCCCCCCTTTTTTAGGCCAGACAGAAATTTATCAAGGATGAGAGGGGCATGGATGTTCTCCCGGGGCTCCCACGTTCTCTCCTCAGGACCAAACCCCTTCCAATCCACTAGAAAAAAGGTCTTTCCTCTTACCCTTTTGGTGGCCAGAATGTTCTCTACCTCAAACTCGTTTTCAGCGGAAACCGGAGCAGGAGGCGTACCTGTAGACTTGGAAAAAGAGTTAAGTACCACGGGTTTGAGGAGAGATACATGGAAGGAGTTAGGGATCCGCAAGTTGGCCGGGAGTTTCAATTTATAGGCCACTGGGTTGATTTGTTTGATAACTTCCAGTGGGCCGATGAACCGAGGCCCTAACTTGTAGGAAGGAATCTTGAGCCGGACATACTTGGACGAGAGCCAGACTTTATCTCCAGGACGGAATTGTGGAGGATCCAGGCGTTTTTTGTCAGCGTGTCTTTTCATCCGCTCGGACGACTGAAGGAGTGCGGATCGGGTACTCTCCCAAATGGAGGAGAATTCGCTAACGAGAGATTCCGCAGCCGGATTGTCCACCGAGGTGGAGACGGGAAATGGGATCCGAGGATGCTGACCGAAGACTACAAAAAACGGGGATTTGGAGGAAGATTCGCTCTCGTGATTATTGTAAGAGAACTCGGCCCATGGTAGGAGATCCACCCAGTCCGAATGGTGGGCATTAACGAAGTGCCGGTGGTAACTGGTCAGGATCTGATTGATCCGCTCCACTTGACCATTGGACTGTGGGTGGTAAGCGGAGAAGTCCAGGGTGACGTCCAGCAGCTTACATGTGGCTCTCCAGAAGAGTGAGGTGAACTGAACCCCACGATCCGACACGATGTGGAGGGGCAGGCCATGGAGACGGAAGATGTGGCGGATAAAGTCTTTAGCCAGCTCGGGTGCAGACGGGAGGCCCGGCAGGGGAATGAAGTGAGCCATCTTGGAAAAGCGGTCAGCGACCACCCAAATGACCGTACAACCGGCAGAGACAGGGAGATCCGTTATAAAGTCCATAGCTATATGCTGCCACGGGGCAGCAGGTACTGGAAGAGGAAGGAGGCGACCGGCTGGCAGATGTCTCGGAGCCTTGTTGCGGGCGCAGGACACACAGGCTGAAACAAAGTCTATTACGTCCTTGTGCAGGGTAGGCCACCAGTAATGCCGGGTAATAAGCTGGAGGGTCTTTTTCTGACCGGCGTGGCCAGCTAGCTTAGACGAGTGACCCCAGTGTAGGATCTTCTTCCGATCAGGTACTGTTACGAACGTCTTACCGGGAGGGAGACGATTTAGATTCACGGGGGCCACCTGCATTACTCTGGCGGGATCAATGATGTGCTTAGGCTCCTCCTCTAGATCAGACAACAGGAAGGATCGGGACAAGGCATCAGCTTTGATGTTTTTGTCTGCCGGGCGAAAATGAAGAACGAAATCAAAGCAGGCAAAAAACAAGGACCACCAGGCTTGGCGCGGGTTAAGTCTCTGGGCGCTCTGGAGGTAAGCCAAGTTCTTGTGGTCCGTGTAAATAATTACTGGGTGAAGAGCCCCCTCGAGCAGGTAACGCCACTCCTCCAGTGCCAGCTTAATGGCCATAACTCTCGGTCTCCTATAGAATAATTGCGCTCAGAAGGGGAGAAGAGTTTGGAGAAGAAGCCGCAAGTTACCATTCTTCCGGAAGACGACTTTTGGGTAAGTACCGCTCCGGCTCCAGAGGAGGAGGCGTCCACCTCCAGGAAGAATTGTTTGTTGCCGTCCGGACAATGCAGCACCGGGGCGGAAGAGAAAGCCTGTTTTAAGGAAAGAAAGGCTTCCTCTGCTTCGGGCGGCCATTCTCTGGGATTAATGCCCTTACGGGTGAGCGCAGAGATTGGGGCAGTCCGGGAAGAGAAGTGCGGTATGAAGAGGCGGTAGTAGTTGGCGAAGCCCAGGAACCGCTGAATAGCCTTCAACCCCTCTGGTCGGGGCCACTTCTGGATGGCAGACAGTTTCTCAGGATCCATTCGTAGGCCGGTCTGAGAGATTATGTAGCCCAAGAACGGAAGCGAGGTCTTCTCAAAGAGGCACTTCTCATATTTAGCGTAGAGGTGGTTCTGCCTGAGCCTGAGCAGGACCTGACGAACATCCCTCCGGTGAGTGAGGAGATCCGGGGAGAAGACCAAGATGTCGTCCAGATACACCACTACGCAGGAGTAGAGAAGGTCCCGGAAGATGTGTCACGGGTGTGTCGCCACGAAGATCGTCACGATTACACAGCCTGACTTCTCGCAGCTGAGTTTTTGGTGCTTTGTGTTTTTCGGCAGTGAGGGAGTTAACTCTCTCTCTCTCTGTGCTAGATGAGGTCCAGCCTCGCCCAGCTGCAATCAATGCTGCTGTAGTGGGACTCCTTCAAATGCCGGCCGGTCTGTTGAGGAAGTGTCGGTGAAAGCATTTCATGCAGACTAACAGGGCGGATCGTGGTATTTGGAGTTTCAGAGCTAAGTGTATTTGGAGTGTTTTTTCCCTTCCTCGCTTTATCATTTATCTCCTTTCCCGTTGGTGTTCCCTCTGTTGTAGTTGTGTAGTTTTTGTATGCAAGGTGGTTTTGGTTTTACCCTTGTACTGTCTCGTTCGTCTAAGTACTGAGTGTGGGCATATTATTACCTGTCCCCTTTTGTTGTGATCAGGGGTCCTTCTCAGGACTAGATTACTTAGGTGCAGGGATCCTCAGGAGGTAGGGGTTACGCTGGCGGCCTGGACCTCTGTACCTTTAACAGTACCTCCAGGTAGAGGGATTAGTCAGGGCCCCAGCTCAGCGTCAGCTTAGGCCCCCTACCTCCAGTACGCAGAGACAGCGTGACATTATGTCATTGACCAACTCTTGAAAGACGGCGGGAGCGTTACAGAGACCGAAGGGCATTACCAGGTATTCATAGTGGCCGTCCCGGGTGTTGAATGCCGTCTTCCATTCATCCCCCTGACGGATACGGACCAGGTTATACGCCCCACGGAGGTCCAGCTTGGTGAAGATTCTAGCCCCCCTCAGACGATCAAATAATTCCGGAATGAGCGGAAGGGGGTATTTATTCTTCACCGTGATCTGGTTAAGGCCTCTATAGTCTATACAGGGACGGAGTGAGCCGTCCTTCTTTTTGACGAAGAAGAAGCCTGCTCCTGCCGGGGAGGTCGATTTCTGGATAAATCCCCGGGCCAGATTCTCCTCAATATATTCAGACATGGACCGGGTCTCAGCAGCGGACAAAGGGTAAATACGCCGACGGGGAGGAGTAGCGCCGGGCATCAGGTCGATTGGGCAGTCGTATGGTCTATGAGGGGGTAATGTCTCTGCCTCCTTTTTATTAAAGACGTCCGCATAAGACCAATAGGGAACCGGAAGACCAGGTATATTGGCTGGGGTAGGAGAAGGACGGACAGGATGGACGGGAACTAAACAAGTCTTATGGCAGTCCTGTCCCCAGCGAAGCACTTCTCCGGTCTGCCAATCAAGCACGGGTGCATGTTTCTGAAGCCAAGGTAGGCCTAGCAAGAGGGCGTGAGAGAGTCCAGGCAGAACATGAAAGAAGATGCTCTCTGAGTGCAGCATTCCCACCTGCAGGGTTATGGATTCGGTGATGAGTTGGATGGGATGTGGTAAGAGGCCCCCATCTATGGCAGCGACAGATAAGGGTACAGCTAGAGGTTTGGTGGGAATGTGGTATTTCTCTACCAGGGACTGAGAAATTAGATTTCCGGCAGCTCCAGAGTCAAGTTTGGCTAGTTCAAAATAACGGTTCTCCCCGCAGATGATAGAGACCGACAGCAACAGAGATGGAGTGGGTTTACTCTTTTCTAGGACGACCTCTCTGAGCGATCCTAGACACAGGCGTTTCCCGACCTCTCCGGGCAGGAACGGATCCGGTGCTCCTTACTGCCACAGTAGAAGCAGCTCCCCTCGGCTCGGCGTAATTCTTGACGGGTCTTGACCATCTTGGTCTGGTCGACCTGCATAGGTTCGGGTGAGTGCGCCTGGGGAGTAACGGGAGAAGTAACGGGCTTCTGGAAGGTATGGGCTAGACGTGGAAACCTCCTCTCACGGGTGATCTCTTTGGCGCGCTCCTGGAACCGGATGTCTATCCGGGTGGCAAGAGTTATTAAGTCGTCGAGAGTGGTAGGAATGTCCCGACCGGCGAGTTCATCTTTAATACGGCCGGACAGACCCTCCCAAAAGACAGACACCAGGGCGTCATTATCCCAGGCCAGCTCCGAAGCAAGGGTACGGAACCGTATGGCATATTGGCCCACGGTGAGATTTCCTTGACGGAGGCGTAGCAGAGATGATGCGGATGAGGTCTTCGGTCCTGGTTCGTCGAAGACTTTCCGGAAAGCCGTGAGAAAGGCTGGCAGGTTGGACACTCCCATAGAGGATTTAGCCAAGCCAGTGCCTCTCCCGTGAGATGGGACATGAAGAAGGCTACTTTGGCTCGGTCGGTGGAAAACTGATGTGCCAACAGTTCGAAGTGCAGAGTGCACTGGTTAATGAAGCCCCGTGCCTGGCTGGGATCTCCGCCAAAACGAGGAGGAGTGGAGAGGCGGGGACCGGGAAGAGATGCCATAGTGTTGATGGGCTGCGGCGGTGCCGGGGTAGTAAGTGTGCGTGTGGAGGCAGCTCCCGAAGAGGTAGACAATGTGTCCAGGTGGGAGTTAACACTACGCAGATGACTCAGGATGGACTCCTGTTGGGACCTCTGACGGGAAAGTTCATGACACAAGTCCGAGAGCGAGGGAGCTTGGGTGCCACCGGGTTCCATGGCCCGAGCAAACTGTAACGGGTCTGGGAGGTGGAACCTCTGAGCAACGATACAAAGGGGCAGTCCTTGTAAGGAAGCGGGTGGCTCCCAGGGTAGGCGGGCAGGTAGTCACGGCAAGTGACGGGGACAGTCTCTGGGTAGAAGGGCAGGAGGTCACGGCAAGTGACAGGGACAGTCTCTTGACAGGCGGGTGGTCACGGCAAGCGACGGCTAATCCTCAAGATAGGCTAGCAGGCGGGTAGCAGGTGGACGCTCCCAGGTGAGCGGGCAAGAGTCTCTGGACAGGCAGGTGGTCACAGCAAGTGATGGCTAAGCCTCCAGGAAGACTAGCAGGCAGGTAGCAGGTGGAGGCTCCCAGGTGAGCGGGCAAGAGTCTCTGGACAGGCAGGTGGTCACAGCAGGTGACGGCAGAGCCTCCAGGTAGGCTAGCAGGCAGGTAGCAGGCGGATGCTCCCAGGTGAGCGGGTAAGAGTCTCTGGACAGGCAGGTGGTCACAGCAGGTGACGGCAGAGCCTCCAGGTAGGCTAGCAGGCAGGTAGCAGGCGGATGCTCCCAGGTGAGCGGGTAAGAGTCTCTGGACAGGCAGGTGGTCACAGCAGGTGACGGCAGAGCCTCCAGGTAGGCTAGCAGGCAGGTAGCAGGCGGATGCTCCCAGGTGAGCGGGTAAGAGTCTCTGGACAGGCAGGTGGTCACAGCACGTGACGGCAGAGCCTCCAGGTAGGCTAGCAGGCAGGTAGCAGGCGGACGCTCCCAGGTAAGCGGGTAAGAGTCTCTGGACAGGCAGGTGGTCACAGCACGTGACGGCAGAGCCTCCAGGTAGGCTAGCAGGCAGGTAGCAGATGAGCGCTCCCAGGTGAGCGGGCAATCAGATCTATAGACAGACTGGCAGGGCTGGTAGGCAGAGTGTCGGACCACAGGAATGCAAGTAGATAGACAAGTATCAGGCAGGTATCAAGCAGGAATCTGGCAGGTAACTGGCAGGTATTTGGTAACGGGACCTGAGGGCTGAAGCAGAGTGATAGGCTATGCAACAACATTGCTCGGGCACCTCCATTTTGGAGGAGGTGCCTTATATATGGTGAGGTCCTCCGGCCATTGGCCGGGGACTCCTTAGGATGGCGTGTGCGGCCCCTTTAAGAGAGGGGGAGCGTGCGCGCGCGCCCTAAGCACAGTGGCCGGGAAGCAGCGCGCGCTGCCAGCAGAGCGGGAGGAAGACGCCGGGCACGGAGCGGAGAGGTGAGGGGAACAGCGTCCCTGCCTAGCAGGAGGCAGGGACGCCGACGCTACAATTGATCAGAGTGTGATCACAGTGTGATGCTATTCTCTCAAATGAGGAGAAGATGGGAAAAAAAATTCTCCATCTTCCCCATTCTGTCAGTCTATGGAAATTGGACTGCACTCAGATGACATCTGAGTTTTCCACAGACTCACTGATTTGCATGGCGGAGTCCAATTCGAATATCGGATCAAACTTGGACATGCTGTGAATTTTTTTTCCCCGGATCGGCTCTGCTGGAGGAAAAAAATCTGACATGTGCCCGGCCCCATAGAATAACATTAGTCTGAGTGCAATCCGATGTTTTGGTGGACCAATAATATGGTCATCTAACAAGCCCTTAAAGAAGGCCTAAATTAGAATTGCAGTAGGATCTTGGATTAGAAGTGGCCATCCTGCTTTGTTTAGAGCATCAATGGAGTCCTGGTTCTCGGATCAGCGCAATAGAGAAAAAAATGTCAGAAATAAAAATAGAAATGAATGTTTTGTTCCTGCAGGGTTAACGCTGGCTGTGTCGGACTCAGACACACATCTAGAGACTAAATTCAAAAGTACAAAGCTCCGAGAGGAAGCTGGCAGTGGATCAATATTGATGGCAGCTGCCGATGACCTCGCACCTCTCTGCTGCCCTCTCCATGCACAATTTGATTAAGCTAATTATAAATTACCGAGACTCAGAAACTCCCTGCGTTTCCTACTTAAAGCCGTGCGAATACAATGCCTCTCAGGCTCAGTGATTACAATTCATTTCTTACTGAACTCTACCTGGAAAAACAGTAAAATAAAATCTGCAAAATACAAATACTGATCAAGGTCAAGTCAAAAAGTAGAAATGAAAAATTGCGGTATGGGTCTAAAGAAAAATATGAAAAACTAAACCAAGTCACAATTCTAACAGTGGTCGCTTTATAGCTGAAGAAAACAATGAAAGTACTAAAAGAGGGTACTAAAGTACTAAAAGAGGGCCGTAGAACCCAATGGCTCCTGGATGTCACTTCTACCTAGTGAAGTTTTGTGGAGAAATCCGACATTGATAAAACCAATTATTGAGCATGGAAGCAAAAATAATTTGGGGTTTTAAGCAAGTTGCCTGGTTTAGACCAGTGTTCTCCATGTGCAGTCCTCAAGAGCCACCAACAGATCATGCTTTCAGGATTTCCTTAGTATAATTCCATTACCTGTGCAATGCTAAGGACATCCTGAAAACATGATCTGTTGGTGGCCTTGAGGAGATGGGGAACATTGGTTTTAGGCAATGGCTACACATATTTTTCGCGCGGCCAAAGTTCTCTAGGTGTCGCAATACAAGTGAATGGGGTCTGATTGCAACACCGAGGGTACTGCGACCACGAAAACAAAAAACTATTGAGGTTCGACTTCCTGCAACTTGTTTGTCGTAGTCACAGTGCCCCATTCACTTGTATTGCATTCACAGATGTCACAGCCAAAGTCCCCGCGTAGCCCCAGTGCTTAAAAACATATTTTCTTTTTATTTCTTGTACAGTAAGTTAGTAGGGGTGTTCGACTCAGGGCCCTCACCTATCAATAAAGCAAAGAAATAATACAAAAGACAATTCTTTTAGAAGACCAATCAACCCATTGATTAACTTGTAGTATGTACAGTATAACTGTTTGTATGTATGAGTCCAGTGGGCGGTCTTACTCAGTGATTGACAGCTATCTCTGCAGGCACAGTCCGCCCACTGGACTCATGTGCATACAAACTCCAGGGATTTCAATGAATAAAAGGCAAGTTTTTCTGAAACCCTCCCCCCAAAAAATGTATATCAATATCGGATCCCCCTGTTCTATAACATCGTGGCTGCAGATCAGATATAATTTTTAGCATAACACCTTTAAGACTGGTGTATAAAACGCCATCCTTAATGAATCAGGGCCTTTATGTCAGGTTAAACCGCTGTTTAAAACTCGCTTGAGGTCACAGCAACAGGCCATCTTCAAATCTAATATGGATGACCCCTTTAAGTCTGTACATGACTATTTCTTTTGGGTAAAAAAGAACCAATAGATGTTGGTCTCATCTTCAGTCCTTTTGTCTCCACAATGGCACATCAGCCTTAAAGGGGCTGTCCAGGCTTGGGGTTCAACTCTGAAGTCTCTTAATGTGACTGCAAACTTGTAAATCCTTACAGTGTGCACGGTCAGGATTCTTCGGTAGCGACACAGGGAGCAGATAGTCATGTGGCCGCAAGTACCGTAAGTGATTTGCATACTTCCAGACAGATTTCAACTAGACTTGTCCAGCGCAAATCTAGTCAGCACACAACCGCAGGTATGAACATCGTATATTTGTGGTCACATGCCCACTCGCCAGCTCCGGAGAATCCTGACAGTGCGCACTGTGAGCGCTGTGAGGATTCACAAGTCTGCAGTCACTGTAGACTTTTGCCCTCAAGTCTGGACAATCCTTTTAAGGCTCATTCAAACGTCAGTGATTTTTCTCCTAGGCAAGAAACGGTCCAAGGTTCATCATTTTTATCAGATTTTCAGCAAAGTTTTGTCAATGTCAGTTTTTACCATCAGATTTTCGTCAGTTTTTCTAGCATGTAAAAAAAACAATTGAGGTTTCTCAAGGTTCTTCTATCAATCAGTCGGCGAAAAACTACATCACACAAATGGCATCTAAATCCTGTCTGATTTTTTTCACCACTTAGTGAATCAGATCAAAATTGGACAAGCCTCCGCATTTGTGCGGTTTGCTTGGTCTGCAAAAAAAAACACGGACATGTGAACAGTCCCATAGACTATAATAGGCACGAGTTCTATCCATGAAAAACACAGAATTCATATGTGAAAAACTGATGTCTGAATGATCCCTTCACAAACAAGGGTAGAAGAACCAGTCCATGGGACACACAATTCTTCTCTAAATGATGCATAGGAAGTAAGTAAGGGGATAACTGAAAAATCACAAAATTTGACCACATTTTGGTTTTTACTAGAGATGAGCGTTGTTCTACTCGAACTGTTCGCCAATCTCAAATTCGAGCTGTTTTGGGCGGTGTTCGAGCCGTTCGGCGAACACGAACGATTTGAAAAAAATTTGGCTGTTCGAGGTTATGTTTGATAACTGTTCGTGCACCAAAATCATAACTGGATTTTTTCTCAGTAATGATGAAAATTAATGTTAATACGCAGTTTGAGTGTACAGCGGGGTGGGGGGAGGGGCAGGGCATGGATCTCTGCAGAAATAATGAAGATCTCCATTTTTTTTTCTCTTTCCCACATTTGCAGTGGGGAGGTGCAATCTGTCAGCCTATCAGCAGCGCACACACGGAGCGAAGTGCTTTTTTTCACACAAGCAAGGGCATGTGTCATTGGCAGTGTATGTCACATGTCCTTGCCCTATAAGACCAAGCCATTTTCCCCGTCGCCACCATTTTCTCACTGCTGCAGCTGCGTGTTAGACGGCACCGCTGTTGCTGTGTGCGCTATACCTTGTTAATTTCAAGCCAATTTTCGCACAAATCTACAGATAGCTTGGGAGTAGGGAATAGTTGTGATTGCAGTCCTTTTAAGGACTAGGTTACAGCATTTCCTACGACTTTTATCAGGCAGGTCTGTGCTCTTAAATAGATAGGTTGTGGGAGTAAAGACTAATTGTAATTGCAGTCCTTTTCAGGACTAGGTTACATCAGTTCCTATCAGTTTTTGCCAGGCAGGTCTGTGCCAGTGCTGTGCAAGTTTTTTTCACAGCATTTGGCTGAATCTAGCAAAGCTAATCCTTTTTGGCCTATTGCAGAGTGTGTCCGTCAGTGGAGTAGCCTATCTGTGTTGCAAGCTACACCACCTGTGTATAGAATACCAATTTTTTTACTGCACCTAGTGAAGTAAAACCTTTTGGGCATAGCATCATTCTATTAGTCCATCTATACTGACCTCCATCAGGTTGCAAATTGAATATAATTCTTTTCTGCATCTAGCTCTGAAAAAATATTTGGGCTTCTAGCAGTGTGTGGGACTTGTTCTATTAGTCCATCTATACTGACCTCCACCAGGTTGCAAATTGAATATAATTCTTTTCTGCATCTAGCTCTGAAAAAATATTTGGGCTTCTAGCAGTGTGTGGGACTTGTTCTATTAGTCCATCTATACTGACCTCCATCAGGTTGCAAATTAAAAATAATTTTTATCTGCATCTAGCTCTGAAAAAATATTTGGGCTTCTAGCAGTGTGTGGGACTTGGTCTATTAGTCCATCTACACTGACCTCCATCAGGTTGCAAATTGAATATAATTTTTTTCTGCATCTAACCCAGCCAATACTTTTGGCCTAATACCACAGTTTGGCCACTCAGCTCTGCTCGGTTCCCATCCATTGTTTTTTTGTGCAAACAACTTCAGAGTTGTGAATTAGTTAACCACCAAAATGAGTGGAAAAAGGCCTGCTGCTGGTGGAAAGGGGAATAGGCGTGTTGGGAAGGGGAAAAAAGGTTGTGTCCGTGGGGTAGGTGTTAAAGCAACAGTAACATCTGCAGAAGAAAGACCATCTTCCAGCCAAACTAAAATGTCTACTTCTTTTAGCGGACAATGTGATAAGATCCCTTTCTTACGGCCATGCCAATGGCTACAAATTCCAGATGAGGCACAAAAACAGCAGGTGCTTCAACGGATATCAAGTGCTCCTTTAAGTGGGCTCTCCTCCACATCAACTTCAACATCACAAATACTCCAGTCCTCAGAGGTGTCACCCCAATCGCACTTGCTTCCTCACAGCTCCCAAATCTCCAGCTGCCCGTCTGAGTATGAGGTAGAACAGATGGTTGAGTCTGCAGAGCTGTTTACTCATACTATAGCCTGGGAATCAGAGGTCGGCTCCAGCGCTTCTGTGAATCCAGACAAGGAAATGATCTGCACTGATGCCCAGAATCTTTATGAGTCGGATCCAGGACCAGACGCAGAAGGTTCTGACCATAATGTAGACCCTCATTCCCAAACTGTAACTCCTGTTGGTGGAAACAATGAGGAAGACGATGATGAGACTCAAATACCTGATTGAAGCGACAACTTTAGATTTTTGTCAGGGCAGGAACAGGTTGGCTCTGAGGACGACGGGTGTGATAACACACAGGGTGATGATGATGAGGTTGGAGATCCCACTTCTTCTTCTCTTTCCACAGGTACATGCTCTGCATAATTCCCCTGCTCCTATGTATGCTGTCATCTAATGCTCTGCTGACCCATCTCTCTGGTACATGCTCTGCATAATTCCCCTGCTTCATCTGTCCCACTCCAATCAATATTCACATATGTTTGTCCCTTCCCCACTATATACCTTATCTGATTTTTAGAGGTGCTAAACTGCAGAGACTAGAGTCCTGGCTCTGTCTTTGATCACCCAGCCATCTCCTGTTGAAATGACCAGCTGTTAATTTATCCACAAGCCGTTCCCACAATGCCCTTCACCTGATATAGTTTAATGTGGCCTATATATTTAGACTCTCTGTAAGGGGTGCACGCGTGCTGGGGTGTGCACGCGTCTTCTTGTGCAAAGTGGCTTTGGAGAGAAGTGGCAGTTATTTCAGAGGCAGTTAGTCAGGGCAGGAGTCAGGTAACAAACACTTTGACCACTCACTCTCTTTTAACTATGTTTCTGTCAGCTCTCACTTTTTCCTCTATAGTCCTCCACTTTCTAATAAGCCCTCAAATCCCTACACCAAGTAAGAAACTCTTCATCTCTCCCTCTATCCTCCCCATTCATCTCACCTCCTCCTCCAAATTATTCCTCAACATTCAATCCTGGATCTCCAAACACAGACAGCCACCTCATGCTCTCTCTTGCTCCCACCTGCTAACACTTTCTCTGCTCCTCCTCACTGCTGGAGATATCTCTCCAAATCCTGGTCCTCCTCGCCATATCCCCACAGTCACTTCTACCTCCTATCCACGACCTTCCTCAAACTGTCGCAACCCTTCTAACCTCATACCCATCAAACTAATACCCACCTCCTCAGCTATACTAACAGGAGCTCTATGGAACGCTCGCTCTGTCTGCAACAAACTTTCCTTTATCCACGATCTTTTCATTACAAACAAACTCTCCTTCCTCGCCATCGCCGAAACCTGGCTCACCCCCTCTGACACAGCCTCCCCAGCTGCCCTTTCATATGGCGGATTCCACCTTTCCCACCCCCCCCGCCCCAATGGCAAACACGGTGGAGGCGTAGGTTTCCTCCTATCAGAACTCTGCGCTTTCACCAAAATCCCACTGCCACCCTCCGTTACACTCCCCTCTTTTGAGGTGCACTGTGTGCGCATCTATTCCCCCTCCAACCTCCAACTGGCCGTCGTTTACCGACCCCCAGGGCAAGCCACCACCTTCTTAGACCATTTCACTACCTGGCTGCTTCACTTCCTTTCCACTGACATCCCCACTATCATAATGGGTGACTTCAACATCCCCATTGACACTCCCCACTCGTCTGTCTCTAAGCTCCTATCCCTCACTTCCTCCTTTGGACTCACTCAATGGTCTTCCACACCCACCCACAAAGATGGCCACACACTGGACCTCATCTTCACCCGCCTCTGTTCCCTATCTAACCTCTCTAACTCACCACTCCCTCTCTCTGACCATAACCTCCTCACATTCTCTACCCTCTCCTCTCCGGGTGCACAATCCCCACTCCACAAACTCACACACCCTCGCAGAAATCTCAAACACCTTGACCTACACTCTCTCTCTGAATCCCTCCTTCCTCTCACAGACATAAATTCCTTACACGATGCAGACGTTGCTGCTGCTTCATATAACACCACAATAGCTTCAGCTCTAGACTCGATCGCCCCTCTCACACACACCACACCTCGCACATTCAACAGGCAACCCTGGCACACTAAACTTACCAAAGAACTGCGCCGGGCCTCCAGGGTTGCGGAGCGGAGATGGAAAAGGTCTCACTCCATCGAGCACTTCATCGCATTCAAGCAATCCCTCACTAATTTCAAGTCCGCACTCACTACAGCAAAACAAACCTACTTCTCATCTCTCATATCCTCCCTATCTCACAACCCTAAACAGCTATTTAACACTTTCAACTCTCTCCTTCGTCCCCCAGCACCTCCTCCCTCTTCTCTCATCTCAGCCGACGACTTTGCCTCATTCTTCAAACAGAAGATTGACACCATCAGACAAAACTTTGGCCTAAAGTCCACACAACCCCTCCTCATATCTACTCAACCCTCCTCCTCCAAACCCCACTTCTCCACCATTACAGAAGGTCAAGTCTCCTCTTTACTCTCCAAATCACACCTCACCACCTGCGAACTTGACCCAATCCCATCCCACCTCATCACTAACCTCACCACAGTCTTCATCCCAACCCTAACCCACCTCTTCAATCTATCACTAACAACCGGAGTCTTCCCCTCATGTTTCAAACATGCCGCAATCACACCCATCCTCAAAAAGCCCTCCCTTGACCCTTCCTCTCTGACCAGCTACCGCCCCATATCACTCCTCCCCTTTGCCTCAAAACTTCTAGAACAACATGTCCACCTTGAACTGTCCTCCCACCTCTCCTCCTGCTCCCTCTTCGACCGTCTACAATCTGGCTTCCGACCGCATCACTCGACTGAAACTGCCCTGACCAAAGTCACCAACGACCTACTAAATGCCAAATCCAAGCAACACTACTCCATCCTTCTCCTTCTGGACCTGTCATCTGCCTTTGACACAGTGGACCATTCCCTCTTACTCCAGATTCTCTCATCTCAGGCATCACGGACTTGGCTCTATCTTGGATCTCCTCATACTTAACAGACAGGACATTCAGCGTCTCCCACTCACGCACCACCTCCTCTTCTCGCCCCCTATCTGTCGGTGTCCCCCAAGGTTCAGTTCTAGGACCTCTGCTCTTCTCCATCTACACCTTCGGCCTGGGACAGCTCATAGAGTCTCACGGCTTTCAGTATCACCTCTATGCTGACGACACACAGATCTACCTCTCTGGACCCGATATCTCCTCCCTACTAACCAGAATCCCACAATGTCTGTCCGCCATCTCATCCTTCTTCTCCGACAGATTTCTAAAACTCAACATGGATAAAACAGAGTTCATCATCTTTCCACCCTCTCATTCACATCCCCCATCCGACCTATCCATCAACGTCAATGGCTGTTCACTCTCCCCAGTCCCACAAGCTCGCTGCCTTGGGGTAACCCTGGACTCTGATCTCTCCTTCAAGCCACATATCCAAGCCCTTTCCACCTCCTGCCGACTCCAACTCAAAAACATCTCCCGGATCCGTGCATTCCTCAGCAAAGACTCTGCAAAAACACTAGTGCATGCCCTCATCATATCCCGCCTCGACTACTGCAACCTCCTGCTCCGTGGCCTCCCTTCCAACACTCTCTTGCACCTCTCCAATCTATCCTAAACTCTGCTGCTCGACTAATCCACCTGTCCCCCCGCTATTCCCCGCTATTCCCCGGCCTCTCCTCTCTGTCAATCCCTTCACTGGCTCCCCATTGCCCAGAGAATTCAGTTCAAAACCCTAACCATGGCATACAAAGCCATCCACAACCTGTCTCCCCCATACATCTGTGACCTAGTCTCCCGGTACTTACCTGCACGCAACCTCCGATCCTCACAAGATCTCCTTCTCTACTCCCCTCTTACCTCCTCCTCCCACAATCGTATACAAGATTTCTCCCGTGCTTCCCCCCTACTCTGGAACTCTCTACCCCAACATATCAGACTCTCGCCGACCGTGGAAACCTTCAAAAGGAACCTGAAGACCCACCTCTTCCGACAAGCCTACAACCTGCAGTAACCCTCGCTCCACCATACCGCTGCACGACCAGCTCTACCCTCACCTACTGTATCCTCACCCATCCCTTGTAGACTGTGAGCCCTCGCGGGCAGGGTCCTCGCTCCTCCTGTACCAGTCGCTGACTCGTTTTGTTAAGATTATGTAAATGCTTTTGTTATGTATATCCCTATCACATGTAAAGCGCCATGGAATAAATGGCGCTATAATAATAAATAATAATAATAATAATAACCCACAGTCAGCCAAGAGATGAGGTCAGCAGAGGAGGTGGAGGAGAATGCTAGTGACGACGAGGTCAGGTTGCGCCTTCCTGGACAGAGACATAGTACTGGAAGCACGTCAACAACTGCATCCTCAAACACAACTCTGCCTCTCACCACAAGTCGTGGTGGCTCTTCAGGTCGCATGGGTGCTAAGCCTTGCATAGCCTGGGTATTTTTTCAGATCGATAAAGATGACCCAACTCGTGTTATCTGTAACATTTGTCAGCAAAAGCTAAGTAGAGGCCAAAAAATACATAGTTTGAGTACTTCATGCATGAACCGGCACATGGACATGAAGCATAAGTTGCAGTGGGAAGCTCACTGTGCTACAATGCGGCCTAGCCGGCCGGGCCAACCACCGTCTGCCACATCTTGTGCATCTGCGGCCTCTACATCCTCTGTGACTGGGGGGACAGCAGTCACACCTGTTTTGGGACGCAGACCTGCCACCTCTTTACCCGCAACAGCCAGCGTGATTGGCAGGTCATCATTTTCTTTGGAGGTGGTAACACCAGCTGGTGTTGAGCGCTGTCCGACATCGATAGCACCACCTTTGGATCAAGTCAACCTAACATGTCCGCCTGCATCTTCCTCACAGACCGGCAGTTTGCCGGGGACACCCTTATCAACCCCGTCTAAGCACAACAGCCAGCCGTCGGTCCCTCAGATGTGGACAAGTAAAAGACCATTTCCTCCTAGCCATGAGAAAGCTAAGAGGTTGAATTTCACCATCTGCAAGCTCTTGGCTACAGAAATGCTGCCTTTCCGCCTGGTGGACACAGAGGATTTTCGAGACCTTATGTCCGTCGCAGTGCCCCAGTACCAGATGCCCAGTCGGCACTACTTCTCAAAAAAGGTGTGCCTGCGCTCCACCAGCATGTCGCACACAACATCACCGCATGTCGCTGACTGGGCACTGGGTAACTATGGTGACAGCAGGACAAGGGGCTGCTGTCCAAGTCTTGCCGTCCCTACGAGTTGGGCGTCAATCCTCTTTATCTCAAAGTTCCTCCACTGCTTCTGCCTCCTCAACCTCCTCTCGGTCCTCCACCTGCACCCAAAGCCTGTCTGGTCATGCCACAAGCTTTCTAACTGCGCAGAAGGAATCCTGCACACCTCCTTACTATGCTGGCAGTAGGGCTCAACGTCATCAGGCGGTTTTTACTTTGAAATGGCTGGGAAATGTGAGTCACACAGCTGAGGAGTTGTGGTCAGCTCTGGAGAACCAATTTCATGAATGGTTGTCTTCACTGGACCTGAAACCAGGGAAGGCCGTGTGCGACAATGCTGCAAACCTGGGTGCGGCCCTTCGCCGGGGCAATGTCACACACGTGCCTTGTATGGCTCACGTGTTGAACCTGGTTGTCCAGCAATTTTTAGCCCACTATCCCGGACTAGATGGCCTTCTGCAGAGGGCACGGTCGCTGTGTGCTCACTTCCGCCGCTCAGCGACTTACATCTCTACAGAAGTCATTGGGCCTGCCACTTCACCGGCTAAAATGCGATGTGCCTACCCGGTGGAATTCAGCTCTGCACATGTTGCAGCGACTGTGGCAGCACCGACAAGCCCTGGTGCAATACGTTCTGACGTATAGCCTGGGCCAACGAGATCCAGAGGTGGGGCAAATCACGCTGGAGGAGTGGTCTCAGATCAGGGACCTATGCACCCTTCTGCACAGTTTTGAAATGGCGACGAAGATGTTTAGTGCTGACGATGCCATTATCAGCATGACTATTCCGGTGATTTACATGCTGGAGCACATGTTAAACAGAATTCGGAGTCAGGTGGTGGCACAAGAGGAGGTGGAGGAACTAGAGGAGGAGGAGTTGTATGCGGAAGGGCTAACATCTGCAAGGTCCAGACGGTCGGCCGCACCAAGGCGGCAGGCATGTGAGGGTGGGGGAGATGGTTTTACCAGGGCGCATGGTAGCAGCCAAACTAGTG
Source organism: Phyllobates terribilis (assembly GCF_046119375.1). Classification (NCBI taxonomy): domain Eukaryota; kingdom Metazoa; phylum Chordata; class Amphibia; order Anura; family Dendrobatidae; genus Phyllobates; species Phyllobates terribilis. Next base: position 94,863,796 of record NW_027362765.1, read on the forward strand.
AGGAAGGTGCAGGAGCCCAGGAAGAAGTGGAGGACGAACTGATGGAAGACTCATCAGATGAGGGAGACCTTGATCACATTTCTGTTGTGCGAGGTTGGGGGGAGAGGACAGAGGAAGGAAGCATGATTGTTACCTCGCCACCAACACAACAGGGACTTGGTGCTCCTGGATGCGCAACACACATGAGTGCCTTCTTGCTGCACTACCTGCAACATGACCCTCGAATTGTGAGAATTAGAAATAATCCTGACTACTGGGTTGCCACACTGTTAGATCCCCGGTACAAAAGTAAATTTGCAGAAATTATTCCTGCCATAGAAAGGGATGCACGCATGCAGGAGTATCAGCAGAGACTGTTGCAGAATCTTACATGTGCTTTTCCACAAAATACCAGTGGTGCACGTAGTGAATCTCACAGTTCCAACTTGCCAACCGTGGGACCGTCAAGTGTTCAGCACTCAAACCGTAACAGAACCACAGTATCTGCTGGTAACATCAATTTTGAGGAATCATTTCACCACTTTTTTAGCCCATCCTTTGCAAGGCCACAGGAGACAAGAAGTCTGACACATAGTCAACGCCTAGAGACGATGGTACAGGAGTATCTCCAAGTAAACATTGAAGCCATGACTGTGTCAGTGGACCCTTGCTCTTTTTGGGCTTCCAATCTGGATAAATGACCGGAGCTAGCCACTTACGCCTTGGAGATCTTGTCATGCCCCGCAGCCAGCGTTCTGTCTGAACGTGTGTTCAGCAATGCTGGTGGTGTGCTGACAGATAAGCGCACACGGCTCTCCACTGATAATGTAGACAGACTCACGTTCATAAAGATGAACAAATCATGGATCCGAAACGACTTTTCTACCCCTGTGTCATCCTGGGGAGAGTAAAAGCTTGATGATTGGTTAAAATCACCTCACCAACCGTTTTAAGCTTTCAAATTACTAATCATGTTTATCTGTATCTTGGCTGGAAAATGATTTGGGCTTTGTAGCAGTGTGCAGTACTGATTCTATTAGGCCATCTATACTAAGCTCCACCAGATTTAAAATTACTAATCATGTTTATCTGTATCTTGGCTGGAAAATAATTT